>NC_135235.1:314640130-315840130 GCF_051348905.1 Ranitomeya variabilis
TATCCCCGATAGGCAGACAGAGGCCCCCACATATATTGGCGGTGATTTTAGATGAAATGACAAACGTAGTATGAAAATAGGTTTAGCAAAATTGAGGTCCGCTTACTAGATAGCAGGAAGACAGAAAGGGCACTTTCATGGTCAGCTGAAAACCCTATCAAAATACCATCCTGAAATTACTTTAAGACTCTAGTATTAAGTCATAACATCAGAGTGGCAATTTCAGATCACAAGAGCTTTCCAGACACAGAAACGAAACTACAGCTGTGAACTGGAACAAAATGCAAAAACAAACGAGGACTAAAGTCCAACTTAGCTGGGAGTTGTCTAGCAGCAGGAACATGCACAGAAAGGCTTCTGATTACAATGTTGACCGGCATGGAAGTGACAGAGGAGCAAGGTTAAATAGCGACTCCCACATCCTAATGGAAACAGGTGAACAGAGGGGATGATGCACACCAGTTCAATTCCACCAGTGGCCACCGGGGGAGCCCAAAATCCAATTTCACAACAGTACCCCCCCCCTCAAGGAGGGGGCACCGAACCCTCCCCAGAACCACCAGGGCGATCAGGATGAGCCCTATGAAAGGCACGGACCAGATCGGAGGCATGAACATCAGAGGCAGTCACCCAAGAATTATCCTCCTGACCGTATCCCTTCCATTTGACCAGATACTGGAGTTTCCGTCTGGAAACACGGGAGTCCAAGATTTTTTCCACAACGTACTCCAACTCGCCCTCAACCAACACCGGAGCAGGAGGCTCAACGGAAGGCACAACCGGTACCTCATACCTGCGCAACAATGACCGATGAAAAACATTATGAATAGAAAAAGATGCAGGGAGGTCCAAACGGAAGGACACAGGGTTAAGAATCTCCAATATCTTGTACGGGCCGATGAACCGAGGCTTAAACTTAGGAGAAGAAACCCTCATAGGGACAAAACGAGAAGACAACCACACCAAGTCCCCAACACAAAGCCGAGGACCAACCCGACGCCGGCGGTTGGCAAAAAGCTGAGTCTTCTCCTGGGACAACTTCAAATTGTCCACTACCTGCCCCCAAATCTGATGCAACCTCTCCACCACAGCATCCACTCCAGGACAATCCGAAGATTCCACCTGACCAGAAGAAAATCGAGGATGAAACCCCGAATTACAGAAAAAAGGAGACACCAAGGTGGCAGAGCTGGCCCGATTATTGAGGGCAAACTCCGCTAAAGGCAAAAAAGCAACCCAATCATCCTGATCTGCAGACACAAAACACCTCAAATATGTCTCCAAGGTCTGATTCGTCCGCTCGGTCTGGCCATTTGTCTGAGGATGGAAAGCAGACGAGAAAGACAAATCTATGCCCATCCTAGCACAGAATGCTCGCCAAAATCTAGACACGAATTGGGTTCCTCTGTCAGAAACGATATTCTCCGGAATACCATGCAAACGGACCACATTTTGAAAAAACAGAGGAACCAACTCGGAAGAAGAAGGCAACTTAGGCAGGGGAACCAAATGGACCATCTTAGAGAAACGGTCACACACCACCCAGATGACAGACATCTTCTGAGAAACAGGAAGATCCGAAATAAAATCCATCGAGATGTGCGTCCAGGGCCTCTTCGGGATAGGCAAGGGCAACAACAATCCACTAGCCCGAGAACAACAAGGCTTGGCCCGAGCACAAACGTCACAAGACTGCACAAAGCCTCGCACATCTCGAGACAGGGAAGGCCACCAGAAGGACCTTGCCACCAAATCCCTGGTACCAAAGATTCCAGGATGACCTGTCAACGCAGAAGAATGAACCTCAGAAATGACTTTACTGGTCCAATCATCAGGAACAAACAGTCTACCAGGTGGGCAACGATCAGGTCTATCCGCCTGAAACTCCTGCAAGGCCCGCCGCAGGTCTGGAGAAACGGTAGACAATATCACTCCATCCTTAAGGATACCTGTAGGTTCAGAGTTACCAGGGGAGTCAGGCTCAAAACTCCTAGAAAGGGCATCCGCCTTAACATTCTTAGAACCCGGCAGGTAGGACACCACAAAATTAAACCGAGAGAAAAACAACGACCAGCGCGCCTGTCTAGGATTCAGGCGTCTGGCGGACTCAAGATAAATTAGATTTTTGTGGTCAGTCAATACCACCACCTGATGTCTAGCCCCCTCAAGCCAATGACGCCACTCCTCAAAAGCCCACTTCATGGCCAAAAGCTCCCGATTCCCAACATCATAATTCCGCTCGGCGGGCGAAAATTTACGCGAGAAAAAGGCACAAGGTCTCATCACGGAACAATCGGAACTTCTCTGCGACAAAACTGCCCCAGCTCCGATTTCAGAAGCGTCGACCTCAACCTGAAAAGGAAGAGCAACATCAGGCTGACGCAACACAGGGGCGGAAGAAAAGCGGCGCTTAAGCTCCCGAAAGGCCTCCACAGCAGCAGGGGACCAATCAGCAACATCAGCACCCTTCTTAGTCAAATCAGTCAATGGCTTAACAACATCAGAAAAACCAGCAATAAATCGACGATAAAAGTTAGCAAAGCCCAAAAATTTCTGAAGACTCTTAAGCGAAGAGGGTTGCATCCAATCACAAATAGCCTGAACCTTGACAGGATCCATCTCGATGGAAGAGGGGGAAAAAATATATCCCAAAAAGGAAATCTTCTGAACCCCAAAAACGCACTTAGAACCCTTCACACACAAGGAATTAGACCGCAAAACCTGAAAAACCCTCCTGACCTGCTGGACATGAGAGTCCCAGTCATCCGAAAAAATCAAAATATCATCCAGATACACAATCATAAATTTATCCAAATAATCACGGAAAATGTCATGCATAAAGGACTGAAAGACTGAAGGGGCATTTGAAAGACCAAAAGGCATCACCAAATACTCAAAGTGGTCCTCGGGCGTATTAAATGCGGTCTTCCACTCATCCCCCTGCTTAATTCGCACCAAATTATACGCCCCACGGAGATCTATCTTAGAGAACCACTTGGCCCCCTTTATGCGAGCAAACAAATCAGTCAGCAGTGGCAACGGATATTGATATTTAACCGTGATTTTATTGAAAAGCCGATAATCAATACACGGTCTCAAAGAGCCATCTTTCTTAGCCACAAAGAAAAAACCGGCTCCTAAGGGAGATGACGAAGGACGAATATGTCCCTTTTCCAAGGACTCCTTTATATATTCTCGCATAGCAGCATGTTCAGGCACAGACAGATTAAATAAACGACCCTTAGGGTATTTACTACCCGGAATCAAATCTATGGCACAATCGCACTCCCGGTGCGGAGGTAATGAACCAAGCTTAGGTTCTTCAAAAACGTCACGATATTCAGTCAAGAATTCAGGAATCTCAGAGGGAATAGATGATGAAATGGAAACCACAGGTACGTCCCCATGCGTCCCCTTACATCCCCAGCTTAACACAGACATAGCTTTCCAGTCAAGGACTGGGTTATGAGATTGCAGCCATGGCAATCCAAGCACCAACACATCATGTAGGTTATACAGCACAAGAAAGCGAATAATCTCCTGATGATCCGGATTAATCCGCATAGTTACTTGTGTCCAGTATTGTGGTTTATTACTAGCCAATGGGGTGGAGTCAATCCCCTTCAGGGGTATAGGAGTTTCAAGAGGCTCCAAATCATACCCACAGCGTTTGGCAAAGGACCAATCCATAAGACTCAAAGCGGCGCTAGAGTCGACATAGGCATCCGCGGTAATAGATGATAAAGAACAAATCAGGGTCACAGATAGAATAAACTTAGACTGTAAAGTGCCAATTGAAACAGACTTATCAAGCTTCTTAGTACGCTTAGAGCATGCTGATATAACATGAGTTGAATCACCGCAATAGAAGCACAACCCATTTTTTCGTCTTAAATTCTGCCGTTCACTTCTGGACAGAATTCTATCACATTGCATATTCTCTGGCGTCTTCTCAGTAGACACCGCCAAATGGTGCACAGGTTTGCGCTCCCGCAGACGCCTATCGATCTGGATAGCCATTGTCATGGACTCATTCAGACCCGCAGGCACAGGGAACCCCACCATAACATCCTTAATGGCATCAGAGAGACCCTCTCTGAAATTCGCCGCCAGGGCGCACTCATTCCACTGAGTAAGCACAGCCCATTTACGGAATTTCTGGCAGTATATTTCAGCTTCGTCTTGCCCCTGAGATAGGGACATCAAGGCCTTTTCCGCCTGAAGCTCTAACTGAGGTTCCTCATAAAGCAACCCCAAGGCCAGAAAAAACGCATCCACATTGAGCAACGCAGGATCCCCTGGAGCCAATGCAAAAGCCCAATCCTGAGGGTCGCCCCGGAGCAAGGAAATCACAATCCTGACCTGCTGAGCAGGATCTCCAGCAGAGCGAGATTTCAGGGACAAAAACAACTTGCAATTATTTTTGAAATTTTGAAAGCAAGATCTATTCCCCGAGAAAAATTCAGGCAAAGGAATTCTAGGTTCAGATATAGGAACATGAACAACAAAATCTTGTAAATTTTGAACTTTCGTGGTGAGATTATTCAAACCTGCAGCTAAACTCTGAATATCCATTTTAAACAGGTGAACACAGAGCCATTCCAGGATTAGAAGGAGAGAGAGAGAGAGAAAGGCTGCAATATAGGCAGACTTGCAAGAGATTCAATTACAAGCACACTCAGAACTGAAGGGAAGGGAAAAAAAAAAAAAATCTTCAGCAGACTTCTCTTTTCTCTCCTTTCTCTGTCAATTAATTTAACCCTTTTTGGCCGGTCAAACTGTTATGGTTCTCAATGGCAAGAGAACATAGCCCAGCAAACATAAGTACTAGCTCTTGGAAGGATGGAAACTAAACTGATCATGAACTAAACCTGCCGCACAACTAACAGTAGCCGGGTAGCGTTGCCTACGTTTTTATCCCTAGACGCCCAGCGCCGGCCGGAGGACTAACTAATCCTAGCAGAGGAAAATATAGTCCTGGCTCACCTCTAGAGAAATATCCCCGATAGGCAGACAGAGGCCCCCACATATATTGGCGGTGATTTTAGATGAAATGACAAACGTAGTATGAAAATAGGTTTAGCAAAATTGAGGTCCGCTTACTAGATAGCAGGAAGACAGAAAGGGCACTTTCATGGTCAGCTGAAAACCCTATCAAAATACCATCCTGAAATTACTTTAAGACTCTAGTATTAACTCATAACATCAGAGTGGCAATTTCAGATCACAAGAGCTTTCCAGACACAGAAACGAAACTACAGCTGTGAACTGGAACAAAATGCAAAAACAAACGAGGACTAAAGTCCAACTTAGCTGGGAGTTGTCTAGCAGCAGGAACATGCACAGAAAGGCTTCTGATTACAATGTTGACCGGCATGGAAGTGACAGAGGAGCAAGGTTAAATAGCGACTCCCACATCCTAATGGAAACAGGTGAACAGAGGGGATGATGCACACCAGTTCAATTCCACCAGTGGCCACCGGGGGAGCCCAAAATCCAATTTCACAACAGTGCTGTGTAGTGAGAGCTGCAGATGACGTGCTGTGAAGTGAGAGCTGCAGTAGATGTGCTGTGTAGTGAGAGCTGCAGGTGGTGATGTGCTGTGTAGTGGGAGCTGCATTAGACGATGTGCTGTGTGGTGTGAGCTGCAGTAGAGGTGCTGTGAAGTATTAGTTGCAGTAGATGATGTGCTGTGTAGTGAGAGCTTCAGTAGATGATGTGCTATGCAGTGTGAGCTGCAGTAGATGTGCTGTGTAGTATTAGCTGCATTAGATGATGTGCTGTGCAGTGAAAGCTGCAGTAGAGGATGTGCTGTGTGGTGGGAGCTGCAGCAGATGACGTGTTGTGCAGTGAGTGCTGCAGATCACGTGCTGTGTAGTGAGAGCTGCAGTAGGTGATGTACTGTGTAGTGGGAGTTGCAGTAGATGTACTGTGTAGTGAGAGCTGCAGTTGATGTGCTGTGTAGTGAGAGCTGCAGGTGGTGATATGCTGTGTAGCGGGAGCTGCATTAGATGATGTGCTGTGTGGTGTGAGCTGCAGTAGAGGTGCTGTGATGTATTAGTTGCAGTAGGTGATGTGCTGTGTAGTGAGAGCTGCAGTAGATGATGTGGTGTGATCTGCAGTATGAGTCGCCCCGCGGGCTAGGGGTACTCGGAACTGGGTTCGGTGCTAACAGGGGGATGTCATGGTGGTTGTGACCCGGTCCGTGGCCCTGGGCGCCCATGTAAAAGGGAAAGATCTTTAAAGGGTTAAGGTTTATGTTCGTGACGCCACCTGTGGTATTCAGCCAGGGTGACCGACGCTGCTTTAAGGGGTCCGCTGGGGTGATGTTATGCTAGCTAGATGGTATACCTTCCCACAGGTGAAGTATATCCCCAGGGCTTCCCAGTGTGTAGATGGTGGTATAGAGAGAGGTGCAGAGAAGAACGAGGACACAAGGTTGCAGTCTCTTCACCTTTACTGAAGACCTCAGCATCCACAGTCCAGTGCACCAGACCAAAGGGCAGGCAGAGAAGTCCGGGCAGTCCAGAGACAAGCAAGTTCCCCTGGGTAAGTCAGGTGGGAGCCTACCACTCTGCACATTCTGTCTCTAAGTCCTTGCTGCCACTAAGTGTCTCAACAAGGTCTTTAATCTGCTGTCCTAGGACAGGTAACTGTAAAGCAGGCAGCTCGGGCCGTGTGAACTGGTGTCTGTTCTCGGTGACTCCAGGTTCCTAGGTGCTGCTGTGCCACAGGTAATTATCCCCCAGTTCTGCTCTGTGTTTTATAATCCACAAAAGCCTCGGGCTCCCGGTATCCGGATTCTTGCTCTGATACTCTTCAGAGGCCTGCTCATGGCCTCCTGGAGCTCTCTCTTTCCTCTGTGCTGCACTCCTGTCTGTACTCGTACACAGACTTCTGCTACAAACTGAGCTGTCTCCGCCTCCAAACCAGGATCTTTATTGAGGGAAGCTGCCCTAAAACAGGTCTTGGAGCTCCCCCTCCTGGCCTGGAAGTGGAAGGTGTTGTGTGTGTGTTAACCTACCAAAGGAAACCTCACATGTCTCCAGACATAGAACTATCTTCCCCGTGAGGAAGACAGCACTACTGTGGTACCCGAACTCCTGAGGTGCCACATTCCCCCCGTTAAATCCAGTACTCCCGGACTGGGAAAAGAAGGATAACAAAATACAAGTTAAATAATGCAAACAATCGACAAACATTTGAACAATAATAAACTTTGGCTTCCCTTTATGGGAGGTGAGGACACTTGAATGTTGCAAAAACTAGTCTATAAAAGTTAATCTGGTATTTTCTTTGGTCAGATGAAACATACAAAGGCTCTACCCATGCGGCACATGGGCAGAACCATTGTGCACCATGAGGGTGCCAAACTATTTACAATGAAAGTTTTTGGCTAAGCATTGTCCATTACCTCAATGTCCATTTTAAACCTGTAACAGATATAAAGAAATAATTCAAACAATTAACAGTAATTATTGATGTTTTTTAGTTCCAGTAACTAGCTGGAATTTGGCCCTTGGTGCTACGGATAGACCTATGCAGTACGGGGATTGCTAGTGACCTAACGGGGTTCACTGTCCTCACTACTACTGGTGTAGTGCTCTGCCTTATGGCTACATTTCTGGTGAGTCTACGTAGCACTGGTATACTGGACCTTCTGGGACTACTTCTACTTACTGTAGGCATGGCAGATTCACCAATAGCAGAGGGTGGATTTTCTGGTTCCACTGCTGGGGTGATACTGGCTGCTTGAACCTGTTGGTGCGGAGTCTCTTCAGGTTCTGGATGGTTCTGAGTCGCTTCTTCTTGTGTTTCCGTCTGGGGAAATGTTAAGACAGGTATCACTATGGCCTGATGTACTTTAGTCCAAGACTGGGGAAAATCTCCAAGAACAGTGCAAATTTTCTTTTCCTCTGTTTCCATAGGTGGAGATGTTCCTGGGTCTGTTTCTCTGTTCCTCAATTTATCAGGGCATATCTTGAGATGGTCTCTGGATACTGCCTTTGAAGTTTCTCCTCCATCTTTACTGATAAGGCAGACCTTTGTGTTGTCGAAGTTTGAAGGCAGGATAGTATACGGTTCCGCTTCCCATTGGTCATCAAGTTTGTGTAATCTCCTTTTACGCTTGAGCACTTGTTCACCTGGTGACAAGGGACTTGCAGGAGCATGTTGGTTAAAGTATCTTTCTTGCTTTTGTCTGGCTTGTGCTAAACTTCTCTCTCTACGCATTCTTGCACTTGGCTGTACTTTTCTTTTCTCTCAGTTTCCCAATCTGTATCTGATGAGATATCTTCTGGGGTTAAGACTCCCATGTCTAGATCGACAGGTAGTTGACTGGACCTTCCCCCCATTAAGTATGCTGGCGTATAGTTGGTGGAATTTACTGGGACATGGTTGTATAAGTCTACCAAGTCTGGTAACTTTTCTGGCCATAAGTTCCTTTCATGTGAAGGCAATGTCTTGTGGAGGTCAATCACTATCTGATTCATTTTCTCACACATTTCATTTGTTTGTGGGTGATATGGTGTTGTTCTGATCTTTTTACATCCGTACAGGTGGCAGAATTCCTGGATTACCTCCACCTCAAAAGCTGGACCTTGGTCAGTGAGCACCTTCTCAGGCTATACATGGGGTCTACAGAAGTACTGTTGGAAGGCTTCGGCTGCTGTCTTGGCTGTCTGATTCTTGACAGGTACAACCACCAAGAATCTGGAGTAGTGATCCACAATAGTCAAAGCGTAGACATAGCCTGACCGGCTTTGGGTTAGCTTCACATGGTCTAAGGCCACCAATTCAAGTGGCTTTTTGGTGGCTATGGGCTGTAGGGGAGCCCTTTGGCTGCCATGGTTAGTGTTGAGCGATACCTTCCGATATCCAGAAGTATCGTATCGCATTGGATCGGAAGATATTAAAAAAATATCGGATATCGCCGATACCGATACCCGATACCGATGCAAGTCAATGGGACAAAAATATCGGAATTAAAGTAAACCCTTTCTTTCCTTGTAGGTTAATTCTACATGAAGGAAAACAACTTAGAATAATGTATGATGTATTGGGGGAGGTGGAGGAGACATTAAAGGCATACAGAGAACGTGCAGACAGACGTGAATGGCGCTGCAAGGCCAAAAAAAGCACCTCTATATAATCCTATATAGTGTTTTTCCACAATCTAGCAGGATACAGATGGAAAGCCACTAATAGGATAAATTTGAAAAAATGTGCAGCAGGCAGCACTAATTGAAAAAAGGAAAATGGAACAGTATGAGGCAGTGACGCACCCTGAGCTGACTACAACCAGCTGTGGCTGCAGAACAAACTACAGAGTGAGCTGCACTCACACAGACACCTTGCAGACAGCCATGAACAGCTCTGCAAGGCAAAAACAAGGTTCTCACATAGCGGTTGCTAAATTAGCCTGGGTAAAGCACAATGAAGCAAATTGCTATCTCAAAACTGGCCCTCAGTCAGAACACAGCGTCCTGTCCCTAACTGAATTCACAGCAGAGTGAACCCAAAATGGCGGCGGCGACTTTTATAGTGCATCATGACATAATTTCAGCAGCCAATCACAGCCATGCCAGTAGTTACATGCCTAACATGCAGAACATGATGTGCCCACACTTCTAATGATTCCTCATTGGCTGAATTCTGGCTCTTTGAATTATGGGAACTTCCGATTCCGGTATCCGATATACTGAAAGTATCAGAACTCGGTATCGGAATTCCGATACCGTGAATATCGGCCGATACCCAATACTTGCGGTATCGGAATGCTCAACACTAGTCACAGTCCTTTCTGTGCAGACTACATGGGCCACACTCACAGCATCACTTTTCAATGGTTTTCCTCATGCCAGGCCAGTAGAATCTTCCACGTAACAGGACCTCCAGTTTCTTCCATCCAAAGTGTCCTGCTCCGTCGTGGTACTCTTCTAGAACCATGGGCGCATCTTGTCTTGGGACCATTATCTGTCAGAGTAGCTCATGTGTGCGTGGATCAATGTTCCTTCTGCACAGTTTACCATCGTAGATGAATAGTTTGCCTTTTTCCTTCCAGAGTTGCTGTGTTTCTTGTGGATCATCTGGACCAGGGTGCGAGTCTGCCTGTGACAGCAGTTCTTTCACCCAACAGATTGCGGGGTCGCTATCCTGAGTTTCCGCCCATCCATGGTGGGGCAACGGATTCAGCGTGGTTCCGCGTTTGTTTTTCCGCCCGTTTCTCACGTAATGAGTGTACTGAGTCGCTCCAGAGCAATGGAATGCTGGCAGCTCTACTTCTGCAAGTTCTTCTTGATCCTTTCCCACGTCTGGTAGGTTGGGAATTCTGGACAACGCATCTACATTGGCATTATTGTGCCCTGCAGGGTATTTGATGGTGAAGTCGTAATTGGACAACCGAGCCATCCATCGCTGCTCAAAAGCACCGAGTTTTGCAGTCTCTAAGTGGGTCAGCGGGTTGTTATCCATGTAGACTGTAAATTTTGCAGAGGCTAGATAATGTTTGAATCTCTCTGTCACTGCCCAGACGATGGTGAGGAATTCCAGCTCAAAGGAGCTGTAATATTTGGGGTTCCTTTCTGTGGGGCGCAGATTCCTGCTGGCATACGCAATTACTCTCTTTGCCTTTTTGTACTTGGGACAGTACTGCTCCTAATCCAACGTTGCTGGCATCCGTGTACAGCACAAATGGTTGTTCGTATTCTGGGTAGGCCAGTACTTCCCCCGTGACAGCCAACTTCAATCGAGTGAAGGATCTCTCCAGCCTGTCATCCCAGTCAAATGGGGTATTCTTACCCTTGGTTTTCTTGGATTGGCCCACTAACAGGTCTTGCAGTGGTGCAGCTATCTTAGTGAAGTCTTTCACAAATCTTCGGTAATAGCCTACCAACCCGAGGAACTGTCGGACTTCATGGAGGTTACTGGGTTTTGGCCAGTTCTTGATGTCGGTGACCTTGTCTGGATCTGGGGCCACTCCTTCTGAGCTCAACACATGGCCCAGGCATTGCATTTTGGATTTCAACAGATGACATTTTGAGGGTTTTACCTTCAAGCCAAAGTTGGACATGGCTTCAAACACTTCGGCCAGGTGTTTCAGATGATCCTCATAAATCTTGGAGAAGACAATGACGTAGTCCAGGTACAACAAGACAGTTTCGAAGTTCTTGTGTCCGAGACAGCATTCCATCATCCTTTGAAACGTTCCTGGTGTGTTGCACAGGCCAAGCGGCATGTAATTGAACAGGGAGAGACCCATCGGTGTTGTGAGGGCCGTCTTCTCCTTGTCCACCTCTGCTACGGGAACCTGCCAGTACCCGCTAGTGAGATCGAAGGTAGAGAAGTAGTTAACAGATTTTAAAGCAGCTAAGGACTCTTCCATTCTGGGGAAAGGGTATGTATCCTTGTGTGTAATGCGGTTTATCTGCCTATAATCTACACACATCCTCATGGTGCCGTCCTTCTTTCTGATGAGGACTAATGGAGCTGCCCCAGGGCTACAACTATCTCTGATTACCCCAGCCTCTTTAATCTCTCACAACATACTTTTGGCACACTGGTAATGAGCTGGAGGTACACCTCTCCTTGATGGGTGGATGATTACCAGTGGGGATGTGATGTTTTACCTCTTTCACCTGCCCGAAGTCTAGTGGGTGTTTACTGAAGACTGGTTCATACTCTTGAACCACCCTGTAAGCCCCTTGTTTCTGGTGTGCAGGTGTAGAGTCAGTGCCCACATGCAATTTTTGACACCCATCTTCTATTCGACCTGCAGAGCCATTGTCCTCCGTCTGGGTGGATGGGACCAAGGGTTCTGCAGCCTGGATCACATTATTATCAACAGTAAACAGTTTGGCAATTGTGGCATATCTGGTTAGGTGAACTTCTTTCCACAGTTGAGAACATGTACTGGTACTCTCCCTTTGCGGACTTCAACCACCCCTCTGGCTGTCAGGATCGCAGACCTACTATCAGAATGCACAGCTTCTACTAGCGCCTGGTAGTCTTTACCTCTGATACCTATTGATGCCTAACACCATACCAACATTTCACTTCTGGGGGGTATTGCAATGGGGATTGGATCACTCACTGTGACTCTGCCAATTTCTCCACCAGACAGTTCTACCTGTTGTCTTTGTACCAGAGCCCTGATTTCTTTCTGTAGGACTCTCTCTTCACTGGAACCAGCTGTTTTGGCAACCTGCTGTAACAAGACAATAACCTCTGACAGACAATTTTCAATAACATTAGTACCAATGGTCATCATGGGGTTACATTCAAGTTGATCAATATCAACAATCACAATCCCTTGGAACTTTAACTCTACCCATCCCACTTTAATGGTCTCATGTGCACTTGTCTTCCTGCTATAAAACTCCACCCCAGCCTTCAGTCTGTGCTAGATTATTCTGCTTTGCATCCAGCTCCTGATTACTCCCTGGCCTTGCACCTGCACCTGCTCCTGTGAACCTGTGTTGGAGATCCTGCCACTCTGCTCTGAGTTCCTGCTGCATACACCGGTGTTCATCTGCTGCTCGTGTTACTTCCATCTGCATTTGCTGGACATGTAAGCTGTTTCTGCTCTGCAAAACCTGAGACTATTAACCAGGCCTCCCTGGTTGAGCTAAGATATGATTTGAACTGCCTAATAGCATATCTATCTGTGTCTGGACTAAGTCAAGGATCTATCCATGTCAAGTTTCCTCAAGAATAAATGTGCTTCATAGACTTTCGTTTTGTTTGCATCTACCTCTGAAGTTTCCTATTGACTGCTAAGCTGCGTTTATTATTTGCACCAAGTGTTGTGGACTTTAGTTTCTCTTTGCACCTGCTTGAATCACCGTGTGATAATATAAACTTTACCACTTATAAAACTTTGTCCTGTTGTCTTGTTCCACGCAAAGAGTCTCCTGAATTATCCCCTATAATTATTACAGGATAATCTAGCCATAAAAAAAAGGAGACTGCTGGAACAATGACTGCAGAGAGCAGATTAGAGCAGGTGTTTTCCATAATTAGATCACTGCAGAAAGATGTGGAAGGTCTGCAAAAGAAGTTTGGAAGCTTTGAACACAATCAAAAAGTGTTTGGACAAACTTTGCAGGACTTAAGCAATCGCATGGCAGCCCAGGAAAACAAACTTGCTGGCATAGAGTCCCAGTATGGACGGGCTTTTCAGGACATAAGCACGCAAATAGCTGCACAAGTGACTTTACCCTCTGGGCAACCACCACCAGCTAGCCCATCTAAGTTGCCCCCATTCAGATTTAATGGTGATCGCGACAAATTTCGTTGCTTTGTGAATCAATGTATGCTATATTTTGATGTGCATGCTGACCGTTTTCCTACTGATGGATCCAAAGTATTGTGTGTAATAATGCTACTGACCTCACGAGCGCTCACCTGGGCGAATCCGATGATTGAGTCTCGTGACCCACGGTTAAATGACTTGGATGATTTCTTGGCCACTATGGCATTAATGTTTGATGACCCTAATTGCCGTGCAACCGCTGAATCTGCTTTGTTGTCTTTATGCCAGGCTAAACGTTCTGTTATTGAGTATGCCACTGAATTCAGGAGATTGGCGGTAGATACCAATTGGGACAGTTATGCACAATTGCCTATTTTTAAAAGGGGTCTGTCTAGTATTATAAAAGATGAACTAGCTCGCTCAGAGTCACCACAAGAACTAGAGACATTTATACAGCATTGTGTGCGCATAGACATTCGCCTTACTGAGCATAGGCAGGAGAAATTTGCTGCATATAACCGTATTTCTAACTTTTCCCTTCCTTCCAAAGAGCCTGCAGGTAAAACATCTCAGGAAGTGGAGGAGGTGCCCATGCAAATTGATTCCGTTCAGAGACGCGAGATCAATGAGTGCCGGGAGCATCGCCTTCGTGAAAGTCTATGTTTCTACTGCGGCCAGTCTGACCACTTCTTGATCAATTGTCCTAAGTGTCCTAGACGGCCTAACAAGGTGCTAGCAGCAATAGGGGAGTATGACAACTGTGATGATGAATCTGACATCTCTGAATGTAACCTGCCTTTAAACGCTGTATTCCATTCACTTTCTATGACTTCACCCCCCAAGAAGCTGAAGGAAAAGAACTCTCACTGTTCTCTCCCTATTAAGATCCTGTGTTCAGGACAGTGGATTTCCAGTTCAGCTATGATTAACTCTGGTGCAGGTGGCAATTTCATGGATATCGCATTTGCCAAGGAACATGGTATTAAAATTCAGCAAAGAGCCTCTCCAATTACCATGGAAACAGTGGATGGGTCACCTTTAATCTCTGGGCCTGTGGATCAGGAGACCGTACCCCTTGAAATTTTGTTGGAGCCTAATCATCAGGAGCAACTTTCTTGCTAATTTCTTCTCCTCATTTTCCTGTGATTTTAGGCATTCCTTGGTTGCGTTCTCAGAACCAAATTATCAACTGGGAGACAAAGGAGATTATCTTTCCAACAAGGAGCAACTCTGCGTTAACAGAAGCTGTCCCTGAGTCCACGGCTATGGAACCACATGTACAGGTATCTTCTTTACCTCCAGCATATAAAGAGTTCTCTGACCTCTGTGACAAGAAGAATGCAGATCAACTTCCTCCACAAAGGCATTATGACTGTTCCATTGAGTTGCTTCCTGGGGCAGATATTCCTTTTGGTCACGTATACCCTTTGGCGGCACCTGAGCTTCAAGCCTTAAAGGAGTATATTGATGAAAATCTGGCCAAAGGCTTCATACGTCCTTCTTCTGTCATGTCGGACGCTGTTCACACTAGGGCGTCCGACAGTCAGCGGTAATTCCACATTCGTCCACTATATGCTCAGTGGCGCCGGTTAGATTTGATCCAGATTATCCAGGGTTAATCTGGCTGGTACTCGGGTTGAAGGCTGAGTCACGCCCACTGCCTTTAAATAGTTTTGCTGGGCTTTGGGCGTCGCCGATTATAGCTTCTATCTTGTGCTTGGTTATCTCGGTCTGGAGTGGTGGTCTAGGAGAAGGAGTATCGTATCTGGTGGTGTATTTCCCTTTGTCTTATTTTCTCCTTTCTATATTTGTATTTATTTTGCCATGCGCACTTATAGTGTATTCCTGTGTGACTGCAACGTGGTGCGTATTTTCCGTTATCCTTGTCTGTGCTTACTGTGGGTATTGGTGTGTGGTCTCTTCACTGGGTGGTGGGTGGTGGTTTCAGCCTAGGGTGGAAACAGGAGACAGGGTGAGGGTGGAGGCCCAGACATGCACACCATTAGTGTAAACTCTGGGAGAGGGTCAGTCAGGGTTTCCCTAGTCTAAGGGAAATCGCAGGGGCCCGGGTTATTAGCTCCTGCCTACCTAGGCTCCCCGTGACATTATAATCGGCCACATTTTTTTTTCTATGGATCCTATAACTTCCATTACCCGCCAGTTAGAGGCGCTGTCCCTGCAGGGCCTTGTAGTATCTAATGTGCAAGCTGAATCTGCAGGCAGAGTTGCTGAGCCATAGTTTCCTTTGCCTGAAAGGTTTGCTGGGGAACGCAGTAAATTTGTTACTTTTCGTGAATCTTGTAAACTATATTTTTGTATGCGCCCGATCTCCTCAGGTAATGAGGCTCAGCGTGTGGGTCTGGTGTTGTCATTACTGAACGGGGATCCTCAAGCATGGGCGTTTTCTTTACCTTCTGATTCTGCTGCATATAACTCAGTGGAGAGTTTTTTTTCAGCTCTTGGACTCATTTATGAGGATCCTGACAGAATCGGTCTAGCAGAATCTAAAATTTGTGCTATTTGCCAGGGGGAACGTATGGTGGAGGATTACTGCTCTGAATTTCGCCGCTGGGCGGTGGACACACAGTGGAATGATCCTGCGCTGCGGAGTCAGTTTGTTCATGGGGTTTCAGGAAGGGTTTAAAAAGCCCTTCTGATGTATGAGACTCCTGCTTCTCTAGAATCCGCTATGGGGGTGCAAGAGACGCCGTCTATAGGAGAGAGCGTAGGCACACGTGAGGTTGCTGCAGGTGAGCCCACGGAGCCTATGCAAATCGCAGGGGTGTCACATGTGAAGCATCATGCCCCTTTGCTCAGGAAGCAGAGAGCCTGTTTTTGCTGTGGTAAAACTGGTCATTGTGTTAATGCTTGTCCTTTGCTATCTAAGAAAAGCGCAATGGCGGAAAAACTACGAAGCTCAGAGGGTGTGGAGAAGTCCGATCTGAGTTTATGCATGTCCTCCATAGTGATTTCTCAGTGCATGCTTCCTGCCAGGGTTGTGGTCGCTGGCAGAGAGCTACCTATTACTGTGTTTGTGGATAGTGGTTCTGCCACTAACCTCATTGATGAGGAGTTTGCGCGCACAGCCGGTTTCAGGATCGAAAAACTGCCTCATCCTATCCGGGTGGTCACCATCAATGCCGCTCCTCTCCCACAGGGGGAGATTACTGAGTTTGTAGCTGAGGTTAAACTCCACATTGGGGTCCTACATGCTGAGCAAGTTACATGTAAGGTGCTCAGTAATCTTCCTGCTCAAATGGTTCTGGGTTTTCCGTGGATGGCTGTACACAACCCGGTGATTAACTGGAAAACTCAGGACATAATTCAGTGGAGCGGATTTTGCCAGGATAATGGCCTGGCCACGTGTGTGTCCGCTGTGATTCCTAGCATTCCTGAGTTACTGCAGGACTTTGCGGATGTGTTCGCAGAGAAGGGTTGTTCAGAATTGCCACCACATCGCCCCTATGACTGTACTATTAGGCTAAAACCAGGGGACAAATTGCCGAAAGCTAGGATGTTTAACATCTCTGGTCCTGAGAGGCAAGCCTTAAAAGACTACATCGCTGAGAGTCTGAGCAAAGGGCACATCAGGCCTTTGTCCTCGCCTGTGGCAGCGGGTTTTTCTTTGTTAAGAAGAAAGATGGCGGATTACGCTCGTGTCTGGATTTCAGGGAGTTAAACCAGATTACAATTCGTGACCCATACCCTATGCCACTGATATCTGATCTGTTCAATCAGGTGGCTGGTGCTAGGTGGTTCTCTAAGCTTGACCTCAGGGGGGCGTACAACCTCATAAGAGTCCGTCAAGGTGATGAGTGGAAAACGGCTTTTAATACTCCTGAGGGTCATTTTGAAAATCTGGTGATGCCATTTGGTTTGACAAACGCGCCTGCTGTTTTTCAGCATTTCATAAACGATGTGTTCTCTCATGTCATGGGAAAATTCGTTATTGTGTACCTTGATGACATTCTCATCTATTCATGCGACCGTGATACTCATTTAGCGCATGTTAGGCAGGTGTTACAGCTGCTCAGAGAGAATAAACTCTATGCTAAACTGGAGAAATGTGTATTTTCGGTTCAGGAGTTGCCTTTTTTGGGTTATATTGTGTCCGCTTCAGGATTCAAAATGGACGCCGCTAAGGTGCAAGCGGTGCTGCGTTGGGAACGTCCTGATAACCTAAAAGCGCTCCAGCGGTTCCTGGGGTTTTCTAATTATTATAGAAAGTTTATTAAGAATTTTTCTATCATTGCTAAACCGCTCACTGACATGACAAGAAAAGGTACCGATTTCTCCGCCTGGTCTGAGGCTGCTGTGCACGCATTCGAGTTTCTGAAAAACAGTTTTGCTTCAGCTCCCATTCTGGTGCAACCGGATGTATCGAAACCATTTACTGTGGAAGTCGATGCATCTGAGGTTGAAGTGGGGGCGGTGCTGTCTCAAGGCTCATCCTTGAGCGACTTGCGTCCATGCGCCTATTTCTCCAAGAAACTGTCGCCCGTATGTGGTCTCATACGTGTCAGCATGTACCACGTGCGCTAGAGCTAAGACGCCTCTCTCCCATCCTGCTGGCACACTACTTCCTCTCGAGGTACCCAGTAGGCCATGGACAGAGATCTCCATGGATTTTATCACAGACTTGCCTTTCTCTGCTGGGAACACGGTTATCTTGGTGATTGTTGATCGTTTCTCAAAAATGTCGCACTTTGTGTCTTTGCCTTTGTTGCCTAACACTAAGACTCTGGCTCAGGTATTTGTGCAGGAGGTGGTCAGACTTCACGGAGTCCCGTCTGACATCATGTCTGATAGGGGTACTCAGTTTGTGGCAAAATTTAGGAAAGCATTTTGCTCACGGTTGGGGATCAAGTTGTCGCATTCTTCAGCATTTCATCCTCAGTCTAATGGTCACACCGAGCATATGAACCAAAATTTAGAGCAGTATTTATGCTGTTTTGTTTCCGACAACCAGGAGGAGTGGTCGACGTTCCTTCCTTTGGCTGAGATTGCCATAAGTAATCACCGCCAGGAATCTTCTGTCGAGTCTCCGTTCTTTTGTGTTTACGGGCATCATCCTCAATTTTGCACTTGGAGTCAGGGGGGCTCTTCCGGCGTTCCGGAGGAGGACATGTTAGGAGCACAACTGTCATCAATCTGGAGGAAAGTGAAACAGCGCCTGTTGAGCGTGGGTGCAAGGTACAAATGTGTGGCTGACAGTAGACGTGTGCCAGGTCTGGACCTGAGTGTGGGTGACTGGGTGTGGTTGTCCACAAAAAACATAAGACTTAAAATACCATGCCTTAAATTAGGTCCTAGGTTTATTGGTCCGTTTAGGGTCGCCACCATTGTTAACCCGGTAGCTTACCGATTGGAGCTCCCTTCGGTATATAAGATACACAACGTGTTCCACAGATCGTTATTAAAAAAGGTGGTGGGTTCTGTGGACATGGTGCCGATGCCTCCTCCAGTCTTGGTGGATGGCAATTTAGAGTTTGAAGTCTCCAAGGTGGTTGACTCTCGTGTGGTGCGCCGCACATTACAGTACTTGGTACACTGGCGTGGTTATGGACCGGAGGAGAGGTCTTGGGTATCAGCTTCGGACATACATGCGGACCGGCTGGTCAGTATGTTTTACCACCGCAATCCGGACAAGCTGGGTCCTATAAGTCGTGAGGGCCCTGGGGTCCCTCGTAGAAGGCGGGGTACTGTCATGTCGGACGCTGTTCACACTAGGGCATCCGACAGTCAGCGGTAATTCCTCATTCGTCAACAATATGCTCAGTGGCGCCGGTTAGATTTGATCCAGATTATCCGGGGTTAATCTGGCTGGTACTCGGGTTGAAGGCTGAGTCACGCCCACTGCCTTTAAATAGTTTTGCTGGGCTTTGGGCGTCGCCGATTATAGCTTCTATCTTGTGCTTGGTTATCTCGGTCTGGAGTGGTGGTCTAGGAGAAGGAGTATCGTATCTGGTGGTGTATTTCCCTTTGTCTTATTTTCTCCTTACTATATTTGTATTTATTTTGCCCTGCGCACTTATAGTGTATTCCTGTGTGACTGCGGCGTGGTGCGTATTTTCCGTTATCCTTGTCTGTGCTTACTGTGGGTATTGGTGTGTGGTCTCTTCACTGGGTGGTGGGTCGTGGTTTCAGCCTAGGGTGGAAACAGGAGACAGGGTGAGGGTGGAGGCCCAGACATGCACACCATTAGTGTAAACTCTGGGAGAGGGTCAGTCAGGGTTTCCCTAGTCTAAGGGAAATCACAGGGGCCCGGGTTATTAGCTCCTGCCTACCTAGGCTCCCCGTGACATCTTCCTCACCAGCAGGGGCACCCATTTTTTTGTAAAGAAGAAGGATGGGACCCTGAGACCTTGTGTTGACTATCGGGAACTCAATAAGGTAACCGTACGAAACCATTACCCTTTGCCTCTGATTCCCGAATTACTGGAAAGAGTCCGCCATGCTAAGGTGTTCTCTAAGCTGGATCTTCGTGGGGCTTATAATTTGGTGCGTATTCGTCCAGGGGATGAGTGGAAGACAGCATTCAGATGCCGGTATGGACACTTTAAATCTCTTGTGATGCCCTTTGGGCTTTGTAACGCCCCTGCAGCATTTCAACACCTTGTTAATGACATCTTCAGAGATTTGTTGGACCAGTTTGTGGTGATCTATTTGGATGATATACTAATCTTTTCTGACTCTCTACAGGAACATGAAGAACATGTCAAAACTTTAAGACGTCTGAAAGAGAACCAACTGTATATCAAGCCGGAGAAATGCGAGTTCCATAATTCTGAGATACAGTTCTTGGGTTATATCATCTCTCCCCAGGGGCTGAACATGGAATCTGTAAGATTCAAGCTGTCCTTGACTGGCCGGTACCCAAGAACGTTAAGGAGGTCCAACGTTTTATTGGTTTTGCAAATTTCTACAGACGCTTCATTCGAAATTTTTCTGATATTGTCCGTCCCATTACTTCCTTGACAAAGAAGGAAAAGCCCTTTAAGTGGTCATCACAGGCTCAAGAAGCTTTTGATCGGCTGAAGATCTGTTTCACATCAGCACCGCTGTTGATACACCCAGATCCAACACATCCTTTCATTGTGGAGGTGGACGCTTCTGAAAATGCTTTGGGGGCTATTCTCTCCCAAAGAACTGGAGAGAAGGGTCTGCTACATCCTTGTGCTTTCTTTTCCCATAGACTAACCTAAGCAGAGAATAATTACGACGTGGGAAACAAGGAATTGCTGGCTATTATTGCGGCTTTCAAAGAATGGAGGCATTATCTGCAAGGAGCTGCACAACAGATCATAGTGCTAACTGACCATCGCAATCTAGAGTTCCTTAGATCTGCTAGATGTCTTTCTCCTCGTCAGGCTCGTTGGAACTTATTCTTAAATCAATTTAACTTTGCTATCTCGTACCGTCCAGGTTCTCGTAATGGGAAGGCTGATGCTTTATCCCGAATCCATGCTGCAGATTCCATACCTGGAGCCCCGTCCAAGACCATTCTATCTGATGCCAATTTCATCAGAGTTATCCACGATCAGGACTTGTGGAAGGAGTGCAGGGAGGCCTATGAAGATGATGTATTTCTGGCCAACCCACCTTTGGATATTAATCTCATCTTTAAGGGTGGCATGTGGTTCAGAAATCGACGTATCTATGTCCCGGAGGTCGTCCGTCTGCAGATCCTCAAGTTGGTACACGACTCCAAGTTGGCTGGTCACAGGGGGGTACAGAAGACACAAAAGTTCCTGAGCCGATTCTTCTGGTGGCCAACTTGCCTGAAGGATACCAAGGACTATGTTCTCTCTTGCGAGGTATGTGTCCGTTACAAGACTCCTCATGTGGCACCTACGGGTCTTCTACAACCATTGCCTGTTCCATCCCGCCCTTGGGGGTCTATATCAATGGACTTCATTGTGGAGCTGCCTACATCGGGGGGCATGAATACAATCATGGTGGTAGTTGATCGCCTGACTAAGGCTGCTCATTTTGTTCCGTGCACCGGACTCCCCTCAGCTAAAGATACAGTGAACTTGGTTATACAGAATGTCTTTCGGTTGCATGGGGTGCCGGATGAGATCATCTCTGACCGTGGAGTACAGTTCACTTCAAGATTCTGGAAGGGGTTTTGCTCTGCACTCAATATTAATGTCTGTCTCTCTTCTGCTTACCATCCCCAGACAAATGGTCAGACCGAGCGTACCAACCAGATGCTGGAACAATATCTAAGATGCTATGTCAGCCATCTCCAGGATGATTGGTTGGAGTTGTTGCCGTTAGCCGAATTTTCATATAATAATTCTCAGAGCGCCTCCACTAAATTTACACCTTTCTTTGCCAATCTGGGTTATCATCCGTGTATTTTACCTAGGTCTCCAATTAATTCTCCGGTTCCAGCAGTGGAGGAAAGGCTGACTGCGATGAGACAAAATCTGGAGGTTCTGAAGGAATCCCTGACCACGGCTCAAGAACGTTATAAGAGATCGGCTAATAGATTCCGTAAACCTGCACCCATGTTCAAGGTAGGAGATTCCGTGTGGTTAGCAACTAAGAATCTGAAGTTAAATGTTCCTTCACAAAAATTCAGACAGAAATTCATTGGCCCTTTCAAGATCAACGGTATTGTGAGCTCTGTGGCCTGCCGGCTGAAGCTACCTAGGACAATGAAGGTACACCCAGTTTTTCATGTATCTTTACTAAAGACTGTATCTCCTAATACCTTCCAGGGACGTGTTGTGTCACCTCCGCAGCCTGTGGTGATTGATGGGCAAGAACAATTCGTGGTGGAGGAAATTATTGATTCCAGGATTCGCAGGAATCGGCTCCAATATCTGATAAGATGGCAGGGATATCCCCCTGAGGAAGACTCTTGGGAACCTGTGGAAAACATCAATGTCCAACAGTAGATTTCTCGTTTTCATCAGAGATTCCCTGAGAAACCAGGTCCAGGATCGTCCTGAGGCCGCTTCTAAGGAGGGAGTAATGTCAGGACTCTGAACATTTTTTACCTTTTGTGCATTACTGCCCTTTTCCAACATGGTGTCTTTGGTCTCATGTGCACTTGTCTTCCTGCTATAAAACTCCACCCCAGCCTTCAGTCTGTGCTAGATTATTCTGCTTTGCATCCAGCTCCTGATTACTCCCTGGCCTTGCACCTGCACCTGCTCCTGTGAACCTGTGTTGGAGATTCTGCCACTCTGCTCTGAGTTCCTGCTGCATACACCGGTGTTCAGTGATCCTCCTTCATTTGCTGCTCGTGTTACTTCCATCTCTATTTGCTGGACATGTAAGCTGTTTCTGCTCTGCAAAACCTGAGACTATTAACCAGGCCTCCCTGGTTGAGCTAAGATATGATTTGAACTGCCTAATAGCATATCTATCTGTGTCTGGACTAAGTCAAGGATCTATCCGTGTCAAGTTTCCTCAAGAATAACTGTGCTTCATAGACTTTTGGTTTGTTTGCATCTACCTCTGAAGTTTCCTATTGACTGCTAAGCTGCATTTATTATTTGCACCCAGGGTTGTGGACTTGAGTTTCTCTCTGCACCTGCTTGAATCACCGTGTGATAATATAAACTTTACCACTTATAAAACTGTGTCCTGTTGTCTTGTTCCACGCAAAGAGTCTCCTGAATTATCCCCTATAATTAT
This sequence comes from Ranitomeya variabilis, assembly GCF_051348905.1. NCBI lineage: Eukaryota > Metazoa > Chordata > Amphibia > Anura > Dendrobatidae > Ranitomeya > Ranitomeya variabilis. Next base: position 314,663,037 of record NC_135235.1, read on the forward strand.
TACAGGTGACCTCTTTGTATCCCACTTGTGGTAATGGCTTAACATTACTGGCTACTATAGTAAAATCATCATCAGGGCCAAAGGTAATGTCTGTGTCAGCCCAATAACGTTTATATAGAATGTAAGGCATAGTTGTCACCTGAGAACCAATGTCCAACAAAGCGTTCATGGGGATACCGTCGATCACAATGGTGAGAACAGGTCGTCCTCCAACATATTTGGCTCGCCAGTTGTTTGGGCCTGGTTGTCCTACTCCTGGGGATTGGCCCACTACCCCAGGGGTCGCCCGTTTTAAATGACAGTACCTTGCAATGTGCCATGCTTGGTCGCAGCGGCGGCAGATGGGTCATCCATCTTGATGATAGCTATCGTCTTCTCTCCCTCTGGTCAGCGGGATCCTTTTCTGTCGTCGCCAGGGAACATCCTCTGGTCTGGAAGTCAGCTTGATCTTCTCCATGGGGGCCTCCTGTAGGGACTGCATGGTCTAATGCAGCAAAGTTCTTAGTCAGCTCTTGCATCTGGAGATGTAGTCCTGCGGGAGAATCATCATTGAGGACCTGGGCATCGGCCTCAGCAGGGACTTGAGGATACTCCTGGTGGTATGTGAGGGCTGGTCGCTTAGGAGGTACTGCATGGCTGGGTGGAGGTTCGTGCAACAGCCGGATGGCGTTGTCCTTAAATTGCGCAAAGTCTAGGTTGGGGTTTTGCAAAGCCAGAATACGTAATTGAGCCTTGTGGGTATGAGATAGAAGCCTCTCAATGAACTGCTCTTTCAAAAGTTTATCTGCATCCTGTATGCTGCTAGGATCTACTTGTTCAACAGCCCGGAGTCCCCCCTGCAAATTAAGTGCGAAGTCCCATATACTGTCTTGGGCTTTTTGCTTACACCCGAAGAACTTCATTTTTATCTCTGCAGCGGTGCGGGTGTCAAAAGTAACTTTGAGCTTAGCAAAGATCTGCTGCACAGTTCCTTTATCCACATCCGGCCAGGATTTTACCTCCCTCAGGGCCACTCCAGACAGTTGGCCAGTTAGAATATGAATCTTCTGATGCTCTGTCAGGGGATACACTTCCAACAGGCTACAGTCTTTCTTTAAAATTGGTGAACATATATGATTTGCCAGAATATTGCGGGAGCCAGGCTGCTCCAGGTATGTACAGCATGGACAAGGGAATGGTGGCTGCTGTAGCTGTAGCAGTGTCCAGCCGGCTTTTAGGAGCTGTGGCCTCGACTAGTGGTACAGGGACTGTGGCTGCATTCTCCGTGGGGCCCGGGGCATCACTGGGCCTGCAGGTGCGTCCGCTGCTAGGCCTGGGGGTGCTATGAGGTCCGTGGCTGCGACCGCCGCCAAATCCCTTCCGGGACTGGACATGGCTCTTTCCCCTCGCTAACCTGGTAGAAGTCGGATTTCCTCTACGGAATCGGCGGTGGTTCCTCCGGTGCTCTGCTCAGCACTTTGCAGCATCTTTTCTTCTGGCTTTGCTGTACGAAGTCTTCACTTCCGGCGTTTTTCTCAGCAGAGTGGCACCCTTTTTCCTGCTTTGCGCTCTTTTTGGCTGGCCCTGCCCACGAAGGTATGTCTCCTCCTCCTCACGCTCCACGCGTCACGGCAATGGCGGATTTTGGTGACAACTCACAATACACAGTCTCTGGCACAAAACAGTTAGGCACAGTAGATCCTGTTAGTGACGCCAAGATGAGTTGCCCCGCGGGCTAGGGGTACTCGGTACCGGGTCCAGTGTTCACAGGGGCATGTCATGGTGGCTGTGACCCAGTCCGTGGCCCTGGGCGCCCATGTCAAAGGGGAAAGGTCTTTAAAGGGATAAGGTTTATGCTCGTGATGCCACCTGTGGTATTCGGTCAGGGTGACCAACGCTGCTTTAAGAGGTCCGCTGGGGTGATGTTATGGCAGCTAGATGGTATACCTTCCCACAGGTGAAGTATATCCCCAGGGCTTCCAAGTGTGTAGATGGTGGTATAGTGAGAGGTGCAGAGAAGAATGAGGACACAAGGTTGCAGTCTCTTTACCTTTACTGAAGACCTCAGCATCCACAGTCCAGGGCACCAGACCACAGGGCAGGCAGAGAAGTCCAGGCAGTCCAGAGACAAGCAAGTTCCCCTGGGTAAGTCAGGTGGGAGCCTACCACTCTGCACTTTCTGTCTCTAAGGGTACTGTCACACTAAACGATTTACCAATGATCACGACCAGCGATACAACCTGGCCGTGATCATTGGTAAGTGGTTGTGTGGTCACTGGGGAGCTGTCACACAGTCAGCTCTCCAGCGACCAACGATGCCGAAGTCCCCGGGTAACCAGGGTAAACATCGGGTTACTAAGCGCAGGTCCGCGCTTAGTAACCCGATGTTTACCGTGGTTACCAGCGTAAACGTAAAAAAAAAAAAACAGTACATACTCACATTCCGCTGTCTGTCCCCCGGCGTTCTGCTTCTCTGCACTGTGTCTGCCAGCCGGAAAGCACAGCGGTGACGTCACCGCTGTGCTCGCTTTCCGGCCAGCCGGCGCTCACAGTGCAGAGAAGCAGAACGCCGGGGGACAGACACCGGAATGTGAGTATGTAGTGTTTTTTTTTTTTTTACATTTACGCTGGTAACCACGGTAAACATCGGGTTACTAAGCGTGGCCCTGCGCTTAGTAACCCGATGTTCACTCTGGTTACAAGCGAACGCATCGCTGGATCGCTGTCACACACAACGATCCAGCGATGACAGCGGGAGATCCAGCGACGAAAGAAAGTTCCAAACGATCTGCTACGACGTACGATTCTCAGCAGGATCCCTGATCGCTGCTGCGTGTCAGACACAGCGATATCGTATGGATATCGCTGGAACGTCACGAATCGTACCGTCATAGCGATCAAAGTGCCAATGTGTGACCGTACCCTTAGTCCCTGCTGCCCCTAAGTGTCTTAACAAGGTCTTTAATCATTCTGCTGTCCTAGGACAGGTACCTGTATGGCAGGCAACTTGAGCCGTGTGAACTGGGGTCTGTTCTTGGTGACTCCAGACTCCTAGGTGTGGCTGTGCCACGGGTAATTATGGGCAAAGTCCTTGTAGAACAATACCCTCCGGTTCTGCTCTGTGTTTTATAATCCACAAAAGCCTCGAGCTCCCGGTACCCGGAATTTTGGCGCTGATACTCTTCAGAGGCCTGCTCATGGCCTCCTGGAGCTCTCTTTCCTCTGTGCTCCACTCCTGTCTGTCCTCGCACACAGACTTCTGCTACAAACTGAGCTGTCTCTGCCTCCAAACCAGGATCTGGTTCCCTTATTGAGGGAAGCTGCCCTAAAACAGGGCTTGGAGCTCCCCCCTCCTGGCCTGGAAGTGGAAGGTGTGTGTGTGTAAACCTACCAAAGGAAATCTCACTTGTCTCCAGACATAGCACTATCCTCCGCGTGAGGAAGACAGCACTACTGTGGTACCCAAACTCCTGGGGTGCCACACAGTACATGATGTGCTGTGTAGTGAGAGCTGCAGTATATGATGTGCTGTGTAGTATTAGCTTCAGTAAGTGATGTGCTGTGTAGTATTAGTGCAGTAGATGATGTGTTGTATAGTGGGAGCTGCAGTAGGTGATGTGCTGTGTAGTGAGAGCTGCAGTATATGATGTGCTGTGCAGTGGGAGCTGCAGCAGACAATGTGCTGTGTAGTGAGAGCTGCAGTGGATGATGTGCTATGTGGTGTGAGCTGCAGTAGATGTTCTGTGTAGTATTAGCTGCATTAGATGATGTGCTGTGCAATGAGAGCTGCAGTAGATGATGTGCTGTGTGGTGAGAGCTGCAGTAGATGATGTGCTGTGTAGTGAGAGCTGTAGCAGGTGATGCACTGTGTAGTTGGAGCTGCATTAGATGATGTGAGCTACCACTGACGACATGCTCATTAGTGTGACCTACAATAAATGAAGGGCTGTCTAGTGTGACCTGCAGTGGATGAAGGACTGTGTAGTGTGAGCTGCAGTGGTGTTTGACAAGTTATGTAGTGTGATCTGCAGTGAATGATAGACTCTGTAGTGTGAACTGCATCCAGAGAAGTAACAGGGAAGGGCTTGGCTCCATAACAAACTTTTCAATGGCCCTTATCAATTATTAACATTACAGGACAAATGCAAGTTCCTGTATGAGGCCTTTGTAAGGTGCACAAGTTCTAAAGTAGCCATAATACCGATTCTCAGGAAACTCAACAGCTGATACATGGTGCTCGATCCACGAGCAGCATGTAGCAGACACTGGCTGTATGATTTCAGCTAGGCATGTTTGAGTATATTCGCTACTGCATTTCAGAGAGAAAGCCCCATGGACCGAGCCGCATTGGAGGCTAGTCGGATAGGCCAGTCCCCAGTGGCTTCTTCCAGCCTGCTCCCCATGAGTGATGGGTTTCTGCCTGCATACCGGTCATCATTGGCAGCAAGCATGGAGAAGCCGCTGGAGACTCACTTGTCCGACTAGTAGTGTTGAGCGATACCTTCCGATACTTGAAAGTATCGGTATCGGATTGTATCGGCCGATATCCGAAAAATATCGGATATCGCCGATACCCGATACCAATACAAGTCAATGGGACACAAGTATCGGAAGGTATCCTGGATGGTTCCCAGGGTCTGAAGGAGAGGAAACTCTCCTTCAGGCCCTGGGATCCATATTCATGTGTAAAATAAAGAATAAAAAAAAAATAGGGATATACTCACCCTCTGACGCGCCCTGGTTGTAACCGCTGCAACCGGCAGCCTCCGTTCCTAAGAATGAGCGAGTGAAGGACCTTCGATGACGTCGCGGCTTGTGATTGGTCGCGTGAGTGGTCACATGAGTGGTCACGCGACCAATCACAAGCCGCGACGTCATCGAAGGTCCTTGACTCCCTGCATTCTTAGGAACGGAGGCAGACGCTTGGACCGGTGAGAAACGGGGCCGCCGGAGGGGTGAGTATATCCATATTTTTTATTTTTATTCTTTATTTTTTACATGAATATGGATCCCAGGGCCTGAAGGAGAGTCTCCTCTCCTCCAGACCCTGGGAACCATACACTGGGAACTTCCGATTCCGATTTCCGATATCACAAAAATATCGGAACTCGGTATCGGAATTCCGATACCACAAATATCGGCCGATACCCGATACTTGCGGTATCGGAATGCTCAACACTACCGACTAGTCTACCATGCGGCCAGGTAGTCAGCAGCTTTTAGAATATTTTTTTTCTGGCAGCTCTTAAAGTATGTTTTTCTGAGTCAAACTTACCTGGCTGAATTAATGAAGCCAGTGTCTGATGCAAAATGTCGGTCTATCTGTTGTCAGATTCTCTTTAAAGAGTAACCTCTGCTTTAATACCCCCCCCCCCCCCATAAATCAGTACTACACATCAAAATATGAAACTTTGCAATATGTCTAAATAAATAGAGAATTCTGTTCCTTTCTCCTCCTGGATGGATCCTTCATTCTCAAATTTCTCAATTCCAGAGTAAAGTCTGTATTCAGCGAACACAGATTTTCCCATTAATGAAAGACGACAGTTGGTGCTAACAAAGTTCTATGGAGCAGTGTGTCAGGAGAACATGCAACAAAATCTCTGTGTCTGCCTCTAGCTCCTCCCTCCTCCTCCCCACTCCTATCCATAGAATATTAACCCCTTCATAACCTTGGGATTTTCCATTTATCCGTGTTCGTTTTTCACTCCCCTCCTTCCCAGAGCCATAACTTTTTTATTTTTCCGTCAATAAAGCCATGTGAGGGCTTATTTTTTGGGAAACAAGCTGTACTTTTGAACGACATCATTGGTTTTAGCATGTCATGTACAAGAAAACGGGAAAAAAATTCCAAGTGCGGTGAAATTGCAAAAAAAGTGCAATCCCACACTTGTTTTTTGCTTGGCTTTTTTACTAGGTTCACCAAATGCTAAAACTGACCTGCCATTATGATTCATGGTCATAACGAGTTCATAGACACCTAACATGACTAGGTTATTTTTTATCTAGGTGGTGAAAAAAAAAATCCAAACTTTGCTTAAAAAAAAAAAAAAAAGTGCCATTTTCCGATACCCGTAGCGTCTCCATTTTTCATGATCTGGGGATGGTTGAGGGCTTATTTTTTGCATGCCGAGCTGTCGTTTTTAATGATACCATTATTGCATTTTAATGCAATGTCGCGGCGACCAAAAAAAGTAATTCTAGCGTTTTGAATTTTCTTCTCGCTACGCTGTTTAGCGATCAGGTTAATGCTTTTTTTTATTGATAGATCATGTGATGGGGGTCAGCGATGCGCTCATTTCCGGCCTCCTGGCCGGAAGCGCCGGTTAAATGCCGCTGTCTGCGTTTGACAGCGGCATTTAACTAGTTAATAGCGGCGGGTGAATCGCGATTTCACCCGCCGCTATCGTGGGTACATGTCAGCTGTTCACAACAGCTGACATGTCCCAGCTTTGATGCGGGCTCACCGCAGGAGCCCTGCATCAAAGCAGGGGGATCTGACCTCGGACATACTATCCCATCCGAGGTCAGAAAGGGGTTAAAAATACTAACTGTCGTCTCTTATCTCAGTAATAGGACAATCTGTCTTCAATAAATACAGACTTTACCTATGAATTGAGAGTACAAGATCAGTCCAGTAGCAAAAATAAGCAGATTTCTCTGATAAGATATATTACAAAGTTTCTTATTTTCATGTTTTAATTTTTATTTCATAAATCAATTGGACATAACAGTTTTTCTTTACGCATTTAAGAGAAAAAGATACTGAATATTATAGTGTATGGACTAAACAAGCTTAAGGGTATGTGTCCACGGTCAGGAAACGCTGCGTTTTTGACGCAGCATTGAGCCGCAGCGTCAAAAACGCTGCGTCCAGATGTTACAGCATAGTGGAGGGGATTTAATGAAATCCCGTCTCCACTGTTCATTAAAAAACGCATGTGTTTTTCCCGCAAAAACGCACATGCGGTGCGTTTTTTGAGAACGCAGCATGTTGCTACAATGAGCAAAACACGCAGGAACACCGCAGGTGACCTGCCAGTGACCTCAGGTGCACTTTTGGTCAGGATTTTACCTGCATAAAATCCTGACCAAAGCCTGAAGCAAACCTGAACGTGGACACATACCCTAAGGGTATGTTTCCACGGTACGTAAACGCTGCTTGTTTGACGCTGCAGCGTCAAACAAGCAGCGTCCAGATGTTCCAGCATAGTGGAGGGGATTTTATGAAATCCCGTCTCCACTATGCGTGGAAACCCGCACGCGGCGGCCCTGCGACTACGGACATGCTGCACGTCTTTTCAGAACGCAGCATGTCCGTACACCTTGCGGGGACGCAGGGTCCCCGCAAGGCATATCACAGGGCCCTATGGCGAGGGGTGCGATGATCCCGGATGTGTACTGTACACATCCGGCATCATCGCGTCCCAGAAAGGGGGCGGGGCTTAGCGCCGAGCGGCTTCTCCGCTGCGGCGATAACGCTGCCCCTCCGGACCGTGGAGCCATACCCTAAGAAGGCAGTAATAGCACAAATGATAGGGAAAATACTATATAATCCAATCCTTTTCATTTAAAAAAATCTCTGTACTACTGATATCTCCAAGAGTTACCCAAGTGATAATCCTAAATACAAGAAAATGGCTTGTCAAAGGAAAGTATGCATGGCTGTAATCTTACCTATAGCAAATACTTGGAAAAATAAGAAAAAACAAGAAAGCTGGATGTAATTAGTATCAATAAAGGTACTTAGGTTAATGGCATTCATCCAACTATTCTTAAGGAACTAAGCTCAGTTTTGGCCAGACAACATTTTAAATCTTCAAAGACTTTGTTTCCTCAGGTTCAATGTCTCAAAGTCAAAATGATATTTGTTGCCAATATTTTATAAATTCCCCTAAAAAATATATTTCTAACTGGCATCGGATTCTACAACATACAGTTGTCCAAAAAACCTAGAATCTCACAACAATCAGAGGGAACGGCTCATTTGTAATTTATATGTCATGTTCAGGTCCAAACATCCTTGCTCAATTAACTCTAGAATATATTCATTTTGAAGTTGGAGCTCTATAGGTTTTATACGGAGCTCAAAATCCACTGTGAAGACCTAGATAAGACTAATAAAATATTACTGACTGGAGTCACTGCTAGGAGAAGCTTAGGGGCTGACTTCATACTGTTCCATTACTGTAGTATAATATTATTATTATTTATTTATATAGCACCATTAATTCCATGGTGCTGTACATGTGGAAAAGGGTTACATACAGGGTTATATCGTTAACAGTAAACAAATTTACAATGACAGACTGGTACAGAGGGGAGAGGACCCTGTCCTTGCGGACTTACATTCTTCGGGATAATGGGGAAGGTCGGGGTGCTGCAGCACTGGTGGTGGTGAGGCAGCAGCTCGGGTGGTGGTGAGGCGGCAGCTCGGGTGGTGAGGCGGCAGCTCGGGTGGTTGGTGAGGCGGCAGCTCGGGTGGTTGGTGAGGCGGCAGCTCGGGTGGTTGGTGAGGCGGCAACTCGGGTGGTTGGTGAGGCGGCAACTCGGGTGGTTGGTGAGGCGGCAGCTCGGGTGGTTGGTGGGGTGGCAGCCTGGGTGATTGGTGAGGTGGCAGCTCGGGTGGTTGGTGAGGCGGCATCTCGGGTGGTTGGTGAGGCGGCAGCTCGGGTGGTTGGTGGGGTGGCAGCCTGGGTGATTGGTGAGGTGGCAGCTCGGGTGGTTGGTGAGGCGGCATCTCGGGTGGTTGGTGAGGCGGCAGCTCGGGTGGTTGGTAAGGCGGCAGCTCGGATGATTGGTATAATAATAGATGTAGTTGGGGAATAAAAAAAAAGCTGCAACCTGCCATTCTGAAACCTAGGGCCAACCTGTTTTGAGATGTTACAGATGAGTGACACAAGTTTCTTCACACTATTACGCTTGGGTGAACATGTAAGATGCACCCAGAAAAGTCTTACTGCAGTGTATGTTCACAGAGGGTTTTTTTACATGGATATTTAACCATTTTAACATCTATATCAAAGTGTGTTGCAAGATAACCTGAAACTGTTTTAGATGTAGAATTTGAAAAGGAACATACCATTAAAGTGTAGGAGACGTGCCAATCGTTTCTATGTCATTTAACTGCTCTATTATTGAGGTTTTTAATTGTCTATGGATGGTATTAATAATAATAATTGTTATTTATATAGCGCCAACATATTCCGCAGCACTTTACAATTAAGTTTTAGGAGCACTGTAAGATAAAAACATGCACAGGTATATTGAGAAATTAATTTAGCTTTACATTTTGGACCTATTAAAGTTGATCATTCATTTTACAACAAGAATGACCTAAATTCTTATTGATTCACAATCGTTGTAGAGTCTGTATGATATCACCAAGTTTACTTATGTGGTCACCAGGGCATCAAATATACTTCCATGTAATATTTTCTTTTTCATAGATTTATAACAAAAAATCTTTTGTCTGTCCTTCTCCAAACTATGTCACATGGAGATCTAGAGCAAACATTGCAAGAAACAAATAAGAATTCTTATTAATGAAGTTAGAAACCAGACCGCAAGCTACTCATTTGGCCTTCAATGAAATTCCTATCTGTTTTCAAAAATGTGTAAGCGTCCATTTTCACACGCACCAGGAACGCGCACACAAGCACATCCAATATAATCTATGGGGCTGCGTACATGTCCGTGTTTTCACATGGACAATGTGCCCATTTTAATCACATTGAGACATGTCCATTTTTTACCGGCAGAATGGATCACACTAGATTATCAGTCCATGTAAAACACGTACCTGCACACAGATGACATCCTTCTGCCGTCCATGTGACACATACCAGAATAGAATGCAGAACAGTAATTACAGATTTTTAAGTGATGTGCAAAGATAGATAGACAATAGATGTCAGCGAGGTAGAAAGCTTGGATTGTTTTCTATTAAGCCACATGATTAACCCCTTTCTGACATTGGACGTACTATCCCGTGGGCCCGTATGAACACCGACGGGATAGTACGTCATATGCGATCGCCCGCGCTCACGGGGGGAGCGCGGCCGGGTGTCAGCTGACTATCGCAGCTGACATCCGGCACTATGTGCCAGGAGCGGTCATGGACCGCCCCGGCACATAAAGCCCCGGCACACTGCGGTCAAACATGTTCGCAATGTTCCGGCGGTATAGGGAAGCATCGCGCAGGGAGGGGGCTCCCTGCGGGCTTCCCTGAGACCCCTGGAGCAACGCGATGTGATCTCCTGTTACCCTTGGGAAAATACAAAACTGGGGGCTAAAAAATAATTTTTGTGGAAAAAAAAGATTTTTTATTTTCACCGCTCTGCTTTATAAACTGTAGTGAAACACTTGGGGGTTCAAAGTTCTCACAACACATCTAGATAAGTTCCTTGGGGGGTCTAGCTTCCAATATGGGGTCACTTGTGGAGGATTTGTACTGTTTAGGTACATTAGGGACTCTGAAAACGCAATGTGACACCTGCAGACCAATCCATCTAAGTCTGCATTCCAAATGACACTCCTTCCCTTCCGAGCTCTGCCATGCGCTCAAACCATGGTGGTTTGCCCCCACTTATGGGGTATCAGAAAATTGGAAAACAACTTTTGGGGTCCAATTTCTTCTCTTACCCTTGGGGAAAAAAAATTGGGGGCGAAAAGATCATTTTTGTGAAAAAATATGATTTTTTATTTTTACGGCTCTGCATTATAAACTTCTGTGAATCACTTAATGGGTCAAAGTGCTCACCACACATCTAGATAAGTTCCTTAGGGGGTCTACTTTCCAAAATGGTGTCACTTGTGGGGGTTTCAATGTTTAGGCACATCAAGGGCTCTCCAAACACAACATGGCGTCCCATCTCAATTCCAGTCAATTTTGCATTGAAAAGTCAAACGGCGCTCCTTCCCTTCTGAGCTCTGCCATGTGCCCAAACAGTGGTTTACCCCCACACATAGGGTATCGGCGTACTCAGGACAAATTGTTCAACAACTTTTGGGGTCCAGTTTTTCCTGTTACCCTTGGTAAAATAAAACAAATTGGAGCTGAAGTAAATTTTTTGTGAAAAAAAGTTAAATGTTCATTTTTATTTAAACATTCCAAAAATTCCTGTGAAACACCTGAAGGGTTAATAAACTTATTGAATGTGGTTTTGAGCACCTTGAGGGGTGCAGTTTTTAGAATGGTGTCACACTTGGTTATTTTCCATCATATAGACCCCTCAAAATGACTTCAAATGAGATGTGGTCCCTAAAAAAAAATGGCGTTGTAAAAATGAGAAATTGCTGGTCAACTTTTAACCCTTATAACTTCCTAATAAAAAAAAAAATTTGGTTCCAAAATTGTGCTGATGTAAAGTAAACATGTGGGAAATTAATTTCGGGTTTTTTTCACAAATAAACGCAGGTAATATCAAATAAATTTTACTACTATCATGAAGTACAATATGTCTCGAGAAAACAAAGTCAGAATCACCGGGATCTGTTGAAGCATTCCAAAGTTATAACCTCATAAAGGGACAGTGGTCAGAATTGTAAAAATTGGCCTGGTCATTAACATGCAAACCACCCTTGGGGGTAAAGGAGTTAAAGGGAACCTGTCACCCCCAAAATCGAAGGAGAGCTAAGCCCACCAGCATCAGGGGCTTATCTACAGCATTCTGTAATTCTGTAGATAAGCCCCCAATGTATCCTGAAAGATGAGAAAAAGAGGTTAGATTATACTCACCCAGGGGTCGTCCCGGTCCGGTTTTGGTCCGATGGGTGTCACGGTCCGGTCCAGGGCCTTCCATCTTCTTACGATGACGTCCTCTTCTTGTATTCACGCTGCGGCTCTGGCGCAGGCATACTTTTGCCTGCCCTGTTGAGGGCAGAGCAAAGTACTGCAGTGCACAGGCGCCGGGAAAGGTCAGAGAGGCCCAGCACCTCTTTTTCTCATCTTTTAGGATACATCGGGGGCTTATCTACAGCATTCCATAATGCTGTAGATAAGCCCCTGATGCTGGTGGACTTAGCTCACTGTTATGATTTTCCCAATGGCAGGGAAATCAAAAATAACAAACGGACTAGCTCTCGGGTGATGGAAACTAAAGTGACCGTGACCTGAACCTGACACAACACTGGAAGTAGCCGGGGAGTGTTTCCTACGATGCCCTAGACACCACGCGCCAGCCGGAGATCTAACTACCCCTATCAGAGGAATATACAGGCCTGCCTTACCTCCAGAGATGAACCCCAAAAGGAGATAGCAGGCCCCCACAAATATTGACGGTGAGTCAAGAGGAAAAGACATACGTAGGATGAACAGCAGATTTAGCACAGTGAGGTCCGCTTACTAGATAGAAGAAGTACAGGAAAGAGTTACTTCACGGTCAACTTCAAAACACTACTCAAAAACACCATCCTGAAATTACTTTAAAACTCCAGTGACAACTCATGCCACTGGAGTGGCAATTTCAGTCCACGAGAGCTTCCAGCTACAGAGAGTCACATTGCAGATAGCTGGACAAAAAATAGCATTAACTAGGAACAAAATTCAACTTAGCTGAACTGGAACTTGAGGCAGGAGAATGCAACAGAATGCTACTGATACATTGTTGGCCGGCATCAGACCAGCAGCCAAGCAGGCTTAAATAGGAAACTCCCCTAATGGGTGTCAACAGGTGATCAAGGATAGAAGAAGGCAAATAAGTGGCAATACCATAAAACACCACGGGGGAGCCCACAAACAGAATTCACAACAGTACCCCCCCCTTAAGGAGGGGGCACCGAACCCTCACCAGAACCACCAGGGCGATCTGGATGAGCACTATGGAATGCACGAACCAAATCAGGAGCATGAACATCAGATGCTGTCACCCAAGAATTATCCTCCTGGCCATAGCCTTTCCACTTAACCAGATACTGAAGTTTCCGTCTGGAAACACGGGAGTCCAAGATCTTTTCCACCACATACTCCAACTCACCCTCAACCAGCACAGGAGCAGGAGGATCAGCAGACGGAACAACCGGCACCTCATACCTCCGCAATAATGACCGATGAAAAACATTATGAATAGTAAAAGATGCTGGGAGGTCCAAACGAAAGGACACAGGATTGAGAACCTCCAGAATCCTATAAGGGCCGATAAACCGAGGCTTAAACTTAGGAGACGAGACCTTCATAGGAACAAATCGAGAAGACAACCAAACCAGGTCCCCAACACAAAGACGAGGACCGACACGCCGATGACGATTAGTGAACTGTTGAGTCTTCTCCTGGGACAACTTCAGATTGTCCACAACCTGTCCCCAAATCTGATGCATTCTATCAACCACAGCATCTACTCCAGGACAATCCGAAGACTCCAATTGACCGGACGAAAAGCGAGGGTGAAACCCTGAATTACAAAAAAATGGAGAAACCAAAGTGGCAGAACTGGCCCGATTGTTAAGGGCAAACTCTGCCAATGGCAAAAAATCAAGCCAATCGTCCTGATCAGCGGACACAAAACACCTCAAGTAAGTCTCCAAGGTCTGATTAGTACGCTCAGTCTGGCCATTAGTCTGAGGATGGAATGCAGACGAAAACGACAAGTCGATGCCCATCCTGGCACAGAACGCCCGCCAAAATCTAGACACAAACTGAGTACCCCTGTCAGACACTATATTCTCAGGAATACCATGCAAACGCACAACATTCTGAAAAAATAGAGGGACCAGCTCAGAGGAGGAGGGCAATTTGGGCAAAGGTACCAAGTGAACCATCTTGGAAAAACGGTCACACACCACCCAGATGACGGACATCCTACGAGAAACAGGAAGGTCAGAAATAAAGTCCATAGAGATGTGCGTCCAAGGCCTCTTAGGAATAGGCAAGGGCAACAACAACCCGCTGGCCCGGGAACAGCAGGGCTTAGCCCGAGCACAAACATCACAAGACTGCACAAAAATACGTACATCTCGAGACAAGGAAGGCCACCAGAAGGACCTAGACACCAGATCCCTGGTGCCAAAAATTCCAGGATGACCTGCCAACGCGGAAGAGTGAACCTCCGAAATAACTCTACTGGTCCAGTCATCAGGGACAAACAGTCTACCAGGCGGACAGCGATCAGGCCTATCCACCTGAAACTCCTGCAAAGAGCGCCGCAGGTCTGGGGAGACAGCTGACAATATCACCCCATCCTTCAGGATGCCAGTAGGTTCGGAATCACCAGGCGAGTCAGGCTCAAAACTCCTAGAGAGGGCATCCGCCCTCACATTCTTAGACCCAGGCAGATATGAAACCACAAAGTTAAATCGAGAGAAAAACAACGACCAGCGCGCCTGTCTAGGATTCAGACGCCTGGCTGACTCAAGATAAATTAGATTTTTGTGGTCAGTCAAGACCACCACCTGGTGTCTAGCACCCTCAAGCCAATGACGCCACTCCTCAAATGCCCACTTCATGGCCAAGAGCTCCCGATTTCCAACATCATAATTTCGCTCAGCGGGCGAAAACTTTCGAGAGAAAAACGCACATGGTCTCATCACTGAGCAGTCAGGACCTTTCTGCGACAAAACTGCACCTGCTCCGATCTCGGAAGCATCTACTTCAACCTGGAACGGGAGCGAAACATCAGGCTGGCGCAACACAGGAGCAGAAGAAAAGCGGCGCTTAAGCTCCCGAAAGGCCTCCACAGCCGCAGAGGACCAATTAGCAACATCAGCACCCTTCTTGGTCAAATCAGTCAAAGGTTTAGCAATGGCAGAAAAACCCGCTATGAATCGGCGATAGAAATTAGCAAATCCCAAGAATTTCTGAAGACTCTTTAGAGAAGTAGGTTGTATCCAATCACAAATAGCCTGAACCTTAACAGGGTCCATCTCCATAGATGAAGGGGAAAAAATATATCCCAGAAAGGAAATTCTCTGAACCCCAAAAATACACTTTGAGCCCTTCACAAATAGAGAATTAGCTCGTAAAACCTGAAAAACTCTCCTGACCTGTTGAACATGAGATTCCCAGTCCTCCGAAAAAATCAAAATATCATCCAAATACACAATCATAAATTTATCCAGATATTCACGGAAAATATCGTGCATAAAGGACTGAAAAACGGAAGGGGCATTCGCGAGACCGAAAGGCATTACCAAATACTCAAAATGGCCTTCAGGCGTATTAAATGCGGTCTTCCACTCATCCCCCTGCTTAATCCGCACCAAATTATACGCACCACGTAGATCGATCTTAGTGAACCACTTCGCCCCCTTTATGCGAGCAAAAAGATCAGTCAGTAAAGGTAACGGGTACTGGTATTTAACAGTAATCTTATTCAGAAGTCGATAGTCGATACAAGGTCTCAATGAACCATCCTTTTTACCCACAAAAAAAACCCCTGCCCCCAATGGAGACAAAGAGGGGCGAATATGACCCTTTTCCAAAGATTCTCTGATATACTCCCGCATAGCAGTATGTTCAGGTACAGACAAATTAAACAAGCGACCCTTAGGAAATTTACTACCGGGAATCAACTCAATAGCGCAGTCACACTCTCTGTGAGGGGGGAGAGAATCAGTTTTAGGCTCCTGAAAGACATCATAAAAATCTGACAGAAATGCTGGGATCTCAGAGGGAGTAGATGAAGAAATGGGAACCAAAGGTGCATCCCCATGAATCCCCCGACATCCCCAACTCAGCACAGACATTGATCTCCAGTCCAAGACTGGATTATGAATTTGTAACCATGGTAATCCAAGTACTAATACGTCATGTAGATTATATAACACAAGGAAACGAATAATCTCCTGATGGTCTGGGGAAAGATGCATAGTCACTTGTGTCCAATATTGTGGTTTATTGCTAGCCAAAGGTGTAGAATCAATACCCTTTAAGGGAATAGAAACCTCCAGAGGCTCTAAATCAAACCCACAACGCTTGGCAAAGGACCAATCCATGAGACTCAGAGCGGCGCCAGAATCCACATAAGCATCCACAGTAACAGATGATAAAGTACAAATCAATGTCACGGACAAAAGAAATTTAGACTGCAAGGTACCCATAGAAAAAGATTTATCAACCTTTTTATCAACCTTCTTTATGCGTTTAGAGCATGCTGATATAACATGAGCTGGATCTCCACAATAGAAGCACAACCCATTTTTGCGCCTGTAATTCTGTCGTTCGCCTCTAGACAATACACTATCGCATTGCATATGCTCTGGTGCCTTTTCAGAGGTCACCGTCAAATGATGCACAGGTCTTTGCTCAGAAGATACCGCCATATGGTGCACAGGTTTTTGCTCAGAAGATACCGCCATATGGTGCACAGGTTTTTGCTCAAAAGATACCGCCATATGGTGCACAGATTTTTGCTCAGAAGATACCGCCATATGGTGCACAGATTTGCGCTCCCGTAAACGCCGATCAATCTGGATAGCCAATTTCATGGCATCATTCAGACCTGTAGGCACAGGGAACCCCACCATGACATCCTTCACGGCATCAGAGAGACCTTCTCTGAAATTAGCTGCTAGAGCGCACTCATTCCAATTAGTAAGCACCGACCATTTACGAAATTTCTGGCAGTATATCTCAGCTTCATCTTGCCCTTGGGAAAGAGCTATCAAGGCTTTCTCAGCCAAAATCTCTAAATTAGGTTCTTCATAAAGCAACCCCAAAGCCAGAAAAAACGCATCTACATTTAATAACGCAGGATCCCCTGGCGACAATGCAAATGCCCAACTTTGTGGGTCACCCCGCAATAGAGAAATAACAATTTTAACCTGTTGCGCAGGATCACCAGCAGAGTGAGATTTCAGAGACAAAAACAATTTACAATTCTCTCTGAAATTCAAAAAACGGGATCTGTCTCCGGTAAAAAATTCAGGCATAGGGATCTTAGGTTCAGACATTGGAGCACGAATAACAAAATCTTGTAAGTTCTGGACCTTTGAAGCCAGGTTATTCAGACCTGCAACCAAACTCTGTGGATCCATGATTCAAACAGGTGTAACCAAAGCCATTCAGAGATTAAGAGGAGAGGAAGAAAAAAAAAAAAAGGCTGAAGACTGCAGTTTAAGCAAGGAGTACAAATAAGCACTAAGGTGCACTTTCCAAACACAGAAGGAAAAAAAAACCTTTTCATATCCTTTCCTGCTTTAGTGCATAGTTTTAACACATGTTGGTCCGGCCAAACTGTTATGATTTTCCCAATGGCAGGGAAATCAAAAATAACAAACGGACTAGCTCTCGGGTGATGGAAACTAAAGTGACCGTGACCTGAACCTGACACAACACTGGAAGTAGCCGGGGAGTGTTTCCTACGATGCCCTAGACACCACGCGCCAGCCGGAGATCTAACTACCCCTATCAGAGGAATATACAGGCCTGCCTTACCTCCAGAGATGAACCCCAAAAGGAGATAGCAGGCCCCCACAAATATTGACGGTGAGTCAAGAGGAAAAGACATACGTAGGATGAACAGCAGATTTAGCACAGTGAGGTCCGCTTACTAGATAGAAGAAGTACAGGAAAGAGTTACTTCACGGTCAACTTCAAAACACTACTCAAAAACACCATCCTGAAATTACTTTAAAACTCCAGTGACAACTCATGCCACTGGAGTGGCAATTTCAGTCCACGAGAGCTTCCAGCTACAGAGAGTCACATTGCAGATAGCTGGACAAAAAATAGCATTAACTAGGAACAAAATTCAACTTAGCTGAACTGGAACTTGAGGCAGGAGAATGCAACAGAATGCTACTGATACATTGTTGGCCGGCATCAGACCAGCAGCCAAGCAGGCTTAAATAGGAAACTCCCCTAATGGGTGTCAACAGGTGATCAAGGATGGAAGAAGGCAAATAAGTGGCAATACCATAAAACACCACCGGGGGAGCCCACAAACAGAATTCACAACAGCTCACCTTCGATTTTGGGGGTGACAGGTTCCCTTTAAATGAAAAAAAAATGTGTTGGGTCCCCCGTTTTTGAAGCCTGCAGAGGTAAAGCAAACAGCAGTGAGTTGATATTATCAGGCTGGGAAAGTCCATGGTTATTGGACCCTCCCCAGGCTAAAAATACCAGCTCGCAGCCGCCCCTAAAGTCAAGCATCACATTAGATAAGCCAATTCTGGTGCTTAGCTTCACTCTTCCTGATTGACCTGGTGCGGTTGCAACTGGGTAATGGTTTTTGGGGTTGATGTCAGCAGCTGTGAATTATCCAAAACCACAGTAGGCATCAAGCACTGGTGTTAATAATGGAGAGGTGTCTATTAGTGATGAGCGAGTGTTCTCGTTACTTGGAGAACACCCGAGCATGCTCGAAAAACTCGAGTATCTTGGGCGTACTCGTAGATTATGTTTGTGTCCCTGCAGCTGCATGATTTGCAGCTGCTAGACAGCCTGAATACATGTGGGGATTCCCTAACAAACAGGCAAACCCTGCATGTGTTTACAATCTACGAGCATGCCCAAGATACTTGGAGAACACCCAAGTATGCTCGGAAAACTTGAATAACGAGCACACTCTGTTAGGACTGGCGGAACGCACCAAGTAAAAGGTGAGATATTATTAGGTGCGTTCGCAGTCCGGGGTCCACCGTGCAGGTGAGAACCTGCTGCTAGCAAATGGCAGTGCTATATGGCGGTGGAAGCGAACCCAGTTAAGTCACAGGGCCGCGATACCGCACAAAAGAGCAAAAGCAAGGAGTCACCAAACTCAGTCCCCAGACTTGGGATTTGAGTCCATCTAGACTACTTGCGCTCGACACCGCTACTGGGTGTAAGAGGTAGATAGAAATAATAGTTTTAAGCACAAGAGTGCGAACTGTGCCGTGCTGGCGGATGCCACTAACCACCCAGACTTGGGCTAAGGAAGCGCTCTACTGGCAGAGGATGCTGTTTCGTGTGTTACCACGCTGAGAGTTTAGTCGGGCGCTAGCTAGCAGCCATACACCATATGCAAACAGTCATTCAATAGGGATGGGATATTTAAAGGGAACCTGTCACCTGAATTTGGCGGGACCAGTTTTGGGCAATATTGCCTCGCGCTGGCGTGTATTCCAGAGGACAGAGAATGAACTTCAATCCAATATTGCGGCCAGTATGCAGCCAGCGGGTAAGGAAAGGGTGAATCAAACACCCAAAAACCCCACCCATGACCCAAAACTGGTTCCGCCAAATTCAGGTGACAGGTTCCCTTTAAGGACGACTTGCACTCATCAACACACACACGTATACAAATGTACACTAGCGCATGGCCGTGCGGTCATGCGAACCTTTTATAGCTGCAGCATGTACAGGACCTTCCCAGAAGGACCAATGGGAGGCTGCCACAGAAGTTGAGCACCTTCAGGACCTTCCTGGAGGACCAATGGGATCTGCCGCAGTATCTGAGCATGTGACCCTCGATCTCCAGCGGGAGATCTCGCCCTGGGCATGCTCAGAAGGGGAAAAGCAGGACTTAGTCCCAAAAGTGTCTGCTCGCCGCTGCCCAGCACTGGCTTCAATGGTAGAAGCTGGAAAAGCAGCAGTAACCCTATGCACAGATTGAGACTGAGCCAAACGCTGGGACCGACGTCTCCGCTGAGCAGGCTCCACTGTGGCAGAAGAATGGGAGACCGCAGCAGAGACGGTCCGAGATTCCCCCTGTGCAGAGGCGGGAACTCGACCCCCAACACACTCACTCATCACTAGTGTCTGTCCATTTCTAACCCAGTAATAAAAAATAATAAAAAAACCCATTCACAAAAAAAATATTTTAATGAAATAAAGACTGCCCAACACTTTCCCTCATTCACCACTTTAATAAAGAAAAATCCCATGCAGGTCCGCCGTAGTACATGAAATCCACTGTGCAGAGCGAGACCCGGCGCCTATGAAGAGAAGTGATGTCAGTACCATTACTGCTCTTCATAGTTGCCGTGTTATACAGAGGGCAGCACAAAACCTGGAATTTCTGAAGAGCTTTAACGTTACTGATATCACTGCTGATAAGATTCGCCAGGTCTGGCGCTGTGCAGCGGGACCTGAAGGTGGCAGCAGGCAAAGGCTATGGAGCATCAGAACGAGGCGCAGCCTTTGGTCATCGATATCCCTGGACTACATTGGATTCGGTAGACTATGAAGGACCAGCATGGGATTTTTGTCCTTTCTGAATAAAGTGGTGAATGAAGGAAAGTGTTGGCGAGTCTTTATTTCATTAAAGTATATTTTTGTGTGTAATTTTTTTTATTAATTATTATTACTGGGATAGTAATGGGGGTGTCTGATAGACACCTCTCCATTACTAACACCAGGGCTTGATGTCAGCTGTGTTTTTGGACACCAACTCCAAAAACTATTATCCCAATTGGCAATCAGGTAGAGCCAAGGGAAAGCGCCAGATTTGAAGCATCTTTGCAATGCTTCACTTCTGGGGAGGCAGCGAGCTGGTATTTTTAGGCTGGGAAGAGCTCAATAACCATGGACCTTCCCAGCCCAATAATGTCAGCTCACAGCTGTCTGCTTTACTTATGCTGGTATCAAAAAATAAGGGGGTCCCCACGTCATTTGTTCCATTTGATTATTTATGTGACTTACTAGAAAGCTCTATAAGCTGTGTATCTTGTATCTATTTATTATCTTTGCACATCACTTAAAAACATCTCCTAAAATGGCACTAGGATAAGAAAAGTATCAAGCCAAATAACAGGGAAAAAAATCCAAGTCTGCTGTATTAATCCTATGCTGGCCCTAAGAGGACCCTATGTAACTGGCAGCCTACCTGACATCGGAGGTTGGCATCCTATAATGTGATACGGCGCCCCCGCGCCATGTTGGCTGTCCCCCAAAATCCCTGTAAGCCCTTATTTTAGATTAATAAAAGAAAACCCATATATCATGCACACATTACAAAAATTGTCTGACACGATTGTCTCTGGTAGCTGAGTAACAATTAGGCTCAATATAAGGGAATATTTCAAAGACAATTCAGCCTGTCAAATGGACACAAAATCTGTCACAGTGTATTAACGCTAGTGATTTGGTTTAGGAGTTAAGTGGCTCTAATTGGCTCCTTCAACTATAGGTCATTATTAAATAATGGGCTCAAAATTTAAAGTGCCTATGTGCTCTCTCAATCTTGGCGCATAAAAGATCACAGTGGATCACTTATCTGTCCCTTGTTCCTATGCGTTTCGCCCCCTCCTGTTGTCAGGGCTCATCAGGGGACCGAGAAATAGGAGTCTGCCATGAAAGGAATGGAAAAATGGGTCACCCTGTGATCTTTTATTAAAGGGAATCTGTCACCCCAAAAATCATATCTGAACTAAGCCCACCGGCATCAGGGGCTTATCTACAGCATGCTGTAATGCTGTAGATAAGCCCCCGATGTAACCTGAAAGATGAGAAATAAAGGTTAGATTATACTCACCCAGGGAGCGTTCCCACTGCGGTCCGGGTCCAATGGGTGTTGCGCTCTGGTCCGGGGCCTCCCATCTTCTTACGATGATGTCCTCTTCTTGTCTTCACGCCGCAGCTCCGGCGCAGGCGTGCTTTGTCTGCCCTGTTGAGGGCAGAGCAAAGTACTGCAGTGCGCAGTACTTTGCCCTCAACAGGGCAGACAAAGCACGCCTGCGCCGGAGCTGCGGCGTGAAGACAAGAAGAGGACATCATCGAATGAAGATAGGAGGTGCTGGACCCGGATCGAGATGCCCATCGGACCCGGACCGCAGCGGGACCGGTCCTGGGTGAGTATAATATAGCCTTTATTTCTCATCTTTCAGGTTACATCGGGGGCTTATCTACAGCATTACAGCATGCTGTAGATAAGCCCCTGATGCCTGTGGGCTTAGCTCAGATACGATTTTTGGGGTGACCGAGTCCCTTTAAGCTAAATGGGTTTCTATTGTTTATGACCATATAATTACTTAATTTCTTTCTGCCAGTATCGAGTAATGTATATACGCCTTGAGGCGATATTGGTTTATTGAGACAACATCGAGGCACCTTGACTAAGTGACCAAGTGTTTGCAAAGGTTTGGTGAACACATCTTAAGGTTGTTTATACATGTGGAGAAAACACATAGGCACCTAAAATACTGAAATCATTATCTAATGTTGGTGATTTACAAATAGACATGCCAAGGTTGCGAGAGCACATAGGCATCTTTATATTAATGGTCAGTACTGGTGTCTTTGGGACAACGGATTGATTTCCAATGTCGAGAACACTAGCATTATCGCAACTTAGTTAAAGGGGTTTTCTAAGATTCCGAAAACAATGCAGTGTTAGTTTAAAAACAGTATGCATATAATGTAAAATTCATAATATATCTTTTTTTAAAAAATTTTTTTATGACAAAATAAAAAATTCCTTCAATCTGGCTTCTAATATCTCAAAGTTCTATAATCTGGTCCAGAACTGTCAGAGGATTCTGAATTTTTCCAGACCTCAAATAACCAGATTTTAGAACTCTTGTTTAATGAATCAATGTAGCCACATGGTGAATTTGAACCCTCACCTACACTATGGGCATATGGCACCTGAGGGTACCTAAGCTGTTACACTTACCAGACATACGAGTTTCTGCACTCTTAAGGAATAGCTCTATAGGTTCTGGTCACCATACACTCCTCTCTTCTCTATGGACATTAACATCTAAACATGCTTGATCATTCCTGTTATTGTAGAAAAGATGTTACAGATAATATGGCATCTATCTGCCGACTTCAGTAATGACTGCTAAAATTGAAGTGTCTACACTCCTGCACTGTAGATTCCTTTGTAGAACTGCCCTCTAGTGGGAAAAAGTGACTATGCATAAAATGCAGCAAAACAAGTACGGTAGATCTGTTTCTTCCAAATAATTTCTCAATGCTAACTTAAGAAACGTACATACATGCATATATGTATATCAGTGAATGGAAACATTAATTCCTAGACCTGCTCACACAACTGAAATCTCTCTTTAAAAATACTTTAAAAGGGGTGTTCCATCCTTAGAGTACAAGTCTGCTGTCACTATACGTACAGTATCTGCAGACTTGTGAATCCTCACATCACATGCACTGAGAGCTGCGAGAATTCTTTGGTGCCCGCACCGTGAGGTCATGTGACAGCAACTGTTCGATTTGCATACTTTTAGTCACATTCCAACCAGACGTGTCTGGCCTCGCTCAATACATTTATATTGAATGTGGCCATGCACGTCTAGTCGGCATGTGACTGTATGAATGCAAATCACATAGTTGCAGTCACACAACCACTGCGAATCCGTGCAGTGCGCTCGCTGTGTGGATTCGCATGTCTGCAGTGACATAGGCTTCAAGTCTGCATTCATTCTAAGGTTAGACAACGCCTTTATTCTTCAGCGAGGAAGAGGACAAGGACTTCAGTGCCACCTACTGGACATACCAATCCCAAAAGTTAATATCGATCCTTTAACAAGCAGTCACATGGATCAGAAGCCAAACCAGACACTCCATTTGCAAGCACGTTTTGGTGTGTTTGATCCTCATCAGTACAAAGGAAGAGAACTGGTAAATAGGTGACACTAGAGTTAAAGTTCTTTTTTTCTCTGAAGAGGCTATTTGCACATTTAAATTCCAAGAGAAGCATGGCATTGCCTATAAGTCTCCTTACGACTATGTGGCGCTCTCCACAAGGAGAAACCTTACACCTTAAAAAGTTGTAAACAAAGAATATTTATTGCTTTACTGCTGGTATCTGTTAGGATTCAGCTATGATCAGTGGAGCTGTAGGTAGTCACCTAATGTTCCGACAGCCATAGCTTGCTGCTCTATACAGTGCCCTGCGAAAATATTCGGCCCCCTGGAACTTTTCAACCTTTTCCCACATATAATGCTTCAAACATAAAAAGATGCCAAATGTAAATTTTTCGTGAAGAATCAACAAGTGTGAAGTTGAACGAAATTTATTGGTTATTTTAAATTTTTGTGGAAATTTAAAAACTGAAAAGTGGGGCATGCAATATTATTCGGCCCCTTTATCTTAATACTTTGTTGCAACACCTTTTGCTGTGGTTACAGCAGCAAAATAATTTCTAAAAAATAAAATAAAAGCGGGAAATGACTTTTATACAACAAAAGCATGAATTGAAATCACTTTTCTAACACTTGATTAGATACCATTATTTTAGGCTTCAAAATCCTGCTGATCGGTTCCTTTTAATGGTCCAGTGAATGTATATGGCAGTAACGGCAACGTATCATGATTAGTGTTGAGCGATACCGTCCGATACTTGAAAGTATCGGTATCGGAAAGTATCGGCCGATACCGGCAAAGTATCGGATCCAATCCGATACCGATACCCGATACCAATACAAGTCAATGGGACTCAAGTATCGGACGGTATTCCTGATGGTTCCCAGGGTCTGAAGGAGAGGAAACTCTCCTTCAGGCCCTGGGAACCATATTAATGTGTAAAATAAAGAATTAAAATAAAAAATATCGCTATACTCACCTGTCCGACGCAGCCGGGACCTCAGCGAGGGAACCGGCAGCGTTGTTTGTTTAAATTTCGCGCTTTTACTTGGTTACGTGAAGTCCCGGCTTGTGATTGGTCAGGGCGGCCATGTTGCCGGGACGCGGACCAATCACAGCAAGCCGTGACGAAATTACGTCACGGCTTGCTGTGATTGGTTAATGGCGGCCATGTTGCCGGGACGCGGACCAATCACAAGCCGTGACGTCACGGGAGGCTGGACATGCGCGTATTTTGAAAAGCGCGCGTGTCCAGCCTCCAGTGACGTCCCGGCTTGTGATTGGTTAATGGCGGCCATGTTGCCGGGACGTCACTGGAGGCTGGACACGCGCGCTTTTCAAAATACGCGCATGTCCAGCCTCCTGTGACGTCCCGACTTGTGATTGGTTAATGGCGGCCATGTTGCCGGGACGTCACTGGAGGCTGGACACGCGCGCTTTTCAAAATACGCGCATGTCCAGCCTCCCGTGACGTCCCGGCTTGTGATTGGTTAATGGCGGCCATGTTGCCGGGACGTCACTGGAGGCTGGACACGCGCGCTTTTCAAAATACGCGCATGTCCAGCCTCCCGTGACGTCACGGCTTGTGATTGGTTAATGGCGGCCATGTTGCCGGGACGCGGACCAATCACAGCAAGCCGTGACGTAATTTCGTCACGGCTTGCTGTGATTGGTCCGCGTCCCGGCAACATGGCCGCCCTGACCAATCACAAGCCGGGACTTCACGTAACCAAGTAAAAGCGCGAAATTTAAACAAACAACGCTGCTGGTTCCCTCGCTGAGGTCCCGGCTGCGTCGGACAGGTGAGTATAGCGATATTTTTTATTTTAATTCTCTTTTTTACACATTATTACATTAATGTTGTTGCGATACCCGATACCCGATACCACAAAAGTATCGGATCTCGGTATCGGAAATTCCGATACAGCAAGTATCGGCCGATACCCGATACTTGCAGTATCGGAATGCTCAACACTAATCATGATATAAAAGCACAAATATGTTATCAAGTACGAAAAAAAGACAAAGAGACCACTGTGTAATATAAATTATAATTATTATACAAATTACTAAACAACAAAACTGACCACATGTGGGAAGAAAATGTAACAAAATAAATGAATTTAAATACCGTATATACTCGAGTATAAGCCGACCCCCCCTAATTTTGCCACAAAAAACTGGGAAAACATAATGACTCGAGTATAAGCATAGGGTGGGAAATGCAGCAGCTACCGGTAAATGTAAAGAATAAAAATAGACACCAATAAAAGTAAAATTAATTGAGACATCAGTAGGTTAAGTGTTTTTGAATATCCATATTGAACCAGGAGCCCCATATAATGCTCCATACAGTTCATGATGGGCCCCATAAGATGCTCCTTATTAAAATGCCCCATATAATGCTGCACAAATGTTGATTATGACCCCATAAGATGCTCCATACAGACATTTGCCCCATATAATGCTGCACAAATGCTGATTATGGCCCCATAAGATGCTCCATACAAACATTTACCTCATACAATGCTGCACAAATGCTGACTATGGCCCCATAAGATGCTCCATAGAGATATATGCCCCATATAATACTGCGCAAATGCTGATTATGACCCCATAAGATGCTCCATAGACACATTTGCCCCATATAATGCTGCACAAATGCTGACTATGGCCCCATAAGATGCTCCATAGAGACACTTGCCCCATATGCTGTTGCTGCGATTAAAAAAAAAAAAAAATCACATACTCACCTCTTGTCGCTCAGGCCCCCGGCACTCGCTATAGACACCTTCCCCGTTCCACCGCTGGGCATTGCTGCGTCTTCTGCACTGAAGTTCAGGCAGAGGGCGACGTGCACACTAATCGCGTCATCACGCCCTCTGATCTGAGCGTCACTGCAGAGGACGCGGAAGATGGAGCCCAGCGGTGGAACGCAGACAGGTGAATATCGCACAATGCCCGTTATACTCACCTGCTCCTGGCGCGGTCCCTGCACATCCCTGGTTCTCCGGGAGCTGGCAACTTTTTCCTGTGTTACAGTAATGAATATGCGGCTCCACCCCTATGGGAGTGGAGTCGGGTCCATATTCATTACTGTAATGAGCGGTACCATGTGACCGCTCAATGCTGGAAGAAGCTGCCGGCACCCAGAGAACCAGGGATGTGCAGGGGCCGCACCAGGTGAGTATGATTAGACAGCTGCTGCTCCCCTTCCCCTGCCGACCCCTGGGTATGACTCGAGTATAAGCCGAGAGGGGCAATTTCAGCCTAAAATATGGGCTGAAATTCTCGGCTTATACTCAAGTATATACGGCACTGACTAATATTTGTCAGTATGGGTATGATTTAGGTCTGTCTTTAATCTTCACAATAGTTTACAAATGAATGGCCATGTCTTGTTTTATGCTCTGTGTTCTTTGATTACATAAGATAATACTGTGCAAAACAATTAGGCAGGTGTGGAAAATATTGCATAATAAGAATGCATTCAAAAATAAAAAGGTGTTACGGTAGTTTATTTTTGTGAATTAACAAAACATAATTAAGTGAATGAACAAAAGAAAAAGCTGAATCAAAAATCAATGTTTGGTGCACCCCCCACTCCTTTGCCTTCAAAACATAACACTTGCACGAAGTCAGAGATTTATAAAAAACAACAGAAATAGCAGTTTTCGGTAGTGGAACGGAGGCCAAGGTGGTAGTCATGGCGAGGGGCTTCTGTACTTCCATCGCACCCCGCTGCATTATTAAACTGTTATTTCTCTGGTATGCTGTGTTTGCAATGTATTTCACACACCTGTGGGTCAGCATTCTCCTCAGACTGCAAAGTCCTGATTTGTCTCAGCAACACGCAATTACTCTCAAAGTCCAGATTCATTTTCAACAGAACTTTACTTAACTCCTTCTTCATTAGACACTGTCCAACCATCCTCACAAATCACAGATGTTTCACCTAAGCTGTTCCTGAACTTCTGTACTAACATCATCTGGTCCCGTGATCTCCATTCCTGCAGTTTTCTGGATTGCGGGATTAATCGATCCCCGGTGCTCCCCATCCACTTTCCCCTTCCTTAAGTGGAATTACAGGATTACGCTTCAAATCCTTGTCGGACCAGAGGTCCCTGACGTCACGGGAGTTCCCAAAGGCCTAACCGCTGACCACTCCAACTGCCCAGATCACACCAGATTCAAAGATAGACGTGTCACCCTTCTGATCTTCCAGCTGCCTTGTCCCACAGCTTCTCTGTTCACTCTCTTCTTCTAGAACAATTCTCCTCACAGACTCGTTCCTCTCACAACCTGACAGCTCTGCTCAACTCTACTAACTAGTAAATTAGGGAGACAAAAAGCGCATATAGGATCTTATCCACAGATAAAAAAATGCATTTTAACCCCTTCCCGACCTGTGACAGCGTATGCATCATGAAAGTCGGTGCCAATCCGACCTGTGACGCATATGCTGTGTCACAGAATGATCGCGTCCCTGCAGATCGGGTGAAAGGGTTAACTCCAATTTCACCCGACCTGCAGGGACAGGGGGAGTGGTACTTCAGCCAGGGGGGGGTGGCTTCGCCCCCCCGTGGCTACGATCGCTCTGATTGGCTGTTGAAAGTGAAACAGCCAATCAGAGTAATCTGTAATATTTCACCTATGAAAATTGGTGAAATATTACAATCCAGTCATGGCCGATGCTGCAATAGCATCTGCCATGGCTGGAGACCCCGATCTGCCCCCCCCCCCCCCCACCGCTCTCCTCCTCTCCGTCCTGTCATGTCCCATGCTCCCCTCCGTCCTCCTGTCCGCTCCCCCGTCCTCCTGTCTGCTCCCCCCGTGTTCCGATCCCCCCCGTGCTCCGATTGCACCCCCCCATACTTACCGAGCTCCGATGTCCCTCCCGGTGTCCTCAGTCTTCTCCATGGGCGCCGCCATCTTCCAAAATGGCGGGCGCATGCGCAGTGCGCCCGATTCTTTCCAGGTACATTTTGATCGTTGTGAGAACCTATCACAGCGATCAAAATAAAAAAAAATAGTAAATAACCCCCCCTTTATCACCCCCATAGGTAGGGACAATAATAAAATACAGAAATTATATTTATTTTTGTTTTTCCATTAGGGTTAGGGCTACGGCTGCCCTTAGGGCTACGGCTGCACTTAGGGCTAGAATTAGGGTTAGAATTAGGGTTAGGGTTGCAATTAGGGTTAGAATTAGGCTATGTGCACACGGTGCGGATTTGGCTGTGGATCCACAGCAGATTGGTCGCTGCGGATTCGTAGCAGTTTTCCATCAAGTTTACAGTACCACGTAAACCTATGGAAAACCAAATCCGTTGTGCCCATGGTGCGGAAAATACAGCGCGGAAACGCTGCGTTGTATTTTCCGTAGCATGTCAATTCTTTGTGCGGATTCCGCAGCGTTTTACACCTGCTCCATAATAGGAATCCGCAGGTGAAATCCACACAAAACACACTGGAAATCCGCGGTAAATCCGCAGGTAAAGCGCAGTGCGTTTTACCTGCAGATTTTTCAAAAACTGTGCAAAAAACCCGCACACAAATTCGCGACGTGGCCACATAGCCTTAGGGTTAGGATTGGAATTAGAGTTAGGGTTGGAATTAGGGTTAGGGGTGTGTTGGGGTTAGGGTTGTGGTTAGGGTTGGGATTAGGGGTGTGTTGGGGTTAGTGTTGGAGTTAGAATTGAGGGGTTTCCACTGTTTAGGCACATCAGGGGGTTTCCAAACGCGACATGGCGCCACCATTAATTCCAGCCAATCTTGCGTTGAAAAAGTCAAATGGTGCTCTCTCCCTTCCGAGTCCTGACGTGTGCCCAAACCGTGGTTTACCCCCACATATGGGGTATCAGCGTACTCAGGAGAAACTGGACAAGAACTTTTGCGGTCCAATTTCTCCCGTAACCCTTGGGAAAATAAAAAATTGCGGGCTAAAAAATTATTTTTGAGGAAAGAAAAATTATTTTTTATTTTCACAGCTCTGCGTTATAAACTTGTGAAGCACTTGGGGGTTCAAAGTGCTCACTATGCATCTAGATTAGTTCCTTTGGCGGTCTAGTTTCCAAAATGGGGTCACTTGTGGGGGGTTTCTACTGTTTAGGCACATCAGGGGCTCTGCAAACGCAATATGACGCCCGCAGAGCATTCCATCAAAGTCTGCATTTCAAAACGTCACTACTTCACTTCCGAGTCCCAGCATGTGCCCAAACAGTGGTTTACCCCCACATATGGGGTATCAGCATACTCAGGAGAAACTGGACAACAACTTTTGGGGTCAAAATTCTCCTGTTACCCTTGGGAAAATAAAAAATTGCGGGCTAAAAAAATCAATTTTGGAGAAAGTAAAAATTATTTTTTATTTTCATGTCTCTGCGTTATAAACTTCTGTTAAGCACTTGGGGGTTCAAAGTGCTCACCACACATCCAGATTAGTTCCTTGGGAGGTCTAGTTTCCAAAATGGGTTCAATTGTGGGGGAGCTCCAAGTTTAGGCACACACAGGGGCTCTCCAAACGCGACATGGCGTCCGCTAATGATTGGAGCTAATTTTCCATGTAAAAAGCCAAATGGCGTGCCTTCCCTTCCGAGCCCTGCCGTGCGCCCAAACAGTTGTTTACCCCCACATATGGAGTATCAGCGTACTCAGGACAAACTGGACAACAACATTTCGGGTCCAATTTCTCCTGTTACCCTTGGGAAAATAAAAAATTCCGGGCTAAAAAATCATTTTGGAGGAAAGAAAAATTATTTTTTATTTTCACGGCTCTGCGTTATAAACTGTGAAGCACCTGGGGGTTTAAAGTGCTCACTATGCATCTAGATTAGTTCCTTGGGCGGTCTAGTTTCCAAAATGGGGTCACTTGTGGGGGAGCTCCAATGTTTAGGCACACGGGGGCTCTCCAAACGCGACATGGTGTCCGCTAAAGATTGGAGCCAATTTTTCATTCAAAAAGTCAAATGGCGCTCTTTCCCTTCCAAGCCCTGCCGTGCGCCCTAACAGTGGTTTACCCCCACATATGAGGTATCAGCGTACTCAGGACAAATTGTACAACAACGTTCGTGGTCCAGTTTCTCCTTTTACCCTTGGGAAAATAAAAAGTTGTTGCTAAAAGATCATTTTTGTGACTAAAAAGTCAAATGTTCATTTTTTCCTTCCATGTTGCTTCTGCTGCTGTGAAACACCTGAAGGGTTAATAAACTTCTTAAATGTGGTTTTGAGCACCTTGTGGGGTGCAGTTTTTAGAATGGTGTCACTTTTGGGTATTTTCAGCCATATAGACCCCTCAAACTGACTTCAAATGTGAGGTGGTCCCTAAAAAAAAGTGGTTTTGTAAATTGTTGTAAAAATGAGAAATCACTGGTCAAATTTTAACCCTTATAACTTCCTAGCAAAAAAAAAAAAAATTATTTCCAAAATTGTGCTGATGTAAAGTATACATGTGGGAAATGTTATTTATTAACTATTTTTTGTCACATAACTCTGTGGTTTAACAGAATAAAAATTAAAAATGTGAAAATTGCTAAATTTCCAAAATTTTCGCCAAATTTCTGTTTTTTTCACAAATAAACTCAGAAATTATCGACCTAAATTTACCACTAACATGAAGCCCAATATGTCACGAAAAAATCTCAGAATCGCTAGGATCCGTTTAAGCGTTCCTGAGTTATTACCTCATAAATGGACACTGGCCAGAATTGCAAAAAATGGCCAGGTCATTAAGGTCAAAATAGGCTGGGTCATGAAGGGGTTAAACAGGGAGCTGCTCACCTGATGATGTAAAGCAAAAGCATGTACGTATCGGCTGCTGCAGATCCACGGGCCGCCAGCGCGACCTTCTCAGAGACATTGTGCAGGATAGTTTGTGGATTAAGTCCGCACTGCCACAATACAGATTCAGATGTAATGAAGAATTCTGGTGGTTTATTCAACGCGTTTCAAGGTCTCTCTGACCCCTTCATCAGGAAAATACCACAAAGACATCGGATGTCTTTGTGGTGTTTTCCTGATGAAGGGGTCAGAGAGACCTTGAAACGCGTTGAATAAACCACAAGAATCCATTACATCTGAATCTGTATTATTGTGGCAGCGTGGACTTAATCCACAAACTATCCTGTACAACAACTCTACTAACTGACTGATTACCTCAGGGAGACATTCTTCCCGCCACTACACTGGCCCCGCCCCTTTTTCCAACTGTCACTACTCAGGCTGAAACCAGTTCTTATCTCAATGTAATATCTAACTCCATAGTGCCCTCCAGTGTGTCTAACCCGCAACTACACTGCCATAACCCTTACCAATGCTGACCTACCACTGCCACCGACTGTCCCTAGAACACAAATATCAGAAGTGTCAGCCATTATTATATTATACAGTGTCAGCTATCATATATTACACAGGGAACACAGTGAACACAAAACGTACCCGGTTTCATTAGATAGGCAATTACAGGAATGCAGGGCCAAAAACCAGCCGCCTGCACACCCCCTTACAGTAGGTTGCTGAAGGTGAGGTTGTTGAAGACCATTTTAGGTCACAGATCATATACCATGTCAAGATTGAGCACAGCAGCAAGAAAAGGTAGTTATACTGCATCAGAAGGGTCTCTCCCAAGCAAAGATCTCAAAGCAGACTGGGCTTCAAGATGTGCTGTTCAAGTACTTTTCAAGAAGGCACAAAGAAATGGGCAATATTAAGGACTATAGACGCAGTGGTCGGCCAACCAAATTTTGAAAGACACCCTGCCTACTTCCCTTCAATATTGGAAGATGTACAGCAGTGCAATTCGCTCAGAACTGGAAACAACCAGTGGTACCCAGCTACATCCATCTACAGGTCAGAGACGTCTTTTGAGAAGCAGTCTTCATGGAAGAGCTGTGGCCAAAACTACACCTGCAACATGCAAGAACTGGGGTACAGAAAAATAGCAACCAGTGTTTTGGATGGGTCAAAATATGAAACACTTGGCTGTAACAGAAGGCACTTTGTTCACAAAAAGGTATGAATAGCTTACAATAAAGAGAAACTGTGAGAATCTGTAGGCAACGGTAAAGCATGGTGGAGGGTCCTTGCAAGTTTGGGACTGCATTTCACCAAATGGAGATAGGGATTTTAATACAATTAATGGTGTTCTCTATGCTGAGAAATAAGGCAGTTACTTATTCATCATGTAGTACCATCAGGGAGGTGCCTGACTGGCATCAAATTTATTCTGCTGCAGGACAATGACCCCAAACATACAGCCAATGTCATTAAAATCAATCTTCAATATAAGATGAACATGGAATCCTGGAACTAATGATACGACCCCACAGAGACCTTACCTCAACATTATCAAGTCTGTCTGGGACTATTTTAAGATAAGGTGTTTGGAACAACCTCCCTGTCAAGTTCCTTAAAAAAAAAGTGTACATGTGTACCTAGAACTGTTCTGGTTTTGCAGTCAATATTTCTTTAATTTAGATTTTTCTTCTGTTCATTCACTTTGCCTTTTGTTAATTGATGAAATTCATGCATTCTTAAATCTCATTTATGCCAGCTGATAATCCCTCAAATTCTGATCCTCCACGTGCGATAATTGTGTAATGTGAATGGGATGCGCAAATGAACGAGGTGTCCAAAAATGTTTATTCACCGTGCACGAAATCGAAAAATTTTGCAATGAAGACGTGTGAGGCAGTCAGGGGAATTATATGGAAGGGTCGGTATGTATCCCCCAGGATGCGCATAGAAGCATATTGAGCTGCTGGAGTGCATTGCAGTCACGGGCATAGCTGTGGTTGCAGTGCAGAACAAAAGTAAGTTTGGTCATGGACAAGCTATTTGGCCAAGGCAGATTTAAGAAAACCTGGCATGGGCTTATATTTTTGGATTGAAATACAGGATGGAAGTGGGGCGGTCCTCTCCCTCCAGCCAGGTCTTACAAGTGGCCCATAGCCATAGATTCCATTTAAAAACCATGCAGCAAGGGTTTGGGCGAGTCAGTGTTGGTTTCAAGCTGCAGAGTTGGTGGCTCTGCAACATCCAGCGTGTGTGAAGTGAACACAGAGCCAAGGGAAGCAAACACCTGGTGCCCCTCGACGTGATATGGTGGTGCAGTCACCCACAGCAACAGGTCTCGGATACGGACTGTCTTAACGCCCCAGCTGCGATCTGGAGGATACCGTTTTGCTTTTCATTTGTGAGTTTTGGACGTTAAAGAGATTTTGCTTTGAACTTTACTGGGTCACTGCCTCACTACAATGAAGATTGTACGCTCGTTCAACAATTAGATTGACAAAAATTTGGTGTGAGGATTCAAATCCTAAACTGGTACGGCTCTCAGTGATTGGTTGATCGTGGTTGATCGTGTTCTGAGGATATTGTTCAGTAGCAGCTGGAGAATTGAAATGAGGCCATATTCAGGTCATATTGTTCAGCATTATTAATGAAAATGCCACTGTTCAGGTAAAACCATTATATTTATTAACGAATATTGTCTGCATCACAAATTCAATTACATTTTCTTTGCACAGTATCAACCGAAATGTTTGTACAATACTTTATCAACTCATGTATTCTAAAGAAATAGTGTCACTAATGGGATTTGAACGTCAAACACATCTACACTTCATATTATCTGTGTGATCACAGCGCCGAATGGTCGATCTGGCCATCGCTACTCAACCATTTCATTCATGACACTCGTCCTGTATAATCACTTGTCTGACACTATCTGCTCATCGGGAGTTTCGATCACATCGTTCATCATTTAAACAATTATCTGCTTATGTATGCGTAAATGATCCCCTTCCTTTGCAGCATTTTTCATACCTGCGTAAAACTTTTGAACAGTTCTGTATAACTTTACGAAAGGTTAGAAATCCATTTTTTCTGATGCAGATCCCAACATTTTTCATAGACCGTTCCAAAATATTATTCCAACTGCCTACAGCACTAGATAGAGACAACTGTATCATCATTGTGTGTTATATGAGGCTCAATATATAATTAGAATACAGAGCGTGCTCATTAGCAGTGACTAATAGTGATGAGCGAGTATACTTGTTGCTCGGGTGATCTCCGAGTATTTGTTAGTGTTCAGAGATTTCGTTTTCATAGCGGCAGCTGAACGATTTACAGCTATTAGCTAGCCTGAGTACATGTGGGGGTTGCCTGGTTGCTAGGTAATCGCCACATATAATCAAGCTGGCTAGTAGCTGTAAATCATTCAGCTGAGGTGATGAAAACTTAAAATAAGAGCAGTCATAAATACTCGGAGACCACCCGAGCGTGCTCGAGAAAACCCGAGCAATGAGTATACTCACTCATCAATTGTGACTAAGCAATTTGATTATCATACAACTACATCTATAAAGGATTTGGGGATCTGTTTCGCAAAAAAAAAAAAAAAAAAAACACAACACTTCAGAAGACTTCTAAAAAAATCTATTTTAAGAAAGCAATGAACACAGAATCTAAAACATATCTTGTTTCAAGAAAAAAAAAAAAAACAGAAAGAAAAATGGCTGCAGGTAGAAATTCATTTTAAAGAGGTATCTCAAGGTACAAGTCTCCGGTCACTTTGTAGACTTGTGAATTCTCATGATGCACACGCTGTGAGGATTCTCTGGTGCTAGCGCCTGGTGGCAATTTGCATACTTTGGGCTACATTTTGACTAGCGGCATCTAGCCTATACACTTACATTGAGAAAAGACGCGCTCGATGAACAACCAACCCCTTTAAAGGCCAACTTCACACAGACAGTAAATGGATGTATTTTAGAATCCATACTACAACTAAAAGATCAGCAGCCGTTTGTGGGGTTTTCCAGTTCAAAGGCTTAAAATTATTACTATCATTTTTAAATATCTCTACTATCCAAAGGTTGTAAACTCATTAAATGGGTAGTCTCGTGTTATTTAATTGCTTTATTTAGACAGCATGATAATTGGCAAGTTTTTAATTGATTTTTACTATCTGTTGTCATTCTGCTGTTATGAAAGCTTTTATCTTCCATAACGTAAAACTGGTTTCCAAGGAGCTTAACCAACAGACCCTTGCAGAGTATTGGCAGTTGTTACACTTCAGAAGAGGAGTTAACTCAAGAGATACCAGCCACCTCTCTCCAGCACATTGCTGTATAGAAATCAAGTTTGCTGCTCAACTTCACCCCTTTCTGCTCCTGACAGAGTTCTTATCAGTCCAGCATAATTACAATCCCTAGCATCCCCCCAAAAATGAGCAGTTTTCTAAATCACTGCTCTCCCTTTCCTAAGCCATGCATTTGTTCAAAGGCACTGTTATGTACAAACTAGTGATAACAGTGTAGACTGAAAACAAGCACTGGCAGACCATTAATGTGTTGTAGCAGGTTGAAGACCCCGACTAGAACAGTCACTCACTCAATGTGGAGCTCCCCCCACCAGCAACAGGAAAGTACAGAAAACTACAGAGCTCTGAGCTGTGCTGGAGAAAGCATAGGGAACCATTATTCCAAGTTAACAGTAAGCAGAGATATTTGAAAGAGGAAGGAATAAAAACAAATAGAGTAAGGATGTTATAGTTGGTTTCATTAGACTGTACGAACAATAAGCTTAATTTAGGGGACAATGGGAACCTTCCTTTCATGTACGACCCATTAGAATAGAGTGAAACCCTCTGGTCAGTAGTGGGATTCAAGCAATGAAGATTCCAGCCGAGACACCATGCAAGTCCCATAAAAAATGGGACAGGTTTCTTCATTTAGCGTGTGCACACATCTTCATTACACTGTGGGGAAAAAAAAACAAGAAGGTGATGTCGGCAAGCGCCAGACAATATGGCTACACCCTCACTACAGAGTGGTACAGTGCACTTCCTATAGGGACTGCATCAAAATGATTATCTTATACAGAATCTAAGAGAGCAATGATTTGAAGTCCACGCAGGAGAAGTCGTTTTAAAGCAGCTCTGCCAAAATGGGCACAGCTGGTGTGGGACTGGACATAGCTGTGCCCACCCATCAAATTCACCAAAGGTGATGACAAATGCTAATCGAGACCCAGTCTGGAGTAGCATTTCTGGCGAGGTGCAGAACACCGAGGAGATGCTTCAAATTCATTAAGTGTAGTGCATCTCTTAAAAAAAAAAAAAGAAAAGAAAAAAAATAGTCCTGGACAACCCCTTATTTTATATTTAGTATAAGCCTTAAAACTAACATGCAGGTAGTTGGCACCAGAGGTTTCTACTCCTATGTGGCGCTGGCTCAGAGCAGTCACCAACGGCTCCATGTCAGAGCAGCTCTTCTTCCAGGTTGCTCCGTTAACGAGGCGTGACTGCAATGTCATTCTGACTGATAGCCGGCTCCCTGCAGATGAAGCCGCCGCTCTGTCGTCATGACATTAGTGGAAGCAGTAGAATTGTCGGCAGAGATCAGTGCTGGGTGCAACGACCTGCCTGTCAGTTCTTAGGCCCGTAGTAATAAACAATTAAAATTAGTCCTGGATAAACCCTTTAATGAATTGGAACATTGTATTCCAGCGAGCATTTCATTAAGACTGGCATGTACAATGTCTTAAAGGGAACCTGTCACCTGAATTTGGCGGGACCAGTTTTGGGTCATATGGGCGGGGTTTTCGGGTGTTTGATTCACCCTTTCCTTACCCGCTGGCTGCAATATTGGATTGAAGTTCATTCTCTGTCCTCCGGAGTACACGCCTGCGCAAAGCAATATTCCGGAGGACAGAGAATGAACTTCAATCCAATATTGCGGCCAGCATGCAGCCAGCGGGTAAGGAAAGGGTGAATCAAACACCTGAAAACCCCAACAAATATGACCCAAAACTGGTGACAGGTTCCCTTTAATGAATTGACTCCTAAGTATATGTAGAAGATCGGAAGCTCCATTACAGAGACCCAAGAAACACCCTGCTTTAGGGATAGTCCTATATGAAATTAATTTTAGCGCTAGAAATGTTATGGAGATAAAGGTGGAAATTCACTGTAGGGTGAGGGAAGCAGAAAAAGGTAGAATAGAGCAGTCCACCAACAGGTCCTGCTACATAGGAGTTACCTGAGGGCGCTGTCCTTCAGTCACATTTGCGGAAATGCCCAGAGTTTTCGCTACAGTTTCTAGAGAAACGTGGTCACCAGGAGAATCTTGTACAAAATGAAGCAAAACCTTTTCTCCTCCTAGTAAAAAGAAAATATAAGGGGGAGGAATAAAACACAGAAAACAGTTTAATTTCGGCTACATAAATAATAATAATAATAAAAATAAATAAATAAAAAAACAGTGATGAAATTGCTTATGAACCTACAGCGCAGTGTGTTTTAACCCCTTAACGATCGCAGATACGCCTTTTAACGGCGGCAGTTAAGGGTACTTATTCCACAGAGCGGGTTTTTAACGACGCCGAGAAATAAGGGTATAGCGCCCCCCCCACCCCCCACCCCATCGTCAGAAAATCTCCGGGGTCTCGGCTATCATCCGACATTCTTTCCACATTGCTTAAGCGTTAATAAAATTCTTGAATGTGGTTTTGAGCACCTTGAGGGGTGCCGTTTTTTAGACTGGTGTCACTTTTGGGTATTTTCTATTTTCTGTCATATACACCCCTCAAAGTAACTTCAAATGTAATTTGGTTGCAAAAAAAAAAAAAAAAAAAAGTTTTGTAAATTTTGTTGGAAAAATAAATCACTGGTCAACTTTTAACCCTTATAACTTCCTAACAAAAAAAAAAAAAAAATATAGGGTTCCAAGATTGATGTAGACATCTGGGAAGTGTTATTTAACTATTATGTGCAATATGACTCTCTGATTTAAGGGCCCAAAAATAAAAGTTTTAAAATAGCAACATTTTTGCCAAATTTCCGCTTTTTTTTTTTTTTCCATAAATAAACGCAATTCATATTGAAGAAATTTTACTACTAACATGAAGTACAATATGTCACGGAAAAAAAAAAAAAACTCAGAATCACTGGGATCCCTTGAAGTGTTCCAGAGCTATAACCTCAAAGTGAGTTGTCAGAATTGTAAAAATTGGCTTGGTCATTAAGGTCAAAATTAGCTCAGTCACTAAGGGGTTAATAAAAGTCGAGGAGCCATGCTCCAGAGGTTTATAACTGTTTTTCCCTTCTTCCTGTCTGTCTGATAAGCTCCCTCCTGCCATCTTGTGGTTGTTATGTATAAAGTTTTAAAATTCTAATTTCTGAACAATTCATAGAAAATCTTTTTACCTTTAGTGACAATTAACATTCCCCCACTCTGCAGGAGATCTCCACTGAAATTCCCCTGCACTCCATCTGCATTTGCCTGTAAATTGAAGGATAGGTAGTTGAAATACAATCCAAGTTAGATAAATACTCAATATCATCCGACAAGAAAAATTTACTCCTAAACAAATAAAGGAAAGTTGTTTGGTATATTTTTGTTATGTAAAAAGCTAGGATAAATACCATTTATACTGTAGGGCACATATGTTGAACTCTGGCCTTCGGGCCATATATGGCAGTCAGGGTGAGTAGATTTTATTTAACGTGGGGCCCATTTCTATGTATGGAGCACTATGTGGGGGCCAGCACACTATATGGAGCACTATGTGGGGGCCAGTACACTGTATGGAGCACTATGTGGGGGCCAGTACACTGTATGGAGCACCATTTGGGGCCATTATATTGTAGGGAGGGCAATGCAGGGCCCATTATGTTGTATGGAGCAATATATTGGGCCATTATACTGTGTGGAGCACTACGTGGGGGCCAGTACACTATATGGAGCACTATGTGGGGACCAGTACACTATATGGAGCACTATGTGGAGCTAGTACACTGTATGGAGCACTATGTGGAGCTAGTACACTGTATGGAGCACTATGTGGGGGCCGGCACACTATGAAGCACCATTTGGGGCCATTATATTGTAGGGAGGGCAATGCAGGGCCCATTATGTTGTATGGAGCACTATATCGGGCCATTATACTCTATGCATAACTACGTGGGGCCCTTATACTGTATAGAAGGCGGTGTGGGGGGTAAGTACAACTTGTATCACTAGTGAATTCCTTTGCAGTACTGCTCATCCTATTCAATAGTGTGACGTCTTTGGAATATTGACACCTTTATAAACTTTGTCTCACCACTAGAGATGAAATACATTAGTGACAGCTTACGAGACAAACCTAGGATTATGTGGTTCATTATTCTAAAGTGCAATGAGATTTTTTTTTCCCCACTTAGGAAAAGTGTGTGTGTGTGTCTCAGGGGAATGTAGCACATTGACAGGTGTGTGTGTGTGTGTGTGTGTGTGTGTGTGTGTGTGTGTGTGTGTGTGTGTGTGTGTGTGTGTGTGTGTGTGTGTGTGTGTGTGTGTGTGTGTGTGTGTGTGTGTCTCTCATGGGAATGTAGCACATTGACAGCATTATACTATATGTTAATTATTCCTTGCTGGATACATTATGTGGTATATTTTTGTAAAAGTCCTTTTTTTCCCTGATAGGATGATTTACAGTGATTATTGATCAAAAAAAGCCGAATAGATTAATTACAGATAAATACTCTGCAAAACTATATTCTCACCTTGGTGACAATATCTCGAACCTTTTTCCCAAGAGCTGCAGGGACTATAGAAAGAGCATTATACCTACAATGAGAAACATATGGAAACCCTCAGCATAATGCATAAAAAAAAAATGATTCATTAATAAAGTGCTCATAAGAGAAGGTTGTGGCCACAGGTATCGAAAAAAAAAAAACTCCTCTAAAAAACCACATATATTTAAAGCATGCCTGCAGCATAAACAGAAACATGTGACCTTAAAAGGGAAGGAAGAAGAGAACATGAAACATTTGTCATTGTTTTGTTCCCTATCCATAGGCATCTCACAGGTATTTTTTGCCATGTCAAAACCTTTGTATTATCACAATATGCAAAGTTTGTTATTTGATATGGCCACTAGGGGTCACTGTTGTCCCCCTATACACAATATATTGCTGCAGAGGCCTTACATTCAAAAGGAATCTTCACCACATTTAACCTATATAAACTAATATGGGCATACAGGCTATAGACTACTGAAAACAGTCCTCCCTGTGTGTTATATCAGCTGTGTTGTTGCTGAGAAATCATCTTTTAATCACTTTATAAACACGTGCTTCTCACAAAATTAGAATATCATCAAAAAGATAATTTATTTCAGTTCTTCAAAACAAAAAGTGAAACTCATATTAGATAGAGTCATTACAGAGTGATCTATTTCAAGTGTTTATTTCTGTTAATGTTGATGATTATGGCTTACAGCCAATGAAAACCCAAAAGTCGTTATCTTAGTAAATTAGAATACTATGTAACACCAGCTTGAAAAATTATTTTAAAATCTGAAATGTTGGCTATGTATCTTCAGTAAATGCACTCAATACTTGGGTCAGGGCTCCTTTTGCATCAATTACTGCATCAGTGTGGCGTGGCATGGAGGCGATCAGCCTGTGGCACTGCTGAGGTGCTATGGAAGCCCAGGTTGCTTTGATAGCAGCCTTCAGCTTGTCTGTATTGTTGGGTCTGATATCTCTTATCTTCCTCTTGACAATATTTCATAGATTGTCTATGGTGTCAAGATGAGGCAAGTTTGTTGGCCAATCAAGCACAGTGATAGTGTGGTTTTAACACCAAGTATTGGTACTTTTGGCAGTGTGGACAGGTGCCAAGTCCTGCTGGAGAATGACATTTCCCTCTCCAAAAAGCTTATTATAAGAGGGCAGGCACTCTTGCTTTCAGTGCTAACTTTTACCATTTTTCTCAATAAAATTATGATATATTTGCCATATATGTTTTGACCTATATTCAGTTATTTCCTCCCAAATTATCCATATAATGTACAGCCAGCATCTTTAAGCCCTCTATTACAGCATTCAAGCATGCTATATGTACACCGCAATCCGCTTTGCAAGGCACAGAGAGGGAAAAAAAACAAAAATAAAACAAAAAAAAAACAAAAAAGCGTTCTATAAGGCATGGTTCAGTCTGATGGTTGTCTCCTCCTCTTACGATCATCATCCCCCTTCCATGTTTTGGTGGATGACACTTCCAACTTCATCTGAGGGTAGAGTAAAAAATATGTAATGCGCAAGTGCAAAAAAGGCCAAGGAGCACTGAAGACTCGTAGCATGCGCACTACAGTGTTTTGCCCTCAACCGAGAAGAGAAGAACGCCTATGTGAAAGCGTGATGAGGAACAATGTGTGGACGACATAGGAAGCGTCATCCACACAAAGCAGGGAAGGAGGACGGCAATTATAAGAAGGGAGGAGGCGCCGGATCAAGACCAGACCATACTGTAGGCGAGTATTTTTTGTGCCCTGCATAGGTAATTGGGGACATACAGCATATCAGAATACTGTAACACTGGGCTGAAAGATGCTGGCTGTACTTTATATGGGGAAAACCTGGTTACAGGTATCCCTTAAACCAAAACTAAGAATTAGCCCACCATTACTTGGGCTAGGACATAAGGTTGTAGAATATAACCACTGGTTGCCACCCATCTGTATGGGCTTTTCAGACACCGACCTCTTGAATCCCAGCTCCTTGTAGCTCT
Source organism: Ranitomeya variabilis (assembly GCF_051348905.1). Classification (NCBI taxonomy): domain Eukaryota; kingdom Metazoa; phylum Chordata; class Amphibia; order Anura; family Dendrobatidae; genus Ranitomeya; species Ranitomeya variabilis. The sequence continues at coordinate 314,705,041 of NC_135235.1, forward strand.
GCTTTGATTCATCCAGATATAATTCTGTAATAAAGCAGAGATTCACAGTTACACAACCAATGACATCATGTTACACAACTTCAAAAGATGGAAAACTACAGATAGTAAAGGCAGCCGGGTGCTATGGAATTCATAAGGCGGGATATTCATTAACAGGATAAGGGAACGGCAATCAGTTGTGCAAAAAGCCATAAACCTATTCCACAAAACTTGCAGGAATACAAGGATGACTTCTATCAGATGTCCACCACAGGCTAAAGTGAAGCTCCTCCTTGGATGGTCATGTCACGCCATTGCATAACTAGCTACTTCTCAATATAATATTTTAATAACCATTCTCTCCTACATTTAGGCTATGTGCACACGTTCAGGATTTCTTGCAGAAATTTACTGAGCAAAACCGGACATTTTCTGCAAGAAATCCACATGCATTTTTTTAGCGTTTTTTCGCGTTTTTGACGCGTTTTACCGCGATGTGTTTTTTTCACGGAAAAAAACGCATCATGTGTACCAAAAATGCGGAATGCATTCTAAATAATGGGATGCATAATGTATGCGTTTTTATAGCGAAAAAAACCCATGAAAAATCCGCAACGTGTGCACACAGCCTAAGGGTGAAAGTGGACTGTGGGAAATCGTATGTTCTGACCATTTTCCTCCAGGTACAGTCTGCAAGACATAGGTGCCGATTATGCTACATCCCCTTAAAACAATGCTGTAATAATACAGTAGACTGAGCAAAACTGCAGTGTGTATTCTTACAGCACTTAAGGGGTTATACAGGACTATTTAATTATTATTTTTTTTTACGTATGAAACAGCAGACAGGTGGTTGCCATCTACCTGCCTGTCGTGCCCGCCATCCATCCTGTGGCTTACGGTGACATCTTGTCACAGAGCAGCGGCTTCTTTTGCGCTCTGCTCCATTGACGGGGCCTGACCGCAGGCTGTCACAGACGACTTCGGCATCACGACCCGTCCACAAAGCAGCCTGGAAGAAAAGCTGTTCTGTCGATGTGGAGAAGCTGAATCACCAGCAGGAGCGGACAGTGATCACGCTCTTAGCCGGCACCAAGGTAAAATAGGCAGGTAGTTGCCACTGTTAGCAACTACCTGCTTGTTATTTTTTAGGCTCATAGTAAAAGAAATAAAAGAGTCCTGGATGATCCCTTTAAGGGGACTAAAGATCACCATCAACAGCAAACCATATTCTGTTAACTCCCCAAAAAGTTCATACGGGCTTTTAAATGAGAAGATTGTGATAATGATCTGGAGTAAGAGTTTTACTTCAGAAAATGGTAAAATTCCTTTACTCCGGCATCTGATAATCCAGAAAGTCTAATAATCCGGCACCTATTCTTAGATAAGAGCAGCCATTTTAATGCAAAGTTTAATAAGAAAAGATCATTACAGAAACTTGATCGATGCCATTGATACTAATCATGGAAGAACGTAAAGGAAATCTCAAGATAATATACAGTATATACCCCGAGGGGTGAAATATGGCACAGGGAGGGCGTCAGATCATACTCTGTCCAGTCAGGCCTATTGTAGTCATTTTTACAGGAGTCTTACTTTATCAGCAGGCGGCCAGTCATAATCCATGTCAGTGGATGAAAATCAATCCATCAGATTTCTTGCCAGATCTTGTGGTCTTTTACAGGCAACATGTTGGTCAATGCTGACTGTGCCTATATGTGCACTTACCCCCTGTGAAAAATTTCCCATCTACAAATTCTTTCAGCCCCAAACTCTCCGGTCCAATCCCTATCAGACGGACTTGGTTGGCACTGAACGAATCTTGCAGCTTGGAAACTTCTTTTGCCGTCCAGCGGCAAACCTGGCAGCCGAACCTCCTCAGGAAGAACAGGACGGTGGTGTGGTCTCTCCACAGCGACTGCAGCTCGACTGTCTGAAAGAACAAAATGCCAGATGTAAGATTATCAGCAGCGTCCAGACATCTGGTCAGATGCCGCCATGTACACACTGCATGTGACATACCTGGCGTCCCAGCAGGACTAAGGGCGCTCTCAGCACCAGAAATGTGTAATGTTCGCATTTTAGCTCGTCACTAGTTTGTATGCACAGCTAATAACATAGGATTGGCTTTTCCGTGAAGCTGGACTACTTCCTTTCTTCCCCCGATTGGGGCCCACAGGCGGTGACATAGGAGTAACCGCAGACTAATGTCAGGAAACCAGACAAGCCCTTTAAAGTCTAGAAAAATAAACACTATTAACCTGCAGATATGGGGTTAATCGGCAGGCTAATAGTGTTGTGAAGTTGTGCGGCCACCGCACTTAGAGCCCCGCTTTCAGAAGGAAATTAACTTTAGTCCTCTCGGCAGCCTCAGGCTTTCAGTCATAGAGGAGCTGCTGGGCGGTTTCAGTAACTGCTCGGTGCATAGTGGGCGGAGCTGTAACTGCGCCTCTGCGCTGATCCAAAGCCGTCTCTAATGCTGAGAGATCTGTCAGTGCCGGGGTGCAGTTACAGCCAGGATCAGTCTCTTGTAGCCGTGGATGGAACTATTGAGAGACTAAAACTCTTAGGGCTCATGTACACAACTGTATTTATGGTCAGTGTTATTCTTCGAAAAAAAAAAAAAAAAGTCAGATCTCATGTTATTCAAGGAGGCATTGCCCGTTAGATGTCAAAACAAATTCATCGCATCGCACAGAGGCCGATTTGCCGGAGATGATGGAAGAGACTAAGGGTACATGAAAAAAATAAATAAATAAAATAAAAAAAAATAATAAGAGTGAGTGAGTGAGTGCTGGGAGCGCCACTCTGTCCCACCACTTTATAGATTGCGCAAATGCCTGCGCAGTCTGGACACCACAGAGCCCAGAGGAGATCGCGGTATGCGTAAGCACTGAACGCATACCGTGATCTCTGATGGAGAAGCAGGGACGTGCCAGGAGGGTGAGAACGCTATATTCACCTGTCCCCGTTCCACCGCTGCACGCCGCTCTGTCTTCCGCATCCTCTGCCTGTGACATTCCGGTCAGTGGGCGCGATGACGTGGTTAGTGCTCGCCATCTGACTGAACAGTCACAGCCAGAGGACCCAGAATAAAGAGCGGCGCGCTGCGGTGGAACGGGGGACAGGTGGATATAGCAAGTGCCGGGGGCCTGAGCCAGCGGCGATACCGGCACCTGACCCCCATAGCGCGCTGATGTCCCCGCCTGCTCAGGCCCCCGGCACTCAGCAATGATAGGTGAGTATGTCTTTTTTTTTTTTTTTTTTTATATCGCAGCAGCATACAGAGCATATAATACTATGGAGCATTTTATGGGGGCCAACAACTTTTATGGAGCAGCATACGGGGCATATACTATGGAGCATCTTATGGGGGCCATCAATCTTTATGGAGCAGTGTACAGAGCATATGGATAGGAGCAGCACATTACAGAATGGGGGCGCAGGATAGAAGCACATGACTGAACTGGGGCGCAGGATTGGAGGAGCACATGACATAACATGGGCACAGGATGGGAGGAGCACATGACAGCATGGGGGTGCAGGATGAGGAGCACATGACAGGATGGGCCGCAGTATGGGAGCAGCACGACAGGATGGGAGCAGCACATGACAGAATTATGGTGCAGGATAGAAGCAGCACATGACAGCATGGGGGTGCAGGATGAGGAGCACCACATGACAGGATGGGGGCGCAGGAAGAGAGTAGCACATGACAAGATGGAGGCGCACAAAACAAGATGGGGGCTGCACATGACAGGATGGAGCCCATATACCAATATAGATGCTCGCCATCCAGGCGTAGAACGGGTTCAATAGCTAGTGATATATATATATATATATATATATATATATATATATACACACACACACATATAATGCCACAGTAAGGCATCGGATCTGTACAGATACAGTTTCCTATGTTACAGAGTTGTAATGTAAGAGTAGGTGCACAAGTTCAGGAATTGGCAGCGCTTTGGACGCAGAACACGTCTGCTCCATCCAAAGTGCTACCGGCTATTAAACGCAGGTGAATCCGCAGTGTGACCACTGAACCGTGCAGAATCACCACGTCCAATACATTGTACGGGTGATATTTATCTTGAGGTGACTCACATCTCTGCAAGATAAATAGACATTCTGCAGTCTGGAAAGACGCGTCACATGTCCTTCTCCGCAGGGAAGCCACGGGTGTCACTGGACCCATAGTGGACATGGGATTTCTTGAAATCCCATCCACTATGTTGTAACATCTGGATGCTGTGGGTTGGATGCCACACAAGTACGCAACGATAAACCCGCAGAGTTTACAGACCATGTGCACATACCCTAAATGGTCCTGTAAATGATTAATAGCTGCTACTGCAAAGAAAAAAAAAAAAAATAGAAACGGATTGTACACGGCTGACAAGTGAGAATATAATTGTCCCACTTTTCTGGATGAAAATAAGACCGATTTTTTACACTGTCGTGTGAACCTTCCCATAAAGAGACCTGTTAGTACACAAGTCACTACTAAAAATAAAGCCGTTACACAAATCCCTAGGGGCGGCTGGCACTGCTACATATCTATTATGCCATACAGTCTGACTCTGGTGCCAGCACACATTACCCGTTTACAGAGGCGCTAAGCCAGTCTCTTCTTCAGTCATTAAAATCTTCCAAGATAAAAAAAAAAAAAAAAAAAAAAAAAAAAGAAGAGGAAAATCTGTAGGATTCCTGCTGTGTAGTTTGGCCAAGGCAGATAAATACTGCACAAACCAAGGTCTCTAGGACCAGCCTTAGAATCCATCAATGTAAAGCAGAGTGGGGTTCCTACACTTGCGCTTGATGACGCCCTATTCTGCTTACACTGGATTACCTGTCAATGACTCCACAGAGCCGCATTTCATTCTCAGAAAGAAAAACAAACAAAAAAAAAAAATCTACAGATAAGGCCTCATTCAGATGTCCATGATTTGATAATAATAATAAATTATTATTAGCTTTTTTTCCCCCCTTTATATACTCACTTGTTGCCATCTTCGGATGTTTTCATACTCTGGTCCATACCGGCACCACGTGCCTATACATGTAACCCATCAGATCATACTGCATTTTCTGGGTGGAATAGTGGATACTTTCTCCATCCAAGTCTCTGAGGCTTAGTCAGGGGGGCTCGTTAAGAGTCTCATAGGCTTGGAGCAGGTACAGAGGGCCGTAGCATTTGATTAGATTGTGATCACAGCGTGCTTAGATTCTCTTGGATGAGAGAATTGGAGCACACTGAGGTGGAGAAAAAAAAAAAAAAAACACGTCTACATCTTCTCCATTCTGTCAGTGAGTGGAACTCAGACTGCACTCAGATGTCATCCGAGCGCAGTCCAAGGTTTCCCATGACTCATTGACTTGCATGGCTGAGTGCAATCTGAATATCAGATCAAAACTAGAGCAAGCAGTGATTATATTTTTTTTTACTTGGACAGGGAAAATAAAATATTGGACACATGCACGGCTCCATAGACTAACATTGGTCTGGGTTCGATCTGATGTTATGTCGGATCGCCCATGGAGAGATAATACTGTCGCCTGTATGAGCCCTTACATTGAAAAAATTCAAGAAGTCACCTCTGATCCACACAGCAGAAACAATGAAGAACAAACGTGGTTATATGGTATCAGTGCGCCGCTGAGTATATTACTGCACATACAGCTAAGGCTACGTTCACATTTGCGTTGTTGGGCGCAGCGTCAGCGACGCAACCAACAACGCATGTACACAACGCAGCGTTTTGCGACGCATGCGTTGTCATAAGATAGTAAAGATCAGCAGTTTCGGCGCAGGGAAAACGCTACAAGTAGCGTCCTCTGCGCCCTGTCTTGTGCGTCGTAAAACGCATTACAATGTATACCGCCGCATGTCCATGCGCCCCCCATGTTAAAGATAGGGGCGCATGACGCATGCGTCGGTATCCATCGACGACGCTGCGCCCAACAACGCAAATGTGAACGTAGCCTTACAGCCACCAATGGGAGACATTAAGAAATTCTGAGTGCGCCTTTATATAAGAGGGGAAAAAAAAATCTCCTCAGTGTGCGGAATTACATTTTCATACATTTTTGGGCAGAGTGACTATTTACCATCAGTGTGGTAATTATTTTTCCTAGTAAAAAAACAAACAAACAACAAACAGACATCAAGCTGCTCCCGCAGGTTAAAACAATAACTCTCAGCACTCGATCGATGAATAGACGTCACCAGTTTGGGTTCTGTTATGTTGGGGTCACAACACACACCAAAAGCTCATTGTAGGGAACATAGCCTTCTCTTCACAGGCTCATCGATTTGGACGAAAAACAAACCTGTCCCTTATTGTTATTTTCCATCATGCACACCAGATTCGAAGTGACCCCAGTTCGCATATAACTAGGTATACACTGTGTGTAGGGTCACACCGCAGCACGGCTATAAATACCCGGCCACTGCAGCGGCTGATGAAACCTCGCTACTCATTGCCACAGCCGAGGCTGCAGACCGGGGTGTGACCCGGGGAACACGGAGACCAGCAAACTGCACCCACTGCCGCCCCCAAACCCCAGCTCACCTCCCCGGTCAGAGCGTGCCTCACAGGGAGCGCCCCCAGCTTCACCAGGTCCACGTCCCCCATGGCCGACCTACGGGGTTTGGAGGAGTCGCTTCCTGGTATTATTACTCCAGGTCCTGCAGCAGTCTCCCGTCAGCCAATCAGAACGCAGGACTTCGCTGGGATGGGCTTGAAAGGACGAGCTGTAGAGCCTTATACGGTTATGTGGGCGGGGCTAGGTTGCATAAGTCGCTACAATGTATCTTTCATAACATTTTAATGAAGAGATGACAGGTGACAAGATAACGGCTCCACTTTATAGTGTGTAGGTGTAACTACCTGTGCAAGTTTAGGGCTATGTGCACACATTGCGGATTAGACTGTGGGATGTTCTGGGCAGATTCTGCATTTCTTGGCAGAAAACGCATGTCAGAATCGGCGCTTTTTTTTGCAGTTTTTGTGCGGTTTTTTTTGCGGATTTTGTGCGGATTTCTTTTTTTTTTACCCCTGCGGATTTCTATTATGGAATGGATGCAGAAACGCAGCAGATCCGCAAAAAGAATTGACATGGTCCTTTTTTCAATCTGCTGCGTTTTCCATGCGGATTTTTCCGCACCATTTTTGCCATTGATTTGCTTTGTACTGTAAATCACTTGCGGATCTGCGCGGAAAAAAACACTGCGGATCCGTAGGAAATCTGCAACGTGTGCACATACCCATATAGTGTCTATGTGTGTATATACTTTAGGCTAGGTTCACATTGCGTTACAGCAGCCCGTTCAACACATACGTTAAACGGGCTGCTGTAACGCAAGTGCCGACTTTGGCAGCACGCTAGCGCAGATAGAGCATCTGCTAGCTCCATCTGCGCTAGCAGTGACGGACCCGGAAACACTGCAGCCCGCGTCTCCGGGTCCGCCACTCAATGACGGCACATCCCTAGCGCACGCCCATTGTGGTCGTGCGCTAGCGATGCGTCCGACATTGCAGTCAATGGCGGCCGTAACGGACTATGTTACACCGCGTTTATGCAGCGGTGTAACGTAGTCCGTCTAACGGACGCCACTGATGCATGTGAACCCAGCTTTAGGGCTCTTTTCCACTTGTGAGAAAAACGGACGAGTGCAATCCGATAAAAAATCAGATTGCACTCGGACCAATGTTATTCAATGGGTTACATCTCATCTGCGTTTATTTTCTCAGCTGAAATCGGACTGAGAAAAAAATCCCAGCATGCTGCATATTGCTGCGGTTCTCGGACGAGACTCGCCAATGTAAGTCAATGGGTGCGAGAAAAAAACGCATAGCACACGCACCATGCGAATGACATCCGTTTTTTACGGATTGAATTTAGCACAAAAGACACAAAAGATCACATGACAGGAAGTGACATACAGGGAAGTGTTGCCAGGCTCCCCTAAACCACCATTCAGGAATCTGTGCATGTGACACACCTCCACGGAGTGGAAACTTTGCCTACTGGTATCATGTCACGTTTAATTAACGTGGAGATGCTCTTGGTGTTGGTCCAGGAGCGCCCTGAACTTTGGGATCCCCGAGATTCAAATTATCAAAATCACCTTGTCAAGGACGCCTCCTGGACTTGTATTTGTCACCAATTATTTAGTAATTATGCTGAGAGCACCCCAGATGTCCAAATGGGGATGAGTAAGTTTTATTTATATTTATAATATATAGTGGCCTTCACAATACTAATACTTATATGTGTTTTTTTTTTTATATACAGTATATCGCTATCTCTCTCTATATATAGTGGCCTTCACAGTACAAATTATTTTTTTCTTTTTTTAAAAAGAAAAAAAAATATATATATATCTCTCTATATATATATACTGGATGGTGGGCCAATTTGAAAGCATTGTGTATACTAGAATATGTATGTACGTGGCGCTGTGAGTGGTGGATATATTCCGTGCCAATATCGCTAATTGGTTGCGTCCGGCAGCATTGTATATAGCACAGGCACGTAGTACGTAGCACAGCCATGTAATATATAGCAGCCATGTAGTATATAACAGACCGCCACGTAGTATATAGCAGTCACGTAGTATATAGCAACCACGTAATATATAACAGCCACGTAGTATACAGCAGTGTGGCCACCATAACCCTGTGAATAAAAGTATTTAAAAAAAATAGATATATACTCACCTTCCGTCGTCCACCGAAGCTGTCCCGCACCTCGCAATGCGGCCGACAGCTTCCGTTCCCAGTGATGCATTGCAAAATTACCCAGATGACGTAGCGGTCTTGTAAGACCGCTAAGTCATCTTGGTAATTTCGCAATACATCTCTGGTAATGGAAGCTGCCGGCCGCATCATGAGGAGCGGTAAAGCTGCGGAGGCAACGGAAGGTGAGAACAGCATGATTTTTATCATATTTTCAACATTATATATTTTTACTATTGATGCTGCATAGCCAGCATCAATAGTAAAAAGTTTGTGCGGGATGGTGCGACACACAGGCGCTGACTGGAGTAGAGTATGGAGGGGCCAATTTGCGGACGGACTAAACAGCGACCCAGGTTTAACCCCTTAAGCCCCAAGGGTGGTTTGCACGTTAATGACCGTGCCAATTTTTACAATTCTGACCACTGTCCCTTTATGAGGTTATAACTCTGGAACGCTTCAACGGATCTTGGCGATTCTGACACTGTTTTCTCGTGACTAGTGTTGAGCGATACCGTCCGATACTTGAAAGTATCGGTATCGGAAAGTATCGGCCGATACCGGCAAAGTATCGGATCCAATCCGATACCGATACCCGATACCAATACAAGTCAATGGGACTCATGTATCGGACGGTATTCCTGATGGTTCCCAGGGTCTGAAGGAGAGGAAACTCTCCTTCAGGCCCTGGGAACCATATAAATGTGTAAAAGAAAGAATTAAAATAAAAAATATCGCTATACTCACCTGTCCGACGCAGCCGGGACTTCAGCGAGGGAACCGGCAGCGTTGTTTGTTTAAAATTCGCGCTATTACTTGGTTACGTGAATTCCCGGCTTGTGATTGGTCAGGTCGGCCATGTTGCCGGGACGCGGACCAATCACAGCAAGCCGTGACGAAATTACGTCACGGCTTGCTGTGATTGGTCCGCGTCCCGGCAATATGGCCGCCCTGACCAATCACAAGCCGTGACGTCACGGGAGGCTGGACACGCGCTCATTTTAAAATGGGCGCGTGTCCAGCCTCCCGTGACGTCACGGCTTGTGATTGGTTGCGCCGCGGTCAACCAATCACAAGCCGGGAGGCTGGACGCGCTCATTTTAAAATGGGCGCGTGTCCAGCCTCCCGTGACGTCACGGCTTGTGATTGGTTGCGCCGCGGTCAACCAATCACAAGCCGGGAGGCTGGACGCGCTCATTTTAAAATGGGCGCGTGTCCAGCCTCCCGTGACGTCACGGCTTGTGATTGGTCAGGGCGGCCATATTGCCGGGACGCGGACCAATCACAGCAAGCCGTGACGTAATTTCGTCACGGCTTGCTGTGATTGGTCCGCGTCCCGGCAACGTGGCCGACCTGACCAATCACAAGCCGGGAATTCACGTAACCAAGTAATAGCGCGAATTTTAAACAAACAACGCTGCCGGTTCCCTCGCTGAAGTCCCGGCTGCGTCGGACAGGTGAGTATAGCAATATTTTTTATTTTAATTCTCTCTTTTACACATTTTAACATTAATGTTGTTGCGATACCCGATACCCGATACCACAAGAGTATCGGAATCCCGGTATCGGAATTCCGATACAGCAAGTATCGGCCGATACCCGATACTTGCAGCATCGGAATGCTCAACACTACTCGTGACATATTGTACTTCTTGATAGTGGTAACATTTCTTCGATATAACATGCCTTTATTTGTGGAAAAAATGGAAATTTGGTGAAAATTTTGAAACTTTGAATTTTTATGCCTTTACATCACAGAGATATGTCACGTAAAATAATAAGTAATATTTCCCACATATCTACATCAGCACAATTTTGGAACTAACATTTTTTTTTTGTTAGGGAGTTATAAGGGTTAAAAGTTGACCAGAAATTTCTCATTTTTACAACACCAATATTTTTTAGGGACCACATCACATTAGAAGTCATTTTGAGGGGTCTATATGATAGAAAATAACCAAGTGTGACACCATTCTAAAAACTGTAGCCCTCAAGGAGCTCAAAACCACATTCAAGAAGTGTATTATCCCTTCAGGTGTTTTACAGGAATTTTTGGAATGTTTAAAAAAAAATGAACATTTAACTTTTTTTCACAAAAAATTTACATCAGCTCCAATTTGTTTTATTTTACCAAGGGTAACAGGAGGAAATTGACCACAAAAGTTGTTGTACAATTTGTTCTGAGTACGCTCATAAACCACTGTTTGGGCGCATGGCAGAGCTCGGAAGAGAAGGAGCGCCGTTTGACTTTTCAATGCAAAATTGACCTGAATTGAGATGGGATGCCATGTTCCTTTTGGAGAGCCCCTGATGTGCCTAAACATTAAAACCCCCCATAAGTGACACCATTTTGGAAAGAAGACCCCCTAAGGAACTTATCTAGATGTGTGGTGAGCACTTTGACCCACCAAGTGCTTCACAGAAGTTTATAATGCAGAACCGTAAAAATAAAAAATCATATTTTTTCACAAAAATGATCTTTTCGCCCCCAATTTTTTATTTTCCCAAGGGTAAGAGAAGAAATTGGACCCCAAAAGTTGTTGTACAATTTGTCCTGAGTACGCTGATACCCCATATGGGGGGTAAACCACTGTCTGGGCGCATGGGAGAGCTCGGAAGGGAAGGAGCGCCATTTGACTTTTCAATGCAAAATTGACTGGAATTGAGATGGGTCACCATGTCACGTTTGGAGAGCCTCTGATGTGCCTAAACATTGAAACCCCCCATGTTGTGAATTCTGTTTGTGGGCTCCCTCTGGTGGCTACTGGTGGTACTGGTTGACTTCTGTCTTCTATCTCCAGTGCACCTGTTCCCATCAGGAAATGGGAGTTTCCTATATAGTCTGGCTTCTCACTCATTTACTTGCCGGCTATCAATGTTACCAGAGCTCCTCTGTTACTTGCTACCTGCTCCAAGTCTGCTGAGTCAGATAAGTTTGATCATTTGTACCTTTTGTCCAGCGTGCATTTATATGAATCTTGCTGCTGGAAGCTCTAGTGAACTGAAATGACCACTCCGGTGTCATGAGTTGATACCGGAGTTTAAAGTCATTTCAGGATGGTATTTTGTAGGGTTTTGAGTTGACCGCGAAGTCCACTTTTGTATTTTCTGCTATCTAGTTAGTGGGCCTCTCTTTGCTGAACCTGTATTCATACTGCGTATGTGTTTTCTTCTTAACTAACCGTCATTATATGTTGGGGGCTACTATTACTTTGGGGTTTTCTCTGGAGGCAAGCCAGGTCTGTGTTTCCTCTATCAGGGGTAGCTAGATCTCCGGCTGGTGCGAGACGTCTAGGGATAAAACGCAGGTACGTTCCCCGGCCACTGGTAGTTGTGCGTTAGGTTCAGCATCGCGGTCAGCTTAGATTCCATCTTCCTAGAGCTAGTCCTGTTTTTACCCATGTCCCTGCCATTGGGAATCATGACACCCCAACAAGTGACACCATTGTGGAAAGTAGACCCCCCAAGGAACTTATCTAGATGTGTTGTGAGAACTTTGAACTCCCAAGAGTTTATAACGCAGAGCCGTGAAAATAAAAAATCATTTTTTTTCCCACAAAAATTATTTTTTAGCCCCCTGTTTTGTATTTTTCCAAGGGTAACAGGAGAAATTGTTGTCCAATTTGTCCTGAGTATGCTGATAACCCATATGTGGGGGGGAACCACCGTTTGGGCGCATGGCAGAGCTCGGAAGGAAAGGAACGCCATTTGGAATGCAGACTTAGATGGATTGGTCTGCAGGCGTCATGTTGCATTTGCAGAGCCCCTGATACACCTAAACAGTAGAAATCCCCCACAAGTGACCCCATATTGGAAACTAGACCCCCCAAGGATCTTATCTAGATGTGTTGTGAGAACTTTGATCCCCCAAGTGTTTCACTACAGTTTATAACGCAAAGTCGTGAAAATAAAAATTATTTTTTCCCACAAAAATGTTTTTTTAGCCCCCTAAATTTTTGTTTTCCCAAGGATAACAAGATAAATTGGACCCCAAAAGTTGTTGTCCAATTTGTCCTGAGTATGCTGATACCCCAAATGTTGGGGTAAACTCCTGTTTTGGCGCACGGGAGAGCTCGGAAGGGAAGGAGCACTGTTCTACTTTTTCAACGCAGAATTGGCTGGAATTGAGATTGGATGCCATGTTGCGTTTGGAGAGCCCTAATGTGCCTAAACAGTGGAAACCCCCGATTCTAAGTGAAACCCTATCCCAAACACACCCCTAACCCTATTCCCAACCATAACCCTAACCACACCCCTAACCCTAATCCCAACTGTAAATGTAATCCAAACCCAACCCTAACTTTAGCCCCAACCCTAACTTTAGCCCCAACCCTAACTCTAACTTTAGCCCCAACCCTAACCCTAACTTTAGCCCCAACCCTAACTGTAGCCCTAACCCTAACTTTAGCTCCAATCCTAACCCTAACTTTAGCCCCAGCCCTAACTCTAACTTTAGCCCCAGCCCTAACTCTAACTTTAGCCCCAACCCTAACTGTAGCCCTAACACTAACTGTAGCCCTAACCCTAGCCCCAACCCTAACCCTAGCCCCACCCCTAACCCCAACCCTAGCCCTAACCCTAGCCCTAACTTTAGCCCTAACCCTAGCCCTAACCCTAACCTTAGCCCTAAACCTAGCCCTAACCCTAGCCCCTAACCCTAGCCCCAACCCTAACCCTAGCCCCAACCCTAACCCTAGCCCTAACCCTAACCCTAGCCCTAACCCTAGTCCTAGCCCTAACCCTAACCCTAGCCCTAATGGGAAAATGGAAATAAATACATTTTTTAAAAATTTTTATGTTTCCCTAACTAAGGGGAGATATAGGGGGGTTTGATTTACTTTTATAGTGTTTTTTTAGCGGATTTTTATGATTGGCAGCTGTCACACACTAAAAGACGCTTTTTATTGCAAAAAATATTTTTTGCGTTTTCACATTTTGAGACCTATAATTTTTCCATATTTTGGTCCACAGAGTCATGTGAGGTCTTGTTTTTTGCAGGACGAGTTGACGTTTTTACTGGTACCATTTTTGGGCATGTGACTTTTTTTTTCGCTTTTTATTCCGATTTTTGTGAAGCAGAATGACCAAAAACCAGCTATTCATGAATTTCTTTTGGGGGGGGGGGGGGCGTTTATACCGTTCCACATTTGGTAAAATGGATAAAGGAGTTTTATTCTTCAGGTCAGTATGATTACAGCGGTACCTCATTTATATCATTTTTTTCTGTTTTTTGTGCATCGCTTTATTCTGAGGACTATAATTTTTTTATTTTTTTGCTGATGATGCTGTATGGCAGCTCGTTTTTGCGGGACAAGATCACGTTTTCAGCGGTACCATGGTTATTTATATCTGTCTTTTTGATCGCGTGTTATTCCACTTTTTGTTCGGCGGTATGATAATAAAGCGTTGTTTTTTGCCTTGTTTTTTTTTAACGGTGTTCACTGAAGGGGTTAACTAGTGGGCCAGTTTTATAGGTCGGGTCTTTACGGACGCGGCGATTCTAAATATGTGTACTTTTATTGTTTGTTTTTTTTTAATTTAGATAAAGAAATGTATTTATGGGAACAATATCTTTTTTTTTCTCTTTATTTAGGATTTTTTATATATTTTTTTTTTACACATTTAAAACAATTTTTTTTAACTTTTTTACTTTGTCCCAGGGGGGACATCACTGTATAGTGACAGATCACTGATCTGACACTTTGCAGAGCACTGTGTCAGATCAGCGATCTGGCGTGCCCTGCTCCTGGCTTACCAGCGCCTGCTCTGAGCAGGCGCTTGGTAAGCCACCTCCTTGCAGGACCCGGAAGTAGCCCTACTGCCATTTTGGATCTGGGGCCTGCAGGGAGGAGACGCTCGGTACAAGGTGAGCACATCGCCTTGTAGCGATCGTCTCAGGGAAGCACGCAGGGAGCCCCCTCCCTGCGCGATGCTTCCCTATACCGCTGGAACACTGCGATCATGTTTGATCGCAGTGTGCCGGGGGTTAATGTGCCGGGAGCGGTCCGTGACTGCTCCTGGCACATAGTGCCGGATGTCAGCTGCGATAATCAGCTGACACCCAGCCGCGATCGGCCGCGCTCACAGGGGAATTAGGTCCCAGGTCACCTTGACGGGATTGTACGTCATATGGGATTAAGGGGTTAAGGTAACAGACAGAAAGGCAGACAGACAAACAGACGGAAGTACCCCTTAGATGATTATATATATATATATATATATATACTAACGAACCCGTTCTACGCCCGGGTGGCGAGCATTTATATTGGAATATGGTCTCCATCCTGGTATGTGCTGCTCCCATCCTGTCATATGCTGCTCCATCCTGCGCCCCCATCCTGTCATGTGCTGCTCCACCGTGTCATGTGCTGCTCCATCCTGCACCCCCATCCTGTCATGTGCTGCTCCACCGTGTCATGTGCTGCTCCATCCTGCATCCCCATCCTGCCATGTGCTGCTCCACCGTGTCATGTGCTGCTCCATCCTGCGCCCCCATCCTGTCATGTGCCACTCCACCGTGTCATGTGCTGCTCCATCCTCATCCCCATCCTGTCATGTGCTCCCATCCTGCGCCCCCATCCTATCACGTGCTGCTCCATCCTGCACCCCCATCAGTGCGGGCGGCTGTGCTGAGTGCGGGCGGCTGTGCTGAGTGCGGGCGGCTGTGCTGAGTGCGGGCGGCTGTATGTGGCTGTGCTGAGTGCGGGCGGCTGTATGTGACGTGGCTGTGCTGGGTGCGGGCGGCTGTGCTGGGTGCGGCAGCTGTGGACGGCTGTGCTGGGTGCGGTGGCTGTGCTGGGTGCAGCGGCTGTGCGTGGCTGTAGGTGGCTGTGCGTGGCTGTGGGAGGCTGTGCGTGGCTGTGCTGGGTGCGGTGGCTGTGGGCGGCTGTGCTGGGTGCGGCGGCTGTGCTGGGTGCGGTGGCTGTGCTGGGTGCGGCGGCTGTGCTGGGTGCGGCGGCTGTCCGTGGCTGTAGGCGGCTGTGCGTGGCTGTGGGCGGCTGTGCGTGGCTGTGGGCGGCTGTGCGTGGCTGTGGCGGCTGTGCGTGGCTGTGCTGGGTGCGGCGGATGTGCTGGGTGCGGCGGCTGTGCTGGGTGCGGCGGCTGTGCTGGGTGCGGCGGCTGTGGGTGGCTGTGCTGGGTGCAGCGGTTGTGCGTGGCTGTGGGCGGCTGTGCTGGGTGCGGTGGCTGTGGGCGGCTGTGCTGGGTGCGGCGGCTGTGCGTGGCTGTGGGCAGCTGTGCGTGGCTGTGGGCGGCTGTGCTGGGTGCGGCGGCTGTGCTGGGTGCGGCGGCTGTCCGTGGCTGTGGGCGGCTGTGCGTGGCTGTGGGAGGCTGTGCTGGGTGCGGCGGCTGTGCGTGGCTGGTGGCGGCTGTGCATGGCTGTGCTGGGTGCGGCGGATGTGCTGGGTGTGGCGGCTGTGCTGGGTGCGGCGGCTGTGGGTGGCTGTGCTGGGTGCGGCGGCTGTGCGTGGCTGTGGGCGGCTGTGCGTGGCTGTGGGCGGCTGTGCTGGGTGCGGCGGCTGTGCGTGGCTGTGGTCGGCTGTGCTGGGTGCGGCGGCTGTGCGTGGCTGTGGGCGGCTGTGCGTGGCTGTGGGCGGCTGTGCTGGGTGCGGCGGCTGTGCGTGGCTGTGGTCGGCTGTGCTGGGTGCGGCGGCTGTGCGTGGCTGTGGGCGGCTGTGCGTGGCTGTGGGCGGCTGTGCTGGGTGCGGCGGCTGTGCGTGGCTGTGCGTGGCTGTGGTCGGCTGTGCTGGGTGCGGCGGCTGTGCGTGGCTATGGGTGGCTGTGGGCAGCTGTGCTGGGTGCGGCGGCTGTGCTGGGTGCGGCGGGCGGCTGTGCGTGGCTGTGGGTGCCTGTGCGTGGCTGTGGGCGGCTATGGTCGGCTGTGCTGGGTGCAGCGGCTGTGCGTTGCTGTGGGCGGCTGTGCGTGGCTGTGCTGGGCGCAGCGGCTGTGCTGGGTGCGGCCATTTTCTTGGTCCTGCTCCCGGAGTCGGCGCCTGCGCAGTCCGCGCTTTCCGGCGCCATTTTCTTGAAGACACTGCAATGTGTCTTCAAGAAAATGGCGCCGGAAAGCGCGGACTGCGCAGGCGCCGATTCCGGGAGCAGGGGGACAGTCACGGCCCGGAAGCGCGTCGGTGGAACGGGTCAGGTAAGTATACTCACCCTCCGCCTCCTGGCTCGTCCCTGCTTGTCCGGTGGAGATCGCGGTGTGCGTTCAGCGCTTACGCATACCGCGATCTCCTGGGAGCGTCGCTCTGTGCGGTCCAGACTGCGCCGGCGCTTGCGCTTGCGCAGTCTATAGAGGCTTCGGACAGAGTGACGCTCCCAGCGTTATATTATAGATATATGTGTGTATATATATATATATATAGTGGCCTTCATAGTACTAAGATTTTTATGTGTAAATAATTATTGAATTTAATTTAAGATGTTTTGCAGTGAATGATGTAACCCGGAGGTGGAGGAGCTGCTGGGATCAATACAGGAGACAGCGGCAGCAACGGCAGCAAAATGGTTCTGGGGCTCGAAAAAAAGGCTATAACTGTATATGAGTCGGATAAACTTTTTATCCCCCATCATAGACCTAAGACCGTACGTACCGTATACACTCGAGTATAAGTTGGGTATGCATTGTTCCCCCCATCCCTGTCCTGCTATGTGTGTCTAACCCCGTCCTTTCCTGGTATGTGGCTCCCCTTGTCCTGTCCTGGTATGTGTGCCTCACCCTGTTGTATGCATGGCTCCCCCGGTCACGCATTGCTCAGTTCCCCCATCTTCCCCAGGTTGTATGTATGGCTGACATAACCCCCCCCCCCCCCTCATACTCACCCTCTGTCGATGCATCTTCGTCCCTGCATGTCCATTGTCAGTCGCCGGCTCCTCTCCTCTCCTCTGCGGTCACGTGGTACCCCTCATTAAGATAATAAATATTCACTCCAGGCCTATGAAGATGTCTCCATATTCATTACCTTAATAAGCATAACCACGTGACTGCTAAGCACAGGAGCGGAGAGATGGTGGCGCCATGACAACGAAGATGCAGCGACGGAGGTTGAATATGATGTATTTTGGTAGCAAAATCCTGCTGCTTCTTATGCCATTGCCCCTCCCACACCAGCATTTTAGAAAATTTACTTGAGTATATTGACTTGAGTATTGTGTTTTCTAGACCAAAATTTGGGAAGAAAATATCTGCTTATACACAAGTATATACGTTAATTTTTTAAAGTCAACATTGCTATTGTTTGAAAACATATTTCGAATAGTGTAACAAAAATGATTCAAGAAAATTATTTTATTATATCTAGAACAGAATCCAACTTACGGGAAACAGACACAGCCTCGGAGGCAGAGGCAGGGCCATCCCAACAAGATGAACAACACCCATCTGAGGAAGATGTCCCAGGACCATCAGAGGAGGAAGGTCCATAACCACCAAACCCTCCCGAGGGTGCAGCACAGCAGGAAGAGCAGGCCAGGAGCAGAAGTCCTACATTGCCCCTATATACCTCAGGCCATGAATCAATACCCCAGCGAATGCGCAGAAGGAGAGATGGCCAAAATCTAGTGACAAGGAGGGAGATTGATAGTCATGTCATGGATTACATTGGTCGCACCATTTCTGATGATGGAGAGGAGGCATTTTGTCGCAGCTTGGCCCAACATCTTCGGCGAATACCCATAGATTTAAGGCTAAACTGTTTTGAACTCTGTTTTCAGGCTCCCTCTTGTGGTCACTGGTGGTATTGTGTGACTTTTGCTTTGGGCTCCCCCTGGTGGCTTTGTTTGTTATCCTGCTGGTCTCTGGCTATCAGCTGGTTCGTTATCCTCTGGGAGGTTCCTATATAGCTCTGTCTTACTTCCACTTGTTGCCGGCTGTCGATGTAATCAGTGCTACTCAGATTCCTTCTGACTACCTTGCTCCCAGTCCATCCTGGACAAGCTAAGTTTTGTTTGCTCATTTTTTGATCAGCAGTGTTTATCATGTTTTCTTGTCCAGCTTGCTAAAATGTGATTCCCTCGCTTGCTGGATGCTCTAGTGGACTGAGTTTCTCCCCACACACCATTAGTTGGTGCGTGGGTTCTTGAAATCTCAGGATGGATATTTTGTAAGGGTTTTTTATTGATCGCTCAGACCCCTGCTCTATTTTCTGCTTTCTAGTACTAGTGGGCCTCTTTTGCTGAATCTGATTTCATCCCTACGTATGTGCCTTCTTCTTACTTCACCGTTAATATTTGTTGGGGGCTTCTACATCTTTGGGCATTATTTCTCTGGAGGCAAGCAAGGTCTTTCTTTCTCTTTAGGGGTAGCTAGTTCCTCAGGCTGGCTCGAGACGTCTAGGAATTTTTTAGGCACGTTCACCGGCTACCTCTATTTGTGTTGGATAGGTTCAGATTTGCGATCAGCCCAGTTACCATCTCCCTAGAGCTTGTCCTTAGTTTATTCACTTGCTGGTCTATTCGTGATCCTCAGCCACTAAGGATCATAACAGTACAGCCAGCCCATAAAGTGTTAATTGCATGGCAGAAGCAGGAGAAAAGAAGCCTTGAGAAATTTTATTTTTTTTTTTTTGCCGTGTGTCTAGCTGCTGTGGCTGGCTTCTCTCCTCCTCTTAATCTTGGTGTGGCTCTGAGTTCAGCTGCTGACATGGATGTCCAGAGCTTGGCTTCCAGTCTGGATCATCTTGCTGCTAGGGTTCAAAGTATTCAGGATTTTGTTGTTCACAGTCCTATGTCAGGGCCTAGGATACCTATTCCGGAGTTGTTTTCTGGAGATAGATCTAGGTTCCTGAATTTTAGGAACAATTGTAAGTTGTTTCTTTCTTTGAAACCTCGTTCCTCTGGTGATGCCGTTCAGCAAGTTAAGATTATCATTTCCTTTTTGCGTGGTGACCCCCAAGATTGGGCCTTCGCATTGGCACCAGGGGATCCTGCATTGCTTAGTGTAGATGCGTTTTTTCTAGCCCTTGGATTGCTCTATGAGGAACCTAATCTTGAGAACCAGGCAGAAAAAACGTTATTGGCCCTCTCGCAGGGGCAAGATGAAGCAGAGGTGTACTGCCAGAAATTTCGGAAATGGTCGATGCTTACTCAGTGGAATGAGTGTGCCCTGGCTGCAAATTTCAGAGAAGGTCTTTCTGAAGCCATTAAGAATGTCATGGTGGGGTTCCCTACGCCTGCAGGTCTGAATGAGTCAACGACTCTGGCCATTCAGATTGATCGGCGTTTGCGGGAGCGCAAACCTGTGCACCATTTGGCGGTGTCTTCTGAACAGACACCTGAATCTATGCAATGTGACAGAATTCTGACCAGAAGTGAACGGCAAAATTATAGACGGCAAAATGGGTTGTGCTTTTACTGTGGTGACTCAGCTCATGTTATCTCAGCATGCTCTAAGCGCAAAAAAAAGGTTGATAAATCTGTCACCATTGGTACTTTACAGCCTAAGTTCATTTTGTCTGTTACCCTGATTTGTTCCCTGTCATCTTACCCGGTTAATGCTTTTGTAGATTCAGGTGCCGCCCTGAGTCTGATGGATTGGTCATTTGCCAGGCGCTGTGGTTTTGATTTGGAGCCTTTAAAATTCCCTATTCCACTAAGGGGAATTGATTCTACACCATTGGCTACGAATAGACCTCAGTACTGGACACAAGTGACCATGTGCATGACTCCTGTTCATCAGGAGGTGATTCGCTTTCTTGTACTGCATAATTTGCATGATGTCGTCGTGTTGGGTCTACCATGGTTGCGGACTCATAATCCAGTCCTGGATTGGAAAGCTATGTCGGTGTCAAGTTGGGGTTATCAGGGAATTCATGGTGACGCTCCTGTGGTGTCAATTGCTTCGTCCACTCCTTCGGAAGTCCCTACGTTTTTGTCAGACTACCAGGATGTATTTGAGGAGCCCAAACTCAATTCTCTACCTCCTCATAGGGACTGTGATTGTGCTATAGATTTGATTCCTGGTAGTAAGTTTCCTAAGGGACGACTTTTCAATTTATCTGTGCCGGAGCATGCTGCCATGCGGAGTTGTATAAAGGAGTCTTTAGAGAAGGGACATATTCGCCCGTCCTCATCCCCTCTTGGTGCAGGATTCTTTTTTGTGGCTAAAAAGGATGGTTCCCTGAGACCCTGTATTGATTATCGCCTTTTGAATAAAATCACGGTCAAATTTCAGTATCCTTTGCCATTGTTAACTGATTTGTTTGCTCGCATTAGGGGGTCTAGTTGGTTCACCAAGATAGATCTTCGTGGTGCGTATAACCTTGTGCGTATAAAACAGGGTGATGAATGGAAAACTGCATTTAATACGCCTGAAGGCCATTTTGAATACTTGGTGATTCCTTTTGGACTTTCTAATGCTCCTTCAGTCTTTCAGTCCTTTATGCGTGACATCTTCCGTGAATATCTGGATAAGTTTATGATTGTGTATCTGGATGATATTCTGGTTTTTTCGGATGATTGGGAGTCTCATGTTAAGCAGGTTAGGATGGTCTTTCAGGTCCTGCGTGACAATGCTTTATTTGTGAAGGGCTCAAAATGTATTTTTGGAGTCCAGAAGATTTCTTTTTTGGGTTTCATTTTTTCTCCTTCTACTATTGAGATGGACCCAGTCAAGGTTCAGGCTATTCATGACTGGACGCAGCCTACATCTGTTAAGAGTCTTCAGAAGTTCTTGGGTTTTGCTAATTTTTACCGTCGCTTCATAGCTAATTTTTCTGGCGTTGTTAAGCCTTTGATGGATTTGACCAAGAAGGGTTCTGATGTGACTAATTGGTCTTCTGCGGCTGTGGAGGCCTTTCGGGAGCTCAAGCGTCGGTTTTCTTCGGTTCCGGTCTTATGTCAGCCAGATGTCTCACTTCCCTTCCAGGTGGAGGTTGATGCTTCCGAGATTGGAGCGGGGGCTGTTTTGTCACAGAGAAGCTCCGATGGCTCTGTGATGAAGCCATGTGCTTTCTTTTCAAGAAAGTTTTCGCCTGCCGAGCGGAATTATGATGTCGGTAATCGGGAGCTCTTGGCTATGAAGTGGGCATTTGAGGAGTGGCGACATTGGCTCGCGGGAGCTAAACATCGTGTGGTGGTCTTGACTGATCACAAGAATTTAATTTATCTCGAGTCGGCCAAGCGGCTGAATCCCAGACAGGCTCGTTGGTCGTTGTTTTTCTCTCGTTTTGATTTCATGGTCGCGTACCTGCTGGGTTCGAAGAATGTGAAGGCTGATGCCCTTTCTAGGAGTTTTGTGCCTGACTCTCCTGGAGATTCAGAGCCGGCTGGTATCCTTAGAGAAGGGGTGATTTTGTCTGCCATCTCCCCAGATTTGCGACGTGTGCTGCAAGAGTTTCAGGCGGATAGACCTGACCGCTGTCCACCGCAGAGACTGTTTGTCCCGGATAGATGGACCAACAGAGTCATCTCCGAGGTTCATTCTTCGGTGTTGGCGGGCCATCCTGGAATATTTGGTACCAGAGACTTGGTGGCCAGGTCTTTTTGGTGGCCTTCCTTGTCGCGGGATGTGCGTTCCTTTGTGCAGTCTTGTGGAATTTGTGCTCGGGCGAAGCCTTGCTGTTCTCGTGCCAGTGGTTTGCTGTTACCTTTGCCTGTCCCGAAGAGGCCTTGGACGCACATTTCCATGGATTTTATTTCAGATCTCCCTGTCTCTCAGAGAATGTCTGTCATCTGGGTGGTGTGTGATCGTTTTTCTAAGATGGTCCATTTGGTGCCCTTGCCTAAGTTGCCTTCCTCCACCGAGTTGGTTCCACTGTTTTTTCAAAATGTGGTTCGTTTGCACGGGATTCCTGAGAACATTGTTTCTGACAGAGGATCCCAGTTTGTGTCTAGATTTTGGCAGACCTTTTGTGCTAAGTTGGGCATTGAATTGTCTTTTTCGTCAGGCTTCCATCCTCAGACGAATGGCCAAACCGAGCGAACTAATCAGACCTTGGAGACTTATTTAAGATGTTTTGTTTCTGCTGACCAGGACGACTGGGTTACATTTTTGCCGTTGGCCGAGTTTCCCCTTAATAATCGGGCTAGTTCTGCTACTTTGGTTTCTCCTTTTTTTTGTAATTCGGGGTTTCATCCTCGTTTTTCCTCGGGTCAGGTGGAGCCTTCTGATTGTCCTGGAGTGGATGTTGTGGTGGATAGGTTGCATCAGATTTGGAATCATGTGGTGGACAATTTGAAGTTGTCACAAGAGAAGGCTCAGCTCTTTGCCAACCGCCGTCGCTGTGTGGGTCCCCGACTTCGCGTTGGGGACTTGGTGTGGTTGTCTTCTCGCTTCGTTCCTATGAAGGTCTCCTCTCCTAAGTTCAAGCCTCGGTTTATCAGTCCTTATAAGATTCTGGAAGTCCTTGGCCCTGTGTCATTCCGTCTGGACCTCCCGGCATCATTTGCTATTCATAATGTGTTCCATCGCTCGTTGTTGCAGAGGTATGTGGTACCTGTGGTTCCTCCGGTTGAGCCTCCTGCCCCGGTGCTGGTTGAGGGGGAATTGGAATACGTGGTGGAGAAGATCTTGGATTCTCGTGTTTCTAGACGGAGGCTCCAGTATTTAGTCAAGTGGAAGGGCTATGGTCAGAGGGATAATTCTTGGGTTGTCACTTCTGATGTTCATGCGGCCGATTTGGTTTGTGCCTTCCATGTGGCTCATCCTGATCGCCCTGGGGGTTTTCATGAGGGTTCGGTGACCCCTCCTTAAGGGGGGGGTACTGTTGTGAACTCTGTTTTCAGGCTCCCTCTTGTGGTCACTGGTGGTATTGTGTGACTTTTGCTTTGGGCTCCCCCTGGTGGCTTTGTTTGTTATCCTGCTGGTCTCTGGCTATCAGCTGGTTCGTTATCCTCTGGGAGGTTCCTATATAGCTCTGTCTTACTTCCACTTGTTGCCGGCTGTCGATGTAATCAGTGCTACTCAGATTCCTTCTGACTACCTTGCTCCCAGTCCATCCTGGACAAGCTAAGTTTTGTTTGCTCATTTTTTGATCAGCAGTGTTTATCATGTTTTCTTGTCCAGCTTGCTAAAATGTGATTCCCTCGCTTGCTGGATGCTCTAGTGGACTGAGTTTCTCCCCACACACCATTAGTTGGTGCGTGGGTTCTTGAAATCTCAGGATGGATATTTTGTAAGGGTTTTTTATTGATCGCTCAGACCCCTGCTCTATTTTCTGCTTTCTAGTACTAGTGGGCCTCTTTTGCTGAATCTGATTTCATCCCTACGTATGTGCCTTCTTCTTACTTCACCGTTAATATTTGTTGGGGGCTTCTACATCTTTGGGCATTATTTCTCTGGAGGCAAGCAAGGTCTTTCTTTCTCTTTAGGGGTAGCTAGTTCCTCAGGCTGGCTCGAGACGTCTAGGAATTTTTTAGGCACGTTCACCGGCTACCTCTATTTGTGTTGGATAGGTTCAGATTTGCGATCAGTCCAGTTACCATCTCCCTAGAGCTTGTCCTTAGTTTATTCACTTGCTGGTCTATTCGTGATCCTCAGCCACTAAGGATCCTAACTAGTGTTGAGCATTCCGATACCGCAAGTATCGGGTATCGGCCGATACTTGCGGGTATCGGAATTCCAATACCGAGATCCGATACTTTTGTGGTATCGGGTATCGGTATCGAAACAACATTAATGTGTAAAATACAACATTAATGTGTAAAATAAAGAATTAAAATAAAAAATATTGCTATACTCACCTCTCCGACGCAGCCTGGACCTCACCGAGGGAACCGGCAGCGTTGTTTGCTTAAAATGCGCGCGTTTCCTGCCTCCCGCGACGTCACGGCTTCTGATTGGTCGCGTGCCGCCCATGTGGCCGCGACGCGACCAATCACAGCAAGCCGTGACGTAATTTTGAGGTCCTGGAAGCTTAATTCTAGGCATTCAGGATTTTAAAATTACGTTCCGGCTTGTGATTGGTCGCGTCGCGGTCACATGGGCGATGCGACCAATCACAAGCCGTGACGTCACGGGAGGCAGGACACGCGCGCATTTTAAAATTACGTCACGGCTTGTGATTGGTTGCGTGCCGCCCATGTGGCCGCGACGCGACCAATCACAGCAAGCCGTGACGTAATTTCAGGTCCTGAATGCCTATTTCTGCATTCAGGACCTGAAATTACGTCACGGCTTGCTGTGATTGGTCGCGTCGCGGCCACATGGGCGGCACGCAACCAATCACAAGCCGTGACATAATTTTAAAATGCGCGCGTGTCCTGCCTCCCGTGACGTCACGGCTTGTGATTGGTCGCGTCGCAACCAATCACAAGCCGGAACGTAATTTTAAAATCCTGAATGCCTAGAATTAGGCTTCCAGGACCTCAAAATTACGTCACGGCTTGCTGTGATTGGTCGCGTCGCGGCCACATGGGCAGCACGCGACCAATCAGAAGCCGTGACGTCGCGGGAGGCAGGAAACGCGCGCATTTTAAGCAAACAACGCTGCCGGTTCCCTCGGTGAGGTCCAGGCTGCGTCGGAGAGGTGAGTATAGCAATATTTTTTATTTTAATTCTTTATTTTACACATTAATATGGATCCCAGGGCCTGAAGGAGAGTTTCCTCTCCTTCAGACCCTGGGATCCATCAGGAATACCGTCCGATACTTGAGTCCCATTGACTTGTATTGGTATCGGGTATCGGTATCGGATTAGATCCGATACTTTGCCGGTATCGGCCGATACTTTCCGATACCGATACTTTCAAGTATCGGACGGTATCGCTCAACACTAATCATAACACTAAACACTAAAACATCCATAATGCACCTCATACATGCTGCCACCCCATCCCAAAATCCTAGTTATCTATTTGAAGTTATTGAGAAACACCACCATCAGGTCTCTCACTGCCCCGATGCATCCAGCTCAGGCGCTGATCATGGCCCTGCAACTAGGGAGTCACACCAACCACCTATAAGTAGGCCAACTGCTGACTCTGCCCATCCATCTTCCTCTCTCTTTTCCACACAATCATGGCAACGTCATATGAGTGTGGCAGGACAATATGTACAGGAGCATGGAACCATAGGTCAAGCGTATCCTTTACTAGGGTATTCCAACCCCACAAGCACAAATATTCCCCCCACACATACTCAGCAAGCATGGCCCACATACCAAACCCATTATGGTCATCAAGGACAATATGGGCCACAGTACAGGCCTTCAAATTTTGTTGGGCAGTGTGAAGGCTGGCTTAATCGACATCAACAACAAAATTCACACATTGCCCAACACAGCCAAAGATTTACCGAGCAACATACACAAGAACCTGTTTTTTATTCTCAGAGATCAGTGGATTATATGCCCAGTCAGCAACAACCAATGCAAACACAGCACAACCCCCCAGCAGCCATAAATCGAAATCAAACAAATCAGCAAAGCACTCTTCCTGAAAACCCGAACATTCACATTTCAACATCTTCACCAACCACATCACATAATTCTTGTGTTGATTTGTAAGCTTTGGTTGTGTTATAATGGTTAATTATTATCCATCGTTGTCTTTTTCTACGTTTAGGCAAAATTAAGCCTGTTTATGTTTTTTATATTTTGCTAAATAAAAGCAAATCTGGGTTAAAAAACAATATATGTGTTTAGTATTTAACTAAAACATGTAGCCATTGTGATTAGTAAACATAAATATTAAATAATGTGATTATTGTAACGTGCATAATCACATTACAAAAACAATACATGGCCAAACATTTTCTTGCCAGGGTATGGCTCCCTCAGGTGTAACAGCCATTTGATTGTTCTTAAGCCGCCTGCCGATTATGGAATAATTGAAATAGCGACAATCTTCAGTTCCTCCATAATCCACATTATCTGCAATTAGAAAATTGTATTGGCTGTCAACTAATGTCAAAAAGACTAATGGAAAAAAAATTTTTTTGGAGTGAGCGGTACCACCATGGGCCACAAACTAGTTTATCTGATGCTTATGTCCATGGTTAAGTTTCGCAGCAAGGAGCAAAACACCAAGGACCAACGCAGACTAAGAGTATCCTGGCATTATGAAAATTCACATAGTTGGACACATGGAGCACCTGATGCGTATAGCCACAGTCAGGAAGCCATAAACCAACATCATATCCCTACCCAGGCACACAGTGTTCTTTTGCTTACAACCACTCAACAACACTCTGAAAGCCAAACATCACAAACACCAACCTCACCCTCAACATCCAATCATTCTTTCTTGGACTTGTAATGTTTGTTATTGTTAAAATGCAAAAAGCATTTTCAAGTTGGCCACGTTGTTAGTTAGGCCATAATGAAGTGTGTTTTGTGTTTGTAGAATGAAATAACACATTTGGTCATCACAATATATATTTTTTCTTTTTTTAGCGAAAAACATCATTGTGATAACAATAGAAAGAAAATGTTATGCTAAATTTCATACACATTATGAAGACAAAAAGAAAACAAAAAAATCATATTACAACATTTTCTTGCCAGGGTATTGCTCCCTTCGGTGATTCAAAATAATTTGCAAAATAATTTCTGACTGCTGGGTGCGTATGGGCAAAGCCTTTGCAATGTGTCTGTAATTGTATGCAGGTACTGAGTATGTCACCACGGAACAGACAGACCAACAGTTGAGGGCTTTAATAACAGGAATCAGGTTCTCCTCACAGGGAGGAAGCAATGGAATATAACTAGCAATAAAACAGTGCAAAAATATGGGAGTCAAACAGTGTAACAGAAATAAGCCGAATTTCTTGAGAAAAGAACACTTATCAGTCTGATGAGGACTTGCTTGAAGGGTCGTCTTCTCCAACGTAGGCGCCGAGAAACAGCAGCACTTGTCATCCCTCTGTTGTCCGTGGGCTGAGTAGTCTCTAGGAGCCCGCTGCCTGAGGTTTTAGGAGTTAATGTGATATGCACAGGCTCTGAGTCTTTAGCTTTTACAGCACAGCCTATCCCGGGAAAACGATGGTCAGTCTATTATTAAGTCTCTCACCAGGAATCAGGGGCTCTGCACTGTTACGTTTTGCACCAGGAATCACTGTCTCTGTACTGATACCGCGGGTACCAGGGGGTCGCAGTCTCTGCACGGGACAATGTCTCTACATGGGTCTCAAAGCGCCCCTCTCCAGTCACAGCAGAGTCCGCTTTCATGTGCTCACAAGATGCAGTCTTTCTGGGCAATCTCCCTGTATTTATCCTCTGACCGGGAGCTCTCTCTCTCTCCCAGGGCACAGCTGCACCCTGTTCTGACCGCTGCTCATGCTGCTCCCTCTGATCTGTTCCTTGCGCGCGTGCCTTTTCCGCTCTCTGCCCAGCCTCCTTCCTGTCCCAGTCTCTAAGTCTGCCCCCTGGGGAACCTGCAGCACAGCTCAATGGTTCCAGTCACAGAGCCGAGAAGGTAACCGCCCCCAGACTCTTCTTGTGCTTCACCTCCTTACATGTCCACGATTGCTTGGTAAACCAACAAACCATCCTGAGACGCAGAGACATCATGTTGACGTGTAAAGTTATGTAATATGACACAGGCCTTGATTACTATGTTCACATTGTTTTCGCTTAACTGGAGGGCACTCAGCAAGACCCTCCATTTAGCAGTCAAAATTCCAAATGAACATTCCACAAGACACCATGCACAAGTTAGTAATTAAAAATGCGCCCAAGTCTGTCCAGAGAGCGTTGTGGATAAAGCCTCATAACATTACGCGTTAGTTGAAATGCCTCATCAGCAACGACTACATATGGCATTGCTTGACCACCAGAAGAAGGAAGACTCCTTTGTGGTGGCACACCCAATTCATTGGCCTTCAGCCGCCGACCCATAATGGAAGAATTGAAGATTTGAGAATCTCAAGTTCTTCCATAGGCCCCTATATCTACAATTATAAAATTGTACTTGCTGTCTACTAATGCCAATAAGACAATCAAAAAAAATCCTTTATAATTGTAGTATAGGGACCCTGAGTTCAGCGGCTTCTTGACCCGGATGTGCTTCCCATCTAGAGCAACCAGACAATTGGGAAACTGGCATGTGTCATAGATCCCATTAGCAATACGTTCCCAGTGTTCAGGTGTGGGCTCTGGCATCACTTTGTCCTTTAGACAAATCCATATTTGGGAGCATGTGTGCTTCACTATATTTGAAATTGTAGTTATGCCCAGAAGAAACTCTAGATGGAGTGAAGAATATGATTGTCCAGTTGCCAAAAACCTAAAAATGGAAAGACAGATAGAAATGCAAAGGTAACATTGATGTATATGAGACCATGTGTCAAGAAAATAGAGTTCTGTGCCCCACAACCAGACCACCCGCTCACTGTGTACTGCGGAGAGTCAGCACACCAGAAACACCAAGACATAAAAAACGCATTGCATACGGATGTAAAACGAATGTAAAACGGACGTAATACAGATGGTGCGATTAAAAATCGCATTGAACTCGCATGTAAGTGTTGTGTATATATATATCTATATATAATTGTCTAATGGGTACTTCCGTCATTCTGTCGACAACTTCCGTCACGGAAATCCCGCATCGCTGATTGGTCTCGCCAGCTGCCTGTCATGGCTGCCATGACCAATCAGCGACGGGCACAGTCCGATTAGTCCCTCCCTACTTCCCTGCAGTCAGTGCCCGGCGCCCGCTCCATACTCCCCTCCGGTCACCGCTCACATAGGGTTAATGCCAGCAGTAACGGACCGCGTTATGCCGCGGGTAACGCACTCCGTTACCGCTGCTATTAACCCTGTTTGTCCCCAACTTTTTGCTATTGATGCTGCACATACCAAAAAATTGCTCAAAAAGAGCGGCGCAATCTTATATCTCTATGGTCAGAATAATAATGGGCGACAGCATTGAAGCCCATATAGTAAATTCTAGTAGTAATATAGTAATTCTATAGTAGATTCTAATGCATCGGGTATTCTAGAATATGCATGTCCCCGTAGTATGTGATTCGCGGCAGACTGTGCCCGTCGCTGATTGGTCGAGGCAACCTTTATGACATCATCGTCGCCATGGCAACCATTATGACATCATCGTCGCCATGCTGTGCCCATCTCTGATTGGTCGAGGCCGCCCGACAAACCGTCGACCACTCCATATAAGGTATGGTCTACAAACCGCCAACCACTCCATATAAGGTATGGTCTACAAACCGCCGACCACTCCATATAAGGTATGGTCTACAAACCGCCGACCACTCCATATAAGGTATCCTGTTTGTAGACCATACCTTATATGGAGTGATTTCCAGGACAGACAGACAGACAGACAGACAGACAGACAGACAGACAGAAAGACAGACAGACAGACAGACAGACAGACAGACAGACGGAAAAACCCTTAGACAATTATATATATAGATATATATATATATATATATATATATATATATATATATATACTTGTGTATGTTATCTGAGGTGTGTATGTGTATATACTTTATAGTGTGTAGGTGTGTAAATAGGAGTGTTTTGTGAACCTGAGTATGCATATAAAATGTGTACCGTATATGTATGTATATATACTTTATTATAGTATGTGTGTATATATGAATGGTGTGTGTATATGTATACCTTATAGTGTGTGTACAGAGGCGGTTGTAGACAAATTGGGGCCAGGGCAGTTTCTAGCCCAAAAATGACACAGGGCGAGAGTAGGAAATTTCTCCCCCCCCCCCCCCCCCCCGGCACCGAAAATAATAAACATTATTTTTGTGGGCTTGAGTAATAAATAGAGAGCAGGCTTGTATCTTCCCTTTTTTTAATAAATTATAATTTGCCTGTAACTTATATAGAACTTGGGGAAAAGGGACAAGTATGCTAATTATTAACGGTGAGAACAAAGTTGTAGGTAAATAATATCTATTAATTATTTTGGAAACAGATCCTAAAAATTGTAGGTTGCAGATTTATGAGAAACTGACTCTTCTAGATTTAGCCGCTGCAAAAGCATTAATAGCTTCCGAATAATTCAGCTTTTCTGCCAGTTCATTTTCTAATTCCAGGTCACATTTACTAATCTCTTCTAAAAGGAGATTGGCGAGACTTTCCCCAGATGTATCAGTAGCAGGACGATAGCCAATAAAATGTTCCTTTATTGCTACGTGATCATCATCTATATCAACAAATCTTAAGGTGTATGACAACTGTTCAGTGTGACCTGCATCTTGTGTGCAGTCCAACATTATTGAAAAATACTTAGATCTTTTGGCTTTTTCTAGAATACATTTCTTCACCTGAGAGGCCATCAAGCAGATAATTTCATTTTGAATTAAATTTCCACAGTAATGTGTATGGATTTCCTGGGAAGTAATTCGTTTTAAATGATCTCTCATTACTGGTTCAAATTTTCCAAGAAGCTCTATAAGCCCAAGGAAATGTCCATTATTTGGTGTAAACAATGTATTTGACGATCCTCGAAAAGCTAAATTATTGGTTGCCAGGTATACAGTTACTGCCATAACTCTTTCCAACACTTCTCGCCTGGGTGAGGATGCCACCAGACTGCCAAAGATGAGGTAAGTCAGCTGGGCCCCCTCCCGGGTTTCATGCTGTGGGGCATGCCAAATCAGCATGCCCCAAGGGTGGTTGGGGGGGGGGCAGGTGTGGGGGTCCCCATCCAAAAAAAAAGGCTAGCCCAACCCATCCCATCCCTCAGACCCCCTCACCTGTTCAGTGTGTCAGTGCCCTCTGCCCTCTGAGTCTGAGCGCGCTCAGACTGCTAAATGGGGCTGCTGGGAAGGGAAGGACTAATCCATAGGCAGGGGGTGGGCATTTTTGCTATACTGCTACCACTGTCAGACTAGACTGCAGCCTGTCCTGTCCAGCATTGAAATTGGCAACAGCCAGGCAGCCTAGTCTGACAGTGATAGTGTGTGTGCTTAGCTCTTTGATCACTGTCTCAGGGAGCGCCCGTGCTCAGCCGAGAGCGCGGCGCCCCTGCTATCAGTGTGGGAGTGGCCGAGCTGCCTCATCCTGGCTGTTCATTCTCGCTGTTCATCCAGCGCGGAGCGGAGGTGAGTCATACCTCCCAACTTTTGAAGATGGGAAAGAGGGACAAAGTTTGCGGCGCGCTTTGCGCGCCGCGGCAAATTTTAGGCCACGCCTCTGACCACACCCATTCATAATTAGTCACACCCATATCCACATCCCAACCACACCCATTTAGCACTGCCGATCACACTGTTTCATATACAATAATTATAAACAAAAAAATATGGCCACACAGTGCCCCATACTGTATAATGGCCACACATGATGCTCCATACTGTATAATGAACACACATGACGCTCCATACTGTATAATGGCCACACATGATGCTCCATACTGTATAATGAACACACATGATGCTCCATACTGTATGACAGCACATGATGCTCCATACTGTATAATGACCGCACATGATGCTCCATACTGTATAATGACCCCACATGATGCTCCATACTGTATAATGGCCGCACATGATGCTCCATACTGTATAATGAACACACATGATGCTCCATACTGTATGACCGCAAATGATGCTCCATACTGTATAATGACCGCACATGATGCTCCAGACTGTATAATGACCGCACATGATGCTCCATACTGTATAATGACCCCACATGATGCTCCATACTGTATAATGACCGCACATGATGCTCCATACTGTATAATGACCGCACATGATGCTCCATACTGTATGACCGCAAATGATGCTCCATACTGTATAATGACCGCACATGATGCTCCAGACTGTATAATGACCGCACATGATGCTCCAGACTGTATAATGACCGCACATGATGCTCCAGACTGTATAATGACCGCACATGATGCTCCAGACTGTATAATGACCGCACATGATGCTCCAGACTGTATAATGACCGCACATGATGCTCCAGACTGTATAATGACCGCACATGATGCTCCATACTGTATAATGGCCGCACATGATGCTCCATACTGTATAATGGCCACACATGATGCTCCATACTGTATAATGGCCGCACATGATGCTCCATACTGTATAATGGCCGCACATGATGCTCCATACTGTATAATGGCCGCACATGATGCTCCATACTGTATAATGACCGCACATGATGCTCCATACTGTACAATGACCGCACATGATGCTCCATATTGTATAATGACCGCACATGATGCTCCATACTGTATAATGACCGCACATGATGCTCCATACTGTATAATGGCCACACATAATGCTCCATACTGTATAATGACCGCACATGATGCTCCATACTGTATAATGACCGCACATGATGCTCCATATTGTATAATGACCACACATGATGCTCCATACTGTATAATGACATACAGGCACGCAGCTCACACACAGGCACGCAGCTCACACGCACGCAGCTCACAAACACATGCAGCTTTGACACAAATGCATCACACACGCAGCCATCACACACACACGCAGCCATCACACACACACACACGCAGCCATCACACACACACACACGCAGCCATCACACACACACACGCAGCCATCACACACACACACACACGCAGCCATCACACACATGCAGCCATCACACACACACGCAGACATCACACACGCAGCCATCACACACACACACACACGCAGCCATCACACACACACGCAGCCATCACACACACGCAGCCATCACACACACACAGCCATCACACACACACAGCCATCACACACACACAGCCATCACACACACACAGCCATCACACACACACAGCCATCACACACACGCAGCCATCACACACACACAGCCATCACACACACACGCAGCCATCACACACACGCAGCCATCACACACACGCAGCCATCACACACACGCAGCCATCACACACACGCAGCCATCACACACACACACGCAGCCATCACACACACACGCAGCCATCACACACACAGCCATCACACACACACACGCAGCCATCACACACACACACACACGCGCAGCCATCACACATGCAGCCATCACACACACACGCAGCCATCACACACACACACGCAGCCATCACACACACACACGCAGCCATCACACACACACGCAGCCATCACACACACACACGCAGCCATCACACACACACACACGCAGCCATCACACACACACACACGCAGCCATCACACACACACAGCCATCACACACACACACGCAGCCATCACACACACGCAGCCATCACACACACACACACGCAGCCATCACACACACACAGCCATCACACACACACACCCAGCCATCACACACACACACACACGCAGCCATCACACACATCACACACACACAATCTCCTCTGTGATGCAGGGGCGGCTGATGTCCATGTGCAGCTCTCTGCTGAAGTCTTCAGTCTCCTGCTCACAGCTCTGCACTATCCCGGCACCTCCCCCGTCTCTCCTTCTCTGCCGGGATAGCAGCTAAGAGCAGAAGCCGGAGCTCCGTGCACACACAGCCAGAGGTAGTGAATCGCTGACCTTTCTTCTTGATTGCTGCAGGCTCTCTCCTTCAGCGTGGCAGCGCCGCACAGGGGGCGGGAGGGGGGGGGGTGTTGCGCGGGCGGTCAGGAGGCAGCTTTTATATAAAAAAAAAAAAAAACAGGCTCTCTCTACGTCCCGGAAGTGGGCGGGGCTTCACCGGCGGCCGCAAATTCGGGATTTTAAATGCCCGAAGCGGGACAGCGGGACCCCGGTGCCAAAGCGGGACTGTCCCGCTGAAATCGGGACGGTTGGGAGGTATGGGTGAGTGGCGGCGCCGAGGTGGCCGCAACCATTATGTGCGGTGCGGGGGGGGGGGCGCGGCGACGCGAGGCGATGATCTGACCGCTCAGCTGTCAGATTTGCAGCTGAGTTCGGGCAGGGCGCGCCCGCGCTCAGCACTGAGCGCGGCATCCGCGCCCCTGACAGCCCTTAAACAGCAGCAGCAGCGGGCAGGGGACCACCGGGGCCCGAGGCCTCTCCTGCGCCCCCCGGCCCCACGGCGCCCCGTGTGGCCGCCCTGCCCGCCCTGTTGAAGAAACGGCCCTGATTGGGGCCGTGGGTGAAATTCAAAGTGGGGCCCCAATCCTGAAATATTGCAACAGGGCAGGTATCTCACTTGTCATCCATGCACATTGCACAATCCATTTTTTTTTATAGCAGCAGCTATTAACCCGTTTACATTTTCTTATCTTACAGAATTCTAATGTATCTGTAAATTTTGCATGCTATGCTGTGAATCTGAATGCTCTGAATGGCATTTGATTTTTTTTCACCCATAGACTTGAATGGGCGAGTCTAATCCAATTTACAGTAGAACTAGGGCATGCTGCGTTTTTTTCACACACGGATTCGGTCAGTAAAAAAAAAAATCACTCGTCTGCTAAGCCCTATGGAATAACAATGAGTGGAGTGCTGTACATTTTTTGTCACAGGCAGTTCTCAGACCGAAAATGTGGTTTTGTGAGTAACAGTCAAAGAATAGAAAACATTAGCACAATGAAGTCTTTCTGCACATCCTACCTCACAAATAGCACAATGAAAAGCAATTTTAAAAAGTCACATCCCCTAAACTACCCTGTTAAATCTCCTCTTCAGTGCCTATGCTCCAGTGGTCCCTGCTGGTCATTAATCACTTTGCAACTGCAACAGAAGATACTGCCAGACGATCACTTGAGCGAGGTGCCAAGAATGGCAGAAACCACCGGAGCATCGGTGCTGAAGCCGCAGGGATTTTATCATATCATGCTAATTTTTTAAATATTTTTTCACAAAACCCTTTAGCATATGTTTGCACACACCATTTTAGCAATGAATTTTTCATTGTTCTGTATTAAAACATATAGGCTAAGGCCGGTTTCACATTTGCGGTTGTGTCCGCAGCGTTTCTTCGCAAATATCCGCATGCGTTGTGTATTCCTATATTTAACATTAGGGACGCATGCGTCTGCGATCGTTCGCGTTTTGCCACGTTTCGTCGTCTGCGGCTTGTCGCGGAAATGCTACATTTGTAGTAATTTTTAGAGACGTCAATTTGCCGCCAGGAAACGTATGCGGTCGTTTCGATCTTCAGGAGTGGAATGGCACTAGGTCCATGTGACTCACAGCAGGAGATCTTTCAATCACATTTCTCCATTCACGTGCAGACGACAAAAAGCAACTGGATTTATAGTGCTCAGCTTTGTTCAAGTATTGCAATACAAAGTTTCACAAAAAAAAGGTTTAGAAAATAGCGGCACTCACCAGTTTGCTGATTCAAAGTGTTTAATCCATGTGCAGATTAATTCAAACACATACTGAGAAGTAACACTCCCTGCACTCCCCGCACCCTTGTTACTTCTCAGTATGTGTTTGATTTAATCTGCACATGGATTAAACACTTTGAATCAGCAAACTGGTGAGTGCCGCTATTTTCTAAACCTTTTTTTTGTGAAACGTATGCGGTCGATTGCGCAAGGAATGCGCCAAAAAACGCATTGCTGTCTATATGAACGCATGCGTTTACAAGCACATGCGTTTGCTTGTGTTCATGAATGCATGCGTTCCACAAGAGAAAAACATGTCTAGACACTGATAAGCCACCCCCCACATACAAGGTGATAAAGGGAGGGAGTGGACATTTGCAGGTCACTACTCAGAAGACACTGAAGCAGACGAGACGCAGGCTACATCCTACACGACACTGAACAATGTGAGTATATCCTATCCAATGCCTTTATTTTCTATTTTCTGTCTCTACATGTCCTAATTTCTGCCATTTCTTTCTGCATGCATGCATCAGAATGTCTTCTTCTTTTGATGAGGAGCAATGTCCTGGGCCTTCTAAAGTAGAACATGTCAGTGAGGTGAGTACTTGCCTCCTCAGATTGGTAAGTATTCACTGTCACATCTACACATATGACAATTTTTGTTTTTCATTTTTTTAGAGCTCTTCTTCTACTGCGGCAGAGACTGGCAAGGAGCAGCGGAGTCAAGGTCGGGTGGCAAGGCGGCAGCGTGTACGTATACAAGGCTGACTGTTTACTGTATCCTCACTTTAGTATTCTTGAATCTTCCTTTCTTTACATTCCTATTTCTTTACATTTTTCTTCTGGAATCCTTTTGTATCTTGACTTTCCTATTCATGCCATTTCTCAGCCTCTGTTTTCTTTCTTTTCCTTATGTTAATTGACCCAACATTAATGTCTTTATTT
Source organism: Ranitomeya variabilis (assembly GCF_051348905.1). NCBI lineage: Eukaryota > Metazoa > Chordata > Amphibia > Anura > Dendrobatidae > Ranitomeya > Ranitomeya variabilis. The sequence continues at coordinate 314,741,879 of NC_135235.1, forward strand.
AATTTTTAGGTTCCAGAACGGGATGAAGACCTAATAGAAAATGACCTCCTCATCTCCCTGGTCCAGGAGTGAGTCTCGTTGTGGGACACCCGGGATCCACTGCACTCAAACAACATGACGATCCGGCGCCTATGGAATGAGGTGGCCAAAGCGATGTGGGATGGCTGGGACAACACCCCGAATCGGGTCCAAAATGCATTTGGTAAGCATTGCACTGTAGTGTGAAGCAGCAGAGACCTTGGCCGTGCTCAAACAACTGTGTGTGATGAAAGAAACTCTCAGGAGTTTCTCTCATCACACACAGTTGTGTGAGCACGGCCAAAAGTCCATTTTCTGACCATAATGGGTTTTTTTAACAGTGGCCAAAGTCAAAACACGTTGGCGTTCGATGAAGGACCGCTTCAACAAGGACCTGCGTCAAGAGAGCCATGTTCCCAGTGGTTCAGGAGCAAGGATCAGAAAATACAAATACCATCGCGTTCTGGCATTTTTAAGACCGGTCCTTGCCCAGAGAACGTAAGTATTTTTCCCTTGCATTAGGTTGTATTGTATTGCCATAATCTGTATATTTCTATTCCACAGGATTTTGCGTCTGGTTAATTTTTGGTATTAATTTTCTTTTTCCTTTTTTCACAGCACATGGAGCACTACTGTTGGCCCAGGTTCTGGATCGGTCCTTCATCAGACGGCCACGTACCCGTCCCAGCCATCCAGCAGCGCTGCAGCAAGTGGGCCTGCCACACTAACTGGAGACCAGGAAGCTGGTCCATCAGGTGTTCCCCTTTCCCAGTCCTCTGCCACTGCCCCATTTTTTTGGGCTCCTACCGGCAGCGGCAGAGGGCATCGGACAGGTCCCTCATGCCCGAGTTTTTGCACTTGAGCTCGGTTTTTCACGAAGGACTCAAGGCTTTGGGTGACCGAATGGATATTTCACTTAGCCATATGAATACACGTATCCAGGAGGTCTCCAAAAGCCTTGACCAAGTAAAAGCCAACCTCCAGAGGCCAGCACATCATTTTTTTAACCAAATTGAGCACCTTACGCCTGATCTCCAGCTGAGTGTCATGCAGGCCTGCAATGCTGCTTACGTGCAGGCAATGCAGCAGAGTCGGTATTTTCAGCAGACAGTGGTGGCATATCCACCTGTGCCTTCACTGTCACGATTAACCTCAGTGCCGACATCTGCTGCATACCACTGCACGGCCACCTCTATTCCTAGCACTGCCGGACACCAGTACAGCACCACCACGATGCAGAGTGTTGTTGGACAGCCCACCGCCACCACCATGACAACCGCTGCTCCTGCTTGGACCTCCTCCACTAACACGATGATGCAGCAGGACCCAGGCATGGCCTTCCGTACTGCCACCACCACGATGAAGCAGGACCCTGGCATGGCCTTCCATACCGCCACCACCACGATGCAGCAGGACCCTGGCATGGCCTTCCGCTCTACGAGCGCTATGGACTCTGGCATGGCTGCACGCTCTACGAGCACTATGGACTCTGGCATGGCTGCACGCTCTACGAGCACTATGGACTCTGGCATGGCTGCACACTCTATGAGCACTATGGACTCTGGCATGGCTGCATGCTCTACGAGCACTATGGACTCTTGCATGGCTGCATGCTCTACGAGCACTATGGACTCTGGCATGGCTGCACGCTCTACGAGCACTATGGACTCTGGCATGGCTGCACGCTCTACGAGCACTATGGACTCTGGCATGGCTGCAAACTCTATGAGCACTATGGACTCTGGTATGGCTGCATGCTCTACGAGCACTATGGACTCTTGCATGGCTGCACGTTCTACGAGCACTATGGTCTCTGGCATGGCTGCACGCTCTATGAGCACTATGGACTCTGACACAGTGCAGCCGGACCCTGACAGGTAACCCACCACAACCATGCCACGACATATGAGCCCACCGAGGCTTCCCAGAACCCGGCAATCACAAAAAAAACAACAAAAAAACAGCAGACTCTTAGTATTCCTCCCCCTTCACCTCCCAGTGTGTCTGTAATGTCAGGTTTGTCTCACCCTTCCAGTGCATCTCAAACCTCTCATGTCTCAAGCCCTATCCCCGAACTACCAGACCCCACTAGTTTCATTGCCCCTTCTCCTGCCACCTCTGCGTCGTCCACGGTTAGCCAGGCCTCAGTGCTTCACACCCCCCGTTTACATCACTCTACCCCAAGCCAGCGCAGTTAAAGAAATATTTTGGTTGTTAAAAAGTAAATACAAGTTTTTTTGCCCCAATTATGTTTGGTTTATTTTGTCTTTCGCCGCCGGTAACACACACCGTGCACCAAATAGGAAACTTCGCCACACACTTTATTTTTTGGCCACATCATAGCTCCAGTAGTTAGCAAATAAAAGACTGCAGCTTTGTGTGTCTTTAGTATAGAGATATGAGGTGGGCCAAAAAATTAATTCATGTATTATCTCCATAATCTCTTCCTTCTGCTTAGTCTGTGACTAGTGTTGCAGTCTGAAGAGAAAATGGTGGAAATACAATGCAGAACTATAGTCAACAGGTCACGTGTAAAAAAACTCATTAGTTAGGACGCCTGACCTGGTTAGTAGAGAACTGCCTTGTATAACCTCCATTTTCTCTTCTGTGTACGTAATCTATTCCACACAAAGTGAAGGGACGATGGTGGTCATACACGGCATATCTATGCTCACCTGCACAGGTGTCAGAAATAGGGTTGAGCGAAACGGATCGGTCATTTTCAAAAGTCGCCGACTTTTGGCAAAGTCGGGTTTCATGAAACCCGATCCGATCCCAGCGTGGGATCGGCCATGCGGTACACGATCTTCGCTCCAAAGTCGCGTTTCCTATGATGCTTAAAGCGCCATTTCTCAGCCAATGAAGGTGCACACAGAGTGTGGGCAGCATGATGACATAGGTTCTGGTCCCCACCATCTTAGAGAAGGGCATGGCAGTGATTGGCTTGCTTTCTGCGGCGTCACAGGGGCTAAAAAGGGGCGTTCCCGCCGACCGCCATCTTACTGCTGCTGATCTGAGTGTAGGGAGAGGATGCTGCCGCTTCGTCAGAAGCATGGATAGCATTAAGCAGGGTAAATTAACCCCAAAACCGCTTGTGCTGTAGCGATTTCCACTGTCCAACACCACCTTTTCTTTGCAGGGACAGTGGAGGCTAGATTTCTGTGCAACAGCTCTGTAGGTTATAAGGCTCCCTGATAGCTGTGTTGCTGTGTGTACGCCGCTGTACAAACCGACTGCTTTTTTCAAAGCACAAATCCTCTGTCTTTGTTTTTCTGCCACAGAAAACCTACTGTATAACAGTGGGCCTGATTTCTTCACAATTCTCCCAGAAAAAATAAAACAAGTGGGAGATTAAGATTGGCAAATCTCCATCAGTGCCAGTCCTGTGTGTGGCATCTGTCTTTGTTTTTCTGCCACAGAAAACCTACTGTATAACAGTGGGCCTGATTTCTTCACAATTCTCCCATAAAAAATAAAACAAGTGGGAGATTAAGATTGGCAAAAAAGCATCAGTGCCAGTTCTGTGTGTGGCATTTGTCTGTGTTTTTCTGCCACAGAAAACCTACTGTATAACAGTGGGCCTGATTTCTTCACAATTCTCCCATAAAAAATAAAACAAGTGGGAGATTAAGATTGGCAAATCTACATCAGTGCCAGTCCTGTGTGTGGCATCTTTCTTTGTTTTTCTGCCACAGAAAACCTACTGTATAACAGTGGGCTTGATTTCTTCACAATTCTCCCAGAAAAAATATAACAAGTGGGAGATTAAGATTGGCAAATCTGCATCAGTGCCAGTCCTGTGTGTGGCATCTGTCTTTGTTTTTCTGCCACAGAAAACCTACTGTATAACAGTGGGCCTGATTTCTTCACAATTCTCCCAGAAAAAATAAAACAAGTGGGAGATTAAGATTGGCAAATCTGCATCAGTGCCAGTCCTGTGTGTGGCATTTGTCTGTGTTTTTCTGCCACAGAAAACCTACTGTATAACAGTGGGCTTGATTTCTTCACAATTCTCCCAGAAAAAATAAAACAAGTGGGAGATTAAGATTGGCAAATCTGCATCAGTGCCAGTCCTGTGTGTGGCATCTGTCTTTGTTTTTCTGCCACAGAAAACCTACTGTATAACAGTGGGCCTGATTTCTTCACAATTCTCACAGAACAAAAAAAAGTGGGAGATTAAGATTGGCAAATCTGCATCAGTGCCAGTCCTGTGTGTGGCATCTGTCTTTGTTTTTCTGCCACAGAAAACCTACTGTATAACAGTGGGCCTGATTTCTTCACAATTCTCACAGAACAAAAAAAAAAGTGGGAGATTAAGATTGGCAAATCTGCATCAGTGCCAGTCCTGTGTGTGGCATCTGTCTTTGTTTTTCTGCCACAGAAAACCTACTGTATAACAGTGGGCCTAATTTCTTCACAATTCTCCCATAAAAAATAAAACAAGTGGGAGATTAAGATTGGCAAATCTACATCAGTGCCAGTCCTGTGTGTGGCATCTGTCTTTGTTTTTCTGCCACAGAAAACCTACTGTATAACAGTGGGCCTGATTTCTTCACAATTCTCCCATAAAAAATAAAACAAGTGGGAGATTAAGATTGGCAAATCTGCATCAGTGCCAGTCCTGTGTGTGGCATCTGTCTTTGTTTTTCTGCCACAGAAAACCTACTGTATAACAGTGGGCTTGATTTCTTCACAATTCTCCCAGAAAAAATAAAACAAGTGGGAGATTAAGATTGGCAAATCTGCATCAGTGCCAGTCCTGTGTGTGGCATCTGTCTTTGTTTTTCTGCCACAGAAAACCTACTGTATAACAGTGGGCCTGATTTCTTCACAATTCTCACAGAACAAAAAAAAAGTGGGAGATTAAGATTGGCAAATCTGCATCAGTGCCAGTCCTGTGTGTGGCATCTGTCTTTGTTTTTCTGCCACAGAAAACCTACTGTATAACAGTGGGCCTGATTTCTTCACAATTCTCCCAGAAAAAAATAAAACAAGTGGGAGATTAAGATTGGCATATCTGCATCAGTGCCAGTCCTGTGTGTGGCATCTGTCTTTGTTTTTCTGCCACAGAAAACCTACTGTATAACAGTGGGCTTGATTTCTTCCCAATTCTCCCAGAAAAAATAAAACAAGTGGAAGATTAAGATTGGCAAATCTGCATCAGTGCCAGTCCTGTGTGTGGCATCTGTCTTTGTTTTTCTGCCACAGAAAACCTACTGTATAACAGTGGGCCTGATTTCTTCACAATTCTCACAGACCAAAAAAAAAAAGTGGGAGATTAAGATTGGCAAATCTGCATCAGTGCCAGTCCTGTGTGTGGCATCTGTCTTTGTTTTTCTGCCACAGAAAACCTACTGTATAACAGTGGGCCTGATTTCTTCACAATTCTCACAGAACAAAAAAAAAAGTGGGAGATTAAGATTGGCAAATCTGCATCAGTGCCAGTCCTGTGTGTGGCATCTGTCTTTGTTTTTCTGCCACAGAAAACCTACTGTATAACAGTGGGCCTGATTTCTTCACAATTCTCCCATAAAAAATAAAACAAGTGGGAGATTAAGATTGGCAAATCTGCATCAGTGCCAGTCCTGTGTGTGGCATCTGTCTTTGTTTTTCTGCCACAGAAAACCTACTGTATAACAGTGGGCCTGATTTCTTCACAATTCTCCCAGAAAAAATAAAACAAGTGGGAGATTAAGATTGGCAAATCTGCATCAGTGCCAGTCCTGTGTGTGGCATCTGTCTTTGTTTTTCTGCCACAGAAAACCTACTGTATAACAGTGGGCCTGATTTCTTCACAATTCTCACAGAACAAAAAAAAACAAGTGGGAGATTAAGATTGGCAAATCTGCATCAATGCCAGTCCTGTGTGTGGCATCTGTCTTTGTTTTTCTGCCACAGAAAACCTACTGTATAACAGTGGGCCTGATTTCTTCACAATTCTCCCAGAAAAAATAAAACAAGTGGGAGATTAAGATTGGCAAATCTGCATCAGTGCCAGTCCTGTGTGTGGCATCTGTCTTTGTTTTTCTGCCACAGAAAACCTACTGTATAACAGTGGGCCTGATTTCTTCACAATTCTCACAGAACAAAAAAAAAGTGGGAGATTAAGATTGGCAAATCTGCATCAGTGCCAGTCCTGTGTGTGGCATCTGTCTTTGTTTTTCTGCCACAGAAAACCTACTGTATAACAGTGGGCCTGATTTCTTCACAATTCTCCCATAAAAAATAAAACAAGTGGGAGATTAAGATTGGCAAATCTACATCAGTGCCAGTCCTGTGTGTGGCATCGGTCTTTGTTTTTCTGCCACAGAAAACCTACTGTATAACAGTGTGCCTGATTTCTTCACAATTCTCCCAGAAAAAATAAAGCAAGTGGTAGATTAAGATTGGCAAATATGCATCAGTGCCAGTCCTGTGTGTGGCATCTGTCTTTGTTTTTCTGCCACAGAAAACCTACTGTATAACAGTGGGCTTGATTTCTTCACAATTCTCCCAGAAAAAATAAAACAAGTGGGAGATTAAGATTGGCAAATCTGCATCAGTGCCAGTCCTGTGTGTGGCATCTGTCTTTGTTTTTCTGCCACAGAAAACCTACTGTATAACAGTGGGCCTGATTTCTTCACAATTCTCACAGAACAAAAAAAAAGTGGGAGATTAAGATTGGCAAATCTGCATTAGTGCCAGTCCTGTGTGTGGCATCTGTCTTTGTTTTTCTGCCACAGAAAACCTACTGTATAACAGTGGGCCTGATTTCTTCACAATTCTCACAGAACAAAAAAAAAAGTGGGAGATTAAGATTGGCAAATGTGCATCAGTGCCAGTCCTGTGTGTGGCATCTGTCTTTGTTTTTCTGCCACAGAAAACCTACTGTATAACAGTGGGCCTGATTTCTTCACAATTCTCCCAGAAAATATAAAACAAGTGGGAGATTAAGATTGGCAAATCTGCATCAGTGCCAGTCCTGTGTGTGGCATCTGTCTTTGTTTTTCTGCCACAGAAAACCTACTGTATAACAGTGGGCCTGATTTCTTCACAATTCTCCCATAAAAAATAAAACAAGTGGGAGATTAAGATTGGCAAATCTACATCAGTGCCAGTCCTGTGTGTGGCATCTGTCTTTGTTTTTCTGCCACAGAAAACCTACTGTATAACAGTGGGCCTGATTTCTTTACAATTCTCCCATAAAAAATAAAACAAGTGGGAGATTAAGATTGGCAAATCTGCATCAGTGCCAGTCCTGTGTGTGGCATCTGTCTTTGTTTTTCTGCCACAGAAAACCTACTGTATAACAGTGGGCTTGATTTCTTCACAATTCTCCCAGAAAAAATAAAACAAGTGGGAGATTAAGATTGGCAAATCTGCATCAGTGCCAGTCCTGTATGTGGCATCTGTCTTTGATTTTCTGCCACAGAAAACCTACTGTATAACAGTGGGCCTGATTTCTTCACAATTCTCACAGAACAAAAAAAAAGTGGGAGATTAAGATTGGCAAATCTGCATCAGTGCCAGTCCTGTGTGTGGCATCTGTCTTTGTTTTTCTGCCACAGAAAACCTACTATATAACAGTGGGCCTGATTTCTTCACAATTCTCCCAGAAAAAAATAAAACAAGTGGGAGATTAAGATTGGCATATCTGCATCAGTGCCAGTCCTGTGTGTGGCATCTGTCTTTGTTTTTCTGCCACAGAAAACCTACTGTGTAACAGTGGGCTTGATTTCTTCCCAATTCTCCCAGAAAAAATAAAACAAGTGGGAGATTAAGATTGGCAAATCTGCATCAGTGCCAGTCCTGTGTGTGGCATCTGTCTTTATTTTTCTGCCACAGAAAACGTACTGTATAACAGTGGGCCTGATTTCTTCACAATTCTCCCAGAAAATATAAAACAAGTGGGAGATTAAGATTGGCAAATCTGCATCAGTGCCAGTCCTGTGTGTGGCATCTGTCTTTGTTTTTCTGCCACAGAAAACCTACTGTATAACAGTGGGCCTGATTTCTTCACAATTCTCCCATAAAAAATAAAACAAGTGGGAGATTAAGATTGGCAAATCTCCATCAGTGCCAGTCCTGTGTGTGGCATCTGTCTTTGTTTTTCTGCCACAGAAAACCTACTGTATAACAGTGGGCCTGATTTCTTTACAATTCTCCCATAAAAAATAAAACAAGTGGGAGATTAAAATTGGCAAATCTGCATCAGTGCCAGTCCTGTGTGTGGCATCTGTCTTTGTTTTTCTGCCACAGAAAACCTACTGTATAACAGTGGGCTTGATTTCTTCACAATTCTCCCAGAAAAAATAAAACAAGTGGGAGATTAAGATTGGCAAATCTGCATCAGTGCCAGTCCTGTGTGTGGCATCTGTCTTTGTTTTTCTGCCACAGAAAACCTACTGTATAACAGTGGGCCTGATTTCTTCACAATTCTCACAGAACAAAAAAAAAAGTGGGAGATTAAGATTGGCAAATCTGCATCAGTGCCAGTCCTGTGTGTGGCATCTGTCTTGGTTTTTCTGCCACAGAAAACCTACCATATAACAGTGGGCCTGATTTCCTCACAATTCTCCCAGAAAAAAATAAAACAAGTGGGAGATTAAGATTGGCATATCTGCATCAGTGCCAGTCCTGTGTGTGGCATCTGTCTTTGTTTTTCTGCCACAGAAAACCTACTGTATAACAGTGGGCCTGATTTCTTCACAATTCTCCCAGAAAATATAAAACAAGTGGGAGATTAAGATTGGCAAATCTGCATCAGTGCCAGTCCTGTGTGTGGCATCTGTCTTTGTTTTTCTGCCACAGAAAACCTACTGTATAACAGTGGGCCTGATTTCTTCACAATTCTCCCATAAAAAATAAAACAAGTGGGAGATTAAGATTGGCAAATCTACATCAGTGCCAGTCCTGTGTGTGGCATCTGTCTTTGTTTTTCTGCCACAGAAAACCTACTGTATAACAGTGGGCCTGATTTCTTTACAATTCTCCCATAAAAAATAAAACAAGTGGGAGATTAAGATTGGCAAATCTGCATCAGTGCCAGTCCTGTGTGTGGCATCTGTCTTTGTTTTTCTGCCACAGAAAACCTACTGTATAACAGTGGGCTTGATTTCTTCACAATTCTCCCAGAAAAAATAAAACAAGTGGGAGATTAAGATTGGCAAATCTGCATCAGTGCCAGTCCTGTGTGTGGCATCTGTCTTTGATTTTCTGCCACAGAAAACCTACTGTATAACAGTGGGCCTGATTTCTTCACAATTCTCACAGAACAAAAAAAAAAGTGGGAGATTAAGATTGGCAAATCTGCATCAGTGCCAGTCCTGTGTGTGGCATCTGTCTTTGTTTTTCTGCCACAGAAAACCTACTATATAACAGTGGGCCTGATTTCTTCACAATTCTCCCAGAAAAAAATAAAACAAGTGGGAGATTAAGATTGGCATATCTGCATCAGTGCCAGTCCTGTGTGTGGCATCTGTCTTTGTTTTTCTGCCACAGAAAACCTACTGTGTAACAGTGGGCTTGATTTCTTCCCAATTCTCCCAGAAAAAATAAAACAAGTGGGAGATTAAGATTGGCAAATCTGCATCAGTGCCAGTCCTGTGTGTGGCATCTGTCTTTATTTTTCTGCCACAGAAATCCTACTGTATAACAGTGGGCCTGATTTCTTCACAATTCTCCCAGAAAATATAAAACAAGTGGGAGATTAAGATTGGCAAATCTGCATCAGTGCCAGTCCTGTGTGTGGCATCTGTCTTTGTTTTTCTGCCACAGAAAACCTACTGTATAACAGTGGGCCTGATTTCTTCACAATTCTCCCATAAAAAATAAAACAAGTGGGAGATTAAGATTGGCAAATCTCCATCAGTGCCAGTCCTGTGTGTGGCATCTGTCTTTGTTTTTCTGCCACAGAAAACCTACTGTATAACAGTGGGCCTGATTTCTTTACAATTCTCCCATAAAAAATAAAACAAGTGGGAGATTAAGATTGGCAAATCTGCATCAGTGCCAGTCCTGTGTGTGGCATCTGTCTTTGTTTTTCTGCCACAGAAAACCTACTGTATAACAGTGGGCTTGATTTCTTCACAATTCTCCCAGAAAAAATAAAACAAGTGGGAGATTAAGATTGGCAAATCTGCATCAGTGCCAGTCCTGTGTGTGGCATCTGTCTTTGTTTTTCTGCCACAGAAAACCTACTGTATAACAGTGGGCCTGATTTCTTCACAATTCTCACAGAACAAAAAAAAAAGTGGGAGATTAAGATTGGCAAATCTGCATCAGTGCCAGTCCTGTGTGTGGCATCTGTCTTGGTTTTTCTGCCACAGAAAACCTACCATATAACAGTGGGCCTGATTTCCTCACAATTCTCCCAGAAAAAAATAAAACAAGTGGGAGATTAAGATTGGCATATCTGCATCAGTGCCAGTCCTGTGTGTGGCATCTGTCTTTGTTTTTCTGCCACAGAAAACCTACTGTGTAACAGTGGGCTTGATTTCTTCCCAATTCTCCCAGAAAAAATAAAACAAGTGGGAGATTAAGATTGGCAAATCTTCATCAGTGCCACTCCTGTGTGTGGCATCTGTCTTTGTTTTTCTGCCACAGAAAACCTACTGTATAACAGTGGGCCTGATTTCTTCACAATTCTCACAGACCAAAAAAAAAAAATTGGGAGATTAAGATTGGCAAATCTGCATCAGTGCCAGTCCTGTGTGTGGCATCTGTCTTTATTTTTCTGCCACAGAAAACCTACTGTATAACAGTGGGCCTGATTTCTTCACAATTCTCCCAGAAAAAATAAAACAAGTGGGAGATTAAGATTGGCAAATCTCCATCAGTGCCAGTCCTGTGTGTGGCATCTGTCTTTGTTTTTCTGCCACAGAAAACCTACTGTATAACAGTGGGCCTGATTTCTTCACAATTCTCCCATAAAAAATAAAACAAGTGGGAGATTAAGATTGGCAAAAAAGCATCAGTGCCAGTTCTGTGTGTGGCATTTGTCTGTGTTTTTCTGCCACAGAAAACCTACTGTATAACAGTGGGCCTGATTTCTTCACAATTCTCCCATAACAAATAAAACAAGTGGGAGATTAAGATTGGCAAATCTACATCAGTGCCAGTCCTGTGTGTGGCATCTGTCTTTGTTTTTCTGCCACAGAAAACCTACTGTATAACTGTGGGCCTGATTTCTTCACAATTCTCCCAGTAAAAATAAAACAAGTGGGAGATTAAGATTGGCAAAAAAGCATCAGTGCCAGTTCTGTGTGTGGCATTTGTCTGTGTTTTTCTGCCACAGAAATCCTACTGTATAACAGTGGGCCTGATTTCTTCACAATTCTCCCATAAAAATTAAAACAAGTGGGAGATTAAGATTGGCAAATCTGCATCAGTGCCAGTCCTGTGTGTGGCATCTGTCTTGGTTTTTCTGCCACAGAAAACCTACCATATAACAGTGGGCCTGATTTCCTCACAATTCTCCCAGAAAAAAATAAAACAAGTGGGAGATTAAGATTGGCATATCTGCATCAGTGCCAGTCCTGTGTGTGGCATCTGTCTTTGTTTTTCTGCCACAGAAAACCTACTGTGTAACAGTGGGCTTGATTTCTTCCCAATTCTCCCAGAAAAAATAAAACAAGTGGGAGATTAAGATTGGCAAATCTGCATCAGTGCCAGTCCTGTGTGTGGCATCTGTCTTTATTTTTCTGCCACAGAAATCCTACTGTATAACAGTGGGCCTGATTTCTTCACAATTCTCCCAGAAAATATAAAACAAGTGGGAGATTAAGATTGGCAAATCTGCATCAGTGCCAGTCCTGTGTGTGGCATCTGTCTTTGTTTTTCTGCCACAGAAAACCTACTGTATAACAGTGGGCCTGATTTCTTCACAATTCTCCCATAAAAAATAAAACAAGTGGGAGATTAAGATTGGCAAATCTCCATCAGTGCCAGTCCTGTGTGTGGCATCTGTCTTTGTTTTTCTGCCACAGAAAACCTACTGTATAACAGTGGGCCTGATTTCTTTACAATTCTCCCATAAAAAATAAAACAAGTGGGAGATTAAGATTGGCAAATCTGCATCAGTGCCAGTCCTGTGTGTGGCATCTGTCTTTGTTTTTCTGCCACAGAAAACCTACTGTATAACAGTGGGCTTGATTTCTTCACAATTCTCCCAGAAAAAATAAAACAAGTGGGAGATTAAGATTGGCAAATCTGCATCAGTGCCAGTCCTGTGTGTGGCATCTGTCTTTGTTTTTCTGCCACAGAAAACCTACTGTATAACAGTGGGCCTGATTTCTTCACAATTCTCACAGAACAAAAAAAAAAGTGGGAGATTAAGATTGGCAAATCTGCATCAGTGCCAGTCCTGTGTGTGGCATCTGTCTTGGTTTTTCTGCCACAGAAAACCTACCATATAACAGTGGGCCTGATTTCCTCACAATTCTCCCAGAAAAAAATAAAACAAGTGGGAGATTAAGATTGGCATATCTGCATCAGTGCCAGTCCTGTGTGTGGCATCTGTCTTTGTTTTTCTGCCACAGAAAACCTACTGTGTAACAGTGGGCTTGATTTCTTCCCAATTCTCCCAGAAAAAATAAAACAAGTGGGAGATTAAGATTGGCAAATCTTCATCAGTGCCACTCCTGTGTGTGGCATCTGTCTTTGTTTTTCTGCCACAGAAAACCTACTGTATAACAGTGGGCCTGATTTCTTCACAATTCTCACAGACCAAAAAAAAAAAAATTGGGAGATTAAGATTGGCAAATCTGCATCAGTGCCAGTCCTGTGTGTGGCATCTGTCTTTATTTTTCTGCCACAGAAAACCTACTGTATAACAGTGGGCCTGATTTCTTCACAATTCTCCCAGAAAAAATAAAACAAGTGGGAGATTAAGATTGGCAAATCTCCATCAGTGCCAGTCCTGTGTGTGGCATCTGTCTTTGTTTTTCTGCCACAGAAAACCTACTGTATAACAGTGGGCCTGATTTCTTCACAATTCTCCCATAAAAAATAAAACAAGTGGGAGATTAAGATTGGCAAAAAAGCATCAGTGCCAGTTCTGTGTGTGGCATTTGTCTGTGTTTTTCTGCCACAGAAAACCTACTGTATAACAGTGGGCCTGATTTCTTCACAATTCTCCCATAACAAATAAAACAAGTGGGAGATTAAGATTGGCAAATCTACATCAGTGCCAGTCCTGTGTGTGGCATCTGTCTTTGTTTTTCTGCCACAGAAAACCTACTGTATAACTGTGGGCCTGATTTCTTCACAATTCTCGCAGTAAAAATAAAACAAGTGGGAGATTAAGATTGGCAAAAAAGCATCAGTGCCAGTTCTGTGTGTGGCATTTGTCTGTGTTTTTCTGCCACAGAAAACCTACTGTATAACAGTGGGCCTGATTTCTTCACAATTCTCCCATAAAAATTAAAACAAGTGGGAGATTAAGATTGGCAAATCTGCATCAGTGCCAGTCCTGTGTGTGGCATCTGTCTTGGTTTTTCTGCCACAGAAAACCTACCATATAACAGTGGGCCTGATTTCCTCACAATTCTCCCAGAAAAAAATAAAACAAGTGGGAGATTAAGATTGGCATATCTGCATCAGTGCCAGTCCTGTGTGTGGCATCTGTCTTTGTTTTTCTGCCACAGAAAACCTACTGTGTAACAGTGGGCTTGATTTCTTCCCAATTCTCCCAGAAAAAATAAAACAAGTGGGAGATTAAGATTGGCAAATCTGCATCAGTGCCACTCCTGGGTGTGGCATCTGTCTTTGTTTTTCTGCCACAGAAAACCTACTGTATAACAGTGGGCCTGATTTCTTCACAATTCTCACAGACCAAAAAAAAAAAGTGGGAGATTAAGATTGGCAAATCTGCATCAGTGCCAGTCCTGTGTGTGGCATCTGTCTTTATTTTTCTGCCACAGAAAACCTACTGTATAACAGTGGGCCTGATTTCTTCACAATTCTCCCAGAAAAAATAAAACAAGTGGGAGATTAAGATTGGCAAATCTCCATCAGTGCCAGTCCTGTGTGTGGCATCTGTCTTTGTTTTTCTGCCACAGAAAACCTACTGTATAACAGTGGGCCTGATTTCTTCACAATTCTCCCATAAAAAATAAAACAAGTGGGAGATTAAGATTGGCAAAAAAGCATCAGTGCCAGTTCTGTGTGTGGCATTTGTCTGTGTTTTTCTGCCACAGAAAACCTACTGTATAACAGTGGGCCTGATTTCTTCACAATTCTCCCATAACAAATAAAACAAGTGGGAGATTAAGATTGGCAAATCTACATCAGTGCCAGTCCTGTGTGTGGCATCTGTCTTTGTTTTTCTGCCACAGAAAACCTACTGTATAACTGTGGGCCTGATTTCATCACAATTCTCCCAGTAAAAATAAAACAAGTGGGAGATTAAGATTGGCAAATCTGCATCAGTGCCAGTCCTGTGTGTGGCATCTGTCTTTGTTTTTCTGCCACAGAAAACCTACTGTATAACAGTGGGCCTGATTTCTTCACAATTCTCCCATAAAAAATAAAACAAGTGGGAGATTAAGATTGGCAAATCTACATCAGTGCCTGTCCTGTGTGTGGCATCTGTCTTTGTTTTTCTGCCACAGAAAACCTACTGTATAACAGTGGGCCTGATTTGATTGGCAAATCTGCATCAGTGCCAGTCCTGTGTGTGGCATCTGTCTTTGTTTTTCTGCCACAGAAAACCTACTGTATAACAGTGGGCCTGATTTCTTCACAATTCTCCCAGAAAAAATAAAACAAGTGGGAGATTAAGATTGGCAAATCTGCATCAGTGCCCGTCCTGTGTGTGGCATCTGTCTTTGTTTTTCTGCCACAGAAAACCTACTGTATAACAGTGGGCCTGATTTCTTCACAATTCTCCCAGAAAAAATAAAACAAGTGGGAGATTAAGATTGGCAAATCTGCATCAGTGCCAGTCCTGTGTGTGGCATCTGTCTTTGTTTTTCTGCCACAGAAAACCTACTGTATAACAGTGGGCCTGATTTCTTCACAATTCTCCATGAAAAAATAAAACAAGTGGGAGATTAAGATTGGCAAATCTGCATCAGTGCCAGTCCTGTGTGTGGCATCTGTATTTGTTTTTCTGCCACAGAAAACCTACTGTATAACAGTGGGCCTGATTTCTTCACAATTCTCACAGACCAAAAAAAAAGTGGGAGATTAAGATTGGCAAATCTGCATCAGTGCCAGTCCTGTGTGTGGCATCTGTCTTTGTTTTTCTGCCACAGAAATTCTACTGTATAACAGTGGGCTTGATTTCTTCACAATTCTCCCAGAAAAAATAAAACAAGTGGGAGATTAAGATTGGCAAATCTGCATCAGTGCCAGTCCTGTGTGTGGCATCTGTATTTGTTTTTCTGCCACAGAAAACCTACTGTATAACAGTGGGCCTGATTTCTTCACAATTCTCCCAGAAAAAATAAAACAAGTGGGAGATTAAGATTGGCAAAACTGCATCAGTGCCAGTCCTGTGTGTGGCATCTGTCTTTGTTTTTTTGCCACAGAAAACCTACTGTATAACAGTGGGCCTGATTTCTTCACAATTCTCCCAGAAAAAAATAAAACAAGTTGGAGATTAAGATTGGCATATCTGCATCAGTGCCAAGTCCTGTGTGTGGCATCTGTCTTTGTTTTTCTCCCACAGAAAACCTACTGTATAACAGTGGGCTTGATTTCTTCCCAATTCTCCCAGAAAAAATAAAACAAGTGGGAGATTAAGATTGGCAAATCTGCATCAGTGCCAGTCCTGTGTGTGGCATCTGTCTTTGTTTTTCTGCCACAGAAAACCTACATAACAGTGGGCCTGATTTCTTCACAATTCTCACAGACCAAAAAAAAAGTGGGAGATTAAGATTGGCAAAACTGCATCAGTGCCAGTCCTGTGTGTGGCATCTGTCTTTGTTTTTCTGCCACAGAAAACCTACTGTATAACAGTGGGCCTGATTTCTTCACAATTCTCACAGAACAAAAAAAAAAGTGGGAGATTAAGATTGGTAAATCTGCATCAGTGCCAGTCCTGTGTGTGGCATCTGTCTTTATTTTTCTGCCACAGAAAACCTACTGTATAACAGTGGGCCTGATTTCTTCACAATTCTCCCAGAAAAAATAAAACAAGTGGGAGTTTAAGAGTGGCAAATCTGCATCAGTGCCAGTCCTGTGTGTGGCATCTGTCTTTGTTTTTCTCCCACAGAAAACCTACTGTATAACAGTGGGCCAGATTTCTTCACAATTCTCCCATAAAAATAAAACAAGTAGGAGATTAAGATTGGCAAATCTGCATCAGTGCCAGTCCTGTGTGTGGCATCTGTCTTTGTTTTTCTGCCACAGAAAACCTACTGTATAACAGTGGGCCTGATTTCTTCACAATTCTCACAGACCAAAAAAAAAGTGGGAGATTAAGATTGGCAAATCTGCATCAGTGAGAGTCCTGTGTGTGGCATCTGTCTTTGTTTTTCTGCCACAGAAATTCTACTGTATAACAGTGGGCTTGATTTCTTCACAATTCTCCCAGAAAAAATAAAACAAGTGGGAGATTAAGATTGGCAAATCTGCATCAGTACCAGTCCTGTGTGTGGCATCTGTATTTGTTTTTCTGTCACAGAAAACCTACTGTATAACAGTGGGCCTGATTTCTTCACAATTCTCACAGAACAAAAACAAAAGTGGGAGATTAAGATTGGCAAATCTGCATCAGTGCCAGTCCTGTGTGTGGCATCTGTCTTTATTTTTCTGCCACAGAAAACCTACTGTATAACAGTGGGCCTGATTTCTTCACAATTCTCCCAGAAAAAATAAAACAAGTGGGAGATTAAGATTGGCAAATCTCCATCAGTGCCAGTCCTGTGTGTGGCATCTGTCTTTGTTTTTCTGCCACAGAAAACCTACTGTATAACAGTGGGCCTGATTTCTTCACAATTCTCCCATAAAAAATAAAACAAGTGGGAGATTAAGATTGGCAAATCTACATCAGTGCCAGTCCTGTGTGTGGCATCTGTCTTTGTTTTTCTGCCACAGAAAACCTACTGTATAACAGTGGGCCTGATTTCTTCACAATTCTCCCAGAAAAAATAAAACAAGTGGGAGATTAAGATTGGCAAATCTGCATCAGTGCCAGTCCTGTGTGTGGCATCTGTCTTTGTTTTTCTGCCACAGAAAACCTACTGTATAACAGTGGGCCTGATTTCTTCACAATTCTCACAGAACAAAAAAAAAGTGGGAGATTAAGATTGGCAAATCTGCATCAGTGCCAGTCCTGTGTGTGGCATCTGTCTTTGTTTTTCTGCCACAGAAAACCTACTGTATAACAGTGGGCCTGATTTCTTCACAATTCTCCCATAAAAAATAAAACAAGTGGGAGATTAAGATTGGCAAATCTGCATCAGTGCCAGTCCTGTGTGTGGCATTTGTCTGTGTTTTTCTGCCACAGAAAACCTACTGTATAACAGTGGGCCTGATTTCTTCACAATTCTCCCATAAAAAATAAAACAAGTGGGAGATTAAGATTGGCAAATCTACATCAGTGCCTGTCCTGTGTGTGGCATCTGTCTTTGTTTTTCTGCCACAGAAAACCTACTGTATAACAGTGTGCCTGATTTCTTCACAATTCTCCCATAAAAAATAAAACAAGTGGGAGATTAAGATTGGCAAATCTGCATCAGTGCCAGTCCTGTGTGTGGCATTTGTCTGTGTTTTTCTGCCACAGAAAACCTACTGTATAACAGTGGGCCTGATTTCTTCACAATTCTCCCATAAAAAATAAAACAAGTGGGAGATTAAGATTGGCAAATCTACATCAGTGCCCGTCCTGTGTGTGGCATCTGTCTTTGTTTTTCTGCCACAGAAAACCTACTGTATAACAGTGGGCTTGATTTCTTCACAATTCTCCCAGAAAAAAATAAAACAAGTGGGAGATTAAGATTGGCATATCTGCATCAGTGCCAGTCCTGTGTGTGGCATCTGTCTTTGTTTTTCTCCCACAGAAAACCTACTGTATAACAGTGGGCTTGATTTCTTCCTAATTCTCCCAGAAAAAATAAAACAAGTGGGAGATTAAGACTGGCAAATCTGCATCAGTGCCAGTCCTGTGTGTGGCATCTGTCTTTGTTTTTCTGCCACAGAAAACCTACTGTATAACAGTGGGCCTGATTTCTTCACAATTCTCACAGACCAAAAAAAAAAAAGTGGGAGATTAAGATTGGCAAATCTGCATCAGTGCCAGTCCTGTGTGTGGCATCTGTCTTTGTTTTTCTGCCACAGAAAACCTACTGTATAACAGTGGGCCTGATTTCTTCACAATTCTCACAGACCAAAAAAAAAAAGTGGGAGATTAAGATTGGCAAATCTGCATCAGTGCCAGTCCTGTGTGTGGCATCTGTCTTTGTTTTTCTGCCACAGAAAACCTACTGTATAACAGTGGGCCTGATTTCTTCACAATTCTCCCAGAAAAAATAAAACAAGTGGGAGTTTAAGAGTGGCAAATCTGCATCAGTGCCAGTCCTGTGTGTGGCATCTGTCTTTGTTTTTCTGCCACAGAAAACCTACTGTATAACAGTGGGCCTGATTTCTTCACAATTCTCCCAGAAAAAATAAAACAAGTGGGAGTTTAAGAGTGGCAAATCTGCATCAGTGCCAGTCCTGTGTGTGGCATCTGTCTTTGTTTTTCTGCCACAGAAAACCTACTGTATAACAGTGGGCCTGATTTCTTCACAATTCTCCCAGAAAAAATAAAACAAGTGGGAGATTAAGATTGGCAAATCTGCATCAGTGCCCGTCCTGTGTGTGGCATCTGTCTTTGTTTTTCTGCCACAGAAAACCTACTGTATAACAGTGGGCCTGATTTCTTCACAATTCTCCCAGAAAAAATAAAACAAGTGGGAGATTAAGATTGGCAAATCTGCATCAGTGCCAGTCCTGTGTGTGGCATCTGTCTTTGTTTTTCTGCCACAGAAAACCTACTGTATAACAGTGGGCCTGATTTCTTCACAATTCTCCATGAAAAAATAAAACAAGTGGGAGATTAAGATTGGCAAATCTGCATCAGTGCCAGTCCTGTGTGTGGCATCTGTATTTGTTTTTCTGCCACAGAAAACCTACTGTATAACAGTGGGCCTGATTTCTTCACAATTCTCACAGACCAAAAAAAAAGTGGGAGATTAAGATTGGCAAATCTGCATCAGTGCCAGTCCTGTGTGTGGCATCTGTCTTTGTTTTTCTGCCACAGAAATTCTACTGTATAACAGTGGGCTTGATTTCTTCACAATTCTCCCAGAAAAAATAAAACAAGTGGGAGATTAAGATTGGCAAATCTGCATCAGTGCCAGTCCTGTGTGTGGCATCTGTATTTGTTTTTCTGCCACAGAAAACCTACTGTATAACAGTGGGCCTGATTTCTTCACAATTCTGACAGAACAAAAAAAAAGTGGGAGATTAAGATTGGCAAATGTGCTTCAGTGCCAGTCCTGTGTGTGGCATCTGTCTTTGTTTTTCTGCCACAGAAAACCTACTGTATAACAGTGGGCCTGATTTCTTCACAATTCTCCCAGAAAAAATAAAACAAGTGGGAGATTAAGATTGGCAAAACTGCATCAGTGCCAGTCCTGTGTGTGGCATCTGTCTTTGTTTTTTTGCCACAGAAAACCTACTGTATAACAGTGGGCCAGATTTCTTCACAATTCTCCCATAAAAATAAAACAAGTAGGAGATTAAGATTGGCAAATCTGCATCAGTGACAGTCCTGTGTGTGGCATCTGTCTTTGTTTTTCTGTCACAGAAAACCTACTGTATAACAGTGGGCCTGATTTCTTCACGATTCTCCCAGAAAATATAAAACAAGTGGGAGATTAAGATTGGCAAATCTGCATCAGTGCCAGTCCTGTGTGTGGCATCTGTCTTTGTTTTTCTGCCACAGAAAACCTACTGTATAACAGTGGGCCTGATTTCTTCACAATTCTCCCAGAAAAAATAAAACAAGTGGGAGATTAAGATTGGCAAATCTGCATCAGTGCCAGTCCTGTGTGTGGCATCTGTTTTTGTTTTTCTGCCACAGAAAACCTACAGTATAACAGTGGGCCAGATTTCTTCACAATTCTCCCAGAAAAAATAAAACAAGTGGGAGATTAAGATTGGCAAATCTGCATCAGTGCCAGTCCTGTGTGTGGCATCTGTCTTTGTTTTTCTGCCACAGAAAACCTACTGTATAACAGTGGGCCTGATTTCTTCACAATTCTCCCAGAAAAAATAAAACAAGTGGGAGTTTAAGAGTGGCAAATCTGCATCAGTGCCAGTCCTGTGTGTGGCATCTGTCTTTGTTTTTCTGCCACAGAAAACCTACTGTATAACAGTGGGCCTGATTTCTTCACAATTCTCCCAGAAAAAATAAAACAAGTGGGAGTTTAAGAGTGGCAAATCTGCATCAGTGCCAGTCCTGTGTGTGGCATCTGTCTTTGTTTTTCTGCCACAGAAAACCTACTGTATAACAGTGGGCCTGATTTCTTCACAATTCTCCCAGAAAAAATAAAACAAGTGGGAGATTAAGATTGGCAAATCTGCATCAGTGCCAGTCCTGTGTGTGGCATCTGTCTTTGTTTTTCTGCCACAGAAAACCTACTGTATAACAGTGGGCCTGATTTCTTCACAATTCTCCCAGAAAAAATAAAACAAGTGGGAGATTAAGATTGGCAAATCTGCATCAGTGCCAGTCCTGTGTGTGGCATCTGTCTTTGTTTTTCTGCCACAGAAAACCTACTGTATAACAGTGGGCCTGATTTCTTCACAATTCTCCATGAAAAAATAAAACAAGTGGGAGATTAAGATTGGCAAATCTGCATCAGTGCCAGTCCTGTGTGTGGCATCTGTATTTGTTTTTCTGCCACAGAAAACCTACTGTATAACAGTGGGCCTGATTTCTTCACAATTCTCACAGACCAAAAAAAAAGTGGGAGATTAAGATTGGCAAATCTGCATCAGTGCCAGTCCTGTGTGTGGCATCTGTCTTTGTTTTTCTGCCACAGAAATTCTACTGTATAACAGTGGGCTTGATTTCTTCACAATTCTCCCAGAAAAAATAAAACAAGTGGGAGATTAAGATTGGCAAATCTGCATCAGTGCCAGTCCTGTGTGTGGCATCTGTATTTGTTTTTCTGCCACAGAAAACCTACTGTATAACAGTGGGCCTGATTTCTTCACAATTCTGACAGAACAAAAAAAAAGTGGGAGATTAAGATTGGCAAATGTGCTTCAGTGCCAGTCCTGTGTGTGGCATCTGTCTTTGTTTTTCTGCCACAGAAAACCTACTGTATAACAGTGGGCCTGATTTCTTCACAATTCTCCCAGAAAAAATAAAACAAGTGGGAGATTAAGATTGGCAAAACTGCATCAGTGCCAGTCCTGTGTGTGGCATCTGTCTTGGTTTTTTTGCCACAGAAAACCTACTGTATAACAGTGGGCCAGATTTCTTCACAATTCTCCCATAAAAATAAAACAAGTAGGAGATTAAGATTGGCAAATCTGCATCAGTGACAGTCCTGTGTGTGGCATCTGTCTTTGTTTTTCTGTCACAGAAAACCTACTGTATAACAGTGGGCCTGATTTCTTCACAATTCTCCCAGAAAAAATAAAACAAGTGGGAGATTAAGATTGGCAAAACTGCATCAGTGCCAGTCCTGTGTGTGGCATTTGTCTGTGTTTTTCTGCCACAGAAAACCTACTGTATAACAGTGGGCCTGATTTCTTCACAATTCTCCCATAAAAAATAAAACAAGTGGGAGATTAAGATTGGCAAATCTACATCAGTGCCTGTCCTGTGTGTGGCATCTGTCTTTGTTTTTCTGCCACAGAAAACCTACTGTATAACAGTGTGCCTGATTTCTTCACAATTCTCCCATAAAAAATAAAACAAGTGGGAGATTAAGATTGGCAAATCTGCATCAGTGCCAGTCCTGTGTGTGGCATTTGTCTGTGTTTTTCTGCCACAGAAAACCTACTGTATAACAGTGGGCCTGATTTCTTCACAATTCTCCCATAAAAAATAAAACAAGTGGGAGATTAAGATTGGCAAATCTACATCAGTGCCCGTCCTGTGTGTGGCATCTGTCTTTGTTTTTCTGCCACAGAAAACCTACTGTATAACAGTGGGCTTGATTTCTTCACAATTCTCCCAGAAAAAAATAAAACAAGTGGGAGATTAAGATTGGCATATCTGCATCAGTGCCAGTCCTGTGTGTGGCATCTGTCTTTGTTTTTCTCCCACAGAAAACCTACTGTATAACAGTGGGCTTGATTTCTTCCTAATTCTCCCAGAAAAAATAAAACAAGTGGGAGATTAAGACTGGCAAATCTGCATCAGTGCCAGTCCTGTGTGTGGCATCTGTCTTTGTTTTTCTGCCACAGAAAACCTACTGTATAACAGTGGGCCTGATTTCTTCACAATTCTCACAGACCAAAAAAAAAAAGTGGGAGATTAAGATTGGCAAATCTGCATCAGTGCCAGTCCTGTGTGTGGCATCTGTCTTTGTTTTTCTGCCACAGAAAACCTACTGTATAACAGTGGGCCTGATTTCTTCACAATTCTCACAGACCAAAAAAAAAAAGTGGGAGATTAAGATTGGCAAATCTGCATCAGTGCCAGTCCTGTGTGTGGCATCTGTCTTTGTTTTTCTGCCACAGAAAACCTACTGTATAACAGTGGGCCTGATTTCTTCACAATTCTCCCAGAAAAAATAAAACAAGTGGGAGTTTAAGAGTGGCAAATCTGCATCAGTGCCAGTCCTGTGTGTGGCATCTGTCTTTGTTTTTCTGCCACAGAAAACCTACTGTATAACAGTGGGCCTGATTTCTTCACAATTCTCCCAGAAAAAATAAAACAAGTGGGAGTTTAAGAGTGGCAAATCTGCATCAGTGCCAGTCCTGTGTGTGGCATCTGTCTTTGTTTTTCTGCCACAGAAAACCTACTGTATAACAGTGGGCCTGATTTCTTCACAATTCTCCCAGAAAAAATAAAACAAGTGGGAGATTAAGATTGGCAAATCTGCATCAGTGCCCGTCCTGTGTGTGGCATCTGTCTTTGTTTTTCTGCCACAGAAAACCTACTGTATAACAGTGGGCCTGATTTCTTCACAATTCTCCCAGAAAAAATAAAACAAGTGGGAGATTAAGATTGGCAAATCTGCATCAGTGCCAGTCCTGTGTGTGGCATCTGTCTTTGTTTTTCTGCCACAGAAAACCTACTGTATAACAGTGGGCCTGATTTCTTCACAATTCTCCATGAAAAAATAAAACAAGTGGGAGATTAAGATTGGCAAATCTGCATCAGTGCCAGTCCTGTGTGTGGCATCTGTATTTGTTTTTCTGCCACAGAAAACCTACTGTATAACAGTGGGCCTGATTTCTTCACAATTCTCACAGACCAAAAAAAAAGTGGGAGATTAAGATTGGCAAATCTGCATCAGTGCCAGTCCTGTGTGTGGCATCTGTCTTTGTTTTTCTGCCACAGAAATTCTACTGTATAACAGTGGGCTTGATTTCTTCACAATTCTCCCAGAAAAAATAAAACAAGTGGGAGATTAAGATTGGCAAATCTGCATCAGTGCCAGTCCTGTGTGTGGCATCTGTATTTGTTTTTCTGCCACAGAAAACCTACTGTATAACAGTGGGCCTGATTTCTTCACAATTCTGACAGAACAAAAAAAAAGTGGGAGATTAAGATTGGCAAATGTGCTTCAGTGCCAGTCCTGTGTGTGGCATCTGTCTTTGTTTTTCTGCCACAGAAAACCTACTGTATAACAGTGGGCCTGATTTCTTCACAATTCTCCCAGAAAAAATAAAACAAGTGGGAGATTAAGATTGGCAAAACTGCATCAGTGCCAGTCCTGTGTGTGGCATCTGTCTTTGTTTTTTTGCCACAGAAAACCTACTGTATAACAGTGGGCCTGATTTCTTCACAATTCTCCCAGAAAAAAATAAAACAAGTTGGAGATTAAGATTGGCATATCTGCATCAGTGCCAAGTCCTGTGTGTGGCATCTGTCTTTGTTTTTCTCCCACAGAAAACCTACTGTATAACAGTGGGCTTGATTTCTTCCCAATTCTCCCAGAAAAAATAAAACAAGTGGGAGATTAAGATTGGCAAATCTGCATCAGTGCCAGTCCTGTGTGTGGCATCTGTCTTTGTTTTTCTGCCACAGAAAACCTACATAACAGTGGGCCTGATTTCTTCACAATTCTCACAGACCAAAAAAAAAGTGGGAGATTAAGATTGGCAAAACTGCATCAGTGCCAGTCCTGTGTGTGGCATCTGTCTTTGTTTTTCTGCCACAGAAAACCTACTGTATAACAGTGGGCCTGATTTCTTCACAATTCTCACAGAACAAAAAAAAAAGTGGGAGATTAAGATTGGTAAATCTGCATCAGTGCCAGTCCTGTGTGTGGCATCTGTCTTTATTTTTCTGCCACAGAAAACCTACTGTATAACAGTGGGCCTGATTTCTTCACAATTCTCCCAGAAAAAATAAAACAAGTGGGAGTTTAATAGTGGCAAATCTGCATCAGTGCCAGTCCTGTGTGTGGCATCTGTCTTTGTTTTTCTCCCACAGAAAACCTACTGTATAACAGTGGGCCAGATTTCTTCACAATTCTCCCATAAAAATAAAACAAGTAGGAGATTAAGATTGGCAAATCTGCATCAGTGCCAGTCCTGTGTGTGGCATCTGTCTTTGTTTTTCTGCCACAGAAAACCTACTGTATAACAGTGGGCCTGATTTCTTCACAATTCTCACAGACCAAAAAAAAAGTGGGAGATTAAGATTGGCAAATCTGCATCAGTGAGAGTCCTGTGTGTGGCATCTGTCTTTGTTTTTCTGCCACAGAAATTCTACTGTATAACAGTGGGCTTGATTTCTTCACAATTCTCCCAGAAAAAATAAAACAAGTGGGAGATTAAGATTGGCAAATCTGCATCAGTACCAGTCCTGTGTGTGGCATCTGTATTTGTTTTTCTGTCACAGAAAACCTACTGTATAACAGTGGGCCTGATTTCTTCACAATTCTCACAGAACAAAAACAAAAGTGGGAGATTAAGATTGGCAAATCTGCATCAGTGCCAGTCCTGTGTGTGGCATCTGTCTTTATTTTTCTGCCACAGAAAACCTACTGTATAACAGTGGGCCTGATTTCTTCACAATTCTCCCAGAAAAAATAAAACAAGTGGGAGATTAAGATTGGCAAATCTCCATCAGTGCCAGTCCTGTGTGTGGCATCTGTCTTTGTTTTTCTGCCACAGAAAACCTACTGTATAACAGTGGGCCTGATTTCTTCACAATTCTCCCATAAAAAATAAAACAAGTGGGAGATTAAGATTGGCAAATCTACATCAGTGCCAGTCCTGTGTGTGGCATCTGTCTTTGTTTTTCTGCCACAGAAAACCTACTGTATAACAGTGGGCCTGATTTCTTCACAATTCTCCCAGAAAAAATAAAACAAGTGGGAGATTAAGATTGGCAAATCTGCATCAGTGCCAGTCCTGTGTGTGGCATCTGTCTTTGTTTTTCTGCCACAGAAAACCTACTGTATAACAGTGGGCCTGATTTCTTCACAATTCTCACAGAACAAAAAAAAAGTGGGAGATTAAGATTGGCAAATCTGCATCAGTGCCAGTCCTGTGTGTGGCATCTGTCTTTGTTTTTCTGCCACAGAAAACCTACTGTATAACAGTGGGCCTGATTTCTTCACAATTCTCCCATAAAAAATAAAACAAGTGGGAGATTAAGATTGGCAAATCTGCATCAGTGCCAGTCCTGTGTGTGGCATTTGTCTGTGTTTTTCTGCCACAGAAAACCTACTGTATAACAGTGGGCCTGATTTCTTCACAATTCTCCCATAAAAAATAAAACAAGTGGGAGATTAAGATTGGCAAATCTACATCAGTGCCTGTCCTGTGTGTGGCATCTGTCTTTGTTTTTCTGCCACAGAAAACCTACTGTATAACAGTGTGCCTGATTTCTTCACAATTCTCCCATAAAAAATAAAACAAGTGGGAGATTAAGATTGGCAAATCTGCATCAGTGCCAGTCCTGTGTGTGGCATTTGTCTGTGTTTTTCTGCCACAGAAAACCTACTGTATAACAGTGGGCCTGATTTCTTCACAATTCTCCCATAAAAAATAAAACAAGTGGGAGATTAAGATTGGCAAATCTACATCAGTGCCCGTCCTGTGTGTGGCATCTGTCTTTGTTTTTCTGCCACAGAAAACCTACTGTATAACAGTGGGCTTGATTTCTTCACAATTCTCCCAGAAAAAAATAAAACAAGTGGGAGATTAAGATTGGCATATCTGCATCAGTGCCAGTCCTGTGTGTGGCATCTGTCTTTGTTTTTCTCCCACAGAAAACCTACTGTATAACAGTGGGCTTGATTTCTTCCTAATTCTCCCAGAAAAAATAAAACAAGTGGGAGATTAAGACTGGCAAATCTGCATCAGTGCCAGTCCTGTGTGTGGCATCTGTCTTTGTTTTTCTGCCACAGAAAACCTACTGTATAACAGTGGGCCTGATTTCTTCACAATTCTCACAGACCAAAAAAAAAAAGTGGGAGATTAAGATTGGCAAATCTGCATCAGTGCCAGTCCTGTGTGTGGCATCTGTCTTTGTTTTTCTGCCACAGAAAACCTACTGTATAACAGTGGGCCTGATTTCTTCACAATTCTCACAGACCAAAAAAAAAAAGTGGGAGATTAAGATTGGCAAATCTGCATCAGTGCCAGTCCTGTGTGTGGCATCTGTCTTTGTTTTTCTGCCACAGAAAACCTACTGTATAACAGTGGGCCTGATTTCTTCACAATTCTCCCAGAAAAAATAAAACAAGTGGGAGTTTAAGAGTGGCAAATCTGCATCAGTGCCAGTCCTGTGTGTGGCATCTGTCTTTGTTTTTCTGCCACAGAAAACCTACTGTATAACAGTGGGCCTGATTTCTTCACAATTCTCCCAGAAAAAATAAAACAAGTGGGAGTTTAAGAGTGGCAAATCTGCATCAGTGCCAGTCCTGTGTGTGGCATCTGTCTTTGTTTTTCTGCCACAGAAAACCTACTGTATAACAGTGGGCCTGATTTCTTCACAATTCTCCCAGAAAAAATAAAACAAGTGGGAGATTAAGATTGGCAAATCTGCATCAGTGCCCGTCCTGTGTGTGGCATCTGTCTTTGTTTTTCTGCCACAGAAAACCTACTGTATAACAGTGGGCCTGATTTCTTCACAATTCTCCCAGAAAAAATAAAACAAGTGGGAGATTAAGATTGGCAAATCTGCATCAGTGCCAGTCCTGTGTGTGGCATCTGTCTTTGTTTTTCTGCCACAGAAAACCTACTGTATAACAGTGGGCCTGATTTCTTCACAATTCTCCATGAAAAAATAAAACAAGTGGGAGATTAAGATTGGCAAATCTGCATCAGTGCCAGTCCTGTGTGTGGCATCTGTATTTGTTTTTCTGCCACAGAAAACCTACTGTATAACAGTGGGCCTGATTTCTTCACAATTCTCACAGACCAAAAAAAAGTGGGAGATTAAGATTGGCAAATCTGCATCAGTGCCAGTCCTGTGTGTGGCATCTGTCTTTGTTTTTCTGCCACAGAAATTCTACTGTATAACAGTGGGCTTGATTTCTTCACAATTCTCCCAGAAAAAATAAAACAAGTGGGAGATTAAGATTGGCAAATCTGCATCAGTGCCAGTCCTGTGTGTGGCATCTGTATTTGTTTTTCTGCCACAGAAAACCTACTGTATAACAGTGGGCCTGATTTCTTCACAATTCTGACAGAACAAAAAAAAAGTGGGAGATTAAGATTGGCAAATGTGCTTCAGTGCCAGTCCTGTGTGTGGCATCTGTCTTTGTTTTTCTGCCACAGAAAACCTACTGTATAACAGTGGGCCTGATTTCTTCACAATTCTCCCAGAAAAAATAAAACAAGTGGGAGATTAAGATTGGCAAAACTGCATCAGTGCCAGTCCTGTGTGTGGCATCTGTCTTTGTTTTTTTGCCACAGAAAACCTACTGTATAACAGTGGGCCAGATTTCTTCACAATTCTCCCATAAAAATAAAACAAGTAGGAGATTAAGATTGGCAAATCTGCATCAGTGACAGTCCTGTGTGTGGCATCTGTCTTTGTTTTTCTGTCACAGAAAACCTACTGTATAACAGTGGGCCTGATTTCTTCACGATTCTCCCAGAAAATATAAAACAAGTGGGAGATTAAGATTGGCAAATCTGCATCAGTGCCAGTCCTGTGTGTGGCATCTGTCTTTGTTTTTCTGCCACAGAAAACCTACTGTATAACAGTGGGCCTGATTTCTTCACAATTCTCCCAGAAAAAATAAAACAAGTGGGAGATTAAGATTGGCAAATCTGCATCAGTGCCAGTCCTGTGTGTGGCATCTGTTTTTGTTTTTCTGCCACAGAAAACCTACAGTATAACAGTGGGCCAGATTTCTTCACAATTCTCCCAGAAAAAATAAAACAAGTGGGAGATTAAGATTGGCAAATCTGCATCAGTGCCAGTCCTGTGTGTGGCATCTGTCTTTGTTTTTCTGCCACAGAAAACCTACTGTATAACAGTGGGCCTGATTTCTTCACAATTCTCCCAGAAAAAATAAAACAAGTGGGAGTTTAAGAGTGGCAAATCTGCATCAGTGCCAGTCCTGTGTGTGGCATCTGTCTTTGTTTTTCTGCCACAGAAAACCTACTGTATAACAGTGGGCCTGATTTCTTCACAATTCTCCCAGAAAAAATAAAACAAGTGGGAGTTTAAGAGTGGCAAATCTGCATCAGTGCCAGTCCTGTGTGTGGCATCTGTCTTTGTTTTTCTGCCACAGAAAACCTACTGTATAACAGTGGGCCTGATTTCTTCACAATTCTCCCAGAAAAAATAAAACAAGTGGGAGATTAAGATTGGCAAATCTGCATCAGTGCCAGTCCTGTGTGTGGCATCTGTCTTTGTTTTTCTGCCACAGAAAACCTACTGTATAACAGTGGGCCTGATTTCTTCACAATTCTCCCAGAAAAAATAAAACAAGTGGGAGATTAAGATTGGCAAATCTGCATCAGTGCCAGTCCTGTGTGTGGCATCTGTCTTTGTTTTTCTGCCACAGAAAACCTACTGTATAACAGTGGGCCTGATTTCTTCACAATTCTCCATGAAAAAATAAAACAAGTGGGAGATTAAGATTGGCAAATCTGCATCAGTGCCAGTCCTGTGTGTGGCATCTGTATTTGTTTTTCTGCCACAGAAAACCTACTGTATAACAGTGGGCCTGATTTCTTCACAATTCTCACAGACCAAAAAAAAAGTGGGAGATTAAGATTGGCAAATCTGCATCAGTGCCAGTCCTGTGTGTGGCATCTGTCTTTGTTTTTCTGCCACAGAAATTCTACTGTATAACAGTGGGCTTGATTTCTTCACAATTCTCCCAGAAAAAATAAAACAAGTGGGAGATTAAGATTGGCAAATCTGCATCAGTGCCAGTCCTGTGTGTGGCATCTGTATTTGTTTTTCTGCCACAGAAAACCTACTGTATAACAGTGGGCCTGATTTCTTCACAATTCTGACAGAACAAAAAAAAAGTGGGAGATTAAGATTGGCAAATGTGCTTCAGTGCCAGTCCTGTGTGTGGCATCTGTCTTTGTTTTTCTGCCACAGAAAACCTACTGTATAACAGTGGGCCTGATTTCTTCACAATTCTCCCAGAAAAAATAAAACAAGTGGGAGATTAAGATTGGCAAAACTGCATCAGTGCCAGTCCTGTGTGTGGCATCTGTCTTGGTTTTTTTGCCACAGAAAACCTACTGTATAACAGTGGGCCAGATTTCTTCACAATTCTCCCATAAAAATAAAACAAGTAGGAGATTAAGATTGGCAAATCTGCATCAGTGACAGTCCTGTGTGTGGCATCTGTCTTTGTTTTTCTGTCACAGAAAACCTACTGTATAACAGTGGGCCTGATTTCTTCACGATTCTCCCAGAAAATATAAAACAAGTGGGAGATTAAGATTGGCAAATCTGCATCAGTGCCAGTCCTGTGTGTGGCATCTGTCTTTGTTTTTCTGCCACAGAAAACCTACTGTATAACAGTGGGCCTGATTTCTTCACAATTCTCCCAGAAAAAATAAAACAAGTGGGAGATTAAGATTGGCAAATCTGCATCAGTGCCAGTCCTGTGTGTGGCATCTGTTTTTGTTTTTCTGCCACAGAAAACCTACAGTATAACAGTGGGCCAGATTTCTTCACAATTCTCCCAGAAAAAATAAAACAAGTGGGAGATTAAGATTGGCAAATCTGCATCAGTGCCAGTCCTGTGTGTGGCATCTGTCTTTGTTTTTCTGCCACAGAAAACCTACTGTATAACAGTGGGCCTGATTTCTTCACAATTCTCCCAGAAAAAATAAAAAAAGTGGGAGATTAAGATTGGCAAGTTTGCATCAGTGCCAGTCCTGTGTGTGGCATCTGTCTTTGTTTTTCTGCCACAGAAAACCTACTGTATAACAGTGGGCCTGATTTCTTCACAATTCTCCCAGAAAAATAAAACAAGTAGGAGATTAAGATTGGCAAATCTGCATCAGTGCCAGTCCTGTGTGTGGCATCTGTCTTTGTTTTTCTGCCACAGAAAACCTACTGTATAACAGTGGGCCTGATTTCTTCACAATTCTCCCAGAAAAAATAAAACAAGTGGGAGATTAAGATTGGCAAATCTGCATCAGTGCCAGTCCTGTGTGTGGCATCTGTTTTTGTTTTTCTGCCACAGAAAACCTACAGTATAACAGTGGGCCAGATTTCTTCACAATTCTCCCAGAAAAAATAAAACAAGTGGGAGATTAAGATTGGCAAATCTGCATCAGTGCCAGTCCTGTGTGTGGCATCTGTCTTTGTTTTTCTGCCACAGAAAACCTACTGTATAACAGTGGGCCAGATTTCTTCACAATTCTCCCATTAAAATAAAACAAGTAGGAGATTAAGATTGGCAAATCTGCGTCAGTGCCAGTCCTGTGTGTGGCATCTGTCTTTGTTTTTCTGCCACAGAAAACCTACTGTATAACAGTGGGCCTGATTTCTTCACAATTCTCCCATAAAAAATAAAACAAGCGGGAGATTAAGATTGGCAAAACTGCATCAGTGCCAGTCCTGTGTGTGGCATCTGTCTTTGTTTTTCTGCCACAGAAAACCTACAGTATAACAGTGGGCCTGATTAAATCACTTGTCTCCCATATCCCAAAAAAAAAATTAAAATAAAGGGAGAATAATCTTGCCTAATCTGTGCATCTGTGCGAGTGCTGTCTGTGGTATCTGTCAGTCATTTTGTGCCACAGGAACTATACCATGATATAAATCCTGATTAAATCCCTTGTCCCCCATACCAAAAAAAAGAGGGACATTTCTATTGCCAGTGTGTGCATCTGCGTCAGTCCTGTTAGTGTCATATCTGCCAGCCTCTTTCTGCCAATCAAACAGTGTAGTGTCATACAGTGGGCCTGATTTTTCCCTGCATTCTCCCACACATAAAGAGGGACATTTCTATTGCCAGTGTTTGCATCTGCATCAGTCCTGTTAGTGTCATATCTGCCAGCCTCTTTCTGCCAATCAAACTGTGTAGTGTCATACAGTGGGCCTGATTTTTCCCTGCATTCTCCCACACATAAAGAGGGACATTTCTATTGCCATTATGTGCATCTGCTTCAGTCCTGTTAGTGCCATATCTGCCAGCCTCTTTCTGCCAATCAAACTGTGTAGTGTAATACAGTGGGCCTGATTTTTCCCTGCATTCTCCCACACATAAAGAGGGACATTTCTATTGCCATTATGTGCATCTGCTTCAGTCCTGTTAGTGCCATATCTGCCAGCCTCTTTCTGCCAATCAAACTGTGTAGTGTAATAAAGTGGGCCTGATTTTTTCCTGCATTCTCCCACACATAAAAAAGGGAGATTTAAATTCACAACAAGTTCACGTACACCTTCTACCTGGGTTTACAGGACAACATAATGGTTGTTAGTTTGATTACATTTTTCCAAGAATGAGGAAGTCTGGTGGAAGAGGTCGTGGCCGTGGGCATTCATTGCCAGCTGGTAATGATGTTAGTGGTGGTGGTCGTGGAGCATCAGGTGGTCATGGGAAAAGCAATATAGCCCCTAAGTTTCGAGTTGTTGAGCCAGCGTCATCGTCTGGCTACACAAGACCTCGAAGGCTCCCTTTTCTGTGAGTAGGAAAACCGCTTTTGAAGCCAGAGCAGGAGGAACAAGTATTGGCTTTCATTGCTGACTCTGCCTCTAGCTCTTTCGCCTCCTCCTCGGAAAGTGCCAAATGTCAGAGCAGTGCGTCATCAGTGGATGCTCCCGGTCAGGAACAAGTCGCTTCCTTGTGTCCTTCATCCAGAACAACAGTGAAGGGTGCGTCAGGCGACACAACAGGTTACTCAATGGAGCTCTTTACACATACCGTGCCTGGGTTAGAAAGGGAAATTGTTAACAGGCCATGCCCATTACAAGATGAATCGGACATGGAGTGCACAGATGCACAGCCACAGCCAGATTATTATGCTGTTCCTTTGACTCAGATCAGAACATTGACCTCGCAGTGTACTGATCCAGAATCTGACCCCGATGAGACTTTGGAGCCCCGTCACCAACGCTATAGCACCGGCTTACATGGTGACCCAGAGGAAGGTGCACAGGACATAGAAGAGAAGGTCATAGATGACCCAGTTGTTGACCCTGATTGGCAGCCATTGGGGGAACAGGGTGCAGGTGGCAGTAGCTCTGAAGCGGAGGAGGAAGAGCCGCAGCAGACATCAACATCGCAACAGGTTCCATCTGGCAGGCCCGTATCTGGCCAAAAACGTGTGGCAAAACCAAAACCAGATGTAGGACAGCGTGGCCGTCCGGTTAAAGTAGCTCAGTGTGCAATGCCTGAAAAGGTATCCGATAGTAGGAAGAGTGCAGTCTGGAATTTTTTTAACCAAGATCCCAATGATCAGTGCAAAGTCATCTGTAAGAAATGCTCAAGGACCTTCAGCAGAGGTCAGAATGTTAAAAATCTAAATACAAGTTGCATGCGTAGACATTTAACCACCATGCACTTGCAAGCCTGGACAAACTACCAAACGTCCCTTAACGTTGTAGCACCCTCTCACAATGAAGCTAGTCAGCAACGCGACATCCCTTCCCTCACTGTAAGCCCACTGTTTACCACACCACCTGCAGGTAATGTGGCGGTTTTGTCGCAAGGCCAAAGCAGTCAGGGAATCACCAGGTTCGTGGTAGGAAAACTGTATGTAGGGCAACAGCAAGAATACCATCACCAACCCTCTCTCAGTCACCCATGTCCACCGGCACCCCCGCTAGTTCCACCCTATGCAGCTCTCCAGTCCAGCTCACCCTACATGAGACTCTCATTAGGAAAAGGAAGTACTCATCCTCGCATCCGCGTACACAGGGTTTGAACACCCACATTGCTAGACTAATCTCGTTAGAGATGATGCCCTACCACTTAGTTGAAAGCGAAGCTTTCAAAGCCCTGATGGACTACGCTGCACCACGCTACGAGCTACCCAGTCAACACTTTTTTTTCCAGAAAAGCCATCCCAGCCCTCCACTAGCATGTAAAAGAACGCATTGTCCATGCGCTCAGGCAATCTGTGAATAGAAAGGTGCACCTGACAACAGATGCATGGACCAGTAGGCATTGCCAGGGGCATTACATCTCCATCACGGCAACAGTTGGCTGTAGGCGTTCGTCACCCCTCCTCCTCCTCGTCCTCCAGCAGAAGCGAGAGCTCGTCCACAGACCGCAGTCGCACGACCACTCCATCCGCAGCTGCCACTGTTGCACAAGAGGTGTCCAATTATGGAACAGCTAGTGGCAAGCATCAGCAGGCTGTATTGGCAATGAAGTGTTTGGGCGACAACAGACACACCGCGGAAGTTCTGTCCGAGTTCTTGCAGCAAGAAACTCAGTCATGGCTGGGCACTGTACATCTTGAGGTAGGCAAGGTAGTGAGTGATAACGGAAGGAATTTTATGGCTGCCATAGCCCTTTCACAACTGAAACACATTCCTTGCCTGGCTCACACCTTAAACCTGGTGGTGCAGTGCTTCCTGAAAAGTTACCCGACCTGCTGCTGAAAGTGCGCAGACTTTGCTCTCACATCCGCCGTTCGCCCGTACACTCCAGCCGTATGCAGAACCATCAGCGGTCTTTGAACCTTCCCCAGCATCGCCTAATCATCGACGTTGCAACAAGGTGGAACTCCACACTGCACATGCTTCATAGACTGTGTGAACAGAGACGTGCTGTTATGTATTTGTGGCAGGATACACATACACGGGCAGGCAGTTGGATGGCAGACATGGAGTTGTCAGCTGTGCAGTGGTCGAAGCTTCAATACCTGTATCAAGTCCTTCAGTGTTTTGAGGAATGCACACGGATGGTTAGTGCAGACAACGCCGTAATAAGCATGAGCATCCCCCTAATGCGTCTGCTGATGCAAAGTTTGACACACATAAAGGAGCAGGCATCTGCAGCCGAGGACGATGGAAGCCTTGATGACAGTCAGCCATTGTCTGCTCAGGGAAGTCTACAGGATGAGGTGGCGGGCGAAGAGGAGGAGGACGAGGAGGATGATGGGGATGAGTATTTTTTGGATGAGAAAGCTTCTCAGGGGGCAATAGAAACTGCTTGCGGTGCAAGGCCGGGTTCAGGTTTTTTGAGGGAGACAAGTGACGTTGATTTGCTAGAAACTGCTCCTCAACCCAGCATATGCACTGACTTGACAACTGGAACATTGGCCCACATGGTGGATTATGCCTTGCGTATCCTAAAAAGGGACCCACGCATTATAAAAATGATGACCGATGACTAGTGTTGAGCATTCCGATACCGCAAGTATCGGGTATCGGCCAATATTTGCTGTATCGGAATTCCGATACCGAGTTCCAATATTTTTGTGATATCAGAAATCGGAATCAGAAGTTCCCAGTGTATGGTTCCCAGGGTCTGGAGGAGAGGAGACTCTCCTTCAGGCCCTGGGATCCATATTCATGTAAAAAAAAAAGAATTAAAATAAAAAATATGGATATACTCACCCCTCCGGCGGCCCCTGGACCTTACCGATGTAACCGGCAGCCTCCGTTCCTAAGAATGAGGAGTTTAGGACCTGCAATGACGTCGCGGCTTGTGGTTGGTCGCGTGAGCGGTCACATGAGCGGTCACGCGACCAATCACAAGCCGCGACGTCATCGAAGGTCCTAAACTCCTCATTCTTAGGAACGGAGGCTGCCGGTTACATCGGTAAGGTCCAGGGGCCGCCGGAGGGGTGAGTATATCCATATTTTTTATTTTAATTCTTTATTTTTTACATGAATATGGATCCCAGGGCTTGAAGGAGAGTTTCCTCTCCTTCAGACCCTGGGAACCATCCAGGATAGCTTCCGATACTTGTGTCCCATTGACTTGCATTGGTATCGGGTATCGGTATCGGCGATATCCGATATTTTTTTGATATCGGCTGATCCCATCCGATACCGATACCTTTGAGTATTGGAAGGTATCGCTCAACACTACCGATGACGATTACTGGTTGGCCTGCCTCCTTGATCCTCGCTATAAAGGCAAATTGCAAAATATCATGCCACATGAGAACCTCGAACAAATATTGGCAACCAAACAAGCTACTTTTGTAGACCGTTTGATTCAGGCATTCCCAGCACACAGCGCCGGTGATGGTTCTCACACGAGCTGCAGGGGGCAACAGGGCAGAGATGTTAGAGGTGCACAAATCAGAAGTGGCGTAGGACAGAGGGGTTTTCTGACCAGGTTGTGGAGTGATTTCGCAATGACCGCAGACACGACAGGTACAGCAGCATCAATTCAAAGTGACAGGAGACAACATTTGTCCAGTATGGTTACTAACTATTTTTCCTCCATTACCGATGTTCTCCCTCAACCGTCATTCCCCTTTGATTACTGGGCATCCAAAATAGACACCTGGCCTGAATTGGCCGAATATGCATTGCAGGAGCTTGCTTGCCCAGCAGCTAGTGTGCTATCAGAAAGAGTATTCAGTGCTGCTAGTTCAATACTGACCGAAAAAAGGACTCGTCTGTAGTGTTGAGCATTCCGATACCACAAGTATCGGGTATCGGCCGATATTTGCGGTATCGGAATTCCGATACCGAGTTCCGATATTTTTGCGATATCGGGAATCGGGATCGGAATGCATATTCATGTGTAAAATAAAGAATAAAAATAAAAAATAGGGCTATACTCACCCTCTGACGCGCCCTGGTAGTAACCGCTGCAACCGGCAGCCTCCGTTCCTAAGAATGAGCGAGTGAAGGACCTGCGATGGCGTCATGGTCTTGTGATTGGTCGCGTGAGGGGTCACATGAGCGGTCACGCGACCAATCACAAGCCACCACATCATCGAAGGTCCTTCACTCGCTCATTCTTAGGAACGGAGGCTGCCAGTTGCAGCGGTTACTACCAGGGCGCGTCAGAGGGTGAGTATATCCCTATTTTTTATTTTTATTCTTTATTTTACACACCCCTGTGATCTCGGCGTCCTTCGGCTATACTCGGGCGCAGCCGGCGCTATGGTTTCTATGGTACCGCATCGTCACTTCCGGTTATCGGCAACCTGCATTTCCGGTGCGGGTGCTTTTTAAATTCAGTGTGCACTCGTTATCTCTGCCCCCTGACGAAGGTGTGTTCGCCGAAACGCGCGTTGGGGCGGAGGCGCGGTCCCAGGAATAATTGTCCCTTGTGCGGTAAGTATTCGGCAGCAACCGCATTTTCGGTATTTTACAGGAGGGGTAACATGGTTTGAAGTGCCGTATTTATGGCCATTCTTCTGGTTTATTATTTCCATTTGCCTCTATGTACTGCATTGGTGGTTGTTTGCTGATTGCTGCAGATTGCTGCTTTATTGTTTCACCGCACTTGTACTATCTTCTATTCAGGTTTTTGCGTTATGTATTTTTAGTTTTTATTTTTTGATTTTGCATTTTTGCTAATTTTTTCTATGGCTATACCTTACACAATTAGATAATTATTCTTCTTAGGGACTTTGTTCCTGGGCACGCGCCTCCAGCTTTTTTCATCCAGCATTTTCTTGGCAGTGTCATTTTCCTTCCTCTCACTTTGGTCATGTTCATTATCAATAAAGTTTATATTTTTTGTATATTACCTTTTTGGACCGTTATTTCATTGTTCTCTTGAAAGTAGTTATATGTATTTGATGATAGGCCCTGTGGGTCTTTGTCACTAGTGGTACGGATTGCTGTTATATTATGTGTTACCATGATGACTAGTTCTATAAGCTGCTATTTACTCTTTGCTGTGTTTTGCACAGATTTTCTTATAGGCATGGACCTGAAAGCCAGAGAAATTGCCTGGCGCTCACATATTGACCAAGCGTTTGGAGGTGATGTTTCCACCTCACTGCTGACCAACGACCGCAGATGGGATGATCGAGTAATAGAGTTGCAAAATATGATTGTGAAATGGACAAAGCTCTGGTGGAACTGTACTTTCTTGGAAGGTTATCAAACTAGGAAAATGATTCCACGTGGTCTGAGGGTTAGGGTCATCCCTACCTTCCCTGTAGATGATGCTGCCTTGGTGGCGGGTTGGGAGGAGGCGTGCAATAATTGTTCCATTCAGCTCATGAAGTTATTGAGCGACTACAATAAAAATGTCATTGAACAGCTGGACTTATCCATCAAAACAGCGGAGGATGAGTTAAAATCACATGGAACTGTGGAACAACTTGACTCATGCCATAAACAGATTGAGAAGGCTATTGATAATGCTGTTAAAAAAATTCAGGATACTCAATCTTCCAAAATTAATAGGGACCGTCATGATTATGAGAGCAAGAGGGTGTATTTATGGAGAAAAGGTAGACAGTTGGATGGTGCAATGAGACGGACCCCATCTCAGTCATCTATTTCATCTGTTAGTGATACCTCTGAACGATCAGTATCTTCAATGACTACCGAGTCTAGAATGACAACACAGAATCAGAGAGATTATACGTACCATCCCTATAGACGTGATGATTTCTCTTCTGAACCTCGTAAATATAACAACAAGGTAATTAACCTCAGCTCTCATAAATTCACTGCCACTGATCTTGAGTTGTTAGAAAAGGGTCTATCCTTTTCGCCGGCAGCATCGTTTGATGTTTTTGAAGCTGTCAAGGATCTTCATCTCTTTGCCAGGTCCTTGATCTTCAAAAAATATTTCTTTAATGGTAATCTGGCTGCCCTTTTTCCCACAGAAGAAGAACAGATAGCCCTCCGTACATTGGAAGAATTGGCTGTGGAACATGACACCCCTGAGGGAGGTATGATCCCGGCCTCTATTCGTCCTAAATCTAAGAAGTTCCCTCCCCTTTCCTCGTGTCCCAATGTGGATCTTTTTGTACAACTGGTGACTAAGGAATTTCGTGAGATCCCCAGACATATCTATAGGGACAATCTGACCAGGGGGGAAAGGGGGCGCCTTCGTGTCCTTCAGGACCTTGGTGATGTTGTATTTAAACCGGCGGACAAGGGGGGTAACGTTGTTGTTTGGCCTAACACTAGGTACGAAAGGGAGGCCTTTCGCCAGCTCAACAACCAAGTCTGTTATAAGAAACTTACGTTTAACCCCTTGTCCGCCTATTCTAAACAGCTCACTGATATCATTAAGGGTGCTAGGGATGTGGGGACAATCACTGGCGAACTGGCCTCTGCGCTATTGGTGAGTGAGCCCACAATCCCTACCTTTTACCTTCTCCCCAAGGTCCACAAGGACATGAGGACGCCCCCCGGTCATCCTATAATATCTGGTAGAGGTAACTATTTAGAAAAGGTAAACCAATGGATAGACTCGAAACTGCAACCGTTGGTGGTAAGTCTACCATCATATCTTAAAGATACAGGTGAATTCTTGAGATTGATGGACGGTGTACGCCTTGAAAAGGATGAATTACTGGTGACAGCTGATGTTGAATCTCTGTACACCAGTATTCGACATCAGGATGGTCTTAGAGCGGTGGAATTCTTCCTAAATATGTCCAGCTTTTCTAAAGAAATGAAGGGTTTAATTCGTCATTTATTGGAATTTTCGTTAACACACAATTTTTTTGTTTTTAAGGGGTCCTTCTTCCTACAGCTCCAAGGGACAGCGATGGGGGCTCCCTTCGCCCCTGCTTACGCCAACCTGTTCTTGGGGCTGTGGGAGAGGGACCTCTCCCTGCCTGACCATCCGGAGTCAATGTGCCGCGTCCTCTTTTGGATGCGGTACATTGACGACATCATGATGATCTGGCGGGGCTCGGTTGACGGTCTGAAGACCGTCATGACATCTTTAAATAACAATGACAGCAATATAACATTGACATACAAGTTTGACGGTAATTCAATCGAATTCTTGGATGTCATGTTAAAACGTGACGTATGTGGTGATTTACAGACCGTTTTATATAGGAAACCTACTTCCACTAACCTTTTGTTGCACGCCTCCTCCTCACACCCTGGCCACGTTATTCAGGCTATACCAACTGGCCAATTCCTCCGCCTGCGTAGACTATGTTCTACAGAGGCTGATTTTCTTTGTCAGGCTGAGGATCTTAAAAATCGGTTATTAGTTCGTGGCCATAGTAAACGTAGCATCAAGAAGGCATTCAACAGAGCAAAACATTCTTCAAGAGATTCTCTATTGTACAAAAGTAATAATAGACCAAATCATGAGATAGTCCTTTTTATCACAAAATACCATTCCCAGTTTCCAAGGATGAAAGATATCCTTCAAAAATCCTGGCATGTATTAAGAGCGGATCCAGTCATTGCACGGTATCTGCTGGAGAGGGCCGGCATTGCAGTCAGAAGGTCTAGGAATCTTAGAGACTTTTTAGTCCATAGTCATTACACTGGAGGGAGAGTTCCTACATTTCTTGATTCCATGGCTGTCAGGGTGGGGTGCGTCCCCTGTGGCCGCTGCGTCGCTTGCCCTAACATTGAGAGAATTGGCGTGTTCCATAATTTTGATGGGTCACGTGAATTTAAGATTAGGAAAAGAATCACATGCACAAGCAAAAACGTAATCTACGTTGTAACGTGCCCATGTGCCAAGATGTATGTGGGCATGACCACTCGCTATCTTAAAACACGCATTCGCGAGCACGTTTTGGGCATTGACGCGGCGGCGGCAGTGGACGACATCTCCACCCTGAAAACACTCCCACGCCATTTCAAGATGTTCCATGACTGCAATGCTGGTCTTCTCAGGGCCAGGGGAATCGATCTCTTGGAGGTTGGGATTCGTGGAGGGGGCACATTCCAGCGGCTGGCCCGTGTCGAGTCTAAGTGGATTTGGACACTGGGCACGGTCCAGCCTGCTGGATTGAATGAAAACATCAGCTATGCCCCTTTTCTTTAATGATCAATTTTTGGTTACAGTAATCTTTTTTGTATATTTTATTATTCTTTTTATTTTGTTGTATCATCATTCCCCATCCTGTCTAGTCTGTGGTTGTTGGCCTGGCAGTGACGCTGCCGGGACTATGCTGCTTTGTTTTTAATTGTTTTTTATTATTGTATTTGTCTTTAGCACTTTACGTCACCGGAATGCTGTGTATGAATGTCCATCTCTATCTCTTGTACAACAAGACTGAACTTTACTGCCAATATGAAGACGGTCCTAGTGAAAAATATCTTTACTAAATTGCAGCATTTTGCCCATTTACATCT
Organism: Ranitomeya variabilis; assembly: GCF_051348905.1. Lineage (NCBI taxonomy): Eukaryota > Metazoa > Chordata > Amphibia > Anura > Dendrobatidae > Ranitomeya > Ranitomeya variabilis. Next base: position 314,782,668 of record NC_135235.1, read on the forward strand.
GCCTGCAAGGACACTCCTAATAAGAAGATTTCCCTGGGATGAGTTATTGAAGACTAAGTGCACATATGGATTATATTTGTTTATTGAATAATTCATCTCTCTAGCTTAATATTTGTCCTATTAGTTAGTTATCATATGGTTGTTGATTGTATAATCCCTGTTGAGATAAATGGAGTTGAATTATGGCTGCAATTTATAATTGTGTGTTGCTATTGCGCTGTATTGTGCTACAATGTTATAACCTGGCCAAGTAGTTGGTTATTATATTCCATTATGGGCTCACTATTTAATTATTAAGCAATTGTTTGTATTATGTATCTTTCTATTATTGTGCCCTGTAGCGTATGTACGGCAGTTTTCTGTTCTGTTCTTTTTAGGATGCGTTATAATTTTGTGTCTGTGTATAAGGTATATTGCCATCCATTTGATTATTATTTGTCAGTATAGTTTGCGCTTGTATATGTAATGTTATATTTTCCTAGCCAGCATTAACAATAATTACCGTTCTTAGTGATGGTGCGGTTGCCGGAGATCCCTGTGCGCCTGCGCGCCCCCGTGGCTGCTGTTGGGTGTTCCGGGTCACGTGGGGCCCCTGTGATCTCGGCGTCCTTCGGCTATACTCGGGCGCAGCCGGCGCTATGGTTTCTATGGTACCGCATCGTCACTTCCGGTTATCGGCAACCTGCATTTCCGGTGCGGGTGCTTTTTAAATTCGGTGTGCACTCGTTATCTCTGCCCCCTGACGAAGGTGTGTTCGCCGAAACGCGCGTTGGGGCGGAGGCGCGGTCCCAGGAATAATTGTCCCTTGTGCGGTAAGTATTCGGCAGCAACCGCATTTTCGGTATTTTACAGGAGGGGTAACATGGTTTGAAGTGCCGTATTTATGGCCATTCTTCTGGTTTATTATTTCCATTTGCCTCTATGTACTGCATTGGTGGTTGTTTGCTGATTGCTGCAGATTGCTGCTTTATTGTTTCACCGCACTTGTACTTCTATTCAGGTTTTTGCGTTATGTATTTTTAGTTTTTATTTTTTGATTTTGCATTTTTGCTAATTTTTTCTATGGCTATACCTTACACAGTTAGATAATTATTCTTCTTAGGGACTTTGTTCCTGGGCACGCGCCTCCTGCTTTTTTCATCCAGCATTTTCTTGGCAGTGTCATTTTCCTTCCTCTCACTTTGGTCATGTTCATTATCAATAAAGTTTATATTTTTTGTATATTACCTTTTTGGACCGTTATTTCATCGTTCTCTTGAAAGTAGTTATATGTATTTGATGATAGGCCCTGTGGGTCTTTGTCACTAGTGGTACGGATTGCTGTTATATTATGTGTTACCATGATGACTAGTTCTATAAGCTGCTATTTATTTTACACATGAATATGGGAATATGAGTTTCCTCTCCTTCAGACCCTGGGAACCATCCAGGATCACTTCCGATATTTGTGTCCCATTGACTTGTATTGGTATCGGGTATCGGCGATATCCGATATTTTTCGGATATCGGCCTATACAATCCGATACCGATACTTTCAAATATCGGAAGGTATTGCTCAACACTACTCGTCTGGCTACCCAAAATGTTGATGATCTAACCTTCATTAAAATGAACCACTCATGGATTTCAAATTATTTTGCCCCACCTTTCCCGGCTGACACCTAGCTTTCCTGTAAAAAAGTCTTGCTTTGGGACTCGTCAGAGTGCCGTTTGTCTGAAGAGGTGGGTGTGCCCACTTTTGATCGACGGCACTGGCACTGGGTCCCTCATAGTACAATGAAGTGTCTCTGGTGGTGGTGGCGCGCACCCAACGTCAGACACACCATTGTAACATGAGGGGCCCTGGGCTTGTACCGCCGGCCAGGAGAGAGTGTCCCCCCCAGGTCAAACAGTGCTCTACCACTTGCAAAATTATCTGTCGCTGCTCCACCACTGTTTAGTAGTGTTGAGCGATACCTTCCGATCGGATAGTATCAGCCGATACTTGAAAAATATCGGATATCGCCGATACCGATACCCGATACCAATACAAGTCAATGGGACTCAAGTATCGGAAGGTATCCTGGATGGTTCCCAGGGTCTGAAGGAGAGGAAACTCTCCTTCAGGCCCTGGGATCCATATTCATGTAAAAAATAAAGAATTAAAATGAAAAATATGGATATACTCACCCGTCCGGCGGCCCCTGGACCTTACCGCTGTTAACCTGCAGCCTCCGTTCCTAAGAATGAGGAGTTTAGGACCTTAGATGACGTCGCGGCTGACGTCGCGGCTTGTGATTGGTCGCGTGACCGCTCATGTGACCAATCACAAGCCGCGACGTCATCGCAGGTCCTAAACTCCTCATTCTTAGGAACGGAGGCTGCCGGTTAACAGCGGTAAGGTCCAGGGGCCGCCGGACTGGTGAGTATATCCATATTTTTTATTTTAATTCTTTATTTTTTACATGAATATGGATCCCAGGGCCTGAAGGAGAGTCTCTTCTCCTCCAGACCCTGGGAACCATACACTGGGAACTTCCGATTCTGATTTTCGATATCACAAAAATATCAGAACTCGGTATCGGAATTCCGATACCGCAAGTATGGGCCGATACCCGATACTTGCGGTATCGGAATGCTCAACACTACTGTTTAGTCTATGCGCTGAAATCCTTCAATGGCTGGCACAGACAATAACAATTTGTTGACATGTATGATCCTAGTTAAAATAGTCAGGGGCCCTGTCCTACATTTACACCAGTAAATACTTTGCGCAAAATTACAATGTCTGAAAGTCAGCATAGGAGCACACCCCTGTACCTAAGTATGCCACCCCTTTTTTTTTTTTTGGTTTTCTTATTTTTTGGGATAGATTAACATCAATTTAGGTTTTGGGAGTACTTACTGTGTCAGACACTCCTTCCAATTGTCCTCCGCTGACCACACCAATGCTGCCAGTGTACCCCTGCCACATAATGGAAGCTGCATAGAGCCTATTTTATTATTTTAGGCCTAGGAAGTCTGTCTGCGGTCCCTCCTTCCAATTGTCCTCCGCTGACCACACCAATGCTGCCTGTGTACCCCTGCCACATAATGGAAGCTGCATAGAGCCTATTTTATTATTTTAGGCCTAGGAAATCTGTCTGCGGTCCCTCCTTCCAATTGTCCTCCGCTGACCACACCAATGCTGCTTGTGTACCCCTGTAGCGAAATTTAAGCTGCATAGAGCCTATTTTATTATTTTAGGCCTAGGAAGCCTGTCTGCGGTCCCTCCCTCCAATTGTCCTCCGCTGACCACACCAATGCTGCCTGTGTACCCCTGCCACATAATGGAAGCTGCATAGAGCCTATTTTATTATTTTAGGCCTAGGAAGTCAGTCTGCGGTCCCTCCTTCCAATTGTCCTCCGCTGACCACACCAATGCTGCCTGTGTACCCCTGTAGCCAAATTTAAGCTGCATAGAGCCTATTGTATTATTTTAGGCCTAGGAAGTCTGTCTGCGGTCCCTCCCTCCAATTGTCCTCCGCTGACCACACCAATGCTGCCTGTGTACCCCTGCCACATAATGGAAGCTGCATAGAGCCTATTTTATTATTTTAGGCCTAGGAAGTCTGTCTGCGGTCCCTCCTTCCAATTGTACTCCGATGACCACACCAATGCTGCCTGTGTACCCCTGCCACATAATGGAAGCTGCATAGAGCCTATTTTATTATTTTAGGCCTAGGAAGACTGTCTACGGTCCCTCCTTCCAACTGTCCTCCGCTGACCACACCAATGCTGCCTGTGTACCCCTGCCACATAATGGAAGCTGCATAGAGCCTATTTTATTATTTTAGGCCTAGGAAGTCTGTCTGCGGTCCCTCCTTCCAATTGTCCTCCGCTGACCACACCAATGCTGCCTGTGTACCCCTGCCACATAATGGAAGCTGCATAGAGCCTATTTTATTATTTTAGGCCTAGGAAGTCTGTCTACGGTCCCTCCTTCCAACTGTCCTCCGCTGACCACACCAATGCTGCCTGTGTACCCCTGCCACATAATGGAAGCTGCATAGAGCCTATTTTATTATTTTAGGCCTAGGAAGTCTGTCTGCGGTCCCTCCTTCCAATTGTCCTCCGCTGATCACACCAATGCTGCCTGTGTACCCCTGCCACATAATGGAAGCTGCATAGAGCCTATTTTATTATATTAGGCCTAGGAAGTCTGTCTGTGGTCCCTCCTTCCAATTGTCCTCCGCTGATCACACCAATGCTGCCTGTGTACCCCTGCCACATAATGGAAGCTGCATAGAGCCTATTTTATTATTTTAGGCCTAGGAAGTCTGTCTGCGGTCCCTCGCTCCAATTGTCCTCCGCTGACCACACCAATGCTGCCTGTGTACCCCTGCCACTTAATGGAAGCTGCATAGAGCCTATTTTATTATTTTAGGCCTAGGAAGTCTGTCTGTGGTCCCTCCTTCCAATTGTCCTCCGCTGACCACACCAATGCTGCCTGTGTACCCCTGCCACATAATGGAAGCTGCATAGAGCCTATTTTATTATTTTAGGCCTAGGAAGTCTGTCTGCGGTCCCTCGCTCCAATTGTCCTCCGCTTACCACACCAATGCTGCCTGTGTACCCCTGCCACTTAATGGAAGCTGCATAGAGCCTATTTTATTATTTTAGGCCTAGGAAGTCTGTCTGCGGTCCCTCCTTCCAATTGTCCTCCGCTGATCACACCAATGCTGCCTGTGTACCCCTGCCACATAATGGAAGCTGCATAGAGCCTATTTTATTATTTTAGGCCTAGGAAGTCTGTCTGCGGTCCCTCGCTCCAATTATCCTCCGCTGACTACACCAACGCTGCCTGTGTACCCCTGCCACTTAATGGAAGCTGCATACAGCCTATTTTATCATTTTAGGCCTAGGAAGTCTGTCTGTGGTCCCTCCTTCCAATTGTCCTCCGCTGACCACACCAATGTTGCCTGTGTACCCCTGCCACATAATGGAAGCTGCATAGAGCCTATTTTATTATTTTAGGCCTAGGAAGTCTGTCTGCGGTCCCTCGCTCCAATTGTCCTCCGCTGACTACACCAATGCTGCCTGTGTACCCCTGCCACTTAATGGAAGCTGCATAGAGCCTATTTTATTATTTTAGGCCTAGGAAGTCTGTCTGTGGTCCCTCCTTCCAATTGTCCTCCGCTGACCACACCAATGCTGCCTGTGTACCCCTGCCACATAATGGAAGCTGCATAGAGCCTATTTTATTATTTTAGGCCTAGGAAGTCTGTCTGCGGTCCCTGCCTCCAACTGTCCTCCGCTGACCACACCAAGACTGCCTGTGTACCCCTGCCACATAATGGAAGCTGCATAGAGCCTATTTTATTATTTTAGGCCTAGGAAGTCTGTCTGCGGTCCTTCCTTCCAATTGTCCTCCGCTCACCACACCAATGCTGCCTGTGTACCCCTGCCACATAATGGAAGCTGCATAGAGCCTATTTTATTATTTTAGGCCTAGGAAGTCTGTCTGAGGTCCCTCCTTCCAAATGTCCTCCGACGACGACACCAATGCTGCCTGTGTACCCCTGCCACATAATGGAAGCTGCATAGAGCCTATTTTATTATTTTAGGCCTAGGAAGTCTGTCTGCGGTCCCTCCTTCCAATTGTCCTCCGCTGACCACACCAATGCTGCCTGTGTACCCCTGCCACATAATGGAAGCTGCATAGAGCCTATTTTATTATTTTAGTCCTAGGAAGTCTGTCTGCGGTCCCTCGCTCCAATTGTCCTCCGCTGACCACACCAATGCTGCCTGTGTACCCCTGCCACTTAATGGAAGCTGCATAGAGCCTATTTTATTATTTTAGGCCTAGGAAGTCTGTCTGTGGTCCCTCCTTCCAATTGTCCTCCGCTGACCACACCAATGCTGCCTGTGTACCCCTGCCACATAATGGAAGCTGCATAGAGCCTATTTTATTATTTTAGGCCTAGGAAGTCTGTCTGCGGTCCCTGCCTCCAATTGTCCTCCGCTGACCACACCAAGACTGCCTGTGTACCCCTGCCACATAATGGAAGCTGCATAGAGCCTATTTTATTATTTTAGGCCTAGGAAGTCTGTCTGCGGTCCTTCCTTCCAATTGTCCTCCGCTGACCACACCAATGCTGCCTGTGTACCCCTGCCACATAATGGAAGCTGCATAGAGCCTATTTTATTATTTTAGGCCTAGGAAGTCTGTCTACGGTCCCTCCTTCCAAATGTCCTCCGATGACGACACCAATGCTGCCTGTGTACCCCTGCCACATAATGGAAGCTGCATAGAGCCTATTTTATTATTTTAAGCCTAGGAAGTCTGTCTGCAGTCCCTCCTTCCAATTGTCCTCCGCTGACCACACCAATGCTGCCTGTGTACCCCTGCCACATAATGGAAGCTGCATAGAGCCTATTTTATTATTTTAGGCCTAGGAAGTCTGTCTACGGTCCCTCCTTCCAAATGTCCTCCGCTGACCACACCAATGCTGCTTGTGTACCCCTGTAGTCAAATTTAAGCTGCATAGAGCCTATTTTATTATTTTAGGCCTAGGAAGTCTGTCTGCGGTCCCTCCCTCCAATTGTCCTCCGCTGACCACACCAATGCTGCCTGTGTACCCCTGCCACATAATGGAAGCTGCATAGAGCCTATTTTATTATTTTAGGCCTAGGAAGTCAGTCTGCGGTCCCTCCTTCCAATTGTCCTCCGCTGACCACACCAATGCTGCCTGTGTACCCCTGTAGCCAATTTTAAGCTGCATAGAGCCTATTGTATTATTTTAGGCCTAGGAAGTCTGTCTGCGGTCCCTCCCTCCAATTGTCCTCCGCTGACCACACCAATGCTGCCTGTGTACCCCTGCCACATAATGGAAGCTGCATAGAGCCTATTTTATTATTTTAGGCCTAGGAAGTCTGTCTGCGGTCCCTCCCTCCAATTGTCCTCCGCTGACCACACCAATGCTGCCTGTGTACCCCTGCCACATAATGGAAGCTGCATAGAGCCTATTTTATTATTTTAGGCCTAGGAAGTCTGTCTGCGGTCCCTGCCTCCAACTGTCCTCCGCTGACCACACCAAGACTGCCTGTGTACCCCTGCCACATAATGGAAGCTGCATAGAGCCTATTTTATTATTTTAGGCCTAGGAAGTCTGTCTGCGGTCCTTCCTTCCAATTGTCCTCTGCTCACCACACCAATGCTGCCTGTGTACCCCTGCCACATAATGGAAGCTGCATAGGGCCTATTTTATTATTTTAGGCCTAGGAAGTCTGTCTGTGGTCCCTCCTTTTAAATGTCCTCCGACGACGACACCAATGCTGCCTGTGTACCCCTGCCACATAATGGAAGCTGCATAGAGCCTATTTTATTATTTTAGGCCTAGGAAGTCTGTCTGCGGTCCCTCCTTCCAATTGTCCTCCGCTGACCACACCAATGCTGCCTGTGTACCCCTGCCACATAATGGAAGCTGCATAGAGCCTATTTTATTATTTTAGTCCTAGGAAGTCTGTCTGCGGTCCTTCCTTCCAATTGTCCTCTGCTCACCACACCAATGCTGCCTGTGTACCCCTGCCACATAATGGAAGCTGCATAGGGCCTATTTTATTATTTTAGGCCTAGGAAGTCTGTCTGTGGTCCCTCCTTTTAAATGTCCTCCGACGACGACACCAATGCTGCCTGTGTACCCCTGCCACATAATGGAAGCTGCATAGAGCCTATTTTATTATTTTAGGCCTAGGAAGTCTGTCTGCGGTCCCTCCTTCCAATTGTCCTCCGCTGACCACACCAATGCTGCCTGTGTACCCCTGCCACATAATGGAAGCTGCATAGAGCCTATTTTATTATTTTAGTCCTAGGAAGTCTGTCTGCGGTCCCTCGCTCCAATTGTCCTCCGCTGACCACACCAATGCTGCCTGTGTACCCCTGCCACTTAATGGAAGCTGCATAGAGCCTATTTTATTATTTTAGGCCTAGGAAGTCTGTCTGTGGTCCCTCCTTCCAATTGTCCTCCGCTGACCACACCAATGCTGCCTGTGTACCCCTGCCACATAATGGAAGCTGCATAGAGCCTATTTTATTATTTTAGGCCTAGGAAGTCTGTCTGCGGTCCCTGCCTCCAATTGTCCTCCGCTGACCACACCAAGACTGCCTGTGTACCCCTGCCACATAATGGAAGCTGCATAGAGCCTATTTTATTATTTTAGGCCTAGGAAGTCTGTCTGCGGTCCTTCCTTCCAAATGTCCTCCGCTGACCACACCAATGCTGCCTGTGTACCCCTGCCACATAATGGAAGCTGCATAGAGCCTATTTTATTATTTTAGGCCTAGGAAGTCTGTCTACGGTCCCTCCTTCCAAATGTCCTCCGATGACGACACCAATGCTGCCTGTGTACCCCTGCCACATAATGGAAGCTGCATAGAGCCTATTTTATTATTTTAAGCCTAGGAAGTCTGTCTGCAGTCCCTACTTCCAATTGTCCTCCGCTGACCACACCAATGCTGCCTGTGTACCCCTGCCACATAATGGAAGCTGCATAGAGCCTATTTTATTATTTTAGGCCTAGGAAGTCTGTCTACGGTCCCTCCTTCCAAATGTCCTCCGCTGACCACACCAATGCTGCTTGTGTACCCCTGTAGCCAAATTTAAGCTGCATAGAGCCTATTTTATTATTTTAGGCCTAGGAAGTCTGTCGGCGGTCCCTCCCTCCAATTGTCCTCCGCTGACCACACCAATGCTGCCTGTGTACCCCTGCCACATAATGGAAGCTGCATAGAGCCTATTTTATTATTTTAGGCCTAGGAAGTCAGTCTGCGGTCCCTCCTTCCAATTGTCCTCCGCTGACCACACCAATGCTGCCTGTGTACCCCTGTAGCCAAATTTAAGCTGCATAGAGCCTATTGTATTATTTTAGGCCTAGGAAGTCTGTCTGCGGTCCCTCCCTCCAATTGTCCTCCGCTGACCACACCAATGCTGCCTGTGTACCCCTGCCACATAATGGAAGCTGCATAGAGCCTATTTTATTATTTTAGGCCTAGGAAGTCTGTCTGCGGTCCCTCCCTCCAATTGTCCTCCGCTGACCACACCAATGCTGCCTGTGTACCCCTGCCACATAATGGAAGCTGCATAGAGCCTATTTTATTATTTTAGGCCTAGGAAGTCTGTCTGCGGTCCCTCCTTCCAATTGTACTCCGCTGACCACACCAATGCTGCCTGTGTACCCCTGCCACATAATGGAAGCTGCATAGAGCCTATTTTATTATTTTAGGCCTAGGAAGACTGTCTACGGTCCCTCCTTCCAACTGTCCTCCGCTGACCACACCAATGCTGCCTGTGTACCCCTGCCACATAATGGAAGCTGCATAGAGCCTATTTTATTATTTTAGGCCTAGGAAGTCTGTCTGCGGTCCCTCCTTCCAATTGTCCTCCGCTGACCACACCAATGCTGCCTGTGTACCCCTGCCACATAATGGAAGCTGCATAGAGCCTATTTTATTATTTTAGGCCTAGGAAGTCTGTCTACGGTCCCTCCTTCCAACTGTCCTCCGCTGACCACACCAATGCTGCCTGTGTACCCCTGCCACATAATGGAAGCTGCATAGAGCCTATTTTATTATTTTAGGCCTAGGAAGTCTGTCTGCGGTCCCTCCTTCCAATTGTCCTCCGCTGATCACACCTATGCTGCCTGTGTACCCCTGCCACATAATGGAAGCTGTATAGAGCCTATTTTATTATTTTAGGCCTAGGAAGTCTGTCTGTGGTCCCTCCTTCCAATTGTCCTCCGCTGATCACACCAATGCTGCCTGTGTACCCCTGCCACATAATGGAAGCTGCATAGAGCCTATTTTATTATTTTAGGCCTAGGAAGTCTGTCTGCGGTCCCTCGCTCCAATTGTCCTCCGCTGACCACACCAATGCTGCCTGTGTACCCCTGCCACTTAATGGAAGCTGCATAGAGCCTATTTTATTATTTTAGGCCTAGGAAGTCTGTCTGTGGTCCCTCCTTCCAATTGTCCTCCGCTGACCACACCAATGCTGCCTGTGTACCCCTGCCACATAATGGAAGCTGCATAGAGCCTATTTTATTATTTTAGGCCTAGGAAGTCTGTCTGCGGTCCCTCGCTCCAATTGTCCTCCGCTTACCACACCAATGCTGCCTGTGTACCCCTGCCACTTAATGGAAGCTGCATAGAGCCTATTTTATTATTTTAGGCCTAGGAAGTCTGTCTGCGGTCCCTCCTTCCAATTGTCCTCCGCTGATCACACCAATGCTGCCTGTGTACCCCTGCCACATAATGGAAGCTGCATAGAGCCTATTTTATTATTTTAGGCCTAGGAAGTCTGTCTGCGGTCCCTCGCTCCAATTGTCCTCCGCTGACTACACCAACGCTGCCTGTGTACCCCTGCCACTTAATGGAAGCTGCATACAGCCTATTTTATCATTTTAGGCCTAGGAAGTCTGTCTGTGGTCCCTCCTTCCAATTGTCCTCCGCTGACCACACCAATGTTGCCTGTGTACCCCTGCCACATAATGGAAGCTGCATAGAGCCTATTTTATTATTTTAGGCCTAGGAAGTCTGTCTGCGGTCCCTCGCTCCAATTGTCCTCCGCTGACTACACCAATGCTGCCTGTGTACCCCTGCCACTTAATGGAAGCTGCATAGAGCCTATTTTATTATTTTAGGCCTAGGAAGTCTGTCTGTGGTCCCTCCTTCCAATTGTCCTCCGCTGACCACACCAATGCTGCCTGTGTACCCCTGCCACATAATGGAAGCTGCATAGAGCCTATTTTATTATTTTAGGCCTAGGAAGTCTGTCTGCGGTCCCTGCCTCCAACTGTCCTCCGCTGACCACACCAAGACTGCCTGTGTACCCCTGCCACATAATGGAAGCTGCATAGAGCCTATTTTATTATTTTAGGCCTAGGAAGTCTGTCTGCGGTCCTTCCTTCCAATTGTCCTCCGCTCACCACACCAATGCTGCCTGTGTACCCCTGCCACATAATGGAAGCTGCATAGAGCCTATTTTATTATTTTAGGCCTAGGAAGTCTGTCTGAGGTCCCTCCTTCCAAATGTCCTCCGACGACGACACCAATGCTGCCTGTGTACCCCTGCCACATAATGGAAGCTGCATAGAGCCTATTTTATTATTTTAGGCCTAGGAAGTCTGTCTGCGGTCCCTCCTTCCAATTTTCCTCCGCTGACCACACCAATGCTGCCTGTGTACCCCTGCCACATAATGGAAGCTGCATAGAGCCTATTTTATTATTTTAGTCCTAGGAAGTCTGTCTGCGGTCCCTCGCTCCAATTGTCCTCCGCTGACCACACCAATGCTGCCTGTGTACCCCTGCCACTTAATGGAAGCTGCATAGAGCCTATTTTATTATTTTAGGCCTAGAAAGTCTGTCTGTGGTCCCTCCTTCCAATTGTCCTCCGCTGACCACACCAATGCTGCCTGTGTACCCCTGCCACATAATGGAAGCTGCATAGAGCCTATTTTATTATTTTAGGCCTAGGAAGTCTGTCTGCGGTCCCTGCCTCCAATTGTCCTCCGCTGACCACACCAAGACTGCCTGTGTACCCCTGCCACATAATGGAAGCTGCATAGAGCCTATTTTATTATTTTAGGCCTAGGAAGTCTGTCTGCGGTCCTTCCTTCCAATTGTCCTCCGCTGACCACACCAATGCTGCCTGTGTACCCCTGCCACATAATGGAAGCTGCATAGAGCCTATTTTATTATTTTAGGCCTAGGAAGTCTGTCTCTGGTCCCTCCTTCCAAATGTCCTCCGATGACGACACCAATGCTGCCTGTGTACCCCTGCCACATAATGGAAGCTGCATAGAGCCTATTTTATTATTTTAAGCCTAGGAAGTCTGTCTGCAGTCCCTCCTTCCAATTGTCCTCCGCTGACCACACCAATGCTGCCTGTGTACCCCTGCCACATAATGGAAGCTGCATAGAGCCTATTTTATTATTTTAGGCCTAGGAAGTCTGTCTGCGGTCCCTCCTTCCAATTGTCCTCCGCTGACCACACCAATGCTGCCTGTGTACCCCTGCCACATAATGGAAGCTGCATAGAGCCTATTTTATTATTTTAGGCCTAGGAAGTCTGTCTGCGGTCCCTCCTTCCAATTGTCCTCCGATGACCACACCAATGCTGCCTGTGTACCCCTGCCACATAAGGGAAGCTGCATAGAGTCTATTTTATTATTTTAGGCCTAGGAAGTCTGTCTGCGGTCCCTCCCTTCAATTGTCCTCCGCTGACCACACCAATGCTGCCTGCGTACCCCTGCCACATAATGGAAGCTGCATAAAGCCTATTTTATTTCTTTAGGCCTAGGAAGTCTGTCTGCGGTCCCTCCTTCCAATTGTCCTCCGCTGATCACACCAATGCTGCCTGTGTACCCCTGCCACATAATGGAAGCTGCATAGAGCCTATTTTATTATTTTAGGCCTAGGAAGTCTGTCTGCGGTCCCTCGCTCCAATTGTCCTCCGCTGACCACACCAATGCTGCCTGTGTACCCCTGCCACTTAATGGAAGCTGCATAGAGCCTATTTTATTATTTTAGGCCTAGGAAGTCTGTCTGTGGTCCCTCCTTCCAACTGTCCTCCGCTGACCACACCAATGCTGCCTGTGTACCCCTGCCACATAATGGAAGCTGCATAGAGCCTATTTTATTATTTTAGACCTAGGAAGTCTGTCTGCGGTCCCTCCTTCCAATTGTCCTCCGCTGATCACACCAATGCTGCCTGTGTACCCCTGCCACATAATGGAAGCTGCATAGAGCCTATTTTATTATTTTAGGCCTAGGAAGTCTGTCTGCGGTCCCTCGCTCCAATTGTCCTCCGCTGACCACACCAATGCTGCCTGTGTACCCCTGCCACATAATGGAAGCTGCATAAAGCCTATTTTATTATTTTAGGCCTAGGAAGTCTGTCTCTGGTGCCTCCTTCCAATTGTCCTCCGCTGACCACACCAATGCTGCCTGTGTACCCTTGTAGCCAAATTTAAGCTGCATAGAGCCTATTTTATTATTTTAGGCCTAGGAAGTCTGTCTGCGGTCCCTCGCTCCAATTGTCCTCCGCTTACCACACCAATGCTGCCTGTGTACCCCTGCCACTTAATGGAAGCTGCATAGAGCCTATTTTATTATTTTAGGCCTAGGAAGTCTGTCTGCGGTCCCTCCTTCCAATTGTCCTCCGCTGATCACACCAATGCTGCCTGTGTACCCCTGCCACATAATGGAAGCTGCATAGAGCCTATTTTATTATTTTAGGCCTAGGAAGTCTGTCTGCGGTCCCTCGCTCCAATTGTCCTCCGCTGACTACACCAACGCTGCCTGTGTACCCCTGCCACTTAATGGAAGCTGCATACAGCCTATTTTATCATTTTAGGCCTAGGAAGTCTGTCTGCGGTCCCTCCTTCCAATTGTCCTCCGATGACCACACCAATGCTGCCTGTGTACCCCTGCCACATAAGGGAAGCTGCATAGAGTCTATTTTATTATTTTAGGCCTAGGAAGTCTGTCTGCGGTCCCTCCCTTCAATTGTCCTCCGCTGACCACACCAATGCTGCCTGCGTACCCCTGCCACATAATGGAAGCTGCATAGAGCCTATTTTATTACTTTAGGCCTAGGAAGTCTGTCTGCGGTCCCTCCTTCCAATTGTCCTCCGACGATCACACCAATGCTGCCTGTGTACCCCTGCAACATAATGGAAGCTGCATAGAGCCTATTTTATTATTTTAGGCATAGGAAGTCTGTCTGCGGTCCCTGCCTCCAACTGTCCTCCGCTGACCACACCAAGACTGCCTGTGTACCCCTGCCACATAATGGAAGCTGCATAGAGCCTATTTTATTATTTTAGGCCTAGGAAGTCTGTCTGCGGTCCTTCCTTCCAATTGTCCTCCGCTCACCACACCAATGCTGCCTGTGTACCCCTGCCACATAATGGAAGCTGCATAGAGCCTATTTTATTATTTTAGGCCTAGGAAGTCTGTCTGAGGTCCCTCCTTCCAAATGTCCTCCGACGACGATACCAATGCTGCCTGTGTACCCCTGCCACATAATGGAAGCTGCATAGAGCCTATTTTATTATTTTAGGCCTAGGAAGTCTGTCTGCGGTCCCTCCTTCCAATTGTCCTCTGCTGACCACACCAATGCTGCCTGTGTACCCCTGCCACATAATGGAAGCTGCATAGAGCCTATTTTATTATTTTAGTCCTAGGAAGTCTGTCTGCGGTCCCTCGCTCCAATTGTCCTCCGCTGACCACACCAATGCTGCCTGTGTACCCCTGCCACTTAATGGAAGCTGCATAGAGCCTATTTTATTATTTTAGGCCTAGGAAGTCTGTCTGTGGTCCCTCCTTCCAATTGTCCTCCGCTGACCACACCAATGCTGCCTGTGTACCCCTGCCACATAATGGAAGCTGCATAGAGCCTATTTTATTATTTTAGGCCTAGGAAGTCTGTCTGCGGTCCCTGCCTCCAATTGTCCTCCGCTGACCACACCAAGACTGCCTGTGTACCCCTGCCACATAATGGAAGCTGCATAGAGCCTATTTTATTATTTTAGGCCTAGGAAGTCTGTCTGCGGTCCTTCCTTCCAAATGTCCTCCGATGACGACACCAATGCTGCCTGTGTACCCCTGCCACATAATGGAAGCTGCATAGAGCCTATTTTATTATTTTAAGCCTAGGAAGTCTGTCTGTAGTCCCTCCTTCCAATTGTCCTCCGCTGACCACACCAATGCTGCCTGTGTACCCCTGCCACATAATGGAAGCTGCATAGAGCCTATTTTATTATTTTAGGCCTAGGAAGTCTGTCTGCGGTCCCTCCTTCCAATTGTCCTCCGATGACCACACCAATGCTGCCTGTGTACCCCTGCCACATAAGGGAAGCTGCATAGAGTCTATTTTATTATTTTAGGCCTAGGAAGTCTGTCTGCGGTCCCTCCCTTCAATTGTCCTCCGCTGACCACACCAATGCTGCCTGCGTACCCCTGCCACATAATGGAAGCTGCATAGAGCCTATTTTATTACTTTAGGCCTAGGAAGTCTGTCTGCGGTCCCTCCTTCCAATTGTCCTCCGCTGATCACACCAATGCTGCCTGTGTACCCCTGCCACATAATGGAAGCTGCATAGAGCCTATTTTATTATTTTAGGCCTAGGAAGTCTGTCTGCGGTCCCTCGCTCCAATTGTCCTCCGCTGACCACACCAATGCTGCCTGTGTACCCCTGCCACTTAATGGAAGCTGCATAGAGCCTATTTTATTATTTTAGGCCTAGGAAGTCTGTCTGCGGTCCCTCCTTCCAATTGTCCTCCGCTGATCACACCAATGCTGCCTGTGTACCCCTGCCACATAATGGAAGCTGCATAGAGCCTATTTTATTATTTTAGGCCTAGGAAGTCTGTCTGCGGTCCCTCGCTCCAATTGTCCTCCGCTGACCACACCAATGCTGCCTGTGTACCCCTGCCACATAATGGAAGCTGCATAAAGCCTATTTTATTATTTTAGGCCTAGGAATTCTGTCTCTGGTGCCTCCTTCCAATTGTCCTCCGCTGACCACACCAATGCTGCCTGTGTACCCTTGTAGCCAAATTTAAGCTGCATAGAGCCTATTTTATTATTTTAGGCCTAGGAAGTCTGGCTGCGGTCTCTCCTTCCAATTGTCCTCCGCTGACCACACCAATGCTGCCTGTGTACCGCTGTAGCTAAATTTAAGCTGCATAGAGCCTATTTTATTATTTTAGACCCAGTAAGTCTGTCTGCGGTCCCTCCTTCCAATTGTCCTCCGCTGACCACAGCAATGCTGCCTGTGTACCCCTTCCACATAATGGAAGCTGCATAGAGCCTATTTTATTATTTTAGGCCTAGGAAGTCTGTCTGCGGTCCCTCCTTCCAATTGTCCTCCGCTGACCACACCAATGCTGCCTGTGTACTCCTGCCACATAATGGAAGCTGCATAGAGCCTATTTTATTATTTTAGGCCTAGGAAGTCTGTCTGCGGTCCCTCCTTCCAATTGTCCTCCGCTGACCACAACAATGCTGCCTGTGTACCCCTGTAGCCAAATTTAAGCTGCATAGAGCCTATTTTATTATTTTAGGCCTAGGAAGTCTGTCTGCGGTCCCTCCTTCCAATTGTCCTCCGCTGACCACACCAATGCTGCCTTTGTACCCCTGCCACATAATGGAAGCTGCATAGTCTCTATTTTATTATTTTAGGTCTAGCAAGTCTGTCTGCGGTTCCTCCCTCCAATTGTCCTCCGCTGACCACACCAATGCTGCCTGTGTACCCCTGCCACATAATGGAAGCTGCATAGAGCCTATTTTATTATTTTAGGTCTAGGAAGTCTGTCTGCGGTCCCTCCCTCCAATTGTCCTCCGCTGACCACACCAATGCTGCCTGTGTACCCCTGCCACATAATGGAAGCTGCATAGAGCCTATTTTATTATTTTAGGCCTAGGAAGTCTGTCTGCGGTCCCTCCTTCCAAATGTCCTCCGCTGACCACACCAATGCTGCCTGTGTACCCCTGCCACATAATGGAAGCTCCATAGAGCCTATTTTATTATTTTAGGCCTAGGAAGTCTGTCTGCGGTCCCTCCTTCCAATTGTCCTCCGCTGACCACACCAATGCTGCCTGTGTACCCCTGCCACATAATGGAAGCTGCATAGAGCCTATTTTATTATTTTATTCCTAGTAAGTCTGTCTGCGGTCCCTCCCTCCAATTGTCCTCCGCTGATTACACCAATGCTGCCTGTGTACCCCTGCCACATAATGGAAGCTGCATAGAGCCTATTTTATTATTTTAGGCCTAGGAAGTCTGTCTGCGGTCCCTCCTTCCTATTGTCCTCCGCTGACCACACCAATGCTGCCTGTGTACCCCTGCCACGTAATGGAAGCTGCATAGAGCCTATTTTATTATTTTAGGCCTAGGAAGTCTGTCTGCGGTCCCTCCTTCCAATTGTCCTCCGCTGACCACACCAATGCTGCCTGTGTACCCCTGCCACATAATGGAAGCTGCATAGAGCCTATTTTATTATTTTAGGCCTAGGAAGTCTGTCTGCGGTCCCTCCTTCCAATTGTCCTCCGCTGACCACACCAATGCTTCCTGTGTACCCCTGCCACATAATGGAAGCTGCATAGAGCCTATTTTATTATTTTAGGCCTAGGAAGTCTGTCTGCGGTCCCTCCTTCCAATTGTCCTCCACTGACCACACCAATGCTGCCTGTGTACCCCTGCCACATAATGGAAGCTGCATAGAGCCTATTTTATTATTTTAGGTCTAGGAAGTCTGTCTGCGGTCCCTCCCTCCAATTGTCCTCCGCTGACCACACCAATGCTGCCTGTGTACCCCTGCCACATAATGGAAGCTGCATAGAGCCTATTTTATTATTTTAGGCCTAGGAAGTCTGTCTGCGGTCCCTCCTTCCAATTGTCCTCCGCTGACCACAACAATGCTGCCTGTGTACCCCTGCCACATAATGGAAGCTGCATAGAGCCTATTTTATTATTTTAGGCCTAGGAAGTCTGTCTGCGGTCCCTCCTTCCAATTGTCCTCCGATGACCACACCAATGCTGCCTGTGTACCCCTGCCACATAAGGGAAGCTGCATAGAGTCTATTTTATTATTTTAGGCCTAGGAAGTCTGTCTGCGGTCCCTCCCTTCAATTGTCCTCCGCTGACCACACCAATGCTGCCTGCGTACCCCTGCCACATAATGGAAGCTGCATAGAGCCTATTTTATTACTTTAGGCCTAGGAAGTCTGTCTGCGGTCCCTCCTTCCAATTGTCCTCCGCTGATCACACCAATGCTGCCTGTGTACCCCTGCCACATAATGGAAGCTGCATAGAGCCTATTTTATTATTTTAGGCCTAGGAAGTCTGTCTGCGGTCCCTCGCTCCAATTGTCCTCCGCTGACCACACCAATGCTGCCTGTGTACCCCTGCCACTTAATGGAAGCTGCATAGAGCCTATTTTATTATTTTAGGCCTAGGAAGTCTGTCTGCGGTCCCTCCTTCCAATTGTCCTCCGCTGATCACACCAATGCTGCCTGTGTACCCCTGCCACATAATGGAAGCTGCATAGAGCCTATTTTATTATTTTAGGCCTAGGAAGTCTGTCTGCGGTCCCTCGCTCCAATTGTCCTCCGCTGACCACACCAATGCTGCCTGTGTACCCCTGCCACATATTGGAAGCTGCATAAAGCCTATTTTATTATTTTAGGCCTAGGAAGTCTGTCTCTGGTGCCTCCTTCCAATTGTCCTCCGCTGACCACACCAATGCTGCCTGTGTACCCTTGTAGCCAAATTTAAGCTGCATAGAGCCTATTTTATTATTTTAGGCCTAGGAAGTCTGTCTGTGGTCCCTCCTTCCAATTGTCCTCCGCTGACCACACCAATGCTGCCTGTGTACCCCTGCCACATAATGGAAGCTGCATAGAGCCTATTTTATTATTTTAGGCCTAGGAAGTCTGTCTGCGGTCCCTGCCTCCAATTGTCCTCCGCTGACCACACCAAGACTGCCTGTGTACCCCTGCCACATAATGGAAGCTGCATAGAGCCTATTTTATTATTTTAGGCCTAGGAAGTCTTTCTGCGGTCCTTCCTTCCAAATGTCCTCCGATGACGACACCAATGCTGCCTGTGTACCCCTGCCACATAATGGAAGCTGCATAGAGCCTATTTTATTATTTTAAGCCTAGGAAGTCTGTCTGCAGTCCCTCCTTCCAATTGTCCTCCGCTGACCACACCAATGCTGCCTGTGTACCCCTGCCACATAATGGAAGCTGCATAGAGCCTATTTTATTATTTTAGGCCTAGGAAGTCTGTCTGCGGTCCCTCCTTCCAATTGTCCTCCGATGACCACACCAATGCTGCCTGTGTACCCCTGCCACATAAGGGAAGCTGCATAGAGTCTATTTTATTATTTTAGGCCTAGGAAGTCTGTCTGCGGTCCCTCCCTTCAATTGTCCTCCGCTGACCACACCAATGCTGCCTGCGTACCCCTGCCACATAATGGAAGCTGCATAGAGCCTATTTTATTACTTTAGGCCTAGGAAGTCTGTCTGCGGTCCCTCCTTCCAATTGTCCTCCGCTGATCACACCAATGCTGCCTGTGTACCCCTGCCACATAATGGAAGCTGCATAGAGCCTATTTTATTATTTTAGGCCTAGGAAGTCTGTCTGCGGTCCCTCGCTCCAATTGTCCTCCGCTGACCACACCAATGCTGCCAGTGTACCCCTGCCACTTAATGGAAGCTGCATAGAGCCTATTTTATTATTTTAGGCCTAGGAAGTCTGTCTGCGGTCCCTCCTTCCAATTGTCCTCCGCTGATCACACCAATGCTGCCTGTGTACCCCTGCCACATAATGGAAGCTGCATAGAGCCTATTTTATTATTTTAGGCCTAGGAAGTCTGTCTGCGGTCCCTCGCTCCAATTGTCCTCCGCTGACCACACCAATGCTGCCTGTGTACCCCTGCCACATAATGGAAGCTGCATAAAGCCTATTTTATTATTTTAGGCCTAGGAATTCTGTCTCTGGTGCCTCCTTCCAATTGTCCTCCGCTGACCACACCAATGCTGCCTGTGTACCCTTGTAGCCAAATTTAAGCTGCATAGAGCCTATTTTATTATTTTAGGCCTAGGAAGTCTGGCTGCGGTCTCTCCTTCCAATTGTCCTCCGCTGACCACACCAATGCTGCCTGTGTACCGCTGTAGCTAAATTTAAGCTGCATAGAGCCTATTTTATTATTTTAGACCCAGGAAGTCTGTCTGCGGTCCCTCCTTCCAATTGTCCTCCGCTGACCACACCAATGCTGCCTGTGTACCCCTTCCACATAATGGAAGCTGCATAGAGCCTATTTTATTATTTTAGGCCTAGGAAGTCTGTCTGCGGTCCCTCCTTCCAATTGTCCTCCGCTGACCACACCAATGCTGCCTGTGTACTCCTGCCACATAATGGAAGCTGCATAGAGCCTATTTTATTATTTTAGGCCTAGGAAGTCTGTCTGCGGTCCCTCCTTCCAATTGTCCTCCGCTGACCACAACAATGCTGCCTGTGTACCCCTGTAGCCAAATTTAAGCTGCATAGAGCCTATTTTATTATTTTAGGCCTAGGAAGTCTGTCTGCGGTCCCTCCTTCCAATTGTCCTCCGCTGACCACACCAATGCTGCCTTTGTACCCCTGCCACATAATGGAAGCTGCATAGAGCCTATTTTATTATTTTAGGTCTAGGAAGTCTGTCTGCGGTCCCTCCCTCCAATTGTCCTCCGCTGACCACACCAATGCTGCCTGTGTACCCCTGCCACATAATGGAAGCTGCATAGAGCCTATTTTATTATTTTATTCCTAGTAAGTCTGTCTGCGGTCCCTCCCTCCAATTGTCCTCCGCTGACCACACCAATGCTGCCTGTGTACCCCTGCCACATAATGGAAGCTGCATAGAGCCTATTTTATTATTTTAGGTCTAGGAAGTCTGTCTGCGGTCCCTCACTCCAATTGTCGTCCGCTGACCACACCAATGCTGCCTGTGTACCCCTGCCACATAATGGAAGCTGCATAGAGCCTATTTTATTATTTTAGGCCTAGGAAGTCTGTCTGCGGTCCCTCCTTCCAATTGTCCTCCGCTGACCACACCAATGCTGCCTGTGTACCCCTGCCACATAATGGAAGCTCCATAGAGCCTATTTTATTATTTTAGGCCTAGGAAGTCTGTCTGCGGTCCCTCCTTCCAATTGTCCTCCGCTGACCACACCAATGCTGCCTGTGTACCCCTGCCACATAATGGAAGCTGCATAGAGCCTATTTTATTATTTTATTCCTAGTAAGTCTGTCTGCGGTCCCTCCCTCCAATTGTCCTCCGCTGATTACACCAATGCTGCCTGTGTACCCCTGCCACATAATGGAAGCTGCATAGAGCCTATTTTATTATTTTAGGCCTAGGAAGTCTGTCTGCGGTCCCTCCTTCCAATTGTCCTCCGCTGACCACACCAATGCTGCCTGTGTACCCCTGCCACGTAATGGAAGCTGCATAGAGCCTATTTTATTATTTTAGGCCTAGGAAGTCTGTCTGCGGTCCCTCCTTCCAATTGTCCTCCGCTGACCACACCAATGCTGCCTGTGTACCCCTGCCACATAATGGAAGCTGCATAGAGCCTATTTTATTATTTTATTCCTAGTAAGTCTGTCTGCGGTCCCTCCCTCCAATTGTCCTCCGCTGATTACACCAATGCTGCCTGTGTACCCCTGCCACATAATGGAAGCTGCATAGAGCCTATTTTATTATTTTAGGCCTAGGAAGTCTGTCTGCGGTCCCTCCTTCCAATTGTCCTCCGCTGACCACACCAATGCTGCCTGTGTACCCCTGCCACGTAATGGAAGCTGCATAGAGCCTATTTTATTATTTTAGGCCTAGGAAGTCTGTCTGCGGTCCCTCCTTCCAATTGTCCTCCGCTGACCACACCAATGCTGCCTGTGTACCCCTGCCACATAATGGAAGCTGCATAGAGCCTATTTTATTATTTTAGGCCTAGGAAGTCTGTCTGCGGTCCCTCCTTCCAATTGTCCTCCGCTGACCACACCAATGCTTCCTGTGTACCCCTGCCACATAATGGAAGCTGCATAGAGCCTATTTTATTATTTTAGGCCTAGGAAGTCTGTCTGCGGTCCCTCCTTCCAATTGTCCTCCACTGACCACACCAATGCTGCCTGTGTACCCCTGCCACATAATGGAAGCTGCATAGAGCCTATTTTATTATTTTAGGTCTAGGAAGTCTGTCTGCGGTCCCTCCCTCCAATTGTCCTCCGCTGACCACACCAATGCTGCCTGTGTACCCCTGCCACATAATGGAAGCTGCATAGAGCCTATTTTATTATTTTAGGCCTAGGAAGTCTGTCTGCGGTCCCTCCTTCCAATTGTCCTCCGCTGACCACACCAATGCTGCCTGTGTACCCCTGCCACATAATGGAAGCTGCATAGAGCCTATTTTATTATTTTAGGCCTAGGAAGTCTGTCTGCGGTCCCTCCTTCCAATTGTCCTCCGCTGACCACACCAATGCTGCCTGTGTACCCCTGCCACATAATGGAAGCTGCATAGAGCCTATTTTATTATTTTAGGCCTAGGAAGTCTGTCTGCGGTCCCTCCTTCCAATTGTCCTCCGATGACCACACCAATGCTGCCTGTGTACCCCTGCCACATAAGGGAAGCTGCATAGAGTCTATTTTATTATTTTAGGCCTAGGAAGTCTGTCTGCGGTCCCTCCCTTCAATTGTCCTCCGCTGACCACACCAATGCTGCCTGCGTACCCCTGCCACATAATGGAAGCTGCATAGAGCCTATTTTATTA
The DNA here is from genome assembly GCF_051348905.1 of Ranitomeya variabilis. NCBI lineage: Eukaryota > Metazoa > Chordata > Amphibia > Anura > Dendrobatidae > Ranitomeya > Ranitomeya variabilis. Next base: position 314,805,003 of record NC_135235.1, read on the forward strand.
CTTTAGGCCTAGGAAGTCTGTCTGCGGTCCCTCCTTCCAATTGTCCTCCGATGACCACACCAATGCTGCCTGTGTACCCCTGCCACATAAGGGAAGCTGCATAGAGTCTATTTTATTATTTTAGGCCTAGGAAGTCTGTCTGCGGTCCCTCCCTTCAATTGTCCTCCGCTGATCACACCAATGCTGCCTGTGTACCCCTGCCACATAATGGAAGCTGCATAGAGCCTATTTTATTATTTTAGGCCTAGGAAGTCTGTCTGCGGTCCCTCGCTCCAATTGTCCTCCGCTGACCACACCAATGCTGCCTGTGTACCCCTGCCACTTAATGGAAGCTGCATAGAGCCTATTTTATTATTTTAGGCCTAGGAAGTCTGTCTGCGGTCCCTCCTTCCAATTGTCCTCCGCTGATCACACCAATGCTGCCTGTGTACCCCTGCCACATAATGGAAGCTGCATAGAGCCTATTTTATTATTTTAGGCCTAGGAAGTCTGTCTGCGGTCCCTCGCTCCAATTGTCCTCCGCTGACCACACCAATGCTGCCTGTGTACCCCTGCCACATATTGGAAGCTGCATAAAGCCTATTTTATTATTTTAGGCCTAGGAAGTCTGTCTCTGGTGCCTCCTTCCAATTGTCCTCCGCTGACCACACCAATGCTGCCTGTGTACCCTTGTAGCCAAATTTAAGCTGCATAGAGCCTATTTTATTATTTTAGGCCTAGGAAGTCTGGCTGCGGTCTCTCCTTCCAATTGTCCTCCGCTGACCACACCAATGCTGCCTGTGTACCGCTGTAGCTAAATTTAAGCTGCATAGAGCCTATTTTATTATTTTAGACCCAGGAAGTCTGTCTGCGGTCCCTCCTTCCAATTGTCCTCCGCTGACCACAGCAATGCTGCCTGTGTACCCCTTCCACATAATGGAAGCTGCATAGAGCCTATTTTATTATTTTAGGCCTAGGAAGTCTGTCTGCGGTCCCTCCTTCCAATTGTCCTCCGCTGACCACACCAATGCTGCCAGTGTACTCCTGCCACATAATGGAAGCTGCATAGAGCCTATTTTATTATTTTAGGCCTAGGAAGTCTGTCTGCGGTCCCTCCTTCCAATTGTCCTCCGCTGACCACAACAATGCTGCCTGTGTACCCCTGTAGCCAAATTTAAGCTGCATAGAGCCTATTTTATTATTTTAGGCCTAGGAAGTCTGTCTGCGGTCCCTCCCTCCAATTGTCCTCCGCTGACCACACCAATGCTGCCTTTGTACCCCTGCCACATAATGGAAGCTGCATAGTGCCTATTTTATTATTTTAGGTCTAGCAAGTCTGTCTGCGGTTCCTCCCTCCAATTGTCCTCCGCTGACCACACCAATGCTGCCTGTGTACCCCTGCCACATAATGGAAGCTGCATAGAGCCTATTTTATTATTTTAGGTCTAGGAAGTCTGTCTGCGGTCCCTCCCTCCAATTGTCCTCCGCTGACCACACCAATGCTGCCTGTGTACCCCTGCCACATAATGGAAGCTGCATAGAGCCTATTTTATTATTTTAGGCCTAGGAAGTCTGTCTGCGGTCCCTCCTTCCAATTGTCCTCCGCTGACCACACCAATGCTGCCTGTGTACCCCTGCCACATAATGGAAGCTCCATAGAGCCTATTTTATTATTTTAGGCCTAGGAAGTCTGTCTGCGGTCCCTCCTTCCAATTGTCCTCCGCTGACCACACCAATGCTGCCTGTGTACCCCTGCCACATAATGGAAGCTGCATAGAGCCTATTTTATTATTTTATTCCTAGTAAGTCTGTCTGCGGTCCCTCCCTCCAATTGTCCTCCGCTGATTACACCAATGCTGCCTGTGTACCCCTGCCACATAATGGAAGCTGCATAGAGCCTATTTTATTATTTTAGGCCTAGGAAGTCTGTCTGCGGTCCCTCCTTCCAATTGTCCTCCGCTGACCACACCAATGCTGCCTGTGTACCCCTGCCACGTAATGGAAGCTGCATAGAGCCTATTTTATTATTTTAGGCCTAGGAAGTCTGTCTGCGGTCCCTCCTTCCAATTGTCCTCCGCTGACCACACCAATGCTGCCTGTGTACCCCTGCCACATAATGGAAGCTGCATAGAGCCTATTTTATTATTTTAGGCCTAGGAAGTCTGTCTGCGGTCCCCCCTTCCAATTGTCCTCCGCTGACCACACCAATGCTTCCTGTGTACCCCTGCAACATAATGGAAGCTGCATAGAGCCTATTTTATTATTTTAGGCCTAGGAAGTCTGTCTGCGGTCCCTCCTTCCAATTGTCCTCCACTGACCACACCAATGCTGCCTGTGTACCCCTGCCACATAATGGAAGCTGCATAGAGCCTATTTTATTATTTTAGGTCTAGGAAGTCTGTCTGCGGTCTCTCCCTCCAATTGTCCTCCGCTGACCACACCAATGCTGCCTGTGTACCCCTGCCACATAATGGAAGCTGCATAGAGCCTATTTTATTATTTTAGGCCTAGGAAGTCTGTCTGCGGTCCCTCCTTCCAATTGTCCTCCGCTGACCACACCAATGCTGCCTGTGTACCCCTGCCACATAATGGAAGCTGCATAGAGCCTATTTTATTATTTTAGGCCTAGGAAGTCTGTCTGCGGTCCCTCCTTCCAATTGTCCTCCGCTGACCACACCAATGCTGCCTGTGTACCCCTGCCACATAATGGAAGCTGCATAGAGCCTATTTTATTATTTTAGGCCTAGGAAGTCTGTCTGCGGTCCCTCCTTCCAATTGTCCTCCGCTGACCACACCAATGTTGCCTGTGTACCCCTGTAACCAATTTAAAACTGCATAGAGCCAACTTTTTGAGTTACCACATACTACCTTTGTCTGTCTGCGCCACTCAATCACGTGGTCCTCCACTGAAAAAGCTGAGCTTCAACCTTCAGGCTCTCATTAAGTAGTTTTTAATGTAACACTGCAGTTGCCCTACTGCTTTGGTTGGGGCCTAGTAACGGTGTCTGCCACTCCTTGGTGTTCTCCTCCAGGTTTCCTTGTCTGAGCTTCAACCTTCAGGCTCTCATTAAGTAGTTGTTTAGATAACACTGCATCAGGCCTACTAGTTTGGTTGGGGCCTTCTAACGGTGTCTGCCGCTCCTGGGTTTCCTCCTGTTTGTTTTTCTTGAGCTTCAACCTTCAGGCTCTCATTAGGTAGTTGTTAATGTAACACTGCAGTTGGCCTACTAGTTTGGTTGGGGCCTAGTAACGGTGTCTGCCGCTGCTTGGTGTTCTCCTCCACTGAACAAAGCAGTGCCGCCTGTTTCCTACTGTTACCAATTTAGAACTGCATTTAGCCTAGTTACTTATTTGGCCCTACTCACTGTGTCAGCCTCTCATTACAGTTGTCCTCCACTAAACAAAGCAATGCTGCCTGGTTAGTCCTGTTACCAATTTTGAACTGCATTTAGACCACTTTATTATTTGGGCCTAGATCTGTGTTTCATCCTCATCCTGCCCATTGCCCAGCCACTGCTAGATGAGTCCGCTGGTACATTGACCCAGACCACTACATTCCCTTTGCACTCTACACAGCCAGAATCTGACCCTGCTGAAAGTCAGGTTCCTCTTCCCGCTTACTATACCACCTTACATGGGGACAAAGAGGAAGGTGCAGGTGAAAGTGCAGGTTCCTTCATCAGGTGGGGGGGCATACTCGTTGGCGATGTCACTGGCACAGGGCCCCTCATAGTACGCAAAAGTGTCGCTGCCGGTGGGAGGCGCGCCCGCCGTGCAAACACACCGCCGTACTGTGAGGGGCCCTGTGCCAGTGCGAACGAGTGGGCCCCCCCTGCTTGCTCAGGATCACATCACTTGCAACATTGAAATACTTACCTCTCCCTGCTCCACCGCCGTGACGTAGTCCACGTTTCCTGGGCCCACTAAAAACTTTAACCAGCCCTACCCCCCACAACTTTAGCCAAATGACCCCCAATTTCCAATGACTAACTATTATTATAAAGTAAATTAATATTGACAAGCTTCAGTAACAAGAATGGATGTTTTTGCCATTAAAATGGGCACTGTAGGTGTTTTCCTGGCCTCCACTCATTGCCGACTATGCTTCCCCATTGACTTGCATTGGGTTTCATGTTTCGGTCGATCCCCGACTTTTCGCAATAATCGGCCGACTTCACTCGACTCGACTTTTGACAAAGTTGGGTTTCGCAAAACCCGACTCAACCCCAAAAAAGTAAAAGTCGCTCAACCCTAGTCAGAAATAGTGAATTCATGAGGCTGTTATATGAGCATCATAAATTCATTATTTCTGACACCTGACTTGATGAGTATAGATCTCTTTAGTATGACAGTCATTGTCTTTTCAGTCTGTGTCCAATGGATACTGCAGAACAGAATCAGGATGCAATGACATCAACAAGCTTACCACTAAAGCAACATGGCTGCCGTCACACTAGCAGTATTTGGTCAATATTTTATATCAGTATTTGTAAGCCAAAACAAGGAGTGGAACAATTAGAGGTAAATTATAATATTAACATAATAACTAGCACCTCTGCCTTTATCACCCACTCCGGGTTTGGGATTACAAATACTGATATTAAATACAGACCAAATACTGCTAATTTTAGGACAGCCTTGGTTTGTAGAGGAAATACATAGGAGACACGGTCAACACAACCAAAAATAAAGTTTATTAATGAGAATTATTATTAACATTTAAGAAAATTACTGGTACAGATAAAATTACAACAGGACATTTACACAACAATGTCCTGCCATGACACACGTCCAATATCAGAATCAAAAAAGGCAGCAAATTGGTCCCGCATGTGACCAACTTAGGCCTCTTTCACACGTCAGTGTCTCCGGTACGTGTAGTGACAGTTTTCTCACGTACCGGAGACACTGACACACGTAGACCCATTTAAATAAATGGGTCTATGCACATGTGCGTGTTTTCACACGGACCGTATGTCCGTGCTGAAAACACGTCGACATGTCCGTTTTCTACCGGCAGCACGGACCACAATACGGACAGCACACGTGCACACGGAGAACAGTGTGCACTCTCCTCCGTGTGCACGTACCGCCCGCAGGAGAGACAGCGCTACACTAAGCGCTGTCCCCCCCCGCTGTGGTGCTGAAGGCGGCATTCATCTTTTCTCCCCCGCGGGAGAGAAGAGATGAAAGATCTTTTTTTTTTTTTTTTGTGACCAATAAAGTTTTCATGTGTCCCCCCCCCCCCCCTCAGTGCGCCACCTGGTCCCTTGCCGCAGAAATACTCACCCGGCTCCCGCGATGTCTCCTCTGTCCTCTCCGCGCTGGCAGCTTCTCCTGTGTGAGCGGTCACGTGGTACCACTCATTACAGTCAGGGAATATTGCACATGCAAACTTTATTTCCCCCCCTCCAAAAAAAAAAAAAAAAAAGATCTTTCATCTCTTCTCTCCAACGAACGCTGGGGGAGAAGAGATGAATTCTGCCTTCAGCACCACATGCGGGGGGGACAGCGCTTAGTGTAGCGCTGTCTCTCCTGCACGGTCCGTGTCGTCCTCAGGCGGCACACGGGCGGCACACGGATGCCGCACGTATGTGCCACTTGAGCACACGGACATACGGACACGGATATCTCCGGTACCGGTTTTTCCCGGTACCGGAAATATCAGGACGTGTGAAAGAGCCCTTAAGCAGTTGACCGCAGTGGGTGATGGTGGCAATCAGGCAGTGGGTGTGCAACTGGTTCATCCAGTTCAATGTTGGGTTGCTCCTTTGCCATTATATAATTGTGCAGAACCACACAGGCTTTGACCACCTCGTCGACTGTCTCCATTTTTAGATTAATGGCTGATGCAAGAATGCGCCATTTTGAGACTAGAATGCCAAAGGTACACTCTACTGTTCTTCGGGCCCTGGTCAGTCTGTAGTTAAAGATCCTTCTAGTGTGGTTCAAGTCCCGACTGGAATATGGCTTCTGTAGGTTTTCACACATCTGAAAGGCCTCATCCACAACCATAACAAATGGCATCGGTTGACCTTGACTGTTGGGGAGCGGTTGTGGCCGTGGAAAATTAAAATTTTTGCCATACACATGGCGGCCCATATCAGAGTTCTTAAAAGTCTGGGAATCGTTGCCACGGCCAAAAGCTCCAACGTCCACAGTGATGAAGTGACAGTCTGCATCGGCTATTGCCATGAGCACAACAAAAAAATATTTTTTGTAATTGAAGTACTCCGATCCTGTTCTGGCTGGTTTGATAATGCGAATGTGCTTTCCATCAACCGCTCCCAAACAGTTTGGGAAATCACACACACTCCAGAATTTTTCCGCAATTTCAAGCCACATGTCCAAGGTGGGTAGGGGTATAAACTCATCCCGGAGTACATTCCACAAAGCCCGGCAGGTGTCCATGACTATTCCGGACAGGGTGGATATTCCAAGCCGGTATTGGAAGTGAAGGGATGATAAACTCTCTCCGGTTGCCAAAAATCTGTAAGAAAAACAAACAAACAAAAAATTACAATCTATTCTATTTATGGTGTGGTTACCCTAAAGACAGAAAGGAAAATACCCCAAAAAATACATGTCAGAACACCCAAAATTTGGACTGTCATTGGTTTAGATTTGGAACTTACCTTAATGTAACCAGCAGACGTTCCTCGGGTGGAATCGCTCTACGGAGCTGGGTGTCCTGTCTCCGTATGGTTCCTCGGACACGCATAGAAAAGCGTGCAAACGCTGCATTTTTTTAACCTCATGCGTTCCCGCATGCATCTAAAAAGCGCTGCTTTTGTATGTGTTTCCATGCATTTTTTCCTGCACTTGAGGATGTGGATTAAACTCTGCGAATTCGAACGCTAATGTGAAACTAGCCTATGTGCACATGTTGCAGATTTTGATGCGGATCTGCAGCATATTTGGACTCACGGAATTGAATCAAATCTGCAGTGTAGTGCCCAGCCAATGTTAGTCATTGTGAAATTCATAATTGTTTTGCACATGCTGCGGAAAAATTTGCACGGATTTGCAGCGTTTTATTTTCCGCAGCATGTCAATTCTTTTTGCGGATCTGCAGCGTTTCTGCACCCATTGACTTCCATTGAATCAGTCAAATCTGCAGCAAGCCCACAGGTGTTAAAAGATTTGCGGTTTTGCTGCGGAGTTGCGTGCGAGAAACTGCAGATAGGGAGGAGGAAGAGTGTGTGGGCAGGGAAGATGTGCGTGTCTGTCTGCTGGTATCTGTGTGTGTGTGTGTGTGTGCGTGTGTCTACGGGTGTGTGCGCGGCTGTGTGTGTGGGTCTGTGTGTGTCTGTGTGTCTCTGTGTGTGTGCTAGTGTGTGCGGATCTGTGTAGCCAGGCATCGTCTGATGGAACTACGCTCCCATCGGCTATGAATGCTGTCACATATAACAGTGACAGCATTAGCCAATGATCGGGCAGTAGTCCCATCAGATGATGCATGTGCTAACTAATGAAAAAAAAAAACATACAACATACAATACATACTCACAAAACACCTAGTCCCTGACACCCTAGTTCTCCTGTAACAAAAATGAAAAAAAAAAATCAACCTATACTTACCTTTCTGCCGTAGTCCATTTAATAATGAGAGTCCCACGGTGATCTCCCGTGTAGAACAGTGACATTAGGAGATGTCACTGTTCTACAAGGCCCGCTGGCATGCACTTACTGGAGGTAATCCTCCGCGGTGTATATCTCCACTGCCGGGAGAGAGGTCACCTGAGTTCATGCTGTCACAGGCAACGCTATGTGAGAAAATTCTCACTCAGTGATGCCGTAAAGTGAGAGCACAAACTCAGGTGACTTCTTCAGTGATGCACTGCACTAGACATTGTCTCCTGTCAGTGCATCACTGTAGAACAGTGACATCACCTGATGTGACTGCTTTATAGGGGAGATCATCGTGGGACACTTGTAATTAAATGGATTACATTGGAACAGGGAGTATTTGTGTTGGTTTACTTTTTTTTTTGCAGGAAAACGGGGGCATTGCAGAACTTAGGAGTACAATAAAGATGGGAAAACGTGTTGTGTTTTATTTCATTAAAATACTTTATTCTGGCTGTGTCTTTATTTAACACCTTAACAACTATAGGATTAGTAATGGATAGGTGTCTTATTGACATCTCTCCATTACTAAGCCAGGCTTGATGTCACCTAACAATACAAAGGTGACATTAACCCCCCAACTATTACCCCATATGCCACCACTACAGGGCAGTGGGAAGAGAGAGGCTAAGTGCTGGAATTGGCACATCTTAGCGATGCGTCATTTCCGGGGTGGCTGAGAGCTGGTGTTTGTAGCCAGGGGGGGCAATATCCATGGCCCCTTCCTAGGCTAGTAATATAAGCCCACAGCTGTCTGCATAGCCTTTTCTGGCTATTAATTATAGGGGGACCCCACATCATTCTTTGGGGGGCTCCTCTATTTTAATAGCCAGTAAAGACTAATTATACAGCTGTGAGCTGATATAGTGTCACGGAGTTAGGCTCACACTAGCAGTTTTTGGTCAGTATTTTACATCAGTATTTGTAAGCCAAAACCAGGAGTGGGTGATAAATGCAGAAGTTGTGCATATGTTTCTATTATACTTTTCTTCTAATTGTTCCACTCCTGGTTTTGGCTTACTAAGGCTGCTTTCACACTAGCGTCGTACGACGCACGACGAATTGCGTCGTTGCGATGTACCGACGCAAGCAGTGAAAGCGCCGCACAACGGGGGCAGCGGATGCTGTTTTTCAACGCATCCGCTGCCCCATTGTGAGGTGCGGGGAGGAGGGGGCGGAGTTCCGGCCGCGCTTGCACGGTCGGAAATGGCGGACACGACGCACCAAAAAACGTTACATGCAACTTTTTTGGTAGCGACGGTCCAACGCAACACGACGCAACCGTCGCACGACGGTTGCGACGTGTGTCAATGCGTCGCACTGCGTCGCTAATGCAAGTCTATGGAGAAAAAACGCATCCTGCAAGCACTTTTGCAGGATGCGTTTTTTTCTACAAAACGACGCATAGCGATGTGCAGTGCACGACGCTAGTGTGAAAGTAGCCTAATACTGATGTAAAATACTTACCAAATACTGCTAGTGTAACGGCAGCCTTACCGCGACTGAGTAGTACCAGAAGACCACAGCATCTTAGAGAAGCAGGAAGAGACGCTCGTTGTCACAGGACCATAAGTATGAAAATCGCAAATGAGTGAAGTGTCCATGTGACGACTACTGGAACCTGCAGAGCTGAATCCTGACATCGCAAACTTCTGAATTCTCACACCGAATGCACTGCACACTTTTAGGATTCTCCCTTGCTGGTGGACAGTCATGTCAACACAAGCTTGCGATTTGTATACTTCTGACCACATTCCGACTAGACATGCCCAGCCTCGCTCAGTTCATTATCATTGAGTGAGGCCACACATGTCTAGTCAGCACATGAACGCATGTTTGTAAAGCAGGAGAGAATCCTGACAGTGTGCAGTGCGCACTATGAGAACTCAGAAGTCTGCAGTCACAAAGAATGACTGCAGACTGATTACAAACCTGGACATCCCCTTTAAAGCTCCTAACATAAATAAAAACATGAGAATTATTCAGTATCATAAATAACATTTACATCCAGTTACCTTATAGATGATGTCGTCTCTCAAGCCGTTCTCCTTCTTTTCTTCATCTTGTCCAGATCCCATGAAGCGTTTTCTCATCCACAGCTCGTCGCTGCAGACTTCCATCTTCTCCGCTCTTTTGCAGAAAATCTCCACATGATGCCCTTAAAGATACAAGTGTCATTAAAGTGCTCCTGAATAAAAAATTGCCCCATCCCCAAATTCTCCCCACACATAATAAATCCCCCTATCCCCACTCAAATTGTCCACACACATATTATTGTCCTCTACCCCACAGCATCATTGCTCTCTTCACCACCTCCATCATTACCTTCTCCATCACGCCCATCATTGCCCATTTCACCACCTCCAGCATTTCCTCCCCCAATCCCATCATTGCCCTTTCCAACACATCCATCGTTTACTCCTCCCCCACCATCCCCATCTTTGCCCATTCCACCACTTCCATCATTTCCTCCTCCCTCACCATCCCCATCATTGCCTTCTCCCCGTCAGCCCCATCATTGCCCTCTCCTCTCCAACCATCCCTATCATTGCTCTCTCCCCATCAGCCCTATCATTGCCCTCTCCTCCACCACCATCCCCATCATTGCTCTCTCCTGTCAGCCCCATCATTGCCCTCTCCTCCCCCACCATCCCCATCATTGCTCTCTCCCCATTAGCCCCATCATTGCCCTCTCCTCCCCCACCATCCCCATCATTGCTCTATCCCGTCAGCCCCATCATTGCCCTCTCCTCCCCCACCATCCCCATCATTGCTCTCTCTCGTCAGCCCCATCATTGCCCTCTCCTCCTCCACCATCCCCATCATTGCCCTCTCCCCATCAGTCCCATCATTGTCCTCTCCTCCCCCACCATCCCCATCATTGCTCTCTCCCCATCAGCCCCATCATTGCCCTCTCCTCCCCCACCATCCCCATCATTGCTCTATCCCGTCAGCCCTATCATTGCCCTCTCCTCCCCCACCATCCCCATCATTGCCCTCTCTCCGTCAGCCCCATCATTGCCCTCTCCTCCTCCACCATCCCCATCATTGCTCTCTCCCATCAAACCCATCGTTGCCCTCTCCTCCTCCACCATCCCCATCATTGCCCTCTCACCGTCAACTGCCCGCCGCAGCCACCCTGCAGGGGCCCCCTCCATCTCCACACATGTTGGGAGCCGGCGCTCTGCAGCTTCTCTGTGCCAGCTTGACAGTCGGCATAGAGAACAGCTGACTCCCAGGCTGGGGTGGCAGAATGCAGCCACCAGGGGAGACACTGCGTACCGCCACATTAGGTGGCCTGACTGCGCACCCCTGCCGGCTGCGCCCAGGGCACATGCCCCGGCTGCCCCCTAGATACGCCACTGGTCGGCGCAACGTACCGACAGAAGTTTGCCCTTTCACATTTCCGTCTGTAGTCCCGGGGAGGAAAGAGAGTGCAAGATTTCCTGCTGGGCATGCGCAGTCAGAAACACTGGATACAACGTACAGAAAAATGTTCCCTTGAACGTTTTTTGCACATTTCGCAGGATCCAGTGCCCAGCGGACAAAACGTGAGTACATACGTCGCTAATACAAGTCTATGGGAAAATGCAGGATCCTGCATCATTTATGGGCCCGGTGGGCAGAGAGAGGGGGCCCACATCGGGCCCCGTGTCATCTTCTCACCAGGCCCATACCGGCGCTGCGGCGGTTTCCTATTGACACGCCCGCACGTCAATTGGAGGCTGACAGCTGAAGTCGGCCGCAGGCGCAGCTCACACGTCGCCGGCGTCTGACGTCATTGTCAGTCGCCGGTGAGTGTGCGCTGCTGGAGGGAGCTCGCCGCTGGAGCGCACAGGTCAGGTGAGGAGAACTCGTTTTTTGGGGGTTTTTTTTGCGAACGGCAATCCGGGAGGCCCGGGGCAATATGCTTGAGACACTGGGGGCAATGCTGGAGACACTGGGGCAGATTTCTGGACACACTGGGGGCAATGCTGGAGGACACACTGGGGCAGATGATTGCTGGACACACTGGGGGCAATGCTGGAGACACTGGGGGCAATGCTGGAGACACTGGGGGCAATGCTGGAGACACTGGGGCAATGCTGGAGACACTGTGGGCAATGCTGGAGACACTGGGGGCAATGCTGGAGACACTGGGGGCAATGCTGGAGACACTGGGGCAATGCTGGAGACACTGGGGCAATGCTGAAGACACTGTGGGCAATGCTGGAGACACTGGGGGCAATGCTGGAGACACTGGGGGCAATGCTGGAGACACTGGGGGCAATGCTGGGGGCAATGCTGAACACACTGGGGCAGATGATTGCTGGAGACACTGGGGGCAATGCTGGAGACACTGGGGGCAATGCTGGAGACACTGGGGGCAATGCTGGAGACACTGGGGGCAATGTTGGAGGACACACTGGGGCAATGCTGGAGACACTGGAGCAGATTGCTGGACACACTGGGGCAATGCTGGAGACACTGGGGCAATGCTGGAGACACTGGGGCAGATTACTGGACACACTGGGGCAATGCTGGAGACACTGGGGCAATGCTGGAGACACTGGGGGCAATGCTGGAGACACTGGGGCAATGCTGGAGACACTGGGGCAATGCTGGAGACACTGGGGCAGATTGCTGGACACACTGGGGCAATGCTAGACACACTGGGGCAATGCTGGACACACTGGGGCAATGCTGGAGACACTGGGGCAATGCTGGAGACACTGGGGGCAATGCTGGAGACACTGGGGCAATGCTGGAGACACTGGGGCAATGCTGGAGACACTGGGGCAGATTGCTGGACACACTGGGGCAATGCTAGACACACTGGGGGCAATGCTGGAGGACACACTGGGGCAGATGATTGCTGGACACACTGGGGGTAATATGCTGGAAACACTGGGGGTAATTGTTATGGACCTGGTGGTTAGGTGCACCAGGAATGACCTGATAGTTAAACACGGAATCGGGACGAGCTCTGGGGAAATGGGAACTCTGCTGACCGCAAACCCTACTCCTACCAACACAACTAGAAATAGCCGTGGAGTGTGCCTGACTCTGCCTAGATGCCTCTTCACAGCCTAAGAGCTAACTACCCCTAAAGAAAGGAAACAAAGCCTCACTTGCCTCAGAGAAATTTCCCCAAAGGTAAAAGCAGCCCCCCCACAAGTATTGACTGTGAGTTAAGAGGAAATCACAAACACAGGATGAAATAGGCTTTAGCAAAGGGAGGCCAGTCTAACTAAACAGATTGAGGATAGAAAAGGGATCTTTGCGGTCAACACAAAAAACTACAAAACCACGCAGAGTGTGCAAAAAATACCCCCGCACCGACTCACGGTGTGGAGGTGCAACACTGCACCCCAGAGCTTCCAGCTAGCAAAGAAACATCATGATAGCGAGCTGGACTAGAATTTAGCAGTGCTAAGAAATATATTCAGACAGCAGTAACATCAAATGAACTAGCAGGGACTTAGCTTCTGCTGGAGTAGACAGGTCCTCAGGAAGATCCAGGAGAGATCTGAACCAGTACTAGAACATTGACAGCTGGCATGGAGTAACGATCTGAGTGGAGTTAAATAGAGAATCCAGCCTAGCCCTAAACGAGGGCAGGTGGGGAAGGAATCTCAGAACCAGCAGCTCCACTCACAGCCACCAGAGGGAGTCCACGGACAGAACTCACCGAAGTACCATTCATGACCACAGGAGGGAGTTCGAGAACGGAATTCACAACAGGTAATATGCTGGACACACTGGGGCAGATTGCTGGACACACTGTCTGGGGGCAATACTGGACTCTCTGGGGCAATATGCTAGACATACTGGGGCAGATTGTTGAACACACTGTCTGGGGGCAATGCTGGACATAGGGGCTAATTAAGGGATATTATTACTGTAGTGATGTATTTATTTTATTTTTTGAGGACATTGTTTTAAATGGGGGGGCGGTCCTGTTACTGTGTAGAGTGACACTATGTCTCCTCTTTTTCTTCATGTGGTGTAATGTAGAAGTTGGGAAAAATTAAGTAATGTGTTCTGCAAGCGGAGCTTGAGATAACTGTGTTATTTCCTGCAGAGACAAGTCCTGGCTGGAAGAAGTGATAGCGGTCTCTGCTGGATGAAAGATGAAGGACTTCACCTACAGACATCACTGGCGAGTCAGTGTGTTACCTATACACTGACACTATACACTGTATACTATATACAGAGCTCCTGTAAATAATGTCACCAGTAGTGTTGAGCATTCCGATACCGCAAGTATCGGGTATCGGCCGATACTTGCGGGTATCGGAATTCCGATACCGAGATCCGATACTTTTGCGGTATCGGGAATCGGTATCGGGATTAATATCAATATGTAAAATAAAGTATTAAAATAAAAAATAGGGATATACTCACCTCTCCGGCAGCTCCTGGACTTTACCGCCGTAACCGGGAGCCGTTGTACCTAAGAATGCGCGCTTGAAGGGCCTTAGATGAGGTCACTGCGCTCTGATTGGTCCGTAGCGGTCGCGTGACCGCTACGCGACCAATCACAAAGCAGTGACGTCACCTAAGGTCTTTCAAGCGCTTGAAATACCTTAGAAGACGTCACTGCTTTTTGATTGGTCGCGTAGCGATCACACGACCGCTACGGACCAATCAGAGCGCAGTGACCTCATCTAAGGCCTTTCAAGCGCGCATTCTTAGATACAACGGCTCCCGGTTACGGCGGTAAAGTCCAGGCTGCGTCGGAGGGTGAGTATATCCCTATTTTTTATTTTAATACTTTCTTTTACACATTGATATGGATCCCAGGGCCTGAAGGAGAGTTTCCTCTCCTTCAGACCCTGGGAACCATACAGGATACCATCCGATACTTGGTGTCCCATTGACTTGTATGGGTATCGGGTATCGGTATCGGATTAGATCCGATACTTTGCCGGTATCGGCTGATACTTTCCGATACCGATACTTTCAAGTATCGGACGGTATCGCTCAACACTAGTCACCAGTGATCACTGTATTACCTATACACTATATACAGAGGTCCTGTGTACAATGTCACCAGTGATCGCTGTATTACCTCTACACAGACACTGCATACTAAGTACAGATCTCCTGTGAATACTAGCACTTATGGTGATAGTATTGTGTTTTGTTTTTTTTATTACTGATCAGTATTGTAGTATTCAGTCACTGTGTGGTGGTAATATGTGGTCTGGAAATGGTGTTGTTGTATTTGTCCCTTGTATGTGCTATTTGGTCACCAAGTGGTGGTAATATGTGTTCTTGACATGGTGCGGTGGTATTTGTTCCTTGTATGTGATATGTGATTCAGTGACCCCTGTAACAGGTAGGGGGCGCTGCATGATCTCCCCGGTATGTGCACGGAGTCGTATTGAGGCCGTGAGGATCGACCTGCAGTGATGTCAGGATCACGTGACCAGCCCATGTGATCCATTATTGTGGGTGTGGTTACAGGTACATAACGTGACCAGGGTGTGGGTCACAGGGGTTCCTGAGGGCCTGTGCATGGGCTGTGTATGCTCCTGTGTTGGAAGCCCTGGGAGGAGGCTTCCTGTGTATGCACATGGTTTGGACCTGGTGGCCTGGGTGTTGGACTAAGTCCTGAATAGCACCCAGACAGGCCACATGCCTCTGTGGTGGACGGTCCCAGGTGGGATGGACGTTCTGAAGACCACAGTGTGATCATGGTCCTGGACAGTCTGTGTTAGAAGCTCCTGTGAGTGGAGTCTCCTTGGAGCACCTGAGAGACTGTGGACCTGGATGATCGGTGTTGGGGAAGCTACCGGCCTTTGGTGGCTCTGGACTGACTGATGTGTGCCGGCCAGGCAAGTTGGTGAACCCCGTAGTGCAGTTTCCCCAGGAGAGAGGACTGACAAGGAGTCAGCAGATGGAGCAGGAGCTCCCATAAGGTACCTCCATAAACTGTTGGTGCTTGTATCATGAACTGTGTGGTAACCCACGGCAACTGGTCAGTGAGGACCAGTGTGTTTAGTTGCCACAGAATAAGGGTCTGAATCTAGAAGTGATATCCTGGTTCAGTAAGTAAATGGACTGCTCATGGTATGGTTTATGAGGCATAATAAACCGTATGGACTGTACTGTTTTAAAAACCAGTACCCGTGTGCTGAATATCGCGGCCAAGCGAGTGTCCCCCAATACACTCAGTAAGAGTAGTCTTACAGATATTATTCGATCACTGTGGTTGTAATTTGTGGTCTGGTCATGGTGCGGTGGCATTTGTTCCTTTTATGTGATATTGGTCAAAATATACCTAAATTGTATTGCATATTTTAACAAATATTTAATAGGTTACAGTAGAGTAGGGCCCGGCCATTTTTCTGGAATAATCTGGTTCAGGTATCACATGACCCCCGTCACATGACCGGGGGAGCCCCACAGTGTCTGAAAAGCCCGGGGCCCTGGCTACCCTTAATCCACCCCTGGGGCAAGTTAGGGGTCCCCCTAGTGCTAGGGCCAGGAAAGGTGCCCCTGGTTCCAGTTTACTTGCCAGTCCAGTCGTGACAGATAGCCTGGGAAGCTCCATGGGTATTACCCCCTTCCCAGTGTCATGACTCTGGACGAGTTGATCCAGGTTCCGTCCTGGTCAGGTCAGGGTGAACTCTAGCTGCCTCTCTCTGGTTCTGTGGAATCTATTTAATGCTGGTGGTTCCTGGGTCAGGTGTTGGTGATTCTTCTGTGTACTCGGTTAGTGGTTGCTGACCCAGGTCACTCATCCGTAATCGTTGTACCTCTGTGCGTGTGAGCTTTGTTGTGTATGACCCGGTTCTGTCCCCTAACTTCTGCCTCTGTTTCCTGCTTGGTACTTATCTGTCCTTCCTGGTTCTCTGACCCCTTGGCTCATCTCAGTTAACTCTTCTCTTTCCCCTGGTACCTCGCTCTCATCCGGCTCTTGACCCTCGGCTCCCCACTGACTACGTTATTATTCTCTGCACTGTGCTCCATGCTCTCGGCTTATTCCCCGTCCTCTCACGCGGTGGCTCTGCCCCTCTGCGATCACGTGACTGTCTAGTCTCAGGTCCTGTGCACACTGCGTGCCCCCTGCTTGCACCATTTAGGCTTTCCACAGTGACACTATCTGTGTCATTACACCCAGGATTTTGAAATTTAAATAATAGAGATTTTGGGTTTATATCAATCATGTAAATCATAAATAATTCCCATAAAATACGATTTTTTATTTGAACATTTGAAATGCCACCAACCTATGGCTACCGACACACAAAATCACCGTGAAAAAAAAAACAGTAGTAAAAAAATGGTGAAAAGAACGGTGAAAAAACACTAATGGGGAGGGTTAACTGAAACCTGCTATGGTATATATGCTGATGCCTACCTCACTGCGGGGGTTGGCACCCTAGAGGGAGCGTTGTGGTGCCCCCGCTCAATGATGGCTTTCCCAAGGTCCCTAGATGCACCCTGCAGTGAACGTTGACCCTTCTATCCAGATGGAGATCTGAAGGGTCCCCTGATGTCTATACAGAGATCAAACCTATAGCTAACGAAACCCTGATCCCCCAGCCCTATTAAAAACAATGGAGAACATGTATCTCGGAAAGGGTCGGCAGTATGTCTAGATTTTGCAGAATCCTGGTCAATGCTTCTGTATACATATATGCAATCATATGGTGCCAGTGCAAAAATCTCTATGCCACAGAATTATCCTGAGCACCTTAATCCTGAGCACCTTAATATCACAGGGATTATCGCAACAGTGATTTCTTATAATGCGCTCCAAGATATCATCACCGGCTCACAAATGTATTTAATAACTGTGGTACTCATCATTAAGCCGTCTGCCGCCCGCCTTTTCTCGCCTCAACGCGCTTTGCCCCTCTGGCTCATCAGGAGGCACGATTCCAAAGCATGTGTCTCGATAGGATATGATAAGTTTGCAAACCATTTACTAACCTCGGTTTAAAAAGACCCGCTCTCTTGCGCACCATGCTGTTCCACTTCCTGTTAATTAGCAGGAAGAGCACTTTTCCAGGTGCATTTTGGGTATCGAACCTGAGCAGTGCCTGCTTCCAGTGGAACGCAGCTGTATTCGCTGCGTTCCAACATGATGCAGCTCAGTGCGTCTGCGCAGCTCAGCTCTCCCATTACGTGCCCCGTGTCTGCGCTCTAATTACAGGTCGCTTTGCGCATATTCCAGGTGGAATGCTGCTCTGTCCATTGCGTTCAAACCTGGAGTGGCCTTTAGATATGTTGCTTCTAACTGCCCATGCTAAGAATGGAGCCCAGGTTAATTTTATTATCATTATTACTGCTCTCTAATGGGTAATAAATGATTTTATATAGAATATAATATGTATATAGATTAGCAGTGAGTTATCACTCACTATACAATTTCACTGACTTGAAGTATACCTGCTGGCTCACTATAAATTATCACACTCTTAGCAGGCTCTTATCGTACAATCGAAATACTAATGCTTCCAATGATTATGTAGGAGGCTAAAAGCAATGAGGCCCCTTGTCTATATCTTATATCATTTTGTGCCTTAGCATATTACAGTATTTAGAGGCATCTCTTGCCCTTGGGGACACTAATAAGTTAGATGGTATATCCAATATATGTAAATGAGCTGCCAAAATGCAATGGGTCAATAACTCAAGGGTTATTTTCTATCAAAAAAAGGTTATTTACAGCAATCTGTATATCCCTCTAAGACCAGGATCATCTAAAGTACAGCATGTCCAGGTTCATCATTAATCAGAGTCCTCTCATTCCCCGAAATGGGGGGAGGAGCCTAGAGGTCCTTCTGTGTGAATTATAAAAAACATGCAAATGATAATTGTTCGTTTATACCTCTCGGGGTTATTGCATCCATACGAAAAGTCCATTCACACTCTGTGTAAAATTGCCCTGTCCACGTTGCCACCTCTCAGGCTGGACCCGTGGAAGCGCTGATTGCGTGAAACAGCCGTCGTCCAGTTCACCCTCCCCGCACCCTCATCGCCTACAACCTGCTGTTGTATTTTAACAAATATGACACATTAAAGAACATCACTGCACTGACATTGGTGAGTGCCGCTTTTTTCTGTTCTCGGCTCTGTGTTTGTGTTGCATACCTCTCAGGCTTTGTTTAACCACTTCTATAACTGTGAACTTGACATTATTTATGTCATCCTGATGTTTCATCCTCATGTGTTTGGCTAGGGGGGGTATCCCTGTTATTTCTTATATCCCCCATGTGTTCACCTACCCTCCTACGGAATTCTCTCTTAGTTTTCCCTATGTAATCCTTTGGGCAGGGACATGTGGCCATATAGACCACCCCCATTGTTTTACAGTTAGAGAAGTCTCTGTGATAAAACACTTTCCCTGTTGAGGAGCTCACAAATGATTTGTTTGGTTTCATTCACCTGCACATTTGGCAGTTTCCACATTTATAGAACCCACAAGGTTTTCTGTCCAACCATGTCCCTTTCCTGGTCGGCCTCGTATAATAGCTGTGTACGAGCAAGTCCTTGAATGACTTCCCCTTTCTAAAAGTGATGTCAGGGCGTACCCCTATCATATCTCTCAATTCAGGATCCATTTTGAGGGTGTCCCAATGCTTATTGATTATCTCTCTGACTTTCTGGTGCTGGTTATCATAGGTCCCCATGATTCTGATTGGTTAGTTTCTAGGCTCTTCACGAGCGTTCTGTTTGTGTAACAGATTCTGTCTATCCTCATAAGTTGCAAATTGATATGCCATATCAAAGACATGACCTGGATAACCCTTTTCCTTAAATCTGTTATACATAATCTGCCGCTTGACCGTGAAAGGTCCTTGTGTCTGAGCAATTCCTTCTCAGTCTCAGGAATTGGCCCTTGGGGATCCATCTTTTTAGGGGAATTGGATGATGACTATGCCAACTCAGGAGGCTGTTGGTACTAGTTGGTTTCCGATATATACTGGTTGTTAGACCTCCATTTTGTTCCTTTTTAATTTTTACATCCAGGAACGCTATTTCCTCCTTGTGGATCTCTGAGGTGAAACTAAGGCCCATGTTGTTATAGTTTAGCTCCTTTATAAGTAGCCATCAATGTGGCTTGTTGCACACTATGGTTTCTCCGATATATATGTATATATGGCATTACCATTGTAAAGGAATCAATCTTATCGGAGTGTCTGTATATGTCTTTCGGTCTCTTTGGGGGCGCTGCATATGTTTGTGGCGTCCCCGTGGATTTGATAGGCATGTGCATGATAATTTTGCGAGATAGGCTGTGACTGTTCATATGCACGATGTGCGCTCGAGTTGTCAGCACTAGGTAGAATTGAAGACCATAGCCTACAGATGTGCTGTGGTCCTCTGTCTGTGGGTGTGCTGTCACGAACCATGACTGCGTCGCATGCTCTGACATGTGACACGTTGTCATGGTATCTGTGGATGTGCGTGCACACAGAGAGGTAGTTACTGCTTATATGGAAACAATATGAGCCGGGCGGCAGTTATGGACATGCGCGGCGTGCGCTGAAGCTGTAAATTCCGGGTGGCTCTTTCCCGCCGTAGTGCGCTGTAATTGAAGGTTTTATTCTGTTGATATATTGCGGTCCTCTGTCTGTGGGCGTGCCTTCATGAACCATGAGTGCGTCGCATGCTTTGTCATGTGACGCGTTGCCATGGTGTCTGTGGATGTGTGTGCACACAGCTGAGTACTTGCTGCTTATGGGAACAATATGAGCCGGGCGGCAGTTGTGGACATGCGCAGTGGGTGGTGTTGCTAAAAAATCCCAGATGGCTCTTTCTTGCTGTTGTAAGGCCCCTTCTTTGATCGCCCTATGCGATACGGCTTTTTTGACCGGTGGGCATGGTTTTGCGGTAACCATGGCGGCGCCGCAAACTTAGTGTTGCGGCGGTGATCCTTGGGCTGCGGGCATGCGCACTGGGAGAAGTAGGTTGCCTTGCTGTTATTTTCAAGCCTTAGATCACATGACTTTGGTCAGGTGGGGACATATATGGGCGTACGAGGTAGCACTGTGTGTCAAAACTGGATTGGTTTTTGGCAAATATGTCGGCATATGTCGCTTTCCGGGATTGGGCCCGTTTACATGGCTAGTGATTTGCTGGCAGTAGTGAAGTAAGGAACAGGCTATACTATTGGTTAAACAACACAGGTTGGTCTAGATGGTATAGATCTGATGATTGGTTCAGTCATGACAGGCAGCTTTGTTTATAGATATTTGATTCCATTCATGTGCTAGTTAGCTTTACTACAGGTTACGTTATGTGCCAAGTGGGATGTATATAATATGGTGTCACAGTTTTAACTATACTGTTTTTATAGGATGTATATTTTGTGTTGTTTTTGTAAATCACTGAACTTTCTATGTAAATTGTGTGGGCGGTCCATGATGAGGTGATTGGTGGGTGATGACCCACTTCCTATTTAAGGCTGCCAGTTTGATTGTTATGTATGCTTAATAAAGACCCTTGAGGTTGAAACGTTGCATTTATGGCTTAATAAAGAAGAACTTCTTTCACCCTGACTGGATGCTGTCCTTCACTTCAACCTATGGTACCTTCTCTAACTGTAAAACAATGGGGGTGGTCTATATGGCCACGTGTCCCTGCCCAAAGGATTAAATAGGGAAAACTAAGAGAGAATTCCATAGGAGGGTAGGTGAACACATGGGGGATATAAGAAATAACAGGGATACCCCCCCCTAGCCAAACACATGAGGATGAAACATCAGGATGACATAAATAATGTCAAGTTCATGGTTATAGAAGTGGTTAAACAAAGCCCGAGAGGTGGCAACATGGACAGGGCAATTTTACAAAGAGAGTGTGAATGGACTTTTCGTATGGATGCAATAACCCCGAGAGGTATAAGCGAACAATTATCATTCGCATGTTTTTTATAATTCACACAGAAGGACCTCTAGGCTCCTCCCCCTCATTTCGGGGAATGAGAGGACTATGATTAATGATGAACCTGGACATGCTGTACTTTAGATGATCCCGGTCTTAGAGGGATATACAGATTACTGTAAATAACCTTTTTTTGATAGAAAATAACCCTTGAGTTATTGACCCGATGCATTTTGGCAGCTCATTTACATATATTGGATATACCAACTAACTTCGTGTCCCCAAGGGCAAGAGATGCCTCTAAATACTGTAATATGCTAAGGCACAAAATGATATAAGATATAGACAAGGGGCCTCATTGCTTTTAGTGTCCTACAAAATCATTGGAAGCATTAGTATTTCGATTGTACGATAAGAGCATGCTAAGAGTGTGATAATTTATAGTGAGCCAGCAGGTATACTTCAAGTCAGTGAAATTGTATAGTGATAACTCACTGCTAATCTATATACATATTATATTCTATATAAAATCATTTATTACCCCTTGGGGAGCAGTAATAATGATAATAAAATTAACCTGGGCTCCATTCTTAGCATGGGCAGTTAGAAGCAACTTATCTAGAGGCCACTCCAGGTTGGAATGCAATGGACAGAGCAGCATTCCACCTGGAATATGCGCAAAGCGACCTGTAACTACGGGGCACGTAATGGGAGAGCTGAGCTGCGCAGACGCACTGAGCTGCATCATGTTGGAACGCAGCAAATACAGCTGCGTTCCACTGGAAGCAGGCACTGCTCAGGTTCGATACCCAAAATGCACCTGGAAAAGTGCTCTTCCTGCTAATTAACAGGAAGTGGAACAGCATGGTGCGCAAGAGAGAGGGTCTTTTTAAACCGTGGTTAGTAAATGGTTTGCAAACTTATCATATCCTATCGAGACACATGCTTTGGAATCGTGCCTCCTGATGAGCCAGAGGGGCAAAACGCGTTGAGGCGAGAAAAGGCGGGCGGCAGACGGCTTAATGATGAGTACCACAGTTATTAAATACATTTGTGAGCCGGTGATGATATCTTGGAGCGCATTATAAGAAATCACTGTTGCGATAATCCCTGTGATATTAAGGTGCTCAGGATAATTCTGTGGCATAGAGATTTTTGCACTGGTACCATATGATTGCATATATGTATACAGAAGCATTGACTAGGATTATGCAAAATCTAGACATACTGCCGACCCTTTCCGAGATACATGTTCTCCATTGTTTTTAATAGGGCTGGGGGATCAGGGTTTCCTTAGCTATAGGTTTGGTCTCTGTGTAGACATCAGGGGACCCTTCAGATCTCCATCTGGGTAGAAGGGTCAACGTTCACTGCAGGGTGCATCTAGGGACCCTAAGGACAGCCATCGTTGAGTGGGGGCACCACAACGCTCCCCCTAGGGTGCGAACTCCCGCAGTGAGGTAGGCATCAGCATAGATACCATAGCAGGTTTCAGTTAACCCTCCCCCATTAGTGTTTTTTCACCGTACTTTTCACCATTTTTTCACTACTGTTTTTTTCACGGTGATTTTGTGTGTCGGTAGCCATAGGTTGGTGGCAATCATTACACCCAGGCTATAAACATCGGCCCCCAGTTGCCAGCTTTCCCTCTCTGGTTTTGAAAATTGCGCGGGAGGCCAACATCGGCCTTGGTATTGTCTATCTATCGATATTCACTTATATTTGTTTTGTGTACATTATATGTGAACATGGTATATGATGATACGGTTTTCAATGGAGTATGTAAAAGAAGAGGTTGGACAAAGAAATGACATCACAAATTTTTTTTTGTTAAATAACAGACCTTTATTTAGCTTACAAAAATGCTTACAAATCCGCATCAAAAACACGCTGATTTTTAACTGCTTTTTCTGCCAAGATATGCAAAATCTGCACAGGAAATTCCACAGGCAAATCCGCAACGTGTGCACATACCCATAGACCGGGGAAAAAGAACATTAAGGTGGATGCCTTATCTTGTTGTTTCCTTGGGGGTGGAGATAATTGTAAACCAGTTCCAATACTACAAAAAGGGATGGTTTTGCGTCTATATGCTTATATTTTGAAAAAAGGGGTTGCTGAGGCTCAGGGGGATGCCCCTGTTGCCTGTCTGTTACGGAAACTGTTTGTGCCTGTGAATCTCCATCTTAGGATATGTACGTTGCGATTTTTGATGCATTTCCGCAGTGTTTTTGGAGGTGCGGAGTTGCCTCAAATCCGCAGTGCGTTGTGCACACAATGTTATTCAATGGGAAATTCAAAAACTCTGTGCACATGCTGCGGAAAAAAAACGCATGAAATCGCAGCATTTTTTTCCACAGCATGTCAATTCTTTGTGCGGAACTGCAACGTTTCTACACCCATTGTGTCAGGCCAAGCCGCATCAAACCTGAAGATGCAAAAAAAGATCTGCGGATGTGGGTGCGAGAAATGCTGTGGCCCGGGTGGAGGGAAGTGGTGAAAAGCCAAAAACATCACTGCTCTAGAGGAGATCTGCATGGAGGAATGGGCCAACATACCAACAACAGTGTGTGGCAACCTTGTGAAGACTTGCAGAAAACGTTTGACCTCTGTCATTGCCAACAAAGGATATATTACAAAGTATTGAGATGAAATTTTGTTTCTGACCAAATACTTATTTTCCACCATAATATGCAAATAAAATGATAAAAAAACAGACAATGTGATTTTCTGGATTTTTTTTTCTCAGTTTGTCTCCCATAGTTGAGGTCTACCTATGATGTAAATTACAGACGCCTCTCATCTTTTTAAGTGGTGGAACTTGCACTATTGCTGAATGACTAAATACTTTTTTGCCCCACTGTATCTATCTATCTATCTATCTATCTATCTATCTATCTATCTATCTATCTATCTATCTGTCTGTCTGTCTGTCTGTCTGTCTGTCTGTCTGTCTGTCTGTGTGTAATAGAGTGTGGTTTGGACAAGTGTAAAAGAGGAGGTTGGACAAGAAATGACATCACAAATCTTTTTTTATGTTCAATAATAGATCTTTATTTAGCTTTAAAAAACGCATCAAAAACGCTCAGATTTTTAACTGCGTTTTCTGCCAAGAGATGCGGATTCAGTGCGGAAAAATCTGCAGACAAATCCGCTACATGTGCACATATTGTAGTCACCACTAGACTCTAATGTGTAAGTATAAAACTTCAATTTTTATTAAATACGTCTAAAATATACCAATATGTGAATAAACACCAACACCAATAAACTAAAATACAGAGGCACCCCTGGGAGGTGCCTGACCCTATATATCCTATCTCACCCTGCCTGACAGCGGAGGTTGGCATACTGTAACCTGTGCTTTGGCGCCCCCGCTCGTCGGCGGCTCTCCCTTTCTGCCCTATTATACCCAACAAATGGCAGGGGGGTGAACATAGGTACTTAAAGGGTGCATAGGATAGTCAGGGAGAAATAGGTATCTGCTGCTTGACTCTCAGATAGTATAGTTTGGATAGAACTTATAACTTAGCTAATACTATAGCTGACTACGATAT
Source organism: Ranitomeya variabilis (assembly GCF_051348905.1). NCBI lineage: Eukaryota > Metazoa > Chordata > Amphibia > Anura > Dendrobatidae > Ranitomeya > Ranitomeya variabilis. The sequence continues at coordinate 314,829,995 of NC_135235.1, forward strand.
TGCTGCTCACTATTGCTGCATCTAGGATGTTTAAACGGATATCCTCTTGTATTGATACTTAATTTCTAGCTGTAATGTTGCTGGTAGTTAGGGTAGATAAAAATAAGATCTGTTTGTTGTATACCTATAGATAGAAGAAACAGAATGGAAAATAGGGGTAGACTTAACTTATCTTATATTAGTCCTACTGATGATAAATAGTCCTAAACACAAGCAAAGGTGAAAAAAATGGGGATGGACTAGAACAAGACAAAAATATGTTCTATATAAACCCTCTTATCAATACAGATACCAATATATTATGAAATTGATGACCTATTTAGGAACAAAATAGTGTTCCGTATAATAGCAGCAATCAGTGTTGTATACTACAACAATAACCCAATAGGAATAAATATAACCATATCAAGATGACCTCAATAGGTCAGAAAAAGCAGCACATACTTATCCCCAGATAGTGCAATAGACTCCAGTATAAATGCACACTGCATACCACAAAAACGCAACAAAAAACAAAAAAACACACTCAACGCGTTTCCCCTCCACTGAGGTTCATCAGGAGTACATGATTAGATCACCGCCAGTAATGCTTGCCATTGTTGCAATACTCAGATAGACCATGCTCGGTGATACTTAGCTTTTTGCAGTCTTAATAGAGCAGGCTTGGTGGCCAGATGTTGTGAATTCCGTTCTCGGACTCCCTCCTGTGGTCATGAATGGTACTTTGGTTAGTTCTGCTCTTGGGCTCCCTCTGGTGGCTTCGAGTGGAACTGCTGGTCACTAGGTTGACTTTATCAGCTGCTCTCGTTATGTTGCTATGCTGGCTTCCCTATTTAACTCCACTCAGATCGTTACCTGATGCCAGCTGTCAATGTATCAGAATTGGTTCAGATCCCTCTTACACTTCGCTGAGGACCTGTCTACTCCAGCAGACGCTAAGTCCCTGCTAGTTCATTTGATGTTACTGCTGTCTGAATATATTTCTTAGCACTGCTAAATTCTAGTCCAGCTCGCTATCATGATGTTTCTTTGCTAGCTGGAAGCTCTGGGGTACAGTGTTGCACCTCCACACCGTGAGTCGGTGCGGGGGTCTTTTTGCATACTCTGCGTGGTTTTGTAGTTTTTTTATGCTGACCGCATAGTATTCTTTTCTATCCTCTGACTATTTAGTAAGTCTGGCCTCCTATGCTAAAACCTGTTTCATTCCTGTGTTTGTGACTTTCCTCTTAACTCACAGTCAATATATGTGGGGGGCTGCCTTTATCTTTGGGGAATTTCTCTGAGGCAAGGTTAGGCTTCTAATTCTATCTTTAGGGGTAGTTAGCTCTTAGGCTGTGAAGAGGCGTCTAGGGAGAGTTAGGTACGCTCCACGGCTATTTCTAGTGTGTGCGATAGGAGTAGAGTTTGCGGTCAGCTGAGTTCCCACTTCCCCAGAGCTAGTTCCGTTTTTTGAGTTTACTCATCAGGTCATTCCAGGTGCTCCTAACCACCAGGTCCATAACTGTACAGCTGGCCAGTAAAGTGTTAATGCATCTCAAAAGAGGGATAAGAGAAGTTCTGAACCCAATTTTTTTTTCTTTGCAGTGTGTTTTGTCTCTCTTTTCCCCTTAACCCCTGGGTGGTTCAGGACACAGGTGTAGATATGGATATTCAAGGTCTGTCCTCTTGTGTGGATCATCTCACTGCAAGGGTACAAAGCATTCAAGATTATGTAGTTCAGAATCCGATGTTAGAGCCTAGAATGCCAATTCCTGATTTGTTTTCTGGGGATAGATCTAAGTTTCTGAATTTCAAAAATAATTGTAAACTGTTTCTTGCTTTGAAACCCCGCTCCTCTGGTGACCCCATTCAGCAAGTAAAAATTATTATTTCTTTGTTGCGTGGTGACCCTCAAGACTGGGCATTCTCCCTTGCGCCAGGAGATCCTGCATTGCTTAATATAGATGCGTTTTTTCTGGCGTTTGGATTGCATTATGACGAACCGAATTCAGTGGATCAGGCAGAGAAAATTTTGCTAGCTTTGTGTCAGGGTCAGGATGAAGCGGAGATATATTGTCAGAAGTTTAGAATGTGGTCTGTGCTTACTCAATGGAATGAGTGTGCCCTGGCAGCAATTTTTAGAAAGGGTCTTTCTGAAGCCCTTAAGGATGTTATGGTGTGATTCCCCACGCCTGCTGGTCTGAATGAGTCAATGTCCTTGGCCATCCAAATTGATCGGCGTTTGCGCGTGCGCAAAATTGTGCACAGTTTGGCGGTGTCCTCTGAGCAGAGGCCTTAGCTTATACAATGTGATAGAACTTTGACCAGAACTGAACGGCAAGAACACAGACGTCAGAATAGGCTGTGTTTTTACTGTGGTGACCCCACTCATGCTATCTCTGATTGTCCTAAGCGCACTAAGCGGTTCGCTAGGTCTGTCACCATTGGTACTGTACAGCCTAAATTTCTTTTGTCTGTTACTCTGATTTGCTCTTTGTCATCCTACTCGGTTATGGCATTTGTGGATTCAGGCGCTGCCCTGAATTTGATGGACTTGGAGTTTGCCAGGCGCTGTGGTTTTTTCTTGGAGCCTTTGCAGTATCCTATTCCATTAAGGGGAATTGATGCCACGCCGTTGGCCAAGAATAAACCTCAGTACTGGACTCAGTTGACCATGTGCATGGCTCCTGCACATCGGGAAGATGTTCGCTTCTTGGTGTTGCATAATTTGCATGATGTGGTCGTGTTGGGTTTGCCATGGCTACAGGTTCATAATCCAGTACTGGATTGGAAATCTATGTCTGTGTCTAGTTGGGGTTGTCAAGGAGTACATGGCGATGTTCCATTGGTGTCAATTTCTGCTTACACTCCTTCTGAAGTCCCTGAGTTTCTGTCGGATTACCAGGATATATTTGATGAGCCCAAATCCAGTGTCCTACCCCCTCATAGGGATTGTGATTGTGCTATTAATTTGATTCCTGGTAGTAAGTTTCCTAAGGGCCGACTTTTCAATTTATCCGTGCCAGAGCACGCCGCTATGAGGACTTATGTGAAGGAGTCCTTGGAGAAAGGGCATATTCGCCCGTCTTCATCACCGTTGGGAGCAGGGTTCTTTTTTGTGGCCAAGAAGGATGGTTCTCTGAGACCCTGTATAGATTACCGCCTTCTCAATAAAATCACGGTCAAATTTCAGTACCCTTTGCCTCTGCTGTCTGATTTGTTTGCTCAGATTAAGGGGGCTAGTTGGTTCACCAAGATAGATCTTCGAGGGGCGTATAACCTTGTGCGTATTAAACAGGGCGATGAATGGAAAACAGCATTTAATACGCCTGAGGGCCATTTTTAGTACCTGGTAATGCCATTCGGGCTTTCAAATGCTCCATCTGTGTTTCAGTCCTTTATGCATGACATCTTCCGAAAGTATCTGGATAGATTCATGATTGTATATTTGGATGATATTTTGGTCTTTTCGGATGATTGGGAGTCTCATGTGAAACAGGTCAGAATGGTATTCCAGGTCCTTCGTGCTAATTCCTTGTTTGTGAAGGGGTCTAAATGTCTCTTCGGAGTTCAGAAGGTTTCCTTTTTGGGCTTCATTTTTTCCCCTTCTACTATCGAGATGGATCCTGTTAAAGTTCAGGCCATTTATGTTTGGACTCAACCTACATCTGTGAAGAACCTCCAGAAATTCCTGGGCTTTGCTAATTTTTACCGTCGCTTCATCGCTAATTTTTCTAGTGTGGTTAAACCTTTGACTGATTTGACAAAGAAAGGTGCTGATGTGGTGAATTGGTCCTCTGCGGCCGTTGAGGCTTTTCAGGAGCTGAAACATCGTTTTTCTTCGGCCCCTGTGTTGCATCAGCCAGATGTTTCGCTCCCTTTTCAGGTCGAGGTTGATGCTTCTGAGATTGGAGCAGGGGCTGTTTTGTCTCAAAGAAGTTCTGATGGCTCTGTGATGAAGCCATGTGCCTTCTTTTCTAGAAAGTTTTCGCCTGCTGAACATAATTATGATGTTGGCAATCAGGAGCTGCTGGCTATGAAGTGGGCATTCGAGGAGTGGCAACATTGGCTTGAGGGAGCCAAGCACCGCGTGGTGGTCTTGACGGATCACAAAAATCTGACTTATCTCGAGTCTGCCAAGCGGTTGAATCCTAGACAAGCTCGATGGTCGCTGTTTTTCTCCCATTTCGACTTTGTGGTCAAATACCTTCCAGGTTCTAAGAATGTGAAGGCGGATGCCCTTTCTAGGAGTTTTGTGCCTGATTCTCCGGGAGTACCTGAGCCGGCTGGTATTCTCAAAGAGGGGGTAATTCTGTCTGTCATCTCCCCTGATTTGCGGCGGGCGCTGCAGGAGTTTCAGGCTGATAGACCTGACCGTTGTCCAGCGGAGAAATTGTTTGTCCCTGATAGATGGACTAGCAGAGTTATTTCTGAGGTTCATTGCTCAGTGTTGGCTGGTCATCCTGGGATTTTTGGTACCAGAGAGTTGGTGGCTAGGTCCTTTTGGTGGCCTTCCTTGTCACGGGATGTGCGTTCTTTTGTGCAGTCCTGTGGGACTTGTGCTCGGGCTAAGCCCTGCTGTTCTCGTGCCAGTGGGTTGCTTTTGCCCTTGCCAGTCCCGAAAAGGCCTTGGACGCATGTTTCAATGGATTTTATTTCAGATCTTCCTATCTCTCAAAGGATGTCTGTCATCTGGGTGGTTTGTGATCGCTTTTCTAAGATGGTCCATTTGGTACCCTTGCCTAAATTACCTTCTTCCTCTGATTTGGTGCCATTATTTTTTCAACATGTGGTTCATTTGCATGGCATTCCGGAGAACATTGTGTCAGAGGTTCCCAGTTTGTCTCTAGGTTTTGGCGGTCCTTTTGTGCTAAGATGGGCATTGATTTGTCTTTTTCTTCGGCTTTCCATCCTCAAACAAATGGCCAAACCGAACGAACCAACCAGACTTTGGAAACCTATCTGAGATGCTTTGTTTCTGCTGTTCAGGATGATTGGGTGACTTTCTTGCCATTGGCTGAGTTCGCCCTTAATAATCGGGCTAGTTCGGCTACTTTGGTTTCGCCTTTTTTTTGCAATTCTGGTTTTCATCCTCGTTTTTCTTCGGGGCAGGATGAGCCTTCTGACTGTCCTGGTGTGGATTCTGTGGTGGACAGGTTGCAGCAAATTTGGACTCACGTAGTGGACAATCTGACGTTGTCCCAGGAGAAGGCTCAACATTTCGCTAACCGCCGTCGTTGTGTTGGTCCCCGACTTCGTGTTGGGGATTTGGTTTGGTTGTCTTCTCGTTATGTTCCTATGAAGGTTTCTTCTCATAAGTTTAAGCCTCGTTTCATTGGTCTTTATAAGATTTCTGAAATTCTCAACCCTGTGTCATTTCGTTTGGTCCTTCCGGCTTCTTTTGCCATCCATAATGTGTTCCATAGGTCGTTGTTGCAGAGGTACGTGGCGCCTATGGTTCCCTCCGTTGATCCTCCTGCTCCGGTGTTGGTTGAGGGGGAGTTGGAGTATGTGGTGGAAAAGATTTTGGATTCTCGTATTTCGAGACGGAAGCTTCAGTACCTGGTTAAGAGGAAGGGCTATGGTCAGGAGGATAATTCCTGGGTTGTTGCCTCCGATGTCCATGCTGCCGATTTAGTTCGTGCCTTTCATTTGGCTCGTCCTGATCGGCCTGGGGGCAGTGGTGAGGGTTCGGTGACCCCTCCTCAAGGGGGTGTACTGTTGTGAATTCCGTTCTCGGACTCCCTCCTGTGGTCATGAATGGTACTTTGGTTAGTTCTGCTCTTGGGCTCCCTCTGGTGGCTTCGAGCGGAACTGCTGGTCACTAGGTTGACTTTATCAGCTGCTCTCGTTATGTTGCTATGCTGGCTTCCCTATTTAACTCCACTCAGATCGTTACCTGATGCCAGCTGTCAATGTATCAGAATTGGTTCAGATCTCTCTTGGACTTCTCTGAGGACCTGTCTACTCCAGCAGACGCTAAGTCCCTGCTAGTTCATTTGATGTTACTGCTGTCTGAATACATTTCTTAGCACTGCTAAATTCTAGTCCAGCTCGCTATCATGATGTTTCTTTGCTAGCTGGAAGCTCTGGGGTGCAGTGTTGCACCTCCACACCGTGAGTCGGTGCGGGGGTCTTTTTGCATACTCTGCGTGGTTTTGTAGTTTTTTTATGCTGACCGCATAGTATTCTTTTCTATCCTCTGACTATTTAGTAAGTCTGGCCTCCTATGCTAAAACCTGTTTCATTCCTGTGTTTGTGACTTTCCTCTTAACTCACAGTCAATATATGTGGGGGGCTGCCTTTGTCTTTGGGGAATTTCTCTGAGGCAAGGTTAGGCTTCTATTTCTATCTTTAGGGGTAGTTAGCTCTTAGGCTGTGAAGAGGCGTCTAGGGAGAGTTAGGTATGCTCCACGGCTATTTCTAGTGTGTGCGATAGGAGTAGAGTTTGCAGTCAGCAGAGTTCCCACTTCCCCAGAGCTAGTTCCGTTTTTTGAGTTTACTCATCAGGTCATTCCAGGTGCTCCTAACCACCAGGTCCATAACAGCCAGACTTTCAGAGTCAATCCTCCCTTGTTAGTGATGCTTGGTGTTGTAAGCCCATCCCCATTACTTATATATTATTCCCAAATGACTCACTGCCTGCACCTGTTGATAACAGCGGACATGTGATGTTTACCAGTCTATTGCGCAAGACCGGAAATACCGGCCTGTCCATTGTCAGGATCGTAATGTGAGTAACACACTTCTAAATGGATGTGCCAGTACCTGATGAGACTGCGCATGTCCAGAAGTGCAGAAGAAAAAGGTCCCCCGGGTCAGCCTGTACATATAGCGAAATTGCGCAGGCGCACCGCCGACACAAACGTAGCCAGATGTGCTTGTGCTTAATAGGATGCCAATGTATCGGAGCACAACCAAAAAAGGGTTCCCCCGGAAAAGTGTAAACACCTAAATGGATCCAGGAAAGACAGAGAACGCGGAATTGCGCACGCACACTGCCGACACAAACGTAGCCGAATGTGCCCGTGCATAATAGGATGCCGATGTACAGGAGCGCAGCGAAAAAGGTCACCCCAGATAAGTGTAAACACCAAAATGGGTCCGGGAAGGATAAAGAAAATAATAACTTATATGATAGAAAGGCGCATGCTCAGATTCAAGGGAGATAATAGCTAAATGGCAAACTCCCTGTTGTAATACTGAGCCAATATGATGGCATACCGTGGGACAATGAGGCACCGGTAACATGTTTGAATAAAGTACCATATTGCTAGAAAATGTAGTGGTGATACCTTTATTATGCAGCATAATAGCCAGAGATAAACGATATAATAACCGGGGAAAGATATTTATAACGCCTACATAGCTGTAATGGACATATAGGTGTTACCCTTATAAAGAAAAAGGGGGATGGGGAAAGGGTTATTATAATGAGATAATGTTATTGTACCCCTAAGGTGCAGGGGCACTGATTACACAGATAAACAAATCCAATTGATAGGATAAAATACTTAATGTCACATTTGCCAATCACGGCTGATAAATGTGACCAGGTTTCAATAGTTTTGCAGACCAAGAAAGGATACTATGTTTACGAATGTATAAAGACATCATACATAAAGAAATATCAAAGGAAACATCCAAATTGTAATTGTTCATTTAGACCATCTGGAGATATAGATCGTAACCTATATATCCACTTTTGTTCTTTTTGTAGAATGGTCTTATTCCAATCTCCTCCCCTTATTGATGGAGCAATAACCTCGATGACACTGAAAGTAAAGGAGTCCAGACTCCCCCCATGTACTTCTCTGACGTGTCTTGACACCGGGGTATCCCTCTCATGTCGAATATCACCGACATGATCCCCGATCCTCCTCCTTAATTCTCTCTTGGTTTTGCCCACATAGTTGAGGGGGCATGAGCATTTAAACAAATATATGACACCTGATGTTCTACAACTCGCGAAGTGTCTGCTCTGATAAACCTTACCGGTAGAGGCACTGCTGAATTGCCTACAGACACATGCATATCTACAGAAGGAGCATTTACCACATCTAAAGGTGCCTAGTTCTCGTCTTTCCAACCATGTGCTCTCCTTGGGTATAGATGTATACACACTGTGGACCAGCTGGTCACCAATGGATCTGCCCCTTCTGAAGGTAATGGCAGGAGTATCGGGCAAAAAATCACAAATCTCTTTATCCGCTTTTAAGATACCCCAATGTCTGAGAATGATGTCCCTTACCTCAGAGGAACATTTATCATAGTTGCCTATTATTCGTATGATATCATCCTGACATTTCTCTTTTGGCTTTAGAAGACTCGACCTGGTACGTGTTTCTGCCTCCTTGAAGGCTACTTGCAAGACCCTCTTGGGATATCCTCTTTCTAGGAATCTGTCTCTCAAGTCCCTTGCCTGGGTATGGAAGGTGGAAGGATTAGAACAGTTACGTTTGACTCAAAAGTATTGTCTTTTGGGGATCCCTCTGCGTAAATTCAATGGATGATGACTCCTCCAGTCAAGGAGACTATTGGTCGAGGTAGGTTTTCTATATATTTTAGTATCAAGACGCCCATCAGTATTTTTTTCAATATTTATGTCCAAAAAGTTTATTGACCTAAGGTCAATTTCTGAAGTGAACCTAAGACCAATGCTGTTGATATTGAGTTCACATATGAACCTGTCAAAGGACAGGGTATCACCTTTCCAAAAGATCAGGACGTCATCAATGTAGCGTCCCCAGAAAATAATCTGGGGACACCACCAAGCCGACCTTTCGTCCCTAAAGACGACGGTGTTCTCCCACCAGCCCAGGAGCAAGTTTGCATAAGTAGGAGCGCAGGGACTCCCCATTGCAGTGCCCCTGAGCTGGTGGTAATAGACACCGTCAAACAAAAAATAGTTGTGTGTTAGGACGAAATTTAGTAATTCAAGAATGAATTTGTTATGATGATGGTAGTGTGTTCATCTCGATCTAAGAAAATACTCTATTGCCTGTAAACCGGCATTGTGAGGTATGCTGCTGTATAGTGCCTCAACGTCAATGGAGGCTAAAAAGACATCATCATCCAATGAGATATCTTCAATTTTGACCAACAAATCAGACGAGTCCCTGATGTACGATGGAAGTGCAGTAACAAAATTTCTCAGGACCTTATCTATATACACCCCACAAATTTTGAGATACTGAGTCATTGCCGGAAACTATAGGGTGTCCTTTTAATGGGGAGGTGCCCTTGTGCACTTTTGGAAGTGCATAGAATACAGGTATAGTGGGATTCTTGATTGACATAAAATCTTTTTCATTTTTTGAAATGATCCCTAAATCAAAAGCTGACCTGAGAATCATATCCAGCTCCACACCAAAACCCTCGGTTGGATCTCTACGGAGAATGCCATAGGTGGATCTATCAGAAAGGATTTTGTTGCACATAGTCTTATAACCATCATGATCCATCAACACTATATTGCCACCCTTGTCGGACGCCTTAAATATTAGTTCTTTATTAGAAGCCAAGTTGTTTAAAGCATTTCTTTCATCATGAGACAAGTTAGATAATCCAAAATGTCTGGAATCATTCAGTTTCTTCAGATCAGCAGTAACAAGTTTTGTGAAAATGTCCACACTAGGGTTGAGCGAAACGGATCATTCATTTTCATAAGTCGCCGACTTTTGGCAAAGTCGGCATCTCATGAAACCCGACCCGATCCCTGTGTGGGGTCGGCCATGCGGTACGCGACTTTCGCGCCAAAGTCGCGTTTCAATGACGCTAAAAGCGCCATTTCTCAGCCAATGAAGGTGGACGCAGAGTGTGGGCAGCGTGATGACATAGATCTCAGTCCCCACCATCTTAGAGAAGGGCATTGCAGTGATTGGCTTGCTTTCTGCCGCATCACAGGGGCAATAAAGGGGCGTTCCTGCCGACCGCCATCTTACTGCTGATGATCTGAGCGTAGGGAGAGGTGCCGCTTCGTCAGAAGCAGGGATAGTGTTTTGCAGGGTACATTCACCCCCAAACCGCTTGTGCTGTAGCGATTTCCACTGTCCAACACCACCTTTTGTTTGCAGGGACAGTGGAAGCTACATTTTTTTTTCCTCAGCGCTGTAGCTCATTGGGCTGCCCTAGAAGGCTCCCTGATAGCTGCGTTGCTGTGTGTGTACGCTGCTGTGCAAACCATCTGCTTTTTTCAAAGCACAAATCCTGTTGTTCCTTCCTTTCTGCACAGCTATCTTGTTTGTTTGTCCACACTTTTGTGTGCAGCAGTCCTTTTTATAGCTGCCTGCCATACTTTTCTGAGATTACTGCAGGGAGATAAAGATTGGCAAGTCTGCCTCTGTGCCAGTGCTGTGTGTGGCATCTGTCTCTCATTGTGTGCCACCAAAAACCAGTGTGTAATACTGGTCCTTTATTTATTTATTAATTTTTTTATTGTTCCTTAAAAAAAAAAAAAAATTAAATAGTGGGAGATAAAGATTGGCAAGTTTGCCTCTGTGCCAGTGCTGTGTGTGGCATCTATCTCTCATTGTGTGCCACCGAAAACCAGTGTGTAATACTGGGCCATTTTTTTTGGGGGGGGTAAATTCTCCCTGTAAAAAAAAAATTAATAGTGGGAGATAAAGATTGGCAAGTCTGCCTCTGTGCCATTGCTGTGTGTGGCATCTGTCTTTCATTGTGTGCCACCGAAAACCAGTGTGTAATACTGGGCCATTTTTTTTTTTGGTAAATTCTCCCTGTAAAAAAATAAATAAATAGTTGGAGATAAAGATTGGCAAGTCTGCCTCTGTGCCATTGCTGTGTGTGGCATCTGTCTCTCATTGTGTGCCACCGAAAACCAGTGTGTAATACTGGGCCTTTTTTTTTTTTTTTTTAATTCTCCCTGAAAAAAAAAAATAGTGGGAGATTAAGATTGGCATTTCTGCTTGAGTGCCGGTCCTGTGTGTGCCATCTGTCTCAAATTATTGGGGCACAGAAAACCTAGTGTGTAACATTGGGCCTGATTTTCCTTTCAGTGTCAGGCACCTATAAAGGTATATATAAATCCTACATAAGTTTGAGTTCACCTTATAAGTTGTTTAACAAATACTGTTACTTTGGTTATGTTTTGCAAACAATGAGGAAGTCTAGTGGAAGAGGTCGTGACCGTGGGCGGTCTGTTATGGTTCTCAATGGCAAGAGAACATAGCCCAGCAAACATAAGAACTAGCTCTTGGAAGGATGGAAACTAAACTGACCATGAACTAAACCTGCCGCACAACTAACAGTAGCCGGGTAGCGTAGCCTGCGTTTTATCCCTAGACGCCCAGCGCCGGCCGGAGGACTAACTAATCCTGGCAGAGGAAAATATAGTCCTGGCTCACCTCTAGAGAAATTTCCCCGAAAGGCAGACAGAGGCCCCCACAAATATTGGCGGTGATTTTAGATGAAATGACAAACGTAGTATGAAAATAGGTTTAGCAAAATTGAGGTCCGCTTACTAGATAGCAGGAAGACAGAAAGGGCACTTTTATGGTCAGCTGAAAACCCTATCAAAATACCATCCTGAAATTACTTTAAGACTCTAGTATTAACTCATAACATCAGAGTGGCAATTTCAGATCACAAGAGCTTTCCAGACACAGAAACGAAACTACAGCTGTGAACTGGAACAAAATGCAAAAACAAACAAGGACTAAGTCCAACTTAGCTGGGAGTTGTCTAGCAGCAGGAAAATGCACAGAAAGGCTTCTGATTACAATGTTGACCGGCATGGAAGTGACAGAGGAGCAAGGCTAAATAGCGACTCCCACATCCTGATGGAAACAGGTGAACAGAGAGGATGATGCACACCAGTTCAATTCCACCAGTGGCCACCGGGGGAGCCCAAAATCCAATTTCACAACAGTACCCCCCCCTCAAGGAGGGGGCACCGAACCCTCACCAGAACCACCAGGGCGATCAGGATGAGCCCTATGAAAGGCACGGACCAAATCGGAGGCATGAACATCAGAGGCAGTCACCCAAGAATTATCCTCCTGACCGTATCCCTTCCATTTGACCAGATACTGGAGTTTCCGTCTGGAAACACGGGAGTCCAAGATTTTTTCCACAACGTACTCCAACTCGCCCTCAACCAACACCGGAGCAGGAGGCTCAACGGAAGGCACAACCGGTACCTCATACCTGCGCAATAATGACCGATGAAAAACATTATGAATAGAAAAAGATGCAGGGAGGTCCAAACGGAAGGACACAGGGTTAAGAATCTCCAATATCTTGTACGGGCCGATGAACCGAGGCTTAAACTTGGGAGAAGAAACCCTCATAGGGACAAAACGAGAAGACAACCACACCAAGTCCCCAACACAAAGCCGAGGACCAACCCGACGCCGGCGGTTGGCAAAAAGCTGAGTCTTCTCCTGGGACAACTTCAAATTGTCCACTACCTGCCCCCAAATCTGATGCAACCTCTCCACCACAGCATCCACTCCAGGACAATCCGAAGATTCCACCTGACCAGAAGAAAATCGAGGATGAAACCCCGAATTACAGAAAAAGAGAGACACCAAGGTGGCAGAGCTGGCCCGATTATTGAGGGCAAACTCCGCTAAAGGCAAAAAAGCAACCCAATCATCCTGATCTGCAGACACAAAACACCTCAAATATGTCTCCAAGGTCTGATTAGTCCGCTCGGTCTGGCCATTAGTCTGAGGATGGAAAGCAGACGAGAAAGACAAATCTATGCCCATCCTAGCACAGAATGCTCGCCAAAATCTAGACACAAATTGGGTACCTCTGTCAGAAACGATATTCTCCGGAATACCATGCAAACGGACCACATTTTGAAAAAACAGAGGTACCAACTCGGAAGAAGAAGGCAACTTAGGCAGGGGAACCAAATGGACCATCTTAGAGAAACGATCACACACCACCCAGATGACAGACATCTTCTGAGAAACAGGAAGATCCGAAATAAAATCCATCGAGATGTGCGTCCAGGGCCTCTTCGGGATAGGCAAGGGCAACAACAATCCACTAGCCCGAGAACAACAAGGCTTGGCCTGAGCACAAACGTCACAAGACTGCACGAAGCCTCGCACATCTCGAGACAGGGAAGGCCACCAGAAGGACCTTGCCACCAAATCCCTGGTACCAAAGATTCCAGGATGACCTGCCAACGCAGAAGAATGAACCTCAGAAATGACTTTACTGGTCCAATCATCAGGAACAAACAGTCTACCAGGTGGGCAACGATCAGGTCTATCCGCCTGAAACTCCTGCAAGGCCCGCCGCAGGTCTGGAGAAACGGCAGACAATATCACTCCATCCTTAAGGATACCTGTAGGTTCAGAATTACCAGGGGAGTCAGGCTCAAAACTCCTAGAAAGGGCATCCGCCTTAACATTCTTAGAACCCGGCAGGTAGGACACCACAAAATTAAACCGAGAGAAAAACAACGACCAGCGCGCCTGTCTAGGATTCAGGCGTCTGGCGGACTCAAGATAAATTAGATTTTTGTGGTCAGTCAATACCACCACCTGATGTCTAGCCCCCTCAAGCCAATGACGCCACTCCTCAAAAGCCCACTTCATGGCCAAAAGCTCCCGATTCCCAACATCATAATTCCGCTCGGCGGGCGAAAATTTACGCGAGAAAAAAGCACAAGGTCTCATCACGGAGCAATCGGAACTTCTCTGCGACAAAACCGCCCCAGCTCCGATTTCAGAAGCGTCGACCTTAACCTGAAAAGGAAGAGCAACATCAGGCTGACGCAACACAGGGGCGGAAGAAAAGCGTCGCTTAAGCTCCCGAAAGGCCTCCACAGCAGCAGGGGACCAATCAGCAACATCAGCACCCTTCTTAGTCAAATCAGTCAATGGTTTAACAACATCAGAAAAACCAGCAATAAATCGACGATAAAAGTTAGCAAAGCCCAAAAATTTCTGAAGACTCTTAAGAGAAGAGGGTTGCGTCCAATCACAAATAGCCTGAACCTTGACAGGATCCATCTCGATGGAAGAGGGGGAAAAAATATATCCCAAAAAGGAAATCTTTTGAACCCCAAAAACGCACTTAGAACCCTTCACACACAAGGAATTAGACCGCAAAACCTGAAAAACCCTCCTGACCTGCTGGACATGAGAGTCCCAATCATCCGAAAAAATCAAAATATCATCCAGATACACAATCATAAATTTATCCAAATAATCACAGAAAATGTCATGCATAAAGGACTGAAAGACTGAAGGGGCATTTGAAAGACCAAAAGGCATCACCAAATACTCAAAGTGGCCCTCGGGCGTATTAAATGCGGTTTTCCACTCATCCCCCTGCTTAATTCGCACCAAATTATACGCCCCACGAAGATCTATCTTAGAGAACCACTTGGCCCCCTTTATGCGAGCAAACAAATCAGTCAGCAGTGGCAACGGATATTGATATTTAACCGTGATTTTATTCAAAAGCCGATAATCAATGCACGGCCTCAAAGAGCCATCTTTCTTAGCAACAAAGAAAAAACCGGCTCCTAAGGGAGATGACGAAGGACGAATATGTCCCTTTTCCAAGGACTCCTTTATATATTCTCGCATAGCAGCATGTTCAGGCACAGACAGATTAAATAAACGACCCTTAGGGTATTTACTACCCGGAATCAAATCTATGGCACAATCGCACTCCCGGTGCGGAGGTAATGAACCAAGCTTAGGTTCTTCAAAAACGTCACGATATTCAGTCAAGAATTCAGGAATCTCAGAGGGAATAGATGATGAAATGGAAACCACAGGTACGTCCCCATGCGTCCCCTTACATCCCCAGCTTAACACAGACATAGCTTTCCAGTCAAGGACTGGGTTATGAGATTGCAGCCATGGCAATCCAAGCACCAACACATCATGTAGGTTATACAGCACAAGAAAGCGAATAATCTCCTGGTGATCCGGATTAATCCGCATAGTTACTTGTGTCCAGTATTGTGGTTTATTGCTAGCCAATGGGGTGGAGTCAATCCCCTTCAGGGGTATAGGAGTTTCAAGAGGCTCCAAATCATACCCACAGCGTTTGGCAAAGGACCAATCCATAAGACTCAAAGCGGCGCCAGAGTCGACATAGGCATCCGCGGTAATAGATGATAAAGAACAAATCAGGGTCACAGATAGAATAAACTTAGACTGTAAAGTGCCAATTGAAACAGACTTATCAAGCTTCTTAGTACGCTTAGAGCATGCTGATATAACATGAGTTGAATCACCGCAATAGAAGCACAACCCATTTTTTCGTCTAAAATTCTGCCGTTCACTTCTGGACAGAATTCTATCACATTGCATATTCTCTGGCGTCTTCTCAGTAGACACCGCCAAATGGTGCACAGGTTTGCGCTCCCGCAGACGCCTATCGATCTGGATAGCCATTGTCATGGACTCATTCAGACCCGCAGGCACAGGGAACCCCACCATAACATCCTTAATGGCATCAGAGAGACCCTCTCTGAAATTCGCCGCCAGGGCGCACTCATTCCACTGAGTAAGCACAGCCCATTTACGGAATTTCTGGCAGTATATTTCAGCTTCGTCTTGCCCCTGAGATAGGGACATCAAGGCCTTTTCCGCCTGAAGTTCTAACTGAGGTTCCTCATAAAGCAACCCCAAGGCCAGAAAAAACGCATCCACATTGAGCAACGCAGGATCCCCTGGAGCCAATGCAAAAGCCCAATCCTGAGGGTCGCCCCGGAGCAAAGAAATCACAATCCTGACCTGCTGAGCAGGATCTCCAGCAGAGCGAGATTTCAGGGACAAAAACAACTTGCAATTATTTTTGAAATTTTGAAAGCAAGTTCTATTCCCCGAGAAAAATTCAGGCAAAGGAATTCTAGGTTCAGATATAGGAACATGAACAACAAAATCTTGTAAGTTTTGAACTTTCGTGGTGAGATTATTCAAACCTGCAGCTAAACTCTGAATATCCATTTTAAACAGGTGAACACAGAGCCATTCCAGGATTAGAAGGAGAGAGAGAGAGAAAGGCTGCAATATAGGCAGACTTGCAAGAGATTCAATTACAAGCACACTCAGAACTGAGAAAAAAAAAAAAAAAAAAATCTTCAGCAGACTTCTCTTTTCTCTCCTTTCTCTGTCAATTAATTTAACCCTTTTAGGCCGGTCAAACTGTTATGGTTCTCAATGGCAAGAGAGCATAGCCCAGCAAACATAAGAACTAGCTCTTGGAAGGATGGAAACTAAACTGACCATGAACTAAACCTGCCGCACAACTAACAGTAGCCGGGTAGCGTAGCCTGCGTTTTATCCCTAGACGCCCAGCGCCGGCCGGAGGACTAACTAATCCTGGCAGAGGAAAATATAGTCCTGGCTCACCTCTAGAGAAATTTCCCCGAAAGGCAGACAGAGGCCCCCACAAATATTGGCGGTGATTTTAGATGAAATGACAAACGTAGTATGAAAATAGGTTTAGCAAAATTGAGGTCCGCTTACTAGATAGCAGGAAGACAGAAAGGGCACTTTCATGGTCAGCTGAAAACCCTATCAAAATACCATCCTGAAATTACTTTAAGACTCTAGTATTAACTCATAACATCAGAGTGGCAATTTCAGATCACAAGAGCTTTCCAGACACAGAAACGAAACTACAGCTGTGAACTGGAACAAAATGCAAAAACAAACAAGGACTAAGTCCAACTTAGCTGGGAGTTGTCTAGCAGCAGGAACATGCACAGAAAGGCTTCTGATTACAATGTTGACCGGCATGGAAGTGACAGAGGAGCAAGGCTAAATAGCGACTCCCACATCCTGATGGAAACAGGTGAACAGAGAGGATGATGCACACCAGTTCAATTCCACCAGTGGCCACCGGGGGAGCCCAAAATCCAATTTCACAACAGCGGTCATTGTCAGCTGGTAATGATGGTAGTGGTGGTGGAGCATCAGGTGGTCGTGGTAAAAGCAGTACAGCACCTAAGTCTCGAGTTGTTGAGCCAGGTTCGTCGTCTGGCTACACAAGGCCTCGAACGCTCTCTTTTCTGGGAGGAGGAAAACCACTTTTGAAGCCGGAGCAGGAGGAACAAGTATTGGCTTTCATTGCTGACTCTGCCTCTAGCTCTTTCACCTCCTCCTCGGAAAGTGCCAAATGTCAGAGCAGTGCATCGTCAGTGGATGCTCCCGGTCAAGAACAAGTCGCTTCCTTGTGTCCTTCACCCAGAACAACAGTGAAGGATGCGTCAGTCGACACAACAGGTTACTGCATGGAGCTCTTTACACATACCGTTCCTGGGTTAGACAGTGAAACAGTTAACAGGCCATGCCCATTAGAAGTTGAATCGGACATGGAGTGCACAGATGCACAGCTCAGCCAGATTACTATGCTGTTCCTTTGACTCAGACCAGAACATTGCCCTCGCAGTGTACTGAGGCAGAATCAAACCCAGCGGAGACTATGGTGCCCCGTCACGAACGCTAGACCACCGGCTTACACGGTGACACAGACGAAGTTGCACATGACATAGAAGAGGAGGTCATGGACCCAGTTGTTGACCCCGATTGGCAGCCATTGGGGGAACAGGGTGCAGCTGGCAGTAGTTCAGAAGCGGAGGAGGAGGAGCCACAGCAGGCATCAACATCACAACAGGTTCCATCTGCCGGACCCGTATCTGGCCAAAAACGCTTGGCAAAACCAAAACCAGTTGGAGGACAGCGTGGCCATCCGGTTAAAGAAGCTCAGTCTGCAATGCCTGAAAAGGTATCCGATAGTAGAAAGAGTGCAGTCTGGCATTTTTTTAAACAACATCCAAATGATCAGCGCAAAGTCATCTGTCAAAAATGTTCAACTACCTTAAGCAGAGGTCAGAATCTTAAAAGTCTAAATAAAAGTTGCATGCATAGACATTTATCCACCATGCATTTGCAAGCCTGGACTAACTACCAAACGTGCCTAAAGGTTGCAGCACCCTCGGCCAATGAATCTAGTAAGCAACGCTACATCCCTTCCCTCACTGTAAGCCCACCATTTCCCGCAACACCTGCAGTATCTGTGCAGCTTTTGTCTCCAGGCCAAAGCAGTCAGGGAATCACCAGGTTCGTAGTAGGAAACACTGCATGTAGGGCACCGGCAAGAATACCATCTCCAACCCTCTCTCAGTCTGCCATGTCCACCGGCACCACCGCTAGTTCCACGATCTCCAGCTCTCCAGTCCAGCTCACCCTACATGAGACTCTTGTTAGGAAAAGGAAGTACTCATCCTCGCATCCGCGTACACAGGGTTTGAACGCCCACATTGCTAGACTAATCTCATTAGAGATGATGCCCTACCGGTTAGTTGAAACTGAAGCTTTCAAAGCGCTGATGGACTACGCTGTAGCATGCTACGAGCTACCCAGTCGACACTTCTTTTCTAGAAAATCCATCCCAGCCCTCCAACAGCATGTTAAAGACTGCATCGTCCATGCACTCAGGCAGTCTGTGACTACAAAGGTGCACCTGACAACAGATGCATGGACCAGTAGGCATGGCCAGGGACGTTACGTGTCCATCACGGCACACTGGGTGAATGTGGTGGATGCAGGGTCCACAGGGGACAGCAATATTGGGACAGTTCTGCCTAGCCCACAGTCAAGGAAAGAGTTGGCTGTAGGCGTTCGCCGCCCCTCCTCCTCTTCCTCCTCCTCCTGCAGAAGCGAGAGCTCGTCCACAGACCGCAGTCGCACATCCACTCCATCCGCAGCTGCCACTGTTGCACACCAGGTGTGCCATTATGGGACAGCTAGTGGCAAGCGTCAGCAGGCTGTATTGGCAATGAAGTGTTTGGGCAACAACAGACACACCGCGGAAGTTCTGTCCGAGTTCTTGCAGAAAGAAACTCAGTCATGGCTGGGCACTGTACATCTTGAGGCAGGCAAGGTAGTGAGTGATAACGGAAGGAACTTCATGGCTGCCATAGCCCTTTCCCAACTGAAACACATTCCTTGCCTGGCTCACACCTTAAACCTGGTGGTGCAGTGCTTCCTGAAAAGTTATCCGGGGTTACCCGACCTGCTCCTCAAAGTGCGCAGACTTTGCTCGCATATCCGCCATTCGCCCGTACACTCCAGCTGTATGCAGAACTATCAGCGGTCTTTGAACCTTCCCCAGCATCGCTTAATCATCGATGTTGCAACAAGGTGGAACTCCATACTGCACATGCTTCAGAGACTGCGCGAACAGAGGCGTGCTGTTATGTTTTTGTGGGAGGATACACATACACGGGCAGGCAGTTGGATGGCAGACATGGAGTTGTCAGGTGTGCAGTGGTCGAAGCTACAAGACCTGTGTCAAGTCCTTCAGTGTTTTGAGGAATGCACACGGGTGGTTAGTGCAGACAACGCCATAATAAGCATGAGCATCCCCCTAATGCGTCTGCTGATGCAAAGTTTGACGCACATAAAGAAGCAGGCGTCTGCAGCCGAGGAAGAGGAAAGCATTGATGACAGTCAGCCATTGTCTGGTCAGGGCCATATAGAGGACGCGGTAGTGGGCGAAGAGGAGGAGGATGATGGGGATGAGTACTTTTTTAATGAGGAAGCTTCTCCTTGGGCAACCGAAATTAGTGGCGTTGCAAGGCCGGGTTCTGTTTTTTTAAGGGAGACAAGTGACGTAGATTTGCCTGTAACGGCCCCTCAAACCAGAACAACCGCAGATTTGACAACTGGAACTTTGGCCCACATGATGGATTATGCCTTACGTATCCTCAAAAGGGACCCATGCATTTTTAAAATGATGAGCAATGACGATTACTGTTTGGCCTGCATCCTTGACCCTCGCTATAAAGGCAAATTGCAAAATATTATGCCACATGAGAACTTCGAACAAATATTAGCAACCAAACAAGCTACTCTTGTAGACCGTTTGATTCAGGCATTCCCAGCACACAGCGCCGGTGATGGTTCTCACACGAGCTGCAGGGGGCTAAAGGGCAGAGGTGTTAGAGGTGCACAAATCAGAAGTGGCGTTGGACAGAGGGGTTTTCTGACCAGGTTGTGGAGTGATTTCGCAATGACCGCAGACAGGACAGGTACTGCAGCATCTATTCAAAGTGACAGGAGACAACATTTGTCCAGTATGGTTACTAACTATTTTTCAGCCCTTATCGATGTTCTCCCTCAACCGTCATTCCCATTTGATTACTGGGCATCCAAATTAGACACCTGGCCTGAATTGGCAGAATATGCATTGCAGGAGCTTGCTTGCCCAGCAGCTAGTGTGCTATCAGAAAGAGTATTCAGTGCTGCTGGTTCAATATTAACCGAAAAAAGGACTCGTCTGGCTACCCAAAATGTGGATGATCTAACCTTCATTAAAATGAACCACTCCTGGATTTCAAATTATTTTGCCCCACCTTTCCCGGCTGACACCTAGCTTTCCTATAAAAAGTCCAAAATAGAGAAAAAAAGCGCACTCACCGGTAATTCAGCGAAAAGCAGTTTTATTCATGTGCAAAGTTGCAGTGCAGGGAGGGTAGACAGTGCATAGCGGATGACAGCTGTTTCGTGCTCTGAAGCACTTCGACAGATCCTAAGATAGGATCTGTCGAAGTGCTTCAGAGCACGAAACAGCTGTCATCCGCTATGCACTGTCTACCCTCCCTGCACTGCAACTTTGCACATGAATAAAACTGCTTTTCGCTGAATTACCGGTGAGTGCGCTTTTTTTCTCTATTTTGGACTTTTCAAATACTGTTGTCTTTCAAAGCAGCACCCAGGTACAGCAGAAATATTTTGCAATTTCCTTTTCTGGCAATAAAGGCTTAAAACGGTATATCCCTGAGGCACGAGGGTCCAACGTATAACGGCAGTGCTGCCGCTTTTTTTCTTTGGACTGTGTGCACATTTCATGTTTCCTATAAAAAGGTCTTGCTTGTGGACTGGTCTTACTGAGTGTTCCAATCTCTTAATTTGCAGCCGCTGTTTGTCCAGCATACAACATGTTTACACCTCCCTCAATGGGAAATCTCCCCCCACGGGGCCGTTGTCTCGCCACTTGGCGCAAGCACCCGCTAGAGTGGCGTTTGTCTGAAGAGGTGGGTGTGCCCGCTTTTGGTTGATGGCACTGCCACTGGGTCCCTCATAGTACAATAAAGTGTCTCTGGTGGTGGTGGCACGCACCCAACGTCAGACACACCGTTGTAACATGAGGGGCCCTGGGACGGTACCGCTGGCCACAAGAGAGTCCCCCCCCCAGCTCAAACTGTGCTCTACCACGTGCAAAATTATCTCTCACAGCTCCACCAATGTTTAGTCTATGCGCTGACATCATTCAATGCCTGGCACTGACAATACCAATTTGTTGACATGATGCTAGTTAAAGTAGTCTGGGTCAGTGTCCTATATTGACAACAGTAAATACTTACTGCCAAATTACTATGTCAGAAACTCAGCAGATGAGCCCACCCCTGTACCTAAGTATGCCACACTTTTTTTTGTTGTTGTTGTTTTGCGAGTAGTGTTGAGCGATACCTTCCGATATCGGAAAGTATCGGTATCGGAAAGTATCGGCCGATACCGTCAAAGTATCGGATCTAATCCGATACCGATACCCGATCCCAATGCAAGTCAATGGGACGAAAATATCGGAATTAAAATAAACCCTTTCTTTCCTTGTAGGTTCCTTCTACATGAAGGAAAACAACTAAGAATAATGTAGGATGTATTGGGGGAGGTGGCGGAGACATTAAAGGCACAGAGGTTTATCCCAATCAAATAGAATAGCAGGATTTTTTTTTTTTATGACGTTCGGCGTTAGAAAGATTTTGACTATGTTTTTTTTTTTATTATTTTGTCAGATATTGATGTTTCACTACTTCCACGCCCTTCACCTTCTTTTTAACTTCTCCCACACTTTCTTCTTCATTATCCTCATCATCAGCTTCTTTGACATCAACTATCTTCACCTTATTCATCTTCTTCTTCATCTTCTACCTATAATTTTTTTTTTTACATTGTTCATATTCTTTTTATTTAACTATTATCTTCTTCATATTCAACTTCTTCATCATATTCTTATTTGTGACAGGTATTCCCGTAGTTGTTATCTATAAAAGTTTGAAGATTACACCTTCCGTTCTGCCTGTCACAAAAGAGTTACATTTGTCCGCGTTCAGTTTGGCCTGCAGCATCAGGCTTTATCCAGGGGCACCACGAGGAGGAACGGACTCACCCCCATACACTGCTTAGTCTTCTTCTGCTTATAATTTAGATAATATCTTTTGCTCTGATATTTAGTGTTATGCTTAATGTTCTTCTGCTCTTTGTTCTGCAGCCTCTTGTTCTTCTGCTTCTCGGTCTCCCATGTCGTCGTCGTCTCCGGGGTCGTCGTCTCCAGGGTCGTCATCATCAGGGTGGTCTTCAGGGTCATCGTCTCCAAGGTCGTCGTCATCTCAGTGGTTGTCGTCTCTGGTGTCGTCGTCATCTTAGGGGTGGTCTTCCGGGTCGTCGTCTTTAGGGTCTTGAACTTGGAAATGTAGCAGAAGGTACAAGAAGGCTGAGAAAATGCCGAGAAACAGCTGATGGAACTGGAACTCGGATGGCTACCCGAAGGTCCAAGAGCCAATGGAACTACCGAGGACGAGCTGACGTTACTGGAACCCGGTTACTAAGCAGGAGGTACCCGTGCCTGAAAGCACTACCAAGGACCACCTGACGTTGGTGGAACTCGGATACCCAGAGGGAGGCACTTAAGCCAAAGGCTCTGCCCGGAACCAGCTGACGGTACTGGAACCAGGATGGGGAGCAGAAGGTACAAGAGCAAAAGACACTGCCGAGAACCAGCTGACGGTACTGGAACCCGGATGGGTAGCCGAAGGTCCAAGAGCCAATGGAACTACCGAGGACCAGCTGACGTTACTGGAACCCGGTTACTAAGCAGGAGGTACCCGTGCTGAAAGCACTACCAAGGACCACCTGACGTTGGTGGAACTCAGATACCCAGAGGGAGGCACCTAAGCCAAAGGCTCTGCCCGGAACCAGCTGACGGTACTGGAACCAGGATGGGGAGCAGAAGGTACAAGAGCAAAAGACACTGCCGAGAACCAGCTGATGGTACTGGAACCCGGATGGGTAGCCGAAGGTCCAAGAGCCAATGGAACTACCGAGGACCAGCTGACGTTACTGGAACCCGGTTACTAAGCAGGAGGTACCCGTGCCTGAAAGCACTACCAAGGACCACCTGACGTTGGTGGAACTCGGATACCCAGAGGGAGGCACCTAAGCCAAAGGCTTTGCCCGGAACCAGCTGACGGTGCTGGAACCAGGATGGGGACCTATTCAAGCTTGTCTTCCTAGAGCCCCAACTAGCGGTGTTGGAGCAAAGGGTCAGCAGGGGGAGAAGAGTGTAGGCCGAAGCCTGCACTGGAGGAATTTGTAGGTCTGTTGTGTCTGCGTGGCTGTTGCAGGACACGTTGCCGGCTACACAGCAGGGGAACAGCTGGCGGTGCTGAACCCCACTGACACATTGGCTGGTGTTTATCTCTGTGCAGCTAGCAGTAGCGGGCCCCAACTGGCGGTGTTAGAGCCCAGGGTCAGCAGGAGGAGGAGAGGGAGCAGAGTGTAGGCCGAAGCCTGCACTGGCGGCAGCTTTGTGTCTGCGTGGCTGTTGCAGGACACGTTGCCGGCTACACAGCAGGGGAACAGCTGGCGGTGCTGAACCCCACTGACACATTGGCTGGTGTTTTTCTCTGTGCAGCTAGCAGTACCGGGCCCCAACTGGCGGTGTTAGAGCCCAGGCTCTGCAGGGGGAGCAGAGTGTAGGCCGAAGCCTAATTGAACCAATTTTAAAGGTAACCTTTAACCCCCCCTCAGGTGTTACAAAGTAGAAGAGCCACGCCTTATGCAGCAGTAGTGCTGCACAAGTCAAAGGTTGCTCTTTTAGTTTTGTTCCTTGCACAAGCTGAATGAAACACGTACAACATTTTGGCCCTTATACAGTCAATCTGTCTTGGAGGCGGGAGTTCCCTTTGTAATGGGACGCAGCACAGCTGGCAAAAATACCAACTTGGTGCTTGGCGCGGCCTCCTGAGCATCGCATTTTGCTGTACAGGAGTCTGCGTTGTTGCGTTATCCCTTGGCCATGCGCTGCCCGTCTTCTGACATTTCATGTCGGCTGCTGCGGTTCGCGATGCCCATGAATCCCAGCCCCGCAGTGTCTTTACAGTGTTTCACACTGCGGGGCTGGGATTCATGGCCTGGCGCAGTACATATGTTCGCCTCTCGCTCGTGTCCTTACACCTGCTACAGACTGTGCGGCGTCAGCTGATCCCTTATCGCATGCCACGGCCATGAAGCCGCACAGTCTGAAGAAGGCGGAAGGAGATGAGTGACAACAGGCGAAGATAAGCACTGCTCATGCCCGTCAATCACACCCTCGCAGTCAAAATAAATAAGACACCGAGGGGCGTTGTGTCGGGCAGGGCGGCCGCAGAGGCGCAGCCAGCCAAACAATGATGTCAGGAGAAGGGCTGTGCTACCAAGGGGGTCGTTGCGTGTCATTACAAAGGAAAGTCACACCTCAGGGATGTTTTAATGGTCTCAGGGGACACATTGTAGACGTGTTCTGTTCCACGGGTGCAAGGGGAATAAGTTTATGAGCCACCTTGCACACATGCAGCATTACCGCTGCACAAGGTGGCTGTAAAACATACAAACACCTGGGGGTGGGGCGACAGGATCCCTTCAATTTCAGTTCTTGTGTCTGCGTGGCTTTTGCAGGACACGATGCCAGCTACACAGCAGGGGAACAGCTGGCGGTGCTGAACCCCACTGACACATTGGCTGGTGTTTTTCTCTGTGCAGCTAGCACTACCGGGCACCAACTGGCGGTGTTAGAGCCCAGGGTCAGCAGGAGGAGGAGAGGGAGCAGAGTGTAGGCCGAAGCCTGCACTGGCAGCAGCTTTGTGTCTGCGTGGCTGTTGCAGGACACGATGCCGGCTACACAGCAGGGGAACAGCTGGCGGTGCTGAACCCCACTGACACATTGGCGAGGTGTTTTTCCCTGTGCAGCCAGCACTTCGGGGCACCAACTGGCGGTGTTAGAGCCCAGGCTCTGCAGGGGGAGCAGAGTGTAGGCCGAAGCCTAATTGAACCGATTTTAAAGGTAACCTTTAACCCCCCCTCAGGGGTTACAAACTACAAGAGCCACAGCTTGGGCAGCAGTAATGCTGCACAAGTCAAAGGTTGCTCTTTTAATTTTGCTCCTTGCACACGCAGAAAGAAACACGTATAACATTTAGGCCCTTACGCAGTCAAACTGTTTTGGAGGCGTGAGTTCCCTTTGTAATGAGACGCAGCACAGCTGTCAAAAATCCCACCTTGGTGCTTGGCGCGGCCTCCTGAGCTTCGTTATTTGCTGCACAGGAGTCTGCGCTGTCGTGTTATCCCTTGGCCTTGCGCTGTTAGCGCTGCCCATCTTCTGACATCATTTAATGTTGGCCGGTGCGGTTCGTGATGACCATGAATCCCAGCCCCGCAGTGTCTTTACATTGTTAAAACACTGCGGGGCTGGGATTCATGGCCTGGCGCAGTACATATGTTCGCCTCTCACACTCGGGTCCTTACACCTGCTACAGAATGTGCGGCGCCAGCTGATCCCTTATGGCATGCCATGGCCATGAGGCCGCACAGTGTGAAGAAGGCGGAAGGAGATAAGTGCCAGGCGAAGATAGGCACTGCTCATGCCCATCAATCACACCCTCACAGTCTAAAGAAATTAGACACCGAGGGGCGCTGTGTCGGGCAGGGCTGCCGCAGAGGCGCAGCCAGCCAAACAATGATGCCAGAAGACGGGCAGCGCTACCAAGGGGGTTGCAGCGTGTCATTACAAAGGAAAGTCACACCTCAGGGACGGTTTAATGGTCACAGAGGACACATTTTAGACGTGTTCAGTTCCACGTGTGCAAGGGGAATAAGTTTCTGAGCCACCTTGCACACATGCAGCATTACTGCTGTACAAGGTGGCTGTGAAACATACAAACGCCTGGGGGAGGGGGGACAGGTTCCCTTCAATTTCAGTTCTTGTGTCTGCATGGCTTTTGCAGGACACGATGCCGGCTACACAGCAGGGGAACAGCTGGCGGTGCTGAACCCCACTGACACATTGGCTGGTGTTTTTCTCTGTGCAGCTAGCAGTACCGGGCACCAACTGGCGGTGTTAGAGCCCAGGGTCAGCAGGAGGAGCAGGGGGAGCAGAGTGTAGGCCGAAGCCTGCACTGGCGGCAGCTTTGGGTCTGTTGTGTCTGCGTGGCTGTTGCAGGACACGTTGCCGGCTACACAGCAGGGGAACAGCTGGCGGTGCTGAACCCCACTGACACATTGGCGAGGTGTTTTTCCCTGTGCAGCCAGCACGTCCGGACAGCAACTAGCGGTGTTGGAGCCCGGGCTCTGCAGGTGGAGCAGAGTGTAGGCCGCAGCCTGCACTGGAGCAAGTTGAAAGGGAACCTTTAACCCCCCCCCAGGCGTTTGTAGCTGAAAGAGCCATCTTGTACAGCACTAATGCTGGAAAAGGTAAACTTAGCTCTTTTAATTATGGTCCTTGCACATGCTGAACCTAACACTTTTGAAATGTGTCCCCTCACACGGTTAAACCGTCCAGTCGGTGGAACTTTCCTCTGTCATGTGACGCAGCACAGCCGTCATTCTTACCCCCTTGGCGCCGTGCGCCTCCTCCTCAGCGTTGTTTGAATCTGTCCCGGAGTCTGCGCTGTTATGTTATCCCTTGGCCAGACACACACTTAGCGCTGCCCGTCTTCTGACATCATTTGGTGTCAGGATGGCTGCGCCTGTGCGTCCGCGCTGGACGAGATCCCGCCTCGCTGTGTCATCTAATGTAATCACTCTGCGGACCTGTGATCCATGGGCATGAGCAGTGCATATCCTCGCCTCTCACTCCCCTCCCTACGGCTTATTCAGACTGTGCGGCGTCACGGCCGTGGCATGCTATTAGGGATCAGCTGACAGCGCACAGTCTGAAGAAGGCGTAGGGAGATGAGTGAGAGGCGGAGGTTCAGATATGCACTGCTAATGTCCATGGATCACAGGTCCGCAGTGGGATTAAATCAGAAGACACTACGAGGAGGGATCTCGTCCAGCACGGCCGCACAGGCGCAGCCATCCTGACACCAAATGATGTCAGAAGACGGGCAGCGCTAAGTGTGCCTGGCCAAGGGATAACATAACAGCGCAGACTCTGGGACAGATTCAAACAACGCTGAGGAGGAGGCGCACGGCGCCAAGGGGGTAAGAATGACGGCTGTGCTGCGTCACATGACAAAGGAAAGTTCCACCGACCGGACGGTTTAACCGTGTGAGGGGACACATTTCAAAAGTGTTAGGTTCAGCATGTGCAAGGAGCACCACGAAAAGAGGCACTTTTTCCCTTTGCATCATTACTGCTGCACAAGGTGTCTCCTTCAGTAACAAATGCCTGGGGGGGGGACAGGTTCCCTAAAATTTAACTTGTTGTGCCTGCGTGGCGGTCGCAGGACACGTTGCCGTATACACAGCAGGGGAGCAGCAGGCATTACTGAACCCCACTAACACATTGGCGAGGTGTTTGGCTCTGTGCGGGCAGCACTTCTGGATGGCAACTAGCGGTGTTGGAGCCCAGGGACAGGAGGAGGAGGAGGTGGAGGAGATAGGAGGGATTGCCACACACACAGCTGGGGAACAGCTGACGTTACTGA
This sequence comes from Ranitomeya variabilis, assembly GCF_051348905.1. NCBI lineage: Eukaryota > Metazoa > Chordata > Amphibia > Anura > Dendrobatidae > Ranitomeya > Ranitomeya variabilis. The sequence continues at coordinate 314,857,671 of NC_135235.1, forward strand.
ACCCCAATAACAGAGGAGGGACTGTTGGGACTGTGCGGGCAGCACTTCTGGACGGCAACTAGCAGTGTTGGAGCCCAGGGACAGGAGGAGGAGGAGGTGGAGGAGATAGGAGGGATTGCCACACACACAGCTGGGGAACAGCTGACGTTACTGAACCCCAATAACATAGAGGAGGGACTGTTGGGACTGTGCGGGCAGCACTTCTGGATGGTAACTAGCGGTGTTGGAGCCCAGGGACAGGAGGAGGAGGAGGTGGAGGAGATAGGATGGATTGCCACACACACAGCTGGGGAACAGCTGACGTTACTGAACCCCAATAACAGATGAGGGACTGTTGGGACTATGCGGGCAGCACTTCTGGATGGCAACTAGCGGTGTTGGAGCCCAGGGACAGAAGGAGGAGGAGGTGGAGGAGATAGGAGGGATTGCCACACACACAGCTGGGGAACAGCTGACGTTACTGAACCCCAATAACAGAGGAGGGACTGTTGGGACTATGCGGGCAGCACTTCTGGACGGCAACTAGCGGTGTTGGAGCCCAGGGACAGGAGGAGGAGGAGGTGGAGGAGATAGGAGGGATTGCCACACACACAGCTGGGGAACAGCTGACGTTACTGAACCCCAATAACAGAGGAGGGACTGTTGGGACTGTGCGGGCAGCACTTCTGGACGGCAACTAGCGGTGTTGGAGCCCAGGGACAGGAGGAGGAGGAGGTGGAGGAGATAGGAGGGATTGCCACACACACAGCTGAGGAACAGCTGACGTTACTGAACCCCAATAACAGAGGAGGGACTGTTGGGACTGTGCGGGCAGCACTTCTGGATGGCAACTAGCGGTGTTGGAGCCCAGGGTGTTGTGGATTCTGTTTGTGGGCTCCCTCTGGTGGTTACTGCTGGTACTGGGTGACTTTGGTGGGTTGCGGCCTTTTGTTTCCACCTGTCCATCAGTGGCTGGGTGTTTCCTATTTTACCTGGCCTTTCTGTCATTTCCCTTGCCGGCTATCAATGTATTCAAATGTGCTCTGTTTGGTTCCTGCCTACCTGCTCCCAGATCTTTCAGGATAAGCTAAGTGCTGATTTTCAGTTGTTTGGTTTTTTGTCCAGCTTGCTTATTATGTCTCTATGCTAGCTGGTAGCTCTAGTGGACTGAGGTTCTCCCCATGTGCCATGAGTTGGCACATGGGTTCTTGTAATCTCAGGATGGTTTTTTTGATTAGGGTTTTTTGCTGACCGCTCAGTCCCCTTTTGTATCGTTCTGCTTTCTAGTTTACAGCGGGCCTCAATTTGCTAAAACTATATATATCATCTCTATGTGTGTGCCTTCCTCTCATTTCACCGTCAATACATGTGGGGGGCAACTATATCTTTTGGGGTTCATTCCGCTGGAGGCAAGTGAGGTCTTATTTTCTCTGCAGTGCTAGTTAGCTCTTAGGCTGGTGCGTGGCGTCTAGAACCAACGTAGGCACGCTCCCTGGCTATCTCTAGTTGCGTTTGTCAGGCGTAGGGCAGCGGTCAGCCCAGGTTCCATCACCCTAGAGCTCGTCCGTAATATATTTGTACTTTGCTTGTCCTGTGCTATCCCTAGCCATTGGGATTCATGACAGTATAGCCGGCCAGCAAAGTGTTAATTGTTTGGGCTGAAGCAGGAGAAAGAGAAGTGTTTAAGGGAAATTTTTTTTTTTTTTTCCCTTCAGAGTTTTGCTGCCTAGCCCTTAATTGCTGTCTAGCTGCTTCTTACCTCCTCTTAACCCTTGAATGGCTCTGATCTTAGCTGTTTATCATGGATGTCCAGAGTTTGGCTTCCAGCCTGAGTAATCTCGCGGCAAAAGTTCAAAACATACAGGATTTTGTTGTTCACACTCCCATGTCTGAACCTAGAATTCCTATTCCAGAGTTCTTTTCTGGAGATAGATCTACCTTCCTGAATTTCAGGAACAATTGTAAATTGTTTCTTTCTTTAAAATCTCGCTCCTCTGGAGACCCTGCTCAACAGGTCAAGATTGTAATATCTTTCCTGCGGGGCGACCCTCAGAATTGGGCATTTGCATTGGCACCAGGGGATCCTGCATTGCTCAGTGTGGATGCGTTTTTTCTGGCATTGGGATTGCTCTATGAGGAACCTAACCTGGAGATTCAGGCTGAAAAGGCTTTATTAGCCCTCTCTCAGGGGCATGATGAAGCGGAGATATATTGTCAGAAGTTTCGGAAATGGTCGGTGCTTACTCAGTGGAATGAGTGCGCCCTGGCTGCAAACTTCAGAAATGGTCTTTCTGAGGCCATTAAGGATATTATGGTGGGGTTCCCTACGCCTACAGGTCTGAATGAGTCTATGGCTATGGCCATTCAGATTGATCGGCGTTTACGGGAGCGCAAACCCGTGCACCAGTTGGCGGTGTCTTCTGAACAGGCACCTGAGACTATGCAATGTGATAGAATTCAGTCCAGAAGTGAACGGCAAAATTATAGGCGGAAAAATGGATTGTGTTTCTATTGTGGTGATTCAGCTCATGTTATATCAGCATGCTCTAAACGCACAAAAAGGGTTGATAAATCTTTTGCCATTGGTACTCTGCAGTCTAAGTTCATTTTGTCTGTGACTCTGATTTTTTCACTGTCTTCCATTTCCGTCGATGCCTATGTGGATTCGGGCGCTGCCCTGAGTCTTATGGATTGGTCATTTGCTAAACGCTGCGGTTTTAGTCTGGAACCTCTGGAAGTTCCTATTCCTCTGAAGGGAATTGACTCTACACCATTGGCTATGAATAAACCGCAGTATTGGACACAAGTGACCATGCGCATGACTCCCGTTCATCAGGAGGTGATTCGCTTCCTTGTACTTTATAATTTACATGATGTACTAGTGCTTGGTCTGCCATGGTTACAAACTCATAATCCTGTCCTGGACTGGAAAACAATGTCTGTGTTAAGCTGGGGATGTCAGGGTGTTCATGATGATGCACCTCCGATTTCTATCGCTTCATCTACTCCTTCTGAGATCCCTGCGTTTTTGTCTGACTATAGGGATGTTTTTGAGGAGCCTAAGCTCAATTCGCTCCCTCCGCATAGAGATTGTGACTGTGCTATAGAATTGATTCCTGGCAGTAAGTTCCCTAAGGGTCGTTTATTTAATCTGTCACTGCCAGAGCATACTGCTATGCGGAATTATATTAAGGAGTCCTTGGAAAAGGGACATATTCGTCCATCTTCGTCCCCTCTGGGAGCAGGTTTTTTTTTTGTGGCAAAAAAAGATGGTTCCCTGAGGCCTTGTATAGATTATCGCCTTCTGAATAAGATTACAGTCAAGTATCAGTATCCATTGCCATTATTGACTGATTTGTTTGCTCGCATTAAGGGGGCTAGGTGGTTCACTAAGATAGATCTTTGCGGTGCGTATAATCTGGTGCGGATAAAACAGGGTGATGAGTGGAAAACCGCATTTAATACGCCTGAGGGCCATTTTGAGTATTTGGTAATGCCTTTTGGACTCTCCAATGCTCCGTCAGTCTTTCAGTCCTTTATGCACAATATTTTCCGTGAATATCTGGATAAGTTTATGATTGTGTATTTGGATGATATTTTGGTGTTTTCTGATGACTGGGAGTCTCATGTTCTACAGGTCAGGAAGGTTTTTCAGGTTCTGCGGGCCAATTCTCTGTTTGTGAAGGGCTCAAAGTGTCTCTTCGGAGTCCAGAAGATTTCTTTTTTGGGGTACATTTTTTCTCCTTCTACTATTGAGATGGATCCCGTCAAGGTTCAGGCGATTTTTGACTGGACACAACCTACATCTGTTAAGAGCCTTCAGAAGTTCTTGGGGTTTGCTAATTTTTATCGTCGGTTCATTGCTAATTTTTCCAGTATGGTTAAACCTTTGACTGATTTGACTAAAAAGGGTGCTGATGTTGCTGATTGGTCTCCTGCGGCCGTGGAGGCCTTTCAGGAACTTAAGCGCCGGTTTTCTTCTGCTCCTGTGTTGTGTCAACCAGATGTTTCACTTCCTTTTCAGGTTGAGGTTGATGCTTCCGAGATTGGAGCGGGGGCGGTTTTGTCACAGAGAAGTTCTAATGGCTCGGTGATGAAGCCATGTGCATTCTTCTCTAGAAAATTCTCGCCCGCCGAGCGCAATTATGATGTGGGTAATCGGGAGCTTTTGGCCATGAAGTGGGCATTTGAGGAGTGGCGTCCTTGGCTTGAGGGTGCTAAACATCGTGTGGTGGTCTTGACTGATCACAAGAATCTCATTTACCTTGAGTCTGCCAGGCGTTTGAATCCTAGACAGGCTCGTTGGTCGTTGTTTTTTTCTCGTTTCAATTTCGTGGTTTCATACCTGCCAGGTTCGAAGAATGTGAAGGCAGATGCTCTTTCCAGGAGTTTTGTGCCTGACTCTCCTGGAGACTCTGGGCCTACTGGTATCCTTAGGGATGGGGTAATATTGTCCGCCGTATCCCCAGACTTGCGACGTGCATTGCAGGAGTTTCAGGTGGATAAACCGGATCGTTGTCCACCAGAAAGACTGTTTGTTCCGGATGATTGGACCAGTAGAGTCATCTCCGAGGTCCATTCTTCTGTGTTGGCTGGTCATCCTGGAATATTTGGTACTAGAGACTTGGTGGCCAGGTCTTTTTGGTGGCCTTCCTTGTCTAGGGATGTGCGTACCTTTGTGCAGTCTTGTGAAGTGTGTACTCGAGCTAAGCCTTGCTGTTCTCGGGCCAGTGGGTTGTTGTTATCCTTGCCCATCCCGAAGAGGCCTTGGATGCACATTTCCATGGATTTTATTTCTGATCTCCCGGTTTCACAGAAAATGTCCGTTATCTGGGTTGTGTGTGACCGCTTTTCTAAGATGGTTCATTTGGTGCCCTTGCCTAAGTTGCCTTCCTCCTCTGAGTTGGTCCCTTTATTTTTTCAGAACGTGGTTCGTTTGCATGGGATTCCGGAGAATATCGTTTCTGACAGGGGATCCCAGTTTGTGTCTAGATTTTGGCGGACGTTTTGTGCCAAGATGGGCATTGATTTGTCTTTCTCGTCTGCATTCCATCCTCAGACGAATGGCCAGACGGAGCGAACTAATCAGACCTTGGAAACTTATTTGAGGTGTTTTGTTTCTGCTGATCAAGATGACTGGGTTGCTTTTTTGCCACTGGCCGAATTTGCTCTTAATAATCGGGCTAGTTCGGCCACGTTGGTCTCTCCTTTTTTTTGTAATTCGGGGTTTCATCCTCGTTTTTCCTCTGGTCAGGTGGAGCCTTCGGATTGTCCTGGAGTGGACGTGGTGGTGGACAGGCTACATCAGATTTGGAATCAGGTGGTGGACAATTTGAAGTTATCTCAGGAGAAGACTCAGCAGTTTGCTAATCGCCGTCGCCGCGTGGGTCCCCGACTTCTTGTTGGGGATTTGGTGTGGTTGTCTTCTCGTTTTGTCCCTATGAAGGTCTCTTCTCCTAAGTTCAAGCCTCGGTACATCGGTCCTTATAGGATCTCGGAGATTCTTAACCCTGTATCTTTTCGTTTGGATCTCCCAGCATCGTTTGCTATTCATAATGTGTTCCATCGGTCGTTGTTGCGGAGGGCTGCCTGCCCGTGTATCCATGTAACCGATGTAAAACTGCCATGAGTGCCTACTGTTTGGTATTTTAGGCCTTTGATAGCCTGTCTGCAGCCCCTACTTGCAATACTCCTCCACTGACCACACCAATGCTGCCCGTGTACCCCTGGAACCTATTTAAAAGTTCATAGAGCCTAGTTATATATTTTATTTACTATTAATAAGGCCATGATGGACTACGCTGTACCACGCTACAAGCTAACCAGTCGACACTTCTTTTGCGAGAAAAGCCATCCCAACCCTCCACCAGCATGTAAAAGACCACATTGTCCATGCACTCTGGCAATCTGTGAGTACAAAGGTGCACCTGACAACAGACGCATGGACCTGTAGGCATGGCCACGGAAGGTTACGTGTCCATTATGGTGCAATGGGTTAATGTGGTGGATGCATGGTCCACAGGGGACAGCCTACTAAGTCTGTCTGCAGTCCCTAATTCAAATTGTCCTCCACTGTCTAAATCTGAGCTTCAACCTTCTGGCTCTCATTAAGTGCTTTTTAAAAAAAAATTGGTGGTTACGGCCTACTAACGGTGTCTGCCGCTCCCTGGTTTTGTCCTCAACTGTATAAAGCTGAGCTTCAACCTTCTGGCTCTCATTAAGTGCTTTTTAAAAAAAAATTGGTGGTTGGGGCCTACTAACGGTGTCTGACGCTCCCTGGTGTTGTCCTCAACTGAATAAATCTGAGCTTCAACCTTCTGGCTCTCATTAAGTCCTTTTTTGAAAAAAATTGGTGGTTACGGCCTACTAACGGTGTCTGCCGCTCCCTGGTGTTGTCCTCAACTGTATAAAGCTGAGCTTCAACCTTCTGGCTCTCATTAAGTCCTTTTTTGAAAAAAATTGGTGGTTACGGCCTACTAACGGTGTCTGCCGCTCCCTGGTGTTGTCCTCAACTGTATAAAGCTGAGCTTCAACCTTCTGGCTCTCATTAAGTGCTTTTAGAAAAAAAATTGGTGGTTGGGGCCTACTAACGGTGTCTGCCGCTCCCTGGTGTTGTCCTCCACTGTATAAAGCTGAGCTTCAGTCTTTAGGCTTTCAGCCTATCAGTATCAGATATTAAACTGCATTTGGCCTTCAACTTTGGTTACGGCCTACTAACGGTGTCTGCTGCTCCCTGGTGTTGTCCTCAACTGAATAAATCTGAGCTTCAACCTTCTGGCTCTCATTAAGTGCTTTTTTTTTTTAAATTGGTGGTTGGGGCCTAATAACTCTATTTGCCGCTCCCTGGTGTTGTCCTCCTCCTGAGTGTTCTCCTCCTCCTTGGTGTTCTCCTCCAGGTTGCCTTGTCTGAGCTTCAACCTTCTGGCTCTCATTAAGTGCTTTTTAACAAAAAATTGGTGGTTATGGCCTACTAACGGTGTCTGCCGCTCCATGGTGTTGTCCTCCACTGTATAAAGCTGAGCTTCAGTATTTAGGCTTTTGGCCTATAGTAACAAATATTAAACTGCATTTGGCCTACTAGTGTGGTTGGGCCCTTAAAACAGTGTCTGCTGCTCCTGGGTTTGCTACTCCACTGAACAAAGCAATGCCGCCTGTTTAGTCCTGTTACCAATTTTGAACTGCATTTAGCCTACTTTATTCTTTGGCCCTATATCTGTGTTTCCTCCTCATCCTGCCTATTGCCCAGCCACTGCTAGATGAGTCTGCTGGTACATTGACCTAGACCACTACATTCCCCTTGCACTCTACACAGCCAGAATCTGACCCTGCTGAAAGTAAGGTTCCCCTTCCCGCATGTTATACCACCTTACACAGGGACAAAGAGGAAGGTGCAGATGAAAGTGCAGGTTCCTTCATCAGGTGGGGGGCATACTCGTTGGCGACGTCACTGGCACAGGGCCCCTCAGAGTACACAAAAGTGTCGCTGCTGGTGGGAGGCGCCCCCACCGTGCAAACACACCGCTGTACTTTGAGGGGCCCTGTGCCAGTGCCAATGCCAACGAGTGGCCCCCCCCTGCTTGCTTAGGATCACAGCACTTGCAAACTTGACATACTTACCTCTCCCTGCTCCACCGCCGTGACGTAGTCCACATTTCCTGGGCCTACTAAAACCTTGAACCAGCTCTACCCGCCACAACTTTTGCCAAATGACCCCCAATTTCCAATGCCCAACTATTATTATAAAGTTAATTAAGATTGACAAGCTTCAGAAACAAGAATGGATGTTTTTGGCATTAAAATGGGCACTGTAGGTGTTTTCCTGGCCTCCACTCACTGCCGACTATGCTTCCCCATTGACTTGCATTGGGTTTCGTGTTTCGGTCGATCCCCGACTTTTAGCGATAATCGGCCGACTGCACTCGACTCGACTTTGGACAAAGTCGGGTTTCGCAAAACCCGACTCGATCTTAAAAAAATGAAAGTCGCTCAACCCTAGTCCACACTATTGGTGTCCGACAAAGGGGGCATTCTGGTACTCTTTGGTTTCAACTCAGTGAATGGACCCAATCCAGGTGGTCTCTGACCCTCTTCCTGTGCACATACCCTTAGAGTTTTTAGCGAACATCATGATTCAGACATCCAGACACCTCGGTAATAAAGCGACCACAGCTTTTCTTACTCAGTGTTTTTGGTGGTCAGAGGTACATCAGGATGTCAGAGAGTATGTAGCCACTTGCAGTGTCTGTGCACATTATAAAACTTATCATACTCGTCCATCTGGGTCTCTCCAACCATTAGTGATTACCAGTGGACCTTGGACTCATTTATCAGTATCATTTTATCACTGATCTACACTAGAGTTGAGCGACTTTTACTTTTTTAGGATCGAGTTGGGTTTTGCGAAACCCTACTTTCTCAAAAATCGGCCGATTATTGCGTAAAGTCGGGGGCCGACTGAAACACGAAACCCAATGCAAGTCAATGGGGAATCAAAGTCGGCAGTGAGTGGAGGACAGGAAAACACCTACAGTGGCCACTTTAATGCCAAAAATATCAATTCTTATTACTTAAGCTTGTCAATCTTAATTTACTTTATAATAATAATTATGCATTGAAAACAGTTGGTCATTTGGCTAAAGTTGTGGGGGTGTAGGGCTGGCTCAAGATTTTCTTGGGCCCAGGAAACGCGGAATACGTCACGGCGGTGGAGCAGGGAGAGGTAAGTATTTCAACTTTGCAAGTGCTGTGATCCTGAGCAAGCAGGGGGGGCCCACTAGTTGGCACTGGCACAGGGCCCCTCATAGTACGGCGGTGTGTTTGACGGCGGGCGGTGCCTCCCACTGCCAGAGACACTTTTGCGTACTATGAGGGGCCCTGTGCCAGTGCCAACGAGTATGCCCCCACCTGATGAAGGAACCTGCACTTTCATCTGCACCTTCCTCTTTGTCCCCGTGTAAGGTGGTATAGTATGTGGGAAGGGGAACTTGACTTTCAGCAGGGTCAGATTCTGGCTGTGTAGAGTGCAAGGGGAATGTTGTGGTCTGGGTCAAGGTACCAGCAAACTCATCTAGCAGTGGCTAGGCAATGGGCAGGATGAGGAGGAAACACAGTTAGTAGGCCCAAATAATAGAGTGGGCTAAATGCAGTTCAAATATGGTAACAGGACTAACCAGGCGGCATAGCTTTGTTCAGTGGAGGACAACTGTAAGGACGGGTTAAAACAGTTACTAGGCCCAAATAAGTAAGTAGGCTAAATGCAGTTCAAAATTTGTAAAAAGAGTAGACAGGCAGCATAGCTTTGTTCAGTGGAGGACAACTGTAAGGAGTGGCGCAGACAGACACAGGTAGTAGGCCTAAAATAAAAAAGTAGGCTAAATGCAGTTCAAAATTTGTAACAGGAGTACACAGGCGACATTGATTTGTTGAGGTGCAGACAGACACAGTAGCAGGCCTAAAATAAAAAAGTTGGCTAAATGCACTTCAAAATTTGTAACAGGAGTACACAGGTGGCATTGCTTTGTTCAGTGGAGGACAACTGTAAGGAGTGGCGCAGACAGACACAAGTAGTAGGCCTAAAATAAAAAAGTAGGCTAAATGCAGTTTAAAATTTGAACACAGGAGTACACAGGTGGCATTGCTTTGTTCAGTGGAGGACAACTGTAAGGAGTGGCACAGACAGACACATGTAGTAGGCCTAAAACAAAAAAGTTTACTAAATGCAGTTAAAAATTTGTAACAGGAGTACACAGGTGGCATAGCTTTGTTCAGTGGAGGACAACTGTAAGGACTGGCTGACACAGTTACTAGGCCCAAATAAGTAAGTAGGCTAAATGCAGTTCAAAATTTGTAACAGGAGTACACAGGCGGCTTAGCTTTGTTCAGTGGAGGACAACTGTAAGGACTGGCTGACACAGTTACTAGGCCCAAATAAGTAAGTAGGCTAAATGCAGTTCAAAATTTGTAACAGGAGTACACAGGCGGCATAGCTTTGTTCAGTGGAGGACAACTGTAAGGAGTGGCGCAGACTCATGTAGTAGGCCTAAAATAAAAAAGTAGGCTAAATGCAGTTCAAAATTTGTAACAGGAGTACACAGGAGGCATAGCTTTGTTCAGTGGAGGACAACTGTAAGGACTGGCTGACACAGTTACTAGGCCCAAATAAGTAAGTAGGCTAAATGCAGTTCAAAATCTGTAACATGAGTACACAGGCGGCATAGCTTTGTTCAGTGGAGGACAACTGTAAGGAGTGGTGCAGACAGACACAGTTAGTAGGCCTAAAATAAAAAAGTAGGCTAAATGCAGTTCAACATTTGCAACAGGAGTACACAGGTGGCATAGCTTTGTTCAGTGGAGGACAACTGTAAGGAGTGGCGCAGACAGACACAAGTAGTAGGCCTAAAATAAAAAAGTAGGCTAAATGCAGTTCAAAATTTGTTACAGGAGTACACAGGCGGCATAGCTTTGTTCAGTGGAGGACAACTGTAAGGACTGGCTGACACAGTTACTAGGCCCAAATAAGTAAGTAGGCTAAATGCAGTTCAAAATTTGCAACAGGAGTACACAGGCGGCATAGCTTTGTTCATTGGAGGACAACTGTAAGGACTGGCTGACACAGTTACAAGGCCCAAATAAGTAAGTAGGCTAAATGCAGTTCAAAATTTGTAACAGGAGTAGACAGGCAGCATAGCTTTGTTCAGTGGAGGACAACTGTAAGGAGTGGCGCAGACGGACACAGGTAGTAGGCCTAAAATAAAAAAGTAGGCTAAATGCAGTTCAAAATTTGACACAGGAGTACACAGGCGGCATAGCTTTGTTCAGTGGAGAACAACTGTAAGGAGTGGCGCAGACAGACACAAGTAGTGGGCCTAAAATAAAAAAGTAGGCTAAATGCAGTTCAAAATTTGTTACAGGAGTACACAGGCGGCATATCTTTGTTCAGTGGAGAACAACTGTAAGGAGTGGCGCAGACAGACACAAGTAGTAGGCCTAAAATAAAAAAGTAGGCTAAATGCAGTTCAAAATTTGTTACAGGAGTACACAGGCGGCATAGCTTTGTTCAGTGGAGGACAACTGTAAGGACTGGCTGACACAGTTACTAGGCCCAAATAAGTAAGTAGGCTAAATGCAGTTCAAAATTTGCAACAGGAGTACACAGGCGGCATAGCTTTGTTCAGTGGAGGACAACTGTAAGGACTGGCTGACACAGTTACTAGGCCCAAATAAGTAAGTAGGCTAAATGCAGTTCAAAATTTGCAACAGGAGTACACAGGCGGCATAGCTTTGTTCAGTGGAGGACAACTGTAACGAGTGGCGCAGACAGACACATGTAGTAGTCCTGAAATAAAAAAGTAGGCTAAATGCAGTTCAAAATTTGTAACAGGAGTACACAGGCGGCATAGCTTTGTTCAGTGGAGGACAACAGTAAGGACTGGCTGACACAGTTACTAGGCCCAAATAAGTAAGTAGGCTAAATGCAGTTCAAAATTTGTAACAGGAGTACCCAGGCGGCATAGCTTTGTTCAGTGGAGGACAACTGTAAGGAGTGGTGCAGACAGACACAGTAGTAGGCCTAAAATAAAAAAGTTTGCTAAATGCAGTTCAACATTTGTAACAGGATTACACAGGCGGCATAGCTTTGTTCAGTGGAGGACAACTGTAAGGAGTGGCGCAGACAGACACATGTAGTAGGCCTAAAATAAAATAGTAGGCTAAATGCAGTTCAAAATTTGTAACAGGAGTACACAGGCGGCATTGCTTTGTTCAGTGGAGGACAATTGTAAGGAGTGGCGCAGACAGACAGAAGTAGTAGGCCTAAAATAAAAAAGTAGGCTAAATGCAGTTCAAAATTTGTTACAGGAGTACACAGGCGGCATAGCTTTGTTCAGTGGAGGACAACTGTAAGGACTGGCTGACACAGTTACTAGGCCCAAATAAGTAAGTAGGCTAAATGCAGTTCAAAATTTGCAACAGGAGTACACAGGCGGCATAGCTTTGTTCAGTGGAGGACAACTGTAAGGACTGGCTGACACAGTTACTAGGCCCAAATAAGTAAGTAGGCTAAATGCAGTTCAAAATTTGCAACAGGAGTACACAGGCGGCATAGCTTTGTTCAGTGGAGGACAACTGTAACGAGTGGCGCAGACAGACACAGGTAGTAGGCCTGAAATAAAAAAGTAGGCTAAATGCAGTTCAAAATTTGCAACAGGAGTACACAGGTGGCACAGCTTTGTTCAGTGGAGGACAACTGTAAGGAGTGGCGCAGACAGACACAAGTAGTAGGCCTAAAATAAAAAAGTAGGCTAAATGCAGTTCAAAATTTGTTACAGGAGTACACAGGCGGCATAGCTTTGTTCAGTGGAGGACAACTGTAAGGACTGGCTGACACAGTTACTAGGCCCAAATAAGTAAGTAGGCTAAATGCAGTTCAAAATTTGCAACAGGAGTACACAGGCGGCATAGCTTTGTTCATTGGAGGACAACTGTAAGGACTGGCTGACACAGTTACAAGGCCCAAATAAGTAAGTAGGCTAAATGCAGTTCAAAATTTGTAACAGGAGTAGACAGGCAGCATAGCTTTGTTCAGTGGAGGACAACTGTAAGGAGTGGCGCAGACGGACACAGGTAGTAGGCCTAAAATAAAAAAGTAGGCTAAATGCAGTTCAAAATTTGACACAGGAGTACACAGGCGGCATAGCTTTGTTCAGTGGAGAACAACTGTAAGGAGTGGCGCAGACAGACACAAGTAGTGGGCCTAAAATAAAAAAGTAGGCTAAATGCAGTTCAAAATTTGTTACAGGAGTACACAGGCGGCATATCTTTGTTCAGTGGAGAACAACTGTAAGGAGTGGCGCAGACAGACACAAGTAGTAGGCCTAAAATAAAAAAGTAGGCTAAATGCAGTTCAAAATTTGTTACAGGAGTACACAGGCGGCATAGCTTTGTTCAGTGGAGGACAACTGTAAGGACTGGCTGACACAGTTACTAGGCCCAAATAAGTAAGTAGGCTAAATGCAGTTCAAAATTTGCAACAGGAGTACACAGGCGGCATAGCTTTGTTCATTGGAGGACAACTGTAAGGACTGGCTGACACAGTTACTAGGCCCAAATAAGTAAGTAGGCTAAATGCAGTTCAAAATTTGCAACAGGAGTACACAGGCGGCATAGCTTTGTTCAGTGGAGGACAACTGTAACGAGTGGCGCAGACAGACACATGTAGTAGGCCTGAAATAAAAAAGTAGGCTAAATGCAGTTCAAAATTTGTAACAGGAGTACACAGGCGGCATAGCTTTGTTCAGTGGAGGACAACAGTAAGGACTGGCTGACACAGTTACTAGGCCCAAATAAGTAAGTAGGCTAAATGCAGTTCAAAATTTGTAACAGGAGTACCCAGGCGGCATAGCTTTGTTCAGTGGAGGACAACTGTAAGGAGTGGTGCAGACAGACACAGTAGTAGGCCTAAAATAAAAAAGTTTGCTAAATGCAGTTCAACATTTGTAACAGGAGTACACAGGCGGCATAGCTTTGTTCAGTGGAGGACAACTGTAAGGAGTGGCGCAGACAGACACATGTAGTAGGCCTAAAATAAAATAGTAGGCTAAATGCAGTTCAAAATTTGTAACAGGAGTACACAGGCGGCATTGCTTTGTTCAGTGGAGGACAATTGTAAGGAGTGGCGCAGACAGACAGAAGTAGTAGGCCTAAAATAAAAAAGTAGGCTAAATGCAGTTCAAAATTTGTTATAGGAGTACACAGGCGGCATAGCTTTGTTCAGTGGAGGACAACTGTAAGGACTGGCTGACACAGTTACTAGGCCCAAATAAGTAAGTAGGCTAAATGCAGTTCAAAATTTGCAACAGGAGTACACAGGCGGCATAGCTTTGTTCAGTGGAGGACAACTGTAAGGACTGGCTGACACAGTTACTAGGCCCAAATAAGTAAGTAGGCTAAATGCAGTTCAAAATTTGCAACAGGAGTACACAGGCGGCATAGCTTTGTTCAGTGGAGGACAACTGTAACGAGTGGCGCAGACAGACACAGGTAGTAGGCCTGAAATAAAAAAGTAGGTTAAATGCAGTTCAAAATTTGTAACAGGAGTACACAGGCGGCATAGCTTTGTTCAGTGGAGGACAACTGTAAGGACTGGCTGACACAGTTACTAGGCCCAAATAAGTAAGTAGGCTAAATGCAGTTCAAAATTTGTAACATGAGTACACAGGCGGCATAGCTTTGTTCAGTGGAGGACAACTGTAAGGAGTGGTGCAGACAGACACAGTTAGTAGGCCTAAAATAAAAAAGTTTGCTAAATGCAGTTCAACATTTGTAACATGAGTACACAGGCGGCATAGCTTTGTTCAGTGGAGGACAACTGTAAGGAGTGGTGCAGACAGACACAGGTAGTAGGCCTAAAATAAAAAAGTTTGCTAAATGCAGTTCAACATTTGTAACAGGAGTACACAGGCGGCATAGCTTTGTTCAGTGGAGAACAACTGTAAGGAGTGGCGCAGACAGACACAGGTTGTAGGCCTAAAATAAAAAAGTAGGCTAAATGCAGTTCAAAATTTGTTACAGGAGTACACAGGCGGCATAGCTTTGTTCAGTGGAGGACAACTGTAAGGACTGGCTGACACAGTTACTAGGCCCAAATAAGTAAGTAGGCTAAATGCAGTTCAAAATTTGCAACAGGAGTACACAGGCGGCATAGCTTTGTTCATTGGAGGACAACTGTAAGGAGTGGCGCAGACAGACACGTAGTAGGCCTAAAATAAAAAAGTAGGCTAAATGCAGTTCAAAGTTTGACACAGGAGTACACAGGCGGCATAGCTTTGTTCAGTGGAGAACAACTGTAAGGAGTGGCGCAGACAGACACAAGTAGTGGGCCTAAAATAAAAAAGTGGGCTAAATGCAGTTCAAAATTTGTTACAGGAGTACACAGGCGGCATAGCTTTGTTCAGTGGAGAACAACTGTAAGGAGTGGCGCAGACAGACACAAGTAGTAGGCCTAAAATAAAAAAGTAGGCTAAATGCAGTTCAAAATTTGTTACAGGAGTACACAGGCGGCATAGCTTTGTTCAGTGGAGGACAACTGTAAGGACTGGCTGTCACAGTTACTAGGCCCAAATAAGTAAGTAGGCTAAATGCAGTTCAAAATTTGCAACAGGAGTACACAGGCGGCATAGCTTTGTTCAGTGGAGGACAACTGTAAGGACTGGCTGACACAGTTACTAGGCCCAAATAAGTAAGTAGGCTAAATGCAGTTCAAAATTTGCAACAGGAGTACACAGGCGGCATAGCTTTGTTCAGTGGAGGACAACTGTAACGAGTGGCGCAGACAGACACAGGTAGTAGGCCTGAAATAAAAAAGTAGGCTAAATGCAGTTCAAAATTTGTAACAGGAGTACACAGGCGGCATAGCTTTGTTCAGTGGAGGACAACCGTAAGGACTGGCTGACACAGTTACTAGGCCCAAATAAGTAAGTAGGCTAAATGCAGTTCAAAATTTGTAACAGGAGTAGACAGGCAGCATAGCTTTGTTCAGTGGAGGACAACTGTAAGGAGTGGCGCAGACAGACACAGGTAGTAGGCCTAAAATAAAAAAGTAGGCTAAATGCAGTTCAAAATTTGACACAGGAGTACACAGGCGGCATTGCTTTGTTCAGTAGAGAACAACTGTAAGGAGTGGCGCAGATAGACACAAGTAGTGGGCCTAAAATAAAAAAGTAGGCTAAATGCAGTTCAAAATTTGTTACAGGAGTACACAGGCGGCATAGCTTTGTTCAGTGGAGAACAACTGTAAGGAGTGGCGCAGACAGACACAAGTAGTAGGCCTAAAATAAAAAAGTAGGCTAAATGCAGTTCAAAATTTGTTACAGGAGTACACAGGCGGCATAGCTTTGTTCAGTGGAGGACAACTGTAAGGACTGGCTGACACAGTTACTAGGCCCAAATAAGTAAGTAGGCTAAATGCAGTTCAAAATTTGTAACATGAGTACACAGGCGGCATAGCTTTGTTCAGTGGAGGACAACTGTAAGGACTGGCTGACACAGTTACTAGGCCCAAATAAGTAAGTAGGCTAAATGCAGTTCAAAATTTGTAACAGGAGTACACAGGCGGCATAGCTTTGTTCAGTGGAGGACAACTGTAAGGAGTGGCGCAGACTCATGTAGTAGGCCTAAAATAAAAAAGTAGGCTAAATGCAGTTCAAAATTTGTAACAGGAGTACACAGGAGGCATAGCTTTGTTCAGTGGAGGACAACTGTAAGGACTGGCTGACACAGTTACTAGGCCCAAATAAGTAAGTAGGCTAAATGCAGTTCAAAATCTGTAACATGAGTACACAGGCGGCATAGCTTTGTTCAGTGGAGGACAACTGTAAGGAGTGGTGCAGACAGACACAGTTAGTAGGCCTAAAATAAAAAAGTAGGCTAAATGCAGTTCAACATTTGCAACAGGAGTACACAGGTGGCATAGCTTTGTTCAGTGGAGGACAACTGTAAGGAGTGGCGCAGACAGACACAAGTAGTAGGCCTAAAATAAAAAAGTAGGCTAAATGCAGTTCAAAATTTGTTACAGGAGTACACAGGCGGCATAGCTTTGTTCAGTGGAGGACAACTGTAAGGACTGGCTGACACAGTTACTAGGCCCAAATAAGTAAGTAGGCTAAATGCAGTTCAAAATTTGCAACAGGAGTACACAGGCGGCATAGCTTTGTTCATTGGAGGACAACTGTAAGGACTGGCTGACACAGTTACAAGGCCCAAATAAGTAAGTAGGCTAAATGCAGTTCAAAATTTGTAACAGGAGTAGACAGGCAGCATAGCTTTGTTCAGTGGAGGACAACTGTAAGGAGTGGCGCAGACGGACACAGGTAGTAGGCCTAAAATAAAAAAGTAGGCTAAATGCAGTTCAAAATTTGACACAGGAGTACACAGGCGGCATAGCTTTGTTCAGTGGAGAACAACTGTAAGGAGTGGCGCAGACAGACACAAGTAGTGGGCCTAAAATAAAAAAGTAGGCTAAATGCAGTTCAAAATTTGTTACAGGAGTACACAGGCGGCATATCTTTGTTCAGTGGAGAACAACTGTAAGGAGTGGCGCAGACAGACACAAGTAGTAGGCCTAAAATAAAAAAGTAGGCTAAATGCAGTTCAAAATTTGTTACAGGAGTACACAGGCGGCATAGCTTTGTTCAGTGGAGGACAACTGTAAGGACTGGCTGACACAGTTACTAGGCCCAAATAAGTAAGTAGGCTAAATGCAGTTCAAAATTTGCAACAGGAGTACACAGGCGGCATAGCTTTGTTCAGTGGAGGACAACTGTAAGGACTGGCTGACACAGTTACTAGGCCCAAATAAGTAAGTAGGCTAAATGCAGTTCAAAATTTGCAACAGGAGTACACAGGCGGCATAGCTTTGTTCAGTGGAGGACAACTGTAACGAGTGGCGCAGACAGACACATGTAGTAGTCCTGAAATAAAAAAGTAGGCTAAATGCAGTTCAAAATTTGTAACAGGAGTACACAGGCGGCATAGCTTTGTTCAGTGGAGGACAACAGTAAGGACTGGCTGACACAGTTACTAGGCCCAAATAAGTAAGTAGGCTAAATGCAGTTCAAAATTTGTAACAGGAGTACCCAGGCGGCATAGCTTTGTTCAGTGGAGGACAACTGTAAGGAGTGGTGCAGACAGACACAGTAGTAGGCCTAAAATAAAAAAGTTTGCTAAATGCAGTTCAACATTTGTAACAGGATTACACAGGCGGCATAGCTTTGTTCAGTGGAGGACAACTGTAAGGAGTGGCGCAGACAGACACATGTAGTAGGCCTAAAATAAAATAGTAGGCTAAATGCAGTTCAAAATTTGTAACAGGAGTACACAGGCGGCATTGCTTTGTTCAGTGGAGGACAATTGTAAGGAGTGGCGCAGACAGACAGAAGTAGTAGGCCTAAAATAAAAAAGTAGGCTAAATGCAGTTCAAAATTTGTTACAGGAGTACACAGGCGGCATAGCTTTGTTCAGTGGAGGACAACTGTAAGGACTGGCTGACACAGTTACTAGGCCCAAATAAGTAAGTAGGCTAAATGCAGTTCAAAATTTGCAACAGGAGTACACAGGCGGCATAGCTTTGTTCAGTGGAGGACAACTGTAAGGACTGGCTGACACAGTTACTAGGCCCAAATAAGTAAGTAGGCTAAATGCAGTTCAAAATTTGCAACAGGAGTACACAGGCGGCATAGCTTTGTTCAGTGGAGGACAACTGTAACGAGTGGCGCAGACAGACACAGGTAGTAGGCCTGAAATAAAAAAGTAGGCTAAATGCAGTTCAAAATTTGCAACAGGAGTACACAGGTGGCACAGCTTTGTTCAGTGGAGGACAACTGTAAGGAGTGGCGCAGACAGACACAAGTAGTAGGCCTAAAATAAAAAAGTAGGCTAAATGCAGTTCAAAATTTGTTACAGGAGTACACAGGCGGCATAGCTTTGTTCAGTGGAGGACAACTGTAAGGACTGGCTGACACAGTTACTAGGCCCAAATAAGTAAGTAGGCTAAATGCAGTTCAAAATTTGCAACAGGAGTACACAGGCGGCATAGCTTTGTTCATTGGAGGACAACTGTAAGGACTGGCTGACACAGTTACAAGGCCCAAATAAGTAAGTAGGCTAAATGCAGTTCAAAATTTGTAACAGGAGTAGACAGGCAGCATAGCTTTGTTCAGTGGAGGACAACTGTAAGGAGTGGCGCAGACGGACACAGGTAGTAGGCCTAAAATAAAAAAGTAGGCTAAATGCAGTTCAAAATTTGACACAGGAGTACACAGGCGGCATAGCTTTGTTCAGTGGAGAACAACTATAAGGAGTGGCGCAGACAGACACAAGTAGTGGGCCTAAAATAAAAAAGTAGGCTAAATGCAGTTCAAAATTTGTTACAGGAGTACACAGGCGGCATATCTTTGTTCAGTGGAGAACAACTGTAAGGAGTGGCGCAGACAGACACAAGTAGTAGGCCTAAAATAAAAAAGTAGGCTAAATGCAGTTCAAAATTTGTTACAGGAGTACACAGGCGGCATAGCTTTGTTCAGTGGAGGACAACTGTAAGGACTGGCTGACACAGTTACTAGGCCCAAATAAGTAAGTAGGCTAAATGCAGTTCAAAATTTGCAACAGGAGTACACAGGCGGCATAGCTTTGTTCATTGGAGGACAACTGTAAGGACTGGCTGACACAGTTACTAGGCCCAAATAAGTAAGTAGGCTAAATGCAGTTCAAAATTTGCAACAGGAGTACACAGGCGGCATAGCTTTGTTCAGTGGAGGACAACTGTAACGAGTGGCGCAGACAGACACATGTAGTAGGCCTGAAATAAAAAAGTAGGCTAAATGCAGTTCAAAATTTGTAACAGGAGTACACAGGCGGCATAGCTTTGTTCAGTGGAGGACAACAGTAAGGACTGGCTGACACAGTTACTAGGCCCAAATAAGTAAGTAGGCTAAATGCAGTTCAAAATTTGTAACAGGAGTACCCAGGCGGCATAGCTTTGTTCAGTGGAGGACAACTGTAAGGAGTGGTGCAGACAGACACAGTAGTAGGCCTAAAATAAAAAAGTTTGCTAAATGCAGTTCAACATTTGTAACAGGAGTACACAGGCGGCATAGCTTTGTTCAGTGGAGGACAACTGTAAGGAGTGGCGCAGACAGACAAATGTAGTAGGCCTAAAATAAAATAGTAGGCTAAATGCAGTTCAAAATTTGTAACAGGAGTACACAGGCGGCATTGCTTTGTTCAGTGGAGGACAATTGTAAGGAGTGGCGCAGACAGACAGAAGTAGTAGGCCTAAAATAAAAAAGTAGGCTAAATGCAGTTCAAAATTTGTTATAGGAGTACACAGGCGGCATAGCTTTGTTCAGTGGAGGACAACTGTAAGGACTGGCTGACACAGTTACTAGGCCCAAATAAGTAAGTAGGCTAAATGCAGTTCAAAATTTGCAACAGGAGTACACAGGCGGCATAGCTTTGTTCAGTGGAGGACAACTGTAAGGACTGGCTGACACAGTTACTAGGCCCAAATAAGTAAGTAGGCTAAATGCAGTTCAAAATTTGCAACAGGAGTACACAGGCGGCATAGCTTTGTTCAGTGGAGGACAACTGTAACGAGTGGCGCAGACAGACACAGGTAGTAGGCCTGAAATAAAAAAGTAGGTTAAATGCAGTTCAAAATTTGTAACAGGAGTACACAGGCGGCATAGCTTTGTTCAGTGGAGGACAACTGTAAGGACTGGCTGACACAGTTACTAGGCCCAAATAAGTAAGTAGGCTAAATGCAGTTCAAAATTTGTAACATGAGTACACAGGCGGCATAGCTTTGTTCAGTGGAGGACAACTGTAAGGAGTGGTGCAGACAGACACAGTTAGTAGGCCTAAAATAAAAAAGTTTGCTAAATGCAGTTCAACATTTGTAACATGAGTACACAGGCGGCATAGCTTTGTTCAGTGGAGGACAACTGTAAGGAGTGGTGCAGACAGACACAGGTAGTAGGCCTAAAATAAAAAAGTTTGCTAAATGCAGTTCAACATTTGTAACAGGAGTACACAGGCGGCATAGCTTTGTTCAGTGGAGAACAACTGTAAGGAGTGGCGCAGACAGACACAGGTTGTAGGCCTAAAATAAAAAAGTAGGCTAAATGCAGTTCAAAATTTGTTACAGGAGTACACAGGCGGCATAGCTTTGTTCAGTGGAGGACAACTGTAAGGACTGGCTAACACAGTTACTAGGCCCAAATAAGTAAGTAGGCTAAATGCAGTTCAAAATTTGCAACAGGAGTACACAGGCGGCATAGCTTTGTTCATTGGAGGACAACTGTAAGGAGTGGCGCAGACAGACACGTAGTAGGCCTAAAATAAAAAAGTAGGCTAAATGCAGTTCAAAGTTTGACACAGGAGTACACAGGCGGCATAGCTTTGTTCAGTGGAGAACAACTGTAAGGAGTGGCGCAGACAGACACAAGTAGTGGGCCTAAAATAAAAAAGTGGGCTAAATGCAGTTCAAAATTTGTTACAGGAGTACACAGGCGGCATAGCTTTGTTCAGTGGAGAACAACTGTAAGGAGTGGCGCAGACAGACACAAGTAGTAGGCCTAAAATAAAAAAGTAGGCTAAATGCAGTTCAAAATTTGTTACAGGAGTACACAGGCGGCATAGCTTTGTTCAGTGGAGGACAACTGTAAGGACTGGCTGTCACAGTTACTAGGCCCAAATAAGTAAGTAGGCTAAATGCAGTTCAAAATTTGCAACAGGAGTACACAGGCGGCATAGCTTTGTTCAGTGGAGGACAACTGTAAGGACTGGCTGACACAGTTACTAGGCCCAAATAAGTAAGTAGGCTAAATGCAGTTCAAAATTTGCAACAGGAGTACACAGGCGGCATAGCTTTGTTCAGTGGAGGACAACTGTAACGAGTGGCGCAGACAGACACAGGTAGTAGGCCTGAAATAAAAAAGTAGGCTAAATGCAGTTCAAAATTTGTAACAGGAGTACACAGGCGGCATAGCTTTGTTCAGTGGAGGACAACCGTAAGGACTGGCTGACACAGTTACTAGGCCCAAATAAGTAAGTAGGCTAAATGCAGTTCAAAATTTGTAACAGGAGTAGACAGGCAGCATAGCTTTGTTCAGTGGAGGACAACTGTAAGGAGTGGCGCAGACAGACACAGGTAGTAGGCCTAAAATAAAAAAGTAGGCTAAATGCAGTTCAAAATTTGACACAGGAGTACACAGGCGGCATTGCTTTGTTCAGTAGAGAACAACTGTAAGGAGTGGCGCAGATAGACACAAGTAGTGGGCCTAAAATAAAAAAGTAGGCTAAATGCAGTTCAAAATTTGTTACAGGAGTACACAGGCGGCATAGCTTTGTTCAGTGGAGAACAACTGTAAGGAGTGGCGCAGACAGACACAAGTAGTAGGCCTAAAATAAAAAAGTAGGCTAAATGCAGTTCAAAATTTGTTACAGGAGTACACAGGCGGCATAGCTTTGTTCAGTGGAGGACAACTGTAAGGACTGGCTGACACAGTTACTAGGCCCAAATAAGTAAGTAGGCTAAATGCAGTTCAAAATTTGTAACATGAGTACACAGGCGGCATAGCTTTGTTCAGTGGAGGACAACTGTAAGGAGTGGTGCAGACAGACACAGTTAGTAGGCCTAAAATAAAAAAGTTTGCTAAATGCAGTTCAACATTTGTAACAGGAGTACACAGGCGGCATAGCTTTGTTCAGTGGAGGACAACTGTAAGGAGTGGTGCAGACAGACACAGTTAGTAGGCCTAAAATAAAAAAGTTTGCTAAATGCAGTTCAACATTTGTCCAAACAAAAGATAATATACTCGCACTGCTGTCCCACGCGATCACCTATTAGCGTGCTACAATACGCTGTACCAGCTCCTATACCCCCTACTCAGTGCATGGGCGTATGGGGTGCTCAACCAAAAAAGAGGTAATAATATAAAAGAGAGAAAAAGTGATGATCACTTTTTTCTCCCTTTTATACAGTTCAACATTTGTAACAGGAGTACACAGGCGGCATAGCTTTGTTCAGTGGAGAACAACTGTAAGGAGTGGCGCAGACAGACACAGTTTGTAGGCCTAAAATAAAAAAGTAGGCTAAATGCAGTTCAAAATTTGTTACAGGAGTACACAGGCAGCATAGCTTTGTTCAGTGGAGGACAACTGTAAGGACTGGCTGACACAGTTACTAGGCCCAAATAAGTAAGTAGGCTAAATGCAGTTCAAAATTTGCAACAGGAGTACACAGGCGGCATAGCTTTGTTCATTGGAGGACAACTGTAAGGACTGGCTGACACAGTTACAAGGCCCAAATACGTAAGTAGGCTAAATGCAGTTCAAAATTTGTAACAGGAGTAGACAGGCAGCATAGCTTTGTTCAGTGGAGGACAACTGTAAGGAGTGGCGCAGACAGACACACGTAGTAGGCCTAAAATAAAAAAGTAGGCTAAATGCAGTTCAAAATTTGACACAGTAGTACACAGGCGGCAAAGCTTTGTTCAGTGGAGAACAACTGTAAGGAGTGGCGCAGACAGACACAAGTAGTGGGCCTAAAATAAAAAAGTAGGCTAAATGCAGTTCAAAATTTGTTACAGGAGTACACAGGCGGCATAGCTTTGTTCAGTGGAGGACAACTGTAAGGAGTGGCGCAGACAGACACAAGTAGTAGGCCTAATATAAAAAAGTAGGCTAAATGCAGTTCAAAATTTGTTACAGGAGTACACAGGCGGCATAGCTTTGTTCAGTGGAGGACAACTGTAAGGACTGGCTGACACAGTTACTAGGCCCAAATAAGTAAGTAGGCTAAATGCAGTTCAAAATTTGCAACAGGAGTACACAGGCGGCATAGCTTTGTTCATTGGAGGACAACTGTAAGGACTGGCTGACACAGTTACTAGGCCCAAATAAGTAAGTAGGCTAAATGCAGTTCAAAATTTGTAACAGGAGTAGACAGGCAGCATAGCTTTGTTCAGTGGAGGACAACTGTAAGGAGTGGCACAGACAGACAAGTAGTAGGCCTAAAATAAAAAAGTAGGCTAAATGCAGTTCAAAGTTTGACACAGGAGTACACAGGCGGCATAGCTTTGTTCAGTGGAGAACAACTGTAAGGAGTGGCGCAGACAGACACAAGTAGTGGGCCTAAAATAAAAAAGTAGGCTAAATGCAGTTCAAAATTTGTTACAGGAGTACACAGGCAGCATAGCTTTGTTCAGTGGAGGACAACTGTAAGGACTGGCTGACACAGTTACTAGGCCCAAATAAGTAAGTAGGCTAAATGCAGTTCAAAATTTGCAACAGGAGTACACAGGCGGCATAGCTTTGTTCAGTGGAGGACAACTGTAAGGACTGGCTGACACAGTTACTAGGCCCAAATAAGTAAGTAGGCTAAATGCAGTTCAAAATTTGCAACAGGAGTACACAGGCGGCATAGCTTTGTTCAGTGGAGGACAACTGTAACGAGTGGCGCAGACAGACACAGGTAGTAGGCCTGAAATAAAAAAGTAGGCTAAATGCAGTTCAAAATTTGTAACAGGAGTACACAGGCGGCATAGCTTTGTTCAGTGGAGGACAACCGTAAGGACTGGCTGACACAGTTACTAGGCCCAAATAAGTAAGTAGGCTAAATGCAGTTCAAAATTTGTAACAGGAGTAGACAGGCAGCATAGCTTTGTTCAGTGGAGGACAACTGTAAGGAGTGGCGCAGACAGACACAGGTAGTAGGCCTAAAATAAAAAAGTAGGCTAAATGCAGTTCAAAATTTGACACAGGAGTACACAGGCGGCATTGCTTTGTTCAGTGGAGAACAACTGTAAGGAGTGGCGCAGATAGACACAAGTAGTGGGCCTAAAATAAAAAAGTAGGCTAAATGCAGTTCAATTTGTTACAGGAGTACACAGGCGGCATAGCTTTGTTCAGTGGAGAACAACTGTAAGGAGTGGCGCAGACAGACACAAGTAGTAGGCCTAAAATAAAAAAGTAGGCTAAATGCAGTTCAAAATTTGTTACAGGAGTACACAGGCGGCATAGCTTTGTTCAGTGGAGGACAACTGTAAGGACTGGCTGACACAGTTACTAGGCCCAAATAAATAAGTAGGCTAAATGCAGTTCAAAATTTGTAACATGAGTACACAGGCAGCATAGCTTTGTTCAGTGGAGGACAACTGTAAGGAGTGGTGCAGACAGACACAGTTAGTAGGCCTAAAATAAAAAAGTTTTGCTAAATGCAGTTCAACATTTGTAACAGGAGTACACAGGTGGCATAGCTTTGTTCAGTGGAGGACAACTGTAAGGAGTGGTGCAGACAGACACAGTTAGTAGGCCTAAAATAAAAAAGTTTGGTAAATGCAGTTCAACATTTGTAACAGGAGTACACAGGCGGCATAGCTTTGTTCAGTGGAGAACAACTGTAAGGAGTGGCGCAGACAGACACAGGTTGTAGGCCTAAAATAAAAAAGTAGGCTAAATGCAGTTCAAAATTTGTTACAGGAGTACACAGGCGGAATAGCTTTGTTCAGTGGAGGACAACTGTAAGGACTGGCTGACACAGTTACTAGGCCCAAATAAGTAAGTAGGCTAAATGCAGTTCAAAATTTCCAACAGGAGTACACAGGCGGCATAGCTTTGTTCATTGGAGGACAACTGTAAGGACTGGCTGACACAGTTACAAGGCCCAAATACGTAAGTAGGCTAAATGCAGTTCAAAATTTTGTAACAGGAGTAGACAGGCAGCATAGCTTTGTTCAGTGGAGGACAACTGTAAGGAGTGGCGCAGACAGACACAGGTAGTAGACCTAAAATAAAAAAGTAGGCTAAATGCAGTTCAAAATTTGTTACAGGAGTACACAGGCGGCATAGCTTTGTTCAGTGGAGGACAACTGTAAGGAGTGGCGCAGACAGACACAAGTAGTAGGCCTAAAATAAAAAAGTAGGCTAAATGCAGTTCAAAATTTGTTACAGGAGTACACAGGCGGCATAGCTTTGTTCAGTGGAGGACAATTGTAAGGACTGGCTGACACAGTTACTAGGCCCAAATAAGTAAGTAGGCTAAATGCAGATCAAAATTTGCAACAGGAGTACACAGGCGGCATAGCTTTGTTCATTGGAGGACAACTGTAAGGACTGGCTGACACAGTTACTAGGCCCAAATAAGTAAGTAGGCTAAATGCAGTTCAAAATTTGTAACAGGAGTAGACAGGCAGCATAGCTTTGTTCAGTGGAGGACAACTGTAAGGAGTGGCGCAGACAGACACGTAGTAGGCCTAAAATAAAAAAGTAGGCTAAATGCAGTTCAAAGTTTGACACAGGAGTACACAGGCGGCATAGCTTTGTTCAGTGGAGAACAACTGTAAGGAGTGGCGCAGACAGACACAAGTAGTGGGCCTAAAATAAAAAAGTAGGCTAAATGCAGTTCAAAATTTGTTACAGGAGTACACAGGCGGCATAGCTTTGTTCAGTGGAGAACAACTGTAAGGAGTGGCGCAGACAGACACAATTAGTAGGCCTAAAATAAAAAGTAGGCTAAATGCAGTTCAAAATTTGTTACAGGAGTACACAGGCGGCATAGCTTTGTTCAGTGGAGGACAACTGTAAGGACTGGCTGACACAGTTACTAGGCCCAAATAAGTAAGTAGGCTAAATGCAGTTAAAAATTTGCAACAGGCGTACACAGGCGGCATTGCTTTGTTCAGTGGAGGACAACTGTAAGGACTGGCTGACACAGTTACTAGGCCCAAATAAGTAAGTAGGCTAAATGCAGTTCAAAATTTGCAACAGGAGTACACAGGCGGCATAGCTTTGTTCAGTGGAGGACAACTGTAACGAGTGGCGCAGACAGACACAGGTTGTAGGCCTGAAATAAAAAAGTAGGCTAAATGCAGTTCAAAATTTGTAACAGGAGTACACAGGCGGCATAGCTTTGTTCAGTGGAGGACAACCGTAAGGACTGGCTGACACAGTTACTAGGCCCAAATAAGTAAGTAGGCTAAATGCAGTTCAAAATTTGCAACAGGAGTACACAGGCGGCACAGCTTTGTTCATTGGAGGACAACTGTAAGGACTGGCTGACACAGTTACAAGGCCCAAATACGTAAGTAGGCTAAATGCAGTTCAAAATTTGTAACAGGAGTAGACAGGCAGCATAGCTTTGTTCAGTGCAGGACAACTGTAAGGAGTGGCGCAGACAGACACACGTAGTAGGCCTAAAATAAAAAAGTAGGCTAAATGCAGTTCAAAATTTGACACAGGAGTACACAGGCGGCATAGCTTTGTTCAGTGGAGGACAACTGTAAGGACTGGCTGACACAGTTACTAGGCCCAAATAAGTAAGTAGGCTAAATGCAGTTCAAAATTTGTAACAGGAGTAGACAGGCAGCATAGCTTTGTTCAGTGGAGGACAACTGTAAGGAGTGGCGCAGACAGACATGTAGTAGGCCTAAAATAAAAAGTAGGCTAAATGCAGTTCAAAGTTTGACACAGGAGTGCACAGGCGGCATAGCTTTGTTCAGTGGAGAACAACTGTAAGGAGTGGCGCAGACAGACACAAGTAGTGGGCCTAAAATAAAAAAGTAGGCTAAATGCAGTTCAAAATTTGTTACAGGAGTACACAGGCGGCATAGCTTTGTTCAGTGGAGAACAACTGTAAGGAGTGGCGCAGACAGACACAAGTAGTAGGCCTAAAATAAAAAAGTAGGCTAAATGCAGTTCAAAATTTGTTACAGGAGTACACAGGCGGCATAGCTTTGTTCAGTGGAGGACAACTGTAAGGACTGGCTGACACAGTTACTAGGCCCAAATAAGTAAGTAGGCTAAATGCAGTTAAAAATTTGCAACAGGAGTACACAGGCGGCATAGCTTTGTTCAGTGGAGGACAACTGTAAGGACTGGCTGACACAGTTACTAGGCCCAAATAAGTAAGTAGGCTAAATGCAGTTCAAAATTTGCAACAGGAGTACACAGGCGGCATAGCTTTGTTCAGTGGAGGACAACTGTAAGGAGTGGCGCAGACAGACACAGGTAGTAGGCCTAAAATAAAAAAGTAGGCTAAATGCAGTTCAAAATTTGACACAGGAGTACACAGGCGGCATTGCTTTGTTCAGTGGAGAACAACTGTAAGGAGTGGCGCAGATAGACACAAGTAGTGGGCCTAAAATAAAAAAGTAGGCTAAATGCAGTTCAATTTGTTACAGGAGTACACAGGCGGCATAGCTTTGTTCAGTGGAGAACAACTGTAAGGAGTGGCGCAGACAGACACAAGTAGTAGGCCTAAAATAAAAAAGTAGGCTAAATGCAGTTCAAAATTTGTTACAGGAGTACACAGGCGGCATAGCTTTGTTCAGTGGAGGACAACTGTAAGGACTGGCTGACACAGTTACTAGGCCCAAATAAATAAGTAGGCTAAATGCAGTTCAAAATTTGTAACATGAGTACACAGGCAGCATAGCTTTGTTCAGTGGAGGACAACTGTAAGGAGTGGTGCAGACAGACACAGTTAGTAGGCCTAAAATAAAAAAGTTTTGCTAAATGCAGTTCAACATTTGTAACAGGAGTACACAGGTGGCATAGCTTTGTTCAGTGGAGGACAACTGTAAGGAGTGGTGCAGACAGACACAGTTAGTAGGCCTAAAATAAAAAAGTTTGGTAAATGCAGTTCAACATTTGTAACAGGAGTACACAGGCGGCATAGCTTTGTTCAGTGGAGAACAACTGTAAGGAGTGGCGCAGACAGACACAGGTTGTAGGCCTAAAATAAAAAAGTAGGCTAAATGCAGTTCAAAATTTGTTACAGGAGTACACAGGCGGAATAGCTTTGTTCAGTGGAGGACAACTGTAAGGACTGGCTGACACAGTTACTAGGCCCAAATAAGTAAGTAGGCTAAATGCAGTTCAAAATTTCCAACAGGAGTACACAGGCGGCATAGCTTTGTTCATTGGAGGACAACTGTAAGGACTGGCTGACACAGTTACAAGGCCCAAATACGTAAGTAGGCTAAATGCAGTTCAAAATTTTGTAACAGGAGTAGACAGGCAGCATAGCTTTGTTCAGTGGAGGACAACTGTAAGGAGTGGCGCAGACAGACACAGGTAGTAGACCTAAAATAAAAAAGTAGGCTAAATGCAGTTCAAAATTTGTTACAGGAGTACACAGGCGGCATAGCTTTGTTCAGTGGAGGACAACTGTAAGGAGTGGCGCAGACAGACACAAGTAGTAGGCCTAAAATACAAAAGTAGGCTAAATGCAGTTCAAAATTTGTTACAGGAGTACACAGGCGGCATAGCTTTGTTCAGTGGAGGACAATTGTAAGGACTGGCTGACACAGTTACTAGGCCCAAATAAGTAAGTAGGCTAAATGCAGATCAAAATTTGCAACAGGAGTACACAGGCGGCATAGCTTTGTTCATTGGAGGACAACTGTAAGGACTGGCTGACACAGTTACTAGGCCCAAATAAGTAAGTAGGCTAAATGCAGTTCAAAATTTGTAACAGGAGTAGACAGGCAGCATAGCTTTGTTCAGTGGAGGACAACTGTAAGGAGTGGCGCAGACAGACACGTAGTAGGCCTAAAATAAAAAAGTAGGCTAAATGCAGTTCAAAGTTTGACACAGGAGTACACAGGCGGCATAGCTTTGTTCAGTGGAGAACAACTGTAAGGAGTGGCGCAGACAGACACAAGTAGTGGGCCTAAAATAAAAAAGTAGGCTAAATGCAGTTCAAAATTTGTTACAGGAGTACACAGGCGGCATAGCTTTGTTCAGTGGAGAACAACTGTAAGGAGTGGCGCAGACAGACACAATTAGTAGGCCTAAAATAAAAAGTAGGCTAAATGCAGTTCAAAATTTGTTACAGGAGTACACAGGCGGCATAGCTTTGTTCAGTGGAGGACAACTGTAAGGACTGGCTGACACAGTTACTAGGCCCAAATAAGTAAGTAGGCTAAATGCAGTTAAAAATTTGCAACAGGCGTACACAGGCGGCATTGCTTTGTTCAGTGGAGGACAACTGTAAGGACTGGCTGACACAGTTACTAGGCCCAAATAAGTAAGTAGGCTAAATGCAGTTCAAAATTTGCAACAGGAGTACACAGGCGGCATAGCTTTGTTCAGTGGAGGACAACTGTAACGAGTGGCGCAGACAGACACAGGTTGTAGGCCTGAAATAAAAAAGTAGGCTAAATGCAGTTCAAAATTTGTAACAGGAGTACACAGGCGGCATAGCTTTGTTCAGTGGAGGACAACCGTAAGGACTGGCTGACACAGTTACTAGGCCCAAATAAGTAAGTAGGCTAAATGCAGTTCAAAATTTGCAACAGGAGTACACAGGCGGCACAGCTTTGTTCATTGGAGGACAACTGTAAGGACTGGCTGACACAGTTACAAGGCCCAAATACGTAAGTAGGCTAAATGCAGTTCAAAATTTGTAACAGGAGTAGACAGGCAGCATAGCTTTGTTCAGTGCAGGACAACTGTAAGGAGTGGCGCAGACAGACACACGTAGTAGGCCTAAAATAAAAAAGTAGGCTAAATGCAGTTCAAAATTTGACACAGGAGTACACAGGCGGCATAGCTTTGTTCAGTGGAGGACAACTGTAAGGACTGGCTGACACAGTTACTAGGCCCAAATAAGTAAGTAGGCTAAATGCAGTTCAAAATTTGTAACAGGAGTAGACAGGCAGCATAGCTTTGTTCAGTGGAGGACAACTGTAAGGAGTGGCGCAGACAGACATGTAGTAGGCCTAAAATAAAAAGTAGGCTAAATGCAGTTCAAAGTTTGACACAGGAGTGCACAGGCGGCATAGCTTTGTTCAGTGGAGAACAACTGTAAGGAGTGGCGCAGACAGACACAAGTAGTGGGCCTAAAATAAAAAAGTAGGCTAAATGCAGTTCAAAATTTGTTACAGGAGTACACAGGCGGCATAGCTTTGTTCAGTGGAGAACAACTGTAAGGAGTGGCGCAGACAGACACAAGTAGTAGGCCTAAAATAAAAAAGTAGGCTAAATGCAGTTCAAAATTTGTTACAGGAGTACACAGGCGGCATAGCTTTGTTCAGTGGAGGACAACTGTAAGGACTGGCTGACACAGTTACTAGGCCCAAATAAGTAAGTAGGCTAAATGCAGTTAAAAATTTGCAACAGGAGTACACAGGCGGCATAGCTTTGTTCAGTGGAGGACAACTGTAAGGACTGGCTGACACAGTTACTAGGCCCAAATAAGTAAGTAGGCTAAATGCAGTTCAAAATTTGCAACAGGAGTACACAGGCGGCATAGCTTTGTTCAGTGGAGGACAACTGTAAGGAGTGGCGCAGACAGACACAGGTAGTAGGCCTAAAATAAAAAAGTAGGCTAAATGCAGTTCAAAATTTGACACAGGAGTACACAGGCGGCATTGCTTTGTTCAGTGGAGAACAACTGTAAGGAGTGGCGCAGATAAACACAAGTAGTGGGCCTAAAATAAAAAAGTAGGCTAAATGCAGTTCAATTTGTTACAGGAGTACACAGGCGGCATAGCTTTGTTCAGTGGAGAACAACTGTAAGGAGTGGCGCAGACAGACACAAGTAGTAGGCCTAAAATAAAAAAGTAGGCTAAATGCAGTTCAAAATTTGTTACAGGAGTACACAGGCGGCATAGCTTTGTTCAGTGGAGGACAACTGTAAGGAGTGGTGCAGACAGACACAGTTAGTAGGCCTAAAATAAAAAAGTTTGGTAAATGCAGTTCAACATTTGTAACAGGAGTACACAGGCGGCATAGCTTTGTTCAGTGGAGAACAACTGTAAGGAGTGGCGCAGACAGACACAGGTTGTAGGCCTAAAATAAAAAAGTAGGCTAAATGCAGTTCAAAATTTGTTACAGGAGTACACAGGCGGCATAGCTTTGTTCATTGGAGGACAACTGTAAGGACTGGCTGACACAGTTACTAGGCCCAAATAAGTAAGTAGGCTAAATGCAGTTCAAAATTTGTAACAGGAGTAGACAGGCAGCATAGCTTTGTTCAGTGGAGGACAACTGTAAGGAGTGGCGCAGACAGACACGTAGTAGGCCTAAAATAAAAAAGTAGGCTAAATGCAGTTCAAAGTTTGACACAGGAGTACACAGGCGGCATAGCTTTGTTCAGTGGAGAACAACTGTAAGGAGTGGCGCAGACAGACACAAGTAGTGGGCCTAAAATAAAAAAGTAGGCTAAATGCAGTTCAAAATTTGTTACAGGAGTACACAGGCGGCATAGCTTTGTTCAGTGGAGAACAACTGTAAGGAGTGGCGCAGACAGACACAAGTAGTAGGCCTAAAATAAAAAAGTAGGCTAAATGCAGTTCAAAATTTGTTACAGGAGTACACAGGCGGCATAGCTTTGTTCAGTGGAGGACAACTGTAAGGACTGGCTGACACAGTTACTAGGCCCAAATAAGTAAGTAGGCTAAATGCAGTTCAAAATTTGCAACAGGAGTACACAGGCGGCATAGCTTTGTTCAGTGGAGGACAACTGTAAGGACTGGCTGACACAGTTACTAGGCCCAAATAAGTAAGTAGGCTAAATGCAGTTCAAAATTTGTAACATGAGTACACAGGCAGCATAGCTTTGTTCAGTGGAGGACAACTGTAAGGAGTGGTGCAGACAGACACAGTTAGTAGGCCTAAAATAAAAAAGTTTGCTAAATGCAGTTCAACATTTGTAACAGGAGTACACAGGCGGCATAGCTTTGTTCAGTGGAGGACAACTGTAAGGAGTGGTGCAGACAGACACAGTTAGTAGGCCTAAAATAAAAAAGTAGGCTAAATGCAGTTCAAAATTTGTTACAGGAGTACACAGGCGGCATAGCTTTGTTCATTGGAGGACAACTGTAAGGACTGGCTGACACAGTTACTAGGCCCAAACAAGTAAGTAGGCTAAATGCAGTTCAAAATTTGCAACAGGAGTACACAGGCGGCATAGCTTTGTTCATTGGAGGACAACTGTAAGGACTGGCTGACACAGTTACAAGGCCCAAATACATAAGTAGGCTAAATGCAGTTCAAAATTTTGTAACAGGAGTAGACAGGCAGCATAGCTTTGTTCAGTGGAGGACAACTGTAAGGAGTGGCGCAGACAGACACAGGTAGTAGACCTAAAATAAAAAAGTAGGCTAAATGCAGTTCAAAATTTGACACAGGAGTACACAGGCGGCATAGCTTTGTTCAGTGGAGAACAACTTTAAGGAGTGGCGCAGACAGACACAAGTAGTGGGCCTAAAATAAAAAAGTAGGCTAAATGCAGTTCAAAATTTGTTACAGGAGTACAAAGGCGGCATAGCTTTGTTCAGTGGAGGACAACTGTAAGGACTGGCTGACACAGTTACTAGGCCCAAATAAGTAAGTAGGCTAAATGCAGTTCAAAATTTGTAACAGGAGTAGACAGGCAGCATAGCTTTGTTCAGTGGAGGACAACTGTAAGGAGTGGCGCAGACAGACACGTAGTAGGCCTAAAATAAAAAAGTAGGCTAAATGCAGTTCAAAGTTTGACACAGGAGTACACAGGCGGCATAGCTTTGTTCAGTGGAGAACAACTGTAAGGAGTGGCGCAGACAGACACAAGTAGTGGGCCTAAAATAAAAAAGTAGGCTAAATGCAGTTCAAAATTTGTTACAGGAGTACACAGGCGGCATAGCTTTGTTCAGTGGAGAACAACTGTAAGGAGTGGCGCAGACAGACACAAGTAGTAGGCCTAAAATAAAAAGTAGGCTAAATGCAGTTCAAAATTTGTTACAGGAGTACACAGGCGGCATAGCTTTGTTCAGTGGAGGACAACTGTAAGGACTGGCTGACACAGTTACTAGGCCCAAATAAGTAAGTAGGCTAAATGCAGTTAAAAATTTGCAATAGGCGTACACAGGCGGCATTGCTTTGTTCAGTGGAGGACAACTGTAAGGACTGGCTGACACAGTTACTAGGCCCAAATAAGTAAGTAGGCTAAATGCAGTTCAAAATTTGCAACAGGAGTACACAGGCGGCATAGCTTTGTTCAGTGGGGGACAACTGTAACGAGTGGCGCAGACAGACACATGTTGTAGGCCTGAAATAAAAAAGTAGGCTAAATGCAGTTCAAAATTTGTAACAGGAGTACACAGGCGGCATAGCTTTGTTCAGTGGAGGACAACCGTAAGGACTGGCTGACACAGTTACTAGGCCCAAATAAGTAAGTAGGCTAAATGCAGTTCAAAATTTGCAACAGGAGTACACAGGCGGCATAGCTTTGTTCATTGGAGGACAACTGTAAGGACTGGCTGACACAGTTACAAGGCCCAAATACGTAAGTAGGCTAAATGCAGTTCAAAATTTGTAACAGGAGTAGACAGGCAGCATAGCTTTGTTCAGTGGAGGACAACTGTATGGAGTGGCGCAGACAGACATGTAGTAGGCCTAAAATAAAAAGTAGGCTAAATGCAGTTCAAAGTTTGACACAGGAGTACACAGGCGGCATAGCTTTGTTCAGTGGAGAACAACTGTAAGGAGTGGCGCAGACAGACACAAGTAGTGGGCCTAAAATAAAAAAGTAGGCTAAATGCAGTTCAAAATTTGTTACAGGAGTACACAGGCGGCATAGCTTTGTTCAGTAGAGAACAACTGTAAGGAGTGGCGCAGACAGACACAAGTAGTAGGCCTAAAATAAAAAAGTAGGCTAAATGCAGTTCAAAATTTGTTACAGGAGTACACAGGCGGCATAGCTTTGTTCAGTGGAGGACAACTGTAAGGACTGGCTGACACAGTTACTAGGCCCAAATAAGTAAGTAGGCTAAATGCAGTTAAAAATTTGGAACAGGAGTACACAAGCGGCATAGCTTTGTTCAGTGGAGGACAACTGTAAGGACTGGCTGACACAGTTACTAGGCCCAAATAAGTAAGTAGGCTAAATGCAGTTCAAAATTTGCAACAGGAGTACACAGGCGGCATAGCTTTGTTCAGTGGAGGACAACCGTAAGGACTGGCTGACAGTTACTAGGCCCAAATAAGTAAGTAAGCTAAATGCAGTTCAAAATTTGTAACAGGAGTAAACAGGCAGCATAGCTTTGTTCAGTGGAGGACAACTGTAAGGAGTGGCGCAGACAGACACAGGTAGTAGGCCTAAAATAAAAAAGTAGGCTAAATGCAGTTCAAAATTTGACACAGGAGTACACAGGCGGCATTGCTTTGTTCAGTGGAGAACAACTGTAAGGAGTGGCGCAGATAGACACAAGTAGTGGGCCTAAAATAAAAAAGTAGGCTAAATGCAGTTCAATTTGTTACAGGAGTACACAGGCGGCATAGCTTTGTTCAGTGGAGAACAACTGTAAGGAGTGGCGCAGACAGACACAAGTAGTAGGCCTAAAATAAAAAAGTAGGCTAAATGCAGTTCAAAATTTGTTACAGGAGTACACAGGCGGCATAGCTTTGTTCAGTGGAGGACAACTGTAAGGACTGGCTGACACAGTTACTAGGCCCAAATTAGTAAGTAGGCTAAATGCAGTTCAAAATTTGTAACATGAGTACACAGGCGGCACAGCTTTGTTCAGTGGAGGACAACTGTAAGGAGTGGTGCAGACAGACACAGTTAGTAGGCCTAAAATAAAAAAGTTTGCTAAATGCAGTCCAACATTTGTAACAGGAGTACACAGGCGGCATAGCTTTGTTCAGTGGAGGACAACTGTAAGGAGTGGTGCAGACAGACACAGTTAGTAGGCCTAAAATAAAAAAGTTTGGTAAATGCAGTTCAACATTTGTAACAGGAGTACACAGGCGGCATAGCTTTGTTCAGTGGAGAACAACTGTAAGGAGTGGCGCAGACAGACACAGGTTGTAGGCCTGAAATAAAAATTAGGCTAAATGCAGTTCAAAATTTGTAACAGGAGTACACAGGCGGCATAGCTTTGTTCAGTGGAGGACAACCGTAAGGACTGGCTGACACAGTTACTAGGCCCAAATAAGTAAGTAGGCTAAATGCAGTTCAAAATTTGCAACAGGAGTACACAGGCGGCACAGCTTTGTTCATTGGAGGACAACTGTAAGGACTGGCTGACACAGTTACAAGGCCCAAATACGTAAGTAGGCTAAATGCAGTTCAAAATTTGTAACAGGAGTAGACAGGCAGCATAGCTTTGTTCAGTGGAGGACAACTGTAAGGAGTGGCGCAGACAGACACAAGTAGTAGGCCTAAAATAAAAAAGTAGGCTAAATGCAGTTCAAAATTTGACACAGGAGTACACAGGCGGCATAGCTTTGTTCAGTGGAGGACAACTGTAAGGACTGGCTGACACAGTTACTAGGCCCAAATAAGTAAGTAGGCTAAATGCAGTTCAAAATTTGTAACAGGAGTAGACAGGCAGCATAGCTTTGTTCAGTGGAGGACAACTGTAAGGAGTGGCGCAGACAGACATGTAGTAGGCCTAAAATAAAAAGTAGGCTAAATGCAGTTCAAAGTTTGACACAGGAGTGCACAGGCGGCATAGCTTTGTTCAGTGGAGAACAACTGTAAGGAGTGGCGCAGACAGACACAAGTAGTGGGCCTAAAATAAAAAAGTAGGCTAAATGCAGTTCAAAATTTGTTACAGGAGTACACAGGCGGCATAGCTTTGTTCAGTGGAGAACAACTGTAAGGAGTGGCGCAGACAGACACAAGTAGTAGGCCTAAAATAAAAAAGTAGGCTAAATGCAGTTCAAAATTTGTTACAGGAGTACACAGGCGGCATAGCTTTGTTCAGTGGAGGACAACTGTAAGGACTGGCTGACACAGTTACTAGGCCCAAATAAGTAAGTAGGCTAAATGCAGTTAAAAATTTGCAACAGGAGTACACAGGCGGCATAGCTTTGTTCAGTGGAGGACAACTGTAAGGACTGGCTGACACAGTTACTAGGCCCAAATAAGTAAGTAGGCTAAATGCAGTTCAAAATTTGCAACAGGAGTACACAGGCGGCATAGCTTTGTTCAGTGGAGGACAACTGTAAGGAGTGGCGCAGACAGACACAGGTAGTAGGCCTAAAATAAAAAAGTAGGCTAAATGCAGTTCAAAATTTGACACAGGAGTACACAGGCGGCATTGCTTTGTTCAGTGGAGAACAACTGTAAGGAGTGGCGCAGATAGACACAAGTAGTGGGCCTAAAATAAAAAAGTAGGCTAAATGCAGTTCAATTTGTTACAGGAGTACACAGGCGGCATAGCTTTGTTCAGTGGAGAACAACTGTAAGGAGTGGCGCAGACAGACACAAGTAGTAGGCCTAAAATAAAAAAGTAGGCTAAATGCAGTTCAAAATTTGTTACAGGAGTACACAGGCGGCATAGCTTTGTTCAGTGGAGGACAACTGTAAGGAGTGGTGCAGACAGACACAGTTAGTAGGCCTAAAATAAAAAAGTTTGGTAAATGCAGTTCAACATTTGTAACAGGAGTACACAGGCGGCATAGCTTTGTTCAGTGGAGAACAACTGTAAGGAGTGGCGCAGACAGACACAGGTTGTAGGCCTAAAATAAAAAAGTAGGCTAAATGCAGTTCAAAATTTGTTACAGGAGTACACAGGCGGCATAGCTTTGTTCATTGGAGGACAACTGTAAGGACTGGCTGACACAGTTACTAGGCCCAAATAAGTAAGTAGGCTAAATGCAGTTCAAAATTTGTAACAGGAGTAGACAGGCAGCATACCTTTGTTCAGTGGAGGACAACTGTAAGGAGTGGCGCAGACAGACACGTAGTAGGCCTAAAATAAAAAAGTAGGCTAAATGCAGTTCAAAGTTTGACACAGGAGTACACAGGCGGCATAGCTTTGTTCAGTGGAGAACAACTGTAAGGAGTGGCGCAGACAGACACAAGTAGTGGACCTAAAATAAAAAAGTAGGCTAAATGCAGTTCAAAATTTGTTACAGGAGTACACAGGCGGCATAGCTTTGTTCAGTGGAGAACAACTGTAAGGAGTGGCGCAGACAGACACAAGTAGTAGGCCTAAAATAAAAAAGTAGGCTAAATGCAGTTCAAAATTTGTTACAGGAGTACACAGGCGGCATAGCTTTGTTCAGTGGAGGACAACTGTAAGGACTGGCTGACACAGTTACTAGGCCCAAATAAGTAAGTAGGCTAAATGCAGTTCAAAATTTGCAACAGGAGTACACAGGCGGCATAGCTTTGTTCAGTGGAGGACAACTGTAAGGACTGGCTGACACAGTTACTAGGCCCAAATAAGTAAGTAGGCTAAATGCAGTTCAAAATTTGTAACATGAGTACACAGGCAGCATAGCTTTGTTCAGTGGAGGACAACTGTAAGGAGTGGTGCAGACAGACACAGTTAGTAGGCCTAAAATAAAAAAGTTTGCTAAATGCAGTTCAACATTTGTAACAGGAGTACACAGGCGGCATAGCTTTGTTCAGTGGAGGACAACTGTAAGGAGTGGCGCAGACAGACACAGTTAGTAGGCCTAAAATAAAAAAGTAGGCTAAATGCAGTTCAAAATTTGTTACAGGAGTACACAGGCGGCATAGCTTTGTTCAGTGGAGGACAACTGTAAGGACTGGCTGACACAGTTACTAGGCCCAAACAAGTAAGTAGGCTAAATGCAGTTCAAAATTTGCAACAGGAGTACACAGGCGGCATAGCTTTGTTCATTGGAGGACAACTGTAAGGACTGGCTGACACAGTTACAAGGCCCAAATACGTAAGTAGGCTAAATGCAGTTCAAAATTTTGTAACAGGAGTAGACAGGCAGCATAGCTTTGTTCAGTGGAGGACAACTGTAAGGAGTGGCGCAGACAGACACAGGTAGTAGACCTAAAATAAAAAAGTAGGCTAAATGCAGTTCAAAATTTGACACAGGAGTACACAGGCGGCATAGCTTTGTTCAGTGGAGAACAACTTTAAGGAGTGGCGCAGACAGACACAAGTAGTGGGCCTAAAAAAAAAAAGTAGGCTAAATGCAGTTCAAAATTTGTTACAGGAGTACAAAGGCAGCATAGCTTTGTTCAGTGGAGGACAACTGTAAGGACTGGCTGACACAGTTACTAGGCCCAAATAAGTAAGTAGGCTAAATGCAGTTCAAAATTTGTAACAGGAGTAGACAGGCAGCATAGCTTTGTTCAGTGGAGGACAACT
Organism: Ranitomeya variabilis; assembly: GCF_051348905.1. Classification (NCBI taxonomy): domain Eukaryota; kingdom Metazoa; phylum Chordata; class Amphibia; order Anura; family Dendrobatidae; genus Ranitomeya; species Ranitomeya variabilis. Next base: position 314,896,274 of record NC_135235.1, read on the forward strand.
GTAAGGAGTGGCGCAGACAGACACGTAGTAGGCCTAAAATAAAAAAGTAGGCTAAATGCAGTTCAAAGTTTGACACAGGAGTACACAGGCGGCATAGCTTTGTTCAGTGGAGAACAACTGTAAGGAGTGGCGCAGACAGACACAAGTAGTGGGCCTAAAATAAAAAAGTAGGCTAAATGCAGTTCAAAATTTGTTACAGGAGTACACAGGCGGCATAGCTTTGTTCAGTGGAGAACAACTGTAAGGAGTGGCGCAGACAGACACAAGTAGTAGGCCTAAAATAAAAAGTAGGCTAAATGCAGTTCAAAATTTGTTACAGGAGTACACAGGCGGCATAGCTTTGTTCAGTGGAGGACAACTGTAAGGACTGGCTGACACAGTTACTAGGCCCAAATAAGTAAGTAGGCTAAATGCAGTTAAAAATTTGCAACAGGCGTACACAGGCGGCATTGCTTTGTTCAGTGGAGGACAACTGTAAGGACTGGCTGACACAGTTACTAGGCCCAAATAAGTAAGTAGGCTAAATGCAGTTCAAAATTTGCAACAGGAGTACACAGGCGGCATAGCTTTGTTCAGTGGGGGACAACTGTAACGAGTGGCGCAGACAGACACATGTTGTAGGCCTGAAATAAAAAAGTAGGCTAAATGCAGTTCAAAATTTGTAACAGGAGTACACAGGCGGCATAGCTTTGTTCAGTGGAGGACAACCGTAAGGACTGGCTGACACAGTTACTAGGCCCAAATAAGTAAGTAGGCTAAATGCAGTTCAAAATTTGCAACAGGAGTACACAGGCGGCATAGCTTTGTTCATTGGAGGACAACTGTAAGGACTGGCTGACACAGTTACAAGGCCCAAATACGTAAGTAGGCTAAATGCAGTTCAAAATTTGTAACAGGAGTAGACAGGCAGCATAGCTTTGTTCAGTGGAGGACAACTGTAAGGAGTGGCGCAGACAGTCACAGGTAGTAGGCCTAAAATAAAAAAGTAGGCTAAATGCAGTTCAAAATTTGACACAGGAGTACACAGGCGGCATAGCTTTGTTCAGTGGAGAACAACTGTAAGGAGTGGCGCAGACAGACACAAGTAGTGGGCCTAAAAAAAAAAAGTAGGCTAAATGCAGTTCAAAATTTGTTACAGGAGTACACAGGCGGCATAGCTTTGTTCAGTGGAGGACAACTGTAAGGACTGGCTGACACAGTTACTAGGCCCAAATAAGTAAGTAGGCTAAATGCAGTTCAAAATTTGCAACAGGAGTACACAGGCGGCATAGCTTTGTTCATTGGAGGACAACTGTAAGGACTGGCTGACACAGTTACTAGGCCCAAATAAGTAAGTAGGCTAAATGCAGTTCAAAATTTGTAACAGGAGTAGACAGGCAGCATAGCTTTGTTCAGTGGAGGACAACTGTATGGAGTGGCGCAGACAGACATGTAGTAGGCCTAAAATAAAAAGTAGGCTAAATGCAGTTCAAAGTTTGACACAGGAGTACACAGGCGGCATAGCTTTGTTCAGTGGAGAACAACTGTAAGGAGTGGCGCAGACAGACACAAGTAGTGGGCCTAAAATAAAAAAGTAGGCTAAATGCAGTACAAAATTTGTTACAGGAGTACACAGGCGGCATAGCTTTGTTCAGTAGAGAACAACTGTAAGGAGTGGCGCAGACAGACACAAGTAGTAGGCCTAAAATAAAAAAGTAGGCTAAATGCAGTTCAAAATTTGTTACAGGACTACACAGGCGGCATAGCTTTGTTCAGTGGAGGACAACTGTAAGGACTGGCTGACACAGTTACTAGGCCCAAATAAGTAAGTAGGCTAAATGCAGTTAAAAATTTGGAACAGGAGTACACAAGCGGCATAGCTTTGTTCAGTGGAGGACAACTGTAAGGACTGGCTGACACAGTTACTAGGCCCAAATAAGTAAGTAGGCTAAATGCAGTTCAAAATTTGCAACAGGAGTACACAGGCGGCATAGCTTTGTTCAGTGGAGGACAACCGTAAGGACTGGCTGACAGTTACTAGGCCCAAATAAGTAAGTAAGCTAAATGCAGTTCAAAATTTGTAACAGGAGTAGACAGGCAGCATAGCTTTGTTCAGTGGAGGACAACTGTAAGGAGTGGCGCAGACAGACACAGGTAGTAGGCCTAAAATAAAAAAGTAGGCTAAATGCAGTTCAAAATTTGACACAGGAGTACACAGGCGGCATTGCTTTGTTCAGTGGAGAACAACTGTAAGGAGTGGCGCAGACAGACACAAGTAGTAGGCCTAAAATAAAAAAGTAGGCTAAATGCAGTTCAAAATTTGTTACAGGAGTACACAGGCGGCATAGCTTTGTTCAGTGGAGGACAACTGTAAGGAGTGGTGCAGATAGACACAGTTAGTAGGCCTAAAATAAAAAAGTTTGGTAAATGCAGTTCAACATTTGTAACAGGAGTACACAGGCGGCATAGCTTTGTTCAGTGGAGAACAACTGTAAGGAGTGGCGCAGACAGACACAGGTTGTAGGCCTAAAATAAAAAAGTAGGCTAAATGCAGTTCAAAATTTGTTACAGGAGTACACAGGCGGCATAGCTTTGTTCATTGGAGGACAACTGTAAGGACTGGCTGACACAGTTACTAGGCCCAAATAAGTAAGTAGGCTAAATGCAGTTCAAAATTTGTAACAGGAGTAGACAGGCAGCATAGCTTTGTTCAGTGGAGGACAACTGTAAGGAGTGGCACAGACAGACACGTAGTAGGCCTAAAATAAAAAAGTAGGCTAAATGCAGTTCAAAGTTTGACACAGGAGTACACAGGCGGCATAGCTTTGTTCAGTGGAGAACAACTGTAAGGAGTGGCGCAGACAGACACAAGTAGTGGACCTAAAATAAAAAAGTAGGCTAAATGCAGTTCAAAATTTGTTACAGGAGTACACAGGCGGCATAGCTTTGTTCAGTGGAGAACAACTGTAAGGAGTGGCGCAGACAGACACAAGTAGTAGGCCTAAAATAAAAAAGTAGGCTAAATGCAGTTCAAAATTTGTTACAGGAGTACACAGGCGGCATAGCTTTGTTCAGTGGAGGACAACTGTAAGGACTGGCTGACACAGTTACTAGGCCCAAATAAGTAAGTAGGCTAAATGCAGTTCAAAATTTGCAACAGGAGTACACAGGCGGCATAGCTTTGTTCAGTGGAGGACAACTGTAAGGACTGGCTGACACAGTTACTAGGCCCAAATAAGTAAGTAGGCTAAATGCAGTTCAAAATTTGTAACATGAGTACACAGGCAGCATAGCTTTGTTCAGTGGAGGACAACTGTAAGGAGTGGTGCAGACAGACACAGTTAGTAGGCCTAAAATAAAAAAGTTTGCTAAATGCAGTTCAACATTTGTAACAGGAGTACACAGGCGGCATAGCTTTGTTCAGTGGAGGACAACTGTAAGGAGTGGCGCAGACAGACACAGTTAGTAGGCCTAAAATAAAAAAGTAGGCTAAATGCAGTTCAAAATTTGTTACAGGAGTACACAGGCGGCATAGCTTTGTTCAGTGGAGGACAACTGTAAGGACTGGCTGACACAGTTACTAGGCCCAAACAAGTAAGTAGGCTAAATGCAGTTCAAAATTTGCAACAGGAGTACACAGGCGGCATAGCTTTGTTCATTGGAGGACAACTGTAAGGACTGGCTGACACAGTTACAAGGCCCAAATACGTAAGTAGGCTAAATGCAGTTCAAAATTTTGTAACAGGAGTAGACAGGCAGCATAGCTTTGTTCAGTGGAGGACAACTGTAAGGAGTGGCGCAGACAGACACAGGTAGTAGACCTAAAATAACAAAGTAGGCTAAATGCAGTTCAAAATTTGACACAGGAGTACACAGGCGGCATAGCTTTGTTCAGTGGAGAACAACTTTAAGGAGTGGCGCAGACAGACACAAGTAGTGGGCCTAAAATAAAAAAGTAGGCTAAATGCAGTTCAAAATTTGTTACAGGAGTACAAAGGCGGCATAGCTTTGTTCAGTGGAGGACAACTGTAAGGACTGGCTGACACAGTTACTAGGCCCAAATAAGTAAGTAGGCTAAATGCAGTTCAAAATTTGTAACAGGAGTAGACAGGCAGCATAGCTTTGTTCAGTGGAGGACAACTGTAAGGAGTGGCGCAGACAGACACGTAGTAGGCCTAAAATAAAAAAGTAGGCTAAATGCAGTTCAAAGTTTGACACAGGAGTACACAGGCAGCATAGCTTTGTTCAGTGGAGAACAACTGTAAGGAGTGGCGCAGACAGACACAAGTAGTGGGCCTAAAATAAAAAAGTAGGCTAAATGCAGTTCAAAATTTGTTACAGGAGTACACAGGCGGCATAGCTTTGTTCAGTGGAGAACAACTGTAAGGAGTGGCGCAGACAGACACAAGTAGTAGGCCTAAAATAAAAAGTAGGCTAAATGCAGTTCAAAATTTGTTACAGGAGTACACAGGCGGCATAGCTTTGTTCAGTGGAGGACAACTGTAAGGACTGGCTGACACAGTTACTAGGCCCAAATAAGTAAGTAGGCTAAATGCAGTTAAAAATTTGCAACAGGCGTACACAGGCGGCATTGCTTTGTTCAGTGGAGGACAACTGTAAGGACTGGCTGACACAGTTACTAGGCCCAAATAAGTAAGTAGGCTAAATGCAGTTCAAAATTTGCAACAGGAGTACACAGGCGGCATAGCTTTGTTCAGTGGGGGACAACTGTAACGAGTGGCGCAGACAGACACATGTTGTAGGCCTGAAATAAAAAAGTAGGCTAAATGCAGTTCAAAATTTGTAACAGGAGTACACAGGCGGCATAGCTTTGTTCAGTGGAGGACAACCGTAAGGACTGGCTGACACAGTTACTAGGCCCAAATAAGTAAGTAGGCTAAATGCAGTTCAAAATTTGCAACAGGAGTACACAGGCGGCATAGCTTTGTTCATTGGAGGACAACTGTAAGGACTGGCTGACACAGTTACAAGGCCCAAATACGTAAGTAGGCTAAATGCAGTTCAAAATTTGTAACAGGAGTAGACAGGCAGCATAGCTTTGTTCAGTGGAGGACAACTGTAAGGAGTGGCGCAGACAGTCACAGGTAGTAGGCCTAAAATAAAAAAGTAGGCTAAATGCAGTTCAAAATTTGACACAGGAGTACACAGGCGGCATAGCTTTGTTCAGTGGAGAACAACTGTAAGGAGTGGCGCAGACAGACACAAGTAGTGGGCCTAAAATAAAAAAGTAGGCTAAATGCAGTTCAAAATTTGTTACAGGAGTACACAGGCGGCATAGCTTTGTTCAGTGGAGGACAACTGTAAGGACTGGCTGACACAGTTACTAGGCCCAAATAAGTAAGTAGGCTAAATGCAGTTCAAAATTTGCAACAGGAGTACACAGGCGGCATAGCTTTGTTCATTGGAGGACAACTGTAAGGACTGGCTGACACAGTTACTAGGCCCAAATAAGTAAGTAGGCTAAATGCAGTTCAAAATTTGTAACAGGAGTAGACAGGCAGCATAGCTTTGTTCAGTGGAGGACAACTGTATGGAGTGGCGCAGACAGACATGTAGTAGGCCTAAAATAAAAAGTAGGCTAAATGCAGTTCAAAGTTTGACACAGGAGTACACAGGCGGCATAGCTTTGTTCAGTGGAGAACAACTGTAAGGAGTGGCGCAGACAGACACAAGTAGTGGGCCTAAAATAAAAAAGTAGGCTAAATGCAGTTCAAAATTTGTTACAGGAGTACACAGGCGGCATAACTTTGTTCAGTAGAGAACAACTGTAAGGAGTGGCGCAGACAGACACAAGTAGTAGGCCTAAAATAAAAAAGTAGGCTAAATGCAGTTCAAAATTTGTTACAGGAGTACACAGGCGGCATAGCTTTGTTCAGTGGAGGACAACTGTAAGGACTGGCTGACACAGTTACTAGGCCCAAATAAGTAAGTAGGCTAAATGCAGTTAAAAATTTGGAACAGGAGTACACAAGCGGCATAGCTTTGTTCAGTGGAGGACAACTGTAAGGACTGGCTGACACAGTTACTAGGCCCAAATAAGTAAGTAGGCTAAATGCAGTTCAAAATTTGCAACAGGAGTACACAGGCGGCATAGCTTTGTTCAGTGGAGGACAACCGTAAGGACTGGCTGACAGTTACTAGGCCCAAATAAGTAAGTAAGCTAAATGCAGTTCAAAATTTGTAACAGGAGTAGACAGGCAGCATAGCTTTGTTCAGTGGAGGACAACTGTAAGGAGTGGCGCAGACAGACACAGGTAGTAGGCCTAAAATAAAAAAGTAGGCTAAATGCAGTTCAAAATTTGACACAGGAGTACACAGGCGGCATTGCTTTGTTCAGTGGAGAACAACTGTAAGGAGTGGCGCAGATAGACACAAGTAGTGGGCCTAAAATAAAAAAGTAGGCTAAATGCAGTTCAATTTGTTACAGGAGTACACAGGCGGCATAGCTTTGTTCAGTGGAGAACAACTGTAAGGAGTGGCGCAGACAGACACAAGTAGTAGGCCTAAAATAAAAAAGTAGGCTAAATGCAGTTCAAAATTTGTTACAGGAGTACACAGGCGGCATAGCTTTGTTCAGTGGAGGACAACTGTAAGGACTGGCTGACACAGTTACTAGGCCCAAATAAGTAAGTAGGCTAAATGCAGTTCAAAATTTGTAACATGAGTACACAGGCGGCACAGCTTTGTTCAGTGGAGGACAACTGTAAGGAGTGGTGCAGACAGACACAGTTAGTAGGCCTAAAATAAAAAAGTTTGCTAAATGCAGTCCAACATTTGTAAAAGGAGTACACAGGCGGCATAGCTTTGTTCAGTGGAGGACAACTGTAAGGAGTGGTGCAGACAGACACAGTTAGTAGGCCTAAAATAAAAAAGTTTGGTAAATGCAGTTCAACATTTGTAACAGGAGTACACAGGCGGCATAGCTTTGTTCAGTGGAGAACAACTGTAAGGAGTGGCGCAGACAGACACAGGTTGTAGGCCTAAAATAAAAAAGTAGGCTAAATGCAGTTCAAAATTTGTTACAGGAGTACAAAGGCGGCATAGCTTTGTTCAGTGGAGGACAACTGTAAGGACTGGCTGACACAGTTACCAGGCCGAAATAAGTAAGTAGGCTAAATGCAGTTCAAAATTTGCAACAGGAGTACACAGGCGGCATAGCTTTGTTCATTGGAGGACAACTGTAAGGACTGGCTGACACAGTTACAAGGCCCAAATACATAAGTAGGCTAAATGCAGTTCAAAATTTGTAACAGGAGTAGACAGGCAGCATAGCTTTGTTCAGTGGAGGACAACTGTAAGGAGTGGCGCAGACAGACACACGTAGTAGGCCTAAAATAAAAAAGTAGGCTAAATGCAGTTCAAAATTTGACACAGGAGTACACAGCGGCATAGCTTTGTTCAGTGGAGAACAACTGTAAGGAGTGGCGCAGACAGACACAAGTAGTGGGCCTAAAATAAAAAAGTAGGCTAAATGCAGTTCAAAATTTGTTACAGGAGTACACAGGCGGCATAGCTTTGTTCAGTGGAGGACAACTGTAAGGAGTGGCGCAGACAGACACAAGTAGTAGGCCTAAAATAAAAAAGTAGGCTAAATGCAGTTCAAAATTTGTTACAGGAGTACACAGGCGGCATAGCTTTGTTCAGTGGAGGACAACTGTAAGGACTGGCTGACACAGTTACTAGGCCCAAATAAGTAAGTAGGCTAAATGCAGATCAAAATTTGCAACAGGAGTACACAGGCGGCACAGCTTTGTTCATTGGAGGACAACTGTAAGGACTGGCTGACACAGTTACTAGGCCCAAATAAGTAAGTAGGCTAAATGCAGTTCAAAATTTGTAACAGGAGTAGACAGGCACCATAGCTTTGTTCAGTGGAGGACAACTGTAAGGAGTGTCGCAGACAGACATGTAGTAGGCCTAAAATAAAAAAGTAGGCTAAATGCAGTTCAAAGTTTGACACAGGAGTACACAGGCGGCATAGCTTTGTTCAGTGGAGAACAACTGTAAGGAGTGGCGCAGACAGACACAAGTAGTGGGCCTAAAATAAAAAAGTAGGCTAAATGCAGTTCAAAATTTGTTACAGGAGTACACAGGCGGCATAGCTTTGTTCAGTGGAGAACAACTGTAAGGAGTGGCGCAGACAGACACAAGTAGTAGGCCTAAAATAAAAAAGTAGGCTAAATGCAGTTCAAAATTTGTTACAGGAGTACACAGGCGGCATAGCTTTGTTCAGTGGAGGACAACTGTAAGGACTGGCTGACACAGTTACTAGGCCCAAATAAGTAAGTAGGCTAAATGCAGTTCAAAATTTGCAACAGGAGTACACAGGCGGCATAGCTTTGTTCAGTGGAGGACAACCGTAAGGACTGGCTGACACAGTTACTAGGCCCAAATAAGTAAGTAGGCTAAATGCAGTTCAAAATTTGTAACAGGAGTAGACAGGCAGCATAGCTTTGTTCAGTGGAGGACAACTGTAAGGAGTGGCGCAGACAGACACAGGTAGTAGGCCTAAAATAAAAAAGTAGGCTAAATGCAGTTCAAAATTTGACACAGGAGTACACAGGCGGCATTGCTTTGTTCAGTGGAGAACAACTGTAAGGAGTGGCGCAGATAGACACAAGTAGTGGGCCTAAAATAAAAAAGTAGGCTAAATGCAGTTCAATTTATTACAGGAGTACACAGGCGGCATAGCTTTGCTCAGTGGAGAACAACTGTAAGGAGTGGCGCAGACAGACACAAGTAGTAGGCCTAAAATAAAAAAGTAGGCTAAATGCAGTTCAAAGTTTGTTACAGGATTACACAGGTGGCATAGCTTTGTTCAGTGGAGGACAACTGTAAGGACTGGCTGACACAGTTACTAGGCCCAAATAAGTAAGTAGGCTAAATGCAGTTCAAAATTTGTAACATGAGTACACAGGCGGCATAGCTTTGTTCAGTGGAGGACAACTGTAAGGAGTGGTGCAGACAGACACAGTTAGTAGGCCTAAAATAAAAAAGTTTGCTAAATGCAGTTCAAAATTTGTAACAGGAGTACACAGGCGGCATAGCTTTGTTCAGTGGAGGACAACTGTAAGGAGTGGTGCAGACAGACACAGTTAGTAGGCCTAAAATAAAAAAGTTTGGTAAATGCAGTTCAACATTTGTAACAGGAGTACACAGGCGGCATAGCTTTGTTCAGTGGAGAACAACTGTAAGGAGTGGCGCAGACAGACACAGGTTGTAGGCCTAAAATAAAAAAGTAGGCTAAATGCAGTTCAAAATTTGTTACAGGAGTACACAGGCGGCATAGCTTTGTTCAGTGGAGGACAACTGTAAGGACTGGCTGACACAGTTACTAGGCCCAAATAAGTAAGTAGGCTAAATGCAGTTAAAAATTTGCAACAGGAGTACACAGGCGGCATAGCTTTGTTCAGTGGAGGACAACTGTAAGGACTGGCTGACACAGTTACTAGGCCCAAATAAGTAAGTAGGCTAAATGCAGTTCAAAATTTGCAACAGGAGTACACAGGCGGCATAGCTTTGTTCAGTGGAGGACAACTGTAAGGAGTGGCGCAGACAGACACAGGTAGTAGGCCTAAAATAAAAAAGTAGGCTAAATGCAGTTCAAAATTTGACACAGGAGTACACAGGCGGCATTGCTTTGTTCAGTGGAGAACAACTGTAAGGAGTGGCGCAGATAGACACAAGTAGTGGGCCTAAAATAAAAAAGTAGGCTAAATGCAGTTCAATTTGTTACAGGAGTACACAGGCGGCATAGCTTTGTTCAGTGGAGAACAACTGTAAGGAGTGGCGCAGACAGACACAAGTAGTAGGCCTAAAATAAAAAAGTAGGCTAAATGCAGTTCAAAATTTGTTACAGGAGTACACAGGCGGCATAGCTTTGTTCAGTGGAGGACAACTGTAAGGAGTGGTGCAGACAGACACAGTTAGTAGGCCTAAAATAAAAAAGTTTGGTAAATGCAGTTCAACATTTGTAACAGGAGTACACAGGCGGCATAGCTTTGTTCAGTGGAGAACAACTGTAAGGAGTGGCGCAGACAGACACAGGTTGTAGGCCTAAAATAAAAAAGTAGGCTAAATGCAGTTCAAAATTTGTTACAGGAGTACACAGGCGGCATAGCTTTGTTCATTGGAGGACAACTGTAAGGACTGGCTGACACAGTTACTAGGCCCAAATAAGTAAGTAGGCTAAATGCAGTTCAAAATTTGTAACAGGAGTAGACAGGCAGCATACCTTTGTTCAGTGGAGGACAACTGTAAGGAGTGGCGCAGACAGACACGTAGTAGGCCTAAAATAAAAAAGTAGGCTAAATGCAGTTCAAAGTTTGACACAGGAGTACACAGGCGGCATAGCTTTGTTCAGTGGAGAACAACTGTAAGGAGTGGCGCAGACAGACACAAGTAGTGGACCTAAAATAAAAAAGTAGGCTAAATGCAGTTCAAAATTTGTTACAGGAGTACACAGGCGGCATAGCTTTGTTCAGTGGAGAACAACTGTAAGGAGTGGCGCAGACAGACACAAGTAGTAGGCCTAAAATAAAAAAGTAGGCTAAATGCAGTTCAAAATTTGTTACAGGAGTACACAGGCGGCATAGCTTTGTTCAGTGGAGGACAACTGTAAGGACTGGCTGACACAGTTACTAGGCCCAAATAAGTAAGTAGGCTAAATGCAGTTCAAAATTTGCAACAGGAGTACACAGGCGGCATAGCTTTGTTCAGTGGAGGACAACTGTAAGGACTGGCTGACACAGTTACTAGGCCCAAATAAGTAAGTAGGCTAAATGCAGTTCAAAATTTGTAACATGAGTACACAGGCAGCATAGCTTTGTTCAGTGGAGGACAACTGTAAGGAGTGGTGCAGACAGACACAGTTAGTAGGCCTAAAATAAAAAAGTTTGCTAAATGCAGTTCAACATTTGTAACAGGAGTACACAGGCGGCATAGCTTTGTTCAGTGGAGGACAACTGTAAGGAGTGGCGCAGACAGACACAGTTAGTAGGCCTAAAATAAAAAAGTAGGCTAAATGCAGTTCAAAATTTGTTACAGGAGTACACAGGCGGCATAGCTTTGTTCAGTGGAGGACAACTGTAAGGACTGGCTGACACAGTTACTAGGCCCAAACAAGTAAGTAGGCTAAATGCAGTTCAAAATTTGCAACAGGAGTACACAGGCGGCATAGCTTTGTTCATTGGAGGACAACTGTAAGGACTGGCTGACACAGTTACAAGGCCCAAATACGTAAGTAGGCTAAATGCAGTTCAAAATTTTGTAACAGGAGTAGACAGGCAGCATAGCTTTGTTCAGTGGAGGACAACTGTAAGGAGTGGCGCAGACAGACACAGGTAGTAGACCTAAAATAAAAAAGTAGGCTAAATGCAGTTCAAAATTTGACACAGGAGTACACAGGCGGCATAGCTTTGTTCAGTGGAGAACAACTTTAAGGAGTGGCGCAGACAGACACAAGTAGTGGGCCTAAAAAAAAAAAGTAGGCTAAATGCAGTTCAAAATTTGTTACAGGAGTACAAAGGCAGCATAGCTTTGTTCAGTGGAGGACAACTGTAAGGACTGGCTGACACAGTTACTAGGCCCAAATAAGTAAGTAGGCTAAATGCAGTTCAAAATTTGTAACAGGAGTAGACAGGCAGCATAGCTTTGTTCAGTGGAGGACAACTGTAAGGAGTGGCGCAGACAGACACGTAGTAGGCCTAAAATAAAAAAGTAGGCTAAATGCAGTTCAAAGTTTGACACAGGAGTACACAGGCGGCATAGCTTTGTTCAGTGGAGAACAACTGTAAGGAGTGGCGCAGACAGACACAAGTAGTGGGCCTAAAATAAAAAAGTAGGCTAAATGCAGTTCAAAATTTGTTACAGGAGTACACAGGCGGCATAGCTTTGTTCAGTGGAGAACAACTGTAAGGAGTGGCGCAGACAGACACAAGTAGTAGGCCTAAAATAAAAAGTAGGCTAAATGCAGTTCAAAATTTGTTACAGGAGTACACAGGCGGCATAGCTTTGTTCAGTGGAGGACAACTGTAAGGACTGGCTGACACAGTTACTAGGCCCAAATAAGTAAGTAGGCTAAATGCAGTTAAAAATTTGCAACAGGCGTACACAGGCGGCATTGCTTTGTTCAGTGGAGGACAACTGTAAGGACTGGCTGACACAGTTACTAGGCCCAAATAAGTAAGTAGGCTAAATGCAGTTCAAAATTTGCAACAGGAGTACACAGGCGGCATAGCTTTGTTCAGTGGGGGACAACTGTAACGAGTGGCGCAGACAGACACATGTTGTAGGCCTGAAATAAAAAAGTAGGCTAAATGCAGTTCAAAATTTGTAACAGGAGTACACAGGCGGCATAGCTTTGTTCAGTGGAGGACAACCGTAAGGACTGGCTGACACAGTTACTAGGCCCAAATAAGTAAGTAGGCTAAATGCAGTTCAAAATTTGCAACAGGAGTACACAGGCGGCATAGCTTTGTTCATTGGAGGACAACTGTAAGGACTGGCTGACACAGTTACAAGGCCCAAATACGTAAGTAGGCTAAATGCAGTTCAAAATTTGTAACAGGAGTAGACAGGCAGCATAGCTTTGTTCAGTGGAGGACAACTGTAAGGAGTGGCGCAGACAGTCACAGGTAGTAGGCCTAAAATAAAAAAGTAGGCTAAATGCAGTTCAAAATTTGACACAGGAGTACACAGGCGGCATAGCTTTGTTCAGTGGAGAACAACTGTAAGGAGTGGCGCAGACAGACACAAGTAGTGGGCCTAAAAAAAAAAAGTAGGCTAAATGCAGTTCAAAATTTGTTACAGGAGTACACAGGCGGCATAGCTTTGTTCAGTGGAGGACAACTGTAAGGACTGGCTGACACAGTTACTAGGCCCAAATAAGTAAGTAGGCTAAATGCAGTTCAAAATTTGCAACAGGAGTACACAGGCGGCATAGCTTTGTTCATTGGAGGACAACTGTAAGGACTGGCTGACACAGTTACTAGGCCCAAATAAGTAAGTAGGCTAAATGCAGTTCAAAATTTGTAACAGGAGTAGACAGGCAGCATAGCTTTGTTCAGTGGAGGACAACTGTATGGAGTGGCGCAGACAGACATGTAGTAGGCCTAAAATAAAAAGTAGGCTAAATGCAGTTCAAAGTTTGACACAGGAGTACACAGGCGGCATAGCTTTGTTCAGTGGAGAACAACTGTAAGGAGTGGCGCAGACAGACACAAGTAGTGGGCCTAAAATAAAAAAGTAGGCTAAATGCAGTACAAAATTTGTTACAGGAGTACACAGGCGGCATAGCTTTGTTCAGTAGAGAACAACTGTAAGGAGTGGCGCAGACAGACACAAGTAGTAGGCCTAAAATAAAAAAGTAGGCTAAATGCAGTTCAAAATTTGTTACAGGACTACACAGGCGGCATAGCTTTGTTCAGTGGAGGACAACTGTAAGGACTGGCTGACACAGTTACTAGGCCCAAATAAGTAAGTAGGCTAAATGCAGTTAAAAATTTGGAACAGGAGTACACAAGCGGCATAGCTTTGTTCAGTGGAGGACAACTGTAAGGACTGGCTGACACAGTTACTAGGCCCAAATAAGTAAGTAGGCTAAATGCAGTTCAAAATTTGCAACAGGAGTACACAGGCGGCATAGCTTTGTTCAGTGGAGGACAACCGTAAGGACTGGCTGACAGTTACTAGGCCCAAATAAGTAAGTAAGCTAAATGCAGTTCAAAATTTGTAACAGGAGTAGACAGGCAGCATAGCTTTGTTCAGTGGAGGACAACTGTAAGGAGTGGCGCAGACAGACACAGGTAGTAGGCCTAAAATAAAAAAGTAGGCTAAATGCAGTTCAAAATTTGACACAGGAGTACACAGGCGGCATTGCTTTGTTCAGTGGAGAACAACTGTAAGGAGTGGCGCAGACAGACACAAGTAGTAGGCCTAAAATAAAAAAGTAGGCTAAATGCAGTTCAAAATTTGTTACAGGAGTACACAGGCGGCATAGCTTTGTTCAGTGGAGGACAACTGTAAGGAGTGGTGCAGACAGACACAGTTAGTAGGCCTAAAATAAAAAAGTTTGGTAAATGCAGTTCAACATTTGTAACAGGAGTACACAGGCGGCATAGCTTTGTTCAGTGGAGAACAACTGTAAGGAGTGGCGCAGACAGACACAGGTTGTAGGCCTAAAATAAAAAAGTAGGCTAAATGCAGTTCAAAATTTGTTACAGGAGTACACAGGCGGCATAGCTTTGTTCATTGGAGGACAACTGTAAGGACTGGCTGACACAGTTACTAGGCCCAAATAAGTAAGTAGGCTAAATGCAGTTCAAAATTTGTAACAGGAGTAGACAGGCAGCATAGCTTTGTTCAGTGGAGGACAACTGTAAGGAGTGGCACAGACAGACACGTAGTAGGCCTAAAATAAAAAAGTAGGCTAAATGCAGTTCAAAGTTTGACACAGGAGTACACAGGCGGCATAGCTTTGTTCAGTGGAGAACAACTGTAAGGAGTGGCGCAGACAGACACAAGTAGTGGACCTAAAATAAAAAAGTAGGCTAAATGCAGTTCAAAATTTGTTACAGGAGTACACAGGCGGCATAGCTTTGTTCAGTGGAGAACAACTGTAAGGAGTGGCGCAGACAGACACAAGTAGTAGGCCTAAAATAAAAAAGTAGGCTAAATGCAGTTCAAAATTTGTTACAGGAGTACACAGGCGGCATAGCTTTGTTCAGTGGAGGACAACTGTAAGGACTGGCTGACACAGTTACTAGGCCCAAATAAGTAAGTAGGCTAAATGCAGTTCAAAATTTGCAACAGGAGTACACAGGCGGCATAGCTTTGTTCAGTGGAGGACAACTGTAAGGACTGGCTGACACAGTTACTAGGCCCAAATAAGTAAGTAGGCTAAATGCAGTTCAAAATTTGTAACATGAGTACACAGGCAGCATAGCTTTGTTCAGTGGAGGACAACTGTAAGGAGTGGTGCAGACAGACACAGTTAGTAGGCCTAAAATAAAAAAGTTTGCTAAATGCAGTTCAACATTTGTAACAGGAGTACACAGGCGGCATAGCTTTGTTCAGTGGAGGACAACTGTAAGGAGTGGCGCAGACAGACACAGTTAGTAGGCCTAAAATAAAAAAGTAGGCTAAATGCAGTTCAAAATTTGTTACAGGAGTACACAGGCGGCATAGCTTTGTTCAGTGGAGGACAACTGTAAGGACTGGCTGACACAGTTACTAGGCCCAAACAAGTAAGTAGGCTAAATGCAGTTCAAAATTTGCAACAGGAGTACACAGGCGGCATAGCTTTGTTCATTGGAGGACAACTGTAAGGACTGGCTGACACAGTTACAAGGCCCAAATACGTAAGTAGGCTAAATGCAGTTCAAAATTTTGTAACAGGAGTAGACAGGCAGCATAGCTTTGTTCAGTGGAGGACAACTGTAAGGAGTGGCGCAGACAGACACAGGTAGTAGACCTAAAATAACAAAGTAGGCTAAATGCAGTTCAAAATTTGACACAGGAGTACACAGGCGGCATAGCTTTGTTCAGTGGAGAACAACTTTAAGGAGTGGCGCAGACAGACACAAGTAGTGGGCCTAAAATAAAAAAGTAGGCTAAATGCAGTTCAAAATTTGTTACAGGAGTACAAAGGCGGCATAGCTTTGTTCAGTGGAGGACAACTGTAAGGACTGGCTGACACAGTTACTAGGCCCAAATAAGTAAGTAGGCTAAATGCAGTTCAAAATTTGTAACAGGAGTAGACAGGCAGCATAGCTTTGTTCAGTGGAGGACAACTGTAAGGAGTGGCGCAGACAGACACGTAGTAGGCCTAAAATAAAAAAGTAGGCTAAATGCAGTTCAAAGTTTGACACAGGAGTACACAGGCAGCATAGCTTTGTTCAGTGGAGAACAACTGTAAGGAGTGGCGCAGACAGACACAAGTAGTGGGCCTAAAATAAAAAAGTAGGCTAAATGCAGTTCAAAATTTGTTACAGGAGTACACAGGCGGCATAGCTTTGTTCAGTGGAGAACAACTGTAAGGAGTGGCGCAGACAGACACAAGTAGTAGGCCTAAAATAAAAAGTAGGCTAAATGCAGTTCAAAATTTGTTACAGGAGTACACAGGCGGCATAGCTTTGTTCAGTGGAGGACAACTGTAAGGACTGGCTGACACAGTTACTAGGCCCAAATAAGTAAGTAGGCTAAATGCAGTTCAAAATTTGCAACAGGAGTACACAGGCGGCATAGCTTTGTTCAGTGGGGGACAACTGTAACGAGTGGCGCAGACAGACACATGTTGTAGGCCTGAAATAAAAAAGTAGGCTAAATGCAGTTCAAAATTTGTAACAGGAGTACACAGGCGGCATAGCTTTGTTCAGTGGAGGACAACCGTAAGGACTGGCTGACACAGTTACTAGGCCCAAATAAGTAAGTAGGCTAAATGCAGTTCAAAATTTGCAACAGGAGTACACAGGCGGCATAGCTTTGTTCATTGGAGGACAACTGTAAGGACTGGCTGACACAGTTACAAGGCCCAAATACGTAAGTAGGCTAAATGCAGTTCAAAATTTGTAACAGGAGTAGACAGGCAGCATAGCTTTGTTCAGTGGAGGACAACTGTAAGGAGTGGCGCAGACAGTCACAGGTAGTAGGCCTAAAATAAAAAAGTAGGCTAAATGCAGTTCAAAATTTGACACAGGAGTACACAGGCGGCATAGCTTTGTTCAGTGGAGAACAACTGTAAGGAGTGGCGCAGACAGACACAAGTAGTGGGCCTAAAATAAAAAAGTAGGCTAAATGCAGTTCAAAATTTGTTACAGGAGTACACAGGCGGCATAGCTTTGTTCAGTGGAGGACAACTGTAAGGACTGGCTGACACAGTTACTAGGCCCAAATAAGTAAGTAGGCTAAATGCAGTTCAAAATTTGCAACAGGAGTACACAGGCGGCATAGCTTTGTTCATTGGAGGACAACTGTAAGGACTGGCTGACACAGTTACTAGGCCCAAATAAGTAAGTAGGCTAAATGCAGTTCAAAATTTGTAACAGGAGTAGACAGGCAGCATAGCTTTGTTCAGTGGAGGACAACTGTATGGAGTGGCGCAGACAGACATGTAGTAGGCCTAAAATAAAAAGTAGGCTAAATGCAGTTCAAAGTTTGACACAGGAGTACACAGGCGGCATAGCTTTGTTCAGTGGAGAACAACTGTAAGGAGTGGCGCAGACAGACACAAGTAGTGGGCCTAAAATAAAAAAGTAGGCTAAATGCAGTTCAAAATTTGTTACAGGAGTACACAGGCGGCATAACTTTGTTCAGTAGAGAACAACTGTAAGGAGTGGCGCAGACAGACACAAGTAGTAGGCCTAAAATAAAAAAGTAGGCTAAATGCAGTTCAAAATTTGTTACAGGAGTACACAGGCGGCATAGCTTTGTTCAGTGGAGGACAACTGTAAGGACTGGCTGACACAGTTACTAGGCCCAAATAAGTAAGTAGGCTAAATGCAGTTAAAAATTTGGAACAGGAGTACACAAGCGGCATAGCTTTGTTCAGTGGAGGACAACTGTAAGGACTGGCTGACACAGTTACTAGGCCCAAATAAGTAAGTAGGCTAAATGCAGTTCAAAATTTGCAACAGGAGTACACAGGCGGCATAGCTTTGTTCAGTGGAGGACAACCGTAAGGACTGGCTGACAGTTACTAGGCCCAAATAAGTAAGTAAGCTAAATGCAGTTCAAAATTTGTAACAGGAGTAGACAGGCAGCATAGCTTTGTTCAGTGGAGGACAACTGTAAGGAGTGGCGCAGACAGACACAGGTAGTAGGCCTAAAATAAAAAAGTAGGCTAAATGCAGTTCAAAATTTGACACAGGAGTACACAGGCGGCATTGCTTTGTTCAGTGGAGAACAACTGTAAGGAGTGGCGCAGATAGACACAAGTAGTGGGCCTAAAATAAAAAAGTAGGCTAAATGCAGTTCAATTTGTTACAGGAGTACACAGGCGGCATAGCTTTGTTCAGTGGAGAACAACTGTAAGGAGTGGCGCAGACAGACACAAGTAGTAGGCCTAAAATAAAAAAGTAGGCTAAATGCAGTTCAAAATTTGTTACAGGAGTACACAGGCGGCATAGCTTTGTTCAGTGGAGGACAACTGTAAGGACTGGCTGACACAGTTACTAGGCCCAAATAAGTAAGTAGGCTAAATGCAGTTCAAAATTTGTAACATGAGTACACAGGCGGCACAGCTTTGTTCAGTGGAGGACAACTGTAAGGAGTGGTGCAGACAGACACAGTTAGTAGGCCTAAAATAAAAAAGTTTGCTAAATGCAGTCCAACATTTGTAAAAGGAGTACACAGGCGGCATAGCTTTGTTCAGTGGAGGACAACTGTAAGGAGTGGTGCAGACAGACACAGTTAGTAGGCCTAAAATAAAAAAGTTTGGTAAATGCAGTTCAACATTTGTAACAGGAGTACACAGGCGGCATAGCTTTGTTCAGTGGAGAACAACTGTAAGGAGTGGCGCAGACAGACACAGGTTGTAGGCCTAAAATAAAAAAGTAGGCTAAATGCAGTTCAAAATTTGTTACAGGAGTACAAAGGCGGCATAGCTTTGTTCAGTGGAGGACAACTGTAAGGACTGGCTGACACAGTTACCAGGCCGAAATAAGTAAGTAGGCTAAATGCAGTTCAAAATTTGCAACAGGAGTACACAGGCGGCATAGCTTTGTTCATTGGAGGACAACTGTAAGGACTGGCTGACACAGTTACAAGGCCCAAATACATAAGTAGGCTAAATGCAGTTCAAAATTTGTAACAGGAGTAGACAGGCAGCATAGCTTTGTTCAGTGGAGGACAACTGTAAGGAGTGGCGCAGACAGACACACGTAGTAGGCCTAAAATAAAAAAGTAGGCTAAATGCAGTTCAAAATTTGACACAGGAGTACACAGCGGCATAGCTTTGTTCAGTGGAGAACAACTGTAAGGAGTGGCGCAGACAGACACAAGTAGTGGGCCTAAAATAAAAAAGTAGGCTAAATGCAGTTCAAAATTTGTTACAGGAGTACACAGGCGGCATAGCTTTGTTCAGTGGAGGACAACTGTAAGGAGTGGCGCAGACAGACACAAGTAGTAGGCCTAAAATAAAAAAGTAGGCTAAATGCAGTTCAAAATTTGTTACAGGAGTACACAGGCGGCATAGCTTTGTTCAGTGGAGGACAACTGTAAGGACTGGCTGACACAGTTACTAGGCCCAAATAAGTAAGTAGGCTAAATGCAGATCAAAATTTGCAACAGGAGTACACAGGCGGCACAGCTTTGTTCATTGGAGGACAACTGTAAGGACTGGCTGACACAGTTACTAGGCCCAAATAAGTAAGTAGGCTAAATGCAGTTCAAAATTTGTAACAGGAGTAGACAGGCACCATAGCTTTGTTCAGTGGAGGACAACTGTAAGGAGTGTCGCAGACAGACATGTAGTAGGCCTAAAATAAAAAAGTAGGCTAAATGCAGTTCAAAGTTTGACACAGGAGTACACAGGCGGCATAGCTTTGTTCAGTGGAGAACAACTGTAAGGAGTGGCGCAGACAGACACAAGTAGTGGGCCTAAAATAAAAAAGTAGGCTAAATGCAGTTCAAAATTTGTTACAGGAGTACACAGGCGGCATAGCTTTGTTCAGTGGAGAACAACTGTAAGGAGTGGCGCAGACAGACACAAGTAGTAGGCCTAAAATAAAAAAGTAGGCTAAATGCAGTTCAAAATTTGTTGCAGGAGTACACAGGCGGCATAGCTTTGTTCAGTGGAGGACAACTGTAAGGACTGGCTGACACAGTTACTAGGCCCAAATAAGTAAGTAGGCTAAATGCAGTTCAAAATTTGCAACAGGAGTACACAGGCGGCATAGCTTTGTTCAGTGGAGGACAACCGTAAGGACTGGCTGACACAGTTACTAGGCCCAAATAAGTAAGTAGGCTAAATGCAGTTCAAAATTTGTAACAGGAGTAGACAGGCAGCATAGCTTTGTTCAGTGGAGGACAACTGTAAGGAGTGGCGCAGACAGACACAGGTAGTAGGCCTAAAATAAAAAAGTAGGCTAAATGCAGTTCAAAATTTGACACAGGAGTACACAGGCGGCATTGCTTTGTTCAGTGGAGAACAACTGTAAGGAGTGGCGCAGATAGACACAAGTAGTGGGCCTAAAATAAAAAAGTAGGCTAAATGCAGTTCAATTTATTACAGGAGTACACAGGCGGCATAGCTTTGCTCAGTGGAGAACAACTGTAAGGAGTGGCGCAGACAGACACAAGTAGTAGGCCTAAAATAAAAAAGTAGGCTAAATGCAGTTCAAAGTTTGTTACAGGATTACACAGGCGGCATAGCTTTGTTCAGTGGAGGACAACTGTAAGGACTGGCTGACACAGTTACTAGGCCCAAATAAGTAAGTAGGCTAAATGCAGTTCAAAATTTGTAACATGAGTACACAGGCGGCATAGCTTTGTTCAGTGGAGGACAACTGTAAGGAGTGGTGCAGACAGACACAGTTAGTAGGCCTAAAATAAAAAAGTTTGCTAAATGCAGTTCAAAATTTGTAACAGGAGTACACAGGCGGCATAGCTTTGTTCAGTGGAGGACAACTGTAAGGAGTGGTGCAGACAGACACAGTTAGTAGGCCTAAAATAAAAAAGTTTGGTAAATGCAGTTCAACATTTGTAACAGGAGTACACAGGCGGCATAGCTTTGTTCAGTGGAGAACAACTGTAAGGAGTGGCGCAGACAGACACAGGTTGTAGGCCTAAAATAAAAAAGTAGGCTAAATGCAGTTCAAAATTTGTTACAGGAGTACACAGGCGGCATAGCTTTGTTCAGTGGAGGACAACTGTAAGGACTGGCTGACACAGTTACTAGGCCCAAATAAGTAAGTAGGCTAAATGCAGTTCAAAATTTGCAACAGGAGTACACAGGCGGCATAGCTTTGTTCATTGGAGGACAACTGTAAGGACTGGCTGACACAGTTACAAGGCCCAAATACGTAAGTAGGCTAAATGCAGTTCAAAATTTTGTAACAGGAGTAGACAGGCAGCATAGCTTTGTTCAGTGGAGGACAACTGTAAGGAGTGGCGCAGACAGACACAGGTAGTAGACCTAAAATAAAAAAGTAAGCTAAATGCAGTTCAAAATTTGACACAGGAGTACACAGGCGGCATAGCTTTGTTCAGTGGAGAACAACTGTAAGGAGTGGCGCAGACAGACACGTAGTAGGCCTAAAATAAAAAAGTAGGCTAAATGCAGTTCAAAGTTTGACACAGGAGTACACAGGCGGCATAGCTTTGTTCAGTGGAGAACAACTGTAAGGAGTGGCGCAGACAGACACAAGTAGTAGGCCTAAAATAAAAAGTAGGCTAAATGCAGTTCAAAATTTGTTACAGGAGTACACAGGCGGCATAGCTTTGTTCAGTGGAGGACAACTGTAAGGACTGGCTGACACAGTTACTAGGCCCAAATAAGTAAGTAGGCTAAATGCAGTTAAAAATTTGCAACAGGAGTACACAGGCGGCATTGCTTTGTTCAGTGGAGGACAACTGTAAGGACTGGCTGACACAGTTACTAGGCCCAAATAAGTAAGTAGGCTAAATGCAGTTCAAAATTTGCAACAGGAGTACACAGGCGGCATAGCTTTGTTCAGTGGAGGACAACTGTAACGAGTGGCGCAGACAGACACAGGTTGTAGGCCTGAAATAAAAAAGTAGGCTAAATGCAGTTCAAAATTTGTAACAGGAGTACACAGGCGGCATAGCTTTGTTCAGTGGAGGACAACCGTAAGGACTGGCTGACACAGTTACTAGGCCCAAATAAGTAAGTAGGCTAAATGCAGTTCAAAATTTGCAACAGGAGTACACAGGCGGCATAGCTTTGTTCATTGGAGGACAACTGTAAGGACTGGCTGACACAGTTACAAGGCCCAAATACGTAAGTAGGCTAAATGCAGTTCAAAATTTGTAACAGGAGTAGACAGGCAGCATAGCTTTGTTCAGTGGAGGACAACTGTAAGGAGTGGTGCAGACAGACACAGTTAGTAGGCCTAAAATAAAAAAGTTTGGTAAATGCAGTTCAACATTTGTAACAGGAGTACACAGGCGGCATAGCTTTGTTCAGTGGAGAACAACTGTAAGGAGTGGCGCAGACAGACACAGGTTGTAGGCCTGAAATAAAAATTAGGCTAAATGCAGTTCAAAATTTGTAACAGGAGTACACAGGCGGCATAGCTTTGTTCAGTGGAGGACAACCGTAAGGACTGGCTGACACAGTTACTAGGCCCAAATAAGTAAGTAGGCTAAATGCAGTTCAAAATTTGCAACAGGAGTACACAGGCGGCACAGCTTTGTTCATTGGAGGACAACTGTAAGGACTGGCTGACACAGTTACAAGGCCCAAATACGTAAGTAGGCTAAATGCAGTTCAAAATTTGTAACAGGAGTAGACAGGCAGCATAGCTTTGTTCAGTGGAGGACAACTGTAAGGAGTGGCGCAGACAGACACAAGTAGTAGGCCTAAAATAAAAAAGTAGGCTAAATGCAGTTCAAAATTTGACACAGGAGTACACAGGCGGCATAGCTTTGTTCAGTGGAGGACAACTGTAAGGACTGGCTGACACAGTTACTAGGCCCAAATAAGTAAGTAGGCTAAATGCAGTTCAAAATTTGTAACAGGAGTAGACAGGCAGCATAGCTTTGTTCAGTGGAGGACAACTGTAAGGAGTGGCGCAGACAGACATGTAGTAGGCCTAAAATAAAAAGTAGGCTAAATGCAGTTCAAAGTTTGACACAGGAGTGCACGGGCGGCATAGCTTTGTTCAGTGGAGAACAACTGTAAGGAGTGGCGCAGACAGACACAAGTAGTGGGCCTAAAATAAAAAAGTAGGCTAAATGCAGTTCAAAATTTGTTACAGGAGTACACAGGCGGCATAGCTTTGTTCAGTGGAGAACAACTGTAAGGAGTGGCGCAGACAGACACAAGTAGTAGGCCTAAAATAAAAAAGTAGGCTAAATGCAGTTCAAAATTTGTTACAGGAGTACACAGGCGGCATAGCTTTGTTCAGTGGAGGACAACTGTAAGGACTGGCTGACACAGTTACTAGGCCCAAATAAGTAAGTAGGCTAAATGCAGTTAAAAATTTGCAACAGGAGTACACAGGCGGCATAGCTTTGTTCAGTGGAGGACAACTGTAAGGACTGGCTGACACAGTTACTAGGCCCAAATAAGTAAGTAGGCTAAATGCAGTTCAAAATTTGCAACAGGAGTACACAGGCGGCATAGCTTTGTTCAGTGGAGGACAACTGTAAGGAGTGGCGCAGACAGACACAGATAGTAGGCCTAAAATAAAAAAGTAGGCTAAATGCAGTTCAAAATTTGACACAGGAGTACACAGGCGGCATTGCTTTGTTCAGTGGAGAACAACTGTAAGGAGTGGCGCAGATAGACACAAGTAGTGGGCCTAAAATAAAAAAGTAGGCTAAATGCAGTTCAATTTGTTACAGGAGTACACAGGCGGCATAGCTTTGTTCAGTGGAGAACAACTGTAAGGAGTGGCGCAGACAGACACAAGTAGTAGGCCTAAAATAAAAAAGTAGGCTAAATGCAGTTCAAAATTTGTTACAGGAGTACACAGGCGGCATAGCTTTGTTCAGTGGAGGACAACTGTAAGGAGTGGTGCAGACAGACACAGTTAGTAGGCCTAAAATAAAAAAGTTTGGTAAATGCAGTTCAACATTTGTAACAGGAGTACACAGGCGGCATAGCTTTGTTCAGTGGAGAACAACTGTAAGGAGTGGCGCAGACAGACACAGGTTGTAGGCCTAAAATAAAAAAGTAGGCTAAATGCAGTTCAAAATTTGTTACAGGAGTACACAGGCGGCATAGCTTTGTTCATTGGAGGACAACTGTAAGGACTGGCTGACACAGTTACTAGGCCCAAATAAGTAAGTAGGCTAAATGCAGTTCAAAATTTGTAACAGGAGTAGACAGGCAGCATACCTTTGTTCAGTGGAGGACAACTGTAAGGAGTGGCGCAGACAGACACGTAGTAGGCCTAAAATAAAAAAGTAGGCTAAATGCAGTTCAAAGTTTGACACAGGAGTACACAGGCGGCATAGCTTTGTTCAGTGGAGAACAACTGTAAGGAGTGGCGCAGACAGACACAAGTAGTGGACCTAAAATAAAAAAGTAGGCTAAATGCAGTTCAAAATTTGTTACAGGAGTACACAGGCGGCATAGCTTTGTTCAGTGGAGAACAACTGTAAGGAGTGGCGCAGACAGACACAAGTAGTAGGCCTAAAATAAAAAAGTAGGCTAAATGCAGTTCAAAATTTGTTACAGGAGTACACAGGCGGCATAGCTTTGTTCAGTGGAGGACAACTGTAAGGACTGGCTGACACAGTTACTAGGCCCAAATAAGTAAGTAGGCTAAATGCAGTTCAAAATTTGCAACAGGAGTACACAGGCGGCATAGCTTTGTTCAGTGGAGGACAACTGTAAGGACTGGCTGACACAGTTACTAGGCCCAAATAAGTAAGTAGGCTAAATGCAGTTCAAAATTTGTAACATGAGTACACAGGCAGCATAGCTTTGTTCAGTGGAGGACAACTGTAAGGAGTGGTGCAGACAGACACAGTTAGTAGGCCTAAAATAAAAAAGTTTGCTAAATGCAGTTCAACATTTGTAACAGGAGTACACAGGCGGCATAGCTTTGTTCAGTGGAGGACAACTGTAAGGAGTGGCGCAGACAGACACAGTTAGTAGGCCTAAAATAAAAAAGTAGGCTAAATGCAGTTCAAAATTTGTTACAGGAGTACACAGGCGGCATAGCTTTGTTCAGTGGAGGACAACTGTAAGGACTGGCTGACACAGTTACTAGGCCCAAACAAGTAAGTAGGCTAAATGCAGTTCAAAATTTGCAACAGGAGTACACAGGCGGCATAGCTTTGTTCATTGGAGGACAACTGTAAGGACTGGCTGACACAGTTACAAGGCCCAAATACGTAAGTAGGCTAAATGCAGTTCAAAATTTTGTAACAGGAGTAGACAGGCAGCATAGCTTTGTTCAGTGGAGGACAACTGTAAGGAGTGGCGCAGACAGACACAGGTAGTAGACCTAAAATAAAAAAGTAGGCTAAATGCAGTTCAAAATTTGACACAGGAGTACACAGGCGGCATAGCTTTGTTCAGTGGAGAACAACTTTAAGGAGTGGCGCAGACAGACACAAGTAGTGGGCCTAAAAAAAAAAAGTAGGCTAAATGCAGTTCAAAATTTGTTACAGGAGTACAAAGGCAGCATAGCTTTGTTCAGTGGAGGACAACTGTAAGGACTGGCTGACACAGTTACTAGGCCCAAATAAGTAAGTAGGCTAAATGCAGTTCAAAATTTGTAACAGGAGTAGACAGGCAGCATAGCTTTGTTCAGTGGAGGACAACTGTAAGGAGTGGCGCAGACAGACACGTAGTAGGCCTAAAATAAAAAAGTAGGCTAAATGCAGTTCAAAGTTTGACACAGGAGTACACAGGCGGCATAGCTTTGTTCAGTGGAGAACAACTGTAAGGAGTGGCGCAGACAGACACAAGTAGTGGGCCTAAAATAAAAAAGTAGGCTAAATGCAGTTCAAAATTTGTTACAGGAGTACACAGGCGGCATAGCTTTGTTCAGTGGAGAACAACTGTAAGGAGTGGCGCAGACAGACACAAGTAGTAGGCCTAAAATAAAAAGTAGGCTAAATGCAGTTCAAAATTTGTTACAGGAGTACACAGGCGGCATAGCTTTGTTCAGTGGAGGACAACTGTAAGGACTGGCTGACACAGTTACTAGGCCCAAATAAGTAAGAAGGCTAAATGCAGTTAAAAATTTGCAACAGGCGTACACAGGCGGCATTGCTTTGTTCAGTGGAGGACAACTGTAAGGACTGGCTGACACAGTTACTAGGCCCAAATAAGTAAGTAGGCTAAATGCAGTTCAAAATTTGCAACAGGAGTACACAGGCGGCATAGCTTTGTTCAGTGGGGGACAACTGTAACGAGTGGCGCAGACAGACACATGTTGTAGGCCTGAAATAAAAAAGTAGGCTAAATGCAGTTCAAAATTTGTAACAGGAGTACACAGGCGGCATAGCTTTGTTCAGTGGAGGACAACCGTAAGGACTGGCTGACACAGTTACTAGGCCCAAATAAGTAAGTAGGCTAAATGCAGTTCAAAATTTGCAACAGGAGTACACAGGCGGCATAGCTTTGTTCATTGGAGGACAACTGTAAGGACTGGCTGACACAGTTACAAGGCCCAAATACGTAAGTAGGCTAAATGCAGTTCAAAATTTGTAACAGGAGTAGACAGGCAGCATAGCTTTGTTCAGTGGAGGACAACTGTAAGGAGTGGCGCAGACAGTCACAGGTAGTAGGCCTAAAATAAAAAAGTAGGCTAAATGCAGTTCAAAATTTGACACAGGAGTACACAGGCGGCATAGCTTTGTTCAGTGGAGAACAACTGTAAGGAGTGGCGCAGACAGACACAAGTAGTGGGCCTAAAATAAAAAAGTAGGCTAAATGCAGTTCAAAATTTGTTACAGGAGTACACAGGCGGCATAGCTTTGTTCAGTGGAGGACAACTGTAAGGACTGGCTGACACAGTTACTAGGCCCAAATAAGTAAGTAGGCTAAATGCAGTTCAAAATTTGCAACAGGAGTACACAGGCGGCATAGCTTTGTTCATTGGAGGACAACTGTAAGGACTGGCTGACACAGTTACTAGGCCCAAATAAGTAAGTAGGCTAAATGCAGTTCAAAATTTGTAACAGGAGTAGACAGGCAGCATAGCTTTGTTCAGTGGAGGACAACTGTATGGAGTGGCGCAGACAGACATGTAGTAGGCCTAAAATAAAAAGTAGGCTAAATGCAGTTCAAAGTTTGACACAGGAGTACACAGGCGGCATAGCTTTGTTCAGTGGAGAACAACTGTAAGGAGTGGCGCAGACAGACACAAGTAGTGGGCCTAAAATAAAAAAGTAGGCTAAATGCAGTACAAAATTTGTTACAGGAGTACACAGGCGGCATAGCTTTGTTCAGTAGAGAACAACTGTAAGGAGTGGCGCAGACAGACACAAGTAGTAGGCCTAAAATAAAAAAGTAGGCTAAATGCAGTTCAAAATTTGTTACAGGACTACACAGGCGGCATAGCTTTGTTCAGTGGAGGACAACTGTAAGGACTGGCTGACACAGTTACTAGGCCCAAATAAGTAAGTAGGCTAAATGCAGTTAAAAATTTGGAACAGGAGTACACAAGCGGCATAGCTTTGTTCAGTGGAGGACAACTGTAAGGACTGGCTGACACAGTTACTAGGCCCAAATAAGTAAGTAGGCTAAATGCAGTTCAAAATTTGCAACAGGAGTACACAGGCGGCATAGCTTTGTTCAGTGGAGGACAACCGTAAGGACTGGCTGACAGTTACTAGGCCCAAATAAGTAAGTAAGCTAAATGCAGTTCAAAATTTGTAACAGGAGTAGACAGGCAGCATAGCTTTGTTCAGTGGAGGACAACTGTAAGGAGTGGCGCAGACAGACACAGGTAGTAGGCCTAAAATAAAAAAGTAGGCTAAATGCAGTTCAAAATTTGACACAGGAGTACACAGGCGGCATTGCTTTGTTCAGTGGAGAACAACTGTAAGGAGTGGCGCAGACAGACACAAGTAGTAGGCCTAAAATAAAAAAGTAGGCTAAATGCAGTTCAAAATTTGTTACAGGAGTACACAGGCGGCATAGCTTTGTTCAGTGGAGGACAACTGTAAGGAGTGGTGCAGACAGACACAGTTAGTAGGCCTAAAATAAAAAAGTTTGGTAAATGCAGTTCAACATTTGTAACAGGAGTACACAGGCGGCATAGCTTTGTTCAGTGGAGAACAACTGTAAGGAGTGGCGCAGACAGACACAGGTTGTAGGCCTAAAATAAAAAAGTAGGCTAAATGCAGTTCAAAATTTGTTACAGGAGTACACAGGCGGCATAGCTTTGTTCATTGGAGGACAACTGTAAGGACTGGCTGACACAGTTACTAGGCCCAAATAAGTAAGTAGGCTAAATGCAGTTCAAAATTTGTAACAGGAGTAGACAGGCAGCATAGCTTTGTTCAGTGGAGGACAACTGTAAGGAGTGGCACAGACAGACACGTAGTAGGCCTAAAATAAAAAAGTAGGCTAAATGCAGTTCAAAGTTTGACACAGGAGTACACAGGCGGCATAGCTTTGTTCAGTGGAGAACAACTGTAAGGAGTGGCGCAGACAGACACAAGTAGTGGACCTAAAATAAAAAAGTAGGCTAAATGCAGTTCAAAATTTGTTACAGGAGTACACAGGCGGCATAGCTTTGTTCAGTGGAGAACAACTGTAAGGAGTGGCGCAGACAGACACAAGTAGTAGGCCTAAAATAAAAAAGTAGGCTAAATGCAGTTCAAAATTTGTTACAGGAGTACACAGGCGGCATAGCTTTGTTCAGTGGAGGACAACTGTAAGGACTGGCTGACACAGTTACTAGGCCCAAATAAGTAAGTAGGCTAAATGCAGTTCAAAATTTGCAACAGGAGTACACAGGCGGCATAGCTTTGTTCAGTGGAGGACAACTGTAAGGACTGGCTGACACAGTTACTAGGCCCAAATAAGTAAGTAGGCTAAATGCAGTTCAAAATTTGTAACATGAGTACACAGGCAGCATAGCTTTGTTCAGTGGAGGACAACTGTAAGGAGTGGTGCAGACAGACACAGTTAGTAGGCCTAAAATAAAAAAGTTTGCTAAATGCAGTTCAACATTTGTAACAGGAGTACACAGGCGGCATAGCTTTGTTCAGTGGAGGACAACTGTAAGGAGTGGCGCAGACAGACACAGTTAGTAGGCCTAAAATAAAAAAGTAGGCTAAATGCAGTTCAAAATTTGTTACAGGAGTACACAGGCGGCATAGCTTTGTTCAGTGGAGGACAACTGTAAGGACTGGCTGACACAGTTACTAGGCCCAAACAAGTAAGTAGGCTAAATGCAGTTCAAAATTTGCAACAGGAGTACACAGGCGGCATAGCTTTGTTCATTGGAGGACAACTGTAAGGACTGGCTGACACAGTTACAAGGCCCAAATACGTAAGTAGGCTAAATGCAGTTCAAAATTTTGTAACAGGAGTAGACAGGCAGCATAGCTTTGTTCAGTGGAGGACAACTGTAAGGAGTGGCGCAGACAGACACAGGTAGTAGACCTAAAATAACAAAGTAGGCTAAATGCAGTTCAAAATTTGACACAGGAGTACACAGGCGGCATAGCTTTGTTCAGTGGAGAACAACTTTAAGGAGTGGCGCAGACAGACACAAGTAGTGGGCCTAAAATAAAAAAGTAGGCTAAATGCAGTTCAAAATTTGTTACAGGAGTACAAAGGCGGCATAGCTTTGTTCAGTGGAGGACAACTGTAAGGACTGGCTGACACAGTTACTAGGCCCAAATAAGTAAGTAGGCTAAATGCAGTTCAAAATTTGTAACAGGAGTAGACAGGCAGCATAGCTTTGTTCAGTGGAGGACAACTGTAAGGAGTGGCGCAGACAGACACGTAGTAGGCCTAAAATAAAAAAGTAGGCTAAATGCAGTTCAAAGTTTGACACAGGAGTACACAGGCAGCATAGCTTTGTTCAGTGGAGAACAACTGTAAGGAGTGGCGCAGACAGACACAAGTAGTGGGCCTAAAATAAAAAAGTAGGCTAAATGCAGTTCAAAATTTGTTACAGGAGTACACAGGCGGCATAGCTTTGTTCAGTGGAGAACAACTGTAAGGAGTGGCGCAGACAGACACAAGTAGTAGGCCTAAAATAAAAAGTAGGCTAAATGCAGTTCAAAATTTGTTACAGGAGTACACAGGCGGCATAGCTTTGTTCAGTGGAGGACAACTGTAAGGACTGGCTGACACAGTTACTAGGCCCAAATAAGTAAGTAGGCTAAATGCAGTTAAAAATTTGCAACAGGCGTACACAGGCGGCATTGCTTTGTTCAGTGGAGGACAACTGTAAGGACTGGCTGACACAGTTACTAGGCCCAAATAAGTAAGTAGGCTAAATGCAGTTCAAAATTTGCAACAGGAGTACACAGGCGGCATAGCTTTGTTCAGTGGGGGACAACTGTAACGAGTGGCGCAGACAGACACATGTTGTAGGCCTGAAATAAAAAAGTAGGCTAAATGCAGTTCAAAATTTGTAACAGGAGTACACAGGCGGCATAGCTTTGTTCAGTGGAGGACAACCGTAAGGACTGGCTGACACAGTTACTAGGCCCAAATAAGTAAGTAGGCTAAATGCAGTTCAAAATTTGCAACAGGAGTACACAGGCGGCATAGCTTTGTTCATTGGAGGACAACTGTAAGGACTGGCTGACACAGTTACAAGGCCCAAATACGTAAGTAGGCTAAATGCAGTTCAAAATTTGTAACAGGAGTAGACAGGCAGCATAGCTTTGTTCAGTGGAGGACAACTGTAAGGAGTGGCGCAGACAGTCACAGGTAGTAGGCCTAAAATAAAAAAGTAGGCTAAATGCAGTTCAAAATTTGACACAGGAGTACACAGGCGGCATAGCTTTGTTCAGTGGAGAACAACTGTAAGGAGTGGCGCAGACAGACACAAGTAGTGGGCCTAAAATAAAAAAGTAGGCTAAATGCAGTTCAAAATTTGTTACAGGAGTACACAGGCGGCATAGCTTTGTTCAGTGGAGGACAACTGTAAGGACTGGCTGACACAGTTACTAGGCCCAAATAAGTAAGTAGGCTAAATGCAGTTCAAAATTTGCAACAGGAGTACACAGGCGGCATAGCTTTGTTCATTGGAGGACAACTGTAAGGACTGGCTGACACAGTTACTAGGCCCAAATAAGTAAGTAGGCTAAATGCAGTTCAAAATTTGTAACAGGAGTAGACAGGCAGCATAGCTTTGTTCAGTGGAGGACAACTGTATGGAGTGGCGCAGACAGACATGTAGTAGGCCTAAAATAAAAAGTAGGCTAAATGCAGTTCAAAGTTTGACACAGGAGTACACAGGCGGCATAGCTTTGTTCAGTGGAGAACAACTGTAAGGAGTGGCGCAGACAGACACAAGTAGTGGGCCTAAAATAAAAAAGTAGGCTAAATGCAGTTCAAAATTTGTTACAGGAGTACACAGGCGGCATAGCTTTGTTCAGTAGAGAACAACTGTAAGGAGTGGCGCAGACAGACACAAGTAGTAGGCCTAAAATAAAAAAGTAGGCTAAATGCAGTTCAAAATTTGTTACAGGAGTACACAGGCGGCATAGCTTTGTTCAGTGGAGGACAACTGTAAGGACTGGCTGACACAGTTACTAGGCCCAAATAAGTAAGTAGGCTAAATGCAGTTAAAAATTTGGAACAGGAGTACACAAGCGGCATAGCTTTGTTCAGTGGAGGACAACTGTAAGGACTGGCTGACACAGTTACTAGGCCCAAATAAGTAAGTAGGCTAAATGCAGTTCAAAATTTGCAACAGGAGTACACAGGCGGCATAGCTTTGTTCAGTGGAGGACAACCGTAAGGACTGGCTGACAGTTACTAGGCCCAAATAAGTAAGTAAGCTAAATGCAGTTCAAAATTTGTAACAGGAGTAGACAGGCAGCATAGCTTTGTTCAGTGGAGGACAACTGTAAGGAGTGGCGCAGACAGACACAGGTAGTAGGCCTAAAATAAAAAAGTAGGCTAAATGCAGTTCAAAATTTGACACAGGAGTACACAGGCGGCATTGCTTTGTTCAGTGGAGAACAACTGTAAGGAGTGGCGCAGATAGACACAAGTAGTGGGCCTAAAATAAAAAAGTAGGCTAAATGCAGTTCAATTTGTTACAGGAGTACACAGGCGGCATAGCTTTGTTCAGTGGAGAACAACTGTAAGGAGTGGCGCAGACAGACACAAGTAGTAGGCCTAAAATAAAAAAGTAGGCTAAATGCAGTTCAAAATTTGTTACAGGAGTACACAGGCGGCATAGCTTTGTTCAGTGGAGGACAACTGTAAGGACTGGCTGACACAGTTACTAGGCCCAAATAAGTAAGTAGGCTAAATGCAGTTCAAAATTTGTAACATGAGTACACAGGCGGCACAGCTTTGTTCAGTGGAGGACAACTGTAAGGAGTGGTGCAGACAGACACAGTTAGTAGGCCTAAAATAAAAAAGTTTGCTAAATGCAGTCCAACATTTGTAAAAGGAGTACACAGGCGGCATAGCTTTGTTCAGTGGAGGACAACTGTAAGGAGTGGTGCAGACAGACACAGTTAGTAGGCCTAAAATAAAAAAGTTTGGTAAATGCAGTTCAACATTTGTAACAGGAGTACACAGGCGGCATAGCTTTGTTCAGTGGAGAACAACTGTAAGGAGTGGCGCAGACAGACACAGGTTGTAGGCCTAAAATAAAAAAGTAGGCTAAATGCAGTTCAAAATTTGTTACAGGAGTACAAAGGCGGCATAGCTTTGTTCAGTGGAGGACAACTGTAAGGACTGGCTGACACAGTTACCAGGCCGAAATAAGTAAGTAGGCTAAATGCAGTTCAAAATTTGCAACAGGAGTACACAGGCGGCATAGCTTTGTTCATTGGAGGACAACTGTAAGGACTGGCTGACACAGTTACAAGGCCCAAATACATAAGTAGGCTAAATGCAGTTCAAAATTTGTAACAGGAGTAGACAGGCAGCATAGCTTTGTTCAGTGGAGGACAACTGTAAGGAGTGGCGCAGACAGACACACGTAGTAGGCCTAAAATAAAAAAGTAGGCTAAATGCAGTTCAAAATTTGACACAGGAGTACACAGCGGCATAGCTTTGTTCAGTGGAGAACAACTGTAAGGAGTGGCGCAGACAGACACAAGTAGTGGGCCTAAAATAAAAAAGTAGGCTAAATGCAGTTCAAAATTTGTTACAGGAGTACACAGGCGGCATAGCTTTGTTCAGTGGAGGACAACTGTAAGGAGTGGCGCAGACAGACACAAGTAGTAGGCCTAAAATAAAAAAGTAGGCTAAATGCAGTTCAAAATTTGTTACAGGAGTACACAGGCGGCATAGCTTTGTTCAGTGGAGGACAACTGTAAGGACTGGCTGACACAGTTACTAGGCCCAAATAAGTAAGTAGGCTAAATGCAGATCAAAATTTGCAACAGGAGTACACAGGCGGCACAGCTTTGTTCATTGGAGGACAACTGTAAGGACTGGCTGACACAGTTACTAGGCCCAAATAAGTAAGTAGGCTAAATGCAGTTCAAAATTTGTAACAGGAGTAGACAGGCACCATAGCTTTGTTCAGTGGAGGACAACTGTAAGGAGTGTCGCAGACAGACATGTAGTAGGCCTAAAATAAAAAAGTAGGCTAAATGCAGTTCAAAGTTTGACACAGGAGTACACAGGCGGCATAGCTTTGTTCAGTGGAGAACAACTGTAAGGAGTGGCGCAGACAGACACAAGTAGTGGGCCTAAAATAAAAAAGTAGGCTAAATGCAGTTCAAAATTTGTTACAGGAGTACACAGGCGGCATAGCTTTGTTCAGTGGAGAACAACTGTAAGGAGTGGCGCAGACAGACACAAGTAGTAGGCCTAAAATAAAAAAGTAGGCTAAATGCAGTTCAAAATTTGTTACAGGAGTACACAGGCGGCATAGCTTTGTTCAGTGGAGGACAACTGTAAGGACTGGCTGACACAGTTACTAGGCCCAAATAAGTAAGTAGGCTAAATGCAGTTCAAAATTTGCAACAGGAGTACACAGGCGGCATAGCTTTGTTCAGTGGAGGACAACCGTAAGGACTGGCTGACACAGTTACTAGGCCCAAATAAGTAAGTAGGCTAAATGCAGTTCAAAATTTGTAACAGGAGTAGACAGGCAGCATAGCTTTGTTCAGTGGAGGACAACTGTAAGGAGTGGCGCAGACAGACACAGGTAGTAGGCCTAAAATAAAAAAGTAGGCTAAATGCAGTTCAAAATTTGACACAGGAGTACACAGGCGGCATTGCTTTGTTCAGTGGAGAACAACTGTAAGGAGTGGCGCAGATAGACACAAGTAGTGGGCCTAAAATAAAAAAGTAGGCTAAATGCAGTTCAATTTATTACAGGAGTACACAGGCGGCATAGCTTTGCTCAGTGGAGAACAACTGTAAGGAGTGGCGCAGACAGACACAAGTAGTAGGCCTAAAATAAAAAAGTAGGCTAAATGCAGTTCAAAGTTTGTTACAGGATTACACAGGCGGCATAGCTTTGTTCAGTGGAGGACAACTGTAAGGACTGGCTGACACAGTTACTAGGCCCAAATAAGTAAGTAGGCTAAATGCAGTTCAAAATTTGTAACATGAGTACACAGGCGGCATAGCTTTGTTCAGTGGAGGACAACTGTAAGGAGTGGTGCAGACAGACACAGTTAGTAGGCCTAAAATAAAAAAGTTTGCTAAATGCAGTTCAAAATTTGTAACAGGAGTACACAGGCGGCATAGCTTTGTTCAGTGGAGGACAACTGTAAGGAGTGGTGCAGACAGACACAGTTAGTAGGCCTAAAATAAAAAAGTTTGGTAAATGCAGTTCAACATTTGTAACAGGAGTACACAGGCGGCATAGCTTTGTTCAGTGGAGAACAACTGTAAGGAGTGGCGCAGACAGACACAGGTTGTAGGCCTAAAATAAAAAAGTAGGCTAAATGCAGTTCAAAATTTGTTACAGGAGTACACAGGCGGCATAGCTTTGTTCAGTGGAGGACAACTGTAAGGACTGGCTGACACAGTTACTAGGCCCAAATAAGTAAGTAGGCTAAATGCAGTTCAAAATTTGCAACAGGAGTACACAGGCGGCATAGCTTTGTTCATTGGAGGACAACTGTAAGGACTGGCTGACACAGTTACAAGGCCCAAATACGTAAGTAGGCTAAATGCAGTTCAAAATTTTGTAACAGGAGTAGACAGGCAGCATAGCTTTGTTCAGTGGAGGACAACTGTAAGGAGTGGCGCAGACAGACACAGGTAGTAGACCTAAAATAAAAAAGTAAGCTAAATGCAGTTCAAAATTTGACACAGGAGTACACAGGCGGCATAGCTTTGTTCAGTGGAGAACAACTGTAAGGAGTGGCGCAGACAGACACGTAGTAGGCCTAAAATAAAAAAGTAGGCTAAATGCAGTTCAAAGTTTGACACAGGAGTACACAGGCGGCATAGCTTTGTTCAGTGGAGAACAACTGTAAGGAGTGGCGCAGACAGACACAAGTAGTAGGCCTAAAATAAAAAGTAGGCTAAATGCAGTTCAAAATTTGTTACAGGAGTACACAGGCGGCATAGCTTTGTTCAGTGGAGGACAACTGTAAGGACTGGCTGACACAGTTACTAGGCCCAAATAAGTAAGTAGGCTAAATGCAGTTAAAAATTTGCAACAGGAGTACACAGGCGGCATTGCTTTGTTCAGTGGAGGACAACTGTAAGGACTGGCTGACACAGTTACTAGGCCCAAATAAGTAAGTAGGCTAAATGCAGTTCAAAATTTGCAACAGGAGTACACAGGCGGCATAGCTTTGTTCAGTGGAGGACAACTGTAACGAGTGGCGCAGACAGACACAGGTTGTAGGCCTGAAATAAAAAAGTAGGCTAAATGCAGTTCAAAATTTGTAACAGGAGTACACAGGCGGCATAGCTTTGTTCAGTGGAGGACAACCGTAAGGACTGGCTGACACAGTTACTAGGCCCAAATAAGTAAGTAGGCTAAATGCAGTTCAAAATTTGCAACAGGAGTACACAGGCGGCATAGCTTTGTTCATTGGAGGACAACTGTAAGGACTGGCTGACACAGTTACAAGGCCCAAATACGTAAGTAGGCTAAATGCAGTTCAAAATTTGTAACAGGAGTAGACAGGCAGCATAGCTTTGTTCAGTGGAGGACAACTGTAAGGAGTGGCGCAGACAGACACAGGTTGTAGGCCTAAAATAAAAAAGTAGGCTAAATGCAGTTCAAAATTTGACACAGGAGTACACAGGCGGCATAGCTTTGTTCAGTGGAGAACAACTGTAAGGAGTGGCGCAGACAGACACAAGTAGTGGGCCTAAAATAAAAAAGTAGGCTAAATGCAGTTCAAAATTTGTTACAGGAGTACACAGGCGGCATAGCTTTGTTCAGTGGAGGACAACTGTAAGGACTGGCTGACACAGTTACTAGGCCCAAATAAGTAAGTAGGCTAAATGCATTTCAAAATTTGCAACAGGAGTACACAGGCGGCATAGCTTTGTTCATTGGAGGACAACTGTAAGGACTGGCTGACACAGTTACTAGGCCCAAATAAGTAAGTAGGCTAAATGCAGTTCAAAATTTGTAACAGGAGTAGACAGGCAGCATAGCTTTGTTCAGTGGAGGACAACTGTAAGGAGTGGCGCAGACAGACACGTAGTAGGCCTAAAATAAAAAAGTGGGCTAAATGCAGTTCAAAGTTTGACACAGGAGTACACAGGCGGCATAGCTTTGTTCAGAGGAGAACAACTGTAAGGAGTGGCGCAGACAGACACAATTAGTGGGCCTAAAATAAAAAAGTAGGCTAAATGCAGTTCAAAATTTGTTACAGGAGTACACAGGCGGCATAGCTTTCTTCAGTGGAGAACAACTGTAAGGAGTGGCGCAAACAGACACAAGTAGTAGGCCTAAAATAAAAAAGTAGGCTAAATGCAGTTCAAAATTTGTTACAGGAGTACACAGGCGGCATAGCTTTGTTCAGTGGAGGACAACTGTAAGGACTGGCTGACACAGTTACTAGGCCCAAATAAGTAAGTAGGCTAAATGCAGTTAAAAATTTGCAACAGGAGTACACAAGCGGCATAGCTTTCTTCAGTGGAGGACAACTGTAAGGACTGGCTGACACCGTTACTAGGCCCAAATATGTAAGTAGGCTAAATGCAGTTCAAAATTTGCAACAGGAGTACACAGGCGGCATAGCTTTGTTCAGTGGAGGACAACTGTAACGAGTGGCGCAGACAGACACACGTAGTAGGCCTGAAATAAAAAAGTAGGCTAAATGCAGTTCAAAATTTGTAACAGGAGTACACAGGCGGCATAGCTTTGTTCAGTGGAGGACAACCGTAAGGACTGGCTGACACAGTTACTAGGCCCAAATAAGTAAGTAAGCTAAATGCAGTTCAAAATTTGTAACAGGAGTAGACAGGCAGCATAGCTTTGTTCAGTGGAGGACAACTGTAAGGAGTGGCGCAGACAGACACATGTAGTAGGCCTAAAATAAAAAAGTAGGCTAAATGCAGTTCAAAATTTGACACAGGAGTACACAGGCGGCATTGCTTTGTTCAGTGGAGAACAACTGTAAGGAGTGGCGCAGATAGACACAAGTAGTGGGCCTAAAATAAAAAAGTAGGCTAAATGCAGTTCAAAATTTGTTACAGGAGTACACAGGCGGCATAGCTTTGTTCAGTGGAGAACAACTGTAAGGAGTGGCGCAGACAGACACAAGTAGTAGGCCTAAAATAAAAAAGTAGGCTAAATGCAGTTCAAAATTTGTTACAGGAGTACACAGGCGGCATAGCTTTGTTCAGTGGAGGACAACTGTAAGGACTGGCTGACACAGTTACTAGGCCCAAATAAGTAAGTAGGCTAAATGCAGTTCAAAATTTGCAACAGGAGTACACAGGCGGCATAGCTTTGTTCAGTGGAGGACAACTGTAAGGACTGGCTGACACAGTTACTAGGCCCAAATAAGTAAGTAGGCTAAATGCAGTTCAAAATTTGTAACAGGAGTAGACAGGCAGCATAGCTTTGTTCAGTGGAGGACAACTGTAAGGAGTGGCGCAGACAGACACAGGTAGTAGGCCTAAAATAAAAAAGTAGGCTAAATGCAGTTCAAAATTTGACACAGGAGTACACAGGCGGCATTGCTTTGTTCAGTGGAGAACAACTGTAAGGAGTGGCGCAGATAGACACAAGTAGTGGGCCTAAAATAAAAAAGTAGGCTAAATGCAGTTCAATTTATTACAGGAGTACACAGGCGGCATAGCTTTGCTCAGTGGAGAACAACTGTAAGGAGTGGCGCAGACAGACACAAGTAGTAGGCCTAAAATAAAAAAGTAGGCTAAATGCAGTTCAAAGTTTGTTACAGGAGTACACAGGCGGCATAGCTTTGTTCAGTGGAGGACAACTGTAAGGACTGGCTGACACAGTTACTAGGCCCAAATAAGTAAGTAGGCTAAATGCAGTTCAAAATTTGTAACATGAGTACACAGGCGGCATAGCTTTGTTCAGTGGAGGACAACTGTAAGGAGTGGTGCAGACAGACACAGTTAGTAGGCCTAAAATAAAAAAGTTTGCTAAATGCAGTTCAAAATTTGTAACAGGAGTACACAGGCGGCATAGCTTTGTTCAGTGGAGGACAACTGTAAGGAGTGGTGCAGACAGACACAGTTAGTAGGCCTAAAATAAAAAAGTTTGGTAAATGCAGTTCAACATTTGTAACAGGAGTACACAGGCGGCATAGCTTTGTTCAGTGGAGAACAACTGTAAGGAGTGGCGCAGACAGACACAGGTTGTAGGCCTAAAATAAAAAAGTAGGCTAAATGCAGTTCAAAATTTGTTACAGGAGTACACAGGCGGCATAGCTTTGTTCAGTGGAGGACAACTGTAAGGACTGGCTGACACAGTTACTAGGCCCAAATAAGTAAGTAGGCTAAATGCAGTTCAAAATTTGCAACAGGAGTACACAGGCGGCATAGCTTTGTTCATTGGAGGACAACTGTAAGGACTGGCTGACACAGTTACAAGGCCCAAATACGTAAGTAGGCTAAATGCAGTTCAAAATTTTGTAACAGGAGTAGACAGGCAGCATAGCTTTGTTCAGTGGAGGACAACTGTAAGGAGTGGCGCAGACAGACACAGGTAGTAGACCTAAAATAAAAAAGTAAGCTAAATGCAGTTCAAAATTTGACACAGGAGTACACAGGCGGCATAGCTTTGTTCAGTGGAGAACAACTGTAAGGAGTGGCGCAGACAGACACGTAGTAGGCCTAAAATAAAAAAGTAGGCTAAATGCAGTTCAAAGTTTGACACAGGAGTACACAGGCGGCATAGCTTTGTTCAGTGGAGAACAACTGTAAGGAGTGGCGCAGACAGACACAAGTAGTAGGCCTAAAATAAAAAGTAGGCTAAATGCAGTTCAAAATTTGTTACAGGAGTACACAGGCGGCATAGCTTTGTTCAGTGGAGGACAACTGTAAGGACTGGCTGACACAGTTACTAGGCCCAAATAAGTAAGTAGGCTAAATGCAGTTAAAAATTTGCAACAGGAGTACACAGGCGGCATTGCTTTGTTCAGTGGAGGACAACTGTAAGGACTGGCTGACACAGTTACTAGGCCCAAATAAGTAAGTAGGCTAAATGCAGTTCAAAATTTGCAACAGGAGTACACAGGCGGCATAGCTTTGTTCAGTGGAGGACAACTGTAACGAGTGGCGCAGACAGACACAGGTTGTAGGCCTGAAATAAAAAAGTAGGCTAAATGCAGTTCAAAATTTGTAACAGGAGTACACAGGCGGCATAGCTTTGTTCAGTGGAGGACAACCGTAAGGACTGGCTGACACAGTTACTAGGCCCAAATAAGTAAGTAGGCTAAATGCAGTTCAAAATTTGCAACAGGAGTACACAGGCGGCATAGCTTTGTTCATTGGAGGACAACTGTAAGGACTGGCTGACACAGTTACAAGGCCCAAATACGTAAGTAGGCTAAATGCAGTTCAAAATTTGTAACAGGAGTAGACAGGCAGCATAGCTTTGTTCAGTGGAGGACAACTGTAAGGAGTGGCGCAGACAGACACAGGTTGTAGGCCTAAAATAAAAAAGTAGGCTAAATGCAGTTCAAAATTTGACACAGGAGTACACAGGCGGCATAGCTTTGTTCAGTGGAGAACAACTGTAAGGAGTGGCGCAGACAGACACAAGTAGTGGGCCTAAAATAAAAAAGTAGGCTAAATGCAGTTCAAAATTTGTTACAGGAGTACACAGGCGGCATAGCTTTGTTCAGTGGAGGACAACTGTAAGGACTGGCTGACACAGTTACTAGGCCCAAATAAGTAAGTAGGCTAAATGCATTTCAAAATTTGCAACAGGAGTACACAGGCGGCATAGCTTTGTTCATTGGAGGACAACTGTAAGGACTGGCTGACACAGTTACTAGGCCCAAATAAGTAAGTAGGCTAAATGCAGTTCAAAATTTGTAACAGGAGTAGACAGGCAGCATAGCTTTGTTCAGTGGAGGACAACTGTAAGGAGTGGCGCAGACAGACACGTAGTAGGCCTAAAATAAAAAAGTGGGCTAAATGCAGTTCAAAGTTTGACACAGGAGTACACAGGCGGCATAGCTTTGTTCAGAGGAGAACAACTGTAAGGAGTGGCGCAGACAGACACAATTAGTGGGCCTAAAATAAAAAAGTAGGCTAAATGCAGTTCAAAATTTGTTACAGGAGTACACAGGCGGCATAGCTTTCTTCAGTGGAGAACAACTGTAAGGAGTGGCGCAAACAGACACAAGTAGTAGGCCTAAAATAAAAAAGTAGGCTAAATGCAGTTCAAAATTTGTTACAGGAGTACACAGGCGGCATAGCTTTGTTCAGTGGAGGACAACTGTAAGGACTGGCTGACACAGTTACTAGGCCCAAATAAGTAAGTAGGCTAAATGCAGTTAAAAATTTGCAACAGGAGTACACAAGCGGCATAGCTTTCTTCAGTGGAGGACAACTGTAAGGACTGGCTGACACCGTTACTAGGCCCAAATAAGTAAGTAGGCTAAATGCAGTTCAAAATTTGCAACAGGAGTACACAGGCGGCATAGCTTTGTTCAGTGGAGGACAACTGTAACGAGTGGCGCAGACAGACACACGTAGTAGGCCTGAAATAAAAAAGTAGGCTAAATGCAGTTCAAAATTTGTAACAGGAGTACACAGGCGGCATAGCTTTGTTCAGTGGAGGACAACCGTAAGGACTGGCTGACACAGTTACTAGGCCCAAATAAGTAAGTAAGCTAAATGCAGTTCAAAATTTGTAACAGGAGTAGACAGGCAGCATAGCTTTGTTCAGTGGAGGACAACTGTAAGGAGTGGCGCAGACAGACACATGTAGTAGGCCTAAAATAAAAAAGTAGGCTAAATGCAGTTCAAAATTTGACACAGGAGTACACAGGCGGCATTGCTTTGTTCAGTGGAGAACAACTGTAAGGAGTGGCGCAGATAGACACAAGTAGTGGGCCTAAAATAAAAAAGTAGGCTAAATGCAGTTCAAAATTTGTTACAGGAGTACACAGGCGGCATAGCTTTGTTCAGTGGAGAACAACTGTAAGGAGTGGCGCAGACAGACACAAGTAGTAGGCCTAAAATAAAAAAGTAGGCTAAATGCAGTTCAAAATTTGTTACAGGAGTACACAGGCGGCATAGCTTTGTTCAGTGGAGGACAACTGTAAGGACTGGCTGACACAGTTACTAGGCCCAAATAAGTAAGTAGGCTAAATGCAGTTCAAAATTTGCAACAGGAGTACACAGGCGGCATAGCTTTGTTCAGTGGAGGACAACCGTAAGGACTGGCTGACACAGTTACTAGGCCCAAATAAGTAAGTAGGCTAAATGCAGTTCAAAATTTGTAACAGGAGTAGACAGGCAGCATAGCTTTGTTCAGTGGAGGACAACTGTAAGGAGTGGCGCAGACAGACACAGGTAGTAGGCCTAAAATAAAAAAGTAGGCTAAATGCAGTTCAAAATTTGACACAGGAGTACACAGGCGGCATTGCTTTGTTCAGTGGAGAACAACTGTAAGGAGTGGCGCAGATAGACACAAGTAGTGGGCCTAAAATAAAAAAGTAGGCTAAATGCAGTTCAATTTATTACAGGAGTACACAGGCGGCATAGCTTTGCTCAGTGGAGAACAACTGTAAGGAGTGGCGCAGACAGACACAAGTAGTAGGCCTAAAATAAAAAAGTAGGCTAAATGCAGTTCAAAGTTTGTTACAGGATTACACAGGCGGCATAGCTTTGTTCAGTGGAGGACAACTGTAAGGACTGGCTGACACAGTTACTAGGCCCAAATAAGTAAGTAGGCTAAATGCAGTTCAAAATTTGTAACATGAGTACACAGGCGGCATAGCTTTGTTCAGTGGAGGACAACTGTAAGGAGTGGTGCAGACAGACACAGTTAGTAGGCCTAAAATAAAAAAGTTTGCTAAATGCAGTTCAAAATTTGTAACAGGAGTACACAGGCGGCATAGCTTTGTTCAGTGGAGGACAACTGTAAGGAGTGGTGCAGACAGACACAGTTAGTAGGCCTAAAATAAAAAAGTTTGGTAAATGCAGTTCAACATTTGTAACAGGAGTACACAGGCGGCATAGCTTTGTTCAGTGGAGAACAACTGTAAGGAGTGGCGCAGACAGACACAGGTTGTAGGCCTAAAATAAAAAAGTAGGCTAAATGCAGTTCAAAATTTGTTACAGGAGTACACAGGCGGCATAGCTTTGTTCAGTGGAGGACAACTGTAAGGACTGGCTGACACAGTTACTAGGCCCAAATAAGTAAGTAGGCTAAATGCAGTTCAAAATTTGCAACAGGAGTACACAGGCGGCATAGCTTTGTTCATTGGAGGACAACTGTAAGGACTGGCTGACACAGTTACAAGGCCCAAATACGTAAGTAGGCTAAATGCAGTTCAAAATTTTGTAACAGGAGTAGACAGGCAGCATAGCTTTGTTCAGTGGAGGACAACTGTAAGGAGTGGCGCAGACAGACACAGGTAGTAGACCTAAAATAAAAAAGTAAGCTAAATGCAGTTCAAAATTTGACACAGGAGTACACAGGCGGCATAGCTTTGTTCAGTGGAGAACAACTGTAAGGAGTGGCGCAGACAGACACGTAGTAGGCCTAAAATAAAAAAGTAGGCTAAATGCAGTTCAAAGTTTGACACAGGAGTACACAGGCGGCATAGCTTTGTTCAGTGGAGAACAACTGTAAGGAGTGGCGCAGACAGACACAAGTAGTAGGCCTAAAATAAAAAGTAGGCTAAATGCAGTTCAAAATTTGTTACAGGAGTACACAGGCGGCATAGCTTTGTTCAGTGGAGGACAACTGTAAGGACTGGCTGACACAGTTACTAGGCCCAAATAAGTAAGTAGGCTAAATGCAGTTAAAAATTTGCAACAGGAGTACACAGGCGGCATTGCTTTGTTCAGTGGAGGACAACTGTAAGGACTGGCTGACACAGTTACTAGGCCCAAATAAGTAAGTAGGCTAAATGCAGTTCAAAATTTGCAACAGGAGTACACAGGCGGCATAGCTTTGTTCAGTGGAGGACAACTGTAACGAGTGGCGCAGACAGACACAGGTTGTAGGCCTGAAATAAAAAAGTAGGCTAAATGCAGTTCAAAATTTGTAACAGGAGTACACAGGCGGCATAGCTTTGTTCAGTGGAGGACAACCGTAAGGACTGGCTGACACAGTTACTAGGCCCAAATAAGTAAGTAGGCTAAATGCAGTTCAAAATTTGCAACAGGAGTACACAGGCGGCATAGCTTTGTTCATTGGAGGACAACTGTAAGGACTGGCTGACACAGTTACAAGGCCCAAATACGTAAGTAGGCTAAATGCAGTTCAAAATTTGTAACAGGAGTAGACAGGCAGCATAGCTTTGTTCAGTGGAGGACAACTGTAAGGAGTGGCGCAGACAGACACAGGTTGTAGGCCTAAAATAAAAAAGTAGGCTAAATGCAGTTCAAAATTTGACACAGGAGTACACAGGCGGCATAGCTTTGTTCAGTGGAGAACAACTGTAAGGAGTGGCGCAGACAGACACAAGTAGTGGGCCTAAAATAAAAAAGTAGGCTAAATGCAGTTCAAAATTTGTTACAGGAGTACACAGGCGGCATAGCTTTGTTCAGTGGAGGACAACTGTAAGGACTGGCTGACACAGTTACTAGGCCCAAATAAGTAAGTAGGCTAAATGCATTTCAAAATTTGCAACAGGAGTACACAGGCGGCATAGCTTTGTTCATTGGAGGACAACTGTAAGGACTGGCTGACACAGTTACTAGGCCCAAATAAGTAAGTAGGCTAAATGCAGTTCAAAATTTGTAACAGGAGTAGACAGGCAGCATAGCTTTGTTCAGTGGAGGACAACTGTAAGGAGTGGCGCAGACAGACACGTAGTAGGCCTAAAATAAAAAAGTGGGCTAAATGCAGTTCAAAGTTTGACACAGGAGTACACAGGCGGCATAGCTTTGTTCAGAGGAGAACAACTGTAAGGAGTGGCGCAGACAGACACAATTAGTGGGCCTA
Source organism: Ranitomeya variabilis (assembly GCF_051348905.1). Classification (NCBI taxonomy): domain Eukaryota; kingdom Metazoa; phylum Chordata; class Amphibia; order Anura; family Dendrobatidae; genus Ranitomeya; species Ranitomeya variabilis. The sequence goes on from NC_135235.1 coordinate 314,940,616, forward strand.
AAATAAAAAAGTAGGCTAAATGCAGTTCAAAATTTGTTACAGGAGTACACAGGCGGCATAGCTTTCTTCAGTGGAGAACAACTGTAAGGAGTGGCGCAAACAGACACAAGTAGTAGGCCTAAAATAAAAAAGTAGGCTAAATGCAGTTCAAAATTTGTTACAGGAGTACACAGGCGGCATAGCTTTGTTCAGTGGAGGACAACTGTAAGGACTGGCTGACACAGTTACTAGGCCCAAATAAGTAAGTAGGCTAAATGCAGTTAAAAATTTGCAACAGGAGTACACAAGCGGCATAGCTTTCTTCAGTGGAGGACAACTGTAAGGACTGGCTGACACCGTTACTAGGCCTAAATAAGTAAGTAGGCTAAATGCAGTTCAAAATTTGCAACAGGAGTACACAGGCGGCATAGCTTTGTTCAGTGGAGGACAACTGTAACGAGTGGCGCAGACAGACACACGTAGTAGGCCTGAAATAAAAAAGTAGGCTAAATGCAGTTCAAAATTTGTAACAGGAGTACACAGGCGGCATAGCTTTGTTCAGTGGAGGACAACCGTAAGGACTGGCTGACACAGTTACTAGGCCCAAATAAGTAAGTAAGCTAAATGCAGTTCAAAATTTGTAACAGGAGTAGACATGCAGCATAGCTTTGTTCAGTGGAGGACAACTGTAAGGAGTGGCGCAGACAGACACATGTAGTAGGCCTAAAATAAAAAAGTAGGCTAAATGCAGTTCAAAATTTGACACAGGAGTACACAGGCGGCATTGCTTTGTTCAGTGGAGAACAACTGTAAGGAGTGGCGCAGATAGACACAAGTAGTGGGCCTAAAATAAAAAAGTAGGCTAAATGCAGTTCAATTTGTTACAGGAGTACACAGGCGGCATAGCTTTGTTCAGTGGAGAACAACTGTAAGGAGTGGCACAGACAGACACAAGCAGTAGGCCTAAAATAAAAAAGTAGGCTAAATGCAGTTCAAAATTTGTTACAGGAGTACACAGGCGGCATAGCTTTGTTCAGTGGAGGACAACTGTAAGGACTGGCTGACACAGTTACTAGGCCCAAATAAGTAAGTAGGCTAAATGCAGTTCAAAATTTGTAACATGAGTACACAGGCGGCATAGCTTTGTTCAGTGGAGGACAACTGTAAGGAGTGGTGCAGACAGACACAGTTAGTAGGCCTAAAATAAAAAAGTTTGCTAAATGCAGTTCAACATTTGTAACAGGAGTACACAGGCGGCATAGCTTTGTTCAGTGGAGGACAACTGTAAGGAGTGGTGCAGACAGACACAGTTAGTAGGCCTAAAATAGAAAAGTTTGGTAAATGCAGTTCAACATTTGTAACAGGAGTACACAGGCGGCATAGCTTTGTTCAGTGGAGAACAACTGTAAGGAGTGGCGCAGACAGACACAGGTTGTAGGCCTAAAATAAAAAAGTAGGCTAAATGCAGTTCAAAATTTGTTACAGGAGTACACAGGCGGCATAGCTTTGTTCAGTGGAGGACAACTGTAAGGACTGGCTGACACAGTTACTAGGCCCAAATAAGTAAGTAGGCTAAATGCAGTTCAAAATTTGCAACAGGAGTACACAGGCGGCATAGCTTTGTTCAGTGGAGGACAACTGTAAGGAGTGGCGCAGACAGACACAGGTAGTAGGCCTAAAATAAAAAAGTAGGCTAAATGCAGTTCAAAATTTGACACAGGAGTACACAGGCGGCATAGCTTTGTTCAGTGGAGAACAACTGTAAGGAGTGGCGCAGACAGACACAAGTAGTGGGCCTAAAATAAAAAAGTAGGTTAAATGCAGTTCAAAATTTGTTACAGGAGTACACAGGCGGCATAGCTTTGTTCAGTGGAGGACAACTGTAAGGAGTGGCGCAGACAGACACAAGTAGTAGGCCTAAAATAAAAAAGTAGGCTAAATGCAGTTCAAAATTTGTTACAGGAGTACACAGGCGGCATAGCTTTGTTCAGTGGAGGACAACTGTAAGGACTGGCTGACACAGTTACAAGGCCCAAATAAGTAAGTTGGCTAAATGCAGATCAAAATTTGCAACAGGAGTACACAGGCGGCATAGCTTTGTTCATTGGAGGACAACTGTAAGGACTGGCTGACACAGTTACTAGGCCCAAATAAGTAAGTAGGCTAAATGCAGTTCAAAATTTGTAACAGGAGTAGACAGGCAGCATAGCTTTATTCAGTGGAGGACAACTGTAAGGACTGGCTGACACAGTTACTAGGCCCAAATAAGTAAGTAGGCTAAATGCAGTTAAAAATTTGCAACAGGAGTACACAGGCGGCATAGCTTTGTTCAGTGGAGGACAACTGTAAGAACTGGCTGACACAGTTACTAGGCCCAAATAAGTAAGTAGGCTAAATGCAGTTCAAAATTTGCAACAGGAGTACACAGTCGGCATAGCTTTGTTCAGTGGAGGACAACTGTAACGAGTGGCACAGTCAGACACAGGTAGTAGGCCTGAAATAAAAAAGTAGGCTAAATGCAGTTCAAAATTTGTAACAGGAGTACACAGGCGGCATAGCTTTGTTCAGTGGAGGACAACCGTAAGGACTGGCTGACACACTTACTAGGCCCAAATAAGTAAGTAGGCTAAATGCAGTTCAAAATTTGTAACAGGAGTAGACAGGCAGCATAGCTTTGTTCAGTGGAGAACAACTGTAAGGAGTGGCGCAGACAGACACAAGTAGTGGGCCTAAAATAAAAAAGTAGGCTAAATGCAGTTCAAAATTTGTTATAGGAGTACACAGGCGGCATAGCTTTGTTCAGTGGAGGACAACTGTAAGGAGTGGCGCAGACAGACACAAGTAGTAGGCCTAAAATAAAAAAGTAGGCTAAATGCAGTTCAAAATTTGTTACAGGAGTACACAGGCGGCATAGCTTTGTTCAGTGGAGGACAACTGTAAGGACTGGCTGACACAGTTACTAGGCCCAAATAAGTAAGTAGGCTAAATGCAGTTCAAAATTTGACACAGGAGTACACAGGCGGCATAGCTTTGTTCAGTGGAGAACAACTGTAAGGAGTGGCGCAGACAGACACAAGTAGTGGGCCTAAAATAAAAAAGTAGGCTAAATGCAGTTCAAAATTTGTTACAGGAGTACACAGGCGGCATAGCTTTGTTCAGTGGAGGACAACTGTAAGGAGTGGCGCAGACAGACACAAGTAGTAGGCCTAAAATAAAAAAGTAGGCTAAATGCAGTTCAAAATTTGTTACAGGAGTACACAGGCGGCATAGCTTTGTTCAGTGGAGGACAACTGTAAGGACTGGCTGACACAGTTACTAGGCCCAAATAAGTAAGTAGGCTAAATGCAGTTCAAAATTTGCAACAGGAGTACACAGGCGGCATAGCTTTGTTCATTGGATCACAACTGTAAGGACTTGTTGACACAGTTACTAGGCCCAAATAAGTAAGTAGGCTAAATGCAGTTCAAAATTTGTAACAGGAGTAGACAGGCAGCATAGCTTTGTTCAGTGGAGGACAACTGTAAGGAGTGGCGCAGACAGACACGTAGTAGGCCTAAAATAAAAAAGTAGGCTAAATGCAGTTCAAAATTTGACACAGGAGTACACAGGCGGCATAGCTTTGTTCAGTGGAGAACAACTGTAAGGAGTGGCGCAGACAGACACAAGTAGTGGGCCTAAAATAAAAAAGTAGGCTAAATGCAGTTCAAAATTTGTTACAGGAGTACACAGGCGGCATAGCTTTGTTCAGTGGAGAACAACTGTAAGGAGTGGCGCAGACAGACACAAGTAGTAGGCCTAAAATAAAAAAGTAGGCTAAATGCAGTTCAAAATTTGTTACAGGAGTACACAGGCGGCATAGCTTTGTTCAGTGGAGGACAACTGTAAGGACTGGCTGACACAGTTACTAGGCCCAAATAAGTAAGTAGGCTAAATGCAGTTAAAAATTTGCAACAGGAGTACACAGGCGGCATAGCTTTGTTCAGTGGAGGACAACTGTAAGGACTGGCTGACACAGTTACTAGGCCCAAATAAGTAAGTAGGCTAAATGCAGTTCAAAATTTGCAACAGGAGTACACAGGCGGCATAGCTTTGTTCAGTGGAGGACAACTGTAACGAGTGGCGCAGACAGACACAGGTAGTAGGCCTGAAATAAAAAAGTAGGCTAAATGCAGTTCAAAATTTGTAACAGGAGTACACAGGCGGCATAGTTTTGTTCAGTGGAGGACAACCGTAAGGACTGGCTGACACAGTTAGTAGGCCCAAATAAGTAAGTAGGCTAAATGCAGTTCAAAATTTGTAACAGGAGGAGACAGGCAGCATAGCTTTGTTCAGTGGAGGACAACTATAAGGAGTGGCGCAGACAGACACAGATAGTAGGCCTAAAATAAAAAAGTAGGCTAAATGCAGTTCAAAATTTGACACAGGAGTACACAGGCGGCATTGCTTTGTTCAGTGGAGAACAACTGTAAGGAGTGGTGCAGACAGACACAAGTGGTGGGCCTAAAATAAAAAAGTAGGCTAAATGCAGTTCAAAGTTTGACACAGGAGTACACAGGCGGCATAGCTTTGTTCAGTGGAGAACAACTGTAAGGTGTGGCGCAGACAGACACAAGTAGTGGGCCTAAAATAAAAAAGTAGGCTAAATGCAGTTCAAAATTTGTTACAGGAGTACACAGGCGGCATAGCTTTGTTCAGTGGAGAACAACTGTAAGGAGTGGTGCAGACAGACACAAGTAGTAGGCCTAAAATAAAAAAGTAGGCTAAATGCAGTTCAAAATTTGTTACAGGAGTACACAGGCGGCATAGCTTTGTTCAGTGGAGGACAACTGTAAGGACTGGCTGACACAGTTACTAGGCCCAAATAAGTAAGTAGGCTAAATGCAGTTCAAAATTTGCAACAGGAGTACACAGGCGGCATAGGTTTGTTCAGTGGAGGACAACTGTAACGAGTGGCGCAGACAGACACAGGTAGTAGGCCTGAAATAAAAAAGTAGGCTAAATGCAGTTCAAAATTTGTAACAGGAGTACACAGGCGGCATAGCTTTGTTCAGTGGAGGACAACCGTAAGGACTGGCTGACACAGTTACTAGGCCCAAATAAGTAAGTAGGCTAAATGCAGTTCAAAATTTGCAACAGGAGTACACAGGCGGCATAGCTTTGTTCATTGGAGGACAACTGTAAGGACTGGCTGACACAGTTACAAGGCCCAAATACGTAAGTAGGCTAAATGCAGTTCAAAATTTGTAACAGGAGTAGACAGGCAGCATAGCTTTGTTCAGTGGAGGACAACTGTAAGGAGTGGCGCAGACAGACACAGGTAGTAGGCCTAAAATAAAAAAGTAGGCTAAATGCAGTTCAAAATTTGACACAGGAGTACACAGGCGGCATAGCTTTGTTCAGTGGAGAACAACTGTAAGGAGTGGCGCAGACAGACACAAGTAGTGGGCCTAAAATAAAAAAGTAGGTTAAATGCAGTTCAAAATTTGTTTCAGGAGTACACAGGCGGCATAGCTTTGTTCAGTCAAGGACAACTGTAAGGAGTGGCGCAGACAGACACAAGTAGTAGGCCTAAAATAAAAAAGTAGGCTAAATGCAGTTCAAAATTTGTTACAGGAGTACACAGGCGGCATAGCTTTGTTCAGTGGAGGACAACTGTAAGGACTGGCTGACACAGTTACTAGACCCAAATAAGTAAGTAGGCTAAATGCAGATCAAAATTTGCAACAGGAGTACACAGGCGGCATAGCTTTGTTCATTGGAGGACAACTGTAAGGACTGGCTGACACAGTTTCTAGGACCAAATAAGTAAGTAGGCTAAATGCAGTTCAAAATTTGTAACAGGAGTAGACAGGCAGCATAGCTTTATTCAGTGGAGGACAACTGTAAGGACTGGCTGACACAGTTACTAGGCCCAAATAAGTAAGTAGGCTAAATGCAGTTAAAAATTTGCAACAAGAGTACACAGGCGGCATAGCTTTGTTCAGTGGAGGACAACTGTAAGGATTGACTGACACAGTTACTAGGCCCAAATAAGTAAGTAGGCTAAATGCAGTTCAAAATTTGCAACAGGAGTACACAGTCGGCATAGCTTTGTTCAGTGGAGGACAACTGTAACGAGTGGCGCAGACAGACACAGGTAGTAGGCCTGAAATAAAAAAGTAGGCTAAATGCAGTTCAAAATTTGTAACAGGAGTACACAGGCGGCATAGCTTTGTTCAGTGGAGGACAACCGTAAGGACTGGCTGACACACTTACTAGGCCCAAATAAGTAAGTAGGCTAAATGCAGTTCAAAATTTGCAACAGGAGTACACAGGCGGCATAGCTTTGTTCAGTGGAGGACAACTGTAAGGACTGGCTGACACAGTTACAAGGCCCAAATACGTAAGTAGGCTAAATGCAGTTCAAAATTTGTAACAGGAGTAGACAGGCAGCATAGCTTTGTTCAGTGGAGGACAACTGTAAGGAGTGGCGCAGACAGACACAGGTAGTAGGCCTAAAATAAAAAAGTAGGCTAAATGCAGTTCAAAATTTGACACAGGAGTACACAGGCGGCATAGCTTTGTTCAGTGGAGAACAACTGTAAGGAGTGGCGCAGACAGACACAAGTAGTGGGCCTAAAATAAAAAAGTAGGCTAAATGCAGTTCAAAATTTGTTACAGGAGTACACAGGCGGCATAGCTTTGTTCAGTGGAGGACAACTGTAAGGACTGGCTGACACAGTTACTAGGCCCAAATAAGTAAGTAGGCTAAATGCAGATCAAAATTTGCAACAGGAGTACACAGGCGGCATAGCTTTGTTCATTGGAGGACAACTGTAAGGACTGGCTGACACAGTTACTAGGCCCAAATAAGTAAGTAGGCTGAATGCAGTTCAAAATTTGTACCAGGAGTAGACAGGCAGCATAGCTTTATTCAGTGGAGGACAACTGTAAGGACTGGCTGACACAGTTACTAGGCCCAAATAAGTAAGTAGGCTAAATGCAGTTAAAAATTTGCAACAGGAGTACACAGGCGGCATAGCTTTGTTCAGTGGAGGACAACTGTAAGGACTGGCTGACACAGTTACTAGGCCCAAATAAGTAAGTAGGCTAAATGCAGTTCAAAATTTGCAACAGGAGTACACAGTCGGCATAGCTTTGTTCAGTGGAGGACAACTGTAACGAGTGGCGCAGACAGACACAGGTAGTAGGCCTGAAATAAAAAAGTAGGCTAAATGCAGTTCAAAATTTGTAACAGGAGTACACAGGCGGCATAGCTTTGTTCAGTGGAGGACAACCGTAAGGACTGGCTGACACACTTACTTGGCCCAAATAAGTAAGTAGGCTAAATGCAGTTCAAAATTTGCAACAGGAGTACACAGGCGGCATAGCTTTGTTCATTGGAAGACAACTGTAAGGACTGGCTGACACAGTTACAAGGCCCAAATACGTAAGTAGGCTAAATGCAGTTCAAAATTTGTAACAGGAGTAGACAGGCAGCAGGGCTTTGCTCAGTGGAGGACAACTGTAAGGAGTGGCGCAGACAGACACAGGTAGTAGGCCTAAAATAAAAAAGTAGGCTAAATGCAGTTCAAAATTTGACACAGGAGTACACAGGCGGCATAGCTGTGTTCAGTGGAGAACAACTGTAAGGTGTTGCGCAGACAGACACAAGTAGTGGGCCTAAAATAAAAAAGTAGGCTAAATGCAGTTCAAAATTTGTTACAGGAGTACACAGGCGGCATAGCTTTGTTCAGTGGAGAACAACTGTAAGGAGTGGCGCAGACAGACACAAGTAGTAGGCCTAAAATAAAAAAGTAGGCTAAATGCAGTTCAAAATTTGTTACAGGAGTACACAGGCGGCATAGCTTTGTTCAGTGGAGGACAACTGTAAGGACTGGCTGACACAGTTACTAGGCCCAAATAGGTAAGTAGGCTAAATGCAGTTCAAAATTTGCAACAGGAGTATACAGGCGGCATAGCTTTGTTCAGTGGAGGACAACTGTAAGGACTGGCTGACACAGTTACTAGGCCCAAATAAGTAAGTAGGCTAAATGCAGTTCAAAATTTGTAACAGGAGTACACAGGCGGCATAGCTTTGTTCAGTGGAGGACAACTGTAACGAGTGGCGCAGACAGACACACGTAGTAGGCCTGAAATAAAAAAGTAGGCTAAATGCAGTTCAAAATTTGTAACAGGAGTACACAGGCGGCATAGCTTTGTTCAGTGGAGGACAACCGTAAGGACTGGCTGACACAGTTACTAGGCCCAAATAAGTAAGTAGGCTAAATGCAGTTCAAAATTTGTAACAGGAGTAGACAGGCAGCATAGCTTTGTTCAGTGGAGGACAACTGTAAGGAGTGGCGCAGACAGACACAGGTAGTAGGCCTAAAATAAAAAAGTAGGCTAAATGCAGTTCAAAATTTGACACAGGAGTACACAGGTGGCATAGCTTTGTTCAGTGGAGGACAACTGTAAGGACTGGCTGACACAATTACTAGGCCCAAATAAGTAAGTAGGCTAAATGCAGTTCAAAATTTGCAACAGGAGTACACAGGCGGCATAGCTTTGTTCATTGGAAGACAACTGTAAGGACTGGCTGACACAGTTACAAGGCCCAAATAAGTAAGTAGGCTAAATGCAGTTCAAAATTTGTAACAGGAGTAGACAGGCAGCATAGCTTTGTTCAGTGGAGGACAACTGTAAGGAGTGGCGCAGACAGACACAAGTAGTGGGCCTAAAATATAAAAGTAGGCTAAATGCAGTTCAAAATTTGTTACAGGAGTACACAGTCGGCATAGCTTTGTTCAGTGGAGGACAACTATAAGGAGTGGCGCAGACAGACACAGTAGTAGGCCTAAAATAAAAAAGTATGCTAAATGCAGTTCAAAATTTGTTACAGGAGTACACAGGCGGCATAGCTTTGTTCAGTGGAGGACAACTGTAAGGACTGGCTGACACAGTTACTAGGCCCAAATAAGTAAGTAGGCTAAATGCAGTTCAAAATTTGCAACAGGAGTACACAGGCGGCATAGCTTTGTTCATTGGAGGACAACTGTAAGGACTGGCTGACACAGTTACTAGGCCCAAATAAGTAAGTAGGCTAAATGCAGTTCAAAATTTGTAACAGGAGTAGACAGGCAGCATAGCTTTGTTCAGTGGAGGACTACTGTAAGGAGTGGCGCAGACAGACATGTAGTAGGCCTAAAATAAAAAAGTAGGCTAAATGCAGTTCAAAGTTTGACACAGGAGTACACAGGCGGCATAGCTTTGTTCAGTGGAGAACAACTGTAAGGAGTGGCGCAGACAGACACAAGTAGTGGGCCTAAAATAAAAAAGTAGGCTAAATGCAGTTCAAAATTTGTTACAGGAGTACACAGGCGGCATAGCTTTGTTCAGTGGAGAACAACTGTAAGGAGTGGCGCAGACAGACACAAGTAGTAGGCCTAAAATAAAAAAGTAGGCTAAATGATGTTCAAAATTTGTTACAGGAGTACACAGGCGGCATAGCTTTGTTCAGTGGAGGACAACTGTAAGGACTGGCTGACACAGTTACTAGGCCCAAATAAGTAAGTAGGCTAAATGCAGTTAAAAATTTGCAACAGGAGTACACAGGCGGCATAGCTTTGTTCAGTGGAGGACAACTGTAAGGACTGGCTGACACAGTTACTAGGCCCAAAAAAGTAAGGAGGCTAAATGCAGTTCAAAATTTGCAACAGGAGTACACAGGCGGCATAGCATTGTTCAGTGGAGGACAACTGTAACGAGTGGCGCAGACAGACACATGTAGTAGGCCTGAAATAAAAAAGTAGGCTAAATGCAGTTCAAAATTTGTAACAGGAGTACACAGGCGGCATAGCTTTGTTCAGCGGAGGACAACCGTAAGGACTGGCTGACACAGTTACTAGGCCCAAATAAGTAAGTAGGCTAAATGCAGTTCAAAATTTGTAACAGGAGGAGACAGGCAGCATAGCTTTGTTCAGCGGAGGACAACTATAAGGAGTGGCGCAGACAGACAAAAGTAGTAGGCCTAAAATAAAAAAGTAGGCTAAATGCAGTTCAAAATTTGACACAGGAGTACACAGGCGGCATTGCTTTGTTCAGTGGAGAACAACTGTAAGGAGTGGTGCAGACAGACACAAGTAGTGGGCCTAAAATAAAAAAGTAGGCTAAATGCAGTTCAAAATTTGTTACAGGAGTACACAGGCGGCATAGCTTTGTTCATTGGAGGACAACTGTAAGGACTGGCTGACACAGTTACTAGGCCCAAATAAGTAAGTAGGCTAAATGCAGTTCAAAATTTGTAACAGGAGTAGACAGGCAGCATAGCTTTGTTCAGTGGAGGACAACTGTAAGGAGTGGCGCAGACAGACATGTAGTAGGCCTAAAATAAAAAAGTAGGCTAAATGCAGTTCAAAGTTTGACACAGGAGTACACAGGCGGCATAGCTTTGTTCAGTGGAGAACAACTGTAAGGAGTGGCGCAGACAGACACAAGTAGTGGGCCTAAAATAAAAAAGTAGGCTAAATGCAGTTCAAAATTTGTTACAGGAGTACACAGGCGGCATAGCTTTGTTCAGTGGAGAACAACTGTAAGGAGTGGCGCAGACAGACACAAGTAGTAGGCCTAAAATAAAAAAGTAGGCTAAATGCAGTTCAAAATTTGTTACAGGAGTACACAGGCGGCATAGCTTTGTTCAGTGGAGGACAACTGTAAGGACTGGCTGACACAGTTACTAGGCCCAAATAAGTAAGTAGGCTAAATGCAGTTAAAAATTTGCAACAGGAGTACACAGGCGGCATAGCTTTGTTCAGTGGAGGACAACTGTAAGGACTGGCTGACACAGTTACTAGGCCCAAATAAGTAAGGAGGCTAAATGCAGTTCAAAATTTGCAACAGGAGTACACAGGCGGCATAGCATTGTTCAGTGGAGGACAACTGTAACGAGTGGCGCAGACAGACACAGGTAGTAGGCCTGAAATAAAAAAGTAGGCTAAATGCAGTTCAAAATTTGTAACAGGAGTACACAGGCGGCATAGCTTTGTTCAGCGGAGGACAACCGTAAGGACTGGCTGACACAGTTACTAGGCCCAAATAAGTAAGTAGGCTAAATGCAGTTCAAAATTTGTAACAGGAGGAGACAGGCAGCATAGCTTTGTTCAGTGGAGGACAACTATAAGGAGTGGCGCAGACAGACAAAAGTAGTAGGCCTAAAATAAAAAAGTAGGCTAAATGCAGTTCAAAATTTGACACAGGAGTACACAGGCGGCATTGCTTTGTTCAGTGGAGAACAACTGTAAGGAGTGGTGCAGACAGACACAAGTAGTGGGCCTAAAATAAAAAAGTAGGCTAAATGCAGTTCAAAATTTGTTACAGGAGTACACAGGCGGCATAGCTTTGTTCAGTGGAGAACAACTGTAAGGAGTGGCGCAGACAGACACAAGTAGTAGGCCTAAAATAAAAAAGTAGGCTAAATGCAGTTCAAAATTTGTTAGAGGAGTACACAGGCGGCATAGCTTTGTTCAGTGAAGGACAACTGTAAGGACTGGCTGACACAGTTACTAGGCCCAAATAAGTAAGTAGGCTAAATGCAGTTCAAAATTTTCAACAGGAGTACACAGGCGGCATAGCTTTGTTCAGTGGAGGACAACTGTAAGGACTGGCTGACACAGTTACTAGGCCCAAATAAGTAAGTAGGCTAAATGCAGTTCAAAATTTGTAACAGGAGTACACAGGCGGCATAGCTTTGTTCAGTGGAGGACAACTGTAAGGACTGGCTGACACAGTTACTAGGCCCAAATAAGTAAGTAGGCTAAATGCAGTTCAAAATTTGTAACAGGAGTAGACAGGCAGCATAGCGTTGTTCAGTGGAGGACAACTGTAAGGAGTGGCGCAGACAGACACAGGTTGTAGGCCTAAAATAAAAAAGTAGGCTAAATGCAGTTCAAAATTTGACACAGGAGTACACAGGCGGCATAGCTTTGTTCAGTGGAGAACAACTGTAAGGAGTGGCGCAGACAGACACAGTTAGTAGGCCTAAAATAAAAAAGTTTGCTAAATGCAGTTCAAAATTTGACACAGGAGTACACAGGCGGCATAGCTGTGTTCAGTGGAGAACAACTGTAAGGAGTGGCGCAGACAGACACAAGTAGTGGGTCTAAAATAAAAAAGAAGGCTAGATGCAGTTCAAAATTTGTTACAGGAGTACACAGGCGGCATAGCTTTGTTCAGTGGAGAACAACTGTAAGGAGTGGCGCAGACAGACACAGTTAGTAGGCCTAAAATAAAAAAGTTTGCTAAATGCAGTTCAAAATTTGTAACAGGAGTACACAGGCGGCATAGCTTTGTTCAGTGGAGGACAACTGTAAGGACTGGCTGACACAGTTACTAGGCCCAAATAAGTAAGTAGGCTAAATGCAGTTCAAAATTTGTAACAGGAGTAGACTGGCAGCATAGCTTTGTTCAGTGGAGGACAACTGTAAGGAGTGGCGCAGACAGACACAGGTAGTGGGCCTAAAATAAAAAAGTAGGCTAAATGCAGTTCAAAATTTGACACAGGAGTACACAGGCGGCATAGCTGTGTTCAGTGGAGAACAACTGTAAGGAGTGGCGCAGACAGACACAAGTAGTGGGTCTAAAATAAAAAAGAAGGCTAGATGCAGTTCAAAATTTGTTACAGGAGTACACAGGCGGCATAGCTTTGTTCAGTGGAGAACAACTGTAAGGAGTGACGCAGACAGACACAGGTTGTAGGCCTAAAATAAAAAAGTAGGCTAAATGCAGTTCAAAATTTGTTACAGGAGTAGACAGGCGGCATAGCTTTGTTCAGTGGAGAACAACTGTAAGGAGTGACGCAGACAGACACAAGTAGTAGGCCTAAAATAAAAAAGTAGGCTAAATGCAGTTCAAAATTTGTTACAGGAGTACACAGGCGGCATAGCTTTGTTCAGTGGAGGACAACTGTAAGGACTGGCTGACACAGTTACTAGGCCCAAATAAGTAAGTAGGCTAAATGCAGTTCAAAATTTTCAACAGGAGTACACAGGCGGCATAGCTTTGTTCAGTGGAGGACAACTGTAAGGACTGGCTGACACAGTTACTAGGCCCAAATAAGTAAGTAGGCTAAATGCAGTTCAAAATTTGTAACAGGAGTACACAGGCGGCATAGCTTTGTTCAGTGGAGGACAACTGTAACGAGTGGCGCAGACAGACACAGGTAGTAGGCCTGAAATAAAAAAGTAGGCTAAATGCAGTTCAAAATTTGTAACAGGAGTACACAGGCGGCATAGCTTTGTTCAGTGGAGGACAACCGTAAGGACTGGCTGACACAGTCACTAGGCCCAAATAAGTAAGTAGGCTAAATGCAGTTCAAAATTTGTAACAGGAGTAGACAGGCAGCATAGCTTTGCTCAGTGGAGGACAACTGTAAGGAGTGGCGCAGACAGACACAGGTAGTAGGCCTAAAATAAACAAGTAGGCTAAATGCAGTTCAAAATTTGACACAGGAGTACACAGGCGGCATTGCTTTGTTCAGTGGAGAACAGCTGTAAGGAGTGGTGCAGACAGACACAAGTAGTGGGCCTAAAATAAAAAAGTAGGCTAAATGCAGTTCAAAATTTGTTACAGGAGTACACAGGCGGCATAGCTTTGTTCAGTGGAGGACAACTGTAAGGACTGGCTGACACAGTTACTAGGCCCAAATAAGTAAGTAGGCTAAATGCAGTTCAAAATTTGTAACCGGAGTACACAGGCGGCATAGCTTTGTTCAGTGGAGGACAACTGTAACGAGTGGCGCAGACAGACACATGTAGTAGGCCTGAAATAAAAAAGTAGGCTAAATGCAGTTCAAAATTTGTAACAGGAGTACACAGGCGGCATAGCTTTGTTCAGTGGAGGACAACCGTAAGGACTGGCTGACACAGTTACTAGGCCCAAATAAGAAAGTAGGCTAATTGCAGTTCAAAATTTGTAACAGGAGTAGACAGGCAGCATAGCTTTGTTCAGTGGAGGACAACTGTAAGGAGTGGCGCAGACAGACACACGTTGTAGGCCTAAAATAAAAAAGTAGGCGAAATTCAGTTCAAAATTTGACACAGGAGTACACAGGCGGCATAGCTTTGTTCAGAGGAGAACAACTGTAAGGAGTGGCGCAGACAGACACAGTTAGTAGGCCTAAAATAAAAAAGTTTGCTAAATGCAGTTCAAAATTTGTAACAGGAGAACACAGGCGGCATAGCTTTGTTCTGTGGAGTACAACTGTAAGGACTGGCTGACACAGTTACTAGGCCCAAATAAGTAAGTAGGCTAAATGCAGTTCAAAATTTGTAACAGGAGTACACAGGCGGCATAGCTTTGTTCAGTGGAGGACAACTGTAACGAGTGGCGCAGACAGACACAGGTAGTAGGCCTGAAATAAAAAAGTAGGCTAAATGCAGTTCAAAATTTGTAACAGGAGTACACAGGCGGCATAGCTTTGTTCAGTGGAGGACAACCGTAAGGACTGGCTGACACAGTCACTAGGCCCAAATAAGTAAGTAGGCTAAATGCAGTTCAAAATTTGTAACAGGAGTAGACAGGCAGCATAGCTTTGCTCAGTGGAGGACAACTGTAAGGAGTGGCGCAGACAGACACAGGTAGTAGGCCTAAAATAAACAAGTAGGCTAAATGCAGTTCAAAATTTGACACATGAGTACACAGGCGGCATAGCTGTGTTCAGTGGAGAACAACTGTAAGGTGTGGCGCAGACAGACACAAGTAGTGGGCCTAAAATAAAAAAGAAGGCTAGATGCAGTTCAAAATTTGTTACAGGAGTACACAGGCGGCATAGCTTTGTTCAGTGGAGAACAACTGTAAGGAGTGGCTCAGACAGACACATGTAGTAGGCCTAAAATAAAAAAGTAGGCTAAATGCAGTTCAAAATTTGTTACAGGAGTACACAGGCGGCATAGCTTTGTTCAGTGGAGGACAACTGTAAGGACTGGCTGACTGTCATGATCTCAATGGCAAGAGATCATAGCATCAGCATATATAGGAACTAGCTCTTGGAAGATGGAAACTGAGCTGACCATGAACTAAACCTAACGCACAACTAGCAGTGGCCGGGTAGCATGCCTACGTTGATTCTAGATGCCCAGCACCAGCCGGAGGACTAAATAAAACTAGCAGAGGAAAATATTAGTCCTAGCTCACCTCTAGAGAAATACCCCGAAAGGAGACAGAGGCCCCCCACATGTATTGGCGGTGAATCAAGATGAAATAACAAACGTAGTATGAAAATAGGTTTAGCAAATTTGAGGTCCACTTACTACATAGCAGAAGACAGGAAGGACACTTTCATGGTCAGCTAAAAACCCTATCAAAACACCATCCAGAAATTACTTTAAAACTCTGGCATTAACTCATAACACCAGAGTGGCAATTCCTGTTCACAAGAGCTTTCCAGACACAGTAACGAAACTACAGCTGTGAACTGGAACAAAAATGCAAAAACAAACATGGACAAGAGTCCAACTTATCTAGTAGTTGTCTAGGAGCAGGAACAAGCACAGAGAGGCTTCTGATAACATTGTTGACCGGCAAGCAACTAACAGAGCAGCAAGGTTATATAGCGACTCCCACATCTTGATGGGAACAGGTGAACAGAGAAGATGAAGACACCAGTTCAATTCCACCAGTAGCCACCGGGGGAGCCCAGAATCCAAATTCACAACAGTACCCCCCCTCAAGGAGGGGGCACCGAACCCTCACCAGAACCACCAGGGCGATCAGGATGGACCCTATGAAAGGCACGAACCAGATCAGAGGCATGAACATCAGATGCATTCACCCAAGAATTATCCTCCTGGCCGTATCCCTTCCACTTGACCAGATACTGGAGTCTCCGTCTGGAAACACGAGAGTCTAAGATTTTCTCCACAACGTACTCCAACTCACCCTCAACCAACACCGGAGCAGGAGGCTCAACGGAAGGCACAACCGGTACCTCATACCTGCGCAATAATGACCGATGAAAAACGTTATGAATAGAAAAGGATGCAGGGAGGTCCAAACGGAAGGAAACAGGGTTAAGAATCTCCAATATCTTATACGGGCCGATGAACCGAGGCTTAAACTTAGGAGAAGAGACCCTCATAGGGACAAAACGAGAAGACAACCACACCAAGTCCCCAACACGAAGACGAGGACCAACACGACGACGGCGGTTAGCAAAAAGCTGAGTCTTCTCCTGGGACAATCTCAAATTGTCCACCACCTGCCCCCAGATCTGATGCAATCTCTCCACCACAGCATCCACTCCAGGACAATCCGAAGATTCCACCTGACCAGAGGAAAATCGAGGATGAAACCCCGAATTACAGAAAAACGGGGACACCAAAGTGGCAGAGCTGGCCCGATTATTGAGAGCGAACTCCGCCAATGGCAAAAAAGCAACCCAATCATCCTGGTCAGCAGACACAAAACACCTCAGATATGTCTCCAGGGTCTGATTAATCCGCTCAGTCTGGCCATTCGTCTGAGGATGGAAAGCGGACGAAAAAGATAAATCTATGCCCATCCTAGCACAGAATGCCCGCCAAAATCTAGACACGAATTGGGTCCCTCTGTCAGAAACGATATTCTCAGGAATACCATGCAAACGAACAACATTTTGAAAAAACAGAGGAACCAACTCGGAAGAAGAAGGCAACTTGGGCAGAGGAACCAAATGGACCATCTTAGAGAAACGGTCACACACCACCCAGATGACAGACATCTTCTGAGAAACAGGCAGATCTGAAATAAAATCCATCGAGATGTGCGTCCAAGGCCTCTTAGGAATAGGCAAGGGCAACAACAATCCACTAGCCCGAGAACAACAAGGCTTGGCCCGAGCACAAACGTCACAAGACTGCACAAAGCCTCGCACATCTCGTGACAGGGAAGGCCACCAGAAGGACCTTGCCACCAAATCCCTGGTACCAAAAATGCCAGGATGACCTGCCAACGCAGAAGAATGAACCTCAGAGATGACTCTACTGGTCCAATCATCAGGAACAAACAGTTTATCAGGTGGGCAACGATCAGGTCTATCCGCCTGAAACTCCTGCAAGGCCCGCCGCAGGTCTGGAGAAACGGCTGACAATACCACTCCATCCTTAAGGATACCTGTGGGCTCAGAGTTACCAGGCGAGTCAGGCTCAAAACTCCTAGAAAGGGCATCCGCCTTAACATTCTTAGAACCCGGTAGGTATGACACCACAAAATTAAACCGAGAGAAAAATAATGACCAGCGCGCCTGTCTAGGATTCAGGCGCCTGGCGGTCTCAAGATAAACCAAATTTTTGTGGTCAGTCAATACCACCACCTGATGTCTGGCCCCCTCAAGCCAATGGCGCCACTCCTCAAAAGCCCACTTCATGGCCAAAAGCTCCCGATTCCCAACATCATAATTCCGCTCAGCGGGCGAAAATTTACGGGAAAAGAAGGCACAAGGCCTCATCACGGAGCAGTCAGAACTTTTCTGCGACAACACTGCCCCAGCTCCGATCTCAGAAGCGTCGACCTCAACCTGAAAAGGTAGAGCAACATCAGGCTGACGCAACACAGGGGCAGAGGAAAAACGGCGCTTAAGCTCCCGAAAGGCCTCCACAGCATCAGGGGACCAATCAGCAACATCAGCACCCTTCTTAGTCAAATTGGTCAATGGCTTAGCAATATCCGAAAAACCAGCAATAAATCGACGATAAAAGTTAGCAAAGCCCAAAAATTTCTGAAGACTCTTAAGAGAAGAGGGCTGCGTCCAATCACAAATAGCTTGAACCTTGACAGGATCCATTTCAATGGAAGAGGGGGAAAAAATATATCCCAAAAAGGAAATCCTCTGTACCCCAAAAACACACTTAGAACCCTTCACACACAAAGAATTAGACCGCAAAACCTGAAAAACCCTCCTGACTTGCTGGACATGAGAGTCCCAGTCATCCGAAAAAATCAGAATATCATCCAGATACACAATCATAAATTTATCCAAATAATCGCGAAAAATATCATGCATAAAGGACTGGAAAACTGACGGAGCATTTGAAAGACCAAAAGGCATCACTAAATACTCAAAGTGGCCCTCGGGCGTATTAAATGCGGTTTTCCACTCATCCCCCTGCCTGATTCGCACCAAATTATACGCCCCACGAAGGTCAATCTTAGAGAACCACTTGGCCCCCTTTATGCAAGCAAACAAATCAGTCAGCAACGGCAATGGGTATTGATATTTAACAGTGATTTTATTCAAAAGCCGATAATCAATACATGGTCTCAAAGAGCCGTCTTTTTTTGACACAAAGAAAAAACCGGCTCCTAAGGGAGATGACGATGGACGAATATGTCCCTTTTCCAAGGACTCCTTTATATATTCACGCATAGCAGCATGTTCAGGCACAGACAGATTAAATAAACGACCCTTTGGGTATTTACTACCCGGGATTAAATCTATGGCACAATCGCACTCTCGGTGCGGAGGTAACGAACCAAGCTTGGATTCTTCAAAGACATCACGATAGTCAGACAGGAACTCAGGAATTTCAGAGGGAATAGAAGATGAAATGGAAACCACAGGTACATCCCCATGAGCCCCCCTACATCCCCAGCTCAACACAGACATAGCTTTCCAGTCGAGGACTGGGTTGTGAGATTGCAGCCAAGGCAATCCTAGCACCAAATCATCATGTAGATTATACAGCACCAGAAAGCGAATAATCTCCTGGTGATCCGGATTAATACGCATAGTTACTTGTGTCCAGTATTGTGGTTTATTATTAGCCAATGGGGTGGAGTCAATCCCCTTCAGAGGAATAGGAGTCTCCAAAGGCTCTAAATCATACCCACAGCGTTTGGCAAAGGACCAATCCATAAGACTCAAAGCGACGCCAGAGTCGACATAGGCGTCCGTGGTAATAGATGACAAAGAGCAAATCAGGGTCACAGATAGAATAAACTTAGACGGTAAGGTGCAAATGGAAACAGATTTACCAAGCTTTTTAGTGCGCTTAGAGCATGCTGATATAACATGAGTAGAATCACCACAATAGAAACACAACCCATTTTTCCGTCTAAAATTCTGCCGCTCGCTTCGGGACAGAATTCTATCACACTGCATACTCTCTGGCGATTTCTCAGTGGACACCGCCAGATGGTGCACTGGTTTGCGCTCCCGCAAACGCCTATCGATCTGAATAGCCATTGTCATGGACTCATTCAGACCCACAGGCACAGGGAACCCCACCATAACATCCTTAATGGCATCAGAGAGACCCTCTCTGAAAGTCGCCGCCAGGGCGCACTCATTCCACTGAGTAAGCACAGACCATTTACGGAATCTTTGGCAGTAAATTTCCGCTTCATCTTGCCCCTGAGATAGGGACATCAAAGTTTTTTCTGCCTGAAGCTCCAAATGAGGTTCGTCATAAAGCAACCCCAAGGCCAGAAAAAACGCATCCACATTGAGCAACGCAGGATCCCCTGGTGTCAATGAAAAAGCCCAGTCTTGAGGGTCGCCCCGGAGCAAGGAAATCACAATCCTGACCTGCTGTGCAGGATCTCCGGCAGAGCGAGATTTCAGGGACAAAAATAATTTGCAATTATTTCGAAAATTCTGAAACCCAGATCTATTCCCCGAGAAAAATTCCGGCAAAGGAATTCTCGGCTCAGATACAGGTGCATGACAAACAAAATCTTGCAAATTTTGTACTTTCGTGGCGAGATTATTCAAACCTGCAGTTACACTCTGAAGATCCATTGCAAACAGGTGAACACAGAGCCATTCAAAGGAGAGAAAAAAAAAAAAAAATTTCAGCAGACTACTTATTTCTCTCCTTTCTCAGCCAAGGATTTTAACCCTTTAGTGGGCCGGTCAAACTGTCATGATCTCAATGGCAAGAGATCATAGCATCAGCTTATATAGGAACTAGCTCTTGGAAGATGGAAACTGAGCTGACCATGAACTAAACCTAACGCACAACTAGCAGTGGCCGGGTAGCATGCCTACGTTGATTCTAGATGCCCAGCACCAGCCGGAGGACTAAATAAAACTAGCAGAGGAAAATATTAGTCCTAGCTCACCTCTAGAGAAATACCCCGAAAGGAGACAGAGGCCCCCCACATGTATTGGCGGTGAATCAAGATGAAATAACAAACGTAGTATGAAAATAGGTTTAGCAAATTTGAGGTCCACTTACTACATAGCAGAAGACAGGAAGGACACTTTCATGGTCAGCTAAAAACCCTATCAAAACACCATCCAGAAATTACTTTAAAACTCTGGCATTAACTCATAACACCAGAGTGGCAATTCCTGTTCACAAGAGCTTTCCAGACACAGTAACGAAACTACAGCTGTGAACTGGAACAAAAATGCAAAAACAAACATGGACAAGAGTCCAACTTATCTAGTAGTTGTCTAGGAGCAGGAACAAGCACAGAGAGGCTTCTGATAACATTGTTGACCGGCAAGCAACTAACAGAGCAGCAAGGTTATATAGCGACTCCCACATCTTGATGGGAACAGGTGAACAGAGAAGATGAAGACACCAGTTCAATTCCACCAGTAGCCACCGGGGGAGCCCAGAATCCAAATTCACAACAGCTGACACAGTTACTAGGCCCAAATAAGTAAGTAGGCTAAATGCAGTTCAAAATTTGCAACAGGAGTACACAGGCGGCATAGGTTTGTTCAGTGGAGGACAACTGTAAGGAGTGGCGCAGACAGACACAGGTAGTAGGCCTGAAATAAAAAAGTAGGCTAAATGCAGTTCAAAATTTGTAACAGGAGTACACAGGCGGCATAGCTTTGTTCAGTGGAGGACAACCGTAAGGACTGGCTGACACAGTTACTAGGCCCAAATAAGTAAGTAGGCTAAATGCAGTTCAAAATTTGTAACAGGAGGAGACAGGCAGCATAGCTTTGTTCAGTGGAGGACAACTGTAAGGAGTGGCGCAGACAGACACACGTAGTAGGCCTAAAATAAAAAAGTAGGCTAAATGCAGTTCAAAATTTGACACAGGAGTACACAGGCGGCATTGCTTTGTTCAGTGGAGAACAGCTGTAAGGAGTGGTGCAGACAGACACAAGTAGTGGGCCTAAAATAAAAAAGTAGGCTAAATGCAGTTCAAAATTTGTTACAGGAGTACACAGGCGGCATAGCTTTGTTCAGTGGAGAACAACTGTAAGGAGTGACGCAGACAGACACAAGTAGTAGGCCTAAAATAAAAAAGTAGGCTAAATGCAGTTCAAAATTTGTTACAGGAGTACACAGGCGGCATAGCTTTGTTCAGTGGAGGACAACTGTAAGGACTGGCTGACACAGTTACTAGGCCCAAATAAGTAAGTAGGCTAAATGCAGTTCAAAATTTTCAACAGGAGTACACAGGCGGCATAGCTTTGTTCAGTGGAGGACAACTGTAAGGACTGGCTGACACAGTTACTAGGCCCAAATAAGTAAGTAGGCTAAATGCAGTTCAAAATTTGTAACAGGAGTACACAGGCGGCATAGCTTTGTTCAGTGGAGGACAACTGTAACGAGTGGCGCAGACAGACACAGGTAGTAGGCCTGAAATAAAAAAGTAGGCTAAATGCAGTTCAAAATTTGTAACAGGAGTACACAGGCGGCATAGCTTTGTTCAGTGGAGGACAACCGTAAGGACTGGCTGACACAGTCACTAGGCCCAAATAAGTAAGTAGGCTAAATGCAGTTCAAAATTTGTAACAGGAGTAGACAGGCAGCATAGCTTTGCTCAGTGGAGGACAACTGTAAGGAGTGGCGCAGACAGACACAGGTAGTAAGCCTAAAATAAACAAGTAGGCTAAATGCAGTTCAAAATTTGACACAGGAGTACCCAGGCGGCATTGCTTTGTTCAGTGGAGAACAGCTGTAAGGAGTGGTGCAGACAGACACAAGTAGTGGGCCTAAAATAAAAAAGTAGGCTAAATGCAGTTCAAAATTTGTTACAGGAGTACACAGGCGGCATAGCTTTGTTCAGTGGAGAACAACTGTAAGGAGTGACGCAGACAGACACAAGTAGTAGGCCTAAAATAAAAAAGTAGGCTAAATGCAGTTCAAAATTTGTTACAGGAGTACACAGGCGGCATAGCTTTGTTCAGTGGAGGACAACTGTAAGGACTGGCTGACACAGTTACTAGGCCCAAATAAGTAAGTAGGCTAAATGCAGTTCAAAATTTTCAACAGGAGTACACAGGCGGCATAGCTTTGTTCAGTGGAGGACAACTGTAAGGACTGGCTGACACAGTTACTAGGCCCAAATAAGTAAGTAGGCTAAATGCAGTTCAAAATTTGTAACAGGAGTACACAGGCGGCATAGCTTTGTTCAGTGGAGGACAACTGTAACGAGTGGCGCAGACAGACACATGTAGTAGGCCTGAAATAAAAAAGTAGGCTAAATGCAGTTCAAAATTTGTAACAGGAGTACACAGGCGGCATAGCTTTGTTCAGTGGAGGACAACCGTAAGGACTGGCTGACACAGTTACTAGGCCCAAATAAGAAAGTAGGCTAATTGCAGTTCAAAATTTGTAACAGGAGTAGACAGGCAGCATAGCTTTGTTCAGTGGAGGACAACTGTAAGGAGTGGCGCAGACAGACACACGTTGTAGGCCTAAAATAAAAAAGTAGGCTAAATTCAGTTCAAAATTTGACACAGGAGTACACAGGCGGCATTGCTTTGTTCAGTGGAGAACAGCTGTAAGGAGTGGTGCAGACAGACACAAGTAGTGGGCCTAAAATAAAAAAGTAGGCTAAATGCAGTTCAAAATTTGTTACAGGAGTACACAGGCGGCATAGCTTTGTTCAGTGGAGAACAACTGTAAGGAGTGACGCAGACAGACACAAGTAGTAGGCCTAAAATAAAAAAGTAGGCTAAATGCAGTTCAAAATTTGTTACAGGAGTACACAGGCGGCATAGCTTTGTTCAGTGGAGGACAACTGTAAGGACTGGCTGACACAGTTACTAGGCCCAAATAAGTAAGTAGGCTAAATGCAGTTCAAAATTTGTTACAGGAGTACACAGGCGGCATAGCTTTGTTCAGTGGAGGACAACTGTAAGGACTGGCTGACACAGTTACTAGGCCCAAATAAGTAAGTAGGCTAAATGCAGTTCAAAATTTGTAACCGGAGTACACAGGCGGCATAGCTTTGTTCAGTGGAGGACAACTGTAACGAGTGGCGCAGACAGACACATGTAGTAGGCCTGAAATAAAAAAGTAGGCTAAATGCAGTTCAAAATTTGTAACAGGAGTACACAGGCGGCATAGCTTTGTTCAGTGGAGGACAACCGTAAGGACTGGCTGACACAGTTACTAGGCCCAAATAAGAAAGTAGGCTAATTGCAGTTCAAAATTTGTAACAGGAGTAGACAGGCAGCATAGCTTTGTTCAGTGGAGGACAACTGTAAGGAGTGGCGCAGACAGACACACGTTGTAGGCCTAAAATAAAAAAGTAGGCGAAATTCAGTTCAAAATTTGACACAGGAGTACACAGGCGGCATAGCTTTGTTCAGAGGAGAACAACTGTAAGGAGTGGCGCAGACAGACACAGTTAGTAGGCCTAAAATAAAAAAGTTTGCTAAATGCAGTTCAAAATTTGTAACAGGAGAACACAGGCGGCATAGCTTTGTTCTGTGGAGTACAACTGTAAGGACTGGCTGACACAGTTACTAGGCCCAAATAAGTAAGTAGGCTAAATGCAGTTCAAAATTTGTAACAGGAGTACACAGGCGGCATAGCTTTGTTCAGTGGAGGACAACTGTAACGAGTGGCGCAGACAGACACAGGTAGTAGGCCTGAAATAAAAAAGTAGGCTAAATGCAGTTCAAAATTTGTAACAGGAGTACACAGGCGGCATAGCTTTGTTCAGTGGAGGACAACCGTAAGGACTGGCTGACACAGTCACTAGGCCCAAATAAGTAAGTAGGCTAAATGCAGTTCAAAATTTGTAACAGGAGTAGACAGGCAGCATAGCTTTGCTCAGTGGAGGACAACTGTAAGGAGTGGCGCAGACAGACACAGGTAGTAGGCCTAAAATAAACAAGTAGGCTAAATGCAGTTCAAAATTTGACACATGAGTACACAGGCGGCATAGCTGTGTTCAGTGGAGAACAACTGTAAGGTGTGGCGCAGACAGACACAAGTAGTGGGCCTAAAATAAAAAAGAAGGCTAGATGCAGTTCAAAATTTGTTACAGGAGTACACAGGCGGCATAGCTTTGTTCAGTGGAGAACAACTGTAAGGAGTGGCTCAGACAGACACATGTAGTAGGCCTAAAATAAAAAAGTAGGCTAAATGCAGTTCAAAATTTGTTACAGGAGTACACAGGCGGCATAGCTTTGTTCAGTGGAGGACAACTGTAAGGACTGGCTGACTGTCATGATCTCAATGGCAAGAGATCATAGCATCAGCATATATAGGAACTAGCTCTTGGAAGATGGAAACTGAGCTGACCATGAACTAAACCTAACGCACAACTAGCAGTGGCCGGGTAGCATGCCTACGTTGATTCTAGATGCCCAGCACCAGCCGGAGGACTAAATAAAACTAGCAGAGGAAAATATTAGTCCTAGCTCACCTCTAGAGAAATACCCCGAAAGGAGACAGAGGCCCCCCACATGTATTGGCGGTGAATCAAGATGAAATAACAAACGTAGTATGAAAATAGGTTTAGCAAATTTGAGGTCCACTTACTACATAGCAGAAGACAGGAAGGACACTTTCATGGTCAGCTAAAAACCCTATCAAAACACCATCCAGAAATTACTTTAAAACTCTGGCATTAACTCATAACACCAGAGTGGCAATTCCTGTTCACAAGAGCTTTCCAGACACAGTAACGAAACTACAGCTGTGAACTGGAACAAAAATGCAAAAACAAACATGGACAAGAGTCCAACTTATCTAGTAGTTGTCTAGGAGCAGGAACAAGCACAGAGAGGCTTCTGATAACATTGTTGACCGGCAAGCAACTAACAGAGCAGCAAGGTTATATAGCGACTCCCACATCTTGATGGGAACAGGTGAACAGAGAAGATGAAGACACCAGTTCAATTCCACCAGTAGCCACCGGGGGAGCCCAGAATCCAAATTCACAACAGTACCCCCCCTCAAGGAGGGGGCACCGAACCCTCACCAGAACCACCAGGGCGATCAGGATGGACCCTATGAAAGGCACGAACCAGATCAGAGGCATGAACATCAGATGCATTCACCCAAGAATTATCCTCCTGGCCGTATCCCTTCCACTTGACCAGATACTGGAGTCTCCGTCTGGAAACACGAGAGTCTAAGATTTTCTCCACAACGTACTCCAACTCACCCTCAACCAACACCGGAGCAGGAGGCTCAACGGAAGGCACAACCGGTACCTCATACCTGCGCAATAATGACCGATGAAAAACGTTATGAATAGAAAAGGATGCAGGGAGGTCCAAACGGAAGGAAACAGGGTTAAGAATCTCCAATATCTTATACGGGCCGATGAACCGAGGCTTAAACTTAGGAGAAGAGACCCTCATAGGGACAAAACGAGAAGACAACCACACCAAGTCCCCAACACGAAGACGAGGACCAACACGACGACGGCGGTTAGCAAAAAGCTGAGTCTTCTCCTGGGACAATCTCAAATTGTCCACCACCTGCCCCCAGATCTGATGCAATCTCTCCACCACAGCATCCACTCCAGGACAATCCGAAGATTCCACCTGACCAGAGGAAAATCGAGGATGAAACCCCGAATTACAGAAAAACGGGGACACCAAAGTGGCAGAGCTGGCCCGATTATTGAGAGCGAACTCCGCCAATGGCAAAAAAGCAACCCAATCATCCTGGTCAGCAGACACAAAACACCTCAGATATGTCTCCAGGGTCTGATTAATCCGCTCAGTCTGGCCATTCGTCTGAGGATGGAAAGCGGACGAAAAAGATAAATCTATGCCCATCCTAGCACAGAATGCCCGCCAAAATCTAGACACGAATTGGGTCCCTCTGTCAGAAACGATATTCTCAGGAATACCATGCAAACGAACAACATTTTGAAAAAACAGAGGAACCAACTCGGAAGAAGAAGGCAACTTGGGCAGAGGAACCAAATGGACCATCTTAGAGAAACGGTCACACACCACCCAGATGACAGACATCTTCTGAGAAACAGGCAGATCTGAAATAAAATCCATCGAGATGTGCGTCCAAGGCCTCTTAGGAATAGGCAAGGGCAACAACAATCCACTAGCCCGAGAACAACAAGGCTTGGCCCGAGCACAAACGTCACAAGACTGCACAAAGCCTCGCACATCTCGTGACAGGGAAGGCCACCAGAAGGACCTTGCCACCAAATCCCTGGTACCAAAAATGCCAGGATGACCTGCCAACGCAGAAGAATGAACCTCAGAGATGACTCTACTGGTCCAATCATCAGGAACAAACAGTTTATCAGGTGGGCAACGATCAGGTCTATCCGCCTGAAACTCCTGCAAGGCCCGCCGCAGGTCTGGAGAAACGGCTGACAATACCACTCCATCCTTAAGGATACCTGTGGGCTCAGAGTTACCAGGCGAGTCAGGCTCAAAACTCCTAGAAAGGGCATCCGCCTTAACATTCTTAGAACCCGGTAGGTATGACACCACAAAATTAAACCGAGAGAAAAATAATGACCAGCGCGCCTGTCTAGGATTCAGGCGCCTGGCGGTCTCAAGATAAACCAAATTTTTGTGGTCAGTCAATACCACCACCTGATGTCTGGCCCCCTCAAGCCAATGGCGCCACTCCTCAAAAGCCCACTTCATGGCCAAAAGCTCCCGATTCCCAACATCATAATTCCGCTCAGCGGGCGAAAATTTACGGGAAAAGAAGGCACAAGGCCTCATCACGGAGCAGTCAGAACTTTTCTGCGACAACACTGCCCCAGCTCCGATCTCAGAAGCGTCGACCTCAACCTGAAAAGGTAGAGCAACATCAGGCTGACGCAACACAGGGGCAGAGGAAAAACGGCGCTTAAGCTCCCGAAAGGCCTCCACAGCATCAGGGGACCAATCAGCAACATCAGCACCCTTCTTAGTCAAATTGGTCAATGGCTTAGCAATATCCGAAAAACCAGCAATAAATCGACGATAAAAGTTAGCAAAGCCCAAAAATTTCTGAAGACTCTTAAGAGAAGAGGGCTGCGTCCAATCACAAATAGCTTGAACCTTGACAGGATCCATTTCAATGGAAGAGGGGGAAAAAATATATCCCAAAAAGGAAATCCTCTGTACCCCAAAAACACACTTAGAACCCTTCACACACAAAGAATTAGACCGCAAAACCTGAAAAACCCTCCTGACTTGCTGGACATGAGAGTCCCAGTCATCCGAAAAAATCAGAATATCATCCAGATACACAATCATAAATTTATCCAAATAATCGCGAAAAATATCATGCATAAAGGACTGGAAAACTGACGGAGCATTTGAAAGACCAAAAGGCATCACTAAATACTCAAAGTGGCCCTCGGGCGTATTAAATGCGGTTTTCCACTCATCCCCCTGCCTGATTCGCACCAAATTATACGCCCCACGAAGGTCAATCTTAGAGAACCACTTGGCCCCCTTTATGCGAGCAAACAAATCAGTCAGCAACGGCAATGGGTATTGATATTTAACAGTGATTTTATTCAAAAGCCGATAATCAATACATGGTCTCAAAGAGCCGTCTTTTTTTGACACAAAGAAAAAACCGGCTCCTAAGGGAGATGACGATGGACGAATATGTCCCTTTTCCAAGGACTCCTTTATATATTCACGCATAGCAGCATGTTCAGGCACAGACAGATTAAATAAACGACCCTTTGGGTATTTACTACCCGGGATTAAATCTATGGCACAATCGCACTCTCGGTGCGGAGGTAACGAACCAAGCTTGGATTCTTCAAAGACATCACGATAGTCAGACAGGAACTCAGGAATTTCAGAGGGAATAGAAGATGAAATGGAAACCACAGGTACATCCCCATGAGCCCCCCTACATCCCCAGCTCAACACAGACATAGCTTTCCAGTCGAGGACTGGGTTGTGAGATTGCAGCCAAGGCAATCCTAGCACCAAATCATCATGTAGATTATACAGCACCAGAAAGCGAATAATCTCCTGGTGATCCGGATTAATACGCATAGTTACTTGTGTCCAGTATTGTGGTTTATTATTAGCCAATGGGGTGGAGTCAATCCCCTTCAGAGGAATAGGAGTCTCCAAAGGCTCTAAATCATACCCACAGCGTTTGGCAAAGGACCAATCCATAAGACTCAAAGCGACGCCAGAGTCGACATAGGCGTCCGTGGTAATAGATGACAAAGAGCAAATCAGGGTCACAGATAGAATAAACTTAGACGGTAAGGTGCAAATGGAAACAGATTTACCAAGCTTTTTAGTGCGCTTAGAGCATGCTGATATAACATGAGTAGAATCACCACAATAGAAACACAACCCATTTTTCCGTCTAAAATTCTGCCGCTCGCTTCGGGACAGAATTCTATCACACTGCATACTCTCTGGCGATTTCTCAGTGGACACCGCCAGATGGTGCACTGGTTTGCGCTCCCGCAAACGCCTATCGATCTGAATAGCCATTGTCATGGACTCATTCAGACCCACAGGCACAGGGAACCCCACCATAACATCCTTAATGGCATCAGAGAGACCCTCTCTGAAAGTCGCCGCCAGGGCGCACTCATTCCACTGAGTAAGCACAGACCATTTACGGAATCTTTGGCAGTAAATTTCCGCTTCATCTTGCCCCTGAGATAGGGACATCAAAGTTTTTTCTGCCTGAAGCTCCAAATGAGGTTCGTCATAAAGCAACCCCAAGGCCAGAAAAAACGCATCCACATTGAGCAACGCAGGATCCCCTGGTGTCAATGAAAAAGCCCAGTCTTGAGGGTCGCCCCGGAGCAAGGAAATCACAATCCTGACCTGCTGTGCAGGATCTCCGGCAGAGCGAGATTTCAGGGACAAAAATAATTTGCAATTATTTCGAAAATTCTGAAACCCAGATCTATTCCCCGAGAAAAATTCCGGCAAAGGAATTCTCGGCTCAGATACAGGTGCATGACAAACAAAATCTTGCAAATTTTGTACTTTCGTGGCGAGATTATTCAAACCTGCAGTTACACTCTGAAGATCCATTGCAAACAGGTGAACACAGAGCCATTCAAAGGAGAGAAAAAAAAAAAAAAAATTTCAGCAGACTACTTATTTCTCTCCTTTCTCAGCCAAGGATTTTAACCCTTTAGTGGGCCGGTCAAACTGTCATGATCTCAATGGCAAGAGATCATAGCATCAGCTTATATAGGAACTAGCTCTTGGAAGATGGAAACTGAGCTGACCATGAACTAAACCTAACGCACAACTAGCAGTGGCCGGGTAGCATGCCTACGTTGATTCTAGATGCCCAGCACCAGCCGGAGGACTAAATAAAACTAGCAGAGGAAAATATTAGTCCTAGCTCACCTCTAGAGAAATACCCCGAAAGGAGACAGAGGCCCCCCACATGTATTGGCGGTGAATCAAGATGAAATAACAAACGTAGTATGAAAATAGGTTTAGCAAATTTGAGGTCCACTTACTACATAGCAGAAGACAGGAAGGACACTTTCATGGTCAGCTAAAAACCCTATCAAAACACCATCCAGAAATTACTTTAAAACTCTGGCATTAACTCATAACACCAGAGTGGCAATTCCTGTTCACAAGAGCTTTCCAGACACAGTAACGAAACTACAGCTGTGAACTGGAACAAAAATGCAAAAACAAACATGGACAAGAGTCCAACTTATCTAGTAGTTGTCTAGGAGCAGGAACAAGCACAGAGAGGCTTCTGATAACATTGTTGACCGGCAAGCAACTAACAGAGCAGCAAGGTTATATAGCGACTCCCACATCTTGATGGGAACAGGTGAACAGAGAAGATGAAGACACCAGTTCAATTCCACCAGTAGCCACCGGGGGAGCCCAGAATCCAAATTCACAACAGCTGACACAGTTACTAGGCCCAAATAAGTAAGTAGGCTAAATGCAGTTCAAAATTTGCAACAGGAGTACACAGGCGGCATAGGTTTGTTCAGTGGAGGACAACTGTAAGGAGTGGCGCAGACAGACACAGGTAGTAGGCCTGAAATAAAAAAGTAGGCTAAATGCAGTTCAAAATTTGTAACAGGAGTACACAGGCGGCATAGCTTTGTTCAGTGGAGGACAACCGTAAGGACTGGCTGACACAGTTACTAGGCCCAAATAAGTAAGTAGGCTAAATGCAGTTCAAAATTTGTAACAGGAGGAGACAGGCAGCATAGCTTTGTTCAGTGGAGGACAACTGTAAGGAGTGGCGCAGACAGACACACGTAGTAGGCCTAAAATAAAAAAGTAGGCTAAATGCAGTTCAAAATTTGACACAGGAGTACACAGGCGGCATTGCTTTGTTCAGTGGAGAACAGCTGTAAGGAGTGGTGCAGACAGACACAAGTAGTGGGCCTAAAATAAAAAAGTAGGCTAAATGCAGTTCAAAATTTGTTACAGGAGTACACAGGCGGCATAGCTTTGTTCAGTGGAGAACAACTGTAAGGAGTGACGCAGACAGACACAAGTAGTAGGCCTAAAATAAAAAAGTAGGCTAAATGCAGTTCAAAATTTGTTACAGGAGTACACAGGCGGCATAGCTTTGTTCAGTGGAGGACAACTGTAAGGACTGGCTGACACAGTTACTAGGCCCAAATAAGTAAGTAGGCTAAATGCAGTTCAAAATTTTCAACAGGAGTACACAGGCGGCATAGCTTTGTTCAGTGGAGGACAACTGTAAGGACTGGCTGACACAGTTACTAGGCCCAAATAAGTAAGTAGGCTAAATGCAGTTCAAAATTTGTAACAGGAGTACACAGGCGGCATAGCTTTGTTCAGTGGAGGACAACTGTAACGAGTGGCGCAGACAGACACAGGTAGTAGGCCTGAAATAAAAAAGTAGGCTAAATGCAGTTCAAAATTTGTAACAGGAGTACACAGGCGGCATAGCTTTGTTCAGTGGAGGACAACCGTAAGGACTGGCTGACACAGTCACTAGGCCCAAATAAGTAAGTAGGCTAAATGCAGTTCAAAATTTGTAACAGGAGTAGACAGGCAGCATAGCTTTGCTCAGTGGAGGACAACTGTAAGGAGTGGCGCAGACAGACACAGGTAGTAAGCCTAAAATAAACAAGTAGGCTAAATGCAGTTCAAAATTTGACACAGGAGTACCCAGGCGGCATTGCTTTGTTCAGTGGAGAACAGCTGTAAGGAGTGGTGCAGACAGACACAAGTAGTGGGCCTAAAATAAAAAAGTAGGCTAAATGCAGTTCAAAATTTGTTACAGGAGTACACAGGCGGCATAGCTTTGTTCAGTGGAGAACAACTGTAAGGAGTGACGCAGACAGACACAAGTAGTAGGCCTAAAATAAAAAAGTAGGCTAAATGCAGTTCAAAATTTGTTACAGGAGTACACAGGCGGCATAGCTTTGTTCAGTGGAGGACAACTGTAAGGACTGGCTGACACAGTTACTAGGCCCAAATAAGTAAGTAGGCTAAATGCAGTTCAAAATTTTCAACAGGAGTACACAGGCGGCATAGCTTTGTTCAGTGGAGGACAACTGTAAGGACTGGCTGACACAGTTACTAGGCCCAAATAAGTAAGTAGGCTAAATGCAGTTCAAAATTTGTAACAGGAGTACACAGGCGGCATAGCTTTGTTCAGTGGAGGACAACTGTAACGAGTGGCGCAGACAGACACATGTAGTAGGCCTGAAATAAAAAAGTAGGCTAAATGCAGTTCAAAATTTGTAACAGGAGTACACAGGCGGCATAGCTTTGTTCAGTGGAGGACAACCGTAAGGACTGGCTGACACAGTTACTAGGCCCAAATAAGAAAGTAGGCTAATTGCAGTTCAAAATTTGTAACAGGAGTAGACAGGCAGCATAGCTTTGTTCAGTGGAGGACAACTGTAAGGAGTGGCGCAGACAGACACACGTTGTAGGCCTAAAATAAAAAAGTAGGCTAAATTCAGTTCAAAATTTGACACAGGAGTACACAGGCGGCATTGCTTTGTTCAGTGGAGAACAGCTGTAAGGAGTGGTGCAGACAGACACAAGTAGTGGGCCTAAAATAAAAAAGTAGGCTAAATGCAGTTCAAAATTTGTTACAGGAGTACACAGGCGGCATAGCTTTGTTCAGTGGAGAACAACTGTAAGGAGTGACGCAGACAGACACAAGTAGTAGGCCTAAAATAAAAAAGTAGGCTAAATGCAGTTCAAAATTTGTTACAGGAGTACACAGGCGGCATAGCTTTGTTCAGTGGAGGACAACTGTAAGGACTGGCTGACACAGTTACTAGGCCCAAATAAGTAAGTAGGCTAAATGCAGTTCAAAATTTTCAACAGGAGTACACAGGCGGCATAGCTTTGTTCAGTGGAGGACAACTGTAAGGACTGGCTGACACAGTTACTAGGCCCAAATAAGTAAGTAGGCTAAATGCAGTTCAAAATTTGTAACAGGAGTACACAGGCGGCATAGCTTTGTTCAGTGGAGGACAACTGTAACGAGTGGCGCAGACAGACACAGGTAGTAGGCCTGAAATAAAAAAGTAGGCTAAATGCAGTTCAAAATTTGTAACAGGAGTACACAGGCGGCATAGCTTTGTTCAGTGGAGGACAACCGTAAGGACTGGCTGACACAGTCACTAGGCCCAAATAAGTAAGTAGGCTAAATGCAGTTCAAAATTTGTAACAGGAGTAGACAGGCAGCATAGCTTTGCTCAGTGGAGGACAACTGTAAGGAGTGGCGCAGACAGACACAGGTAGTAGGCCTAAAATAAACAAGTAGGCTAAATGCAGTTCAAAATTTGACACAGGAGTACCCAGGCGGCATTGCTTTGTTCAGTGGAGAACAGCTGTAAGGAGTGGTGCAGACAGACACAAGTAGTGGGCCTAAAATAAAAAAGTAGGCTAAATGCAGTTCAAAATTTGTTACAGGAGTACACAGGCGGCATAGCTTTGTTCAGTGGAGAACAACTGTAAGGAGTGACGCAGACAGACACAAGTAGTAGGCCTAAAATAAAAAAGTAGGCTAAATGCAGTTCAAAATTTGTTACAGGAGTACACAGGCGGCATAGCTTTGTTCAGTGGAGGACAACTGTAAGGACTGGCTGACACAGTTACTAGGCCCAAATAAGTAAGTAGGCTAAATGCAGTTCAAAATTTTCAACAGGAGTACACAGGCGGCATAGCTTTGTTCAGTGGAGGACAACTGTAAGGACTGGCTGACACAGTTACTAGGCCCAAATAAGTAAGTAGGCTAAATGCAGTTCAAAATTTGTAACAGGAGTACACAGGCGGCATAGCTTTGTTCAGTGGAGGACAACTGTAACGAGTGGCGCAGACAGACACATGTAGTAGGCCTGAAATAAAAAAGTAGGCTAAATGCAGTTCAAAATTTGTAACAGGAGTACACAGGCGGCATAGCTTTGTTCAGTGGAGGACAACCGTAAGGACTGGCTGACACAGTTACTAGGCCCAAATAAGAAAGTAGGCTAATTGCAGTTCAAAATTTGTAACAGGAGTAGACAGGCAGCATAGCTGAGTTCAGTGGAGGACAACTGTAAGGAGTGGCGCAGACAGACACATGTTGTAGGCCTAAAATAAAAAAGTAGGCTAAATTCAGTTCAAAATTTGACACAGGAGTACACAGGCGGCATAGCTTTGTTCAGAGGAGAACAACTGTAAGGAGTGGCGCAGACAGACACAGTTAGTAGGCCTAAAATAAAAAAGTTTGCTAAATGCAGTTCAAAATTTGTAACAGGAGAACACAGGCGGCATAGCTTTGTTCTGTGGAGGACAACTGTAAGGACTGGCTGACACAGTTACTAGGCCCAAATAAGTAAGTAGGCTAAATGCAGTTCAAAATTTGTAACAGGAGTACACAGGCGGCATAGCTTTGTTCAGTGGAGGACAACTGTAACGAGTGGCGCAGACAGACACAGGTAGTAGGCCTGAAATAAAAAAGTAGGCTAAATGCAGTTCAAAATTTGTAACAGGAGTACACAGGCGGCATAGCTTTGTTCAGTGGAGGACAACCGTAAGGACTGGCTGACACAGTCACTAGGCCCAAATAAGTAAGTAGGCTAAATGCAGTTCAAAATTTGTAACAGGAGTAGACAGGCAGCATAGCTTTGCTCAGTGGAGGACAACTGTAAGGAGTGGCGCAGACAGACACAGGTAGTAGGCCTAAAATAAACAAGTAGGCTAAATGCAGTTCAAAATTTGACACATGAGTACACAGGCGGCATAGCTGTGTTCAGTGGAGAACAACTGTAAGGTGTGGCGCAGACAGACACAAGTAGTTTGCCTAAAATAAAAAAGAAGGCTAGATGCAGTTCAAAATTTGTTACAGGAGTACACAGGCGGCATAGCTTTGTTCAGTGGAGAACAACTGTAAGGAGTGGCTCAGACAGACACATGTAGTAGGCCTAAAATAAAAAAGTAGGCTAAATGCAGTTCAAAATTTGTTACAGGAGTACACAGGCGGCATAGCTTTGTTCAGTGGATGACAACTGTAAGGACTGGCTGACACAGTTACTAGGCCCAAATAAGTAAGTAGGCTAAATGCAGTTCAAAATTTGCAACAGGAGTATACAGGCGGCATAGTTTTGTTCAGTGGAGGACAACTGTAAGGACTGGCTGACACAGTTACTAGGCCCAAATAAGTAAGTAGGCTAAATGCAGTTCAAAATTTGTAACAGGAGTACACAGGCGGCATAGCTTTGTTCAGTGGAGGACAACTGTAACGAGTGGCGCAGACAGACACAGGTAGTAGGCCTGAAATAAAAAAGTAGGCTAAATGCAGTTCAAAATTTGTAACAGGAGTACACAGGCGGCATAGCTTTGTTCAGTGGAGGACAACCGTAAGGACGGGCTGACACAGTTACTAGGCCCAAATAAGTAAGTAGGTTAAATGCAGTTCAAAATTTGACACAGGAGTACACAGGCCACATAGCTTTGTTCAGTGGAGAACAACTGTAAGGAGTGGCGCAGACAGACACAGTTAGTAGGCCTAAAATAAAAAAGTTTGCTAAATGCAGTTCAAAATTTGTAACAGGAGTACACAGGCGGCATAGCTTTGTTCTGTGGAGGACAACTGTAAGGACTGGCTGACACAGTTACTAGGCCCAAATAAGTAAGTAGGCTAAATGCAGTTCAAAATTTGTAACAGGAGTACACAGGCGGCATAGCTTTGTTCAGTGGAGGACAACTGTAACGAGTAGCGCAGACAGACACAGGTAGTAGGCCTGAAATAAAAAAGTAGGCTAAATGCAGTTCAAAATTTGTAACAGGAGTACACAGGCGGCATAGCTTTGTTCAGTGGAGGACAACCGTAAGGACTGGCTGACACAGTTACTAGGCCCAAATAAGTAAGTAGGCTAAATGCAGTTCAAAATTTTTAACAGGAGTAGACAGGCAGCATAGCTTTGTTCAGTGGAGGACAACTGTAAGGAGTGGCGCAGACAGACACAGGTAGTAGGCCTAAAATAAAAAAGTAGGCTAAATGCAGTTCAAAATTTGACACAGGAGTACACAGGCGGCATAGCTTTGTTCAGTGGAGGACAACTGTAAGGACTGGCTGACACAGTTACTAGGCCCAAATAAGTAAGTAGGCTAAATGCAGTTCAAAATTTGCAACAGGAGTACACAGGCGGCATAGCTTTGTTCATTGGAGGACAACTGTAAGGACTGGCTGACACAGTTACAAGGCCCAAATAAGTAAGTAGGCTAAATGCAGTTCAAAATTTGTAACAGGAGTAGACAGGCAGCATAGCTTTGTTCAGTGGAGGACAACTGTAAGGAGTGGCGCAGACAGACACAGGTAGTAGGCCTAAAATAAAAAAGTAGGCTAAATGCAGTTCAAAATTTGACACAGGAGTACACAGGCGGCATAGCTTTGTTCAGTGGAGAACAACTGTAAGGAGTGGCGCACACAGACACAAGTAGTGGGCCTAAAATAAAAAAGTAGGCTAAATGCAGTTCAAAATTTGTTACAGGAGTACACAGTCGGCATAGCTTTGTTCAGTGGAGGACAACTGTAAGGTGTGGCGCAGACAGACACAAGTAGTAGGCCTAAAATAAAAAAGTAGGCTAAATGCAGTTCAAAATTTGTTACAGGAGTACACAGGCGGCATAGCTTTGTTCAGTGGAGGACAACTGTAAGGACTGGCTGACACAGTTACTAGGCCCAAATAAGTAAGTAGGCTAAATGCAGTTCAAAATTTTCAACAGGAGTACACAGGCGGCATAGCTTTGTTCAGTGGAGGACAACTGTAAGGACTGGCTGACACAGTTACTAGGCCCAAATAAGTAAGTAGGCTAAATGCAGTTCAAAATTTGTAACAGGAGTACACAGGCGGCATAGCTTTGTTCAGTGGAGGACAACTGTAACGAGTGGCGCAGACAGACACATGTAGTAGGCCTGAAATAAAAAAGTAGGCTAAATGCAGTTCAAAATTTGTAACAGGAGTACACAGGCGGCATAGCTTTGTTCAGTGGAGGACAACCATAAGGACTGGCTGACACAGTTACTAGGCCCAAATAAGAAAGTAGGCTAATTGCAGTTCAAAATTTGTAACAGGAGTAGACAGGCAGCATAGCTTTGTTCAGTGGAGGACAACTGTAAGGAGTGGCGCAGACAGACACACGTTGTAGGCCTAAAATAAAAAAGTAGGCTAAATTCAGTTCAAAATTTGACACAGGAGTACACAGGCGGCATAGCTTTGTTCAGTGGAGAACAACTGTAAGGAGTGGCGCAGACAGACACAGTTAGTAGGCCTAAAATAAAAAAGTTTGCTAAATGCAGTTCAAAATTTGTAACGGGAGTACACAGGCGGCATAGCTTTGTTCTGTGGAGGACAACTGTAAGGACTGGCTGACACAGTTACTAGGCCCAAATAAGTAAGTAGGCTAAATACAGTTCAAAATTTGTAACAGGAGTACACAGGCGGCATAGCTTTGTTCAGTGGAGGACAACTGTAACGAGTGGCGCAGACAGACACAGGTAGTAGGCCTGAAATAAAAAAGTAGGCTAAATGCAGTTCAAAATTTGTAACAGGAGTACACAGGCGGCATAGCTTTGTTCAGTGGAGGACATCCGTAAGGACTGGCTGACACAGTCACTAGGCCCAAATAAGTAAGTAGGCTAAATGCAGTTCAAAATTTGTAACAGGAGTAGACAGGCAGCAGGGCTTTGCTCAGTGGAGGACAACTGTAAGGAGTGGCGCAGACAGACACAGGTAGTAGGCCTAAAATAAAAAAGTAGGCTAAATGCAGTTCAAAATTTGACACAGGAGTACACAGGCGGCATAGCTGTGTTCAGTGGAGAACAACTGTAAGGTGTTGCGCAGACAGACACAAGTAGTGGGCCTAAAATAAAAAAGTAGGCTAAATGCAGTTCAAAATTTGTTACAGGAGTACACAGGCGGCATAGCTTTGTTCAGTGGAGAACAACTGTAAGGAGTGGCGCAGACAGACACAAGTAGTAGGCCTAAAATAAAAAAGTAGGCTAAATGCAGTTCAAAATTTGTTACAGGAGTACACAGGCGGCATAGCTTTGTTCAGTGGAGGACAACTGTAAGGACTGGCTGACACAGTTACTAGGCCCAAATAGGTAAGTAGGCTAAATGCAGTTTAAAATTTGCAACAGGAGTATACAGGCGGCATAGCTTTGTTCAGTGGAGGACAACTGTAAGGACTGGCTGACACAGTTACTAGGCCCAAATAAGTAAGTAGGCTAAATGCAGTTCAAAATTTGTAACAGGAGTACACAGGCGGCATAGCTTTGTTCAGTGGAGGACAACTGTAACGAGTGGCGCAGACAGACACAGGTAGTAGGCCTGAAATAAAAAAGTAGGCTAAATGCAGTTCAAAATTTGTAACAGGAGTACACAGGCGGCATAGCTTTGTTCAGTGGAGGACAACCGTAAGGACTGGCTGACACAGTTACTAGGCCCAAATAAGTAAGTAGGCTAAATGCAGTTCAAAATTTGTAACAGGAGTAGACAGGCAGCATAGCTTTGTTCAGTGGAGGACAACTGTAAGGAGTGGCGCAGACAGACACAGGTAGTAGGCCTAAAATAAAAAAGTAGGCTAAATGCAGTTCAAAATTTGACACAGGAGTACACAGGTGGCATAGCTTTGTTCAGTGGAGGACAACTGTAAGGACTGGCTGACACAATTACTAGGCCCAAATAAGTAAGTAGGCTAAATGCAGTTCAAAATTTGCAACAGGAGTACACAGGCGGCATAGCTTTGTTCATTGGAGGACAACTGTAAGGACTGGCTGACACAGTTACAAGGCCCAAATAAGTAAGTAGGCTAAATGCAGTTCAAAATTTGTAACAGGAGTAGACAGGCAGCATAGCTTTGTTCAGTGGAGGACAACTGTAAGGAGTGGCGCAGACAGACACAGGTAGTAGGCCTAAAATAAAAAAGTAGGCTAAATGCAGTTCAAAATTTGACACAGGAGTACACAGGCGGCATAGCTTTGTTCAGTGGAGAACAACTGTAAGGAGTGGCGCAGACAGACACAAGTAGTGGGCCTAAAATATAAAAGTAGGCTAAATGCAGTTCAAAATTTGTTACAGGAGTACACAGTCGGCATAGCTTTGTTCAGTGGAGGACAACTGTAAGGAGTGGCGCAGACAGACACAGTAGTAGGCCTAAAATAAAAAAGTATGCTAAATGCAGTTCAAAATTTGTTACAGGAGTACACAGGCGGCATAGCTTTGTTCAGTGGAGGACAACTGTAAGGACTGGCTGACACAGTTACTAGGCCCAAATAAGTAAGTAGGCTAAATGCAGTTAAAAATTTGCAACAGGAGTACACAGGCGGCATAGCTTTGTTCAGTGGAGGACAACTGTAAGGACTGGCTGACACAGTTACTAGGCCCAAAAAAGTAAGGAGGCTAAATGCAGTTCAAAATTTGCAACAGGAGTACACAGGCGGCATAGCATTGTTCAGTGGAGGACAACTGTAACGAGTGGCGCTGACAGACACATGTAGTAGGCCTGAAATAAAAAAGTAGGCTAAATGCAGTTCAAAATTTGTAACAGGAGTACACAGGCGGCATAGCTTTGTTCAGCGGAGGACAACCGTAAGGACTGGCTGACACAGTTACTAGGCCCAAATAAGTAAGTAGGCTAAATGCAGTTCAAAATTTGTAACAGGAGGAGACAGGCAGCATAGCTTTGTTCAGTGGAGGACAACTATAAGGAGTGGCGCAGACAGACAAAAGTAGTAGGCCTAAAATAAAAAAGTAGGCTAAATGCAGTTCAAAATTTGACACAGGAGTACACAGGCGGCACTGCTTTGTTCAGTGGAGAACAACTGTAAGGAGTGGTGCAGACAGACACAAGTAGTGGGCCTAAAATAAAAAAGTAGGCTAAATGCAGTTCAAAATTTGTTACAGGAGTACACAGGCGGCATAGCTTTGTTCATTGGAGGACAACTGTAAGGACTGGCTGACACAGTTACTAGGCCCAAATAAGTAAGTAGGCTAAATGCAGTTCAAAATTTGTAACAGGAGTAGACAGGCAGCATAGCTTTGTTCAGTGGAGGACAACTGTAAGGAGTGGCGCAGACAGACATGTAGTAGGCCTAAAATAAAAAAGTAGGCTAAATGCAATTCAAAGTTTGACACAGGAGTACACAGGCGGCATAGCTTTGTTCAGTGGAGAACAACTGTAAGGAGTGGCGCAGACAGACACAAGTAGTGGGCCTAAAATAAAAAACTAGGCTAAATGCAGTTCAAAATTTGTTACAGGAGTACACAGGCGGCATAGCTTTGTTCAGTGGAGAACAACTGTAAGGAGTGGTGCAGACAGACACAAGTAGTAGGCCTAAAATAAAAAAGTAGGCTAAATGCAGTTCAAAATTTGTTACAGGAGTACACAGGCGGCATAGCTTTGTTCAGTGGAGGACAACTGTAAGGACTGGCTGACACAGTTACTAGGCCCAAATAAGTAAGTAGGCTAAATGCATTTAAAAATTTGCAACAGGAGTACACAGGCGGCATAGCTTTGTTCAGTGGAGGACAACTGTAAGGACTGGCTGACACAGTTACTAGGCCCAAATAAGTAAGGAGGCTAAATGCAGTTCAAAATTTGCAACAGGAGTACACAGGCGGCATAGCATTGTTCAGTGGAGGACAACTGTAACGAGTGGCGCAGACAGACACAGGTAGTAGGCCTGAAATAAAAAAGTAGGCTAAATGCAGTTCAAAATTTGTAACAGGAGTACACAGGCGGCATAGCTTTGTTCAGCGGAGGACAACCGTAAGGACTGGCTGACACAGTTACTAGGCCCAAATAAGTAAGTAGGCTAAATGCAGTTCAAAATTTGTAACAGGAGGAGACAGGCAGCATAGCTTTGTTCAGTGGAGGACAACTATAAGGAGTGGCGCAGACAGACAAAAGTAGTAGGCCTAAAATAAAAAAGTAGGCTAAATGCAGTTCAAAATTTGACACAGGAGTACACAGGCGGCATTGCTTTGTTCAGTGGAGAACAACTGTAAGGAGTGGTGCAGACAGACACAAGTAGTGGGCCTAAAATAAAAAAGTAGGCTAAATGCAGTTCAAAATTTGTTACAGGAGTACACAGGCAGCATAGCTTTGTTCAGTGGAGAACAACTGTAAGGAGTGGCGCAGACAGACACAAGTAGTAGGCCTAAAATAAAAAAGTAGGCTAAATGCAGTTCAAAATTTGTTAGAGGAGTACACAGGCGGCATAGCTTTCTTCAGTGAAGGACAACTGTAAGGACTGGCTGACACAGTTACTAGGCCCAAATAAGTAAGTAGGCTAAATGCAGTTCAAAATTTTCAACAGGAGTACACAGGCGGCATAGCTTTGTTCAGTGGAGGACAACTGTAAGGACTGGCTGACACAGTTACTAGGCCCAAATAAGTAAGTAGGCTAAATGCAGTTCAAAATTTGTAACAGGAGTACACAGGCGGCATAGCTTTGTTCAGTGGAGGACAACTGTAAGGACTGGCTGACACAGTTACTAGGCCCAAATAAGTAAGTAGGCTAAATGCAGTTCAAAATTTGTAACAGGAGTAGACAGGCAGCATAGCGTTGTTCAGTGGAGGACAACTGTAAGGAGTGGCGCAGACAGACACAGGTTGTAGGCCTAAAATAAAAAAGTAGGCTAAATGCAGTTCAAAATTTGACACAGGAGTACACAGGCGGCATAGCTTTGTTCAGTGGAGAACAACTGTAAGGAGTGGCGCAGACAGACACAGTTAGTAGGCCTAAAATAAAAAAGTTTGCTAAATGCAGTTCAAAATTTGACACAGGAGTACACAGGCGGCATAGCTGTGTTCAGTGGAGAACAACTGTAAGGAGTGGCGCAGACAGACACAAGTAGTGGGTCTAAAATAAAAAAGAAGGCTAGATGCAGTTCAAAATTTGTTACAGGAGTACACAGGCGGCATAGCTTTGTTCAGTGGAGAACAACTGTAAGGAGTGGCGCAGACAGACACAGTTAGTAGGCCTAAAATAAAAAAGTTTGCTAAATGCAGTTCAAAATTTGTAACAGGAGTACACAGGCGGCATAGCTTTGTTCAGTGGAGGACAACTGTAAGGACTGGCTGACACAGTTACTAGGCCCAAATAAGTAAGTAGGCTAAATGCAGTTCAAAATTTGTAACAGGAGTAGACTGGCAGCATAGCTTTGTTCAGTGGAGGACAACTGTAAGGAGTGGCGCAGACAGACACAGGTAGTGGGCCTAAAATAAAAAAGTAGGCTAAATGCAGTTCAAAATTTGACACAGGAGTACACAGGCGGCATAGCTGTGTTCAGTGGAGAACAACTGTAAAGAGTGGCGCAGACAGACACAAGTAGTGGGTCTAAAATAAAAAAGAAGGCTAGATGCAGTTCAAAATTTGTTACAGGAGTACACAGGCGGCATAGCTTTGTTCAGTGGAGAACAACTGTAAGGAGTGGCGCAGACAGACACAGTTAGTAGGCCTAAAATAAAAAAGTTTGCTAAATGCAGTTCAAAATTTGGAACAGGAGTACACAGGCGGCATAGCTTTGTTCTGTGGAGGACAACTGTAAGGACTGGCTGACACAGTTACTAGGCCCAAATAAGTAAGTAGGCTAAATGCAGTTCAAAATTTGTAACAGGAGTACACAGGCAGCATAGCTTTGTTCAGTGGAGGACAACTGTAACGAGTGGCGCAGACAGACACAGGTAGTAGGCCTGAAATAAAAAAGTAGGCTAAATGCAGTTCAAAATTTGCAACAGGAGTACACAGGCGGCATAGCTTTGTTCAGTGGAGGACAACCGTAAGGACTGGCTGACACAGTCACTAGGCCCAAATAAGTAAGTAGGCTAATTGCAGTTCAAAATTTGTAACAGGAGTAGACAGGCAGCATAGCTTTGTTCAGTGGAGGACAACTGTAAGGAGTGGCGCAGACAGACACAGGTAGTAGGCCTAAAATAAAAAAGTAGGCTAAATGCAGTTCAAAATTTGACACAGGAGTACACAGGCGGCATAGCTGTGTTCAGTGGAGAACAACTGTAAGGAGTGGCGCAGACAGACACAAGTAGTAGGCCTAAAATAAAGAAGTAGGCTAAATGCAGTTCAAAATTTGTTACAGGAGTACACAGGCGGCATAGCTTTGTTCAGTGGAGGACAACTGTAAGGACTGGCTGACACAGTTACTAGGCCCAAATAAGTAAGTAGGCTAAATGCAGTTAAAATTTGCAACAGGAGTACACAGGCGGCATAGCTTTGTTCAGTGGAGGACAACTGTAAGGACTGGCTGACACAGTTACTAGGCCTAAATAAGTAAGGAGGCTAAATGCAGTTCAAAATTTGCAACAGGAGTACACAGGCGGCATAGCTTTGTTCAGTGGAGGACAACTGTAACGAGTGGCGCAGACAGACACAGGTAGTAGGCCTGAAATAAAAAAGTAGGCTAAATGCAGTTCAAAATTTGTAACAGGAGTACACAGGCGGCATAGCTTTGTTCAGTGGAGGACAACTGTAAGGACTGGCTGACACAGTTACTAGGCCCAAATAGGTAAGTAGGCTAAATGCAGTTCAAAATTTGCAACAGGAGTATACAGGCGGCATAGCTTTGTTCAGTGGAGGACAACTGTAAGGACTGGCTGACACAGTTACTAGGCCCAAATAAGTAAGTAGGCTAAATGCAGTTCAAAATTTGTAACAGGAGTACACAGGCGGCATAGCTTTGTTCAGTGGAGGACAACTGTAACGAGTGGCGCAGACAGACACAGGTAGTAGGCCTGAAATAAAAAAGTAGGCTAAATGCAGTTCAAAATTTGTAACAGGAGTACACAGGCGGCATAGCTTTGTTCAGTGGAGGACAACCGTAAGGACTGGCTGACACAGTTACTAGGCCCAAATAAGTAAGTAGGCTAAATGCAGTTCAAAATTTGTAACAGGAGTAGACAGGCAGCATAGCTTTGTTCAGTGGAGGACAACTGTAAGGAGTGGCGCAGACAGACACAGGTAGTAGGCCTAAA
Source organism: Ranitomeya variabilis (assembly GCF_051348905.1). NCBI lineage: Eukaryota > Metazoa > Chordata > Amphibia > Anura > Dendrobatidae > Ranitomeya > Ranitomeya variabilis. Next base: position 314,984,192 of record NC_135235.1, read on the forward strand.
ATAAAAAAGTAGGCTAAATGCAGTTCAAAATTTGACACAGGAGTACACAGGTGGCATAGCTTTGTTCAGTGGAGGACAACTGTAAGGACTGGCTGACACAATTACTAGGCCCAAATAAGTAAGTAGGCTAAATGCAGTTCAAAATTTGCAACAGGAGTACACAGGCGGCATAGCTTTGTTCATTGGAGGACAACTGTAAGGACTGGCTGACACAGTTACAAGGCCCAAATAAGTAAGTAGGCTAAATGCAGTTCAAAATTTGTAACAGGAGTAGACAGGCAGCATAGCTTTGTTCAGTGGAGGACAACTGTAAGGAGTGGCGCAGACAGACACAGGTAGTAGGCCTAAAATAAAAAAGTAGGCTAAATGCAGTTCAAAATTTGACACAGGAGTACACAGGCGGCATAGCTTTGTTCAGTGGAGAACAACTGTAAGGAGTGGCGCAGACAGACACAAGTAGTGGGTCTAAAATAAAAAAGAAGGCTAGATGCAGTTCAAAATTTGTTACAGGAGTACACAGGCGGCATAGCTTTGTTCAGTGGAGAACAACTGTAAGGAGTGGCGCAGACAGACACAGTTAGTAGGCCTAAAATAAAAAAGTTTGCTAAATGCAGTTCAAAATTTGGAACAGGAGTACACAGGCGGCATAGCTTTGTTCTGTGGAGGACAACTGTAAGGACTGGCTGACACAGTTACTAGGCCCAAATAAGTAAGTAGGCTAAATGCAGTTCAAAATTTGTAACAGGAGTACACAGGCAGCATAGCTTTGTTCAGTGGAGGACAACTGTAACGAGTGGCGCAGACAGACACAGGTAGTAGGCCTGAAATAAAAAAGTAGGCTAAATGCAGTTCAAAATTTGCAACAGGAGTACACAGGCGGCATAGCTTTGTTCAGTGGAGGACAACCGTAAGGACTGGCTGACACAGTCACTAGGCCCAAATAAGTAAGTAGGCTAATTGCAGTTCAAAATTTGTAACAGGAGTAGACAGGCAGCATAGCTTTGTTCAGTGGAGGACAACTGTAAGGAGTGGCGCAGACAGACACAGGTAGTAGGCCTAAAATAAAAAAGTAGGCTAAATGCAGTTCAAAATTTGACACAGGAGTACACAGGCGGCATAGCTGTGTTCAGTGGAGAACAACTGTAAGGAGTGGCGCAGACAGACACAAGTAGTAGGCCTAAAATAAAGAAGTAGGCTAAATGCAGTTCAAAATTTGTTACAGGAGTACACAGGCGGCATAGCTTTGTTCAGTGGAGGACAACTGTAAGGACTGGCTGACACAGTTACTAGGCCCAAATAAGTAAGTAGGCTAAATGCAGTTAAAATTTGCAACAGGAGTACACAGGCGGCATAGCTTTGTTCAGTGGAGGACAACTGTAAGGACTGGCTGACACAGTTACTAGGCCTAAATAAGTAAGGAGGCTAAATGCAGTTCAAAATTTGCAACAGGAGTACACAGGCGGCATAGCTTTGTTCAGTGGAGGACAACTGTAACGAGTGGCGCAGACAGACACAGGTAGTAGGCCTGAAATAAAAAAGTAGGCTAAATGCAGTTCAAAATTTGTAACAGGAGTACACAGGCGGCATAGCTTTGTTCAGTGGAGGACAACTGTAAGGACTGGCTGACACAGTTACTAGGCCCAAATAGGTAAGTAGGCTAAATGCAGTTCAAAATTTGCAACAGGATTATACAGGCGGCATAGCTTTGTTCAGTGGAGGACAACTGTAAGGACTGGCTGACACAGTTACTAGGCCCAAATAAGTAAGTAGGCTAAATGCAGTTCAAAATTTGTAACAGGAGTACACAGGCGGCATAGCTTTGTTCAGTGGAGGACAACTGTAACGAGTGGCGCAGACAGACACAGGTAGTAGGCCTGAAATAAAAAAGTAGGCTAAATGCAGTTCAAAATTTGTAACAGGAGTACACAGGCGGCATAGCTTTGTTCAGTGGAGGACAACCGTAAGGACTGGCTGACACAGTTACTAGGCCCAAATAAGTAAGTAGGCTAAATGCAGTTCAAAATTTGTAACAGGAGTAGACAGGCAGCATAGCTTTGTTCAGTGGAGGACAACTGTAAGGAGTGGCGCAGACAGACACAGGTAGTAGGCCTAAAATAAAAAAGTAGGCTAAATGCAGTTCAAAATTTGACACAGGAGTACACAGGTGGCATAGCTTTGTTCAGTGGAGGACAACTGTAAGGACTGGCTGACACAATTACTAGGCCCAAATAAGTAAGTAGGCTAAATGCAGTTCAAAATTTGCAACAGGAGTACACAGGCGGCATAGCTTTGTTCATTGGAGGACAACTGTAAGGACTGGCTGACACAGTTACAAGGCCCAAATAAGTAAGTAGGCTAAATGCAGTTCAAAATTTGTAACAGGAGTAGACAGGCAGCATAGCTTTGTTCAGTGGAGGACAACTGTAAGGAGTGGCGCAGACAGACACAGGTAGTAGGCCTAAAATAAAAAAGTAGGCTAAATGCAGTTCAAAATTTGACACAGGAGTACACAGGCGGCATAGCTTTGTTCAGTGGAGAACAACTGTAAGGAGTGGCGCAGACAGACACAAGTAGTGGGCCTAAAATATAAAAGTAGGCTAAATGCAGTTCAAAATTTGTTACAGGAGTACACAGTCGGCATAGCTTTGTTCAGTGGAGGACAACTGTAAGGAGTGGCGCAGACAGACACAGTAGTAGGCCTAAAATAAAAAAGTATGCTAAATGCAGTTCAAAATTTGTTACAGGAGTACACAGGCGGCATAGCTTTGTTCAGTGGAGGACAACTGTAAGGACTGGCTGACACAGTTACTAGGCCCAAATAAGTAAGTAGGCTAAATGCAGTTCAAAATTTGCAACAGGAGTACACATGCGGCATAGCTTTGTTCATTGGAGGACAACTGTAAGGACTGGCTGACACAGTTACTAGGCCCAAATAAGTAAGTAGGCTAAATGCAGTTCAAAATTTGTAACAGGAGTAGACAGGCAGCATAGCTTTGTTCAGTGGAGGACTACTGTAAGGAGTGGCGCAGACAGACATGTAGTAGGCCTAAAATAAAAAAGTAGGCTAAATGCAGTTCAAAGTTTGACACAGGAGTACACAGGCGGCATAGCTTTGTTCAGTGGAGAACAACTGTAAGGAGTGGCGCAGACAGACACAAGTAGTGGGCCTAAAATAAAAAAGTAGGCTAAATGCAGTTCAAAATTTGTTACAGGAGTACACAGGCGGCATAGCTTTGTTCAGTGGAGAACAACTGTAAGGAGTGGCGCAGACAGACACAAGTAGTAGGCCTAAAATAAAAAAGTAGGCTAAATGCAGTTCAAAATTTGTTACAGGAGTACACAGGCGGCATAGCTTTGTTCAGTGGAGGACAACTGTAAGGACTGGCTGACACAGTTACTAGGCCCAAATAAGTAAGTAGGCTAAATGCAGTTAAAAATTTGCAACAGGAGTACACAGGCGGCATAGCTTTGTTCAGTGGAGGACAACTGTAAGGACTGGCTGACACAGTTACTAGGCCCAAAAAAGTAAGGAGGCTAAATGCAGTTCAAAATTTGCAACAGGAGTACACAGGCGGCATAGCATTGTTCAGTGGAGGACAACTGTAACGAGTGGCGCAGACAGACACATGTAGTAGGCCTGAAATAAAAAAGTAGGCTAAATGCAGTTCAAAATTTGTAACAGGAGTACACAGGCGGCATAGCTTTGTTCAGCGGAGGACAACCGTAAGGACTGGCTGACACAGTTACTAGGCCCAAATAAGTAAGTAGGCTAAATGCAGTTCAAAATTTGTAACAGGAGGAGACAGGCAGCATAGCTTTGTTCAGTGGAGGACAACTATAAGGAGTGGCGCAGACAGACAAAAGTAGTAGGCCTAAAATAAAAAAGTAGGCTAAATGCAGTTCAAAATTTGACACAGGAGTACACAGGCGGCATTGCTTTGTTCAGTGGAGAACAACTGTAAGGAGTGGTGCAGACAGACACAAGTAGTGGGCCTAAAATAAAAAAGTAGGCTAAATGCAGTTCAAAATTTGTTACAGGAGTACACAGGCGGCATAGCTTTGTTCAGTGGAGAACAACTGTAAGGAGTGGTGCAGACAGACACAAGTAGTAGGCCTAAAATAAAAAAGTAGGCTAAATGCAGTTCAAAATTTGTTACAGGAGTACACAGGCGGCATAGCTTTGTTCAGTGGAGGACAACTGTAAGGACTGGCTGACACAGTTACTAGGCCCAAAAAAGTAAGGAGGCTAAATGCAGTTCAAAATTTGCAACAGGAGTACACAGGCGGCATAGCATTGTTCAGTGGAGGACAACTGTAACGAGTGGCGCAGACAGACACATGTAGTAGGCCTGAAATAAAAAAGTAGGCTAAATGCAGTTCAAAATTTGTAACAGGAGTACACAGGCGGCATAGCTTTGTTCAGCGGAGGACAACCGTAAGGACTGGCTGACACAGTTACTAGGCCCAAATAAGTAAGTAGGCTAAATGCAGTTCAAAATTTGTAACAGGAGGAGACAGGCAGCATAGCTTTGTTCAGTGGAGGACAACTATAAGGAGTGGCGCAGACAGACAAAAGTAGTAGGCCTAAAATAAAAAAGTAGGCTAAATGCAGTTCAAAATTTGACACAGGAGTACACAGGCGGCATTGCTTTGTTCAGTGGAGAACAACTGTAAGGAGTGGTGCAGACAGACACAAGTAGTGGGCCTAAAATAAAAAAGTAGGCTAAATGCAGTTCAAAATTTGTTACAGGAGTACACAGGCGGCATAGCTTTGTTCAGTGGAGAACAACTGTAAGGAGTGGTGCAGACAGACACAAGTAGTAGGCCTAAAATAAAAAAGTAGGCTAAATGCAGTTCAAAATTTGTTACAGGAGTACACAGGCGGCATAGCTTTGTTCAGTGGAGGACAACTGTAAGGACTGGCTGACACAGTTACTAGGCCCAAATAAGTAAGTAGGCTAAATGCATTTAAAAATTTGCAACAGGAGTACACAGGCGGCATAGCTTTGTTCAGTGGAGGACAACTGTAAGGACTGGCTGACACAGTTACTAGGCCCAAATAAGTAAGGAGGCTAAATGCAGTTCAAAATTTGCAACAGGAGTACACAGGCGGCATAGCATTGTTCAGTGGAGGACAACTGTAACGAGTGGCGCAGACAGACACAGGTAGTAGGCCTGAAATAAAAAAGTAGGCTAAATGCAGTTCAAAATTTGTAACATGAGTACACAGGCGGCATAGCTTTGTTCAGCGGAGGACAACCGTAAGGACTGGCTGACACAGTTACTAGGCCCAAATAAGTAAGTAGGCTAAATGCAGTTCAAAATTTGTAACAGGAGGAGACAGGCAGCATAGCTTTGTTCAGTGGAGGACAACTATAAGGAGTGGCGCAGACAGACAAAAGTAGTAGGCCTAAAATAAAAAAGTAGGCTAAATGCAGTTCAAAATTTGACACAGGAGTACACAGGCGGCATTGCTTTGTTCAGTGGAGAACAACTGTAAGGAGTGGTGCAGACAGACACAAGTAGTGGGCCTAAAATAAAAAAGTAGGCTAAATGCAGTTCAAAATTTGTTACAGGAGTACACAGGCAGCATAGCTTTGTTCAGTGGAGAACAACTGTAAGGAGTGGCGCAGACAGACACAAGTAGTAGGCCTAAAATAAAAAAGTAGGCTAAATGCAGTTCAAAATTTGTTAGAGGAGTACACAGGCGGCATAGCTTTGTTCAGTGAAGGACAACTGTAAGGACTGGCTGACACAGTTACTAGGCCCAAATAAGTAAGTAGGCTAAATGCAGTTCAAAATTTTCAACAGGAGTACACAGGCGGCATAGCTTTGTTCAGTGGAGGACAACTGTAAGGACTGGCTGACACAGTTACTAGGCCCAAATAAGTAAGTAGGCTAAATGCAGTTCAAAATTTGTAACAGGAGTACACAGGCGGCATAGCTTTGTTCAGTGGAGGACAACTGTAAGGACTGGCTGACACAGTTACTAGGCCCAAATAAGTAAGTAGGCTAAATGCAGTTCAAAATTTGCAACAGGAGTACACAGGCGGCATAGCTTTGTTCATTGGAGGACAACTGTAAGGACTGGCTGACACAGTTACTAGGCCCAAATAAGTAAGTAGGCTAAATGCAGTTCAAAATTTGTAACAGGAGTAGACAGGCAGCATAGCTTTGTTCAGTGGAGGACTACTGTAAGGAGTGGCGCAGACAGACATGTAGTAGGCCTAAAATAAAAAAGTAGGCTAAATGCAGTTCAAAGTTTGACACAGGAGTACACAGGCGGCATAGCTTTGTTCAGTGGAGAACAACTGTAAGGAGTGGCGCAGACAGACACAAGTAGTGGGCCTAAAATAAAAAAGTAGGCTAAATGCAGTTCAAAATTTGTTACAGGAGTACACAGGCGGCATAGCTTTGTTCAGTGGAGAACAACTGTAAGGAGTGGCGCAGACAGACACAAGTAGTAGGCCTAAAATAAAAAAGTAGGCTAAATGCAGTTCAAAATTTGTTACAGGAGTACACAGGCGGCATAGCTTTGTTCAGTGGAGGACAACTGTAAGGACTGGCTGACACAGTTACTAGGCCCAAATAAGTAAGTAGGCTAAATGCAGTTAAAAATTTGCAACAGGAGTACACAGGCGGCATAGCTTTGTTCAGTGGAGGACAACTGTAAGGACTGGCTGACACAGTTACTAGGCCCAAAAAAGTAAGGAGGCTAAATGCAGTTCAAAATTTGCAACAGGAGTACACAGGCGGCATAGCATTGTTCAGTGGAGGACAACTGTAACGAGTGGCGCAGACAGACACATGTAGTAGGCCTGAAATAAAAAAGTAGGCTAAATGCAGTTCAAAATTTGTAACAGGAGTACACAGGCGGCATAGCTTTGTTCAGCGGAGGACAACCGTAAGGACTGGCTGACACAGTTACTAGGCCCAAATAAGTAAGTAGGCTAAATGCAGTTCAAAATTTGTAACAGGAGGAGACAGGCAGCATAGCTTTGTTCAGTGGAGGACAACTATAAGGAGTGGCGCAGACAGACAAAAGTAGTAGGCCTAAAATAAAAAAGTAGGCTAAATGCAGTTCAAAATTTGACACAGGAGTACACAGGCGGCATTGCTTTGTTCAGTGGAGAACAACTGTAAGGAGTGGTGCAGACAGACACAAGTAGTGGGCCTAAAATAAAAAAGTAGGCTAAATGCAGTTCAAAATTTGTTACAGGAGTACACAGGCGGCATAGCTTTGTTCATTGGAGGACAACTGTAAGGACTGGCTGACACAGTTACTAGGCCCAAATAAGTAAGTAGGCTAAATGCAGTTCAAAATTTGTAACAGGAGTAGACAGGCAGCATAGCTTTGTTCAGTGGAGGACAACTGTAAGGAGTGGCGCAGACAGACATGTAGTAGGCCTAAAATAAAAAAGTAGGCTAAATGCAGTTCAAAGTTTGACACAGGAGTACACAGGCGGCATAGCTTTGTTCAGTGGAGAACAACTGTAAGGAGTGGCGCAGACAGACACAAGTAGTGGGCCTAAAATAAAAAAGTAGGCTAAATGCAGTTCAAAATTTGTTACAGGAGTACACAGGCGGCATAGCTTTGTTCAGTGGAGAACAACTGTAAGGAGTGGTGCAGACAGACACAAGTAGTAGGCCTAAAATAAAAAAGTAGGCTAAATGCAGTTCAAAATTTGTTACAGGAGTACACAGGCGGCATAGCTTTGTTCAGTGGAGGACAACTGTAAGGACTGGCTGACACAGTTACTAGGCCCAAATAAGTAAGTAGGCTAAATGCATTTAAAAATTTGCAACAGGAGTACACAGGCGGCATAGCTTTGTTCAGTGGAGGACAACTGTAAGGACTGGCTGACACAGTTACTAGGCCCAAATAAGTAAGGAGGCTAAATGCAGTTCAAAATTTGCAACAGGAGTACACAGGCGGCATAGCATTGTTCAGTGGAGGACAACTGTAACGAGTGGCGCAGACAGACACAGGTAGTAGGCCTGAAATAAAAAAGTAGGCTAAATGCAGTTCAAAATTTGTAACAGGAGTACACAGGCGGCATAGCTTTGTTCAGCGGAGGACAACCGTAAGGACTGGCTGACACAGTTACTAGGCCCAAATAAGTAAGTAGGCTAAATGCAGTTCAAAATTTGTAACAGGAGGAGACAGGCAGCATAGCTTTGTTCAGTGGAGGACAACTATAAGGAGTGGCGCAGACAGACAAAAGTAGTAGGCCTAAAATAAAAAAGTAGGCTAAATGCAGTTCAAAATTTGACACAGGAGTACACAGGCGGCATTGCTTTGTTCAGTGGAGAACAACTGTAAGGAGTGGTGCAGACAGACACAAGTAGTGGGCCTAAAATAAAAAAGTAGGCTAAATGCAGTTCAAAATTTGTTACAGGAGTACACAGGCGGCATAGCTTTGTTCAGTGGAGAACAACTGTAAGGAGTGGCGCAGACAGACACAAGTAGTAGGCCTAAAATAAAAAAGTAGGCTAAATGCAGTTCAAAATTTGTTAGAGGAGTACACAGGCGGCATAGCTTTGTTCAGTGAAGGACAACTGTAAGGACTGGCTGACACAGTTACTAGGCCCAAATAAGTAAGTAGGCTAAATGCAGTTCAAAATTTTCAACAGGAGTACACAGGCGGCATAGCTTTGTTCAGTGGAGGACAACTGTAAGGACTGGCTGACACAGTTACTAGGCCCAAATAAGTAAGTAGGCTAAATGCAGTTCAAAATTTGTAACAGGAGTACACAGGCGGCATAGCTTTGTTCAGTGGAGGACAACTGTAAGGACTGGCTGACACAGTTACTAGGCCCAAATAAGTAAGTAGGCTAAATGCAGTTCAAAATTTGTAACAGGAGTAGACAGGCAGCATAGCGTTGTTCAGTGGAGGACAACTGTAAGGAGTGGCGCAGACAGACACAGGTTGTAGGCCTAAAATAAAAAAGTAGGCTAAATGCAGTTCAAAATTTGACACAGGAGTACACAGGCGGCATAGCTTTGTTCAGTGGAGAACAACTGTAAGGAGTGGCGCAGACAGACACAGTTAGTAGGCCTAAAATAAAAAAGTTTGCTAAATGCAGTTTAAAATTTGACACAGGAGTACACAGGCGGCATAGCTGTGTTCAGTGGAGAACAACTGTAAGGAGTGGCGCAGACAGACACAAGTAGTGGGTCTAAAATAAAAAAGAAGGCTAGATGCAGTTCAAAATTTGTTACAGGAGTACACAGGCGGCATAGCTTTGTTCAGTGGAGAACAACTGTAAGGAGTGGCGCAGACAGACACAGTTAGTAGGCCTAAAATAAAAAAGTTTGCTAAATGCAGTTCAAAATTTGTAACAGGAGTACACAGGCGGCATAGCTTTGTTCAGTGGAGGACAACTGTAAGGACTGGCTGACACAGTTACTAGGCCCAAATAAGTAAGTAGGCTAAATGCAGTTCAAAATTTGTAACAGGAGTAGACTGGCAGCATAGCTTTGTTCAGTGGAGGACAACTGTAAGGAGTGGCGCAGACAGACACAGGTAGTGGGCCTAAAATAAAAAAGTAGGCTAAATGCAGTTCAAAATTTGACACAGGAGTACACAGGCGGCATAGCTGTGTTCAGTGGAGAACAACTGTAAGGAGTGGCGCAGACAGACACAAGTAGTGGGTCTAAAATAAAAAAGAAGGCTAGATGCAGTTCAAAATTTGTTACAGGAGTACACAGGCGGCATAGCTTTGTTCAGTGGAGAACAACTGTAAGGAGTGGCGCAGACAGACACAGTTAGTAGGCCTAAAATAAAAAAGTTTGCTAAATGCAGTTCAAAATTTGTAACAGGAGTACACAGGCGGCATAGCTTTGTTCTGTGGAGGACAACTGTAAGGACTGGCTGACACAGTTACTAGGCCCAAATAAGTAAGTAGGCTAAATGCAGTTCAAAATTTGTAACAGGAGTACACAGGCAGCATAGCTTTGTTCAGTGGAGGACAACTGTAACGAGTGGCGCAGACAGACACAGGTAGTAGGCCTGAAATAAAAAAGTAGGCTAAATGCAGTTCAAAATTTGCAACAGGAGTACACAGGCGGCATAGCTTTGTTCAGTGGAGGACAACCGTAAGGACTGGCTGACACAGTCACTAGGCCCAAATAAGTAAGTAGGCTAATTGCAGTTCAAAATTTGTAACAGGAGTAGACAGGCAGCATAGCTTTGTTCAGTGGAGGACAACTGTAAGGAGTGGCGCAGACAGACACAGGTAGTAGGCCTAAAATAAAAAAGTAGGCTAAATGCAGTTCAAAATTTGACACAGGAGTACACAGGCGGCATAGCTGTGTTCAGTGGAGAACAACTGTAAGGAGTGGCGCAGACAGACACAAGTAGTAGGCCTAAAATAAAGAAGTAGGCTAAATGCAGTTCAAAATTTGTTACAGGAGTACACAGGCGGCATAGCTTTGTTCAGTGGAGGACAACTGTAAGGACTGGCTGACACAGTTACTAGGCCCAAATAAGTAAGTAGGCTAAATGCAGTTTAAAATTTGCAACAGGAGTATACAGGCGGCATAGCTTTGTTCAGTGGAGGACAACTGTAAGGACTGGCTGACACAGTTACTAGGCCCAAATAAGTAAGTAGGCTAAACGCAGTTAAAATTTGCAACAGGAGTACACAGGCGGCATAGCTTTGTTCAGTGGAGGACAACTGTAAGGACTGGCTGACACAGTTACTAGGCCTAAATAAGTAAGGAGGCTAAATGCAGTTCAAAATTTGCAACAGGAGTACACAGGCGGCATAGCTTTGTTCAGTGGAGGACAACTGTAACGAGTGGCGCAGACAGACACAGGTAGTAGGCCTGAAATAAAAAAGTAGGCTAAATGCAGTTCAAAATTTGTAACAGGAGTACACAGGCGGCATAGCTTTGTTCAGTGGAGGACAACCGTAAGGACTGGCTGACACAGTTACTAGGCCCAAATAAGTAAGTAGGCTAAATGCAGTTCAAAATTTGTAACAGGAGGAGACAGGCAGCATAGCTTTGTTCAGTGGAGGACAACTATAAGGAGTGGCGCAGACAGACACAAGTAGTAGGCCTAAAATAAAAAAGTAGGCTAAATGCAGTTCAAAATTTGACACAGGAGTACACAGGCAGCATTGCTTTGTTCAGTGGAGAACAACTGTAAGGAGTGGTGCAGACAGACACAAGTAGTGGGCCTAAAATAAAAAAGTAGGCTAAATGCAGTTCAAAATTTGTTACAGGAGTACACAGGCGGCATAGCTTTGTTCAGTGGAGAACAACTGTAAGGAGTGGCGCAGACAGACGCATGTAGTAGGCCTAAAATAAAAAAGTAGGCTAAATGCAGTTCAAAATTTGTTACAGGAGTACACAGGCGGCATAGCTTTGTTCAGTGGAGGACACCTGTAAGGACTGGCTGACACAGTTACTAGGCCCAAATAAGTAAGTAGGCTAAATGCAGTTCAAAATTTTCAACAGGAGTACACAGGCGGCATAGCTTTGTTCAGTGGAGGACAACTGTAAGGACTGGCTGACACAGTTACTAGGCCCAAATAAGTAAGTAGGCTAAATGCAGTTCAAAATTTGCAACAGGAGTATACAGGCGGCATTGCTTTGTTCAGTGGAGGACAACTGTAAGGACTGGCTGACACAGTTACTAGGCCCAAATAAGTAAGTAGGCTAAATGCAGTTAAAAATTTGCAACAGGAGTACACAGGCGGCATAGCTTTGTTCAGTGGAGGACAACTGTAAGGACTGGCTGACACAGTTACTAGGCTCAAATAAGTAAGGAGGCTAAATGCAGTTCAAAATTTGCAACAGGAGTACACAGGCGGCATAGCTTTGTTCAGTGGAGGACAACTGTAACGAGTGGCGCAGACAGACACAGGTAGTAGGCCTGAAATAAAAAAGTAGGCTAAATGCAGTTCAAAATTTGTAACAGGAGTACACAGGCGGCATAGCTTTGTTCAGTGGAGGACAACCGTAAGGACTGGCTGACACAGTTACTAGGCCCAAATAAGTAAGTAGGCTAAATGCAGTTCAAAATTTGTAACAGGAGGAGACAGGCAGCATAGCTTTGTTCAGTGGAGGACAACTATAAGGAGTGGCGCAGACAGACACAAGTAGTAGGCCTAAAATAAAAAAGTAGGCTAAATGCAGTTCAAAATTTGACACAGGAGTACACAGGCAGCATTGCTTTGTTCAGTGGAGAACAACTGTAAGGAGTGGTGCAGACAGACACAAGTAGTGGGCCTAAAATAAAAAAGTAGGCTAAATGCAGTTCAAAATTTGTTACAGGAGTACACAGGCGGCATAGCTTTGTTCAGTGGAGAACAACTGTAAGGAGTGGCGCAGACAGACGCAAGTAGTAGGCCTAAAATAAAAAAGTAGGCTAAATGCAGTTCAAAATTTGTTACAGGAGTACACAGGCGGCATAGCTTTGTTCAGTGGAGGACAACTGTAAGGACTGGCTGACACAGTTACTAGGCCCAAATAAGTAAGTAGGCTAAATGCAGTTCAAAATTTTCAACAGGAGTACACAGGCGGCATAGCTTTGTTCAGTGGAGGACAACTGTAAGGACTGGCTGACACAGTTACTAGGCCCAAATAAGTAAGTAGGCTAAATGCAGTTCAAAATTTGTAACAGGAGTACACAGGCGGCATAGCTTTGTTCAGTGGAGGACAACTGTATGGAGTGGCGCAGACAGACACATGTTGTAGGCCTAAAATAAAAAAGTAGGCTAAATGCAGTTCAAAATTTGACACAGGAGTACACAGGCGGCATAGCTTTGTTCAGTGGAGAACAACTGTAAGGAGTGGCGCAGACAGACACAGTTAGTAGGCCTAAAATAAAAAAGTTTGCTAAATGCAGTTCAAAATTTGTAACAGGAGTACACAGGCGGCATAGCTTTGTTCTGTGGAGGACAACTGTAAGGACTGGCTGACACAGTTACTAGGCCCAAATAAGTAAGTAGGCTAAATGCAGTTCAAAATTTGTAACAGGAGTACACAGGCGGCATAGCTTTGTTCAGTGGAGGACAACTGTAACGAGTGGCGCAGACAGACACAGGTAGTAGGCCTGAAATAAAAAAGTAGGCTAAATGCAGTTCAAAATTTGTAACAGGAGTACACAGGCGGCATAGCTTTGTTCAGTGGAGGACAACCGTAAGGACTGGCTGACACAGTTACTAGGCCCAAATAAGTAAGTAGGCTAAATGCAGTTCAAAATTTGTAACAGGAGTAGACTGGCAACATAGCTTTGTTCAGTGGAGGACAACTATAAGGAGTGGCGCAGACAGACACAAGTAGTAGGCCTAAAATAAAAAAGTAGGCTAAATGCAGTTCAAAATTTGACACAGGAGTACACAGGCAGCATTGCTTTGTTCAGTGGAGAACAACTGTAAGGAGTGGTGCAGACAGACACAAGTAGTGGGCCTAAAATAAAAAAGTAGGCTAAATGCAGTTCAAAATTTGTTACAGGAGTACACAGGCGGCATAGCTTTGTTCAGTGGAGAACAACTGTAAGGAGTGGCGCAGACAGACGCAAGTAGTAGGCCTAAAATAAAAAAGTAGGCTAAATGCAGTTCAAAATTTGTTACAGGAGTACACAGGCGGCATAGCTTTGTTCAGTGGAGGACAACTGTAAGGACTGGCTGACACAGTTACTAGGCCCAAATAAGTAAGTAGGCTAAATGCAGTTCAAAATTTTCAACAGGAGTACACAGGCGGCATAGCTTTGTTCAGTGGAGGACAACTGTAAGGACTGGCTGACACAGTTACTAGGCCCAAATAAGTAAGTAGGCTAAATGCAGTTCAAAATTTGTAACAGGAGTACACAGGCGGCATAGCTTTGTTCAGTGGAGGACAACTGTAAGGACTGGCTGACACAGTTACTAGGCCCAAATAAGTAAGTAGGCTAAATGCAGTTCAAAATTTGTAACAGGAGTAGACAGGCAGCATAGCGTTGTTCAGTGGAGGACAACTGTATGGAGTGGCGCAGACAGACACAGGTTGTAGGCCTAAAATAAAAAAGTAGGCTAAATGCAGTTCAAAATTTGACACAGGAGTACACAGGCGGCATAGCTTTGTTCAGTGGAGGACAACTGTAAGGACTGGCTGACACAGTTACTAGGCCCAAATAAGCAAGTAGGCTAAATGCAGTTCAAAATTTTCAACAGGAGTACACAGGCGGCATAGCTTTGTTCAGTGGAGGACAACTGTAAGGACTGGCTGACACAGTTACTAGGCCCAAATAAGTAAGTAGGCTAAATGCAGTTCAAAATTTGTAACAGGAGTACACAGGCGGCATAGCTTTGTTCAGTGGAGGACAACTGTAAGGACTGGCTGACACAGTTACTAGGCCCAAATAAGTAAGTAGGCTAAATGCAGTTCAAAATTTGTAACAGGAGTAGACAGGCAGCATAGCGTTGTTCAGTGGAGGACAACTGTATGGAGTGGCGCAGACAGACACAGGTTGTAGGCCTAAAATAAAAAAGTAGGCTAAATGCAGTTCAAAATTTGACACAGGAGTACACAGGCGGCATAGCTTTGTTCAGTGGAGAACAACTGTAAGGAGTGGCGCAGACAGACACAGTTAGTAGGCCTAAAATAAAAAAGTTTGCTAAATGCAGTTCAAAATTTGTAACAGGAGTACACAGGCGGCATAGCTTTGTTCTGTGGAGGACAACTGTAAGGACTGGCTGACACAGTTACTAGGCCCAAATAAGTAAGTAGGCTAAATGCAGTTCAAAATTTGTAACAGGAGTACACAGGCGGCATAGCTTTGTTCAGTGGAGGACAACTGTAACGAGTGGCGCAGACAGACACAGGTAGTAGGCCTGAAATAAAAAAGTAGGCTAAATGCAGTTCAAAATTTGTAACAGGAGTACACAGGCGGCATAGCTTTGTTCAGTGGAGGACAACCGTAAGGACTGGCTGACACAGTTACTAGGCCCAAATAAGTAAGTAGGCTAAATGCAGTTCAAAATTTGTAACAGGAGTAGACTGGCAGCATAGCTTTGTTCAGTGGAGGACAACTGTAAGGAGTGGCGCAGACAGACACAGGTAGTGGGCCTAAAATAAAAAAGTAGGCTAAATGCAGTTCAAAATTTGTTACAGGAGTACACAGGCGGCATAGCTTTGTTCAGTGGAGAACAACTGTAAGGAGTGGCGCAGACAGACACAAGTAGTAGGCCTAAAATAAAAAAGTAGGCTAAATGCAGTTCAAAATTTGTTAGAGGAGTACACAGGCGGCATAGCTTTGTTCAGTGAAGGACAACTGTAAGGACTGGCTGACACAGTTACTAGGCCCAAATAAGTAAGTAGGCTAAATGCAGTTCAAAATTTTCAACAGGAGTACACAGGCGGCATAGCTTTGTTCAGTGGAGGACAACTGTAAGGACTGGCTGACACAGTTACTAGGCCCAAATAAGTAAGTAGGCTAAATGCAGTTCAAAATTTGTAACAGGAGTACACAGGCGGCATAGCTTTGTTCAGTGGAGAACAACTGTAAGGAGTGGCGCAGACAGACACAAGTAGTAGGCCTAAAATAAAAAAGTAGGCTAAATGCAGTTCAAAATTTGTTAGAGGAGTACACAGGCGGCATAGCTTTGTTCAGTGAAGGACAACTGTAAGGACTGGCTGACACAGTTACTAGGCCCAAATAAGTAAGTAGGCTAAATGCAGTTCAAAATTTTCAACAGGAGTACACAGGCGGCATAGCTTTGTTCAGTGGAGGACAACTGTAAGGACTGGCTGACACAGTTACTAGGCCCAAATAAGTAAGTAGGCTAAATGCAGTTCAAAATTTGTAACAGGAGTACACAGGCGGCATAGCTTTGTTCAGTGGAGGACAACTGTAACGAGTGGCGCAGACAGACACAGGTAGTAGGCCTGAAATAAAAAAGTAGGCTAAATGCAGTTCAAAATTTGTAACAGGAGTACACAGGCGGCATAGCTTTGTTCAGTGGAGGACAACCGTAAGGACTGGCTGACACAGTTACTAGGCCCAAATAAGTAAGTAGGCTAAATGCAGTTCAAAATTTGTAACAGGAGTAGACTGGCAGCATAGCTTTGTTCAGTGGAGGACAACTGTAAGGAGTGGCGCAGACAGACACAGGTAGTGGGCCTAAAATAAAAAAGTAGGCTAAATGCAGTTCAAAATTTGTTACAGGAGTACACAGGCGGCATAGCTTTGTTCAGTGGAGAACAACTGTAAGGAGTGGCGCAGACAGACACAGTTAGTAGGCCTAAAATAAAAAAGTTTGCTAAATGCAGTTCAAAATTTGTAACAGGAGTACACAGGCGGCATAGCTTTGTTCTGTGGAGGACAACTGTAAGGACTGGCTGACACAGTTACTAGGCCCAAATAAGTAAGTAGGCTAAATGCAGTTCAAAATTTGTAACAGGAGTACACAGGCGGCATAGCTTTGTTCAGTGGAGGACAACTGTAACGAGTGGCGCAGACAGACACAGGTAGTAGGCCTGAAATAAAAAAGTAGGCTAAATGCAGTTCAAAATTTGTAACAGGAGTACACAGGCGGCATAGCTTTGTTCAGTGGAGGACAACCGTAAGGACTGGCTGACACAGTTACTAGGCCCAAATAAGTAAGTAGGCTAAATGCAGTTCAAAATTTGTAACAGGAGTAGACTGGCAGCATAGCTTTGTTCAGTGGAGGACAACTGTAAGGAGAGGCGCAGACAGACACAGGTAGTGGGCCTAAAATAAAAAAGTAGGCTAAATGCAGTTCAAAATTTGTTACAGGAGTACACAGGCGGCATAGCTTTGTTCAGTGGAGAACAACTGTAAGGAGTGGCGCAGACAGACACAAGTAGTAGGCCTAAAATAAAAAAGTAGGCTAAATGCAGTTCAAAATTTGTTAGAGGAGTACACAGGCGGCATAGCTTTGTTCAGTGAAGGACAACTGTAAGGACTGGCTGACACAGTTACTAGGCCCAAATAAGTAAGTAGGCTAAATGCAGTTCAAAATTTTCAACAGGAGTACACAGGCGGCATAGCTTTGTTCAGTGGAGGACAACTGTAAGGACTGGCTGACACAGTTACTAGGCCCAAATAAGTAAGTAGGCTAAATGCAGTTCAAAATTTGTAACAGGAGTACACAGGCGGCATAGCTTTGTTCAGTGGAGGACAACTGTAAGGACTGGCTGACACAGTTACTAGGCCCAAATAAGTAAGTAGGCTAAATGCAGTTCAAAATTTGTAACAGGAGTAGACAGGCAGCATAGCGTTGTTCAGTGGAGGACAACTGTAAGGAGTGGCGCAGACAGACACAGGTTGTAGGCCTAAAATAAAAAAGTAGGCTAAATGCAGTTCAAAATTTGACACAGGAGTACACAGGCGGCATAGCTTTGTTCAGTGGAGAACAACTGTAAGGAGTGGCGCAGACAGACACAGTTAGTAGGCCTAAAATAAAAAAGTTTGCTAAATGCAGTTCAAAATTTGACACAGGAGTACACAGGCGGCATAGCTGTGTTCAGTGGAGAACAACTGTAAGGAGTGGCGCAGACAGACACAAGTAGTGGGTCTAAAATAAAAAAGAAGGCTAGATGCAGTTCAAAATTTGTTACAGGAGTACACAGGCGGCATAGCTTTGTTCAGTGGAGAACAACTGTAAGGAGTGGCGCAGACAGACACAGTTAGTAGGCCTAAAATAAAAAAGTTTGCTAAATGCAGTTCAAAATTTGTAACAGGAGTACACAGGCGGCATAGCTTTGTTCAGTGGAGGACAACTGTAAGGACTGGCTGACACAGTTACTAGGCCCAAATAAGTAAGTAGGCTAAATGCAGTTCAAAATTTGTAACAGGAGTAGACTGGCAGCATAGCTTTGTTCAGTGGAGGACAACTGTAAGGAGTGGCGCAGACAGACACAGGTAGTGGGCCTAAAATAAAAAAGTAGGCTAAATGCAGTTCAAAATTTGACACAGGAGTACACAGGCGGCATAGCTGTGTTCAGTGGAGAACAACTGTAAGGAGTGGCGCAGACAGACACAAGTAGTGGGTCTAAAATAAAAAAGAAGGCTAGATGCAGTTCAAAATTTGTTACAGGAGTACACAGGCGGCATAGCTTTGTTCAGTGGAGAACAACTGTAAGGAGTGGCGCAGACAGACACAGTTAGTAGGCCTAAAATAAAAAAGTTTGCTAAATGCAGTTCAAAATTTGTAACAGGAGTACACAGGCGGCATAGCTTTGTTCAGTGGAGGACAACCGTAAGGACTGGCTGACACAGTTACTAGGCCCAAATAAGTAAGTAGGCTAAATGCAGTTCAAAATTTGTAACAGGAGTAGACAGGCAGCATAGCTTTGTTCAGTGGAGGACAACTGTAAGGAGTGGCGCAGACAGACACAGGTAGTAGGCCTAAAATAAAAAAGTAGGCTAAATGCAGTTCAAAATTTGACACAGGAGTACACAGGCGGCATAGCTTTGTTCAGTGGAGGACAACTGTAAGGACTGGCTGACACAGTTACTAGGCCCAAATAAGTAAGTAGGCTAAATGCAGTTCAAAATTTGCAACAGGAGTACACAGGCGGCATAGCTTTGTTCATTGGAGGACAACTGTAAGGACTGGCTGACACAGTTACAAGGCCCAAATAAGTAAGTAGGCTAAATGCAGTTCAAAATTTGTAACAGGAGTAGACAGGCAGCATAGCTTTGTTCAGTGGAGGACAACTGTAAGGAGTGGCGCAGACAGACACAGGTAGTAGGCCTAAAATAAAAAAGTAGGCTAAATGCAGTTCAAAATTTGACACAGGAGTACACAGGCGGCATAGCTTTGTTCAGTGGAGAACAACTGTAAGGAGTGGCGCACACAGACACAAGTAGTGGGCCTAAAATAAAAAAGTAGGCTAAATGCAGTTCAAAATTTGTTACAGGAGTACACAGTCGGCATAGCTTTGTTCAGTGGAGGACAACTGTAAGGTGTGGCGCAGACAGACACAAGTAGTAGGCCTAAAATAAAAAAGTAGGCTAAATGCAGTTCAAAATTTGTTACAGGAGTACACAGGCGGCATAGCTTTGTTCAGTGGAGGACAACTGTAAGGACTGGCTGACACAGTTACTAGGCCCAAATAAGTAAGTAGGCTAAATGCAGTTCAAAATTTTCAACAGGAGTACACAGGCGGCATAGCTTTGTTCAGTGGAGGACAACTGTAAGGACTGGCTGACACAGTTACTAGGCCCAAATCAGTAAGTAGGCTAAATGCAGTTCAAAATTTGTAACAGGAGTACACAGGCGGCATAGCTTTGTTCAGTGGAGGACAACTGTAACGAGTGGCGCAGACAGACACATGTAGTAGGCCTGAAATAAAAAAGTAGGCTAAATGCAGTTCAAAATTTGTAACAGGAGTACACAGGCGGCATAGCTTTGTTCAGTGGAGGACAACCATAAGGACTGGCTGACACAGTTACTAGGCCCAAATAAGAAAGTAGGCTAATTGCAGTTCAAAATTTGTAACAGGAGTAGACAGGCAGCATAGCTTTGTTCAGTGGAGGACAACTGTAAGGAGTGGCGCAGACAGACACACGTTGTAGGCCTAAAATAAAAAAGTAGGCTAAATTCAGTTCAAAATTTGACACAGGAGTACACAGGCGGCATAGCTTTGTTCAGTGGAGAACAGCTGTAAGGAGTGGCGCAGACAGACACAGTTAGTAGGCCTAAAATAAAAAAGTTTGCTAAATGCAGTTCAAAATTTGTAACGGGAGTACACAGGCGGCATAGCTTTGTTCTGTGGAGGACAACTGTAAGGACTGGCTGACACAGTTACTAGGCCCAAATAAGTAAGTAGGCTAAATACAGTTCAAAATTTGTAACAGGAGTACACAGGCGGCATAGCTTTGTTCAGTGGAGGACAACTGTAACGAGTGGCGCAGACAGACACAGGTAGTAGGCCTGAAATAAAAAAGTAGGCTAAATGCAGTTCAAAATTTGTAACAGGAGTACACAGGCGGCATAGCTTTGTTCAGTGGAGGACATCCGTAAGGACTGGCTGACACAGTCACTAGGCCCAAATAAGTAAGTAGGCTAAATGCAGTTCAAAATTTGTAACAGGAGTAGACAGGCAGCAGGGCTTTGCTCAGTGGAGGACAACTGTAAGGAGTGGCGCAGACAGACACAGGTAGTAGGCCTAAAATAAAAAAGTAGGCTAAATGCAGTTCAAAATTTGACACAGGAGTACACAGGCGGCATAGCTGTGTTCAGTGGAGAACAACTGTAAGGTGTTGCGCAGACAGACACAAGTAGTGGGCCTAAAATAAAAAAGTAGGCTAAATGCAGTTCAAAATTTGTTACAGGAGTACACAGGCGGCATAGCTTTGTTCAGTGGAGGACAACCGTAAGGACTGGCTGACACAGTTACTAGGCCCAAATAAGTAAGTAGGCTAAATGCAGTTCAAAATTTGTAACAGGAGTAGACTGGCAGCATAGCTTTGTTCAGTGGAGGACAACTGTAAGGAGTGGCGCAGACAGACACAGGTAGTGGGCCTAAAATAAAAAAGTAGGCTAAATGCAGTTCAAAATTTGTTACAGGAGTACACAGGCGGCATAGCTTTGTTCAGTGGAGAACAACTTTAAGGAGTGGCGCAGACAGACACAAGTAGTAGGCCTAAAATAAAAAAGTAGGCTAAATGCAGTTCAAAATTTGTTAGAGGAGTACACAGGCGGCATAGCTTTGTTCAGTGAAGGACAACTGTAAGGACTGGCTGACACAGTTACTAGGCCCAAATAAGTAAGTAGGCTAAATGCAGTTCAAAATTTTCAACAGGAGTACACAGGCGGCATAGCTTTGTTCAGTGGAGGACAACTGTAAGGACTGGCTGACACAGTTACTAGGCCCAAATAAGTAAGTAGGCTAAATGCAGTTCAAAATTTGTAACAGGAGTACACAGGCGGCATAGCTTTGTTCAGTGGAGAACAACTGTAAGGAGTGGCGCAGACAGACACAAGTAGTAGGCCTAAAATAAAAAAGTAGGCTAAATGCAGTTCAAAATTTGTTAGAGGAGTACACAGGCGGCATAGCTTTGTTCAGTGAAGGACAACTGTAAGGACTGGCTGACACAGTTACTAGGCCCAAATAAGTAAGTAGGCTAAATGCAGTTCAAAATTTTCAACAGGAGTACACAGGCGGCATAGCTTTGTTCAGTGGAGGACAACTGTAAGGACTGGCTGACACAGTTACTAGGCCCAAATAAGTAAGTAGGCTAAATGCAGTTCAAAATTTGTAACAGGAGTACACAGGCGGCATAGCTTTGTTCAGTGGAGGACATCTGTAACGAGTGGCGCAGACAGACACAGGTAGTAGGCCTGAAATAAAAAAGTAGGCTAAATGCAGTTCAAAATTTGTAACAGGAGTACACAGGCGGCATAGCTTTGTTCAGTGGAGGACAACCGTAAGGACTGGCTGACACAGTTACTAGGCCCAAATAAGTAAGTAGGCTAAATGCAGTTCAAAATTTGTAACAGGAGTAGACTGGCAGCATAGCTTTGTTCAGTGGAGGACAACTGTAAGGAGTGGCGCAGACAGACACAGGTAGTGGGCCTAAAATAAAAAAGTAGGCTAAATGCAGTTCAAAATTTGTTACAGGAGTACACAGGCGGCATAGCTTTGTTCAGTGGAGAACAACTGTAAGGAGTGGCGCAGACAGACACAGTTAGTAGGCCTAAAATAAAAAAGTTTGCTAAATGCAGTTCAAAATTTGTAACAGGAGTACACAGGCGGCATAGCTTTGTTCTGTGGAGGACAACTGTAAGGACTGGCTGACACAGTTACTAGGCCCAAATAAGTAAGTAGGCTAAATGCAGTTCAAAATTTGTAACAGGAGTACACAGGCGGCATAGCTTTGTTCAGTGGAGGACAACTGTAACGAGTGGCGCAGACAGACACAGGTAGTAGGCCTGAAATAAAAAAGTAGGCTAAATGCAGTTCAAAATTTGTAACAGGAGTACACAGGCGGCATAGCTTTGTTCAGTGGAGGACAACCGTAAGGACTGGCTGACACAGTTACTAGGCCCAAATAAGTAAGTAGGCTAAATGCAGTTCAAAATTTGTAACAGGAGTAGACTGGCAGCATAGCTTTGTTCAGTGGAGGACAACTGTAAGGAGTGGCGCAGACAGACACAGGTAGTGGGCCTAAAATAAAAAAGTAGGCTAAATGCAGTTCAAAATTTGTTACAGGAGTACACAGGCGGCATAGCTTTGTTCAGTGGAGAACAACTGTAAGGAGTGGCGCAGACAGACACAAGTAGTAGGCCTAAAATAAAAAAGTAGGCTAAATGCAGTTCAAAATTTGTTAGAGGAGTACACAGGCGGCATAGCTTTGTTCAGTGAAGGACAACTGTAAGGACTGGCTGACACAGTTACTAGGCCCAAATAAGTAAGTAGGCTAAATGCAGTTCAAAATTTTCAACAGGAGTACACAGGCGGCATAGCTTTGTTCAGTGGAGGACAACTGTAAGGACTGGCTGACACAGTTACTAGGCCCAAATAAGTAAGTAGGCTAAATGCAGTTCAAAATTTGTAACAGGAGTACACAGGCGGCATAGCTTTGTTCAGTGGAGGACAACTGTAAGGACTGGCTGACACAGTTACTAGGCCCAAATAAGTAAGTAGGCTAAATGCAGTTCAAAATTTGTAACAGGAGTAGACAGGCAGCATAGCGTTGTTCAGTGGAGGACAACTGTAAGGAGTGGCGCAGACAGACACAGGTTGTAGGCCTAAAATAAAAAAGTAGGCTAAATGCAGTTCAAAATTTGACACAGGAGTACACAGGCGGCATAGCTTTGTTCAGTGGAGAACAACTGTAAGGAGTGGCGCAGACAGACACAGTTAGTAGGCCTAAAATAAAAAAGTTTGCTAAATGCAGTTCAAAATTTGACACAGGAGTATACAGGCGGCATAGCTGTGTTCAGTGGAGAACAACTGTAAGGAGTGGCGCAGACAGACACAGTTAGTAGGCCTAAAATAAAAAAGTTTGCTAAATGCAGTTCAAAATTTGTAACAGGAGTACACAGGCGGCATAGCTTTGTTCAGTGGAGGACAACTGTAAGGACTGGCTGACACAGTTACTAGGCCCAAATAAGTAAGTAGGCTAAATGCAGTTCAAAATTTGTAACAGGAGTAGACTGGCAGCATAGCTTTGTTCAGTGGAGGACAACTGTAAGGAGTGGCGCAGACAGACACAGGTAGTGGGCCTAAAATAAAAAAGTAGGCTAAATGCAGTTCAAAATTTGACACAGGAGTACACAGGCGGCATAGCTGTGTTCAGTGGAGAACAACTGTAAGGAGTGGCGCAGACAGACACAAGTAGTGGGTCTAAAATAAAAAAGAAGGCTAGATGCAGTTCAAAATTTGTTACAGGAGTACACAGGCGGCATAGCTTTGTTCAGTGGAGAACAACTGTAAGGAGTGGCGCAGACAGACACAGTTAGTAGGCCTAAAATAAAAAAGTTTGCTAAATGCAGTTCAAAATTTGTAACAGGAGTACACAGTCGGCATAGCTTTGTTCAGTGGAGGACAACCGTAAGGACTGGCTGACACAGTTACTAGGCCCAAATAAGTAAGTAGGCTAAATGCAGTTCAAAATTTGTAACAGGAGTAGACAGGCAGCATAGCTTTGTTCAGTGGAGGACAACTGTAAGGAGTGGCGCAGACAGACACAGGTAGTAGGCCTAAAATAAAAAAGTAGGCTAAATGCAGTTCAAAATTTGACACAGGAGTACACAGGCGGCATAGCTTTGTTCAGTGGAGGACAACTGTAAGGACTGGCTGACACAGTTACTAGGCCCAAATAAGTAAGTAGGCTAAATGCAGTTCAAAATTTGCAACAGGAGTACACAGGCGGCATAGCTTTGTTCATTGGAGGACAACTGTAAGGACTGGCTGACACAGTTACAAGGCCCAAATAAGTAAGTAGGCTAAATGCAGTTCAAAATTTGTAACAGGAGTAGACAGGCAGCATAGCTTTGTTCAGTGGAGGACAACTGTAAGGAGTGGCGCAGACAGACACAGGTAGTAGGCCTAAAATAAAAAAGTAGGCTAAATGCAGTTCAAAATTTGACACAGGAGTACACAGGCGGCATAGCTTTGTTCAGTGGAGAACAACTGTAAGGAGTGGCGCACACAGACACAAGTAGTGGGCCTAAAATAAAAAAGTAGGCTAAATGCAGTTCAAAATTTGTTACAGGAGTACACAGTCGGCATAGCTTTGTTCAGTGGAGGACAACTGTAAGGTGTGGCGCAGACAGACACAAGTAGTAGGCCTAAAATAAAAAAGTAGGCTAAATGCAGTTCAAAATTTGTTACAGGAGTACACAGGCGGCATAGCTTTGTTCAGTGGAGGACAACTGTAAGGACTGGCTGACACAGTTACTAGGCCCAAATAAGTAAGTAGGCTAAATGCAGTTCAAAATTTTCAACAGGAGTACACAGGCGGCATAGCTTTGTTCAGTGGAGGACAACTGTAAGGACTGGCTGACACAGTTACTAGGCCCAAATAAGTAAGTAGGCTAAATGCAGTTCAAAATTTGTAACAGGAGTACACAGGCGGCATAGCTTTGTTCACTGGAGGACAACTGTAACGAGTGGCGCAGACAGACACATGTAGTAGGCCTGAAATAAAAAAGTAGGCTAAATGCAGTTCAAAATTTGTAACAGGAGTACACAGGCGGCATAGCTTTGTTCAGTGGAGGACAACCATAAGGACTGGCTGACACAGTTACTAGGCCCAAATAAGAAAGTAGGCTAATTGCAGTTCAAAATTTGTAACAGGAGTAGACAGGCAGCATAGCTTTGTTCAGTGGAGGACAACTGTAAGGAGTGGCGCAGACAGACACACGTTGTAGGCCTAAAATAAAAAAGTAGGCTAAATTCAGTTCAAAATTTGACACAGGAGTACACAGGCGGCATAGCTTTGTTCAGTGGAGAACAACTGTAAGGAGTGGCGCAGACAGACACAGTTAGTAGGCCTAAAATAAAAAAGTTTGCTAAATGCAGTTCAAAATTTGTAACGGGAGTACACAGGCGGCATAGCTTTGTTCTGTGGAGGACAACTGTAAGGACTTGCTGACACAGTTACTAGGCCCAAATAAGTAAGTAGGCTAAATACAGTTCAAAATTTGTAACAGGAGTACACAGGCGGCATAGCTTTGTTCAGTGGAGGACAACTGTAACGAGTGGCGCAGACAGACACAGGTAGTAGGCCTGAAATAAAAAAGTAGGCTAAATGCAGTTCAAAATTTGTAACAGGAGTACACAGGCGGCATAGCTTTGTTCAGTGGAGGACATCCGTAAGGACTGGCTGACACAGTCACTAGGCCCAAATAAGTAAGTAGGCTAAATGCAGTTCAAAATTTGTAACAGGAGTAGACAGGCAGCAGGGCTTTGCTCAGTGGAGGACAACTGTAAGGAGTGGCGCAGACAGACACAGGTAGTAGGCCTAAAATAAAAAAGTAGGCTAAATGCAGTTCAAAATTTGACACAGGAGTACACAGGCGGCATAGCTGTGTTCAGTGGAGAACAACTGTAAGGTGTTGCGCAGACAGACACAAGTAGTGGGCCTAAAATAAAAAAGTAGGCTAAATGCAGTTCAAAATTTGTTACAGGAGTACACAGGCGGCATAGCTTTGTTCAGTGGAGAACAACTGTAAGGAGTGGCGCAGACAGACACAAGTAGTAGGCCTAAAATAAAAAAGTAGGCTAAATGCAGTTCAAAATTTGTTACAGGAGTACACAGGCGGCATAGCTTTGTTCAGTGGAGGACAACTGTAAGGACTGGCTGACACAGTTACTAGGCCCAAATAGGTAAGTAGGCTAAATGCAGTTCAAAATTTGCAACAGGAGTATACAGGCGGCATAGCTTTGTTCAGTGGAGGACAACTGTAAGGACTGGCTGACACAGTTACTAGGCCCAAATAAGTAAGTAGGCTAAATGCAGTTCAAAATTTGTAACAGGAGTACACAGGCGGCATAGCTTTGTTCAGTGGAGGACAACTGTAACGAGTGGCGCAGACAGACACAGGTAGTAGGCCTGAAATAAAAAAGTAGGCTAAATGCAGTTCAAAATTTGTAACAGGAGTACACAGGCGGCATAGCTTTGTTCAGTGGAGGACAACCGTAAGGACTGGCTGACACAGTTACTAGGCCCAAATAAGTAAGTAGGCTAAATGCAGTTCAAAATTTGTAACAGGAGTAGACAGGCAGCATAGCTTTGTTCAGTGGAGGACAACTGTAAGGAGTGGCGCAGACAGACACAGGTAGTAGGCCTAAAATAAAAAAGTAGGCTAAATGCAGTTCAAAATTTGACACAGGAGTACACAGGTGGCATAGCTTTGTTCAGTGGAGGACAACTGTAAGGACTGGCTGACACAATTACTAGGCCCAAATAAGTAAGTAGGCTAAATGCAGTTCAAAATTTGCAACAGGAGTACACAGGCGGCATAGCTTTGTTCATTGGAGGACAACTGTAAGGACTGGCTGACACAGTTACAAGGCCCAAATAAGTAAGTAGGCTAAATGCAGTTCAAAATTTGTAACAGGAGTAGACAGGCAGCATAGCTTTGTTCAGTGGAGGACAACTGTAAGGAGTGGCGCAGACAGACACAGGTAGTAGGCCTAAAATAAAAAAGTAGGCTAAATGCAGTTCAAAATTTGACACAGGAGTACACAGGCGGCATAGCTTTGTTCAGTGGAGAACAACTGTAAGGAGTGGCGCAGACAGACACAAGTAGTGGGCCTAAAATATAAAAGTAGGCTAAATGCAGTTCAAAATTTGTTACAGGAGTACACAGTCGGCATAGCTTTGTTCAGTGGAGGACAACTGTAAGGAGTGGCGCAGACAGACACAGTAGTAGGCCTAAAATAAAAAAGTATGCTAAATGCAGTTCAAAATTTGTTACAGGAGTACACAGGCGGCATAGCTTTGTTCAGTGGAGGACAACTGTAAGGACTGGCTGACACAGTTACTAGGCCCAAATAAGTAAGTAGGCTAAATGCAGTTCAAAATTTGCAACAGGAGTACACAGGCGGCATAGCTTTGTTCATTGGAGGACAACTGTAAGGACTGGCTGACACAGTTACTAGGCCCAAATAAGTAAGTAGGCTAAATGCAGTTCAAAATTTGTAACAGGAGTAGACAGGCAGCATAGCTTTGTTCAGTGGAGGACTACTGTAAGGAGTGGCGCAGACAGACATGTAGTAGGCCTAAAATAAAAAAGTAGGCTAAATGCAGTTCAAAGTTTGACACAGGAGTACACAGGCGGCATAGCTTTGTTCAGTGGAGAACAACTGTAAGGAGTGGCGCAGACAGACACAAGTAGTGGGCCTAAAATAAAAAAGTAGGCTAAATGCAGTTGAAAATTTGTTACAGGAGTACACAGGCGGCATAGCTTTGTTCAGTGGAGAACAACTGTAAGGACTGGCTGACACAGTTACTAGGCCCAAATAAGTAAGTAGGCTAAATGCAGTTAAAAATTTGCAACAGGAGTACACAGGCGGCATAGCTTTGTTCAGTGGAGGACAACTGTAAGGACTGGCTGACACAGTTACTAGGCCCAAAAAAGTAAGGAGGCTAAATGCAGTTCAAAATTTGCAACAGGAGTACACAGGCGGCATAGCATTGTTCAGTGGAGGACAACTGTAACGAGTGGCGCAGACAGACACATGTAGTAGGCCTGAAATAAAAAAGTAGGCTAAATGCAGTTCAAAATTTGTAACAGGAGTACACAGGCGGCATAGCTTTGTTCAGCGGAGGACAACCGTAAGGACTGGCTGACACAGTTACTAGGCCCAAATAAGTAAGTAGGCTAAATGCAGTTCAAAATTTGTAACAGGAGGAGACAGGCAGCATAGCTTTGTTCAGTGGAGGACAACTATAAGGAGTGGCGCAGACAGACAAAAGTAGTAGGCCTAAAATAAAAAAGTAGGCTAAATGCAGTTCAAAATTTGACACAGGAGTACACAGGCGGCATTGCTTTGTTCAGTGGAGAACAACTGTAAGGAGTGGTGCAGACAGACACAAGTAGTGGGCCTAAAATAAAAAAGTAGGCTAAATGCAGTTCAAAATTTGTTACAGGAGTACACAGGCGGCATAGCTTTGTTCATTGGAGGACAACTGTAAGGACTGGCTGACACAGTTACTAGGCCCAAATAAGTAAGTAGGCTAAATGCAGTTCAAAATTTGTAACAGGAGTAGACAGGCAGCATAGCTTTGTTCAGTGGAGGACAACTGTAAGGAGTGGCGCAGACAGACATGTAGTAGGCCTAAAATAAAAAAGTAGGCTAAATGCAGTTCAAAGTTTGACACAGGAGTACACAGGCGGCATAGCTTTGTTCAGTGGAGAACAACTGTAAGGAGTGGCGCAGACAGACACAAGTAGTGGGCCTAAAATAAAAAAGTAGGCTAAATGCAGTTCAAAATTTGTTACAGGAGTACACAGGCGGCATAGCTTTGTTCAGTGGAGAACAACTGTAAGGAGTGGTGCAGACAGACACAAGTAGTAGGCCTAAAATAAAAAAGTAGGCTAAATGCAGTTCAAAATTTGTTACAGGAGTACACAGGCGGCATAGCTTTGTTCAGTGGAGGACAACTGTAAGGACTGGCTGACACAGTTACTAGGCCCAAATAAGTAAGTAGGCTAAATGCATTTAAAAATTTGCAACAGGAGTACACAGGCGGCATAGCTTTGTTCAGTGGAGGACAACTGTAAGGACTGGCTGACACAGTTACTAGGCCCAAATAAGTAAGGAGGCTAAATGCAGTTCAAAATTTGCAACAGGAGTACACAGGCGGCATAGCATTGTTCAGTGGAGGACAACTGTAACGAGTGGCGCAGACAGACACAGGTAGTAGGCCTGAAATAAAAAAGTAGGCTAAATGCAGTTCAAATTTTGTAACAGGAGTACACAGGCGGCATAGCTTTGTTCAGCGGAGGACAACCGTAAGGACTGGCTGACACAGTTACTAGGCCCAAATAAGTAAGTAGGCTAAATGCAGTTCAAAATTTGTAACAGGAGGAGACAGGCAGCATAGCTTTGTTCAGTGGAGGACAACTATAAGGAGTGGCGCAGACAGACAAAAGTAGTAGGCCTAAAATAAAAAAGTAGGCTAAATGCAGTTCAAAATTTGACACAGGAGTACACAGGCGGCATTGCTTTGTTCAGTGGAGAACAACTGTAAGGAGTGGTGCAGACAGACACAAGTAGTGGGCCTAAAATAAAAAAGTAGGCTAAATGCAGTTCAAAATTTGTTACAGGAGTACACAGGCAGCATAGCTTTGTTCAGTGGAGAACAACTGTAAGGAGTGGCGCAGACAGACACAAGTAGTAGGCCTAAAATAAAAAAGTAGGCTAAATGCAGTTCAAAATTTGTTAGAGGAGTACACAGGCGGCATAGCTTTGTTCAGTGAAGGACAACTGTAAGGACTGGCTGACACAGTTACTAGGCCCAAATAAGTAAGTAGGCTAAATGCAGTTCAAAATTTTCAACAGGAGTACACAGGCGGCATAGCTTTGTTCAGTGGAGGACAACTGTAAGGACTGGCTGACACAGTTACTAGGCCCAAATAAGTAAGTAGGCTAAATGCAGTTCAAAATTTGTAACAGGAGTACACAGGCGGCATAGCTTTGTTCAGTGGAGGACAACTGTAAGGACTGGCTGACACAGTTACTAGGCCCAAATAAGTAAGTAGGCTAAATGCAGTTCAAAATTTGTAACAGGAGTAGACAGGCAGCATAGCGTTGTTCAGTGGAGGACAACTGTAAGGAGTGGCGCAGACAGACACAGGTTGTAGGCCTAAAATAAAAAAGTAGGCTAAATGCAGTTCAAAATTTGACACAGGAGTACACAGGCGGCATAGCTTTGTTCAGTGGAGAACAACTGTAAGGAGTGGCGCAGACAGACACAGTTAGTAGGCCTAAAATAAAAAAGTTTGCTAAATGCAGTTCAAAATTTGACACAGGAGTACACAGGCGGCATAGCTGTGTTCAGTGGAGAACAACTGTAAGGAGTGGCGCAGACAGACACAAGTAGTGGGTCTAAAATAAAAAAGAAGGCTAGATGCAGTTCAAAATTTGTTACAGGAGTACACAGGCGGCATAGCTTTGTTCAGTGGAGAACAACTGTAAGGAGTGGCGCAGACAGACACAGTTAGTAGGCCTAAAATAAAAAAGTTTGCTAAATGCAGTTCAAAATTTGTAACAGGAGTACACAGGCGGCATAGCTTTGTTCAGTGGAGGACAACTGTAAGGACTGGCTGACACAGTTACTAGGCCCAAATAAGTAAGTAGGCTAAATGCAGTTCAAAATTTGTAACAGGAGTAGACTGGCAGCATAGCTTTGTTCAGTGGAGGACAACTGTAAGGAGTGGCGCAGACAGACACAGGTAGTGGGCCTAAAATAAAAAAGTAGGCTAAATGCAGTTCAAAATTTGACACAGGAGTACACAGGCGGCATAGCTGTGTTCAGTGGAGAACAACTGTAAGGAGTGGCGCAGACAGACACAAGTAGTGGGTCTAAAATAAAAAAGAAGGCTAGATGCAGTTCAAAATTTGTTACAGGAGTACACAGGCGGCATAGCTTTGTTCAGTGGAGAACAACTGTAAGGAGTGGCGCAGACAGACACAGTTAGTAGGCCTAAAATAAAAAAGTTTGCTAAATGCAGTTCAAAATTTGTAACAGGAGTACACAGGCGGCATAGCTTTGTTCTGTGGAGGACAACTGTAAGGACTGGCTGACACAGTTACTAGGCCCAAATAAGTAAGTAGGCTAAATGCAGTTCAAAATTTGTAACAGGAGTACACAGGCAGCAAAGCTTTGTTCAGTGGAGGACAACTGTAACGAGTGGCGCAGACAGACACAGGTAGTAGGCCTGAAATAAAAAAGTAGGCTAAATGCAGTTCAAAATTTGCAACAGGAGTACACAGGCGGCATAGCTTTGTTCAGTGGAGGACAACCGTAAGGACTGGCTGACACAGTCACTAGGCCCAAATAAGTAAGTAGGCTAATTGCAGTTCAAAATTTGTAACAGGAGTAGACAGGCAGCATAGCTTTGTTCAGTGGAGGACAACTGTAAGGAGTGGCGCAGACAGACACAGGTAGTAGGCCTAAAATAAAAAAGTAGGCTAAATGCAGTTCAAAATTTGACACAGGAGTACACAGGCGGCATAGCTGTGTTCAGTGGAGAACAACTGTAAGGAGTGGCGCAGACAGACACAAGTAGTAGGCCTAAAATAAAGAAGTAGGCTAAATGCAGTTCAAAATTTGTTACAGGAGTACACAGGCGGCATAGCTTTGTTCAGTGGAGGACAACTGTAAGGACTGGCTGACACAGTTACTAGGCAAAAATAAGTAAGTAGGCTAAATGCAGTTTAAAATTTGCAACAGGAGTATACAGGCGGCATAGCTTTGTTCAGTGGAGGACAACTGTAAGGACTGGCTGACACAGTTACTAGGCCCAAATAAGTAAGTAGGCTAAATGCAGTTAAAATTTGCAACAGGAGTACACAGGCGGCATAGCTTTGTTCAGTGGAGGACAACTGTAAGGACTGGCTGACACAGTTACTAGGCCTAAATAAGTAAGGAGGCTAAATGCAGTTCAAAATTTGCAACAGGAGTACACAGGCGGCATAGCTTTGTTCAGTGGAGGACAACTGTAACGAGTGGCGCAGACAGACACAGGTAGTAGGCCTGAAATAAAAAAGTAGGCTAAATGCAGTTCAAAATTTGCAACAGGAGTACACAGGCGGCATAGCTTTGTTCAGTGGAGGACAACTGTAACGAGTGGCGCAGACAGACACAGGTAGTAGGCCTAAAATAAAAAAGTAGGCTAAATGCAGTTCAAAATTTGACACAGGAGTACACAGGCGGCATAGCTTTGTTCAGTGGAGAACAACTGTAAGGAGTGGCGCAGACAGACACAAGTAGTGGGCCTAAAATATAAAAGTAGGCTAAATGCAGTTCAAAATTTGTTACAGGAGTACACAGTCGGCATAGCTTTGTTCAGTGGAGGACAACTGTAAGGAGTGGCGCAGACAGACACAGTAGTAGGCCTAAAATAAAAAAGTATGCTAAATGCAGTTCAAAATTTGTTACAGGAGTACACAGGCGGCATAGCTTTGTTCAGTGGAGGACAACTGTAAGGACTGGCTGACACAGTTACTAGGCCCAAATAAGTAAGTAGGCTAAATGCAGTTCAAAATTTGCAACAGGAGTACACAGGCGGCATAGCTTTGTTCATTGGAGGACAACTGTAAGGACTGGCTGACACAGTTACTAGGCCCAAATAAGTAAGTAGGCTAAATGCAGTTCAAAATTTGTAACAGGAGTAGACAGGCAGCATAGCTTTGTTCAGTGGAGGACTACTGTAAGGAGTGGCGCAGACAGACATGTAGTAGGCCTAAAATAAAAAAGTAGGCTAAATGCAGTTCAAAGTTTGACACAGGAGTACACAGGCGGCATAGCTTTGTTCAGTGGAGAACAACTGTAAGGAGTGGCGCAGACAGACACAAGTAGTGGGCCTAAAATAAAAAAGTAGGCTAAATGCAGTTCAAAATTTGTTACAGGAGTACACAGGCGGCATAGCTTTGTTCAGTGGAGAACAACTGTAAGGAGTGGCGCAGACAGACACAAGTAGTAGGCCTAAAATAAAAAAGTAGGCTAAATGCAGTTCAAAATTTGTTACAGGAGTACACAGGCGGCATAGCTTTGTTCAGTGGAGGACAACTGTAAGGACTGGCTGACACAGTTACTAGGCCCAAATAAGTAAGTAGGCTAAATGCAGTTAAAAATTTGCAACAGGAGTACACAGGCGGCATAGCTTTGTTCAGTGGAGGACAACTGTAAGGACTGGCTGACACAGTTACTAGGCCCAAAAAAGTAAGGAGGCTAAATGCAGTTCAAAATTTGCAACAGGAGTACACAGGCGGCATAGCATTGTTCAGTGGAGGACAACTGTAACGAGTGGCGCAGACAGACACATGTAGTAGGCCTGAAATAAAAAAGTAGGCTAAATGCAGTTCAAAATTTGTAACAGGAGTACACAGGCGGCATAGCTTTGTTCAGCGGAGGACAACCGTAAGGACTGGCTGACACAGTTACTAGGCCCAAATAAGTAAGTAGGCTAAATGCAGTTCAAAATTTGTAACAGGAGGAGACAGGCAGCATAGCTTTGTTCAGTGGAGGACAACTATAAGGAGTGGCGCAGACAGACAAAAGTAGTAGGCCTAAAATAAAAAAGTAGGCTAAATGCAGTTCAAAATTTGACACAGGAGTACACAGGCGGCATTGCTTTGTTCAGTGGAGAACAACTGTAAGGAGTGGTGCAGACAGACACAAGTAGTGGGCCTAAAATAAAAAAGTAGGCTAAATGCAGTTCAAAATTTGTTACAGGAGTACACAGGCGGCATAGCTTTGTTCATTGGAGGACAACTGTAAGGACTGGCTGACACAGTTACTAGGCCCAAATAAGTAAGTAGGCTAAATGCAGTTCAAAATTTGTAACAGGAGTAGACAGGCAGCATAGCTTTGTTCAGTGGAGGACAACTGTAAGGAGTGGCGCAGACAGACATGTAGTAGGCCTAAAATAAAAAAGTAGGCTAAATGCAGTTCAAAGTTTGACACAGGAGTACACAGGCGGCATAGCTTTGTTCAGTGGAGAACAACTGTAAGGAGTGGCGCAGACAGACACAAGTAGTGGGCCTAAAATAAAAAAGTATGCTAAATGCAGTTCAAAATTTGTTACAGGAGTACACAGGCGGCATAGCTTTGTTCAGTGGAGAACAACTGTAAGGAGTGGTGCAGACAGACACAAGTAGTAGGCCTAAAATAAAAAAGTAGGCTAAATGCAGTTCAAAATTTGTTACAGGAGTACACAGGCGGCATAGCTTTGTTCAGTGGAGGACAACTGTAAGGACTGGCTGACACAGTTACTAGGCCCAAATAAGTAAGTAGGCTAAATGCATTTAAAAATTTGCAACAGGAGTACACAGGCGGCATAGCTTTGTTCAGTGGAGGACAACTGTAAGGACTGGCTGACACAGTTACTAGGCCCAAATAAGTAAGGAGGCTAAATGCAGTTCAAAATTTGCAACAGGAGTACACAGGCGGCATAGCATTGTTCAGTGGAGGACAACTGTAACGAGTGGCGCAGACAGACACAGGTAGTAGGCCTGAAATAAAAAAGTAGGCTAAATGCAGTTCAAAATTTGTAACAGGAGTACACAGGCGGCATAGCTTTGTTCAGCGGAGGACAACCGTAAGGACTGGCTGGCACAGTTACTAGGCCCAAATAAGTAAGTAGGCTAAATGCAGTTCAAAATTTGTAACAGGAGGAGACAGGCAGCATAGCTTTGTTCAGTGGAGGACAACTATAAGGAGTGGCGCAGACAGACAAAAGTAGTAGGCCTAAAATAAAAAAGTAGGCTAAATGCAGTTCAAAATTTGACACAGGAGTACACAGGCGGCATTGCTTTGTTCAGTGGAGAACAACTGTAAGGAGTGGTGCAGACAGACACAAGTAGTGGGCCTAAAATAAAAAAGTAGGCTAAATGCAGTTCAAAATTTGTTACAGGAGTACACAGGCAGCATAGCTTTGTTCAGTGGAGAACAACTGTAAGGAGTGGCGCAGACAGACACAAGTAGTAGGCCTAAAATAAAAAAGTAGGCTAAATGCAGTTCAAAATTTGTTAGAGGAGTACACAGGCGGCATAGCTTTGTTCAGTGAAGGACAACTGTAAGGACTGGCTGACACAGTTACTAGGCCCAAATAAGTAAGTAGGCTAAATGCAGTTCAAAATTTTCAACAGGAGTACACAGGCGGCATAGCTTTGTTCAGTGGAGGACAACTGTAAGGACTGGCTGACACAGTTACTAGGCCCAAATAAGTAAGTAGGCTAAATGCAGTTCAAAATTTGTAACAGGAGTACACAGGCGGCATAGCTTTGTTCAGTGGAGGACAACTGTAAGGACTGGCTGACACAGTTACTAGGCCCAAATAAGTAAGTAGGCTAAATGCAGTTCAAAATTTGTAACAGGAGTAGACAGGCAGCATAGCGTTGTTCAGTGGAGGACAACTGTAAGGAGTGGCGCAGACAGACACAGGTTGTAGGCCTAAAATAAAAAAGTAGGCTAAATGCAGTTCAAAATTTGACACAGGAGTACACAGGCGGCATAGCTTTGTTCAGTGGAGAACAACTGTAAGGAGTGGCGCAGACAGACACAGTTTGTAGGCCTAAAATAAAAAAGTTTGCTAAATGCAGTTCAAAATTTGACACAGGAGTACACAGGCGGCATAGCTGTGTTCAGTGGAGAACAACTGTAAGGAGTGGCGCAGACAGACACAAGTAGTGGGTCTAAAATAAAAAAGAAGGCTAGATGCAGTTCAAAATTTGTTACAGGAGTACACAGGCGGCATAGCTTTGTTCAGTGGAGAACAACTGTAAGGAGTGGCGCAGACAGACACAGTTAGTAGGCCTAAAATAAAAAAGTTTGCTAAATGCAGTTCAAAATTTGTAACAGGAGTACACAGGCGGCATAGCTTTGTTCAGTGGAGGACAACTGTAAGGACTGGCTGACACAGTTACTAGGCCCAAATAAGTAAGTAGGCTAAATGCAGTTCAAAATTTGTAACAGGAGTAGACTGGCAGCATAGCTTTGTTCAGTGGAGGACAACTGTAAGGAGTGGCGCAGACAGACACAGGTAGTGGGCCTAAAATAAAAAAGTAGGCTAAATGCAGTTCAAAATTTGACACAGGAGTACACAGGCGGCATAGCTGTGTTCAGTGGAGAACAACTGTAAGGAGTGGCGCAGACAGACACAAGTAGTGGGTCTAAAATAAAAAAGAAGGCTAGATGCAGTTCAAAATTTGTTACAGGAGTACACAGGCGGCATAGCTTTGTTCAGTGGAGAACAACTGTAAGGAGTGGCGCAGACAGACACAGTTAGTAGGCCTAAAATAAAAAAGTTTGCTAAATGCAGTTCAAAATTTGTAACAGGAGTACACAGGCGGCATAGCTTTGTTCTGTGGAGGACAACTGTAAGGACTGGCTGACACAGTTACTAGGCCCAAATAAGTAAGTAGGCTAAATGCAGTTCAAAATTTGTAACAGGAGTACACAGGCAGCAAAGCTTTGTTCAGTGGAGGACAACTGTAACGAGTGGCGCAGACAGACACAGGTAGTAGGCCTGAAATAAAAAAGTAGGCTAAATGCAGTTCAAAATTTGCAACAGGAGTACACAGGCGGCATAGCTTTGTTCAGTGGAGGACAACCGTAAGGACTGGCTGACACAGTCACTAGGCCCAAATAAGTAAGTAGGCTAATTGCAGTTCAAAATTTGTAACAGGAGTAGACAGGCAGCATAGCTTTGTTCAGTGGAGGACAACTGTAAGGAGTGGCGCAGACAGACACAGGTAGTAGGCCTAAAATAAAAAAGTAGGCTAAATGCAGTTCAAAATTTGACACAGGAGTACACAGGCGGCATAGCTGTGTTCAGTGGAGAACAACTGTAAGGAGTGGCGCAGACAGACACA
This sequence comes from Ranitomeya variabilis, assembly GCF_051348905.1. Lineage (NCBI taxonomy): Eukaryota > Metazoa > Chordata > Amphibia > Anura > Dendrobatidae > Ranitomeya > Ranitomeya variabilis. The sequence continues at coordinate 315,020,715 of NC_135235.1, forward strand.
AGTAGTAGGCCTAAAATAAAGAAGTAGGCTAAATGCAGTTCAAAATTTGTTACAGGAGTACACAGGCGGCATAGCTTTGTTCAGTGGAGGACAACTGTAAGGACTGGCTGACACAGTTACTAGGCCCAAATAAGTAAGTAGGCTAAATGCAGTTTAAAATTTGCAACAGGAGTATACAGGCGGCATAGCTTTGTTCAGTGGAGGACAACTGTAAGGACTGGCTGACACAGTTACTAGGCCCAAATAAGTAAGTAGGCTAAATGCAGTTAAAATTTGCAACAGGAGTACACAGGCGGCATAGCTTTGTTCAGTGGAGGACAACTGTAAGGACTGGCTGACACAGTTACTAGGCCTAAATAAGTAAGGAGGCTAAATGCAGTTCAAAATTTGCAACAGGAGTACACAGGCGGCATAGCTTTGTTCAGTGGAGGACAACTGTAAGGACTGGCTGACACAGTTACTAGGCCTAAATAAGTAAGGAGGCTAAATGCAGTTCAAAATTTGACACAGGAGTACACAGGTGGCATAGCTTTGTTCAGTGGAGGACAACTGTAAGGACTGGCTGACACAATTACTAGGCCCAAATAAGTAAGTAGGCTAAATGCAGTTCAAAATTTGCAACAGGAGTACACAGGCGGCATAGCTTTGTTCATTGGAGGACAACTGTAAGGACTGGCTGACACAGTTACAAGGCCCAAATAAGTAAGTAGGCTAAATGCAGTTCAAAATTTGTAACAGGAGTAGACAGGCAGCATAGCTTTGTTCAGTGGAGGACAACTGTAAGGAGTGGCGCAGACAGACACAGGTAGTAGGCCTAAAATAAAAAAGTAGGCTAAATGCAGTTCAAAATTTGACACAGGAGTACACAGGCGGCATAGCTTTGTTCAGTGGAGAACAACTGTAAGGAGTGGCGCAGACAGACACAAGTAGTGGGCCTAAAATATAAAAGTAGGCTAAATGCAGTTCAAAATTTGTTACAGGAGTACACAGTCGGCATAGCTTTGTTCAGTGGAGGACAACTGTAAGGAGTGGCGCAGACAGACACAGTAGTAGGCCTAAAATAAAAAAGTATGCTAAATGCAGTTCAAAATTTGTTACAGGAGTACACAGGCGGCATAGCTTTGTTCAGTGGAGGACAACTGTAAGGACTGGCTGACACAGTTACTAGGCCCAAATAAGTAAGTAGGCTAAATGCAGTTCAAAATTTGCAACAGGAGTACACAGGCGGCATAGCTTTGTTCATTGGAGGACAACTGTAAGGACTGGCTGACACAGTTACTAGGCCCAAATAAGTAAGTAGGCTAAATGCAGTTCAAAATTTGTAACAGGAGTAGACAGGCAGCATAGCTTTGTTCAGTGGAGGACTACTGTAAGGAGTGGCGCAGACAGACATGTAGTAGGCCTAAAATAAAAAAGTAGGCTAAATGCAGTTCAAAGTTTGACACAGGAGTACACAGGCGGCATAGCTTTGTTCAGTGGAGAACAACTGTAAGGAGTGGCGCAGACAGACACAAGTAGTGGGCCTAAAATAAAAAAGTAGGCTAAATGCAGTTCAAAATTTGTTACAGGAGTACACAGGCGGCATAGCTTTGTTCAGTGGAGAACAACTGTAAGGAGTGGCGCAGACAGACACAAGTAGTAGGCCTAAAATAAAAAAGTAGGCTAAATGCAGTTCAAAATTTGTTACAGGAGTACACAGGCGGCATAGCTTTGTTCAGTGGAGGACAACTGTAAGGACTGGCTGACACAGTTACTAGGCCCAAATAAGTAAGTAGGCTAAATGCAGTTAAAAATTTGCAACAGGAGTACAAAGGCGGCATAGCTTTGTTCAGTGGAGGACAACTGTAAGGACTGGCTGACACAGTTACTAGGCCCAAAAAAGTAAGGAGGCTAAATGCAGTTCAAAATTTGCAACAGGAGTACACAGGCGGCATAGCATTGTTCAGTGGAGGACAACTGTAACGAGTGGCGCAGACAGACACATGTAGTAGGCCTGAAATAAAAAAGTAGGCTAAATGCAGTTCAAAATTTGTAACAGGAGTACACAGGCGGCATAGCTTTGTTCAGCGGAGGACAACCGTAAGGACTGGCTGACACAGTTACTAGGCCCAAATAAGTAAGTAGGCTAAATGCAGTTCAAAATTTGTAACAGGAGGAGACAGGCAGCATAGCTTTGTTCAGTGGAGGACAACTATAAGGAGTGGCGCAGACAGACAAAAGTAGTAGGCCTAAAATAAAAAAGTAGGCTAAATGCAGTTCAAAATTTGACACAGGAGTACACAGGCGGCATTGCTTTGTTCAGTGGAGAACAACTGTAAGGAGTGGTGCAGACAGACACAAGTAGTGGGCCTAAAATAAAAAAGTAGGCTAAATGCAGTTCAAAATTTGTTACAGGAGTACACAGGCGGCATAGCTTTGTTCATTGGAGGACAACTGTAAGGACTGGCTGACACAGTTACTAGGCCCAAATAAGTAAGTAGGCTAAATGCAGTTCAAAATTTGTAACAGGAGTAGACAGGCAGCATAGCTTTGTTCAGTGGAGGACAACTGTAAGGAGTGGCGCAGACAGACATGTAGTAGGCCTAAAATAAAAAAGTAGGCTAAATGCAGTTCAAAGTTTGACACAGGAGTACACAGGCGGCATAGCTTTGTTCAGTGGAGAACAACTGTAAGGAGTGGCGCAGACAGACACAAGTAGTGGGCCTAAAATAAAAAAGTAGGCTAAATGCAGTTCAAAATTTGTTACAGGAGTACACAGGCGGCATAGCTTTGTTCAGTGGAGAACAACTGTAAGGAGTGGTGCAGACAGACACAAGTAGTAGGCCTAAAATAAAAAAGTAGGCTAAATGCAGTTCAAAATTTGTTACAGGAGTACACAGGCGGCATAGCTTTGTTCAGTGGAGGACAACTGTAAGGACTGGCTGACACAGTTACTAGGCCCAAATAAGTAAGTAGGCTAAATGCATTTAAAAATTTGCAACAGGAGTACACAGGCGGCATAGCTTTGTTCAGTGGAGGACAACTGTAAGGACTGGCTGACACAGTTACTAGGCCCAAATAAGTAAGGAGGCTAAATGCAGTTCAAAATTTGCAACAGGAGTACACAGGCGGCATAGCATTGTTCAGTGGAGGACAACTGTAACGAGTGGCGCAGACAGACACAGGTAGTAGGCCTGAAATAAAAAAGTAGGCTAAATGCAGTTCAAAATTTGTAACAGGAGTACACAGGCGGCATAGCTTTGTTCAGCGGAGGACAACCGTAAGGACTGGCTGACACAGTTACTAGGCCCAAAAAAGTAAGTAGGCTAAATGCAGTTCAAAATTTGTAACAGGAGGAGACAGGCAGCATAGCTTTGTTCAGTGGAGGACAACTATAAGGAGTGGCGCAGACAGACAAAAGTAGTAGGCCTAAAATAAAAAAGTAGGCTAAATGCAGTTCAAAATTTGACACAGGAGTACACAGGCGGCATTGCTTTGTTCAGTGGAGAACAACTGTAAGGAGTGGTGCAGACAGACACAAGTAGTGGGCCTAAAATAAAAAAGTAGGCTAAATGCAGTTCACAATTTGTTACAGGAGTACACAGGCAGCATAGCTTTGTTCAGTGGAGAACAACTGTAAGGAGTGGCGCAGACAGACACAAGTAGTAGGCCTAAAATAAAAAAGTAGGCTAAATGCAGTTCAAAATTTGTTAGAGGAGTACACAGGCGGCATAGCTTTGTTCAGTGAAGGACAACTGTAAGGACTGGCTGACACAGTTACTAGGCCCAAATAAGTAAGTAGGCTAAATGCAGTTCAAAATTTTCAACAGGAGTACACAGGCGGCATAGCTTTGTTCAGTGGAGGACAACTGTAAGGACTGGCTGACACAGTTACTAGGCCCAAATAAGTAAGTAGGCTAAATGCAGTTCAAAATTTGTAACAGGAGTACACAGGCGGCATAGCTTTGTTCAGTGGAGGACAACTGTAAGGACTGGCTGACACAGTTACTAGGCCCAAATAAGTAAGTAGGCTAAATGCAGTTCAAAATTTGTAACAGGAGTAGACAGGCAGCATAGCGTTGTTCAGTGGAGGACAACTGTAAGGAGTGGCGCAGACAGACACAGGTTGTAGGCCTAAAATAAAAAAGTAGGCTAAATGCAGTTCAAAATTTGACACAGGAGTACACAAGCGGCATAGCTTTGTTCAGTGGAGAACAACTGTAAGGAGTGGCGCAGACAGACACAGTTAGTAGGCCTAAAATAAAAAAGTTTGCTAAATGCAGTTCAAAATTTGTAACAGGAGTACACAGGCGGCATAGCTTTGTTCAGTGGAGGACAACTGTAAGGACTGGCTGACACAGTTACTAGGCCCAAATAAGTAAGTAGGCTAAATGCAGTTCAAAATTTGTAACAGGAGTAGACTGGCAGCATTGCTTTGTTCAGTGGAGGACAACTGTAAGGAGTGGCGCAGACAGACACAGGTAGTGGGCCTAAAATAAAAAAGTAGGCTAAATGCAGTTCAAAATTTGACACAGGAGTACACAGGCGGCATAGCTGTGTTCAGTGGAGAACAACTGTAAGGAGTGGCGCAGACAGACACAAGTAGTGGGTCTAAAATAAAAAAGAAGGCTAGATGCAGTTCAAAATTTGTTACAGGAGTACACAGGCGGCATAGCTTTGTTCAGTGGAGAACAACTGTAAGGAGTGGCGCAGACAGACACAGTTAGTAGGCCTAAAATAAAAAAGTTTGCTAAATGCAGTTCAAAATTTGTAACAGGAGTACACAGGCGGCATAGCTTTGTTCTGTGGAGGACAACTGTAAGGACTGGCTGACACAGTTACTAGGCCCAAATAAGTAAGTAGGCTAAATGCAGTTCAAAATTTGTAACAGGAGTACACAGGCAGCAAAGCTTTGTTCAGTGGAGGACAACTGTAACGAGTGGCGCAGACAGACACAGGTAGTAGGCCTGAAATAAAAAAGTAGGCTAAATGCAGTTCAAAATTTGCAACAGGAGTACACAGGCGGCATAGCTTTGTTCAGTGGAGGACAACCGTAAGGACTGGCTGACACAGTCACTAGGCCCAAATAAGTAAGTAGGCTAATTGCAGTTCAAAATTTGTAACAGGAGTAGACAGGCAGCATAGCTTTGTTCAGTGGAGGACAACTGTAAGGATTGGCGCAGACAGACACAGGTAGTAGGCCTAAAATAAAAAAGTAGGCTAAATGCAGTTCAAAATTTGACACAGGAGTACACAGGCGGCATAGCTGTGTTCAGTGGAGAACAACTGTAAGGAGTGGCGCAGACAGACACAAGTAGTAGGCCTAAAATAAAGAAGTAGGCTAAATGCAGTTCAAAATTTGTTACAGGAGTACACAGGCGGCATAGCTTTGTTCAGTGGAGGACAACTGTAAGGACTGGCTGACACAGTTACTAGGCCCAAATAAGTAAGTAGGCTAAATGCAGTTTAAAATTTGCAACAGGAGTATACAGGCGGCATAGCTTTGTTCAGTGGAGGACAACTGTAAGGACTGGCTGACACAGTTACTAGGCCCAAATAAGTAAGTAGGCTAAATGCAGTTAAAATTTGCAACAGGAGTACACAGGCGGCATAGCTTTGTTCAGTGGAGGACAACTGTAAGGACTGGCTGACACAGTTACTAGGCCTAAATAAGTAAGGAGGCTAAATGCAGTTCAAAATTTGCAACAGGAGTACACAGGCGGCATAGCTTTGTTCAGTGGAGGACAACTGTAACGAGTGGCGCAGACAGACACAGGTAGTAGGCCTGAAATAAAAAAGTAGGCTAAATGCAGTTCAAAATTTGCAACAGGAGTACACAGGCGGCATAGCTTTGTTCAGTGGAGGACAACTGTAACTAGTGGCGCAGACAGACACAGGTAGTAGGCCTAAAATAAAAAAGTAGGCTAAATGCAGTTCAAAATTTGACACAGGAGTACACAGGCGGCATAGCTTTGTTCAGTGGAGAACAACTGTAAGGAGTGGCGCAGACAGACACAAGTAGTGGGCCTAAAATATAAAAGTAGGCTAAATGCAGTTCAAAATTTGTTACAGGAGTACACAGTCGGCATAGCTTTGTTCAGTGGAGGACAACTGTAAGGAGTGGCGCAGACAGACACAGTAGTAGGCCTAAAATAAAAAAGTATGCTAAATGCAGTTCAAAATTTGTTACAGGAGTACACAGGCGGCATAGCTTTGTTCAGTGGAGGACAACTGTAAGGACTGGCTGACACAGTTACTAGGCCCAAATAAGTAAGTAGGCTAAATGCAGTTCAAAATTTGCAACAGGAGTACACAGGCGGCATAGCTTTGTTCATTGGAGGACAACTGTAAGGACTGGCTGACACAGTTACTAGGCCCAAATAAGTAAGTAGGCTAAATGCAGTTCAAAATTTGTAACAGGAGTAGACAGGCAGCATAGCTTTGTTCAGTGGAGGACTACTGTAAGGAGTGGCGCAGACAGACATGTAGTAGGCCTAAAATAAAAAAGTAGGCTAAATGCAGTTCAAAGTTTGACACAGGAGTACACAGGCGGCATAGCTTTGTTCAGTGGAGAACAACTGTAAGGAGTGGCGCAGACAGACACAAGTAGTGGGCCTAAAATAAAAAAGTAGGCTAAATGCAGTTCAAAATTTGTTACAGGAGTACACAGGCGGCATAGCTTTGTTCAGTGGAGAACAACTGTAAGGAGTGGCGCAGACAGACACAAGTAGTAGGCCTAAAATAAAAAAGTAGGCTAAATGCAGTTCAAAATTTGTTACAGGAGTACACAGGCGGCATAGCTTTGTTCAGTGGAGGACAACTGTAAGGACTGGCTGACACAGTTACTAGGCCCAAATAAGTAAGTAGGCTAAATGCAGTTAAAAATTTGCAACAGGAGTACACAGGCGGCATAGCTTTGTTCAGTGGAGGACAACTGTAAGGACTGGCTGACACAGTTACTAGGCCCAAAAAAGTAAGGAGGCTAAATGCAGTTCAAAATTTGCAACAGGAGTACACAGGCGGCATAGCATTGTTCAGTGGAGGACAACTGTAACGAGTGGCGCAGACAGACACATGTAGTAGGCCTGAAATAAAAAAGTAGGCTAAATGCAGTTCAAAATTTGTAACAGGAGTACACAGGCGGCATAGCTTTGTTCAGCGGAGGACAACCGTAAGGACTGGCTGACACAGTTACTAGGCCCAAATAAGTAAGTAGGCTAAATGCAGTTCAAAATTTGTAACAGGAGGAGACAGGCAGCATAGCTTTGTTCAGTGGAGGACAACTATAAGGAGTGGCGCAGACAGACAAAAGTAGTAGGCCTAAAATAAAAAAGTAGGCTAAATGCAGTTCAAAATTTGACACAGGAGTACACAGGCGGCATTGCTTTGTTCAGTGGAGAACAACTGTAAGGAGTGGTGCAGACAGACACAAGTAGTGGGCCTAAAATAAAAAAGTAGGCTAAATGCAGTTCAAAATTTGTTACAGGAGTACACAGGCGGCATAGCTTTGTTCATTGGAGGACAACTGTAAGGACTGGCTGACACAGTTACTAGGCCCAAATAAGTAAGTAGGCTAAATGCAGTTCAAAATTTGTAACAGGAGTAGACAGGCAGCATAGCTTTGTTCAGTGGAGGACAACTGTAAGGAGTGGCGCAGACAGACATGTAGTAGGCCTAAAATAAAAAAGTAGGCTAAATGCAGTTCAAAGTTTGACACAGGAGTACACAGGCGGCATAGCTTTGTTCAGTGGAGAACAACTGTAAGGAGTGGCGCAGACAGACACAAGTAGTGGGCCTAAAATAAAAAAGTAGGCTAAATGCAGTTCAAAATTTGTTACAGGAGTACACAGGCGGCATAGCTTTGTTCAGTGGAGAACAACTGTAAGGAGTGGTGCAGACAGACACAAGTAGTAGGCCTAAAATAAAAAAGTAGGCTAAATGCAGTTCAAAATTTGTTACAGGAGTACACAGGCGGCATAGCTTTGTTCAGTGGAGGACAACTGTAAGGACTGGCTGACACAGTTACTAGGCCCAAATAAGTAAGTAGGCTAAATGCATTTAAAAATTTGCAACAGGAGTACACAGGCGGCATAGCTTTGTTCAGTGGAGGACAACTGTAAGGACTGGCTGACACAGTTACTAGGCCCAAATAAGTAAGGAGGCTAAATGCAGTTCAAAATTTGCAACAGGAGTACACAGGCGGCATAGCATTGTTCAGTGGAGGACAACTGTAACGAGTGGCGCAGACAGACACAGGTAGTAGGCCTGAAATAAAAAAGTAGGCTAAATGCAGTTCAAAATTTGTAACAGGAGTACACAGGCGGCATAGCTTTGTTCAGCGGAGGACAACCGTAAGGACTGGCTGACACAGTTACTAGGCCCAAATAAGTAAGTAGGCTAAATGCAGTTCAAAATTTGTAACAGGAGGAGACAGGCAGCATAGCTTTGTTCAGTGGAGGACAACTATAAGGAGTGGCGCAGACAGACAAAAGTAGTAGGCCTAAAATAAAAAAGTAGGCTAAATGCAGTTCAAAATTTGACACAGGAGTACACAGGCGGCATTGCTTTGTTCAGTGGAGAACAACTGTAAGGAGTGGTGCAGACAGACACAAGTAGTGGGCCTAAAATAAAAAAGTAGGCTAAATGCAGTTCAAAATTTGTTACAGGAGTACACAGGCAGCATAGCTTTGTTCAGTGGAGAACAACTGTAAGGAGTGGCGCAGAGAGACACAAGTAGTAGGCCTAAAATAAAAAAGTAGGCTAAATGCAGTTCAAAATTTGTTAGAGGAGTACACAGGCGGCATAGCTTTGTTCAGTGAAGGACAACTGTAAGGACTGGCTGACACAGTTACTAGGCCCAAATAAGTAAGTAGGCTAAATGCAGTTCAAAATTTTCAACAGGAGTACACAGGCGGCATAGCTTTGTTCAGTGGAGGACAACTGTAAGGACTGGCTGACACAGTTACTAGGCCCAAATAAGTAAGTAGGCTAAATGCAGTTCAAAATTTGTAACAGGAGTACACAGGCGGCATAGCTTTGTTCAGTGGAGGACAACTGTAAGGACTGGCTGACACAGTTACTAGGCCCAAATAAGTAAGTAGGCTAAATGCAGTTCAAAATTTGTAACAGGAGTAGACAGGCAGCATAGCGTTGTTCAGTGGAGGACAACTGTAAGGAGTGGCGCAGACAGACACAGGTTGTAGGCCTAAAATAAAAAAGTAGGCTAAATGCAGTTCAAAATTTGACACAGGAGTACACAGGCGGCATAGCTTTGTTCAGTGGAGAACAACTGTAAGGAGTGGCGCAGACAGACACAGTTAGTAGGCCTAAAATAAAAAAGTTTGCTAAATGCAGTTCAAAATTTGACACAGGAGTACACAGGCGGCATAGCTGTGTTCAGTGGAGAACAACTGTAAGGAGTGGCGCAGACAGACACAAGTAGTGGGTCTAAAATAAAAAAGAAGGCTAGATGCAGTTCAAAATTTGTTACAGGAGTACACAGGCGGCATAGCTTTGTTCAGTGGAGAACAACTGTAAGGAGTGGCGCAGACAGACACAGTTAGTAGGCCTAAAATAAAAAAGTTTGCTAAATGCAGTTCAAAATTTGTAACAGGAGTACACAGGCGGCATAGCTTTGTTCAGTGGAGGACAACTGTAAGGACTGGCTGACACAGTTACTAGGCCCAAATAAGTAAGTAGGCTAAATGCAGTTCAAAATTTGTAACAGGAGTAGACTGGCAGCATAGCTTTGTTCAGTGGAGGACAACTGTAAGGAGTGGCGCAGACAGACACAGGTAGTGGGCCTAAAATAAAAAAGTAGGCTAAATGCAGTTCAAAATTTGACACAGGAGTACACAGGCGGCATAGCTGTGTTCAGTGGAGAACAACTGTAAGGAGTGGCGCAGACAGACACAAGTAGTGGGTCTAAAATAAAAAAGAAGGCTAGATGCAGTTCAAAATTTGTTACAGGAGTACACAGGCGGCATAGCTTTGTTCAGTGGAGAACAACTGTAAGGAGTGGCGCAGACAGACACAGTTAGTAGGCCTAAAATAAAAAAGTTTGCTAAATGCAGTTCAAAATTTGTAACAGGAGTACACAGGCGGCATAGCTTTGTTCTGTGGAGGACAACTGTAAGGACTGGCTGACACAGTTACTAGGCCCAAATAAGTAAGTAGGCTAAATGCAGTTCAAAATTTGTAACAGGAGTACACAGGCAGCAAAGATTTGTTCAGTGGAGGACAACTGTAACGAGTGGCGCAGACAGACACAGGTAGTAGGCCTGAAATAAAAAAGTAGGCTAAATGCAGTTCAAAATTTGCAACAGGAGTACACAGGCGGCATAGCTTTGTTCAGTGGAGGACAACCGTAAGGACTGGCTGACACAGTCACTAGGCCCAAATAAGTAAGTAGGCTAATTGCAGTTCAAAATTTGTAACAGGAGTAGACAGGCAGCATAGCTTTGTTCAGTGGAGGACAACTGTAAGGAGTGGCGCAGACAGACACAGGTAGTAGGCCTAAAATAAAAAAGTAGGCTAAATGCAGTTCAAAATTTGACACAGGAGTACACAGGCGGCATAGCTGTGTTCAGTGGAGAACAACTGTAAGGAGTGGCGCAGACAGACACAAGTAGTAGGCCTAAAATAAAGAAGTAGGCTAAATGCAGTTCAAAATTTGTTACAGGAGTACACAGGCGGCATAGCTTTGTTCAGTGGAGGACAACTGTAAGGACTGGCTGACACAGTTACTAGGCCCAAATAAGTAAGTAGGCTAAATGCAGTTTAAAATTTGCAACAGGAGTATACAGGCGGCATAGCTTTGTTCAGTGGAGGACAACTGTAAGGACTGGCTGACACAGTTACTAGGCCCAAATAAGTAAGTAGGCTAAATGCAGTTAAAATTTGCAACAGGAGTACACAGGCGGCATAGCTTTGTTCAGTGGAGGACAACTGTAAGGACTGGCTGACACAGTTACTAGGCCTAAATAAGTAAGGAGGCTAAATGCAGTTCAAAATTTGCAACAGGAGTACACAGGCGGCATAGCTTTGTTCAGTGGAGGACAACTGTAACGAGTGGCGCAGACAGACACAGGTAGTAGGCCTGAAATAAAAAAGTAGGCTAAATGCAGTTCAAAATTTGTAACAGGAGTACACAGGCGGCATAGCTTTGTTCGGTGGAGGACAACTGTAAGGACTGGCTGACACAGTTACTAGGCCCAAATAGGTAAGTAGGCTAAATGCAGTTCAAAATTTGCAACAGGAGTATACAGGCGGCATAGCTTTGTTCAGTGGAGGACAACTGTAAGGACTGGCTGACACAGTTACTAGGCCCAAATAAGTAAGTAGGCTAAATGCAGTTCAAAATTTGTAACAGGAGTACACAGGCGGCATAGCTTTGTTCAGTGGAGGACAACTGTAACGAGTGGCGCAGACAGACACAGGTAGTAGGCCTGAAATAAAAAAGTAGGCTAAATGCAGTTCAAAATTTGTAACAGGAGTACACAGGCGGCATAGCTTTGTTCAGTGGAGGACAACCGTAAGGACTGGCTGACACAGTTACTAGGCCCAAATAAGTAAGTAGGCTAAATGCAGTTCAAAATTTGTAACAGGAGTAGACAGGCAGCATAGCTTTGTTCAGTGGAGGACAACTGTAAGGAGTGGCGCAGACAGACACAGGTAGTAGGCCTAAAATAAAAAAAGTAGGCTAAATGCAGTTCAAAATTTGACACAGGAGTACACAGGTGGCATAGCTTTGTTCAGTGGAGGACAACTGTAAGGACTGGCTGACACAATTACTAGGCCCAAATAAGTAAGTAGGCTAAATGCAGTTCAAAATTTGCAACAGGAGTACACAGGCGGCATAGCTTTGTTCATTGGAGGACAACTGTAAGGACTGGCTGACACAGTTACAAGGCCCAAATAAGTAAGTAGGCTAAATGCAGTTCAAAATTTGTAACAGGAGTAGACAGGCAGCATAGCTTTGTTCAGTGGAGGACAACTGTAAGGAGTGGCGCAGACAGACACAGGTAGTAGGCCTAAAATAAAAAAGTAGGCTAAATGCAGTTCAAAATTTGACACAGGAGTACACAGGCGGCATAGCTTTGTTCAGTGGAGAACAACTGTAAGGAGTGGCGCAGACAGACACAAGTAGTGGGCCTAAAATATAAAAGTAGGCTAAATGCAGTTCAAAATTTGTTACAGGAGTACACAGTCGGCATAGCTTTGTTCAGTGGAGGACAACTGTAAGGAGTGGCGCAGACAGACACAGTAGTAGGCCTAAAATAAAAAAGTATGCTAAATGCAGTTCAAAATTTGTTACAGGAGTACACAGGCGGCATAGCTTTGTTCAGTGGAGGACAACTGTAAGGACTGGCTGACACAGTTACTAGGCCCAAATAAGTAAGTAGGCTAAATGCAGTTCAAAATTTGCAACAGGAGTACACAGGCGGCATAGCTTTGTTCATTGGAGGACAACTGTAAGGACTGGCTGACACAGTTACTAGGCCCAAATAAGTAAGTAGGCTAAATGCAGTTCAAAATTTGTAACAGGAGTAGACAGGCAGCATAGCTTTGTTCAGTGGAGGACTACTGTAAGGAGTGGCGCAGACAGACATGTAGTAGGCCTAAAATAAAAAAGTAGGCTAAATGCAGTTCAAAGTTTGACACAGGAGTACACAGGCGGCATAGCTTTGTTCAGTGGAGAACAACTGTAAGGAGTGGCGCAGACAGACACAAGTAGTGGGCCTAAAATAAAAAAGTAGGCTAAATGCAGTTCAAAATTTGTTACAGGAGTACACAGGCGGCATAGCTTTGTTCAGTGGAGAACAACTGTAAGGAGTGGCGCAGACAGACACAAGTAGTAGGCCTAAAATAAAAAAGTAGGCTAAATGCAGTTCAAAATTTGTTACAGGAGTACACAGGCGGCATAGCTTTGTTCAGTGGAGGACAACTGTAAGGACTGGCTGACACAGTTACTAGGCCCAAATAAGTAAGTAGGCTAAATGCAGTTAAAAATTTGCAACAGGAGTACACAGGCGGCATAGCTTTGTTCAGTGGAGGACAACTGTAAGGACTGGCTGACACAGTTACTAGGCCCAAAAAAGTAAGGAGGCTAAATGCAGTTCAAAATTAGCAACAGGAGTACACAGGCGGCATAGCATTGTTCAGTGGAGGACAACTGTAACGAGTGGCGCAGACAGACACATGTAGTAGGCCTGAAATAAAAAAGTAGGCTAAATGCAGTTCAAAATTTGTAACAGGAGTACACAGGCGGCATAGCTTTGTTCAGCGGAGGACAACCGTAAGGACTGGCTGACACAGTTACTAGGCCCAAATAAGTAAGTAGGCTAAATGCAGTTCAAAATTTGTAACAGGAGGAGACAGGCAGCATAGCTTTGTTCAGTGGAGGACAACTATAAGGAGTGGCGCAGACAGACAAAAGTAGTAGGCCTAAAATAAAAAAGTAGGCTAAATGCAGTTCAAAATTTGACACAGGAGTACACAGGCGGCATTGCTTTGTTCAGTGGAGAACAACTGTAAGGAGTGGTGCAGACAGACACAAGTAGTGGGCCTAAAATAAAAAAGTAGGCTAAATGCAGTTCAAAATTTGTTACAGGAGTACACAGGCGGCATAGCTTTGTTCATTGGAGGACAACTGTAAGGACTGGCTGACACAGTTACTAGGCCCAAATAAGTAAGTAGGCTAAATGCAGTTCAAAATTTGTAACAGGAGTAGACAGGCAGCATAGCTTTGTTCAGTGGAGGACAACTGTAAGGAGTGGCGCAGACAGACATGTAGTAGGCCTAAAATAAAAAAGTAGGCTAAATGCAGTTCAAAGTTTGACACAGGAGTACACAGGTGGCATAGCTTTGTTCAGTGGAGAACAACTGTAAGGAGTGGCGCAGACAGACACAAGTAGTGGGCCTAAAATAAAAAAGTAGGCTAAATGCAGTTCAAAATTTGTTACAGGAGTACACAGGCGGCATAGCTTTGTTCAGTGGAGAACAACTGTAAGGAGTGGTGCAGACAGACACAAGTAGTAGGCCTAAAATAAAAAAGTAGGCTAAATGCAGTTCAAAATTTGTTACAGGAGTACACAGGCGGCATAGCTTTGTTCAGTGGAGGACAACTGTAAGGACTGGCTGACACAGTTACTAGGCCCAAATAAGTAAGTAGGCTAAATGCATTTAAAAATTTGCAACAGGAGTACACAGGCGGCATAGCTTTGTTCAGTGGAGGACAACTGTAAGGACTGGCTGACACAGTTACTAGGCCCAAATAAGTAAGGAGGCTAAATGCAGTTCAAAATTTGCAACAGGAGTACACAGGCGGCATAGCATTGTTCAGTGGAGGACAACTGTAACGAGTGGCGCAGACAGACACAGGTAGTAGGCCTGAAATAAAAAAGTAGGCTAAATGCAGTTCAAAATTTGTAACAGGAGTACACAGGCGGCATAGCTTTGTTCAGCGGAGGACAACCGTAAGGACTGGCTGACACAGTTACTAGGCCCAAATAAGTAAGTAGGCTAAATGCAGTTCAAAATTTGTAACAGGAGGAGACAGGCAGCATAGCTTTGTTCAGTGGAGGACAACTATAAGGAGTGGCGCAGACAGACAAAAGTAGTAGGCCTAAAATAAAAAAGTAGGCTAAATGCAGTTCAAAATTTGACACAGGAGTACACAGGCGGCATTGCTTTGTTCAGTGGAGAACAACTGTAAGGAGTGGTGCAGACAGACACAAGTAGTGGGCCTAAAATAAAAAAGTAGGCTAAATGCAGTTCAAAATTTGTTACAGGAGTACACAGGCAGCATAGCTTTGTTCAGTGGAGAACAACTGTAAGGAGTGGCGCAGACAGACACAAGTAGTAGGCCTAAAATAAAAAAGTAGGCTAAATGCAGTTCAAAATTTGTTAGAGGAGTACACAGGCGGCATAGCTTTGTTCAGTGAAGGACAACTGTAAGGACTGGCTGACACAGTTACTAGGCCCAAATAAGTAAGTAGGCTAAATGCAGTTCAAAATTTTCAACAGGAGTACACAGGCGGCATAGCTTTGTTCAGTGGAGGACAACTGTAAGGACTGGCTGACACAGTTACTAGGCCCAAATAAGTAAGTAGGCTAAATGCAGTTCAAAATTTGTAACAGGAGTACACAGGCGGCATAGCTTTGTTCAGTGGAGGACAACTGTAAGGACTGGCTGACACAGTTACTAGGCCCAAATAAGTAAGTAGGCTAAATGCAGTTCAAAATTTGTAACAGGAGTAGACAGGCAGCATAGCGTTGTTCAGTGGAGGACAACTGTAAGGAGTGGCGCAGACAGACACAGGTTGTAGGCCTAAAATAAAAAAGTAGGCTAAATGCAGTTCAAAATTTGACACAGGAGTACACAGGCGGCATAGCTTTGTTCAGTGGAGAACAACTGTAAGGAGTGGCGCAGACAGACACAGTTAGTAGGCCTAAAATAAAAAAGTTTGCTAAATGCAGTTCAAAATTTGACACAGGAGTACACAGGCGGCATAGCTGTGTTCAGTGGAGAACAACTGTAAGGAGTGGCGCAGACAGACACAAGTAGTGGGTCTAAAATAAAAAAGAAGGCTAGATGCAGTTCAAAATTTGTTACAGGAGTACACAGGCGGCATAGCTTTGTTCAGTGGAGAACAACTGTAAGGAGTGGCGCAGACAGACACAGTTAGTAGGCCTAAAATAAAAAAGTTTGCTAAATGCAGTTCAACATTTGTAACAGGAGTACACAGGCGGCATAGCTTTGTTCAGTGGAGGACAACTGTAAGGACTGGCTGACACAGTTACTAGGCCCAAATAAGTAAGTAGGCTAAATGCAGTTCAAAATTTGTAACAGGAGTAGACTGGCAGCATAGCTTTGTTCAGTGGAGGACAACTGTAAGGAGTGGCGCAGACAGACACAGGTAGTGGGCCTAAAATAAAAAAGTAGGCTAAATGCAGTTCAAAATTTGACACAGGAGTACACAGGCGGCATAGCTGTGTTCAGTGGAGAACAACTGTAAGGAGTGGCGCAGACAGACACAAGTAGTGGGTCTAAAATAAAAAAGAAGGCTAGATGCAGTTCAAAATTTGTTACAGGAGTACACAGGCGGCATAGCTTTGTTCAGTGGAGAACAACTGTAAGGAGTGGCGCAGACAGACACAGTTAGTAGGCCTAAAATAAAAAAGTTTGCTAAATGCAGTTCAAAATTTGTAACAGGAGTACACAGGCGGCATAGCTTTGTTCTGTGGAGGACAACTGTAAGGACTGGCTGACACAGTTACTAGGCCCAAATAAGTAAGTAGGCTAAATGCAGTTCAAAATTTGTAACAGGAGTACACAGGCAGCATAGCTTTGTTCAGTGGAGGACAACTGTAACGAGTGGCGCAGACAGACACAGGTAGTAGGCCTGAAATAAAAAAGTAGGCTAAATGCAGTTCAAAATTTGCAACAGGAGTACACAGGCGGCATAGCTTTGTTCAGTGGAGGACAACCGTAAGGACTGGCTGACACAGTCACTAGGCCCAAATAAGTAAGTAGGCTAATTGCAGTTCAAAATTTGTAACAGGAGTAGACAGGCAGCATAGCTTTGTTCAGTGGAGGACAACTGTAAGGAGTGGCGCAGACAGACACAGGTAGTAGGCCTAAAATAAAAAAGTAGGCTAAATGCAGTTCAAAATTTGACACAGGAGTACACAGGCGGCATAGCTGTGTTCAGTGGAGAACAACTGTAAGGAGTGGCGCAGACAGACACAAGTAGTAGGCCTAAAATAAAGAAGTAGGCTAAATGCAGTTCAAAATTTGTTACAGGAGTACACAGGCGGCATAGCTTTGTTCAGTGGAGGACAACTGTAAGGACTGGCTGACACAGTTACTAGGCCCAAATAAGTAAGTAGGCTAAATGCAGTTTAAAATTTGCAACAGGAGTATACAGGCGGCATAGCTTTGTTCAGTGGAGGACAACTGTAAGGACTGGCTGACACAGTTACTAGGCCCAAATAAGTAAGTAGGCTAAATGCAGTTAAAATTTGCAACAGGAGTACACAGGCGGCATAGCTTTGTTCAGTGGAGGACAACTGTAAGGACTGGCTGACACAGTTACTAGGCCTAAATAAGTAAGGAGGCTAAATGCAGTTCAAAATTTGCAACAGGAGTACACAGGCGGCATAGCTTTGTTCAGTGGAGGACAACTGTAACGAGTGGCGCAGACAGACACAGGTAGTAGGCCTGAAATAAAAAAGTAGGCTAAATGCAGTTCAAAATTTGTAACAGGAGTACACAGGCGGCATAGCTTTGTTCAGTGGAGGACAACCGTAAGGACTGGCTGACACAGTTACTAGGCCCAAATAAGTAAGTAGGCTAAATGCAGTTCAAAATTTGTAACAGGAGGAGACAGGCAGCATAGCTTTGTTCAGTGGAGGACAACTATAAGGAGTGGCGCAGACAGACACAAGTAGTAGGCCTAAAATAAAAAAGTAGGCTAAATGCAGTTCAAAATTTGACACAGGAGTACACAGGCAGCATTGCTTTGTTCAGTGGAGAACAACTGTAAGGAGTGGTGCAGACAGACACAAGTAGTGGGCCTAAAATAAAAAAGTAGGTTAATGCAGTTCAAAATTTGTTACAGGAGTACACAGGCGGCATAGCTTTGTTCAGTGGAGAACAACTGTAAGGAGTGGCGCAGACAGACGCATGTAGTAGGCCTAAAATAAAAAAGTAGGCTAAATGCAGTTCAAAATTTGTTACAGGAGTACACAGGCGGCATAGCTTTGTTCAGTGGAGGACACCTGTAAGGACTGGCTGACACAGTTACTAGGCCCAAATAAGTAAGTAGGCTAAATGCAGTTCAAAATTTTCAACAGGAGTACACAGGCGGCATAGCTTTGTTCAGTGGAGGACAACTGTAAGGACTGGCTGACACAGTTACTAGGCCCAAATAAGTAAGTAGGCTAAATGCAGTTCAAAATTTGCAACAGGAGTATACAGGTGGCATTGCTTTGTTCAGTGGAGGACAACTGTAAGGACTGGCTGACACAGTTACTAGGCCCAAATAAGTAAGTAGGCTAAATGCAGTTAAAAATTTGCAACAGGAGTACACAGGCGGCATAGCTTTGTTCAGTGGAGGACAACTGTAAGGACTGGCTGACACAGTTACTAGGCTCAAATAAGTAAGGAGGCTAAATGCAGTTCAAAATTTGCAACAGGAGTACACAGGCGGCATAGCTTTGTTCAGTGGAGGACAACTGTAACGAGTGGCGCAGACAGACACAGGTAGTAGGCCTGAAATAAAAAAGTAGGCTAAATGCAGTTCAAAATTTGTAACAGGAGTACACAGGCGGCATAGCTTTGTTCAGTGGAGGACAACCGTAAGGACTGGCTGACACAGTTACTAGGCCCAAATAAGTAAGTAGGCTAAATGCAGTTCAAAATTTGTAACAGGAGGAGACAGGCAGCATAGCTTTGTTCAGTGGAGGACAACTATAAGGAGTGGCGCAGACAGACACAAGTAGTAGGCCTAAAATAAAAAAGTAGGCTAAATGCAGTTCAAAATTTGACACAGGAGTACACAGGCAGCATTGCTTTGTTCAGTGGAGAACAACTGTAAGGAGTGGTGCAGACAGACACAAGTAGTGGGCCTAAAATAAAAAAGTAGGCTAAATGCAGTTCAAAATTTGTTACAGGAGTACACAGGCGGCATAGCTTTGTTCAGTGGAGAACAACTGTAAGGAGTGGCGCAGACAGACGCATGTAGTAGGCCTAAAATAAAAAAGTAGGCTAAATGCAGTTCAAAATTTGTTACAGGAGTACACAGGCGGCATAGCTTTGTTCAGTGGAGGACACCTGTAAGGACTGGCTGACACAGTTACTAGGCCCAAATAAGTAAGTAGGCTAAATGCAGTTCAAAATTTTCAACAGGAGTACACAGGCGGCATAGCTTTGTTCAGTGGAGGACAACTGTAAGGACTGGCTGACACAGTTACTAGGCCCAAATAAGTAAGTAGGCTAAATGCAGTTCAAAATTTGCAACAGGAGTATACAGGCGGCATTGCTTTGTTCAGTGGAGGACAACTGTAAGGACTGGCTGACACAGTTACTAGGCCCAAATAAGTAAGTAGGCTAAATGCAGTTAAAAATTTGCAACAGGAGTACACAGGCGGCATAGCTTTGTTCAGTGGAGGACAACTGTAAGGACTGGCTGACACAGTTACTAGGCTCAAATAAGTAAGGAGGCTAAATGCAGTTCAAAATTTGCAACAGGAGTACACAGGCGGCATAGCTTTGTTCAGTGGAGGACAACTGTAACGAGTGGCGCAGACAGACACAGGTAGTAGGCCTGAAATAAAAAAGTAGGCTAAATGCAGTTCAAAATTTGTAACAGGAGTACACAGGCGGCATAGCTTTGTTCAGTGGAGGACAACCGTAAGGACTGGCTGACACAGTTACTAGGCCCAAATAAGTAAGTAGGCTAAATGCAGTTCAAAATTTGTAACAGGAGGAGACAGGCAGCATAGCTTTGTTCAGTGGAGGACAACTATAAGGAGTGGCGCAGACAGACACAAGTAGTAGGCCTAAAATAAAAAAGTAGGCTAAATGCAGTTCAAAATTTGACACAGGAGTACACAGGCAGCATTGCTTTGTTCAGTGGAGAACAACTGTAAGGAGTGGTGCAGACAGACACAAGTAGTGGGCCTAAAATAAAAAAGTAGGCTAAATGCAGTTCAAAATTTGTTACAGGAGTACACAGGCGGCATAGCTTTGTTCAGTGGAGAACAACTGTAAGGAGTGGCGCAGACAGACGCAAGTAGTAGGCCTAAAATAAAAAAGTAGGCTAAATGCAGTTCAAAATTTGTTACAGGAGTACACAGGCGGCATAGCTTTGTTCAGTGGAGGACAACTGTAAGGACTGGCTGACACAGTTACTAGGCCCAAATAAGTAAGTAGGCTAAATGCAGTTCAAAATTTTCAACAGGAGTACACAGGCGGCATAGCTTTGTTCAGTGGAGGACAACTGTAAGGACTGGCTGACACAGTTACTAGGCCCAAATAAGTAAGTAGGCTAAATGCAGTTCAAAATTTGTAACAGGAGTACACAGGCGGCATAGCTTTGTTCAGTGGAGGACAACTGTATGGAGTGGCGCAGACAGACACATGTTGTAGGCCTAAAATAAAAAAGTAGGCTAAATGCAGTTCAAAATTTGACACAGGAGTACACAGGCGGCATAGCTTTGTTCAGTGGAGAACAACTGTAAGGAGTGGCGCAGACAGACACAGTTAGTAGGCCTAAAATAAAAAAGTTTGCTAAATGCAGTTCAAAATTTGTAACAGGAGTACACAGGCGGCATAGCTTTGTTCTGTGGAGGACAACTGTAAGGACTGGCTGACACAGTTACTAGGCCCAAATAAGTAAGTAGGCTAAATGCAGTTCAAAATTTGTAACAGGCGTACACAGGCGGCATAGCTTTGTTCAGTGGAGGACAACTGTAACGAGTGTCGCAGACAGACACAGGTAGTAGGCCTGAAATAAAAAAGTAGGCTAAATGCAGTTCAAAATTTGTAACAGGAGTACACAGGCGGCATAGCTTTGTTCAGTGGAGGACAACCGTAAGGACTGGCTGACACAGTTACTAGGCCCAAATAAGTAAGTAGGCTAAATGCAGTTCAAAATTTGTAACAGGAGTAGACTGGCAACATAGCTTTGTTCAGTGGAGGACAACTATAAGGAGTGGCGCAGACAGACACAAGTAGTAGGCCTAAAATAAAAAAGTAGGCTAAATGCAGTTCAAAATTTGACACAGGAGTACACAGGCAGCATTGCTTTGTTCAGTGGAGAACAACTGTAAGGAGTGGTGCAGACAGACACAAGTAGTGGGCCTAAAATAAAAAAGTAGGCTAAATGCAGTTCAAAATTTGTTACAGGAGTACACAGGCGGCATAGCTTTGTTCAGTGGAGAACAACTGTAAGGAGTGGCGCAGACAGACGCAAGTAGTAGGCCTAAAATAAAAAAGTAGGCTAAATGCAGTTCAAAATTTGTTACAGGAGTACACAGGCGGCATAGCTTTGTTCAGTGGAGGACAACTGTAAGGACTGGCTGACACAGTTACTAGGCCCAAATAAGTAAGTAGGCTAAATGCAGTTCAAAATTTTCAACAGGAGTACACAGGCGGCATAGCTTTGTTCAGTGGAGGACAACTGTAAGGACTGGCTGACACAGTTACTAGGCCCAAATAAGTAAGTAGGCTAAATGCAGTTCAAAATTTGTAACAGGAGTACACAGGCGGCATAGCTTTGTTCAGTGGAGGACAACTGTAAGGACTGGCTGACACAGTTACTAGGCCCAAATAAGTAAGTAGGCTAAATGCAGTTCAAAATTTGTAACAGGAGTAGACAGGCAGCATAGCGTTGTTCAGTGGAGGACAACTGTATGGAGTGGCGCAGACAGACACAGGTTGTAGGCCTAAAATAAAAAAGTAGGCTAAATGCAGTTCAAAATTTGACACAGGAGTACACAGGCGGCATAGCTTTGTTCAGTGGAGGACAACTGTAAGGACTGGCTGACACAGTTACTAGGCCCAAATAAGCAAGTAGGCTAAATGCAGTTCAAAATTTTCAACAGGAGTACACAGGCGGCATAGCTTTGTTCAGTGGAGGACAACTGTAAGGACTGGCTGACACAGTTACTAGGCCCAAATAAGTAAGTAGGCTAAATGCAGTTCAAAATTTGTAACAGGAGTACACAGGCGGCATAGCTTTGTTCAGTGGAGGACAACTGTAAGGACTGGCTGACACAGTTACTAGGCCCAAATAAGTAAGTAGGCTAAATGCAGTTCAAAATTTGTAACAGGAGTAGACAGGCAGCATAGCGTTGTTCAGTGGAGGACAACTGTATGGAGTGGCGCAGACAGACACAGGTTGTAGGCCTAAAATAAAAAAGTAGGCTAAATGCAGTTCAAAATTTGACACAGGAGTACACAGGCGGCATAGCTTTGTTCAGTGGAGAACAACTGTAAGGAGTGGCGCAGACAGACACAGTTAGTAGGCCTAAAATAAAAAAGTTTGCTAAATGCAGTTCAAAATTTGTAACAGGAGTACACAGGCGGCATAGCTTTGTTCTGTGGAGGACAACTGTAAGGACTGGCTGACACAGTTACTAGGCCCAAATAAGTAAGTAGGCTAAATGCAGTTCAAAATTTGTAACAGGAGTACACAGGCGGCATAGCTTTGTTCAGTGGAGGACAACTGTAACGAGTGGCGCAGACAGACACAGGTAGTAGGCCTGAAATAAAAAAGTAGGCTAAATGCAGTTCAAAATTTGTAACAGGAGTACACAGGCGGCATAGCTTTGTTCAGTGGAGGACAACCGTAAGGACTGGCTGACACAGTTACTAGGCCCAAATAAGTAAGTAGGCTAAATGCAGTTCAAAATTTGTAACAGGAGTAGACTGGCAGCATAGCTTTGTTCAGTGGAGGACAACTGTAAGGAGTGGCGCAGACAGACACAGGTAGTGGGCCTAAAATAAAAAAGTAGGCTAAATGCAGTTCAAAATTTGTTACAGGAGTACACAGGCGGCATAGCTTTGTTCAGTGGAGAACAACTGTAAGGAGTGGCGCAGACAGACACAAGTAGTAGGCCTAAAATAAAAAAGTAGGCTAAATGCAGTTCAAAATTTGTTAGAGGAGTACACAGGCGGCATAGCTTTGTTCAGTGAAGGACAACTGTAAGGACTGGCTGACACAGTTACTAGGCCCAAATAAGTAAGTAGGCTAAATGCAGTTCAAAATTTTCAACAGGAGTACACAGGCGGCATAGCTTTGTTCAGTGGAGGACAACTGTAAGGACTGGCTGACACAGTTACTAGGCCCAAATAAGTAAGTAGGCTAAATGCAGTTCAAAATTTGTAACAGGAGTACACAGGCGGCATAGCTTTGTTCAGTGGAGAACAACTGTAAGGAGTGGCGCAGACAGACACAAGTAGTAGGCCTAAAATAAAAAAGTAGGCTAAATGCAGTTCAAAATTTGTTAGAGGAGTACACAGGCGGCATAGCTTTGTTCAGTGAAGGACAACTGTAAGGACTGGCTGACACAGTTACTAGGCCCAAATAAGTAAGTAGGCTAAATGCAGTTCAAAATTTTCAACAGGAGTACACAGGCGGCATAGCTTTGTTCAGTGGAGGACAACTGTAAGGACTGGCTGACACAGTTACTAGGCCCAAATAAGTAAGTAGGCTAAATGCAGTTCAAAATTTGTAACAGGAGTACACAGGCGGCATAGCTTTGTTCAGTGGAGGACAACTGTAACGAGTGGCGCAGACAGACACAGGTAGTAGGCCTGAAATAAAAAAGTAGGCTAAATGCAGTTCAAAATTTGTAACAGGAGTACACAGGCGGCATAGCTTTGTTCAGTGGAGGACAACCGTAAGGACTGGCTGACACAGTTACTAGGCCCAAATAAGTAAGTAGGCTAAATGCAGTTCAAAATTTGTAACAGGAGTAGACTGGCAGCATAGCTTTGTTCAGTGGAGGACAACTGTAAGGAGTGGCGCAGACAGACACAGGTAGTGGGCCTAAAATAAAAAAGTAGGCTAAATGCAGTTCAAAATTTGTTACAGGAGTACACAGGCGGCATAGCTTTGTTCAGTGGAGAACAACTGTAAGGAGTGGCGCAGACAGACACAGTTAGTAGGCCTAAAATAAAAAAGTTTGCTAAATGCAGTTCAAAATTTGTAACAGGAGTACACAGGCGGCATAGCTTTGTTCTGTGGAGGACAACTGTAAGGACTGGCTGACACAGTTACTAGGCCCAAATAAGTAAGTAGGCTAAATGCAGTTCAAAATTTGTAACAGGAGTACACAGGCGGCATAGCTTTGTTCAGTGGAGGACAACTGTAACGAGTGGCGCAGACAGACACAGGTAGTAGGCCTGAAATAAAAAAGTAGGCTAAATGCAGTTCAAAATTTGTAACAGGAGTACACAGGCGGCATAGCTTTGTTCAGTGGAGGACAACCGTAAGGACTGGCTGACACAGTTACTAGGCCCAAATAAGTAAGTAGGCTAAATGCAGTTCAAAATTTGTAACAGGAGTAGACTGGCAGCATAGCTTTGTTCAGTGGAGGACAACTGTAAGGAGTGGCGCAGACAGACACAGGTAGTGGGCCTAAAATAAAAAAGTAGGCTAAATGCAGTTCAAAATTTGTTACAGGAGTACACAGGCGGCATAGCTTTGTTCAGTGGAGAACAACTGTAAGGAGTGGCGCAGACAGACACAAGTAGTAGGCCTAAAATAAAAAAGTAGGCTAAATGCAGTTCAAAATTTGTTAGAGGAGTACACAGGCGGCATAGCTTTGTTCAGTGAAGGACAACTGTAAGGACTGGCTGACACAGTTACTAGGCCCAAATAAGTAAGTAGGCTAAATGCAGTTCAAAATTTTCAACAGGAGTACACAGGCGGCATAGCTTTGTTCAGTGGAGGACAACTGTAAGGACTGGCTGACACAGTTACTAGGCCCAAATAAGTAAGTAGGCTAAATGCAGTTCAAAATTTGTAACAGGAGTACACAGGCGGCATAGCTTTGTTCAGTGGAGGACAACTGTAAGGACTGGCTGACACAGTTACTAGGCCCAAATAAGTAAGTAGGCTAAATGCAGTTCAATATTTGTAACAGGAGTAGACAGGCAGCATAGCGTTGTTCAGTGGAGGACAACTGTAAGGAGTGGCGCAGACAGACACAGGTTGTAGGCCTAAAATAAAAAAGTAGGCTAAATGCAGTTCAAAATTTGACACAGGAGTACACAGGCGGCATAGCTTTGTTCAGTGGAGAACAACTGTAAGGAGTGGCGCAGACAGACACAGTTAGTAGGCCTAAAATAAAAAAGTTTGCTAAATGCAGTTCAAAATTTGACACAGGAGTACACAGGCGGCATAGCTGTGTTCAGTGGAGAACAACTGTAAGGAGTGGCGCAGACAGACACAAGTAGTGGGTCTAAAATAAAAAAGAAGGCTAGATGCAGTTCAAAATTTGTTACAGGAGTACACAGGCGGCATAGCTTTGTTCAGTGGAGAACAACTGTAAGGAGTGGCGCAGACAGACACAGTTAGTAGGCCTAAAATAAAAAAGTTTGCTAAATGCAGTTCAAAATTTGTAACAGGAGTACACAGGCGGCATAGCTTTGTTCAGTGGAGGACAACTGTAAGGACTGGCTGACACAGTTACTAGGCCCAAATAAGTAAGTAGGCTAAATGCAGTTCAAAATTTGTAACAGGAGTAGACTGGCAGCATAGCTTTGTTCAGTGGAGGACAACTGTAAGGAGTGGCGCAGACAGACACAAGTAGTGGGCCTAAAATAAAAAAGTAGGCTAAATGCAGTTCAAAATTTGACACAGGAGTACACAGGCGGCATAGCTGTGTTCAGTGGAGAACAACTGTAAGGAGTGGCGCAGACAGACACAAGTAGTGGGTCTAAAATAAAAAAGAAGGCTAGATGCAGTTCAAAATTTGTTACAGGAGTACACAGGCGGCATAGCTTTGTTCAGTGGAGAACAACTGTAAGGAGTGGCGCAGACAGACACAGTTAGTAGGCCTAAAATAAAAAAGTTTGCTAAATGCAGTTCAAAATTTGTAACAGGAGTACACAGGCGGCATAGCTTTGTTCTGTGGAGGACAACTGTAAGGACTGGCTGACACAGTTACTAGGCCCAAATAAGTAAGTAGGCTAAATGCAGTTCAAAATTTGTAACAGGAGTACACAGGCAGCATAGCTTTGTTCAGTGGAGGACAACTGTAACGAGTGGCGCAGACAGACACAGGTAGTAGGCCTGAAATAAAAAAGTAGGCTAAATGCAGTTCAAAATTTGCAACAGGAGTACACAGGCGGCATAGCTTTGTTCAGTGGAGGACAACCGTAAGGACTGGCTGACACAGTCACTAGGCCCAAATAAGTAAGTAGGCTAATTGCAGTTCAAAATTTGTAACAGGAGTAGACAGGCAGCATAGCTTTGTTCAGTGGAGGACAACTGTAAGGAGTGGCGCAGACAGACACAGGTAGTAGGCCTAAAATAAAAAAGTAGGCTAAATGCAGTTCAAAATTTGACACAGGAGTACACAGGCGGCATAGCTGTGTTCAGTGGAGAACAACTGTAAGGAGTGGCGCAGACAGACACAAGTAGTAGGCCTAAAATAAAAAAGTAGGCTAAATGCAGTTCAAAATTTGTTACAGGAGTACACAGGCGGCATAGCTTTGTTCAGTGGAGGACAACTGTAAGGACTGGCTGACACAGTTACTAGGCCCAAATAAGTAAGTAGGCTAAATGCAGTTTAAAATTTGCAACAGGAGTATACAGGCGGCATAGCTTTGTTCAGTGGAGGACAACTGTAAGGACTGGCTGACACAGTTACTAGGCCCAAATAAGTAAGTAGGCTAAATGCAGTTAAAATTTGCAACAGGAGTACACAGGCGGCATAGCTTTGTTCAGTGGAGGACAACTGTAAGGACTGGCTGACACAGTTACTAGGCCTAAATAAGTAAGGAGGCTAAATGCAGTTCAAAATTTGCAACAGGAGTACACAGGCGGCATAGCTTTGTTCAGTGGAGGACAACTGTAACGAGTGGCGCAGACAGACACAGGTAGTAGGCCTGAAATAAAAAAGTAGGCTAAATGCAGTTCAAAATTTGTAACAGGAGTACACAGGCGGCATAGCTTTGTTCAGTGGAGGACAACCGTAAGGACTGGCTGACACAGTTACTAGGCCCAAATAAGTAAGTAGGCTAAATGCAGTTCAAAATTTGTAACAGGAGGAGACAGGCAGCATAGCTTTGTTCAGTGGAGGACAACTATAAGGAGTGGCGCAGACAGACACAAGTAGTAGGCCTAAAATAAAAAAGTAGGCTAAATGCAGTTCAAAATTTGACACAGGAGTACACAGGCAGCATTGCTTTGTTCAGTGGAGAACAACTGTAAGGAGTGGTGCAGACAGACACAAGTAGTGGGCCTAAAATAAAAAAGTAGGCTAAATGCAGTTCAAAATTTGTTACAGGAGTACACAGGCGGCATAGCTTTGTTCAGTGGAGAACAACTGTAAGGAGTGGCGCAGACAGACGCATGTAGTAGGCCTAAAATAAAAAAGTAGGCTAAATGCAGTTCAAAATTTGTTACAGGAGTACACAGGCGGCATAGCTTTGTTCAGTGGAGGACACCTGTAAGGACTGGCTGACACAGTTACTAGGCCCAAATAAGTAAGTAGGCTAAATGCAGTTCAAAATTTTCAACAGGAGTACACAGGCGGCATAGCTTTGTTCAGTGGAGGACAACTGTAAGGACTGGCTGACACAGTTACTAGGCCCAAATAAGTAAGTAGGCTAAATGCAGTTCAAAATTTGCAACAGGAGTATACAGGCGGCATTGCTTTGTTCAGTGGAGGACAACTGTAAGGACTGGCTGACACAGTTACTAGGCCCAAATAAGTAAGTAGGCTAAATGCAGTTAAAAATTTGCAACAGGAGTACACAGGCGGCATAGCTTTGTTCAGTGGAGGACAACTGTAAGGACTGGCTGACACAGTTACTAGGCTCAAATAAGTAAGGAGGCTAAATGCAGTTCAAAATTTGCAACAGGAGTACACAGGCGGCATAGCTTTGTTCAGTGGAGGACAACTGTAACGAGTGGCGCAGACAGACACAGGTAGTAGGCCTGAAATAAAAAAGTAGGCTAAATGCAGTTCAAAATTTGTAACAGGAGTACACAGGCGGCATAGCTTTGTTCAGTGGAGGACAACCGTAAGGACTGGCTGACACAGTTACTAGGCCCAAATAAGTAAGTAGGCTAAATGCAGTTCAAAATTTGTAACAGGAGGAGACAGGCAGCATAGCTTTGTTCAGTGGAGGACAACTATAAGGAGTGGCGCAGACAGACACAAGTAGTAGGCCTAAAATAAAAAAGTAGGCTAAATGCAGTTCAAAATTTGACACAGGAGTACACAGGCAGCATTGCTTTGTTCAGTGGAGAACAACTGTAAGGAGTGGTGCAGACAGACACAAGTAGTGGGCCTAAAATAAAAAAGTAGGCTAAATGCAGTTCAAAATTTGTTACAGGAGTACACAGGCGGCATAGCTTTGTTCAGTGGAGAACAACTGTAAGGAGTGGCGCAGACAGACGCAAGTAGTAGGCCTAAAATAAAAAAGTAGGCTAAATGCAGTTCAAAATTTGTTACAGGAGTACACAGGCGGCATAGCTTTGTTCAGTGGAGGACAACTGTAAGGACTGGCTGACACAGTTACTAGGCCCAAATAAGTAAGTAGGCTAAATGCAGTTCAAAATTTTCAACAGGAGTACACAGGCGGCATAGCTTTGTTCAGTGGAGGACAACTGTAAGGACTGGCTGACACAGTTACTAGGCCCAAATAAGTAAGTAGGCTAAATGCAGTTCAAAATTTGTAACAGGAGTACACAGGCGGCATAGCTTTGTTCAGTGGAGGACAACTGTATGGAGTGGCGCAGACAGACACAGGTTGTAGGCCTAAAATAAAAAAGTAGGCTAAATGCAGTTCAAAATTTGACACAGGAGTACACAGGCGGCATAGCTTTGTTCAGTGGAGAACAACTGTAAGGAGTGGCGCAGACAGACACAGTTAGTAGGCCTAAAATAAAAAAGTTTGCTAAATGCAGTTCAAAATTTGTAACAGGAGTACACAGGCGGCATAGCTTTGTTCTGTGGAGGACAACTGTAAGGACTGGCTGACACAGTTACTAGGCCCAAATAAGTAAGTAGGCTAAATGCAGTTCAAAATTTGTAACAGGAGTACACAGGCGGCATAGCTTTGTTCAGTGGAGGACAACTGTAACGAGTGGCGCAGACAGACACAGGTAGTAGGCCTGAAATAAAAAAGTAGGCTAAATGCAGTTCAAAATTTGTAACAGGAGTACACAGGCGGCATAGCTTTGTTCAGTGGAGGACAACCGTAAGGACTGGCTGACACAGTTACTAGGCCCAAATAAGTAAGTAGGCTAAATGCAGTTCAAAATTTGTAACAGGAGTAGACTGGCAGCATAGCTTTGTTCAGTGGAGCACAACTATAAGGAGTGGCGCAGACAGACACACGTAGTAGGCCTAAAATAAAAAAGTAGGCTAAATGCAGTTCAAAATTTGACACAGGAGTACACAGGCAGCATTGCTTTGTTCAGTGGAGAACAACTGTAAGGAGTGGTGCAGACAGACACAAGTAGTGGGCCTAAAATAAAAAAGTAGGCTAAATGCAGTTCAAAATTTGTTACAGGAGTACACAGGCGGCATAGCTTTGTTCAGTGGAGAACAACTGTAAGGAGTGGCGCAGACAGACGCAAGTAGTAGGCCTAAAATAAAAAAGTAGGCTAAATGCAGTTCAAAATTTGTTACAGGAGTACACAGGCGGCATAGCTTTGTTCAGTGGAGGACAACTGTAAGGACTGGCTGACACAGTTACTAGGCCCAAATAAGTAAGTAGGCTAAATGCAGTTCAAAATTTTCAACAGGAGTACACAGGCGGCATAGCTTTGTTCAGTGGAGGACAACTGTAAGGACTGGCTGACACAGTTACTAGGCCCAAATAAGTAAGTAGGCTAAATGCAGTTCAAAATTTGTAACAGGAGTACACAGGCGGCATAGCTTTGTTCAGTGGAGGACAACTGTAAGGACTGGCTGACACAGTTACTAGGCCCAAATAAGTAAGTAGGCTAAATGCAGTTCAAAATTTGTAACAGGAGTAGACAGGCAGCATAGCGTTGTTCAGTGGAGGACAACTGTATGGAGTGGCGCAGACAGACACAGGTTGTAGGCCTAAAATAAAAAAGTAGGCTAAATGCAGTTCAAAATTTGACACAGGAGTACACAGGCGGCATAGCTTTGTTCTGTGGAGGACAACTGTAAGGACTGGCTGACACAGTTACTAGGCCCAAATAAGTAAGTAGGCTAAATGCAGTTCAAAATTTGTAACAGGAGTACACAGGCGGCATAGCTTTGTTCAGTGGAGGACAACTGTAACGAGTGGCGCAGACAGACACAGGTAGTAGGCCTGAAATAAAAAAGTAGGCTAAATGCAGTTCAAAATTTGTAACAGGAGTACACAGGCGGCATAGCTTTGTTCAGTGGAGGACAACCGTAAGGACTGGCTGACACAGTTACTAGGCCCAAATAAGTAAGTAGGCTAAATGCAGTTCAAAATTTGTAACAGGAGTAGACTGGCAACATAGCTTTGTTCAGTGGAGGACAACTATAAGGAGTGGCGCAGACAGACACAAGTAGTAGGCCTAAAATAAAAAAGTAGGCTAAATGCAGTTCAAAATTTGACACAGGAGTACACAGGCAGCATTGCTTTGTTCAGTGGAGAACAACTGTAAGGAGTGGTGCAGACAGACACAAGTAGTGGGCCTAAAATAAAAAAGTAGGCTAAATGCAGTTCAAAATTTGTTACAGGAGTACACAGGCGGCATAGCTTTGTTCAGTGGAGAACAACTGTAAGGAGTGGCGCAGACAGACGCAAGTAGTAGGCCTAAAATAAAAAAGTAGGCTAAATGCAGTTCAAAATTTGTTACAGGAGTACACAGGCGGCATAGCTTTGTTCAGTGGAGGACAACTGTAAGGACTGGCTGACACAGTTACTAGGCCCAAATAAGTAAGTAGGCTAAATGCAGTTCAAAATTTTCAACAGGAGTACACAGGCGGCATAGCTTTGTTCAGTGGAGGACAACTGTAAGGACTGGCTGACACAGTTACTAGGCCCAAATAAGTAAGTAGGCTAAATGCAGTTCAAAATTTGTAACAGGAGTACACAGGCGGCATAGCTTTGTTCAGTGGAGGACAACTGTAACGAGTGGCGCAGACAGACACAGGTAGTAGGCCTGAAATAAAAAAGTAGGCTAAATGCAGTTCAAAATTTGTAACAGGAGTACACAGGCGGCATAGCTTTGTTCAGTGGAGGACAACCGTAAGGACTGGCTGACACAGTTACTAGGCCCAAATAAGTAAGTAGGCTAAATGCAGTTCAAAATTTGTAACAGGAGGAGACAGGCAGCATAGCTTTGTTCAGTGGAGGACAACTATAAGGAGTGGCGCAGACAGACACAAGTAGTAGGCCTAAAATAAAAAAGTAGGCTAAATGCAGTTCAAAATTTGACACAGGAGTACACAGGCAGCATTGCTTTGTTCAGTGGAGAACAACTGTAAGGAGTGGTGCAGACAGACACAAGTAGTGGGCCTAAAATAAAAAAGTAGGCTAAATGCAGTTCAAAATTTGTTACAGGAGTACACAGGCGGCATAGCTTTGTTCAGTGGAGAACAACTGTAAGGAGTGGCGCAGACAGACGCATGTAGTAGGCCTAAAATAAAAAAGTAGGCTAAATGCAGTTCAAAATTTGTTACAGGAGTACACAGGCGGCATAGCTTTGTTCAGTGGAGGACACCTGTAAGGACTGGCTGACACAGTTACTAGGCCCAAATAAGTAAGTAGGCTAAATGCAGTTCAAAATTTTCAACAGGAGTACACAGGCGGCATAGCTTTGTTCAGTGGAGGACAACTGTAAGGACTGGCTGACACAGTTACTAGGCCCAAATAAGTAAGTAGGCTAAATGCAGTTCAAAATTTGCAACAGGAGTATACAGGCGGCATTGCTTTGTTCAGTGGAGGACAACTGTAAGGACTGGCTGACACAGTTACTAGGCCCAAATAAGTAAGTAGGCTAAATGCAGTTAAAAATTTGCAACAGGAGTACACAGGCGGCATAGCTTTGTTCAGTGGAGGACAACTGTAAGGACTGGCTGACACAGTTACTAGGCTCAAATAAGTAAGGAGGCTAAATGCAGTTCAAAATTTGCAACAGGAGTACACAGGCGGCATAGCTTTGTTCAGTGGAGGACAACTGTAACGAGTGGCGCAGACAGACACAGGTAGTAGGCCTGAAATAAAAAAGTAGGCTAAATGCAGTTCAAAATTTGTAACAGGAGTACACAGGCGGCATAGCTTTGTTCAGTGGAGGACAACCGTAAGGACTGGCTGACACAGTTACTAGGCCCAAATAAGTAAGTAGGCTAAATGCAGTTCAAAATTTGTAACAGGAGGAGACAGGCAGCATAGCTTTGTTCAGTGGAGGACAACTATAAGGAGTGGCGCAGACAGACACAAGTAGTAGGCCTAAAATAAAAAAGTAGGCTAAATGCAGTTCAAAATTTGACACAGGAGTACACAGGCAGCATTGCTTTGTTCAGTGGAGAACAACTGTAAGGAGTGGTGCAGACAGACACAAGTAGTGGGCCTAAAATAAAAAAGTAGGCTAAATGCAGTTCAAAATTTGTTACAGGAGTACACAGGCGGCATAGCTTTGTTCAGTGGAGAACAACTGTAAGGAGTGGCGCAGACAGACGCAAGTAGTAGGCCTAAAATAAAAAAGTAGGCTAAATGCAGTTCAAAATTTGTTACAGGAGTACACAGGCGGCATAGCTTTGTTCAGTGGAGGACAACTGTAAGGACTGGCTGACACAGTTACTAGGCCCAAATAAGTAAGTAGGCTAAATGCAGTTCAAAATTTTCAACAGGAGTACACAGGCGGCATAGCTTTGTTCAGTGGAGGACAACTGTAAGGACTGGCTGACACAGTTACTAGGCCCAAATAAGTAAGTAGGCTAAATGCAGTTCAAAATTTGTAACAGGAGTACACAGGCGGCATAGCTTTGTTCAGTGGAGGACAACTGTATGGAGTGGCGCAGACAGACACAGGTTGTAGGCCTAAAATAAAAAAGTAGGCTAAATGCAGTTCAAAATTTGACACAGGAGTACACAGGCGGCATAGCTTTGTTCAGTGGAGAACAACTGTAAGGAGTGGCGCAGACAGACACAGTTAGTAGGCCTAAAATAAAAAAGTTTGCTAAATGCAGTTCAAAATTTGTAACAGGAGTACACAGGCGGCATAGCTTTGTTCTGTGGAGGACAACTGTAAGGACTGGCTGACACAGTTACTAGGCCCAAATAAGTAAGTAGGCTAAATGCAGTTCAAAATTTGTAACAGGAGTACACAGGCGGCATAGCTTTGTTCAGTGGAGGACAACTGTAACGAGTGGCGCAGACAGACACAGGTAGTAGGCCTGAAATAAAAAAGTAGGCTAAATGCAGTTCAAAATTTGTAACAGGAGTACACAGGCGGCATAGCTTTGTTCAGTGGAGGACAACCGTAAGGACTGGCTGACACAGTTACTAGGCCCAAATAAGTAAGTAGGCTAAATGCAGTTCAAAATTTGTAACAGGAGTAGACTGGCAGCATAGCTTTGTTCAGTGGAGCACAACTATAAGGAGTGGCGCAGACAGACACACGTAGTAGGCCTAAAATAAAAAAGTAGGCTAAATGCAGTTCAAAATTTGACACAGGAGTACACAGGCAGCATTGCTTTGTTCAGTGGAGAACAACTGTAAGGAGTGGTGCAGACAGACACAAGTAGTGGGCCTAAAATAAAAAAGTAGGCTAAATGCAGTTCAAAATTTGTTACAGGAGTACACAGGCGGCATAGCTTTGTTCAGTGGAGAACAACTGTAAGGAGTGGCGCAGACAGACGCAAGTAGTAGGCCTAAAATAAAAAAGTAGGCTAAATGCAGTTCAAAATTTGTTACAGGAGTACACAGGCGGCATAGCTTTGTTCAGTGGAGGACAACTGTAAGGACTGGCTGACACAGTTACTAGGCCCAAATAAGTAAGTAGGCTAAATGCAGTTCAAAATTTTCAACAGGAGTACACAGGCGGCATAGCTTTGTTCAGTGGAGGACAACTGTAAGGACTGGCTGACACAGTTACTAGGCCCAAATAAGTAAGTAGGCTAAATGCAGTTCAAAATTTGTAACAGGAGTACACAGGCGGCATAGCTTTGTTCAGTGGAGGACAACTGTAAGGACTGGCTGACACAGTTACTAGGCCCAAATAAGTAAGTAGGCTAAATGCAGTTCAAAATTTGTAACAGGAGTAGACAGGCAGCATAGCGTTGTTCAGTGGAGGACAACTGTATGGAGTGGCGCAGACAGACACAGGTTGTAGGCCTAAAATAAAAAAGTAGGCTAAATGCAGTTCAAAATTTGACACAGGAGTACACAGGCGGCATAGCTTTGTTCTGTGGAGGACAACTGTAAGGACTGGCTGACACAGTTACTAGGCCCAAATAAGTAAGTAGGCTAAATGCAGTTCAAAATTTGTAACAGGAGTACACAGGCGGCATAGCTTTGTTCAGTGGAGGACAACTGTAACGAGTGGCGCAGACAGACACAGGTAGTAGGCCTGAAATAAAAAAGTAGGCTAAATGCAGTTCAAAATTTGTAACAGGAGTACACAGGCGGCATAGCTTTGTTCAGTGGAGGACAACCGTAAGGACTGGCTGACACAGTTACTAGGCCCAAATAAGTAAGTAGGCTAAATGCAGTTCAAAATTTGTAACAGGAGTAGACTGGCAACATAGCTTTGTTCAGTGGAGGACAACTATAAGGAGTGGCGCAGACAGACACAAGTAGTAGGCCTAAAATAAAAAAGTAGGCTAAATGCAGTTCAAAATTTGACACAGGAGTACACAGGCAGCATTGCTTTGTTCAGTGGAGAACAACTGTAAGGAGTGGTGCAGACAGACACAAGTAGTGGGCCTAAAATAAAAAAGTAGGCTAAATGCAGTTCAAAATTTGTTACAGGAGTACACAGGCGGCATAGCTTTGTTCAGTGGAGAACAACTGTAAGGAGTGGCGCAGACAGACGCAAGTAGTAGGCCTAAAATAAAAAAGTAGGCTAAATGCAGTTCAAAATTTGTTACAGGAGTACACAGGCGGCATAGCTTTGTTCAGTGGAGGACAACTGTAAGGACTGGCTGACACAGTTACTAGGCCCAAATAAGTAAGTAGGCTAAATGCAGTTCAAAATTTTCAACAGGAGTACACAGGCGGCATAGCTTTGTTCAGTGGAGGACAACTGTAAGGACTGGCTGACACAGTTACTAGGCCCAAATAAGTAAGTAGGCTAAATGCAGTTCAAAATTTGTAACAGGAGTACACAGGCGGCATAGCTTTGTTCAGTGGAGGACAACTGTAACGAGTGGCGCAGACAGACACAGGTAGTAGGCCTGAAATAAAAAAGTAGGCTAAATGCAGTTCAAAATTTGTAACAGGAGTACACAGGCGGCATAGCTTTGTTCAGTGGAGGACAACCGTAAGGACTGGCTGACACAGTTACTAGGCCCAAATAAGTAAGTAGGCTAAATGCAGTTCAAAATTTGTAACAGGAGGAGACAGGCAGCATAGCTTTGTTCAGTGGAGGACAACTATAAGGAGTGGCGCAGACAGACACAAGTAGTAGGCCTAAAATAAAAAAGTAGGCTAAATGCAGTTCAAAATTTGACACAGGAGTACACAGGCAGCATTGCTTTGTTCAGTGGAGAACAACTGTAAGGAGTGGTGCAGACAGACACAAGTAGTGGGCCTAAAATAAAAAAGTAGGCTAAATGCAGTTCAAAATTTGTTACAGGAGTACACAGGCGGCATAGCTTTGTTCAGTGGAGAACAACTGTAAGGAGTGGCGCAGACAGACGCATGTAGTAGGCCTAAAATAAAAAAGTAGGCTAAATGCAGTTCAAAATTTGTTACAGGAGTACACAGGCGGCATAGCTTTGTTCAGTGGAGGACACCTGTAAGGACTGGCTGACACAGTTACTAGGCCCAAATAAGTAAGTAGGCTAAATGCAGTTCAAAATTTTCAACAGGAGTACACAGGCGGCATAGCTTTGTTCAGTGGAGGACAACTGTAAGGACTGGCTGACACAGTTACTAGGCCCAAATAAGTAAGTAGGCTAAATGCAGTTCAAAATTTGCAACAGGAGTATACAGGCGGCATTGCTTTGTTCAGTGGAGGACAACTGTAAGGACTGGCTGACACAGTTACTAGGCCCAAATAAGTAAGTAGGCTAAATGCAGTTAAAAATTTGCAACAGGAGTACACAGGCGGCATAGCTTTGTTCAGTGGAGGACAACTGTAAGGACTGGCTGACACAGTTACTAGGCTCAAATAAGTAAGGAGGCTAAATGCAGTTCAAAATTTGCAACAGGAGTACACAGGCGGCATAGCTTTGTTCAGTGGAGGACAACTGTAACGAGTGGCGCAGACAGACACAGGTAGTAGGCCTGAAATAAAAAAGTAGGCTAAATGCAGTTCAAAATTTGTAACAGGAGTACACAGGCGGCATAGCTTTGTTCAGTGGAGGACAACCGTAAGGACTGGCTGACACAGTTACTAGGCCCAAATAAGTAAGTAGGCTAAATGCAGTTCAAAATTTGTAACAGGAGGAGACAGGCAGCATAGCTATGTTCAGTGGAGGACAACTATAAGGAGTGGCGCAGACAGACACAAGTAGTAGGCCTAAAATAAAAAAGTAGGCTAAATGCAGTTCAAAATTTGACACAGGAGTACACAGGCAGCATTGCTTTGTTCAGTGGAGAACAACTGTAAGGAGTGGTGCAGACAGACACAAGTAGTGGGCCTAAAATAAAAAAGTAGGCTAAATGCAGTTCAAAATTTGTTACAGGAGTACACAGGCGGCATAGCTTTGTTCAGTGGAGAACAACTGTAAGGAGTGGCGCAGACAGACGCAAGTAGTAGGCCTAAAATAAAAAAGTAGGCTAAATGCAGTTCAAAATTTGTTACAGGAGTACACAGGCGGCATAGCTTTGTTCAGTGGAGGACAACTGTAAGGACTGGCTGACACAGTTACTAGGCCCAAATAAGTAAGTAGGCTAAATGCAGTTCAAAATTTTCAACAGGAGTACACAGGCGGCATAGCTTTGTTCAGTGGAGGACAACTGTAAGGACTGGCTGACACAGTTACTAGGCCCAAATAAGTAAGTAGGCTAAATGCAGTTCAAAATTTGTAACAGGAGTACACAGGCGGCATAGCTTTGTTCAGTGGAGGACAACTGTATGGAGTGGCGCAGACAGACACAGGTTGTAGGCCTAAAATAAAAAAGTAGGCTAAATGCAGTTCAAAATTTGACACAGGAGTACACAGGCGGCATAGCTTTGTTCAGTGGAGAACAACTGTAAGGAGTGGCGCAGACAGACACAGTTAGTAGGCCTAAAATAAAAAAGTTTGCTAAATGCAGTTCAAAATTTGTAACAGGAGTACACAGGCGGCATAGCTTTGTTCTGTGGAGGACAACTGTAAGGACTGGCTGACACAGTTACTAGGCCCAAATAAGTAAGTAGGCTAAATGCAGTTCAAAATTTGTAACAGGAGTACACAGGCGGCATAGCTTTGTTCAGTGGAGGACAACTGTAACGAGTGGCGCAGACAGACACAGGTAGTAGGCCTGAAATAAAAAAGTAGGCTAAATGCAGTTCAAAATTTGTAACAGGAGTACACAGGCGGCATAGCTTTGTTCAGTGGAGGACAACCGTAAGGACTGGCTGACACAGTTACTAGGCCCAAATAAGTAAGTAGGCTAAATGCAGTTCAAAATTTGTAACAGGAGTAGACTGGCAGCATAGCTTTGTTCAGTGGAGCACAACTATAAGGAGTGGCGCAGACAGACACACGTAGTAGGCCTAAAATAAAAAAGTAGGCTAAATGCAGTTCAAAATTTGACACAGGAGTACACAGGCAGCATTGCTTTGTTCAGTGGAGAACAACTGTAAGGAGTGGTGCAGACAGACACAAGTAGTGGGCCTAAAATAAAAAAGTAGGCTAAATGCAGTTCAAAATTTGTTACAGGAGTACACAGGCGGCATAGCTTTGTTCAGTGGAGAACAACTGTAAGGAGTGGCGCAGACAGACGCAAGTAGTAGGCCTAAAATAAAAAAGTAGGCTAAATGCACTTCAAAATTTGTTACAGGAGTACACAGGCGGCATAGCTTTGTTCAGTGGAGGACAACTGTAAGGACTGGCTGACACAGTTACTAGGCCCAAATAAGTAAGTAGGCTAAATGCAGTTCAAAATTTTCAACAGGAGTACACAGGCGGCATAGCTTTGTTCAGTGGAGGACAACTGTAAGGACTGGCTGACACAGTTACTAGGCCCAAATAAGTAAGTAGGCTAAATGCAGTTCAAAATTTGTAACAGGAGTACACAGGCGGCATAGCTTTGTTCAGTGGAGGACAACTGTAAGGACTGGCTGACACAGTTACTAGGCCCAAATAAGTAAGTAGGCTAAATGCAGTTCAAAATTTGTAACAGGAGTAGACAGGCAGCATAGCGTTGTTCAGTGGAGGACAACTGTATGGAGTGGCGCAGACAGACACAGGTTGTAGGCCTAAAATAAAAAAGTAGGCTAAATGCAGTTCAAAATTTGACACAGGAGTACACAGGCGGCATAGCTTTGTTCTGTGGAGGACAACTGTAAGGACTGGCTGACACAGTTACTAGGCCCAAATAAGTAAGTAGGCTAAATGCAGTTCAAAATTTGTAACAGGAGTACACAGGCGGCATAGCTTTGTTCAGTGGAGGACAACTGTAACGAGTGGCGCAGACAGACACAGGTAGTAGGCCTGAAATAAAAAAGTAGGCTAAATGCAGTTCAAAATTTGTAACAGGAGTACACAGGCGGCATAGCTTTGTTCAGTGGAGGACAACCGTAAGGACTGGCTGACACAGTTACTAGGCCCAAATAAGTAAGTAGGCTAAATGCAGTTCAAAATTTGTAACAGGAGTAGACTGGCAACATAGCTTTGTTCAGTGGAGGACAACTATAAGGAGTGGCGCAGACAGACACAAGTAGTAGGCCTAAAATAAAAAAGTAGGCTAAATGCAGTTCAAAATTTGACACAGGAGTACACAGGCAGCATTGCTTTGTTCAGTGGAGAACAACTGTAAGGAGTGGTGCAGACAGACACAAGTAGTGGGCCTAAAATAAAAAAGTAGGCTAAATGCAGTTCAAAATTTGTTACAGGAGTACACAGGCGGCATAGCTTTGTTCAGTGGAGAACAACTGTAAGGAGTGGCGCAGACAGACGCAAGTAGTAGGCCTAAAATAAAAAAGTAGGCTAAATGCAGTTCAAAATTTGTTACAGGAGTACACAGGCGGCATAGCTTTGTTCAGTGGAGGACAACTGTAAGGACTGGCTGACACAGTTACTAGGCCCAAATAAGTAAGTAGGCTAAATGCAGTTCAAAATTTTCAACAGGAGTACACAGGCGGCATAGCTTTGTTCAGTGGAGGACAACTGTAAGGACTGGCTGACACAGTTACTAGGCCCAAATAAGTAAGTAGGCTAAATGCAGTTCAAAATTTGTAACAGGAGTACACAGGCGGCATAGCTTTGTTCAGTGGAGGACAACTGTAAGGACTGGCTGACACAGTTACTAGGCCCAAATAAGTAAGTAGGCTAAATGCAGTTCAAAATTTGTAACAGGAGTAGACAGGCAGCATAGCGTTGTTCAGTGGAGGACAACTGTATGGAGTGGCGCAGACAGACACAGGTTGTAGGCCTAAAATAAAAAAGTAGGCTAAATGCAGTTCAAAATTTGACACAGGAGTACACAGGCGGCATAGCTTTGTTCAGTGGAGGACAACTGTAAGGACTGGCTGACACAGTTACTAGGCCCAAATAAGCAAGTAGGCTAAATGTAGTTCAAAATTTTCAACAGGAGTACACAGGCGGCATAGCTTTGTTCAGTGGAGGACAACTGTAAGGACTGGCTGACACAGTTACTAGGCCCAAATAAGTAAGTAGGCTAAATGCAGTTCAAAATTTGTAACAGGAGTACACAGGCGGCATAGCTTTGTTCAGTGGAGGACAACTGTAAGGACTGGCTGACACAGTTACTAGGCCCAAATAAGTAAGTAGGCTAAATGCAGTTCAAAATTTGTAACAGGAGTAGACAGGCAGCATAGCGTTGTTCAGTGGAGGACAACTGTATGGAGTGGCGCAGACAGACACAGGTTGTAGGCCTAAAATAAAAAAGTAGGCTAAATGCAGTTCAAAATTTGACAGAGGAGTACACAGGCGGCATAGCTTTGTTCAGTGGAGAACAACTGTAAGGAGTGGCGCAGACAGACACAGTTAGTAGGCCTAAAATAAAAAAGTTTGCTAAATGCAGTTCAAAATTTGTAACAGGAGTACACAGGCGGCATAGCTTTGTTCTGTGGAGGACAACTGTAAGGACTGGCTGACACAGTTACTAGGCCCAAATAAGTAAGTAGGCTAAATGCAGTTCAAAATTTGTAACAGGAGTACACAGGCGGCATAGCTTTGTTCAGTGGAGGACAACTGTAACGAGTGGCGCAGACAGACACAGGTAGTAGGCCTGAAATAAAAAAGTAGGCTAAATGCAGTTCAAAATTTGTAACAGGAGTACACAGGCGGCATAGCTTTGTTCAGTGGAGGACAACCGTAAGGACTGGCTGACACAGTTACTAGGCCCAAATAAGTAAGTAGGCTAAATGCAGTTCAAAATTTGTAACAGGAGTAGACTGGCAGCATAGCTTTGTTCAGTGGAGGACAACTGTAAGGAGTGGCGCAGACAGACACAGGTAGTGGGCCTAAAATAAAAAAGTAGGCTAAATGCAGTTCAAAATTTGTTACAGGAGTACACAGGCGGCATAGCTTTGTTCAGTGGAGAACAACTGTAAGGAGTGGCGCAGACAGACACAAGTAGTAGGCCTAAAATAAAAAAGTAGGCTAAATGCAGTTCAAAATTTGTTAGAGGAGTACACAGGCGGCATAGCTTTGTTCAGTGAAGGACAACTGTAAGGACTGGCTGACACAGTTACTAGGCCCAAATAAGTAAGTAGGCTAAATGCAGTTCAAAATTTTCAACAGGAGTACACAGGCGGCATAGCTTTGTTCAGTGGAGGACAACTGTAAGGACTGGCTGACACAGTTACTAGGCCCAAATAAGTAAGTAGGCTAAATGCAGTTCAAAATTTGTAACAGGAGTACACAGGCGGCATAGCTTTGTTCAGTGGAGAACAACTGTAAGGAGTGGCGCAGACAGACACAAGTAGTAGGCCTAAAATAAAAAAGTAGGCTAAATGCAGTTCAAAATTTGTTAGAGGAGTACACAGGCGGCATAGCTTTGTTCAGTGAAGGACAACTGTAAGGACTGGCTGACACAGTTACTAGGCCCAAATAAGTAAGTAGGCTAAATGCAGTTCAA
This sequence comes from Ranitomeya variabilis, assembly GCF_051348905.1. Lineage (NCBI taxonomy): Eukaryota > Metazoa > Chordata > Amphibia > Anura > Dendrobatidae > Ranitomeya > Ranitomeya variabilis. The sequence goes on from NC_135235.1 coordinate 315,061,819, forward strand.
AATTTTCAACAGGAGTACACAGGCGGCATAGCTTTGTTCAGTGGAGGACAACTGTAAGGACTGGCTGACACAGTTACTAGGCCCAAATAAGTAAGTAGGCTAAATGCAGTTCAAAATTTGTAACAGGAGTACACAGGCGGCATAGCTTTGTTCAGTGGAGGACAACTGTAACGAGTGGCGCAGACAGACACAGGTAGTAGGCCTGAAATAAAAAAGTAGGCTAAATGCAGTTCAAAATTTGTAACAGGAGTACACAGGCGGCATAGCTTTGTTCAGTGGAGGACAACCGTAAGGACTGGCTGACACAGTTACTAGGCCCAAATAAGTAAGTAGGCTAAATGCAGTTCAAAATTTGTAACAGGAGTAGACTGGCAGCATAGCTTTGTTCAGTGGAGGACAACTGTAAGGAGTGGCGCAGACAGACACAGGTAGTGGGCCTAAAATAAAAAAGTAGGCTAAATGCAGTTCAAAATTTGTTACAGGAGTACACAGGCGGCATAGCTTTGTTCAGTGGAGAACAACTGTAAGGAGTGGCGCAGACAGACACAGTTAGTAGGCCTAAAATAAAAAAGTTTGCTAAATGCAGTTCAAAATTTGTAACAGGAGTACACAGGCGGCATAGCTTTGTTCTGTGGAGGACAACTGTAAGGACTGGCTGACACAGTTACTAGGCCCAAATAAGTAAGTAGGCTAAATGCAGTTCAAAATTTGTAACAGGAGTACACAGGCGGCATAGCTTTGTTCAGTGGAGGACAACTGTAACGAGTGGCGCAGACAGACACACGTAGTAGGCCTGAAATAAAAAAGTAGGCTAAATGCAGTTCAAAATTTGTTAGAGGAGTACACAGGCGGCATAGCTTTGTTCAGTGGAGGACAACCGTAAGGACTGGCTGACACAGTTACTAGGCCCAAATAAGTAAGTAGGCTAAATGCAGTTCAAAATTTTCAACAGGAGTACACAGGCGGCATAGCTTTGTTCAGTGGAGGACAACTGTAAGGACTGGCTGACACAGTTACTAGGCCCAAATAAGTAAGTAGGCTAAATGCAGTTCAAAATTTGTAACAGGAGTACACAGGCGGCATAGCTTTGTTCAGTGGAGGACAACTGTAAGGACTGGCTGACACAGTTACTAGGCCCAAATAAGTAAGTAGGCTAAATGCAGTTCAAAATTTGTAACAGGAGTAGACAGGCAGCATAGCGTTGTTCAGTGGAGGACAACTGTAAGGAGTGGCGCAGACAGACACAGGTTGTAGGCCTAAAATAAAAAAGTAGGCTAAATGCAGTTCAAAATTTGACACAGGAGTACACAGGCGGCATAGCTTTGTTCAGTGGAGAACAACTGTAAGGAGTGGCGCAGACAGACACAGTTAGTAGGCCTAAAATAAAAAAGTTTGCTAAATGCAGTTCAAAATTTGACACAGGAGTACTCAGGCGGCATAGCTGTGTTCAGTGGAGAACAACTGTAAGGAGTGGCGCAGACAGACACAAGTAGTGGGTCTAAAATAAAAAAGAAGGCTAGATGCAGTTCAAAATTTGTTACAGGAGTACACAGGCGGCATAGCTTTGTTCAGTGGAGAACAACTGTAAGGAGTGGCGCAGACAGACACAGTTAGTAGGCCTAAAATAAAAAAGTTTGCTAAATGCAGTTCAAAATTTGTAACAGGAGTACACAGGCGGCATAGCTTTGTTCAGTGGAGGACAACTGTAAGGACTGGCTGACACAGTTACTAGGCCCAAATAAGTAAGTAGGCTAAATGCAGTTCAAAATTTGTAACAGGAGTAGACTGGCAGCATAGCTTTGTTCAGTGGAGGACAACTGTAAGGAGTGGCGCAGACAGACACAGGTAGTGGGCCTAAAATAAAAAAGTAGGCTAAATGCAGTTCAAAATTTGACACAGGAGTACACAGGCGGCATAGCTGTGTTCAGTGGAGAACAACTGTAAGGAGTGGCGCAGACAGACACAAGTAGTGGGTCTAAAATAAAAAAGAAGGCTAGATGCAGTTCAAAATTTGTTACAGGAGTACACAGGCGGCATAGCTTTGTTCAGTGGAGAACAACTGTAAGGAGTGGCGCAGACAGACACAGTTAGTAGGCCTAAAATAAAAAAGTTTGCTAAATGCAGTTCAAAATTTGTAACAGGAGTACACAGGCGGCATAGCTTTGTTCTGTGGAGGACAACTGTAAGGACTGGCTGACACAGTTACTAGGCCCAAATAAGTAAGTAGGCTAAATGCAGTTCAAAATTTGTAACAGGAGTACACAGGCAGCATAGCTTTGTTCAGTGGAGGACAACTGTAACGAGTGGCGCAGACAGACACAGGTAGTAGGCCTGAAATAAAAAAGTAGGCTAAATGCAGTTCAAAATTTGCAACAGGAGTACACAGGCGGCATAGCTTTGTTCAGTGGAGGACAACCGTAAGGACTGGCTGACACAGTCACTAGGCCCAAATAAGTAAGTAGGCTAATTGCAGTTCAAAATTTGTTACAGGAGTAGACAGGCAGCATAGCTTTGTTCAGTGGAGGACAACTGTAAGGAGTGGCGCAGACAGACACAGGTAGTAGGCCTAAAATAAAAAAGTAGGCTAAATGCAGTTCAAAATTTGACACAGGAGTACACAGGCGGCATAGCTGTGTTCAGTGGAGAACAACTGTAAGGAGTGGCGCAGACAGACACAAGTAGTAGGCCTAAAATAAAAAAGTAGGCTAAATGCAGTTCAAAATTTGTTACAGGAGTACACAGGCGGCATAGCTTTGTTCAGTGGAGGACAACTGTAAGGACTGGCTGACACAGTTACTAGGCCCAAATAAGTAAGTAGGCTAAATGCAGTTTAAAATTTGCAACAGGAGTATACAGGCGGCATAGCTTTGTTCAGTGGAGGACAACTGTAAGGACTGGCTGACACAGTTACTAGGCCCAAATAAGTAAGTAGGCTAAATGCAGTTAAAATTTGCAACAGGAGTACACAGGCGGCATAGCTTTGTTCAGTGGAGGACAACTGTAAGGACTGGCTGACACAGTTACTAGGCCTAAATAAGTAAGGAGGCTAAATGCAGTTCAAAATTTGCAACAGGAGTACACAGGCGGCATAGCTTTGTTCAGTGGAGGACAACTGTAACGAGTGGCGCAGACAGACACAGGTAGTAGGCCTGAAATAAAAAAGTAGGCTAAATGCAGTTCAAAATTTGTAACAGGAGTACACAGGCGGCATAGCTTTGTTCAGTGGAGGACAACCGTAAGGACTGGCTGACACAGTTACTAGGCCCAAATAAGTAAGTAGGCTAAATGCAGTTCAAAATTTGTAACAGGAGGAGACAGGCAGCATAGCTTTGTTCAGTGGAGGACAACTATAAGGAGTGGCGCAGACAGACACAAGTAGTAGGCCTAAAATAAAAAAGTAGGCTAAATGCAGTTCAAAATTTGACACAGGAGTACACAGGCAGCATTGCTTTGTTCAGTGGAGAACAACTGTAAGGAGTGGTGCAGACAGACACAAGTAGTGGGCCTAAAATAAAAAAGTAGGCTAAATGCAGTTCAAAATTTGTTACAGGAGTACACAGGCGGCATAGCTTTGTTCAGTGGAGAACAACTGTAAGGAGTGGCGCAGACAGACGCATGTAGTAGGCCTAAAATAAAAAAGTAGGCTAAATGCAGTTCAAAATTTGTTACAGGAGTACACAGGCGGCATAGCTTTGTTCAGTGGAGGACACCTGTAAGGACTGGCTGACACAGTTACTAGGCCCAAATAAGTAAGTAGGCTAAATGCAGTTCAAAATTTTCAACAGGAGTACACAGGCGGCATAGCTTTGTTCAGTGGAGGACAACTGTAAGGACTGGCTGACACAGTTACTAGGCCCAAATAAGTAAGTAGGCTAAATGCAGTTCAAAATTTGCAACAGGAGTATACAGGCGGCATTGCTTTGTTCAGTGGAGGACAACTGTAAGGACTGGCTGACACAGTTACTAGGCCCAAATAAGTAAGTAGGCTAAATGCAGTTAAAAATTTGCAACAGGAGTACACAGGCGGCATAGCTTTGTTCAGTGGAGGACAACTGTAAGGACTGGCTGACACAGTTACTAGGCTCAAATAAGTAAGGAGGCTAAATGCAGTTCAAAATTTGCAACAGGAGTACACAGGCGGCATAGCTTTGTTCAGTGGAGGACAACTGTAACGAGTGGCGCAGACAGACACAGGTAGTAGGCCTGAAATAAAAAAGTAGGCTAAATGCAGTTCAAAATTTGTAACAGGAGTACACAGGCGGCATAGCTTTGTTCAGTGGAGGACAACCGTAAGGACTGGCTGACACAGTTACTAGGCCCAAATAAGTAAGTAGGCTAAATGCAGTTCAAAATTTGTAACAGGAGGAGACAGGCAGCATAGCTTTGTTCAGTGGAGGACAACTATAAGGAGTGGCGCAGACAGACACAAGTAGTAGGCCTAAAATAAAAAAGTAGGCTAAATGCAGTTCAAAATTTGACACAGGAGTACACAGGCAGCATTGCTTTGTTCAGTGGAGAACAACTGTAAGGAGTGGTGCAGACAGACACAAGTAGTGGGCCTAAAATAAAAAAGTAGGCTAAATGCAGTTCAAAATTTGTTACAGGAGTACACAGGCGGCATAGCTTTGTTCAGTGGAGAACAACTGTAAGGAGTGGCGCAGACAGACGCAAGTAGTAGGCCTAAAATAAAAAAGTAGGCTAAATGCAGTTCAAAATTTGTTACAGGAGTACACAGGCGGCATAGCTTTGTTCAGTGGAGGACAACTGTAAGGACTGGCTGACACAGTTACTAGGCCCAAATAAGTAAGTAGGCTAAATGCAGTTCAAAATTTTCAACAGGAGTACACAGGCGGCATAGCTTTGTTCAGTGGAGGACAACTGTAAGGACTGGCTGACACAGTTACTAGGCCCAAATAAGTAAGTAGGCTAAATGCAGTTCAAAATTTGTAACAGGAGTACACAGGCGGCATAGCTTTGTTCAGTGGAGGACAACTGTATGGAGTGGCGCAGACAGACACAGGTTGTAGGCCTAAAATAAAAAAGTAGGCTAAATGCAGTTCAAAATTTGACACAGGAGTACACAGGCGGCATAGCTTTGTTCAGTGGAGAACAACTGTAAGGAGTGGCGCAGACAGACACAGTTAGTAGGCCTAAAATAAAAAAGTTTGCTAAATGCAGTTCAAAATTTGTAACAGGAGTACACAGGCGGCATAGCTTTGTTCTGTGGAGGACAACTGTAAGGACTGGCTGACACAGTTACTAGGCCCAAATAAGTAAGTAGGCTAAATGCAGTTCAAAATTTGTAACAGGAGTACACAGGCGGCATAGCTTTGTTCAGTGGAGGACAACTGTAACGAGTGGCGCAGACAGACACAGGTAGTAGGCCTGAAATAAAAAAGTAGGCTAAATGCAGTTCAAAATTTGTAACAGGAGTACACAGGCGGCATAGCTTTGTTCAGTGGAGGACAACCGTAAGGACTGGCTGACACAGTTACTAGGCCCAAATAAGTAAGTAGGCTAAATGCAGTTCAAAATTTGTAACAGGAGTAGACTGGCAGCATAGCTTTGTTCAGTGGAGGACAACTATAAGGAGTGGCGCAGACAGACACACGTAGTAGGCCTAAAATAAAAAAGTAGGCTAAATGCAGTTCAAAATTTGACACAGGAGTACACAGGCAGCATTGCTTTGTTCAGTGGAGAACAACTGTAAGGAGTGGTGCAGACAGACACAAGTAGTGGGCCTAAAATAAAAAAGTAGGCTAAATGCAGTTCAAAATTTGTTACAGGAGTACACAGGCGGCATAGCTTTGTTCAGTGGAGAACAACTGTAAGGAGTGGCGCAGACAGACGCAAGTAGTAGGCCTAAAATAAAAAAGTAGGCTAAATGCAGTTCAAAATTTGTTACAGGAGTACACAGGCGGCATAGCTTTGTTCAGTGGAGGACAACTGTAAGGACTGGCTGACACAGTTACTAGGCCCAAATAAGTAAGTAGGCTAAATGCAGTTCAAAATTTTCAACAGGAGTACACAGGCGGCATAGCTTTGTTCAGTGGAGGACAACTGTAAGGACTGGCTGACACAGTTACTAGGCCCAAATAAGTAAGTAGGCTAAATGCAGTTCAAAATTTGTAACAGGAGTACACAGGCGGCATAGCTTTGTTCAGTGGAGGACAACTGTAAGGACTGGCTGACACAGTTACTAGGCCCAAATAAGTAAGTAGGCTAAATGCAGTTCAAAATTTGTAACAGGAGTAGACAGGCAGCATAGCGTTGTTCAGTGGAGGACAACTGTATGGAGTGGCGCAGACAGACACAGGTTGTAGGCCTAAAATAAAAAAGTAGGCTAAATGCAGTTCAAAATTTGACACAGGAGTACACAGGCGGCATAGCTTTGTTCAGTGGAGGACAACTGTAAGGACTGGCTGACACAGTTACTAGGCCCAAATAAGTAAGTAGGCTAAATGCAGTTCAAAATTTTCAACAGGAGTACACAGGCGGCATAGCTTTGTTCAGTGGAGGACAACTGTAAGGACTGGCTGACACAGTTACTAGGCCCAAATAAGTAAGTAGGCTAAATGCAGTTCAAAATTTGTAACAGGAGTACACAGGCGGCATAGCTTTGTTCAGTGGAGGACAACTGTAAGGACTGGCTGACACAGTTACTAGGCCCAAATAAGTAAGTAGGCTAAATGCAGTTCAAAATTTGTAACAGGAGTAGACAGGCAGCATAGCGTTGTTCAGTGGAGGACAACTGTATGGAGTGGCGCAGACAGACACAGGTTGTAGGCCTAAAATAAAAAAGTAGGCTAAATGCAGTTCAAAATTTGACACAGGAGTACACAGGCGGCATAGCTTTGTTCAGTGGAGAACAACTGTAAGGAGTGGCGCAGACAGACACAGTTAGTAGGCCTAAAATAAAAAAGTTTGCTAAATGCAGTTCAAAATTTGTAACAGGAGTACACAGGCGGCATAGCTTTGTTCTGTGGAGGACAACTGTAAGGACTGGCTGACACAGTTACTAGGCCCAAATAAGTAAGTAGGCTAAATGCAGTTCAAAATTTGTAACAGGAGTACACAGGCGGCATAGCTTTGTTCAGTGGAGGACAACTGTAACGAGTGGCGCAGACAGACACAGGTAGTAGGCCTGAAATAAAAAAGTAGGCTAAATGCAGTTCAAAATTTGTAACAGGAGTACACAGGCGGCATAGCTTTGTTCAGTGGAGGACAACCGTAAGGACTGGCTGACACAGTTACTAGGCCCAAATAAGTAAGTAGGCTAAATGCAGTTCAAAATTTGACACAGGAGTACACAGGCGGCATAGCTGTGTTCAGTGGAGAACAACTGTAAGGAGTGGCGCAGACAGACACAAGTAGTGGGTCTAAAATAAAAAAGAAGGCTAGATGCAGTTCAAAATTTGTTACAGGAGTACACAGGCGGCATAGCTTTGTTCAGTGGAGAACAACTGTAAGGAGTGGCGCAGACAGACACAGTTAGTAGGCCTAAAATAAAAAAGTTTGCTAAATGCAGTTCAAAATTTGTAACAGGAGTACACAGGCGGCATAGCTTTGTTCTGTGGAGGACAACTGTAAGGACTGGCTGACACAGTTACTAGGCCCAAATAAGTAAGTAGGCTAAATGCAGTTCAAAATTTGTAACAGGAGTACACAGGCGGCATAGCTTTGTTCAGTGGAGGACAACTGTAACGAGTGGCGCAGACAGAGACAGGTAGTAGGCCTGAAATAAAAAAGTAGGCTAAATGCAGTTCAAAATTTGTAACAAGAGTACACAGGTGGCATAGCTTTGTTCAGTGGAGGACAACCGTAAGGACTGGCTGACACAGTCACTAGGCCCAAATAAGTAAGTAGGCTAAATGCAGTTCAAAATTTGTAACAGGAGTAGACAGGCAGCATAGCTTTGTTCAGTGGAGGACAACTGTAAGGAGTGGCTGACACAGTTACTAGGCCCAAATAAGTAAGTAGGCTAAATGCAGTTCAAAATTTGTAACAGGAGTACACAGGCAGCATAGCTTTGTTCAGTGGAGGACAACTGTAACGAGTGGCGCAGACAGACACATGTAGTAGGCCTCAAATAAAAAAGTAGGCTAAATGCAGTTCAAAATTTGTAACAGGAGTACACAGGCGGCATAGCTTTGTTCAGTGGAGGACAACCGTAAGGACTGGCTGACACAGTCACTAGGCCCAAATAAGTAAGTAGGCTAATTGCAGTTCAAAATTTGTAACAGGAGTAGACAGGCAGCATAGCTTTGTTCAGTGGAGGACAACTGTAAGGAGTGGCGCAGACAGACACAGGTAGTAGGCCTAAAATAAAAAAGTAGGCTAAATGCAGTTCAAAATTTGACACAGGAGTACACAGGCGGCATAGCTGTGATCAGTGGAGAACAACTGTAAGGAGTGGCGCAGACAGACACAAGTAGTAGGCCTAAAATAAAAAAGTAGGCTAAATGCAGTTCAAAATTTGTTACAGGAGTACACAGGCGGCATAGCTTTGTTCAGTGGAGGACAACTGTAAGGACTGGCTGACACAGTTACTAGGCCCAAATAAGTAAGTAGGCTAAATGCAGTTCAAAATTTGCAACAGGAGTATACAGGCGGCATAGCTTTGTTCAGTGGAGGACAACTGTAAGGACTGGCTGACACAGTTACTAGGCCCAAATAAGTAAGTAGGCTAAATGCAGTTAAAAATTTGCAACAGGAGTACACAGGCGGCATAGCTTTGTTCAGTGGAGGACAACTGTAAGGACTGGCTGACACAGTTACTAAGCCCAAATAAGTAAGGAGGCTAAATGCAGTTCAAAATTTGCAACAGGAGTACACAGGCGGCATAGCTTTGTTCAGTGGAGGACAACTGTAACGAGTGGCGCAGACAGACACAGGTAGTAGGCCTGAAATAAAAAAGTAGGCTAAATGCAGTTCAAAATTTGTAACAGGAGTACACAGGCGGCATAGCTTTGTTCAGTGGAGGACAACCGTAAGGACTGGCTGACACAGTTACTAGGCCCAAATAAGTAAGTAGGCTAAATGCAGTTCAAAATTTGTAACAGGAGACAGGCAGCATAGCTTTGTTCAGTGGAGGACAACTATAAGGAGTGGCGCAGACAGACACAAGTAGTAGGCCTAAAATAAAAAAGTAGGCTAAATGCAGTTCAAAATTTGACACAGGAGTACACAGGCAGCATTGCTTTGTTCAGTGGAGAACAACTGTAAGGAGTGGTGCAGACAGACACAAGTAGTAGGCCTAAAATAAAAAAGTAGGCTAAATGCAGTTCAAAATTTGTTACAGGAGTACACAGGCGGCATAGCTTTGTTCAGTGGAGGACACCTGTAAGGAGTGGCGCAGACAGACACAGGTTGTAGGCCTAAAATAAAAAAGTAGGCTAAATGCAGTTCAAAATTTGTTACAGGAGTACACAGGCGGCATAGCTTTGTTCAGTGGAGAACAACTGTAAGGAGTGGCGCAGACAGACGCAAGTAGTAGGCCTAAAATAAAAAAGTAGGCTAAATGCAGTTCAAAATTTGTTACAGGAGTACACAGGTGGCATAGCTTTGTTCAGTGGTGGACACCTGTAAGGACTGGCTGACACAGTTACTAGGCCCAAATAAGTAAGTAGGCTAAATGCAGTTCAAAATTTGTAACAGGAGTACACAGGCGGCATAGCTTTGTTCAGTGGAGGACAACTGTAACGAGTGGCGCAGACAGACACAGGTAGTAGGCCTGAAATAAAAAAGTAGGCTAAATGCAGTTCAAAATTTGTAACAGGAGTACACAGGCGGCATAGCTTTGTTCAGTGGAGGACAACCGTAAGGACTGGCTGACACAGTTACTAGGCCCAAATAAGTAAGTAGGCTAAATGCAGTTCAAAATTTGTAACAGGAGTAGACAGGCAGCATAGCTTTGTTCAGTGGAGGACAACTGTAAGGACTGGCTGACACAGTTACTAGGCCCAAATAAGTAAGTAGGCTAAATGCAGTTCAAAATTTGTAACAGGAGTACACAGGCGGCATAGCTTTGTTCAGTGGAGGACAACTGTAACGAGTGGCGCAGACAGACACAGGTAGTAGGCCTGAAATAAAAAAGTAGGCTAAATGCAGTTCAAAATTTGTAACAGGAGTACACAGGTGGCATAGCTTTGTTCAGTGGAGGACAACCGTAAGGACTGGCTGACACAGTTACTAGGCCCAAATAAGTAAGTAGGCTAAATGCAGTTCAAAATTTGTAACAGGAGTAGACTGGCAGCATAGCTTTGTTCAGTGGAGGACAACTGTAAGGAGTGGCGCAGACAGACACAGGTAGTGGGCCTAAAATAAAAAAGTAGGCTAAATGCAGTTCAAAATTTGACACAGGAGTACACAGGCGGCATAGCTTTGTTCTGTGGAGGACAACTGTAAGGACTGGCTGACACAGTTACTAGGCCCAAATAAGTAAGTAGGCTAAATGCAGTTCAAAATTTGTAACAGGAGTACACAGGCGGCATAGCTTTGTTCAGTGGAGGACAACTGTAACGAGTGGCGCAGACAGACACAGGTAGTAGGCCTGAAATAAAAAAGTAGGCTAAATGCAGTTCAAAATTTGTAACAGGAGTACACAGGTGGCATAGCTTTGTTCAGTGGAGGACAACCGTAAAGACTGGCTGACACAGTTACTAGGCCCAAATAAGTAAGTAGGCTAAATGCAGTTCAAAATTTGTAACAGGAGTAGACTGGCAGCATAGCTTTGTTCAGTGGAGGACAACTGTAAGGAGTGGCGCAGACAGACACAGGTAGTGGGCCTAAAATAAAAAAGTAGGCTAAATGCAGTTCAAAATTTGACACAGGAGTACACAGGCGGCATAGCTGTGTTCAGTGGAGAACAACTGTAAGGAGTGGCGCAGACAGACACAAGTAGTGGGTCTAAAATAAAAAAGAAGGCTAGATGCAGTTCAAAATTTGTTACAGGAGTACACAGGCGGCATAGCTTTGTTCAGTGGAGAACAACTGTAAGGAGTGGCGCAGACAGACACAGTTAGTAGGCCTAAAATAAAAAAGTTTGCTAAATGCAGTTCAAAATTTGTAACAGGAGTACACAGGCGGCATAGCTTTGTTCTGTGGAGGACAACTGTAAGGACTGGCTGACACAGTTACTAGGCCCAAATAAGTAAGTAGGCTAAATGCAGTTCAAAATTTGTAACAGGAGTACACAGGCGGCATAGCTTTGTTCAGTGGAGGACAACTGTAACGAGTGGCGCAGACAGACACAGGTAGTAGGCCTGAAATAAAAAAGTAGGCTAAATGCAGTTCAAAATTTGTAACAGGAGTACACAGGTGGCATAGCTTTGTTCAGTGGAGGACAACCGTAAGGACTGGCTGACACAGTCACTAGGCCCAAATAAGTAAGTAGGCTAAATGCAGTTCAAAATTTGTAACAGGAGTAGACAGGCAGCATAGCTTTGTTCAGTGGAGGACAACTGTAAGGAGTGGCACAGACAGACACAGGTAGTAGGCCTAAAATAAAATGTAGGCTAAATGCAGTTCAAAATTTGAAACAGGAGTACACAGGCGGCATAGCTGTGTTCAGTGGAGAACAACTGTAAGGAGTGGCGCAGACAGACACAAGTAGTGGGCCTAAAATAAAAAAGAAGGCTAGATGCAGTTCAAAATTTGTTACAGGAGTACACACGCGGCATAGCTTTGTTCAGTGGAGAACAACTGTAAGGAGTGGCGCAGACAGACACAAGTAGTAGGCCTAAAATAAAAAAGTAGGCTAAATGCAGTTCAAAATTTGTTACAGGAGTACACAGGCGGCATAGCTTTGTTCAGTGGAGGACAACTGTAAGGACTGGCTGACAGTTACTAGGCCCAAATAAGTAAGTAGGCTAAATGCAGTTCAAAATTTGCAACAGGAGTATACAGGCGGCATAGCTTTGTTCAGTGGAGGACAACTGTAAGGACTGGCTGACACAGTTACTAGGCCCAAATAAGTAAGTAGGCTAAATGCAGTTCAAAATTTGTAACAGGAGTACACAGGCGGCATAGCTTTGTTCAGTGGAGGACAACTGTATGGAGTGGCGCAGACAGACACAGGTTGTAGGCCTAAAATAAAAAAAGTAGGCTAAATGCAGTTCAAAATTTGACACAGGAGTACACAGGCGGCATAGCTTTGTTCAGTGGAGAACAACTGTAAGGAGTGGCGCAGACAGACACAGTTAGTAGGCCTAAAATAAAAAAGTTTGCTAAATGCAGTTCAAAATTTGTAACAGGAGTACACAGGCGGCATAGCTTTGTTCTGTGGAGGACAACTGTAAGGACTGGCTGACACAGTTACTAGGCCCAAATAAGTAAGTAGGCTAAATGCAGTTCAAAATTTGTAACAGGAGTACACAGGCGGCATAGCTTTGTTCAGTGGAGGACAACTGTAACGAGTGGCGCAGACAGACACAGGTAGTAGGCCTGAAATAAAAAAGTAGGCTAAATGCAGTTCAAAATTTGTAACAGGAGTACACAGGCGGCATAGCTTTGTTCAGTGGAGGACAACCGTAAGGACTGGCTGACACAGTTACTAGGCCCAAATAAGTAAGTAGGCTAAATGCAGTTCAAAATTTGTAACAGGAGTAGACTGGCAGCATAGCTTTGTTCAGTGGAGGACAACTATAAGGAGTGGCGCAGACAGACACAAGTAGTAGGCCTAAAATAAAAAAGTAGGCTAAATGCAGTTCAAAATTTGACACAGGAGTACACAGGCAGCATTGCTTTGTTCAGTGGAGAACAACTGTAAGGAGTGGTGCAGACAGACACAAGTAGTGGGCCTAAAATAAAAAAGTAGGCTAAATGCAGTTCAAAATTTGTTACAGGAGTACACAGGCGGCATAGCTTTGTTCAGTGGAGAACAACTGTAAGGAGTGGCGCAGACAGACGCAAGTAGTAGGCCTAAAATAAAAAAGTAGGCTAAATGCAGTTCAAAATTTGTTACAGGAGTACACAGGCGGCATAGCTTTGTTCAGTGGAGGACAACTGTAAGGACTGGCTGACACAGTTACTAGGCCCAAATAAGTAAGTAGGCTAAATGCAGTTCAAAATTTTCAACAGGAGTACACAGGCGGCATAGCTTTGTTCAGTGGAGGACAACTGTAAGGACTGGCTGACACAGTTACTAGGCCCAAATAAGTAAGTAGGCTAAATGCAGTTCAAAATTTGTAACAGGAGTACACAGGCGGCATAGCTTTGTTCAGTGGAGGACAACTGTAAGGACTGGCTGACACAGTTACTAGGCCCAAATAAGTAAGTAGGCTAAATGCAGTTCAAAATTTGTAACAGGAGTAGACAGGCAGCATAGCGTTGTTCAGTGGAGGACAACTGTATGGAGTGGCGCAGACAGACACAGGTTGTAGGCCTAAAATAAAAAAGTAGGCTAAATGCAGTTCAAAATTTGACACAGGAGTACACAGGCGGCATAGCTTTGTTCAGTGGAGGACAACTGTAAGGACTGGCTGACACAGTTACTAGGCCCAAATAAGTAAGTAGGCTAAATGCAGTTCAAAATTTTCAACAGGAGTACACAGGCGGCATAGCTTTGTTCAGTGGAGGACAACTGTAAGGACTGGCTGACACAGTTACTAGGCCCAAATAAGTAAGTAGGCTAAATGCAGTTCAAAATTTGTAACAGGAGTACACAGGCGGCATAGCTTTGTTCAGTGGAGGACAACTGTAAGGACTGGCTGACACAGTTACTAGGCCCAAATAAGTAAGTAGGCTAAATGCAGTTCAAAATTTGTAACAGGAGTAGACAGGCAGCATAGCGTTGTTCAGTGGAGGACAACTGTATGGAGTGGCGCAGACAGACACAGGTTGTAGGCCTAAAATAAAAAAGTAGGCTAAATGCAGTTCAAAATTTGACACAGGAGTACACAGGCGGCATAGCTTTGTTCAGTGGAGAACAACTGTAAGGAGTGGCGCAGACAGACACAGTTAGTAGGCCTAAAATAAAAAAGTTTGCTAAATGCAGTTCAAAATTTGTAACAGGAGTACACAGGCGGCATAGCTTTGTTCTGTGGAGGACAACTGTAAGGACTGGCTGACACAGTTACTAGGCCCAAATAAGTAAGTAGGCTAAATGCAGTTCAAAATTTGTAACAGGAGTACACAGGCGGCATAGCTTTGTTCAGTGGAGGACAACTGTAACGAGTGGCGCAGACAGACACAGGTAGTAGGCCTGAAATAAAAAAGTAGGCTAAATGCAGTTCAAAATTTGTAACAGGAGTACACAGGCGGCATAGCTTTGTTCAGTGGAGGACAACCGTAAGGACTGACTGACACAGTTACTAGGCCCAAATAAGTAAGTAGGCTAAATGCAGTTCAAAATTTGTAACAGGAGTAGACTGGCAGCATAGCTTTGTTCAGTGGAGGACAACTGTAAGGAGTGGCGCAGACAGACACAGGTAGTGGGCCTAAAATAAAAAAGTAGGCTAAATGCAGTTCAAAATTTGACACAGGAGTACACAGGCGGCATAGCTGTGTTCAGTGGAGAACAACTGTAAGGAGTGGCGCAGACAGACACAAGTAGTGGGTCTAAAATAAAAAAGAAGGCTAGATGCAGTTCAAAATTTGTTACAGGAGTACACAGGCGGCATAGCTTTGTTCTGTGGAGGACAACTGTAAGGACTGGCTGACACAGTTACTAGGCCCAAATAAGTAAGTAGGCTAAATGCAGTTCAAAATTTGTAACAGGAGTACACAGGCGGCATAGCTTTGTTCAGTGGAGGACAACTGTAACGAGTGGCGCAGACAGAGACAGGTAGTAGGCCTGAAATAAAAAAGTAGGCTAAATGCAGTTCAAAATTTGTAACAGGAGTACACAGGTGGCATAGCTTTGTTCAGTGGAGGACAACCGTAAGGACTGGCTGACACAGTCACTAGGCCCAAATAAGTAAGTAGGCTAAATGCAGTTCAAAATTTGTAACAGGAGTAGACAGGCAGCATAGCTTTGTTCAGTGGAGGACAACTGTAAGGAGTGGCTGACACAGTTACTAGGCCCAAATAAGTAAGTAGGCTAAATGCAGTTCAAAATTTGTAACAGGAGTACACAGGCAGCATAGCTTTGTTCAGTGGAGGACAACTGTAACGAGTGGCGCAGACAGACACAGGTAGTAGGCCTGAAATAAAAAAGTAGGCTAAATGCAGTTCAAAATTTGTAACAGGAGTACACAGGCGGCATAGCTTTGTTCAGTGGAGGACAACCGTAAGGACTGGCTGACACAGTCACTAGGCCCAAATAAGTAAGTAGGCTAATTGCAGTTCAAAATTTGTAACAGGAGTAGACAGGCAGCATAGCTTTGTTCAGTGGAGGACAACTGTAAGGAGTGGCGCAGACAGACACAGGTAGTAGGCCTAAAATAAAAAAGTAGGCTAAATGCAGTTCAAAATTTGACACAGGAGTACACAGGCGGCATAGCTGTGATCAGTGGAGAACAACTGTAAGGAGTGGCGCAGACAGACACAAGTAGTAGGCCTAAAATAAAAAAGTAGGCTAAATGCAGTTCAAAATTTGTTACAGGAGTACACAGGCGGCATAGCTTTGTTCAGTGGAGGACAACTGTAAGGACTGGCTGACACAGTTACTAGGCCCAAATAAGTAAGTAGGCTAAATGCAGTTCAAAATTTGCAACAGGAGTATACAGGCGGCATAGCTTTGTTCAGTGGAGGACAACTGTAAGGACTGGCTGACACAGTTACTAGGCCCAAATAAGTAAGTAGGCTAAATGCAGTTAAAAATTTGCAACAGGAGTACACAGGCGGCATAGCTTTGTTCAGTGGAGGACAACTGTAAGGACTGGCTGACACAGTTACTAGGCCCAAATAAGTAAGGAGGCTAAATGCAGTTCAAAATTTGCAACAGGAGTACACAGGCGGCATAGCTTTGTTCAGTGGAGGACAACTGTAACGAGTGGCGCAGACAGACACAGGTAGTAGGCCTGAAATAAAAAAGTAGGCTAAATGCAGTTCAAAATTTGTAACAGGAGTACACAGGCGGCATAGCTTTGTTCAGTGGAGGACAACCGTAAGGACTGGCTGACACAGTTACTAGGCCCAAATAAGTAAGTAGGCTAAATGCAGTTCAAAATTTGTAACAGGAGGAGACAGGCAGCATAGCTTTGTTCAGTGGAGGACAACTATAAGGAGTGGCGCAGACAGACACAAGTAGTAGGCCTAAAATAAAAAAGTAGGCTAAATGCAGTTCAAAATTTGACACAGGAGTACACAGGCAGCATTGCTTTGTTCAGTGGAGAACAACTGTAAGTAGTGGTGCAGACAGACACAAGTAGTGGGCCTAAAATAAAAAAGTAGGCTAAATGCAGTTCAAAATTTGTTACAGGAGTACACAGGCGGCATAGCTTTGTTCAGTGGAGAACAACTGTAAGGAGTGGCGCAGACAGACGCAAGTAGTAGGCCTAAAATAAAAAAGTAGGCTAAATGCAGTTCAAAATTTGTTACAGGAGTACACAGGCGGCATAGCTTTGTTCAGTGGAGGACACCTGTAAGGACTGGCTGACACAGTTACTAGGCCCAAATAAGTAAGTAGGCTAAATGCAGTTCAAAATTTTCAACAGGAGTACACAGGCGGCATAGCTTTGTTCAGTGGAGGACAACTGTAAGGACTGGCTGACACAGTTACTAGGCCCAAATAAGTAAGTAGGCTAAATGCAGTTCAAAATTTGTAACAGGAGTACACAGGCGGCATAGCTTTGTTCAGTGGAGGACAACTGTAAGGACTGGCTGACACAGTTACTAGGCCCAAATAAGTAAGTAGGCTAAATGCAGTTCAAAATTTGTAACAGGAGTAGACAGGCAGCATAGCGTTGTTCAGTGGAGGACAACTGTAAGGAGTGGCGCAGACAGACACAGGTTGTAGGCCTAAAATAAAAAAGTAGGCTAAATGCAGTTCAAAATTTGTTACAGGAGTACACAGGCGGCATAGCTTTGTTCAGTGGAGAACAACTGTAAGGAGTGGCGCAGACAGACGCAAGTAGTAGGCCTAAAATAAAAAAGTAGGCTAAATGCAGTTCAAAATTTGTTACAGGAGTACACAGGTGGCATAGCTTTGTTCAGTGGTGGACACCTGTAAGGACTGGCTGACACAGTTACTAGGCCCAAATAAGTAAGTAGGCTAAATGCAGTTCAAAATTTGTAACAGGAGTACACAGGCGGCATAGCTTTGTTCAGTGGAGGACAACTGTAACGAGTGGCGCAGACAGACACAGGTAGTAGGCCTGAAATAAAAAAGTAGGCTAAATGCAGTTCAAAATTTGTAACAGGAGTACACAGGCGGCATAGCTTTGTTCAGTGGAGGACAACCGTAAGGACTGGCTGACACAGTTACTAGGCCCAAATAAGTAAGTAGGCTAAATGCAGTTCAAAATTTGTAACAGGAGTAGACAGGCAGCATAGCTTTGTTCAGTGGAGGACAACTGTAAGGACTGGCTGACACAGTTACTAGGCCCAAATAAGTAAGTAGGCTAAATGCAGTTCAAAATTTGTAACAGGAGTACACAGGCGGCATAGCTTTGTTCAGTGGAGGACAACTGTAACGAGTGGCGCAGACAGACACAGGTAGTAGGCCTGAAATAAAAAAGTAGGCTAAATGCAGTTCAAAATTTGTAACAGGAGTACACAGGTGGCATAGCTTTGTTCAGTGGAGGACAACCGTAAGGACTGGCTGACACAGTTACTAGGCCCAAATAAGTAAGTAGGCTAAATGCAGTTCAAAATTTGTAACAGGAGTAGACTGGCAGCATAGCTTTGTTCAGTGGAGGACAACTGTAAGGAGTGGCGCAGACAGACACAGGTAGTGGGCCTAAAATAAAAAAGTAGGCTAAATGCGGTTCAAAATTTGACACAGGAGTACACAGGCGGCATAGCTTTGTTCTCTGGAGGACAACTGTAAGGACTGGCTGACACAGTTACTAGGCCCAAATAAGTAAGTAGGCTAAATGCAGTTCAAAATTTGTAACAGGAGTACACAGGCGGCATAGCTTTGTTCAGTGGAGGACAACTGTAACGAGTGGCGCAGACAGACACAGGTAGTAGGCCTGAAATAAAAAAGTAGGCTAAATGCAGTTCAAAATTTGTAACAGGAGTACACAGGTGGCATAGCTTTGTTCAGTGGAGGACAACCGTAAAGACTGGCTGACACAGTTACTAGGCCCAAATAAGTAAGTAGGTTAAATGCAGTTCAAAATTTGTAACAGGAGTAGACAGGCAGCATAGCGTTGTTCAGTGGAGGACAACTGTAAGGAGTGGCGCAGACAGACACAGGTTGTAGGCCTAAAATAAAAAAGTAGGCTAAATGCAGTTCAAAATTTGTTACAGGAGTACACAGGCGGCATAGCTTTGTTCAGTGGAGAACAACTGTAAGGAGTGGCGCAGACAGACGCAAGTAGTAGGCCTAAAATAAAAAAGTAGGCTAAATGCAGTTCAAAATTTGTTACAGGAGTACACAGGTGGCATAGCTTTGTTCAGTGGTGGACACCTGTAAGGACTGGCTGACACAGTTACTAGGCCCAAATAAGTAAGTAGGCTAAATGCAGTTCAAAATTTGTAACAGGAGTACACAGGCGGCATAGCTTTGTTCAGTGGAGGACAACTGTAACGAGTGGCGCAGACAGACACAGGTAGTAGGCCTGAAATAAAAAAGTAGGCTAAATGCAGTTCAAAATTTGTAACAGGAGTACACAGGCGGCATAGCTTTGTTCAGTGGAGGACAACCGTAAGGACTGGCTGACACAGTTACTAGGCCCAAATAAGTAAGTAGGCTAAATGCAGTTCAAAATTTGTAACAGGAGTAGACAGGCAGCATAGCTTTGTTCAGTGGAGGACAACTGTAAGGACTGGCTGACACAGTTACTAGGCCCAAATAAGTAAGTAGGCTAAATGCAGTTCAAAATTTGTAACAGGAGTACACAGGCGGCATAGCTTTGTTCAGTGGAGGACAACTGTAACGAGTGGCGCAGACAGACACAGGTAGTAGGCCTGAAATAAAAAAGTAGGCTAAATGCAGTTCAAAATTTGTAACAGGAGTACACAGGTGGCATAGCTTTGTTCAGTGGAGGACAACCGTAAGGACTGGCTGACACAGTTACTAGGCCCAAATAAGTAAGTAGGCTAAATGCAGTTCAAAATTTGTAACAGGAGTAGACTGGCAGCATAGCTTTGTTCAGTGGAGGACAACTGTAAGGAGTGGCGCAGACAGACACAGGTAGTGGGCCTAAAATAAAAAAGTAGGCTAAATGCGGTTCAAAATTTGACACAGGAGTACACAGGCGGCATAGCTTTGTTCTCTGGAGGACAACTGTAAGGACTGGCTGACACAGTTACTAGGCCCAAATAAGTAAGTAGGCTAAATGCAGTTCAAAATTTGTAACAGGAGTACACAGGCGGCATAGCTTTGTTCAGTGGAGGACAACTGTAACGAGTGGCGCAGACAGACACAGGTAGTAGGCCTGAAATAAAAAAGTAGGCTAAATGCAGTTCAAAATTTGTAACAGGAGTACACAGGTGGCATAGCTTTGTTCAGTGGAGGACAACCGTAAAGACTGGCTGACACAGTTACTAGGCCCAAATAAGTAAGTAGGCTAAATGCAGTTCAAAATTTGTAACAGGAGTAGACTGGCAGCATAGCTTTGTTCAGTGGAGGACAACTGTAAGGAGTGGCGCAGACAGACACAGGTAGTGGGCCTAAAATAAAAAAGTAGGCTAAATGCAGTTCAAAATTTGACACAGGAGTACACAGGCGGCATAGCTGTGTTCAGTGGAGAACAACTGTAAGGAGTGGCGCAGACAGACACAAGTAGTGGGTCTAAAATAAAAAAGAAGGCTAGATGCAGTTCAAAATTTGTTACAGGAGTACACAGGCGGCATAGCTTTGTTCAGTGGAGAACAACTGTAAGGAGTGGCGCAGACAGACACAGTTAGTAGGCCTAAAATAAAAAAGTTTGCTAAATGCAGTTCAAAATTTGTAACAGGAGTACACAGGCGGCATAGCTTTGTTCTGTGGAGGACAACTGTAACGAGTGGCGCAGACAGACACAGGTAGTAGGCCTGAAATAAAAAAGTAGGCTAAATGCAGTTCAAAATTTGTAACAGGAGTACACAGGTGGCATAGCTTTGTTCAGTGGAGGACAACCGTAAGGACTGGCTGACACAGTCACTAGGCCCAAATAAGTAAGTAGGCTAAATGCAGTTCAAAATTTGTAACAGGAGTAGACAGGCAGCATAGCTTTGTTCAGTGGAGGACAACTGTAAGGAGTGGCACAGACAGACACAGGTAGTAGGCCTAAAATAAAATGTAGGCTAAATGCAGTTCAAAATTTGAAACAGGAGTACACAGGCGGCATAGCTGTGTTCAGTGGAGAACAACTGTAAGGAGTGGCGCAGACAGACACAAGTAGTGGGCCTAAAATAAAAAAGAAGGCTAGATGCAGTTCAAAATTTGTTACAGGAGTACACAGGCGGCATAGCTTTGTTCAGTGGAGAACAACTGTAAGGAGTGGCGCAGACAGACACAGGTAGTAGGCCTAAAATAAAAAAGTAGGCTAAATGCAGTTCAAAATTTGTTACAGGAGTACACAGGCGGCATAGCTTTGTTCAGTGGAGGACAACTGTAAGGACTGGCTGACAGTTACTAGGCCCAAATAAGTAAGTAGGCTAAATGCAGTTCAAAATTTGCAACAGGAGTATACAGGCGGCATAGCTTTGTTCAGTGGAGGACAACTGTAAGGACTGGCTGACACAGTTACTAGGCCCAAATAAGTAAGTAGGCTAAATGCAGTTCAAAATTTGTAACAGGAGTACACAGGCGGCATAGCTTTGTTCAGTGGAGGACAACTGTAACGAGTGGCGCAGACAGACACAGGTAGTAGGCCTGAAATAAAAAAGTAGGCTAAATGCAGTTCAAAATTTGTAACAGGAGTACACAGGCGGCATAGCTTTGTTCAGTGGAGGACAACCGTATGGACGGGCTGACACAGTTACTAGTCCCAAATAAGTAAGTAGGCTAAATGCAGTACAAAATTTGTAAAAGGAGTAGACAGGCAGCATAGCTTTGTTCAGTGGAGGACAACTGTAAGGAGTGGCGCAGGCAGAAACAGGTTGTAGGCCTAAAATAAAAAAGTAGGCTAAATGCAGTTCAAAATTTGACACAGGAGTACACAGGCCGCATAGCTTTGTTCAGTGGAGAACAACTGTAAGGAGTGGCGCAGACAGACACAGTTAGTAGGCCTAAAATAAAAAAGTTTGCTAAATGCAGTTCAAAATTTGTAACAGGAGTACACAGGCAGCATAGCTTTGTTCTGTGGAGGACAACTGTAAGGACTGGCTGACACAGTTACTAGGCCCAAATAAGTAAGTAGGCTAAATGCAGTTCAAAATTTGTAACAGGAGTACACATGCAGCATAGCTTTGTTCAGTGGAGGACAACTGTAACAAGTGGTGCAGACAGACACAGGTAGTAGGCCTGAAATAAAAAAGTAGGCTAAATGCAGTTCAAAATTTGTAACAGGAGTACACAGGCGGCATAGCTTTGTTCAGTGGATGACAACCGTAAGGACTGGCTGACACAGTTACTAGGCCCAAATAAGTAAGTAGGCTAAATGCAGTTCAAAATTTGTAACAGGAGTAGACAGGCAGCATAGCTTTGTTCAGTGGAGGACAACTGTAAGGAGTGGCGCAGACAGACACAGTAGTAGGCCTAAAATTAAAAAGTAGGCTAAATGCAGTTCAAAATTTGACACAGGAGTACACAGGCGGCATAGCTTTGTTCAGTGGAGGACAACTGTAAGGAGTGCCACAGACAGACACAAGTAGTGGGCCTAAAATAAAAAAGTAGGCTAAATGCAGTTCAAAATTTGTTACAGGAGTACACAGGCGGCATAGCTTTGTTCAGTGGAGGACAACTGTAAGGAGTGGCGCAGACAGACACAAGTAGTAGGCCTAAAATAAAAAAGTAGGCTAAATGCAGTTCAAAATTTGTTACAGGAGTACACAGACGGCATAGCTTTGTTCAGTGGAGGACAACTGTAAGGACTGGCTGACACAGTTACTAGGCCCAAATAAGTAAGTAGGCTAAATGCAGTTCAAAATTTGCAACAGGAGTACACAGGCGGCATAGCTTTGTTCAGTGGAGGACAACCGTAAGGACGGGCTGACACAGTTACTAGGCCCAAATAAGTAAGTAGGCTAAATGCAGTTCAAAATTTGTAACAGGAGTACACAGGCGGCATAGCTTTGTTCAGTGGAGGACAACTGTAACGAGTGGCGCAGACAGACACAGGTAGTAGGCCTGAAATAAAAAAGTAGGCTAAATGCAGTTCAAAATTTGTAACAGGAGTACACAGGTGGCATAGCTTTGTTCAGTGGAGGACAACCGTAAGGACTGGCTGACACAGTCACTAGGCCCAAATAAGTAAGTAGGCTAAATGCAGTTCAAAATTTGTAACAGGAGTACACAGGCGGCATAGCTTTGTTCAGTGGAGGACAACTGTAACGAGTGGCGCAGACAGACACAGGTAGTAGGCCTGAAATAAAAAAGTAGGCTAAATGCAGTTCAAAATTTGTAACAGGAGTACACAGGTGGCATAGCTTTGTTCAGTGGAGGACAACCGTAAGGACTGGCTGACACAGTCACTAGGCCCAAATAAGTAAGTAGGCTAAATGCAGTTCAAAATTTGTAACAGGAGTAGACAGGCAGCATAGCTTTGTTCAGTGGAGGACAACTGTAAGGAGTGGCTGACACAGTTACTAGGCCCAAATAAGTAAGTAGGCTAAATGCAGTTCAAAATTTGTAACAGGAGTACACAGGCATCATAGCTTTGTTCAGTGGAGGACAACTGTAACGAGTGGCGCAGACAGACACAGGTAGTAGTCCTGAAAAAAAAAAGTATGCTAAATGCAGTTCAAAATTTGTAACAGGAGTACACAGGCGGCATAGCTTTGTTCAGTGGAGGACAACCGTAAGGACTGGCTGACACAGTCACTAGGCCCAAATAAGTAAGTAGGCTAATTGCAGTTCAAAATTTGTAACAGGAGTAGACAGGCAGCATAGCTTTGTTCAGTGGAGGACAACTGTAAGGAGTGGCGCAGACAGACACAGGTAGTAGGCCTAAAATAAAAAAGTAGGCTAAATGCAGTTCAAAATTTGACACAGGAGTACACAGGCGGCATAGCTGTGATCAGTGGAGAACAACTGTAAGGAGTGGCGCAGACAGACACAAGTAGTAGGCCTAAAATAAAAAAGTAGGCTAAATGCAGTTCAAAATTTGTTACAGGAGTACACAGGCGGCATAGCTTTGTTCAGTGGAGGACAACTGTAAGGACTGGCTGACACAGTTACTAGGCCCA
Source organism: Ranitomeya variabilis (assembly GCF_051348905.1). Classification (NCBI taxonomy): domain Eukaryota; kingdom Metazoa; phylum Chordata; class Amphibia; order Anura; family Dendrobatidae; genus Ranitomeya; species Ranitomeya variabilis. The sequence continues at coordinate 315,085,201 of NC_135235.1, forward strand.
AATAAGTAAGTAGGCTAAATGCAGTTCAAAATTTGCAACAGGAGTATACAGGCGGCATAGCTTTGTTCAGTGGAGGACAACTGTAAGGACTGGCTGACACAGTTACTAGGCCCAAATAAGTAAGTAGGCTAAATGCAGTTAAAAATTTGCAACAGGAGTACACAGGCGGCATAGCTTTGTTCAGTGGAGGACAACTGTAAGGACTGGCTGACACAGTTACTAGGCCCAAATAAGTAAGGAGGCTAAATGCAGTTCAAAATTTGCAACAGGAGTACACAGGCGGCATAGCTTTGTTCAGTGGAGGACAACTGTAACGAGTGGCGCAGACAGACACAGGTAGTAGGCCTGAAATAAAAAAGTAGGCTAAATGCAGTTCAAAATTTGTAACAGGAGTACACAGGCGGCATAGCTTTGTTCAGTGGAGGACAACCGTAAGGACTGGCTGACACAGTTACTAGGCCCAAATAAGTAAGTAGGCTAAATGCAGTTCAAAATTTGTAACAGGAGGAGACAGGCAGCATAGCTTTGTTCAGTGGAGTACAACTATAAGGAGTGGCGCAGACAGACACAAGTAGTAGGCCTAAAATAAAAAAGTAGGCTAAATGCAGTTCAAAATTTGACACAGGAGTACACAGGCAGCATTGCTTTGTTCAGTGGAGAACAACTGTAAGGAGTGGTGCAGACAGACACAAGTAGTGGGCCTAAAATAAAAAAGTAGGCTAAATGCAGTTCAAAATTTGTTACAGGAGTACACAGGTGGCATAGCTTTGTTCAGTGGAGAACAACTGTAAGGAGTGGCGCAGACAGACGCAAGTAGTAGGCCTAAAATAAAAAAGTAGGCTAAATGCAGTTCAAAATTTGTTACAGGAGTACACAGGCGGCATAGCTTTATTCACTGGAGGACACCTGTAAGGACTGGCTGACACAGTTACTAGGCCCAAATAAGTAAGTAGGCTAAATGCAGTTCAAAATTTTCAACAGGAGTACACAGGCGGCATAGCTTTGTTCAGTGGAGGACAACTGTAAGGACTGGCTGACACAGTTACTAGGCCCAAATAAGTAAGTAGGCTAAATGCAGTTCAAAATTTGTAACAGGAGTACACAGGCGGCATAGCTTTGTTCAGTGGAGGACAACTGTAAGGACTGGCTGACACAGTTACTAGGCCCAAATAAGTAAGTAGGCTAAATGCAGTTCAAAATTTGTAACAGGAGTAGACAGGCAGCATAGCGTTGTTCAGTGGAGGACAACTGTAAGGAGTGGCGCAGACAGACACAGGTTGTAGGCCTAAAATAAAAAAGTAGGCTAAATGCAGTTCAAAATTTGTTACAGGAGTACACAGGCGGCATAGCTTTGTTCAGTGGAGAACAACTGTAAGGAGTGGCGCAGACAGACGCAAGTAGTAGGCCTAAAATAAAAAAGTAGGCTAAATGCAGTTCAAAATTTGTTACAGGAGTACACAGGCGGCATAGCTTTGTTCAGTGGAGGACACCTGTAAGGACTGGCTGACACAGTTACTAGGCCCAAATAAGTAAGTAGGCTAAATGCAGTTCAAAATTTGTAACAGGAGTACACAGGCGGCATAGCTTTGTTCAGTGGAGGACAACTGTAACGAGTGGCGCAGACAGACACAGGTAGTAGGCCTGAAATAAAAAAGTAGGCTAAATGCAGTTCAAAATTTGTAACAGGAGTACACAGGCGGCATAGCTTTGTTCAGTGGAGGACAACCGTAAGGACTGGCTGACACAGTTACTAGGCCCAAATAAGTAAGTAGGCTAAATGCAGTTCAAAATTTGTAACAGGAGTAGACAGGCAGCATAGCTTTGTTCAGTGGAGGACAACTGTAAGGACTGGCTGACACAGTTACTAGGCCCAAATAAGTAAGTAGGCTAAATGCAGTTCAAAATTTGTAACAGGAGTACACAGGCGGCATAGCTTTGTTCAGTGGAGGACAACTGTAACGAGTGGCGCAGACAGACACAGATAGAAGGCCTGAAATAAAAAAGTAGGCTAAATGCAGTTCAAAATTTGTAACAGGAGTACACAGGTGGCATAGCTTTGTTCAGTGGAGGACAACCGTAAGGACTGGCTGACACAGTTACTAGGCCCAAATAAGTAAGTAGGCTAAATGCAGTTCAAAATTTGTAACAGGAGTAGACTGGCAGCATAGCTTTGTTCAGTGGAGGACAACTGTAAGGAGTGGCGCAGACAGACACAGGTAGTGGGCCTAAAATAAAAAAGTAGGCTAAATGCAGTTCAAAATTTGACACAGGAGTACACAGGCGGCATAGCTTTGTTCTGTGGAGGACAACTGTAAGGACTGGCTGACACAGTTACTAGGCCCAAATAAGTAAGTAGGCTAAATGCAGTTCAAAATTTGTAACAGGAGTACACAGGCGGCATAGCTTTGTTCAGTGGAGGACAACTGTAACGAGTGGCGCAGACAGACACAGGTAGTAGGCCTGAAATAAAAAAGTAGGCTAAATGCAGTTCAAAATTTGTAACAGGAGTACACAGGTGGCATAGCTTTGTTCAGTGGAGGACAACCGTAAAGACTGGCTGACACAGTTACTAGGCCCAAATAAGTAAGTAGGCTAAATGCAGTTCAAAATTTGTAACAGGAGTAGACTGGCAGCATAGCTTTGTTCAGTGGAGGACAACTGTAAGGAGTGGCGCAGACAGACACAGGTAGTGGGCCTAAAATAAAAAAGTAGGCTAAATGCAGTTCAAAATTTGACACAGGAGTACACAGGCGGCATAGCTGTGTTCAGTGGAGAACAACTGTAAGGAGTGGCGCAGACAGACACAAGTAGTGGGTCTAAAATAAAAAAGAAGGCAAGATGCAGTTCAAAATTTGTTACAGGAGTACACAGGCGGCATAGCTTTGTTCTGTGGAGGACAACTGTAAGGACTGGCTGACACAGTTACTAGGCCCAAATAAGTAAGTAGGCTAAATGCAGTTCAAAATTTGTAACAGGAGTACACAGGCGGCATAGCTTTGTTCAGTGGAGGACAACTGTAACGAGTGGCGCAGACAGACACAGGTAGTAGGCCTGAAATAAAAAAGTAGGCTAAATGCAGTTCAAAATTTGTAACAGGAGTACACAGGTGGCATAGCTTTGTTCAGTGGAGGACAACCGTAAGGACTGGCTGACACAGTCACTAGGCCCAAATAAGTAAGTAGGCTAAATGCAGTTCAAAACTTGTAACAGGAGTAGACAGGCAGCATAGCTTTGTTCAGTGGAGGACAACTGTAAGGAGTGGCACAGACAGACACAGGTAGTAGGCCTAAAATAAAATGTAGGCTAAATGCAGTTCAAAATTTGAAACAGGAGTACACAGGCGGCATAGCTGTGTTCAGTGGAGAACAACTGTAAGGAGTGGCGCAGACAGACACAAGTAGTGGGCCTAAAATAAAAAAGAAGGCTAGATGCAGTTCAAAATTTGTTACAGGAGTACACAGGCGGCATAGCTTTGTTCAGTGGAGAACAACTGTAAGGAGTGGCGCAGACAGACACAAGTAGTAGGCCTAAAATGGAGGACAACTGTAAGGACTGGCTGACACAGTTACTAGGCCCAAATAAGTAAGTAGGCTAAATGCAGTTCAAAATTTGCAACAGGAGTATACAGGCGGCATAGCTTTGTTCAGTGGAGGACAACTGTAAGGACTGGCTGACACAGTTACTAGGCCCAAATAAGTAAGTAGGCTAAATGCAGTTCAAAATTTGTAACAGGAGTACACAGGCGGCATAGCTTTGTTCAGTGGAGGACAACTGTAACGAGTGGCGCAGACAGACACAGGTAGTAGGCCTGAAATAAAAAAGTAGGCTAAATGCAGTTCAAAATTTGTAACAGGAGTACACAGGCGGCATAGCTTTGTTCAGTGGAGGACAACCGTATGGACGGGCTGACACAGTTACTAGTCCCAAATAAGTAAGTAGGCTAAATGCAGTACAAAATTTGTAAAAGGAGTAGACAGGCAGCATAGCTTTGTTCAGTGGAGGACAACTGTAAGGAGTGGCGCAGGCAGAAACAGGTTGTAGGCCTAAAATAAAAAAGTAGGCTAAATGCAGTTCAAAATTTGACACAGGAGTACACAGGCCGCATAGCTTTGTTCAGTGGAGAACAACTGTAAGGAGTGGCGCAGACAGACACAGTTAGTAGGCCTAAAATAAAAAAGTTTGCTAAATGCAGTTCAAAATTTGTAACAGGAGTACACAGGTGGCATAGCTTTGTTCTGTGGAGGACAACTGTAAGGACTGGCTGACACAGTTACTAGGCCCAAATAAGTAAGTAGGCTAAATGCAGTTCAAAATTTGTAACAGGAGTACACATGCAGCATAGCTTTGTTCAGTGGAGGACAACTGTAACGAGTGGTGCAGACAGACACAGGTAGTAGGCCTGAAATAAAAAAGTAGGCTAAATGCAGTTCAAAATTTGTAACAGGAGTACACAGGCGGCATAGCTTTGTTCAGTGGACGACAACCGTAAGGACTGGCTGACACAGTTACTAGGCCCAAATAAGTAAGTAGGCTAAATGCAGTTCAAAATTTGTAACAGGAGTAGACAGGCAGCATAGCTTTGTTCAGTGGAGGACAACTGTAAGGAGTGGCGCAGACAGACACAGTAGTAGGCCTAAAATAAAAAAGTAGGCTAAATGCAGTTCAAAATTTGACACAGGAGTACACAGGCGGCATAGCTTTGTTCAGTGGAGGACAACTGTAAGGACTGGCTGACACAGTTACTAGGCCCAAATAAGTAAGTAGGCTAAATGCAGTTCAAAATTTGCAACAGGAGTACACAGGCGGCATAGCTTTGTTCATTGGAGTACAACTGTAAGGACTGGCTGACACAGTTACAAGGCCCAAATAAGTAAGTAGGCTAAATGCAGTTCAAAATTTGTAACAGGAGTAGACAGGCAGCATAGCTTTGTTCAGTGGAGGACAACTGTAAGGAGTGGCGCAGACAGACACATGTAGTAGGCCTAAAATAAAAAAGTAGGCTAAATGCAGTTCAAAATTTGACACAGGAGTACACAGGCGGCATAGCTTTGTTTAGTGGAGTGTTATGACCCCAATGGCGAGGGTCTCAGAGGAACGTGGAAGTCTGCAGAATACAAAAATCCAGCTCATAGGGCAGTGGTAACTGGGTTGACCATATATCTACTCCTAACGCCAACACTAGAAGTAGCCGGGGATCATTCCTACGTTGGTTCTAGATGACACGCTCCAGCCGGAGAATCTAGCTACCCCTAGTAGAGGAAAATAAAAGACCTTTCTTGCCTCCAGAGAAGGGGACCCCAAAGCTGGATAGAAGCCCCCCACAAATAATAACGGTGAGGTAAGAGGAAATGACAAACACAGAAATGAACCAGGTTTAGCACAGAGAGGCCCGCTTACTGATAGCAGAATAAAGAAAGGTAACTTATATGGTCAACAAAAACCCTGTCAAAATCCACACTGGAAATTCAAGAACCCCCGAACCGTCTAACGGTCCGGGGGGAGAACACCAGCCCCCTAGAGCTTCCAGCAAAGGTCAGGATATAGATATGGAACAAGCTGGACAAAAATACAAAAACCAAAACAAATAGCAAAAGCAAAAGGCAGACTTAGCTGATATAACTGGAACCAGGATCAGTAGACAAGAGCACAGCAGACTAGCTCTGATAACTACGTTGCCAGGCATTGAACTGAAGGTCCAAGGAGCTTATATAGCAACACCCCTAAATAACGACCCAGGTGCGGATAAAAGGGATGACAGAAAAAACCAGAGTCCAAAAAACTAGTAACCACTAGAGGGAGCAAAAAGCGAATTCACAACAGTGGAGAACAACAGTAAGGAGTGGCGCAGACAGACACAAGTAGTGGGCCTAAAATAAAAATGTAGGCTAAATGCAGTTCAAAATTTGTTACAGGAGTACACAGGCGGCATAGCTTTGTTCAGTGGAGGACAACTGTTAGGAGTGGCGCAGACAGACACAAGTAGTAGGCCTAAAATAAAAAAGTAGGCTAAATGCAGTTCAAAATTTGTTACAGGAGTACACAGGCGGCATAGCTTTGTTCAGTGGAGGACAACTGTAAGGACTGGCTGACACAGTTACTAGGCCCAAATAAGTAAGTAGGCTAAATGCAGTTCAAAATTTGCAACAGGAGTACACAGGCGGCATAGCTTTGTTCAGTGGAGGACAACCGTAAGGACGGGCTGACACAGTTACTAGGCCCAAATAAGTAAGTAGGCTAAATGCAGTTCAAAATTTGTAACAGGAGTAGACAGGCAGCATAGCTTTGTTCAGTGGAGGACAACTGTAAGGAGTGGCGCAGACAGACACATGTTGTAGGCCTAAAATAAAAAAGTAGGCTAAATGCAGTTCAAAATTTGACACAGGAGTACACAGGCGGCATAGCTTTGTTCAGTGGAGAACAACTGTAAGGAGTGGCGCAGACAGACACAGTTAGTAGGCTTAAAATAAAAAAGTTTTCTAAATGCAGTTCAAAATTTGTAACAGGAGTACACAGGCGGCATAGTTTTGTTCTGTGGAGGACAACTGTAAGGACTGGCTGACACAGTTACTAGGCCCAAATAAGTAAGTAGGCTAAATGCAGTTCAAAATTTGTAACAGGAGTACACAGGCGGCATAGCTTTGTTCAGTGGAGGACAACTGTAACGAGTGGCGCAGACAGACACAGGTAGTAGGCCTGAAATAAAAAAGTAGGCTAAGTGCAGTTCAAAATTTGTAACAGGAGTACACAGGCGGCATAGCTTTGTTCAGTGGAGGACAACTGTAAGGAGTGGCGCAGACAGACACAGGTAGTAGGCCTAAAATAAAAAAGTAGGCTAAATGCAGTTCAAAATTTGACACAGGAGTACACAGGCGGCATAGCTTTGTTCAGTGGAGAACAACTGTAAGGAGTGGCGCAGACAGACACAAGTAGTGGGCCTAAAATAAAAAAGTAGGCTAGATGCAGTTCAAAATTTGTTACAGGAGTACACAGGCGGCATAGCTTTGTTCAGTGGAGAACAACTGTAAGGAGTGGCGCAGACAGACACAAGTAGTAGGCCTAAAATAAAAAAGTAGGCTAAATGCAGTTCAAAATTTGTTACAGGAGTACACAGGCGGCATAGCTTTGTTCAGTGGAGGACAACTGTAAGGACTGGCTGACACAGTTACTAGGACCAAATAAGTAAGTAGGCTAAATGCAGTTCAAAATTTGCAACAGGAGTATACAGGCGGCATAGCTTTGTTCAGTGGAGGACAACTGTAAGGACTGGCTGACACAGTTACTAGGCCCAAATAAGTAAGTAGGCTAAATGCAGTTCAAAATTTGTAACAGGAGTACACAGGCATCATAGCTTTGTTCAGTGGAGTACAACTGTAACGAGTGGCGCAGACAGACACAGGTAGTAGTCCTGAAAAAAAAAAGTAGGCTAAATGCAGTTCAAAATTTGTAACAGGAGTACACAGGCGGCATAGCTTTGTTCAGTGAAGGACAACCGTAAGGACTGGCTGACACAGTTACTAGGCCCAAATAAGTAAGTAGGCTAAATGCAGTTCAAAATTTGTAACAGGAGTACACAGGCGGCATAGCTTTGTTCAGTGGAGGACAACTGTAACGAGTGGCGCAGACAGACACAGGTAGTAGGCCTGAAATAAAAAAGTAGGCTAAATGCAGTTCAAAATTTGTAACAGGAGTACACAGGCGGCATAGCTTTGTTCAGTGGAGGACAACCGTATGGACGGGCTGACACAGTTACTAGTCCCAAATAAGTAAGTAGGCTAAATGCAGTTTAAAATTTGTAACAGGAGTAGACAGGCAGCATAGCTTTGTTCAGTGGAGGACAACTGTAAGGAGTGGCGCAGACAGACACAGTAGTAGGCCTAAAATAAAAAAGTAGGCTAAATGCGGTTCAAAATTTGACACAGGAGTACACAGGCGGCATAGCTTTGTTCTCTGGAGGACAACTGTAAGGACTGGCTGACACAGTTACTAGGCCCAAATAAGTAAGTAGGCTAAATGCAGTTCAAAATTTGTAACAGGAGTACACAGGCGGCATAGCTTTGTTCAGTGGAGGACAACTGTAACGAGTGGCGCAGACAGACACAGGTAGTAGGCCTGAAATAAAAAAGTAGGCTAAATGCAGTTCAAAATTTGTAACAGGAGTACACAGGTGGCATAGCTTTGTTCAGTGGAGGACAACCGTAAAGACTGGCTGACACAGTTACTAGGCCCAAATAAGTAAGTAGGCTAAATGCAGTTCAAAATTTGTAACAGGAGTAGACTGGCAGCATAGCTTTGTTCAGTGGAGGACAACTGTAAGGAGTGGCGCAGACAGACACAGGTAGTGGGCCTAAAATAAAAAAGTAGGCTAAATGCAGTTCAAAATTTGACACAGGAGTACACAGGCGGCATAGCTGTGTTCAGTGGAGAACAACTGTAAGGAGTGGCGCAGACAGACACAAGTAGTGGGTCTAAAATAAAAAAGAAGGCTAGATGCAGTTCAAAATTTGTTACAGGAGTACACAGGCGGCATAGCTTTGTTCAGTGGAGAACAACTGTAAGGAGTGGCGCAGACAGACACAGTTAGTAGGCCTAAAATAAAAAAGTTTGCTAAATGCAGTTCAAAATTTGTAACAGGAGTACACAGGCGGCATAGCTTTGTTCTGTGGAGGACAACTGTAACGAGTGGCGCAGACAGACACAGGTAGTAGGCCTGAAATAAAAAAGTAGGCTAAATGCAGTTCAAAATTTGTAACAGGAGTACACAGGTGGCATAGCTTTGTTCAGTGGAGGACAACCGTAAGGACTGGCTGACACAGTCACTAGGCCCAAATAAGTAAGTAGGCTAAATGCAGTTCAAAATTTGTAACAGGAGTAGACAGGCAGCATAGCTTTGTTCAGTGGAGGACAACTGTAAGGAGTGGCACAGACAGACACAGGTAGTAGGCCTAAAATAAAATGTAGGCTAAATGCAGTTCAAAATTTGAAACAGGAGTACACAGGCGGCATAGCTGTGTTCAGTGGAGAACAACTGTAAGGAGTGGCGCAGACAGACACAAGTAGTGGGCCTAAAATAAAAAAGAAGGCTAGATGCAGTTCAAAATTTGTTACAGGAGTACACAGGCGGCATAGCTTTGTTCAGTGGAGAACAACTGTAAGGAGTGGCGCAGACAGACACAGGTAGTAGGCCTAAAATAAAAAAGTAGGCTAAATGCAGTTCAAAATTTGTTACAGGAGTACACAGGCGGCATAGCTTTGTTCAGTGGAGGACAACTGTAAGGACTGGCTGACAGTTACTAGGCCCAAATAAGTAAGTAGGCTAAATGCAGTTCAAAATTTGCAACAGGAGTATACAGGCGGCATAGCTTTGTTCAGTGGAGGACAACTGTAAGGACTGGCTGACACAGTTACTAGGCCCAAATAAGTAAGTAGGCTAAATGCAGTTCAAAATTTGTAACAGGAGTACACAGGCGGCATAGCTTTGTTCAGTGGAGGACAACTGTAACGAGTGGCGCAGACAGACACAGGTAGTAGGCCTGAAATAAAAAAGTAGGCTAAATGCAGTTCAAAATTTGTAACAGGAGTACACAGGCGGCATAGCTTTGTTCAGTGGAGGACAACCGTATGGACGGGCTGACACAGTTACTAGTCCCAAATAAGTAAGTAGGCTAAATGCAGTACAAAATTTGTAAAAGGAGTAGACAGGCAGCATAGCTTTGTTCAGTGGAGGACAACTGTAAGGAGTGGCGCAGGCAGAAACAGGTTGTAGGCCTAAAATAAAAAAGTAGGCTAAATGCAGTTCAAAATTTGACACAGGAGTACACAGGCCGCATAGCTTTGTTCAGTGGAGAACAACTGTAAGGAGTGGCGCAGACAGACACAGTTAGTAGGCCTAAAATAAAAAAGTTTGCTAAATGCAGTTCAAAATTTGTAACAGGAGTACACAGGCAGCATAGCTTTGTTCTGTGGAGGACAACTGTAAGGACTGGCTGACACAGTTACTAGGCCCAAATAAGTAAGTAGGCTAAATGCAGTTCAAAATTTGTAACAGGAGTACACATGCAGCATAGCTTTGTTCAGTGGAGGACAACTGTAACAAGTGGTGCAGACAGACACAGGTAGTAGGCCTGAAATAAAAAAGTAGGCTAAATGCAGTTCAAAATTTGTAACAGGAGTACACAGGCGGCATAGCTTTGTTCAGTGGATGACAACCGTAAGGACTGGCTGACACAGTTACTAGGCCCAAATAAGTAAGTAGGCTAAATGCAGTTCAAAATTTGTAACAGGAGTAGACAGGCAGCATAGCTTTGTTCAGTGGAGGACAACTGTAAGGAGTGGCGCAGACAGACACAGTAGTAGGCCTAAAATTAAAAAGTAGGCTAAATGCAGTTCAAAATTTGACACAGGAGTACACAGGCGGCATAGCTTTGTTCAGTGGAGGACAACTGTAAGGAGTGCCACAGACAGACACAAGTAGTGGGCCTAAAATAAAAAAGTAGGCTAAATGCAGTTCAAAATTTGTTACAGGAGTACACAGGCGGCATAGCTTTGTTCAGTGGAGGACAACTGTAAGGAGTGGCGCAGACAGACACAAGTAGTAGGCCTAAAATAAAAAAGTAGGCTAAATGCAGTTCAAAATTTGTTACAGGAGTACACAGACGGCATAGCTTTGTTCAGTGGAGGACAACTGTAAGGACTGGCTGACACAGTTACTAGGCCCAAATAAGTAAGTAGGCTAAATGCAGTTCAAAATTTGCAACAGGAGTACACAGGCGGCATAGCTTTGTTCAGTGGAGGACAACCGTAAGGACGGGCTGACACAGTTACTAGGCCCAAATAAGTAAGTAGGCTAAATGCAGTTCAAAATTTGTAACAGGAGTACACAGGCGGCATAGCTTTGTTCAGTGGAGGACAACTGTAACGAGTGGCGCAGACAGACACAGGTAGTAGGCCTGAAATAAAAAAGTAGGCTAAATGCAGTTCAAAATTTGTAACAGGAGTACACAGGTGGCATAGCTTTGTTCAGTGGAGGACAACCGTAAGGACTGGCTGACACAGTCACTAGGCCCAAATAAGTAAGTAGGCTAAATGCAGTTCAAAATTTGTAACAGGAGTACACAGGCGGCATAGCTTTGTTCAGTGGAGGACAACTGTAACGAGTGGCGCAGACAGACACAGGTAGTAGGCCTGAAATAAAAAAGTAGGCTAAATGCAGTTCAAAATTTGTAACAGGAGTACACAGGTGGCATAGCTTTGTTCAGTGGAGGACAACCGTAAGGACTGGCTGACACAGTCACTAGGCCCAAATAAGTAAGTAGGCTAAATGCAGTTCAAAATTTGTAACAGGAGTAGACAGGCAGCATAGCTTTGTTCAGTGGAGGACAACTGTAAGGAGTGGCTGACACAGTTACTAGGCCCAAATAAGTAAGTAGGCTAAATGCAGTTCAAAATTTGTAACAGGAGTACACAGGCATCATAGCTTTGTTCAGTGGAGGACAACTGTAACGAGTGGCGCAGACAGACACAGGTAGTAGTCCTGAAAAAAAAAAGTATGCTAAATGCAGTTCAAAATTTGTAACAGGAGTACACAGGCGGCATAGCTTTGTTCAGTGGAGGACAACCGTAAGGACTGGCTGACACAGTCACTAGGCCCAAATAAGTAAGTAGGCTAATTGCAGTTCAAAATTTGTAACAGGAGTAGACAGGCAGCATAGCTTTGTTCAGTGGAGGACAACTGTAAGGAGTGGCGCAGACAGACACAGGTAGTAGGCCTAAAATAAAAAAGTAGGCTAAATGCAGTTCAAAATTTGACACAGGAGTACACAGGCGGCATAGCTGTGATCAGTGGAGAACAACTGTAAGGAGTGGCGCAGACAGACACAAGTAGTAGGCCTAAAATAAAAAAGTAGGCTAAATGCAGTTCAAAATTTGTTACAGGAGTACACAGGCGGCATAGCTTTGTTCAGTGGAGGACAACTGTAAGGACTGGCTGACACAGTTACTAGGCCCAAATAAGTAAGTAGGCTAAATGCAGTTCAAAATTTGCAACAGGAGTATACAGGCGGCATAGCTTTGTTCAGTGGAGGACAACTGTAAGGACTGGCTGACACAGTTACTAGGCCCAAATAAGTAAGTAGGCTAAATGCAGTTAAAAATTTGCAACAGGAGTACACAGGCGGCATAGCTTTGTTCAGTGGAGGACAACTGTAAGGACTGGCTGACACAGTTACTAGGCCCAAATAAGTAAGGAGGCTAAATGCAGTTCAAAATTTGCAACAGGAGTACACAGGCGGCATAGCTTTGTTCAGTGGAGGACAACTGTAACGAGTGGCGCAGACAGACACACGTAGTAGGCCTGAAATAAAAAAGTAGGCTAAATGCAGTTCAAAATTTGTAACAGGAGTACACAGGCGGCATAGCTTTGTTCAGTGGAGGACAACCGTAAGGACTGGCTGACACAGTTACTAGGCCCAAATAAGTAAGTAGGCTAAATGCAGTTCAAAATTTGTAACAGGAGGAGACAGGCAGCATAGCTTTGTTCAGTGGAGTACAACTATAAGGAGTGGCGCAGACAGACACAAGTAGTAGGCCTAAAATAAAAAAGTAGGCTAAATGCAGTTCAAAATTTGACACAGGAGTACACAGGCAGCATTGCTTTGTTCAGTGGAGAACAACTGTAAGGAGTGGTGCAGACAGACACAAGTAGTGGGCCTAAAATAAAAAAGTAGGCTAAATGCAGTTCAAAATTTGTTACAGGAGTACACAGGTGGCATAGCTTTGTTCAGTGGAGAACAACTGTAAGGAGTGGCGCAGACAGACGCAAGTAGTAGGCCTAAAATAAAAAAGTAGGCTAAATGCAGTTCAAAATTTGTTACAGGAGTACACAGGCGGCATAGCTTTATTCACTGGAGGACACCTGTAAGGACTGGCTGACACAGTTACTAGGCCCAAATAAGTAAGTAGGCTAAATGCAGTTCAAAATTTTCAACAGGAGTACACAGGCGGCATAGCTTTGTTCAGTGGAGGACAACTGTAAGGACTGGCTGACACAGTTACTAGGCCCAAATAAGTAAGTAGGCTAAATGCAGTTCAAAATTTGTAACAGGAGTACACAGGCGGCATAGCTTTGTTCAGTGGAGGACAACTGTAAGGACTGGCTGACACAGTTACTAGGCCCAAATAAGTAAGTAGGCTAAATGCAGTTCAAAATTTGTAACAGGAGTAGACTGGCAGCATAGCTTTGTTCAGTGGAGGACAACTGTAAGGAGTGGCGCAGACAGACACAGGTTGTAGGCCTAAAATAAAAAAGTAGGCTAAATGCAGTTCAAAATTTGTTACAGGAGTACACAGGCGGCATAGCTTTGTTCAGTGGAGAACAACTGTAAGGAGTGGCGCAGACAGACGCAAGTAGTAGGCCTAAAATAAAAAAGTAGGCTAAATGCAGTTCAAAATTTGTTACAGGAGTACACAGGCGGCATAGCTTTGTTCAGTGGAGGACACCTGTAAGGACTGGCTGACACAGTTACTAGGCCCAAATAAGTAAGTAGGCTAAATGCAGTTCAAAATTTGTAACAGGAGTACACAGGCGGCATAGCTTTGTTCAGTGGAGGACAACCGTAAGGACTGGCTGACACAGTTACTAGGCCCAAATAAGTAAGTAGGCTAAATGCAGTTCAAAATTTGTAACAGGAGTAGACAGGCAGCATAGCTTTGTTCAGTGGAGGACAACTGTAAGGACTGGCTGACACAGTTACTAGGCCCAAATAAGTAAGTAGGCTAAATGCAGTTCAAAATTTGTAACAGGAGTACACAGGCGGCATAGCTTTGTTCAGTGGAGGACAACTGTAACGAGTGGCGCAGACAGACACAGGTAGAAGGCCTGAAATAAAAAAGTAGGCTAAATGCAGTTCAAAATTTGTAACAGGAGTACACAGGTGGCATAGCTTTGTTCAGTGGAGGACAACCGTAAGGACTGGCTGACACAGTTACTAGGCCCAAATAAGTAAGTAGGCTAAATGCAGTTCAAAATTTGTAACAGGAGTAGACTGGCAGCATAGCTTTGTTCAGTGGAGGACAACTGTAAGGAGTGGCGCAGACAGACACAGGTAGTGGGCCTAAAATAAAAAAGTAGGCTAAATGCAGTTCAAAATTTGACACAGGAGTGTTGTGAATTTGGATTCTGGGCTCCCCCGGTGGCCGCTTGTGGAATTGGACTTGTCATCCTCTTTCCTGTTTCACCTGGTTCCATCAGTAGTGGGTGTCGCTATTTAAGCTCATTTCTCTGGTGGTTTCTTGCCGGTCAACAATGTTATCTGATGCCTCTCAGTGCTTGTTCCTGCTTCTGACAACTACTAGATAAGTTGGACTTTTGTCCATGTTTCGTTTTGCCTATTTGTTCCAGTTCACAGCTGAAGTTTTGTTACTGTGTCTGGAAAGCTCTCGTTGATCAGGGATTGCTACTCTGGCGTTATGAGTTAATGCCAGAGTTTAAGGTAATCTCTGGATGGTGTTTTGTTAGTGTTTTTCTGCTGACCATGAAAGTATACTATCTGTCTTCTGCTATCTAGTAAGCGGACCTCAAATTTGCTAAGACTATTTTCCTGCTGCGTTTGTTGTTTCATCTGAACTCACCGTCATTATATGTGGGGGGCTACTGTCTTCTTTGGAATATTTCTCTAGAGGTGAGCCAGGTCTTATATTTCCCTCTGCTAGCTATTTAGGTCTTAGGCCAGAGCTGGGCATCTAGCTATAAATAGGAAATGCTACCTGGCTATTTCTAGTTGCGCGGCAGGCTTAGTTCATGGTCAGTATAGTTCCATCTTCCGAGAGCTTGTCCCTCTATAGGCTTGCTATGATCTCTGCCTGCAGAGATCATGACAGTTTGACCGGCCCAGTAAAGTGTTAAAGACCCAGGTTGAGAAAGGAGAGTTATAAGAAGTCTGCTGGAATTTTTTTTTTTTTTTTTTTTTTTTTTCCAGTTTGCCTTGCTGCAGTTTTTTTTTCTCTCTCTCCTCCTAATCTCTGTATGGCTCTGTGTGCACCTGACAATAATGGATCTTCAGAGTGTAACTGCGGGTTTGAATAATCTCATCACGAAAGTACAAAATTTACAAGATTTTGTGGTACATGCTCCAGTATCTGAGGCGAGAATTCCTTTGCCGGAGTTCTTCACAGGGAATAGAGCTAGCTTCCAGAATTTCCGAAATAATTGTAAGCTTTATTTGTCCCTGAAGTCTCGTTCAGCTGGAGACCCTGCTCAGCAGGTTAGGATTGTGATTTCCTTGCTCAGGGGTGACCCTCAAGATTGGGCCTTCTCATTGCCAGCAGGGGATCCTGCGTTGCGCGATGTGGATGCGTTTTTTCTGGCCTTGGGCTTGCTTTATGAGGAACCTCATTTGGAACTTCAGGCAGAAAAAACTTTGATGGCACTATCTCAGGGGCAAGACGAAGCTGAGGTTTACTGCCAAAAATTCCGTAAATGGTCTGTGCTTACTCAGTGGAATGAGTGCGCCTTGGCGGCAACTTTCAGAGAAGGTCTCTCTGATGCCGTTAAGGATGTTATGGTGGGGTTCCCTGTGCCTGCAGGTCTGAATGAGTCCATGACAATGGCTATTCAGATTGATAGGCGTCTGCGGGAGCGCAAACCGGTGCACCATCTGGCGGTGTCTATGGAAAAGACGCCAGAAAGTATGCAGTGTGATAGAATTCTGTCCAGGAGCGAGCGACAGAATTTTAGACGGAAGAATGGATTGTGCTTCTATTGTGGGGATTCTACTCATGTTATATCAGCATGCTCTAGGCGTACAAAGAAGCTTGATAAGTCTGTTTCCATTGGCACCATTCAGTCTAAGTTTATTTTGTCTGTAACCCTGATTTGCTCTTTGTCATCCATTGCCACGGACGCCTATGTTGACTCTGGCGCCGCTCTGAGTCTTATGGATTGGTCCTTTGCCAATCGTTGTGGTTTTGATTTAGAGCCTTTGGAGACTCTTATTCCTCTGAAGGGGATTGACTCCACCCCATTGGCTAATAATAAACCACAATACTGGACACAAGTAACCATGCGTATCAATCCGGATCACCAGGAGATTATTCGTTTCCTGGTGCTGTATAATTTACATGACGATTTGGTACTGGGATTGCCATGGTTGCAGTCTCACAATCCAGTCTTGGACTGGAGAGCAATGTCTGTGTTGAGCTGGGGATGTAAGGGTATTCATGGGGACTTACCTTTGGTTTCTATTTCGTCGTCTATTCCCTCTGAAGTCCCTGAGTTCCTCTCTGATTATCAAGACGTCTTTGACGAACCCAAGCTTGGGTCGTTACCTCCGCACCGTGAGTGCGATTGTGCCATAGATTTGATACCGGGTTGCAAATATCCAAAGGGTCGTTTGTTTAATCTGTCTGTGCCGGAACATGCTGCTATGCGGGAATATATAAAGGAGTCTTTGGAAAAGGGACATATTCGTCCATCTTCTTCTCCCTTGGGAGCTGGGTTTTTCTTTGTCTCAAAAAAGGACGGCTCTTTGAGACCATGTATTGATTATCGGCTTCTGAATAAGATCACTGTTAAGTACCAATACCCATTGCCATTGCTTACTGATTTGTTTGCTCGTATTGAGGGTGCTAAGTGGTTCTCTAAAATTGATCTTCGTGGGGCGTATAATTTGGTGCGGATCAGGCAGGGGGATGAGTGGAAGACCGCATTTAATACGCCCGAGGGCCACTTTGAGTATTTGGTCATGCCTTTTGGTCTTTCTAATGCCCCTTCAGTTTTCCAGTCTTTTATGCATGATATTTTCCGCGATTTTTTGGATAAATTTATGATAATATATCTGGATGATATTCTGATTTTTTCTGATGACTGGGACTCTCATGTCCAGCAGGTCAGGAGAGTTTTTCAGGTTCTGCGGTCTAATTCTTTATGTGTGAAGGGGTCTAAGTGCGTTTTTGGGGTCCAGAAAATTTCCTTTTTGGGGTATATTTTTTCTCCCTCTTCCATTGAGATGGATCCCGTCAAGGTGCAAGCTATTTGTGACTGGACTCAGCCCTCCTCTCTTAAGGGTCTTCAGAGATTTTTGGGCTTTGCCAACTTTTACCGCCGATTTATTGCTGGTTTTTCGGATGTCGTTAAACCACTGACTGATTTGACCAGACATGGCGCTGATGTTGCTAATTGGTCCCCTCATGCTGTAGAGGCCTTTCAGGAGCTTAAGCACCGTTTTGCCTCTGCCCCTGTGTTACGTCAGCCTGATGTGAATCTGCCTTTTCAGGTTGAGGTTGACGCTTCGGAGATCGGAGCTGGGGCAGTGTTGTCGCAGAAAGGTTCCGACTGCTCCGTCATTAGGCCTTGTGCCTTCTTTTCTCGCAAATTTTCGCCCGCAGAGCGGAATTATGATGTTGGGAATAGGGAGCTTTTGGCCATGAAGTGGGCGTTTGAGGAGTGGCGCCATTGGCTAGAGGGGGCTAAGCATCAGGTGGTGGTATTGACTGACCACAAAAATTTGATTTATCTTGAGACTGCCAGGCGCCTGAATCCTAGACAGGCGCGCTGGTCTTTATTTTTTTCTCGCTTTAATTTTGTGGTGTCATACCTACCGGGTTCTAAGAATGTTAAGGCAGATGCCCTTTCTAGGAGTTTTGACCCGGACTCTCCTGGTAATGCTGAACCCACAGGTATCCTTAGGGAGGGAGTAATTTTGTCGGCCGTTTCTCCTGATCTGCGGCGGTCCTTGCAAGAGTTTCAGGCGGATAGACCGGATCGTTGTCCGCCTGATAGACTGTTTGTTCCGGATGATTGGACCAGTAGAGTCATCTCTGAGGTACATTCTTCTGCATTGGCAGGTCATCCCGGAATTTTTGGTACCAGGGATTTGGTGGCAAGATCCTTCTGGTGGCCTTCCCTGTCACGAGATGTGCGAGTCTTTGTGCAGTCATGTGACATTTGTGCTCGGGCCAAGTCTTGTAGTTCTCGGGCTAGCGGACTGCTGTTGCCCTTGCCTATTCCTAAGAGGCCTTGGACACACATCTCGATGGATTTTATTTCAGATCTGCCTGTTTCCCAGAAGATGTCTGTCATCTGGGTGGTCTGTGACCGTTTCTCTAAAATGGTCCATTTGGTTCCTCTGCCCAAGTTGCCTTCTTCTTCTGAGTTGGTTCCTCTGTTTTTTCAGAATGTTGTCCGATTGCACGGTATTCCTGAGAATATTGTTTCTGACAGAGGTACCCAATTTGTGTCTAGATTTTGGCGGGCATTCTGTGCTAGGATGGGCATAGATTTGTCTTTTTCATCTGCTTTTCACCCTCAGACTAATGGCCAGACCGAGCGGACTAATCAGACCCTGGAGACATATCTGAGGTGTTTTGTCTCTGCTGACCGGGATGATTGGGTTGCTTTTTTGCCATTGGCAGAGTTCGCCCTCAATAATCGGGCCAGCTCTTCCACCTTGGTGTCCCCGTTTTTCTGTAATTCGGGGTTTCACCCTCGATTTTCCTCCGGTCAGGTGGAATCCTCGGATTGTCCTGGAGTGGATGCGGTGGTGGAGAGATTGCATCACATCTGGGGGCAGGTTATGGACAATTTGAAGTTGTCCCAGGAGAAGACTCAGCGTTTTGCCAACCGTCATCGTCGTGTTGGTTCTCGGCTTTGTGTTGGAGATTTGGTGTGGTTGTCTTCTCGTTTTGTCCCTATGAGGGTCTCTTCTCCTAAGTTTAAACCTCGGTTCATCGGCCCTTATAGAATATTGGAGATTCTTAATCCTGTTTCTTTCCGTTTGGACCTCCCTGCGTCCTTTTCCATTCATAACGTTTTTCATCGGTCGTTATTGCGCAGGTATGAGGTACCTGTTGTACCTTCAGTTGAGCCTCCTGCTCCGGTGTTGGTTGAGGGTGAGTTGGAGTACGTTGTGGAGAAAATTTTGGACTCTCGTGTTTCCAGACGGAGACTCCAGTATCTGGTCAACTGGAAGGGTTACGGCCAGGAGGATAATTCTTGGGTCAATGCATCTGATGTTCATGCTTCTGATCTTGTTCGTGCCTTCCATAGGGCTCATCCTGGTCGCCCTGGTGGATCTGGTGAGGGTTCGGTGCCCCCTCCTTGAGGGGGGGGTACTGTTGTGAATTTGGATTCTGGGCTCCCCCGGTGGCCGCTTGTGGAATTGGACTTGTCATCCTCTTTCCTGTTTCACCTGGTTCCATCAGTAGTGGGTGTCGCTATTTAAGCTCATTTCTCTGGTGGTTTCTTGCCGGTCAACAATGTTATCTGATGCCTCTCAGTGCTTGTTCCTGCTTCTGACAACTACTAGATAAGTTGGACTTTTGTCCATGTTTCGTTTTGCCTATTTGTTCCAGTTCACAGCTGAAGTTTTGTTACTGTGTCTGGAAAGCTCTCGTTGATCAGGGATTGCTACTCTGGCGTTATGAGTTAATGCCAGAGTTTAAGGTAATCTCTGGATGGTGTTTTGTTAGTGTTTTTCTGCTGACCATGAAAGTATACTATCTGTCTTCTGCTATCTAGTAAGCGGACCTCAAATTTGCTAAGACTATTTTCCTGCTGCGTTTGTTGTTTCATCTGAACTCACCGTCATTATATGTGGGGGGCTACTGTCTTCTTTGGAATATTTCTCTAGAGGTGAGCCAGGTCTTATATTTCCCTCTGCTAGCTATTTAGGTCTTAGGCCAGAGCTGGGCATCTAGCTATAAATAGGAAATGCTACCTGGCTATTTCTAGTTGCGCGGCAGGCTTAGTTCATGGTCAGTATAGTTCCATCTTCCGAGAGCTTGTCCCTCTATAGGCTTGCTATGATCTCTGCCTGCAGAGATCATGACACAGGAGTACACAGGCGGCATAGCTTTGTTCTGTGGAGGACAACTGTAAGGACTGGCTGACACAGTTACTAGGCCCAAATAAGTAAGTAGGCTAAATGCAGTTCAAAATTTGTAACAGGAGTACACAGGCGGCATAGCTTTGTTCAGTGGAGGACAACTGTAACGAGTGGCGCAGACAGACACAGGTAGTAGGCCTGAAATAAAAAAGTAGGCTAAATGCAGTTCAAAATTTGTAACAGGAGTACACAGGTGGCATAGCTTTGTTCAGTGGAGGACAACCGTAAAGACTGGCTGACACAGTTACTAGGCCCAAATAAGTAAGTAGGCTAAATGCAGTTCAAAATTTGTAACAGGAGTAGACTGGCAGCATAGCTTTGTTCAGTGGAGGACAACTGTAAGGAGTGGCGCAGACAGACACAGGTAGTGGGCCTAAAATAAAAAAGTAGGCTAAATGCAGTTCAAAATTTGACACAGGAGTACACAGGCGGCATAGCTGTGTTCAGTGGAGAACAACTGTAAGGAGTGGCGCAGACAGACACAAGTAGTGGGTCTAAAATAAAAAAGAAGGCTAGATGCAGTTCAAAATTTGTTACAGGAGTACACAGGCGGCATAGCTTTGTTCTGTGGAGGACAACTGTAAGGACTGGCTGACACAGTTACTAGGCCCAAATAAGTAAGTAGGCTAAATGCAGTTCAAAATTTGTAACAGGAGTACACAGGCGGCATAGCTTTGTTCAGTGGAGGACAACTGTAACGAGTGGCGCAGACAGACACAGGTAGTAGGCCTGAAATAAAAAAGTAGGCTAAATGCAGTTCAAAATTTGTAACAGGAGTACACAGGTGGCATAGCTTTGTTCAGTGGAGGACAACCGTAAGGACTGGCTGACACAGTCACTAGGCCCAAATAAGTAAGTAGGCTAAATGCAGTTCAAAACTTGTAACAGGAGTAGACAGGCAGCATAGCTTTGTTCAGTGGAGGACAACTGTAAGGAGTGGCACAGACAGACACAGGTAGTAGGCCTAAAATAAAATGTAGGCTAAATGCAGTTCAAAATTTGAAACAGGAGTACACAGGCGGCATAGCTGTGTTCAGTGGAGAACAACTGTAAGGAGTGGCGCAGACAGACACAAGTAGTGGGCCTAAAATAAAAAAGAAGGCTAGATGCAGTTCAAAATTTGTTACAGGAGTACACAGGCGGCATAGCTTTGTTCAGTGGAGAACAACTGTAAGGAGTGGCGCAGACAGACACAAGTAGTAGGCCTAAAATGGAGGACAACTGTAAGGACTGGCTGACACAGTTACTAGGCCCAAATAAGTAAGTAGGCTAAATGCAGTTCAAAATTTGCAACAGGAGTATACAGGCGGCATAGCTTTGTTCAGTGGAGGACAACTGTAAGGACTGGCTGACACAGTTACTAGGCCCAAATAAGTAAGTAGGCTAAATGCAGTTCAAAATTTGTAACAGGAGTACACAGGCGGCATAGCTTTGTTCAGTGGAGGACAACTGTAACGAGTGGCGCAGACAGACACAGGTAGTAGGCCTGAAATAAAAAAGTAGGCTAAATGCAGTTCAAAATTTGTAACAGGAGTACACAGGCGGCATAGCTTTGTTCAGTGGAGGACAACCGTATGGACGGGCTGACACAGTTACTAGTCCCAAATAAGTAAGTAGGCTAAATGCAGTACAAAATTTGTAAAAGGAGTAGACAGGCAGCATAGCTTTGTTCAGTGGAGGACAACTGTAAGGAGTGGCGCAGGCAGAAACAGGTTGTAGGCCTAAAATAAAAAAGTAGGCTAAATGCAGTTCAAAATTTGACACAGGAGTACACAGGCCGCATAGCTTTGTTCAGTGGAGAACAACTGTAAGGAGTGGCGCAGACAGACACAGTTAGTAGGCCTAAAATAAAAAAGTTTGCTAAATGCAGTTCAAAATTTGTAACAGGAGTACACAGGTGGCATAGCTTTGTTCTGTGGAGGACAACTGTAAGGACTGGCTGACACAGTTACTAGGCCCAAATAAGTAAGTAGGCTAAATGCAGTTCAAAATTTGTAACAGGAGTACACATGCAGCATAGCTTTGTTCAGTGGAGGACAACTGTAACGAGTGGTGCAGACAGACACAGGTAGTAGGCCTGAAATAAAAAAGTAGGCTAAATGCAGTTCAAAATTTGTAACAGGAGTACACAGGCGGCATAGCTTTGTTCAGTGGACGACAACCGTAAGGACTGGCTGACACAGTTACTAGGCCCAAATAAGTAAGTAGGCTAAATGCAGTTCAAAATTTGTAACAGGAGTAGACAGGCAGCATAGCTTTGTTCAGTGGAGGACAACTGTAAGGAGTGGCGCAGACAGACACAGTAGTAGGCCTAAAATAAAAAAGTAGGCTAAATGCAGTTCAAAATTTGACACAGGAGTACACAGGCGGCATAGCTTTGTTCAGTGGAGGACAACTGTAAGGACTGGCTGACACAGTTACTAGGCCCAAATAAGTAAGTAGGCTAAATGCAGTTCAAAATTTGCAACAGGAGTACACAGGCGGCATAGCTTTGTTCATTGGAGTACAACTGTAAGGACTGGCTGACACAGTTACAAGGCCCAAATAAGTAAGTAGGCTAAATGCAGTTCAAAATTTGTAACAGGAGTAGACAGGCAGCATAGCTTTGGTCAGTGGAGGACAACTGTAAGGAGTGGCGCAGACAGACACATGTAGTAGGCCTAAAATAAAAAAGTAGGCTAAATGCAGTTCAAAATTTGACACAGGAGTACACAGGCGGCATAGCTTTGTTTAGTGGAGTGTTATGACCCCAATGGCGAGGGTCTCAGAGGAACGTGGAAGTCTGCAGAATACAAAAATCCAGCTCATAGGGCAGTGGTAACTGGGTTGACCATATATCTACTCCTAACGCCAACACTAGAAGTAGCCGGGGATCATTCCTACGTTGGTTCTAGATGACACGCTCCAGCCGGAGAATCTAGCTACCCCTAGTAGAGGAAAATAAAAGACCTTTCTTGCCTCCAGAGAAGGGGACCCCAAAGCTGGATAGAAGCCCCCCACAAATAAT
This sequence comes from Ranitomeya variabilis, assembly GCF_051348905.1. Classification (NCBI taxonomy): domain Eukaryota; kingdom Metazoa; phylum Chordata; class Amphibia; order Anura; family Dendrobatidae; genus Ranitomeya; species Ranitomeya variabilis. Next base: position 315,108,085 of record NC_135235.1, read on the forward strand.
AACGGTGAGGTAAGAGGAAATGACAAACACAGAAATGAACCAGGTTTAGCACAGAGAGGCCCGCTTACTGATAGCAGAATAAAGAAAGGTAACTTATATGGTCAACAAAAACCCTGTCAAAATCCACACTGGAAATTCAAGAACCCCCGAACCGTCTAACGGTCCGGGGGGAGAACACCAGCCCCCTAGAGCTTCCAGCAAAGGTCAGGATATAGATATGGAACAAGCTGGACAAAAATACAAAAACCAAAACAAATAGCAAAAGCAAAAGGCAGACTTAGCTGATATAACTGGAACCAGGATCAGTAGACAAGAGCACAGCAGACTAGCTCTGATAACTACGTTGCCAGGCATTGAACTGAAGGTCCAAGGAGCTTATATAGCAACACCCCTAACTAACGACCCAGGTGCGGATAAAAGGGATGACAGAAAAAACCAGAGTCCAAAAAACTAGTAACCACTAGAGGGAGCAAAAAGCGAATTCACAACAGTGGAGAACAACAGTAAGGAGTGGCGCAGACAGACACAAGTAGTGGGCCTAAAATAAAAATGTAGGCTAAATGCAGTTCAAAATTTGTTACAGGAGTACACAGGCGGCATAGCTTTGTTCAGTGGAGGACAACTGTTAGGAGTGGCGCAGACAGACACAAGTAGTAGGCCTAAAATAAAAAAGTAGGCTAAATGCAGTTCAAAATTTGTTACAGGAGTACACAGGCGGCATAGCTTTGTTCAGTGGAGGACAACTGTAAGGACTGGCTGACACAGTTACTAGGCCCAAATAAGTAAGTAGGCTAAATGCAGTTCAAAATTTGCAACAGGAGTACACAGGCGGCATAGCTTTGTTCAGTGGAGGACAACCGTAAGGACGGGCTGACACAGTTACTAGGCCCAAATAAGTAAGTAGGCTAAATGCAGTTCAAAATTTGTAACAGGAGTAGACAGGCAGCATAGCTTTGTTCAGTGGAGGACAACTGTAAGGAGTGGCGCAGACAGACACATGTTGTAGGCCTAAAATAAAAAAGTAGGCTAAATGCAGTTCAAAATTTGACACAGGAGTACACAGGCGGCATAGCTTTGTTCAGTGGAGAACAACTGTAAGGAGTGGCGCAGACAGACACAGTTAGTAGGCTTAAAATAAAAAAGTTTTCTAAATGCAGTTCAAAATTTGTAACAGGAGTACACAGGCGGCATAGTTTTGTTCTGTGGAGGACAACTGTAAGGACTGGCTGACACAGTTACTAGGCCCAAATAAGTAAGTAGGCTAAATGCAGTTCAAAATTTGTAACAGGAGAACACAGGCGGCATAGCTTTGTTCAGTGGAGGACAACTGTAACGAGTGGCGCAGACAGACACAGGTAGTAGGCCTGAAATAAAAAAGTAGGCTAAGTGCAGTTCAAAATTTGTAACAGGAGTACACAGGCGGCATAGCTTTGTTCAGTGGAGGACAACTGTAAGGAGTGGCGCAGACAGACACAGGTAGTAGGCCTAAAATAAAAAAGTAGGCTAAATGCAGTTCAAAATTTGACACAGGAGTACACAGGCGGCATAGCTTTGTTCAGTGGAGAACAACTGTAAGGAGTGGCGCAGACAGACACAAGTAGTGGGCCTAAAATAAAAAAGTAGGCTAGATGCAGTTCAAAATTTGTTACAGGAGTACACAGGCGGCATAGCTTTGTTCAGTGGAGAACAACTGTAAGGAGTGGCGCAGACAGACACACGTAGTAGGAGGAAAATAAAAAAGTAGGCTAAATGCAGTTCAAAATTTGTTACAGGAGTACACAGGCGGCATAGCTTTGTTCAGTGGAGGACAACTGTAAGGACTGGCTGACACAGTTACTAGGACCAAATAAGTAAGTAGGCTAAATGCAGTTCAAAATTTGCAACAGGAGTATACAGGCGGCATAGCTTTGTTCAGTGGAGGACAACTGTAAGGACTGGCTGACACAGTTACTAGGCCCAAATAAGTAAGTAGGCTAAATGCAGTTCAAAATTTGTAACAGGAGTACACAGGCATCATAGCTTTGTTCAGTGGAGTACAACTGTAACGAGTGGCGCAGACAGACACAGGTAGTAGTCCTGAAAAAAAAAAGTAGGCTAAATGCAGTTCAAAATTTGTAACAGGAGTACACAGGCGGCATAGCTTTGTTCAGTGAAGGACAACCGTAAGGACTGGCTGACACAGTTACTAGGCCCAAATAAGTAAGTAGGCTAAATGCAGTTCAAAATTTGTAACAGGAGTACACAGGCGGCATAGCTTTGTTCAGTGGAGGACAACTGTAACGAGTGGCGCAGACAGACACAGGTAGTAGGCCTGAAATAAAAAAGTAGGCTAAATGCAGTTCAAAATTTGTAACAGGAGTACACAGGCGGCATAGCTTTGTTCAGTGGAGGACAACCGTATGGACGGGCTGACACAGTTACTAGTCCCAAATAAGTAAGTAGGCTAAATGCAGTTTAAAATTTGTAACAGGAGTAGACAGGCAGCATAGCTTTGTTCAGTGGAGGACAACTGTAAGGAGTGGCGCAGACAGACACAGTAGTAGGCCTAAAATAAAAAAGTAGGCTAAATGCAGTTCAAAATTTGACACAGGAGTACACAGGCGGCATAGCTTTGTTCAGTGGAGAACAACTGTAAGGAGTGGCGCAGACAGACACAAGTAGTGGGCCTAAAATAAAAAAGTAATCTAAATGCAGTTCAAAATTTGTTACAGGAGTACACAGGCGGCATAGCTTTGTTCAGTGGAGGACAACTGTAAGGAGTGGCGCAGACAGACACAAGTAGTAGGCCTAAAATAAAAAAGTAGGCTAAATGCAGTTCAAAATTTGTTACAGGAGTACACAGGCGGCATAGCTTTGTTCAGTGGAGGACAACTGTAAGGACTGGCTGACACAGTTACTAGGCCCAAATAAGTAAGTAGGCTAAATGCAGTTCAAAATTTGCAACAGGAGTATACAGGCGGCATAGCTTTGTTCAGTGGAGGACAACTGTAAGGACTGGCTGACACAGTTACTAGGCCCAAATAAGTAAGTAGGCTAAATGCAGTTCAAAATTTGTAACAGGAGTACACAGGCGGCATAGCTTTGTTCAGTGGAGGACAACTGTAACGAGTGGCGCAGACAGACACACGTAGTAGGCCTGAAATAAAAAAGTAGGCTAAATGCAGTTCAAAATTTGTAACAGGAGTACACAGGCGGCATAGCTTTGTTCAGTGGACGACAACCGTAAGGACTGGCTGACACAGTTACTAGGCCCAAATAAGTAAGTAGGCTAAATGCAGTTCAAAATTTGTAACAGGAGTAGACAGGCAGCATAGCTTTGTTCAGTGGAGGACAACTGTAAGGAGTGGCGCAGACAGACACAGTAGTAGGCCTAAAATAAAAAAGTAGGCTAAATGCAGTTCAAAATTTTACACAGGAGTACACAGGCGGCATAGCTTTGTTCAGTGGAGGACAACTGTAAGGACTGGCAGACACAGTTACTAGGCCCAAATAAGTAAGTAGGCTAAATGCAGTTCAAAATTTGCAACAGGAGTACACAGGCGGCATAGCTTTGTTCATTGGAGGACAACTGTAAGGCCTGGCTGACACAGTTACAAGGCCCAAATAAGTAAGTAGGCTAAATGCAGTTCAAAATTTGTAACAGGAGTAGACAGGCAGCATAGCTTTGTTCAGTGGAGGACAACTGTAAGGAGTGGCGCAGACAGACACAGGTAGTAGGCCTAAAATAAAAAATTAGGCTAAATGCAGTTCAAAATTTGACACAGGAGTACACAGGCGGCATAGCTTTGTTCAGTGGAGAACAACTGTAAGGAGTGGCGCAGACAGACACAAGTAGTGGGCCTAAAATAAAAAAGTAGGCTAAATGCAGTTCAAAATTTGTTACAGGAGTACACAGGCGGCATAGCTTTGTTCAGTGGAGGACAACTGTAAGGAGTGGCGCAGACAGACACAAGTAGTAGGCCTAAAATAAAAAAGTAGGCTAAATGCAGTTCAAAATTTGTTACAGGAGTACACAGGCGGCATAGCTTTGTTCAGTGGAGGACAACTGTAAGGACTGGCTGACACAGTTACTAGGCCCAAATAAGTAAGTAGGCTAAATGCAGTTCAAAATTTGCAACAGGAGTACACAGGCGGCATAGCTTTGTTCATTGGAGGACAACTGTAAGGACTGGCTGACACAGTTACAAGGCCCAAATAAGTAAGTAGGCTAAATGCAGTTCAAAATTTGTAACAGGAGTAGACAGGCAGCATAGCTTTGTTCAGTGGAGGACAACTGTAAGGAGTGGCGCAGACAGACACAGGTAGTAGGCCTAAAATAAAAAAGTAGGCTAAATGCAGTTCAAAATTTGACACAGGAGTACACAGGCGGCATAGCTTTGTTCAGTGGAGAACAACTGTAAGGAGTGGCGCAGACAGACACAAGTAGTGGGCCTAAAATAAAAAAGTAATCTAAATGCAGTTCAAAATTTGTTACAGGAGTACACAGGCGGCATAGCTTTGTTCAGTGGAGGACAACTGTAAGGAGTGGCGCAGACAGACACAAGTAGTAGGCCCAAAATAAAAAAGTAGGCTAAATGCAGTTCAAAATTTGTTACAGGAGTACACAGGCGGCATAGCTTTGTTCAGTGGAGTACAACTGTAACGAGTGGCGCAGACAGACACAGGTAGTAGTCCTGAAAAAAAAAAGTAGGCTAAATGCAGTTCAAAATTTGTAACAGGAGTACACAGGCGGCATAGCTTTGTTCAGTGGAGGACAACCGTAAGGACTGGCTGACACAGTTACTAGGCCCAAATAAGTAAGTAGGCTAAATGCAGTTCAAAATTTGTAACAGGAGTACACAGGCGGCATAGCTTTGTTCAGTGGAGGACAACTGTAACGAGTGGCGCAGACAGACACAGGTAGTAGGCCTGAAATAAAAAAGTAGGCTAAATGCAGTTCAAAATTTGTAACAGGAGTACACAGGCGGCATAGCTTTGTTCAGTGGAGGACAACCGTATGGACGGGCTGACACAGTTACTAGTCCCAAATAAGTAAGTAGGCTAAATGCAGTTTAAAATTTGTAACAGGAGTAGACAGGCAGCATAGCTTTGTTCAGTGGAGGACAACTGTAAGGAGTGGCGCAGACAGACACAGTAGTAGGCCTAAAATAAAAAAGTAGGCTAAATGCAGTTCAAAATTTGACACAGGAGTACACAGGCGGCATAGCTTTGTTCAGTGGAGGACAACTGTAAGGACTGGCTGACACAGTTACTAGGCCCAAATAAGTAAGTAGGCTAAATGCAGTTCAAAATTTGCAACAGGAGTATACAGGCGGCATAGCTTTGTTCAGTGGAGGACAACTGTAAGGACTGGCTGACACAGTTACTAGGCCCAAATAAGTAAGTAGGCTAAATGCAGTTCAAAATTTGTAACAGGAGTACACAGGCGGCATAGCTTTGTTCAGTGGAGGACAACTGTAACGAGTGGCGCAGACAGACACACGTAGTAGGCCTGAAATAAAAAAGTAGGCTAAATGCAGTTCAAAATTTGTAACAGGAGTACACAGGCGGCATAGCTTTGTTCAGTGGACGACAACCGTAAGGACTGGCTGACACAGTTACTAGGCCCAAATAAGTAAGTAGGCTAAATGCAGTTCAAAATTTGTAACAGGAGTAGACAGGCAGCATAGCTTTGTTCAGTGGAGGACAACTGTAAGGAGTGGCGCAGACAGACACAGTAGTAGGCCTAAAATAAAAAAGTAGGCTAAATGCAGTTCAAAATTTTACACAGGAGTACACAGGCGGCATAGCTTTGTTCAGTGGAGGACAACTGTAAGGACTGGCAGACACAGTTACTAGGCCCAAATAAGTAAGTAGGCTAAATGCAGTTCAAAATTTGCAACAGGAGTACACAGGCGGCATAGCTTTGTTCATTGGAGGACAACTGTAAGGCCTGGCTGACACAGTTACAAGGCCCAAATAAGTAAGTAGGCTAAATGCAGTTCAAAATTTATAACAGGAGTAGACAGGCAGCATAGCTTTGTTCAGTGGAGGACAACTGTAAGGAGTGGCGCAGACAGACACAGGTAGTAGGCCTAAAATAAAAAATTAGGCTAAATGCAGTTCAAAATTTGACACAGGAGTACACAGGCGGCATAGCTTTGTTCAGTGGAGAACAACTGTAAGGAGTGGCGCAGACAGACACAAGTAGTGGGCCTAAAATAAAAAAGTAGGCTAAATGCAGTTCAAAATTTGTTACAGGAGTACACAGGCGGCATAGCTTTGTTCAGTAGAGGACAACTGTAAGGAGTGGCGCAGACAGACACAAGTAGTAGGCCTAAAATAAAAAAGTAGGCTAAATGCAGTTCAAAATTTGTTACAGGAGTACACAGGCGGCATAGCTTTGTTCAGTGGAGGACAACTGTAAGGACTGGCTGACACAGTTACTAGGCCCAAATAAGTAAGTAGGCTAAATGCAGTTCAAAATTTGCAACAGGAGTACACAGGCGGCATAGCTTTGTTCATTGGAGGACAACTGTAAGGCCTGGCTGACACAGTTACAAGGCCCAAATAAGTAAGTAGGCTAAATGCAGTTCAAAATTTATAACAGGAGTAGACAGGCAGCATAGCTTTGTTCAGTGGAGGACAACTGTAAGGAGTGGCGCAGACAGACACAGGTAGTAGGCCTAAAATAAAAAATTAGGCTAAATGCAGTTCAAAATTTGACACAGGAGTACACAGGCGGCATAGCTTTGTTCAGTGGAGAACAACTGTAAGGAGTGGCGCAGACAGACACAAGTAGTGGGCCTAAAATAAAAAAGTAGGCTAAATGCAGTTCAAAATTTGTTACAGGAGTACGCGGCATAGCTTTGTTCAGTGGAGGACAACTGTAAGGAGTGGCGCAGACAGACACAAGTAGTAGGCCTAAAATAAAAAAGTAGGCTAAATGCAGTTCAAAATTTGTTACAGGAGTACACAGGCGGCATAGCTTTGTTCAGTGGAGGACAACTGTAAGGACTGGCTGACACAGTTACTAGGCCCAAATAAGTAAGTAGGCTAAATGCAGTTCAAAATTTGCAACAGGAGTATACAGGCGGCATAGCTTTGTTCAGTGGACGACAACCGTAAGGACTGGCTGACACAGTTACTAGGCCCAAATAAGTAAGTAGGCTAAATGCAGTTCAAAATTTGTAACAGGAGTAGACAGGCAGCATAGCTTTGTTCAGTGGAGGACAACTGTAAGGAGTGGCGCAGACAGACACAGTAGTAGGCCTAAAATAAAAAAGTAGGCTAAATGCAGTTCAAAATTTGACACAGGAGTACACAGGCGGCATAGCTTTGTTCAGTGGAGGACAACTGTAAGGACTGGCTGACACAGTTACTAGGCCCAAATAAGTAAGTAGGCTAAATGCAGTTCAAAATTTGCAACAGGAGTACACAGGCGGCATAGCTTTGTTCATTGGAGGACAACTGTAAGGACTGGCTGACACAGTTACAAGGCCCAAATAAGTAAGTAGGCTAAATGCAGTTCAAAATTTGTAACAGGAGTAGACAGGCAGCATAGCTTTGTTCAGTGGAGGACAACTGTAAGGAGTGGCGCAGACAGACACAGGTAGTAGGCCTAAAATAAAAAATTAGGCTAAATGCAGTTCAAAATTTGACACAGGAGTACACAGGCGGCATAGCTTTGTTCAGTGGAGAACAACTGTAAGGAGTGGCGCAGACAGACACAAGTAGTGGGCCTAAAATAAAAAAGTAGGCTAAATGCAGTTCAAAATTTGTTACAGGAGTACACAGGCGGCATAGCTTTGTTCAGTGGAGGACAACTGTAAGGAGTGGCGCAGACAGACACACGTAGTAGGCCTAAAATAAAAAAGTAGGCTAAATGCAGTTCAAAATTTGTTACAGGAGTACACAGGCGGCATAGCTTTGTTCAGTGGAGGACAACTGTAAGGACTGGCTGACACAGTTACTAGGCCCAAATAAGTAAGTAGGCTAAATGCAGTTCAAAATTTGCAACAGGAGTACACAGGCGGCATAGCTTTGTTCATTGGAGGACAACTGTAAGGACTGGCTGACACAGTTACAAGGCCCAAATAAGTAAGTAGGCTAAATGCAGTTCAAAATTTGTAACAGGAGTAGACAGGCAGCATAGCTTTGTTCAGTGGAGGACAACTGTAAGGAGTGGCGCAGACAGACACAGGTAGTAGGCCTAAAATAAAAAAGTAGGCTAAATGCAGTTCAAAATTTGACACAGGAGTACACAGGCGGCATAGCTTTGTTCAGTGGAGAACAACTGTAAGGAGTGGCGCAGACAGACACAAGTAGTGGGCCTAAAATAAAAAAGTAATCTAAATGCAGTTCAAAATTTGTTACAGGAGTACACAGGCGGCATAGCTTTGTTCAGTGGAGGACAACTGTAAGGAGTGGCGCAGACAGACACAAGTAGTAGGCCCAAAATAAAAAAGTAGGCTAAATGCAGTTCAAAATTTGTTACAGGAGTACACAGGCGGCATAGCTTTGTTCAGTGGAGTACAACTGTAACGAGTGGCGCAGACAGACACAGGTAGTAGTCCTGAAAAAAAAAAGTAGGCTAAATGCAGTTCAAAATTTGTAACAGGAGTACACAGGCGGCATAGCTTTGTTCAGTGGAGGACAACCGTAAGGACTGGCTGACACAGTTACTAGGCCCAAATAAGTAAGTAGGCTAAATGCAGTTCAAAATTTGTAACAGGAGTACACAGGCGGCATAGCTTTGTTCAGTGGAGGACAACTGTAACGAGTGGCGCAGACAGACACACGTAGTAGGCCTGAAATAAAAAAGTAGGCTAAATGCAGTTCAAAATTTGTAACAGGAGTACACAGGCGGCATAGCTTTGTTCAGTGGACGACAACCGTAAGGACTGGCTGACACAGTTACTAGGCCCAAATAAGTAAGTAGGCTAAATGCAGTTCAAAATTTGTAACAGGAGTAGACAGGCAGCATAGCTTTGTTCAGTGGAGGACAACTGTAAGGAGTGGCGCAGACAGACACAGTAGTAGGCCTAAAATAAAAAAGTAGGCTAAATGCAGTTCAAAATTTTACACAGGAGTACACAGGCGGCATAGCTTTGTTCAGTGGAGGACAACTGTAAGGACTGGCAGACACAGTTACTAGGCCCAAATAAGTAAGTAGGCTAAATGCAGTTCAAAATTTGCAACAGGAGTACACAGGCGGCATAGCTTTGTTCATTGGAGGACAACTGTAAGGCCTGGCTGACACAGTTACAAGGCCCAAATAAGTAAGTAGGCTAAATGCAGTTCAAAATTTGTAACAGGAGTAGACAGGCAGCATAGCTTTGTTCAGTGGAGGACAACTGTAAGGAGTGGCGCAGACAGACACAGGTAGTAGGCCTAAAATAAAAAATTAGGCTAAATGCAGTTCAAAATTTGACACAGGAGTACACAGGCGGCATAGCTTTGTTCAGTGGAGAACAACTGTAAGGAGTGGCGCAGACAGACACAAGTAGTGGGCCTAAAATAAAAAAGTAGGCTAAATGCAGTTCAAAATTTGTTACAGGAGTACACAGGCGGCATAGCTTTGTTCAGTGGAGGACAACTGTAAGGAGTGGCGCAGACAGACACAAGTAGTAGGCCTAAAATAAAAAAGTAGGCTAAATGCAGTTCAAAATTTGTTACAGGAGTACACAGGCGGCATAGCTTTGTTCAGTGGAGGACAACTGTAAGGACTGGCTGACACAGTTACTAGGCCCAAATAAGTAAGTAGGCTAAATGCAGTTCAAAATTTGCAACAGGAGTACACAGGCGGCATAGCTTTGTTCATTGGAGGACAACTGTAAGGACTGGCTGACACAGTTACAAGGCCCAAATAAGTAAGTAGGCTAAATGCAGTTCAAAATTTGTAACAGGAGTAGACAGGCAGCATAGCTTTGTTCAGTGGAGGACAACTGTAAGGAGTGGCGCAGACAGACACAGGTAGTAGGCCTAAAATAAAAAAGTAGGCTAAATGCAGTTCAAAATTTGACACAGGAGTACACAGGCGGCATAGCTTTGTTCAGTGGAGAACAACTGTAAGGAGTGGCGCAGACAGACACAAGTAGTGGGCCTAAAATAAAAAAGTAATCTAAATGCAGTTCAAAATTTGTTACAGGAGTACACAGGCGGCATAGCTTTGTTCAGTGGAGGACAACTGTAAGGAGTGGCGCAGACAGACACAAGTAGTAGGCCCAAAATAAAAAAGTAGGCTAAATGCAGTTCAAAATTTGTTACAGGAGTACACAGGCGGCATAGCTTTGTTCAGTGGAGTACAACTGTAACGAGTGGCGCAGACAGACACAGGTAGTAGTCCTGAAAAAAAAAAGTAGGCTAAATGCAGTTCAAAATTTGTAACAGGAGTACACAGGCGGCATAGCTTTGTTCAGTGGAGGACAACCGTAAGGACTGGCTGACACAGTTACTAGGCCCAAATAAGTAAGTAGGCTAAATGCAGTTCAAAATTTGTAACAGGAGTACACAGGCGGCATAGCTTTGTTCAGTGGAGGACAACTGTAACGAGTGGCGCAGACAGACACAGGTAGTAGGCCTGAAATAAAAAAGTAGGCTAAATGCAGTTCAAAATTTGTAACAGGAGTACACAGGCGGCATAGCTTTGTTCAGTGGAGGACAACCGTATGGACGGGCTGACACAGTTACTAGTCCCAAATAAGTAAGTAGGCTAAATGCAGTTTAAAATTTGTAACAGGAGTAGACAGGCAGCATAGCTTTGTTCAGTGGAGGACAACTGTAAGGAGTGGCGCAGACAGACACAGTAGTAGGCCTAAAATAAAAAAGTAGGCTAAATGCAGTTCAAAATTTGACACAGGAGTACACAGGCGGCATAGCTTTGTTCAGTGGAGGACAACTGTAAGGACTGGCTGACACAGTTACTAGGCCCAAATAAGTAAGTAGGCTAAATGCAGTTCAAAATTTGCAACAGGAGTATACAGGCGGCATAGCTTTGTTCAGTGGAGGACAACTGTAAGGACTGGCTGACACAGTTACTAGGCCCAAATAAGTAAGTAGGCTAAATGCAGTTCAAAATTTGTAACAGGAGTACACAGGCGGCATAGCTTTGTTCAGTGGAGGACAACTGTAACGAGTGGCGCAGACAGACACACGTAGTAGGCCTGAAATAAAAAAGTAGGCTAAATGCAGTTCAAAATTTGTAACAGGAGTACACAGGCGGCATAGCTTTGTTCAGTGGACGACAACCGTAAGGACTGGCTGACACAGTTACTAGGCCCAAATAAGTAAGTAGGCTAAATGCAGTTCAAAATTTGTAACAGGAGTAGACAGGCAGCATAGCTTTGTTCAGTGGAGGACAACTGTAAGGAGTGGCGCAGACAGACACAGTAGTAGGCCTAAAATAAAAAAGTAGGCTAAATGCAGTTCAAAATTTTACACAGGAGTACACAGGCGGCATAGCTTTGTTCAGTGGAGGACAACTGTAAGGACTGGCAGACACAGTTACTAGGCCCAAATAAGTAAGTAGGCTAAATGCAGTTCAAAATTTGCAACAGGAGTACACAGGCGGCATAGCTTTGTTCATTGGAGGACAACTGTAAGGCCTGGCTGACACAGTTACAAGGCCCAAATAAGTAAGTAGGCTAAATGCAGTTCAAAATTTATAACAGGAGTAGACAGGCAGCATAGCTTTGTTCAGTGGAGGACAACTGTAAGGAGTGGCGCAGACAGACACAGGTAGTAGGCCTAAAATAAAAAATTAGGCTAAATGCAGTTCAAAATTTGACACAGGAGTACACAGGCGGCATAGCTTTGTTCAGTGGAGAACAACTGTAAGGAGTGGCGCAGACAGACACAAGTAGTGGGCCTAAAATAAAAAAGTAGGCTAAATGCAGTTCAAAATTTGTTACAGGAGTACACAGGCGGCATAGCTTTGTTCAGTAGAGGACAACTGTAAGGAGTGGCGCAGACAGACACAAGTAGTAGGCCTAAAATAAAAAAGTAGGCTAAATGCAGTTCAAAATTTGTTACAGGAGTACACAGGCGGCATAGCTTTGTTCAGTGGAGGACAACTGTAAGGACTGGCTGACACAGTTACTAGGCCCAAATAAGTAAGTAGGCTAAATGCAGTTCAAAATTTGCAACAGGAGTACACAGGCGGCATAGCTTTGTTCATTGGAGGACAACTGTAAGGCCTGGCTGACACAGTTACAAGGCCCAAATAAGTAAGTAGGCTAAATGCAGTTCAAAATTTATAACAGGAGTAGACAGGCAGCATAGCTTTGTTCAGTGGAGGACAACTGTAAGGAGTGGCGCAGACAGACACAGGTAGTAGGCCTAAAATAAAAAATTAGGCTAAATGCAGTTCAAAATTTGACACAGGAGTACACAGGCGGCATAGCTTTGTTCAGTGGAGAACAACTGTAAGGAGTGGCGCAGACAGACACAAGTAGTGGGCCTAAAATAAAAAAGTAGGCTAAATGCAGTTCAAAATTTGTTACAGGAGTACGCGGCATAGCTTTGTTCAGTGGAGGACAACTGTAAGGAGTGGCGCAGACAGACACAAGTAGTAGGCCTAAAATAAAAAAGTAGGCTAAATGCAGTTCAAAATTTGTTACAGGAGTACACAGGCGGCATAGCTTTGTTCAGTGGAGGACAACTGTAAGGACTGGCTGACACAGTTACTAGGCCCAAATAAGTAAGTAGGCTAAATGCAGTTCAAAATTTGCAACAGGAGTATACAGGCGGCATAGCTTTGTTCAGTGGACGACAACCGTAAGGACTGGCTGACACAGTTACTAGGCCCAAATAAGTAAGTAGGCTAAATGCAGTTCAAAATTTGTAACAGGAGTAGACAGGCAGCATAGCTTTGTTCAGTGGAGGACAACTGTAAGGAGTGGCGCAGACAGACACAGTAGTAGGCCTAAAATAAAAAAGTAGGCTAAATGCAGTTCAAAATTTGACACAGGAGTACACAGGCGGCATAGCTTTGTTCAGTGGAGGACAACTGTAAGGACTGGCTGACACAGTTACTAGGCCCAAATAAGTAAGTAGGCTAAATGCAGTTCAAAATTTGCAACAGGAGTACACAGGCGGCATAGCTTTGTTCATTGGAGGACAACTGTAAGGACTGGCTGACACAGTTACAAGGCCCAAATAAGTAAGTAGGCTAAATGCAGTTCAAAATTTGTAACAGGAGTAGACAGGCAGCATAGCTTTGTTCAGTGGAGGACAACTGTAAGGAGTGGCGCAGACAGACACAGGTAGTAGGCCTAAAATAAAAAATTAGGCTAAATGCAGTTCAAAATTTGACACAGGAGTACACAGGCGGCATAGCTTTGTTCAGTGGAGAACAACTGTAAGGAGTGGCGCAGACAGACACAAGTAGTGGGCCTAAAATAAAAAAGTAGGCTAAATGCAGTTCAAAATTTGTTACAGGAGTACACAGGCGGCATAGCTTTGTTCAGTGGAGGACAACTGTAAGGAGTGGCGCAGACAGACACACGTAGTAGGCCTAAAATAAAAAAGTAGGCTAAATGCAGTTCAAAATTTGTTACAGGAGTACACAGGCGGCATAGCTTTGTTCAGTGGAGGACAACTGTAAGGACTGGCTGACACAGTTACTAGGCCCAAATAAGTAAGTAGGCTAAATGCAGTTCAAAATTTGCAACAGGAGTACACAGGCGGCATAGCTTTGTTCATTGGAGGACAACTGTAAGGACTGGCTGACACAGTTACAAGGCCCAAATAAGTAAGTAGGCTAAATGCAGTTCAAAATTTGTAACAGGAGTAGACAGGCAGCATAGCTTTGTTCAGTGGAGGACAACTGTAAGGAGTGGCGCAGACAGACACAGGTAGTAGGCCTAAAATAAAAAAGTAGGCTAAATGCAGTTCAAAATTTGACACAGGAGTACACAGGCGGCATAGCTTTGTTCAGTGGAGAACAACTGTAAGGAGTGGCGCAGACAGACACAAGTAGTGGGCCTAAAATAAAAAAGTAATCTAAATGCAGTTCAAAATTTGTTACAGGAGTACACAGGCGGCATAGCTTTGTTCAGTGGAGGACAACTGTAAGGAGTGGCGCAGACAGACACAAGTAGTAGGCCCAAAATAAAAAAGTAGGCTAAATGCAGTTCAAAATTTGTTACAGGAGTACACAGGCGGCATAGCTTTGTTCAGTGGAGTACAACTGTAACGAGTGGCGCAGACAGACACAGGTAGTAGTCCTGAAAAAAAAAAGTAGGCTAAATGCAGTTCAAAATTTGTAACAGGAGTACACAGGCGGCATAGCTTTGTTCAGTGGAGGACAACCGTAAGGACTGGCTGACACAGTTACTAGGCCCAAATAAGTAAGTAGGCTAAATGCAGTTCAAAATTTGTAACAGGAGTACACAGGCGGCATAGCTTTGTTCAGTGGAGGACAACTGTAACGAGTGGCGCAGACAGACACAGGTAGTAGGCCTGAAATAAAAAAGTAGGCTAAATGCAGTTCAAAATTTGTAACAGGAGTACACAGGCGGCATAGCTTTGTTCAGTGGAGGACAACCGTATGGACGGGCTGACACAGTTACTAGTCCCAAATAAGTAAGTAGGCTAAATGCAGTTTAAAATTTGTAACAGGAGTAGACAGGCAGCATAGCTTTGTTCAGTGGAGGACAACTGTAAGGAGTGGCGCAGACAGACACAGTAGTAGGCCTAAAATAAAAAAGTAGGCTAAATGCAGTTCAAAATTTGACACAGGAGTACACAGGCGGCATAGCTTTGTTCAGTGGAGGACAACTGTAAGGACTGGCTGACACAGTTACTAGGCCCAAATAAGTAAGTAGGCTAAATGCAGTTCAAAATTTGCAACAGGAGTATACAGGCGGCATAGCTTTGTTCAGTGGAGGACAACTGTAAGGACTGGCTGACACAGTTACTAGGCCCAAATAAGTAAGTAGGCTAAATGCAGTTCAAAATTTGTAACAGGAGTACACAGGCGGCATAGCTTTGTTCAGTGGAGGACAACTGTAACGAGTGGCGCAGACAGACACACGTAGTAGGCCTGAAATAAAAAAGTAGGCTAAATGCAGTTCAAAATTTGTAACAGGAGTACACAGGCGGCATAGCTTTGTTCAGTGGACGACAACCGTAAGGACTGGCTGACACAGTTACTAGGCCCAAATAAGTAAGTAGGCTAAATGCAGTTCAAAATTTGTAACAGGAGTAGACAGGCAGCATAGCTTTGTTCAGTGGAGGACAACTGTAAGGAGTGGCGCAGACAGACACAGTAGTAGGCCTAAAATAAAAAAGTAGGCTAAATGCAGTTCAAAATTTTACACAGGAGTACACAGGCGGCATAGCTTTGTTCAGTGGAGGACAACTGTAAGGACTGGCAGACACAGTTACTAGGCCCAAATAAGTAAGTAGGCTAAATGCAGTTCAAAATTTGCAACAGGAGTACACAGGCGGCATAGCTTTGTTCATTGGAGGACAACTGTAAGGCCTGGCTGACACAGTTACAAGGCCCAAATAAGTAAGTAGGCTAAATGCAGTTCAAAATTTATAACAGGAGTAGACAGGCAGCATAGCTTTGTTCAGTGGAGGACAACTGTAAGGAGTGGCGCAGACAGACACAGGTAGTAGGCCTAAAATAAAAAATTAGGCTAAATGCAGTTCAAAATTTGACACAGGAGTACACAGGCGGCATAGCTTTGTTCAGTGGAGAACAACTGTAAGGAGTGGCGCAGACAGACACAAGTAGTGGGCCTAAAATAAAAAAGTAGGCTAAATGCAGTTCAAAATTTGTTACAGGAGTACACAGGCGGCATAGCTTTGTTCAGTGGAGGACAACTGTAAGGAGTGGCGCAGACAGACACAAGTAGTAGGCCTAAAATAAAAAAGTAGGCTAAATGCAGTTCAAAATTTGTTACAGGAGTACACAGGCGGCATAGCTTTGTTCAGTGGAGGACAACTGTAAGGACTGGCTGACACAGTTACTAGGCCCAAATAAGTAAGTAGGCTAAATGCAGTTCAAAATTTGCAACAGGAGTATACAGGCGGCATAGCTTTGTTCAGTGGACGACAACCGTAAGGACTGGCTGACACAGTTACTAGGCCCAAATAAGTAAGTAGGCTAAATGCAGTTCAAAATTTGTAACAGGAGTAGACAGGCAGCATAGCTTTGTTCAGTGGAGGACAACTGTAAGGAGTGGCGCAGACAGACACAGTAGTAGGCCTAAAATAAAAAAGTAGGCTAAATGCAGTTCAAAATTTGACACAGGAGTACACAGGCGGCATAGCTTTGTTCAGTGGAGGACAACTGTAAGGACTGGCTGACACAGTTACTAGGCCCAAATAAGTAAGTAGGCTAAATGCAGTTCAAAATTTGCAACAGGAGTACACAGGCGGCATAGCTTTGTTCATTGGAGGACAACTGTAAGGACTGGCTGACACAGTTACAAGGCCCAAATAAGTAAGTAGGCTAAATGCAGTTCAAAATTTGTAACAGGAGTAGACAGGCAGCATAGCTTTGTTCAGTGGAGGACAACTGTAAGGAGTGGCGCAGACAGACACAGGTAGTAGGCCTAAAATAAAAAATTAGGCTAAATGCAGTTCAAAATTTGACACAGGAGTACACAGGCGGCATAGCTTTGTTCAGTGGAGAACAACTGTAAGGAGTGGCGCAGACAGACACAAGTAGTGGGCCTAAAATAAAAAAGTAGGCTAAATGCAGTTCAAAATTTGTTACAGGAGTACACAGGCGGCATAGCTTTGTTCAGTGGAGGACAACTGTAAGGAGTGGCGCAGACAGACACAAGTAGTAGGCCTAAAATAAAAAAGTAGGCTAAATGCAGTTCAAAATTTGTTACAGGAGTACACAGGCGGCATAGCTTTGTTCAGTGGAGGACAACTGTAAGGACTGGCTGACACAGTTACTAGGCCCAAATAAGTAAGTAGGCTAAATGCAGTTCAAAATTTGCAACAGGAGTACACAGGCGGCATAGCTTTGTTCATTGGAGGACAACTGTAAGGACTGGCTGACACAGTTACAAGGCCCAAATAAGTAAGTAGGCTAAATGCAGTTCAAAATTTGTAACAGGAGTAGACAGGCAGCATAGCTTTGTTCAGTGGAGGACAACTGTAAGGAGTGGCGCAGACAGACACAGGTAGTAGGCCTAAAATAAAAAAGTAGGCTAAATGCAGTTCAAAATTTGACACAGGAGTACACAGGCGGCATAGCTTTGTTCAGTGGAGAACAACTGTAAGGAGTGGCGCAGACAGACACAAGTAGTGGGCCTAAAATAAAAAAGTAATCTAAATGCAGTTCAAAATTTGTTACAGGAGTACACAGGCGGCATAGCTTTGTTCAGTGGAGGACAACTGTAAGGAGTGGCGCAGACAGACACAAGTAGTAGGCCCAAAATAAAAAAGTAGGCTAAATGCAGTTCAAAATTTGTTACAGGAGTACACAGGCGGCATAGCTTTGTTCAGTGGAGTACAACTGTAACGAGTGGCGAAGACAGACACAGGTAGTAGTCCTGAAAAAAAAAAGTAGGCTAAATGCAGTTCAAAATTTGTAACAGGAGTACACAGGCGGCATAGCTTTGTTCAGTGGAGGACAACCGTAAGGACTGGCTGACACAGTTACTAGGCCCAAATAAGTAAGTAGGCTAAATGCAGTTCAAAATTTGTAACAGGAGTACACAGGCGGCATAGCTTTGTTCAGTGGAGGACAACTGTAACGAGTGGCGCAGACAGACACAGGTAGTAGGCCTGAAATAAAAAAGTAGGCTAAATGCAGTTCAAAATTTGTAACAGGAGTACACAGGCGGCATAGCTTTGTTCAGTGGAGGACAACCGTATGGACGGGCTGACACAGTTACTAGTCCCAAATAAGTAAGTAGGCTAAATGCAGTTTAAAATTTGTAACAGGAGTAGACAGGCAGCATAGCTTTGTTCAGTGGAGGACAACTGTAAGGAGTGGCGCAGACAGACACAGTAGTAGGCCTAAAATAAAAAAGTAGGCTAAATGCAGTTCAAAATTTGACACAGGAGTACACAGGCGGCATAGCTTTGTTCAGTGGAGGACAACTGTAAGGACTGGCTGACACAGTTACTAGGCCCAAATAAGTAAGTAGGCTAAATGCAGTTCAAAATTTGCAACATTAGTATACAGGCGGCATAGCTTTGTTCAGTGGAGGACAACTGTAAGGACTGGCTGACACAGTTACTAGGCCCAAATAAGTAAGTAGGCTAAATGCAGTTCAAAATTTGTAACAGGAGTACACAGGCGGCATAGCTTTGTTCAGTGGAGGACAACTGTAACGAGTGGCGCAGACAGACACACGTAGTAGGCCTGAAATAAAAAAGTAGGCTAAATGCAGTTCAAAATTTGTAACAGGAGTACACAGGCGGCATAGCTTTGTTCAGTGGACGACAACCGTAAGGACTGGCTGACACAGTTACTAGGCCCAAATAAGTAAGTAGGCTAAATGCAGTTCAAAATTTGTAACAGGAGTAGACAGGCAGCATAGCTTTGTTCAGTGGAGGACAACTGTAAGGAGTGGCGCAGACAGACACAGTAGTAGGCCTAAAATAAAAAAGTAGGCTAAATGCAGTTCAAAATTTTACACAGGAGTACACAGGCGGCATAGCTTTGTTCAGTGGAGGACAACTGTAAGGACTGGCAGACACAGTTACTAGGCCCAAATAAGTAAGTAGGCTAAATGCAGTTCAAAATTTGCAACAGGAGTACACAGGCGGCATAGCTTTGTTCATTGGAGGACAACTGTAAGGCCTGGCTGACACAGTTACAAGGCCCAAATAAGTAAGTAGGCTAAATGCAGTTCAAAATTTATAACAGGAGTAGACAGGCAGCATAGCTTTGTTCAGTGGAGGACAACTGTAAGGAGTGGCGCAGACAGACACAGGTAGTAGGCCTAAAATAAAAAATTAGGCTAAATGCAGTTCAAAATTTGACACAGGAGTACACAGGCGGCATAGCTTTGTTCAGTGGAGAACAACTGTAAGGAGTGGCGCAGACAGACACAAGTAGTGGGCCTAAAATAAAAAAGTAGGCTAAATGCAGTTCAAAATTTGTTACAGGAGTACACAGGCGGCATAGCTTTGTTCAGTGGAGGACAACTGTAAGGAGTGGCGCAGACAGACACAAGTAGTAGGCCTAAAATAAAAAAGGAGGCTAAATGCAGTTCAAAATTTGTTACAGGAGTACACAGGCGGCATAGCTTTGTTCAGTGGAGGACAACTGTAAGGACTGGCTGACACAGTTACTAGGCCCAAATAAGTAAGTAGGCTAAATGCAGTTCAAAATTTGCAACAGGAGTATACAGGCGGCATAGCTTTGTTCAGTGGACGACAACCGTAAGGACTGGCTGACACAGTTACTAGGCCCAAATAAGTAAGTAGGCTAAATGCAGTTCAAAATTTGTAACAGGAGTAGACAGGCAGCATAGCTTTGTTCAGTGGAGGACAACTGTAAGGAGTGGCGCAGACAGACACATGTAGTAGGCCTAAAATAAAAAAGTAGGCTAAATGCAGTTCAAAATTTGACACAGGAGTACACAGGCGGCATAGCTTTGTTCAGTGGAGAACAACTGTAAGGAGTGGCGCAGACAGACACAAGTAGTGGGCCTAAAATAAAAAAGTAATCTAAATGCAGTTCAAAATTTGTAACAGGAGTACACAGGCGGCATAGCTTTGTTCAGTGGAGGACAACTGTAACGAGTGGCGCAGACAGACACAGGTAGTAGGCCTGAAATAAAAAAGTAGGCTAAGTGCAGTTCAAAATTTGTAACAGGAGTACACAGGCGGCATAGCTTTGTTCAGTGGAGGACAACTGTAAGGAGTGGCGCAGACAGACACAGGTAGTAGGCCTAAAATAAAAAAGTAGGCTAAATGCAGTTCAAAATTTGACACAGGAGTACACAGGCGGCATAGCTTTGTTCAGTGGAGAACAACTGTAAGGAGTGGCGCAGACAGACACAAGTAGTGGGCCTAAAATAAAAAAGTAGGCTAGATGCAGTTCAAAATTTGTTACAGGAGTACACAGGCGGCATAGCTTTGTTCAGTGGAGAACAACTGTAAGGAGTGGCGCAGACAGACACAAGTAGTAGGCCTAAAATAAAAAAGTAGGCTAAATGCAGTTCAAAATTTGTTACAGGAGTACACAGGCGGCATAGCTTTGTTCAGTGGAGGACAACTGTAAGGACTGGCTGACACAGTTACTAGGCCCAAATAAGTAAGTAGGCTAAATGCAGTTCAAAATTTGCAACAGGAGTATACAGGCGGCATAGCTTTGTTCAGTGGAGGACAACTGTAAGGAGTGGCGCAGACAGACACAGTAGTAGGCCTAAAATAAAAAAGTAGGCTAAATGCAGTTCAAAATTTTACACAGGAGTACACAGGCGGCATAGCTTTGTTCAGTGGAGGACAACTGTAAGGACTGGCAGACACAGTTACTAGGCCCAAATAAGTAAGTAGGCTAAATGCAGTTCAAAATTTGCAACAGGAGTACACAGGCGGCATAGCTTTGTTCATTGGAGGACAACTGTAAGGCCTGGCTGACACAGTTACAAGGCCCAAATAAGTAAGTAGGCTAAATGCAGTTCAAAATTTATAACAGGAGTAGACAGGCAGCATAGCTTTGTTCAGTGGAGGACAACTGTAAGGAGTGGCGCAGACAGACACAGGTAGTAGGCCTAAAATAAAAAATTAGGCTAAATGCAGTTCAAAATTTGACACAGGAGTACACAGGCGGCATAGCTTTGTTCAGTGGAGAACAACTGTAAGGAGTGGCGCAGACAGACACAAGTAGTGGGCCTAAAATAAAAAAGTAGGCTAAATGCAGTTCAAAATTTGTTACAGGAGTACACAGGCGGCATAGCTTTGTTCAGTGGAGGACAACTGTAAGGAGTGGCGCAGACAGACACAAGTAGTAGGCCTAAAATAAAAAAGTAGGCTAAATGCAGTTCAAAATTTGTTACAGGAGTACACAGGCGGCATAGCTTTGTTCAGTGGAGGACAACTGTAAGGACTGGCTGACACAGTTACTAGGCCCAAATAAGTAAGTAGGCTAAATGCAGTTCAAAATTTGTAACAGGAGTAGACAGGCAGCATAGCTTTGTTCAGTGGAGGACAACTGTAAGGAGTGGCGCAGACAGACACAGTAGTAGGCCTAAAATAAAAAAGTAGGCTAAATGCAGTTCAAAATTTGACACAGGAGTACACAGGCGGCATAGCTTTGTTCAGTGGAGGACAACTGTAAGGACTGGCTGACACAGTTACTAGGCCCAAATAAGTAAGTAGGCTAAATGCAGTTCAAAATTTGCAACAGGAGTACACAGGCGGCATAGCTTTGTTCATTGGAGGACAACTGTAAGGACTGGCTGACACAGTTACAAGGCCCAAATAAGTAAGTAGGCTAAATGCAGTTCAAAATTTGTAACAGGAGTAGACAGGCAGCATAGCTTTGTTCAGTGGAGGACAACTGTAAGGAGTGGCGCAGACAGACACAGGTAGTAGGCCTAAAATAAAAAATTAGGCTAAATGCAGTTCAAAATTTGACACAGGAGTACACAGGCGGCATAGCTTTGTTCAGTGGAGAACAACTGTAAGGAGTGGCGCAGACAGACACAAGTAGTGGGCCTAAAATAAAAAAGTAGGCTAAATGCAGTTCAAAATTTGTTACAGGAGTACACAGGCGGCATAGCTTTGTTCAGTGGAGGACAACTGTAAGGAGTGGCGCAGACAGACACAAGTAGTAGGCCTAAAATAAAAAAGTAGGCTAAATGCAGTTCAAAATTTGTTACAGGAGTACACAGGCGGCATAGCTTTGTTCAGTGGAGGACAACTGTAAGGACTGGCTGACACAGTTACTAGGCCCAAATAAGTAAGTAGGCTAAATGCAGTTCAAAATTTGCAACAGGAGTACACAGGCGGCATAGCTTTGTTCATTGGAGGACAACTGTAAGGACTGGCTGACACAGTTACAAGGCCCAAATAAGTAAGTAGGCTAAATGCAGTTCAAAATTTGTAACAGGAGTAGACAGGCAGCATAGCTTTGTTCAGTGGAGGACAACTGTAAGGAGTGGCGCAGACAGACACAGGTAGTAGGCCTAAAATAAAAAAGTAGGCTAAATGCAGTTCAAAATTTGACACAGGAGTACACAGGCGGCATAGCTTTGTTCAGTGGAGAACAACTGTAAGGAGTGGCGCAGACAGACACAAGTAGTGGGCCTAAAATAAAAAAGTAATCTAAATGCAGTTCAAAATTTGTTACAGGAGTACACAGGCGGCATAGCTTTGTTCAGTGGAGGACAACTGTAAGGAGTGGCGCAGACAGACACAAGTAGTAGGCCCAAAATAAAAAAGTAGGCTAAATGCAGTTCAAAATTTGTTACAGGAGTACACAGGCGGCATAGCTTTGTTCAGTGGAGTACAACTGTAACGAGTGGCGAAGACAGACACAGGTAGTAGTCCTGAAAAAAAAAAGTAGGCTAAATGCAGTTCAAAATTTGTAACAGGAGTACACAGGCGGCATAGCTTTGTTCAGTGGAGGACAACCGTAAGGACTGGCTGACACAGTTACTAGGCCCAAATAAGTAAGTAGGCTAAATGCAGTTCAAAATTTGTAACAGGAGTACACAGGCGGCATAGCTTTGTTCAGTGGAGGACAACTGTAACGAGTGGCGCAGACAGACACAGGTAGTAGGCCTGAAATAAAAAAGTAGGCTAAATGCAGTTCAAAATTTGTAACAGGAGTACACAGGCGGCATAGCTTTGTTCAGTGGAGGACAACCGTATGGACGGGCTGACACAGTTACTAGTCCCAAATAAGTAAGTAGGCTAAATGCAGTTTAAAATTTGTAACAGGAGTAGACAGGCAGCATAGCTTTGTTCAGTGGAGGACAACTGTAAGGAGTGGCGCAGACAGACACAGTAGTAGGCCTAAAATAAAAAAGTAGGCTAAATGCAGTTCAAAATTTGACACAGGAGTACACAGGCGGCATAGCTTTGTTCAGTGGAGGACAACTGTAAGGACTGGCTGACACAGTTACTAGGCCCAAATAAGTAAGTAGGCTAAATGCAGTTCAAAATTTGCAACATTAGTATACAGGCGGCATAGCTTTGTTCAGTGGAGGACAACTGTAAGGACTGGCTGACACAGTTACTAGGCCCAAATAAGTAAGTAGGCTAAATGCAGTTCAAAATTTGTAACAGGAGTACACAGGCGGCATAGCTTTGTTCAGTGGAGGACAACTGTAACGAGTGGCGCAGACAGACACACGTAGTAGGCCTGAAATAAAAAAGTAGGCTAAATGCAGTTCAAAATTTGTAACAGGAGTACACAGGCGGCATAGCTTTGTTCAGTGGACGACAACCGTAAGGACTGGCTGACACAGTTACTAGGCCCAAATAAGTAAGTAGGCTAAATGCAGTTCAAAATTTGTAACAGGAGTAGACAGGCAGCATAGCTTTGTTCAGTGGAGGACAACTGTAAGGAGTGGCGCAGACAGACACAGTAGTAGGCCTAAAATAAAAAAGTAGGCTAAATGCAGTTCAAAATTTTACACAGGAGTACACAGGCGGCATAGCTTTGTTCAGTGGAGGACAACTGTAAGGACTGGCAGACACAGTTACTAGGCCCAAATAAGTAAGTAGGCTAAATGCAGTTCAAAATTTGCAACAGGAGTACACAGGCGGCATAGCTTTGTTCATTGGAGGACAACTGTAAGGCCTGGCTGACACAGTTACAAGGCCCAAATAAGTAAGTAGGCTAAATGCAGTTCAAAATTTATAACAGGAGTAGACAGGCAGCATAGCTTTGTTCAGTGGAGGACAACTGTAAGGAGTGGCGCAGACAGACACAGGTAGTAGGCCTAAAATAAAAAATTAGGCTAAATGCAGTTCAAAATTTGACACAGGAGTACACAGGCGGCATAGCTTTGTTCAGTGGAGAACAACTGTAAGGAGTGGCGCAGACAGACACAAGTAGTGGGCCTAAAATAAAAAAGTAGGCTAAATGCAGTTCAAAATTTGTTACAGGAGTACACAGGCGGCATAGCTTTGTTCAGTGGAGGACAACTGTAAGGAGTGGCGCAGACAGACACAAGTAGTAGGCCTAAAATAAAAAAGGAGGCTAAATGCAGTTCAAAATTTGTTACAGGAGTACACAGGCGGCATAGCTTTGTTCAGTGGAGGACAACTGTAAGGACTGGCTGACACAGTTACTAGGCCCAAATAAGTAAGTAGGCTAAATGCAGTTCAAAATTTGCAACAGGAGTATACAGGCGGCATAGCTTTGTTCAGTGGACGACAACCGTAAGGACTGGCTGACACAGTTACTAGGCCCAAATAAGTAAGTAGGCTAAATGCAGTTCAAAATTTGTAACAGGAGTAGACAGGCAGCATAGCTTTGTTCAGTGGAGGACAACTGTAAGGAGTGGCGCAGACAGACACATGTAGTAGGCCTAAAATAAAAAAGTAGGCTAAATGCAGTTCAAAATTTGACACAGGAGTACACAGGCGGCATAGCTTTGTTCAGTGGAGAACAACTGTAAGGAGTGGCGCAGACAGACACAAGTAGTGGGCCTAAAATAAAAAAGTAATCTAAATGCAGTTCAAAATTTGTAACAGGAGTACACAGGCGGCATAGCTTTGTTCAGTGGAGGACAACTGTAACGAGTGGCGCAGACAGACACAGGTAGTAGGCCTGAAATAAAAAAGTAGGCTAAGTGCAGTTCAAAATTTGTAACAGGAGTACACAGGCGGCATAGCTTTGTTCAGTGGAGGACAACTGTAAGGAGTGGCGCAGACAGACACAGGTAGTAGGCCTAAAATAAAAAAGTAGGCTAAATGCAGTTCAAAATTTGACACAGGAGTACACAGGCGGCATAGCTTTGTTCAGTGGAGAACAACTGTAAGGAGTGGCGCAGACAGACACAAGTAGTGGGCCTAAAATAAAAAAGTAGGCTAGATGCAGTTCAAAATTTGTTACAGGAGTACACAGGCGGCATAGCTTTGTTCAGTGGAGAACAACTGTAAGGAGTGGCGCAGACAGACACAAGTAGTAGGCCTAAAATAAAAAAGTAGGCTAAATGCAGTTCAAAATTTGTTACAGGAGTACACAGGCGGCATAGCTTTGTTCAGTGGAGGACAACTGTAAGGACTGGCTGACACAGTTACTAGGCCCAAATAAGTAAGTAGGCTAAATGCAGTTCAAAATTTGCAACAGGAGTATACAGGCGGCATAGCTTTGTTCAGTGGAGGACAACTGTAAGGACTGGCTGACACAGTTACTAGGCCCAAATAAGTAAGTAGGCTAAATGCAGTTCAAAATTTGTAACAGGAGTACACAGGCATCATAGCTTTGTTCAGTGGAGTACAACTGTAACGAGTGGCGCAGACAGACACATGTAGTAGTCCTGAAAAAAAAAAGTAGGCTAAATGCAGTTCAAAATTTGTAACAGGAGTACACAGGCGGCATAGCTTTGTTCAGTGGAGGACAACCGTAAGGACTGGCTGACACAGTTACTAGGCCCAAATAAGTAAGTAGGCTAAATGCAGTTCAACATTTGTAACAGGAGTACACAGGCGGCATAGCTTTGTTCAGTGGAGGACAACTGTAACGAGTGGCGCAGACAGACACAGGTAGTAGGCCTGAAATAAAAAAGTAGGCTAAATGCAGTTCAAAATTTGTAACAGGAGTACACAGGCGGCATAGCTTTGTTCAGTGGAGGACAACCGTATGGACGGGCTGACACAGTTACTAGTCCCAAATAAGTAAGTAGGCTAAATGCAGTTTAAAATTTGTAACAGGAGTAGACAGGCAGCATAGCTTTGTTCAGTGGAGGACAACTGTAAGGAGTGGCGCAGACAGACACAGTAGTAGGCCTAAAATAAAAAA
This sequence comes from Ranitomeya variabilis, assembly GCF_051348905.1. NCBI lineage: Eukaryota > Metazoa > Chordata > Amphibia > Anura > Dendrobatidae > Ranitomeya > Ranitomeya variabilis. The sequence continues at coordinate 315,133,973 of NC_135235.1, forward strand.
GTAGGCTAAATGCAGTTCAAAATTTGACACAGGAGTACACAGGCGGCATAGCTTTGTTCAGTGGAGAACAACTGTAAGGAGTGGCGCAGACAGACACAAGTAGTGGGCCTAAAATAAAAAAGTAATCTAAATGCAGTTCAAAATTTGTTACAGGAGTACACAGGCGGCATAGCTTTGTTCAGTGGAGGACAACTGTAAGGAGTGGCGCAGACAGACACAAGTAGTAGGCCTAAAATAAAAAAGTAGGCTAAATGCAGTTCAAAATTTGTTACAGGAGTACACAGGCGGCATAGCTTTGTTCAGTGGAGGACAACTGTAAGGACTGGCTGACACAGTTACTAGGCCCAAATAAGTAAGTAGGCTAAATGCAGTTCAAAATTTGCAACAGGAGTATACAGGCGGCATAGCTTTGTTCAGTGGAGGACAACTGTAAGGACTGGCTGACACAGTTACTAGGCCCAAATAAGTAAGTAGGCTAAATGCAGTTCAAAATTTGTAACAGGAGTACACAGGCGGCATAGCTTTGTTCAGTGGAGGACAACTGTAACGAGTGGCGCAGACAGACACACGTAGTAGGCCTGAAATAAAAAAGTAGGCTAAATGCAGTTCAAAATTTGTAACAGGAGTACACAGGCGGCATAGCTTTGTTCAGTGGACGACAACCGTAAGGACTGGCTGACACAGTTACTAGGCCCAAATAAGTAAGTAGGCTAAATGCAGTTCAAAATTTGTAACAGGAGTAGACAGGCAGCATAGCTTTGTTCAGTGGAGGACAACTGTAAGGAGTGGCGCAGACAGACACAGTAGTAGGCCTAAAATAAAAAAGTAGGCTAAATGCAGTTCAAAATTTTACACAGGAGTACACAGGCGGCATAGCTTTGTTCAGTGGAGGACAACTGTAAGGACTGGCAGACACAGTTACTAGGCCCAAATAAGTAAGTAGGCTAAATGCAGTTCAAAATTTGCAACAGGAGTACACAGGCGGCATAGCTTTGTTCATTGGAGGACAACTGTAAGGCCTGGCTGACACAGTTACAAGGCCCAAATAAGTAAGTAGGCTAAATGCAGTTCAAAATTTGTAACAGGAGTAGACAGGCAGCATAGCTTTGTTCAGTGGAGGACAACTGTAAGGAGTGGCGCAGACAGACACAGGTAGTAGGCCTAAAATAAAAAATTAGGCTAAATGCAGTTCAAAATTTGACACAGGAGTACACAGGCGGCATAGCTTTGTTCAGTGGAGAACAACTGTAAGGAGTGGCGCAGACAGACACAAGTAGTGGGCCTAAAATAAAAAAGTAGGCTAAATGCAGTTCAAAATTTGTTACAGGAGTACACAGGCGGCATAGCTTTGTTCAGTGGAGGACAACTGTAAGGAGTGGCGCAGACAGACACAAGTAGTAGGCCTAAAATAAAAAAGTAGGCTAAATGCAGTTCAAAATTTGTTACAGGAGTACACAGGCGGCATAGCTTTGTTCAGTGGAGGACAACTGTAAGGACTGGCTGACACAGTTACTAGGCCCAAATAAGTAAGTAGGCTAAATGCAGTTCAAAATTTGCAACAGGAGTACACAGGCGGCATAGCTTTGTTCATTGGAGGACAACTGTAAGGACTGGCTGACACAGTTACAAGGCCCAAATAAGTAAGTAGGCTAAATGCAGTTCAAAATTTGTAACAGGAGTAGACAGGCAGCATAGCTTTGTTCAGTGGAGGACAACTGTAAGGAGTGGCGCAGACAGACACAGGTAGTAGGCCTAAAATAAAAAAGTAGGCTAAATGCAGTTCAAAATTTGACACAGGAGTACACAGGCGGCATAGCTTTGTTCAGTGGAGAACAACTGTAAGGAGTGGCGCAGACAGACACAAGTAGTGGGCCTAAAATAAAAAAGTAATCTAAATGCAGTTCAAAATTTGTTACAGGAGTACACAGGCGGCATAGCTTTGTTCAGTGGAGGACAACTGTAAGGAGTGGCGCAGACAGACACAAGTAGTAGGCCCAAAATAAAAAAGTAGGCTAAATGCAGTTCAAAATTTGTTACAGGAGTACACAGGCGGCATAGCTTTGTTCAGTGGAGTACAACTGTAACGAGTGGCGCAGACAGACACAGGTAGTAGTCCTGAAAAAAAAAAGTAGGCTAAATGCAGTTCAAAATTTGTAACAGGAGTACACAGGCGGCATAGCTTTGTTCAGTGGAGGACAACCGTAAGGACTGGCTGACACAGTTACTAGGCCCAAATAAGTAAGTAGGCTAAATGCAGTTCAAAATTTGTAACAGGAGTACACAGGCGGCATAGCTTTGTTCAGTGGAGGACAACTGTAACGAGTGGCGCAGACAGACACAGGTAGTAGGCCTGAAATAAAAAAGTAGGCTAAATGCAGTTCAAAATTTGTAACAGGAGTACACAGGCGGCATAGCTTTGTTCAGTGGAGGACAACCGTATGGACGGGCTGACACAGTTACTAGTCCCAAATAAGTAAGTAGGCTAAATGCAGTTTAAAATTTGTAACAGGAGTAGACAGGCAGCATAGCTTTGTTCAGTGGAGGACAACTGTAAGGAGTGGCGCAGACAGACACAGTAGTAGGCCTAAAATAAAAAAGTAGGCTAAATGCAGTTCAAAATTTGACACAGGAGTACACAGGCGGCATAGCTTTGTTCAGTGGAGAACAACTGTAAGGAGTGGCGCAGACAGACACAAGTAGTGGGCCTAAAATAAAAAAGTAATCTAAATGCAGTTCAAAATTTGTTACAGGAGTACACAGGCGGCACAGCTTTGTTCAGTGGAGGACAACTGTAAGGAGTGGCGCAGACAGACACAAGTAGTAGGCCTAAAATAAAAAAGTAGGCTAAATGCAGTTCAAAATTTGTTACAGGAGTACACAGGCGGCATAGCTTTGTTCAGTGGAGGACAACTGTAAGGACTGGCTGACACAGTTACTAGGCCCAAATAAGTAAGTAGGCTAAATGCAGTTCAAAATTTGCAACAGGAGTATACAGGCGGCATAGCTTTGTTCAGTGGAGGACAACTGTAAGGACTGGCTGACACAGTTACTAGGCCCAAATAAGTAAGTAGGCTAAATGCAGTTCAAAATTTGTAACAGGAGTACACAGGCGGCATAGCTTTGTTCAGTGGAGGACAACTGTAACGAGTGGCGCAGACAGACACACGTAGTAGGCCTGAAATAAAAAAGTAGGCTAAATGCAGTTCAAAATTTGTAACAGGAGTACACAGGCGGCATAGCTTTGTTCAGTGGACGACAACCGTAAGGACTGGCTGACACAGTTACTAGGCCCAAATAAGTAAGTAGGCTAAATGCAGTTCAAAATTTGTAACAGGAGTAGACAGGCAGCATAGCTTTGTTCAGTGGAGGACAACTGTAAGGAGTGGCGCAGACAGACACAGTAGTAGGCCTAAAATAAAAAAGTAGGCTAAATGCAGTTCAAAATTTTACACAGGAGTACACAGGCGGCATAGCTTTGTTCAGTGGAGGACAACTGTAAGGACTGGCAGACACAGTTACTAGGCCCAAATAAGTAAGTAGGCTAAATGCAGTTCAAAATTTGCAACAGGAGTACACAGGCGGCATAGCTTTGTTCATTGGAGGACAACTGTAAGGCCTGGCTGACACAGTTACAAGGCCCAAATAAGTAAGTAGGCTAAATGCAGTTCAAAATTTATAACAGGAGTAGACAGGCAGCATAGCTTTGTTCAGTGGAGGACAACTGTAAGGAGTGGCGCAGACAGACACAGGTAGTAGGCCTAAAATAAAAAATTAGGCTAAATGCAGTTCAAAATTTGACACAGGAGTACACAGGCGGCATAGCTTTGTTCAGTGGAGAACAACTGTAAGGAGTGGCGCAGACAGACACAAGTAGTGGGCCTAAAATAAAAAAGTAGGCTAAATGCAGTTCAAAATTTGTTACAGGAGTACACAGGCGGCATAGCTTTGTTCAGTGGAGGACAACTGTAAGGAGTGGCGCAGACAGACACAAGTAGTAGGCCTAAAATAAAAAAGTAGGCTAAATGCAGTTCAAAATTTGTTACAGGAGTACACAGGCGGCATAGCTTTGTTCAGTGGAGGACAACTGTAAGGACTGGCTGACACAGTTACTAGGCCCAAATAAGTAAGTAGGCTAAATGCAGTTCAAAATTTGCAACAGGAGTATACAGGCGGCATAGCTTTGTTCAGTGGACGACAACCGTAAGGACTGGCTGACACAGTTACTAGGCCCAAATAAGTAAGTAGGCTAAATGCAGTTCAAAATTTGTAACAGGAGTAGACAGGCAGCATAGCTTTGTTCAGTGGAGGACAACTGTAAGGAGTGGCGCAGACAGACACAGTAGTAGGCCTAAAATAAAAAAGTAGGCTAAATGCAGTTCAAAATTTGACACAGGAGTACACAGGCGGCATAGCTTTGTTCAGTGGAGGACAACTGTAAGGACTGGCTGACACAGTTACTAGGCCCAAATAAGTAAGTAGGCTAAATGCAGTTCAAAATTTGCAACAGGAGTACACAGGCGGCATAGCTTTGTTCATTGGAGGACAACTGTAAGGACTGGCTGACACAGTTACAAGGCCCAAATAAGTAAGTAGGCTAAATGCAGTTCAAAATTTGTAACAGGAGTAGACAGGCAGCATAGCTTTGTTCAGTGGAGGACAACTGTAAGGAGTGGCGCAGACAGACACATGTAGTAGGCCTAAAATAAAAAAGTAGGCTAAATGCAGTTCAAAATTTGACACAGGAGTACACAGGCGGCATAGCTTTGTTCAGTGGAGAACAACTGTAAGGAGTGGCGCAGACAGACACAAGTAGTGGGCCTAAAATAAAAAAGTAATCTAAATGCAGTTCAAAATTTGTTACAGGAGTACACAGGCGGCACAGCTTTGTTCAGTGGAGGACAACTGTAAGGAGTGGCGCAGACAGACACAAGTAGTAGGCCTAAAATAAAAAAGTAGGCTAAATGCAGTTCAAAATTTGTTACAGGAGTACACAGGCGGCATAGCTTTGTTCAGTGGAGGACAACTGTAAGGACTGGCTGACACAGTTACTAGGCCCAAATAAGTAAGTAGGCTAAATGCAGTTCAAAATTTGCAACAGGAGTATACAGGCGGCATAGCTTTGTTCAGTGGAGGACAACTGTAAGGACTGGCTGACACAGTTACTAGGCCCAAATAAGTAGGTAGGCTAAATGCAGTTCAAAATTTGTAACAGGAGTACACAGGCGGCATAGCTTTGTTCAGTGGAGGACAACTGTAACGAGTGGCGCAGACAGACACACGTAGTAGGCCTGAAATAAAAAAGTAGGCTAAATGCAGTTCAAAATTTGTAACAGGAGTACACAGGCGGCATAGCTTTGTTCAGTGGACGACAACCGTAAGGACTGGCTGACACAGTTACTAGGCCCAAATAAGTAAGTAGGCTAAATGCAGTTCAAAATTTGTAACAGGAGTAGACAGGCAGCATAGCTTTGTTCAGTGGAGGACAACTGTAAGGAGTGGCGCAGACAGACACAGTAGTAGGCCTAAAATAAAAAAGTAGGCTAAATGCAGTTCAAAATTTTACACAGGAGTACACAGGCGGCATAGCTTTGTTCAGTGGAGGACAACTGTAAGGACTGGCAGACACAGTTACTAGGCCCAAATAAGTAAGTAGGCTAAATGCAGTTCAAAATTTGCAACAGGAGTACACAGGCGGCATAGCTTTGTTCATTGGAGGACAACTGTAAGGCCTGGCTGACACAGTTACAAGGCCCAAATAAGTAAGTAGGCTAAATGCAGTTCAAAATTTATAACAGGAGTAGACAGGCAGCATAGCTTTGTTCAGTGGAGGACAACTGTAAGGAGTGGCGCAGACAGACACAGGTAGTAGGCCTAAAATAAAAAATTAGGCTAAATGCAGTTCAAAATTTGACACAGGAGTACACAGGCGGCATAGCTTTGTTCAGTGGAGAACAACTGTAAGGAGTGGCGCAGACAGACACAAGTAGTGGGCCTAAAATAAAAAAGTAGGCTAAATGCAGTTCAAAATTTGTTACAGGAGTACACAGGCGGCATAGCTTTGTTCAGTGGAGGACAACTGTAAGGAGTGGCGCAGACAGACACAAGTAGTAGGCCTAAAATAAAAAAGTAGGCTAAATGCAGTTCAAAATTTGTTACAGGAGTACACAGGCGGCATAGCTTTGTTCAGTGGAGGACAACTGTAAGGACTGGCTGACACAGTTACTAGGCCCAAATAAGTAAGTAGGCTAAATGCAGTTCAAAATTTGCAACAGGAGTATACAGGCGGCATAGCTTTGTTCAGTGGACGACAACCGTAAGGACTGGCTGACACAGTTACTAGGCCCAAATAAGTAAGTAGGCTAAATGCAGTTCAAAATTTGTAACAGGAGTAGACAGGCAGCATAGCTTTGTTCAGTGGAGGACAACTGTAAGGAGTGGCGCAGACAGACACAGTAGTAGGCCTAAAATAAAAAAGTAGGCTAAATGCAGTTCAAAATTTGACACAGGAGTACACAGGCGGCATAGCTTTGTTCAGTGGAGGACAACTGTAAGGACTGGCTGACACAGTTACTAGGCCCAAATAAGTAAGTAGGCTAAATGCAGTTCAAAATTTGCAACAGGAGTACACAGGCGGCATAGCTTTGTTCATTGGAGGACAACTGTAAGGACTGGCTGACACAGTTACAAGGCCCAAATAAGTAAGTAGGCTAAATGCAGTTCAAAATTTGTAACAGGAGTAGACAGGCAGCATAGCTTTGTTCAGTGGAGGACAACTGTAAGGAGTGGCGCAGACAGACACATGTAGTAGGCCTAAAATAAAAAAGTAGGCTAAATGCAGTTCAAAATTTGACACAGGAGTACACAGGCGGCATAGCTTTGTTCAGTGGAGAACAACTGTAAGGAGTGGCGCAGACAGACACAAGTAGTGGGCCTAAAATAAAAAAGTAATCTAAATGCAGTTCAAAATTTGTTACAGGAGTACACAGGCGGCATAGCTTTGTTCAGTGGAGGACAACTGTAAGGAGTGGCGCAGACAGACACAAGTAGTAGGCCCAAAATAAAAAAGTAGGCTAAATGCAGTTCAAAATTTGTTACAGGAGTACACAGGCGGCATAGCTTTGTTCAGTGGAGGACAACTGTAAGGACTGGCTGACACAGTTACTAGGCCCAAATAAGTAAGTAGGCTAAATGCAGTTCAAAATTTGCAACAGGAGTATACAGGCGGCATAGCTTTGTTCAGTGGAGGACAACTGTAAGCACTGGCTGACACAGTTACTAGGCCCAAATAAGTAAGTAGGCTAAATGCAGTTCAAAATTTGTAACAGGAGTACACAGGCGGCATAGCTTTGTTCAGTGGAGGACAACTGTAACGAGTGGCGCAGACAGACACAGGTAGTAGGCCTGAAATAAAAAAGTAGGCTAAATGCAGTTCAAAATTTGTAACAGGAGTACACAGGCGGCATAGCTTTGTTCAGTGGACGACAACCGTAAGGACTGGCTGACACAGTTACTAGGCCCAAATAAGTAAGTAGGCTAAATGCAGTTCAAAATTTGTAACAGGAGTAGACAGGCAGCATAGCTTTGTTCAGTGGAGGACAACTGTAAGGAGTGGCGCAGACAGACACAGTAGTAGGCCTAAAATAAACAAGTAGGCTAAATGCAGTTCAAAATTTGACACAGGAGTACACAGGCGGCATAGCTTTGTTCAGTGGAGGACAACTGTAAGGACTGGCTGACACAGTTACTAGGCCCAAATAAGTAAGTAGGCTAAATGCAGTTCAAAATTTGCAACAGGAGTACACAGGCGGCATAGCTTTGTTCATTGGAGGACAACTGTAAGGACTGGCTGACACCGTTACAAGGCCCAAATAAGTAAGTAGGCTAAATGCAGTTCAAAATTTGTAACAGGAGTAGACAGGCAGCATAGCTTTGTTCAGTGGAGGACAACTGTAATGAATGGCGCAGACAGACACAGGTAGTAGGCCTAAAATAAAAAAGTAGGCTAAATGCAGTTCAAAATTTGACACAGGAGTACACAGGCGGCATAGCTTTGTTCAGTGGAGAACAACTGTAAGGAGTGGCGCAGACAGACACAAGTAGTGGGCCTAAAACAAAAAAGTAGGCTAAATGCAGTTCAAAATTTGTTACAGGAGTACACAGGCGGCATAGCTTTGTTCAGTGGAGGACAACTGTAAGGAGTGGCGCAGACAGACACAAGTAGTAGGCCTAAAATAAAAAAGTAGGCTAAATGCAGTTCAAAATTTGTTACAGGAGTACACAGGCGGCATAGCTTTGTTCAGTGGAGGACAACTGTAAGGACTGGCTGACACAGTTACTAGGCCCAAATAAGTAAGTAGGCTAAATGCAGTTCAAAATTTGCAACAGGAGTACACAGGCGGCATAGCTTTGTTCAGTGGAGGACAACCGTAAGGCCGGGCTGACACAGTTACTAGGCCCAAATAAGTAAGTAGGCTAAATGCAGTTCAAAATTTGTAACAGGAGTAGACAGGCAGCATAGCTTTGTTCAGTGGAGGACAACTGTAAGGAGTGGCGCAGACAGACACAGGTTGTAGGCCTAAAATAAAAAAGTAGGCTAAATGCAGTTCAAAATTTGACACAGGAGTACACAGGCGGCATAGCTTTGTTCAGTGGAGAACAACTGTAAGGAGTGGCGCAGACAGACACAGTTAGTAGGCCTAAAATAAAAAAGTTTTCTAAATGCAGTTCAAAATTTGTAACAGGAGTACACAGGCGGCATAGCTTTGTTCTGTGGAGGACAACTGTAAGGACTGGCTGACACAGTTACTAGGCCCAAATAAGTAAGTAGGCTAAATGCAGTTCAAAATTTGTAACATGAGTACACAGGCGGCATAGCTTTGTTCAGTGGAGGACAACTGTAACGAGTGGCGCAGACAGACACAGGTAGTAGGCCTGAAATAAAAAAGTAGGCTAAATGCAGTTCAAAATTTGTAACAGAGAAATAAAAAAGTAGGCTAAATGCAGTTCAAAATTTGTAACAGGAGTACACAGGCGGCATAGCTTTGTTCAGTGGAGGACAACTGTAAGGAGTGGCGCAGACAGACACAGGTAGTAGGCCTAAAATAAAAAAGTAGGCTAAATGCAGTTCAAAATTTGACACAGGAGTACACAGGCGGCATAGCTTTGTTCAGTGGAGAACAACTGTAAGGAGTGGCGCAGACAGACACAAGTAGTGGGCCTAAAATAAAAAAGTAGGCTAGATGCAGTTCAAAATTTGTTACAGGAGTACACAGGCGGCATAGCTTTGTTCAGTGGAGAACAACTGTAAGGAGTGGCGCAGACAGACACAAGTAGTAGGCCTAAAATAAAAAAGTAGGCTAAATGCAGTTCAAAATTTGTTACAGGAGTACACAGGCGGCATAGCTTTGTTCAGTGGAGGACAACTGTAAGGACTGGCTGACACAGTTACTAGGCCCAAATAAGTAAGTAGGCTAAATGCAGTTCAAAATTTGCAACATGAGTATACAGGCGGCATAGCTTTGTTCAGTGGAGGACAACTGTAAGGACTGGCTGACACAGTTACTAGGCCCAAATAAGTAAGTAGGCTAAATGCAGTTCAAAATTTGTAACAGAAGTACACAGGCGGCATAGCTTTGTTCAGTGGAGTACAACTGTAACAAGTGGCGCAGACAGACACAGGTAGTAGTCCTGAAAAAAAAAAGTAGGCTAAATGCAGTTCAAAATTTGTAACAGGAGTACACAGGCGGCATAGCTTTGTTCAGTGGAGGACAACCGTAAGGACTGGCTGACACAGTTACTAGGCCCAAATAAGTAAGTAGGCTAAATGCAGTTCAAAATTTGTAACAGGAGTACACAGGCGGCATAGCTTTGTTCAGTGGAGGACAACTGTAACGAGTGGCGCAGACAGACACAGGTAGTAGGCCTGAAATAAAAAAGTAGGCTAAATGCAGTTCAAAATTTGTAACAGGAGTACACAGGCGGCATAGCTTTGTTCAGTGGAGGACAACCGTATGGACGGGCTGACACAGTTACTAGTCCCAAATAAGTAAGTAGGCTAAATTCAGTACAAAATTTGTAAAAGGAGTAGACAGGCAGCATAGCTTTGTTCAGTGGAGGACAACTGTAAGGAGTGGCGCAGACAGAAACAGGTTGTAGGCCTAAAAAAAAAAAGTAGGCTAAATGCAGTGCAAAATTTGACACAGGAGTACACAGGCCGCATAGCTTTGTTCAGTGGAGAACAACTGTAAGGAGTGGCGCAGACAGACACAGTTAGTAGGCCTAAAATAAAAAAGTTTGCTAAATGCAGTTCAAAATTTGTAACAGGAGTACACAGGCGGCATAGCTTTGTTCTGTGGAGGACAACTGTAAGGAGTGGCGCAGACAGACACAGTTACTAGGCCCAAATAAGTAAGTAGGCTAAATGCAGTTCAAAATTTGTAACAGGAGTACACAGGCGGCATAGCTTTGTTCAGTGGGGGACAACTGTAACGAGTGGCGCAGACAGACACAGGTAGTAGGCCTGAAATAAAAAAGTAGGCTAAATGCAGTTCAAAATTTGACACAGGAGTACACAGGCGGCATAGCTTTGTTCAGTGGAGGACAACTGTAAGGACTGGCTGACACAGTTACTAGGCCCAAATAAGTAAGTAGGCTAAATGCAGTTCAAAATTTGTAACAGGAGTAGACAGGCAGCATAGCTTTGTTCAGTGGAGGACAACTGTAAGGAGTGGCGCAGACAGACACAGTAGTAGGCCTAAAATAAAAAAGTAGGCTAAATGCAGTTCAAAATTTGACACAGGAGTACACAGGCGGCATAGCTTTGTTCAGTGGAGGACAACTGTAAGGACTGGCTGACACAGTTACTAGGCCCAAATAAGTAAGTAGGCTAAATGCAGTTCAAAACTTGCAACAGGAGTACACAGGCGGCATAGCTTTGTTCATTGGAGGACAACTGTAAGGACTGGCTGACACAGTTACAAGGCCCAAATAAGTAAGTAGGCTAAATGCAGTTCAAAATTTGTAACAGGAGTAGACAGACAGCATAGCTTTATTCAGTGGAGGACAACTGTAAGGAGTGGCGCAGACAGACACAGGTAGTAGGCCTAAAATAAAAAAGTAGGCTAAATGCAGTTCAAAATTTGACACAGGAGTACACAGGCGGCATAGCTTTGTTCAGTGGAGAACAACTGTAAGGAGTGGCGCAGACAGACACAAGTAGTGGGCCTAAAATAAAAAAGTAATCTAAATGCAGTTCAAAATTTGTTACAGGAGTACACAGGCGGCATAGCTTTGTTCAGTGGAGGACAACTGTAAGGAGTGGCGCAGACAGACACAAGTAGTAGGCCTAAAATAAAAAAGTAGGCTAAATGCAGTTCAAAATTTGTTACAGGAGTACACAGGCGGCATAGCTTTGTTCAGTGAAGAACAACTGTAAGGAGTGGCGCAGACAGACACAAGTAGTAGGCCTAAAATAAAAAAGTAGGCTAAATGCAGTTCAAAATTTGTTACAGGAGTACACAGGCGGCATAGCTTTGTTCAGTGGAGGACAACTGTAAGGACTGGCTGACAAAGTTACTAGGCCCAAATAAGTAAGTAGGCTAAATGCAGTTCAAAATTTGCAACAGGAGTATACAGGCGGCATAGCTTTGTTCAGTGGAGGACAACTGTAAGGACTGGCTGACACAGTTACTAGGCCCAAATAAGTAAGTAGGCTAAATGCAGTTCAAAATTTGTAACAGGAGTACACAGGCGGCATAGCTTTGTTCAGTGGAGGACAACTGTAACGAGTGGCGCAGACAGACACAAGTAGTAGGCCTGAAATAAAAAAGTAGGCTAAATGCAGTTCAAAATTTGTAACAGGAGTACACAGGCGGCATAGCTTTGTTCAGTGGAGGACAACCGTATAGACGGGCTGACACAGTTACTAGTCCCAAATAAGTAAGTAGGCTAAATGCAGTACAAAATTTGTAAAAGGAGTAGACATGCAGCATAGCTTTGTTCAGTGGAGGACAACTGTAAGGAGTGGCGCAGACAGAAACAGGTTGTAGGCCTAAAATAAAAAAGTAGGCTAAATGCAGTTCAAAATTTGACACAGGAGTACACAGGCCGCATAGCTTTGTTCAGTGGAGAACAACTGTAAGGAGTGGCGCAGACAGACACAGTTAGTAGGCCTAAAATAAAAAAGTTTGCTAAATGCAGTTCAAAATTTGTAACAGGAGTACACAGGCGGCATAGCTTTGTTCTGTGGAGGACAACTGTAAGGACTGGCTGACACAGTTACTAGGCCCAAATAAGTAAGTAGGCTAAATGCAGTTCAAAATTTGTAACAGGAGTAGACAGGCAGCATAGCTTTGTTCAGTGGAGGACAACTGTAAGGAGTGGCGCAGACAGACACAGTAGTAGGCCTAAAATAAAAAAGTAGGCTAAATGCAGTTCAAAATTTGACACAGGAGTACACAGGCGGCATAGCTTTGTTCAGTGGAGGACAACTTTAAGGACTGGCTGACACAGTTACTAGGACCAAATAAGTAAGTAGGCTAAATGCAGTTCAAAATTTGCAACAGGAGTACACAGGCGGCATAGCTTTGTTCATTGGAGGACAACTGTAAGGACTGGCTGACACAGTTACAAGGCCCAAATAAGTAAGTAGGCTAAATGCAGTTCAAAATTTGTAACAGGAGTAGACAGGCAGCATAGCTTTGTTCAGTGGAGGACAACTGTAAGGAGTGGCGCAGACAGACACAGGTAGTAGGCTCAAAATAAAAAAGTAGGCTAAATGCAGTTCAAAATTTGACACAGGAGTACACAGGCGGCATAGCTTTGTTCAGTGGAGAACAACTGTAAGGAGTGGCGCAGACAGACACAAGTAGTGGGCCTAAAATAAAAAAGTAGGCTAAATGCAGTTCAAAATTTGTTACAGGAGTACACAGGCGGCATAGCTTTGTTCAGTGGAGGACAACTGTAAGGAGTGGCGCAGACAGACACAAGTAGTAGGCCTAAAATAGAAAAGTAGGCTAAATGCAGTTCAAAATTTGTTACAGGAGTACACAGGCGGCATAGCTTTGTTCAGTGAAGAACAACTGTAAGGAGTGGCGCAGACAGACACAAGTAGTAGGCCTAAAATAAAAAAGTAGGCTAAATGCAGTTCAAAATTTGTTACAGGAGTACACAGGCGGCATAGCTTTGTTCAGTGGAGGACAACTGTAAGGACTGGCTGACACAGTTACTAGGCCCAAATAAGTAAGTAGGCTAAATGCAGTTCAAAATTTGTAACAGGAGTACACAGGCGGCATAGCTTTGTTCAGTGGAGGACAACTGTAACGAGTGGCGCAGACAGACACAAGTAGTAGGCCTGAAATAAAAAAGTAGGCTAAATGCAGTTCAAAATTTGTAACAGGAGTACACAGGCGGCATAGCTTTGTTCAGTGGAGGACAACCGTATGGACGGGCTGACACAGTTACTAGTCCCAAATAAGTAAGTAGGCTAAATGCAGTACAAAATTTGTAAAAGGAGTAGACAGGCAGCATAGCTTTGTTCAGTGGAGGACAACTGTAAGGAGTGGCGCAGACAGAAACAGGTTGTAGGCCTAAAATAAAAAAGTAGGCTAAATGCAGTTCAAAATTTGACACAGGAGTACACAGGCCGCATAGGTTTGTTCAGTGGAGAACAACTGTAAGGAGTGGCGCAGACAGACACAGATAGTAGGCCTAAAATAAAAAAGTTTGCTAAATGCAGTTCAAAATTTGTAACAGGAGTACACAGGCGGCATAGCTTTGTTCTGTGGAGGACAACTGTAAGGACTGGCTGACACAGTTACTAGGCCCAAATAAGTAAGTAGGCTAAATGCAGTTCAAAATTTGTAACAGGAGTAGACAGGCAGCATAGCTTTGTTCAGTGGAGGACAACTGTAAGGAGTGGCGCAGACAGACACAGTAGTAGGCCTAAAATAAAAAAGTAGGCTAAATGCAGTTCAAAATTTGACACAGGAGTACACAGGCGGCATAGCTTTGTTCAGTGGAGGACAACTGTAAGGACTGGCTGACACAGTTACTAGGCCCAAATAAGTAAGTAGGCTAAATGCAGTTCAAAATTTGCAACAGGAGTACACAGGCGGCATAGCTTTGTTCATTGGAGGACAACTGTAAGGACTGGCTGACACAGTTACAAGGCCCAAATAAGTAAGTAGGCTAAATGCAGTTCAAAATTTGTAACAGGAGTAGACAGGCAGCATAGCTTTGTTCAGTGGAGGACAACTGTAAGGAGTGGCGCAGACAGACACATGTAGTAGGCCTAAAATAAAAAAGTAGGCTAAATGCAGTTCAAAATTTGTTACAGGAGTACACAGGCGGCATAGCTTTGTTCAGTGGAGGACAACTGTAAGGACTGGCTGACACAGTTACTAGGCCCAAATAAGTAAGTAGGCTAAATGCAGTTCAAAATTTGTAACAGGAGTACACAGGCGGCATAGCTTTGTTCAGTGGAGGACAACTGTAACGAGTGGCGCAGACAGACACAAGTAGTAGGCCTGAAATAAAAAAGTAGGCTAAATGCAGTTCAAAATTTGTAACAGGAGTACACAGGCGGCATAGCTTTGTTCAGTGGAGGACAACCGTATGGACGGGCTGACACAGTTACTAGTCCCAAATAAGTAAGTAGGCTAAATGCAGTACAAAATTTGTAAAAGGAGTAGACAGGCAGCATAGCTTTGTTCAGTGGAGGACAACTGTAAGGAGTGGCGCAGACAGAAACAGGTTGTAGGCCTAAAATAAAAAAGTAGGCTAAATGCAGTTCAAAATTTGACACAGGAGTACACAGGCCGCATAGGTTTGTTCAGTGGAGAACAACTGTAAGGAGTGGCGCAGACAGACACAGATAGTAGGCCTAAAATAAAAAAGTTTGCTAAATGCAGTTCAAAATTTGTAACAGGAGTACACAGGCGGCATAGCTTTGTTCTGTGGAGGACAACTGTAAGGACTGGCTGACACAGTTACTAGGCCCAAATAAGTAAGTAGGCTAAATGCAGTTCAAAATTTGTAACAGGAGTAGACAGGCAGCATAGCTTTGTTCAGTGGAGGACAACTGTAAGGAGTGGCGCAGACAGACACAGTAGTAGGCCTAAAATAAAAAAGTAGGCTAAATGCAGTTCAAAATTTGACACAGGAGTACACAGGCGGCATAGCTTTGTTCAGTGGAGGACAACTGTAAGGACTGGCTGACACAGTTACTAGGCCCAAATAAGTAAGTAGGCTAAATGCAGTTCAAAATTTGCAACAGGAGTACACAGGCGGCATAGCTTTGTTCATTGGAGGACAACTGTAAGGACTGGCTGACACAGTTACAAGGCCCAAATAAGTAAGTAGGCTAAATGCAGTTCAAAATTTGTAACAGGAGTAGACAGGCAGCATAGCTTTGTTCAGTGGAGGACAACTGTAAGGAGTGGCGCAGACAGACACATGTAGTAGGCCTAAAATAAAAAAGTAGGCTAAATGCAGTTCAAAATTTGACACAGGAGTACACAGGCGGCATAGCTTTGTTCAGTGGAGAACAACTGTAAGGAGTGGCGCAGACAGACACATGTAGTGGGCCTAAAATAAAAAAGTAGGCTAAATGCAGTTCAAAATTTGTTACAGGAGTACACAGGCGGCATAGCTTTGTTCAGTGGAGGACAACTGTAAGGAGTGGCGCAGACAGACACAAGTAGTAGGCCTAAAATAAAAAAGTAGGCTAAATGCAGTTCAAAATTTGTTACAGGAGTACACAGGCGGCATAGCTTTGTTCAGTGGAGGACAACTGTAAGGACTGGCTGACACAGTTACTAGGCCCAAATAAGTAAGTAGGCTAAATGCAGTTCAAAATTTGCAACAGGAGTACACAGGCGGCATAGCTTTGTTCAGTGGAGGACAACCGTAAGGACGGGCTGACACAGTTACTGGGCCCAAATAAGTAAGTAGGCTAAATGCAGTTCAAAATTTGTAACAGGAGTAGACAGGCAGCATAGCTTTGTTCAGTGGAGGACAAATGTAAGGAGTGGCGCAGACAGACACAGGTTGTAGGCCTAAAATAAAAAAGTAGGCTAAATGCAGTTCAAAATTTGACACAGGAGTACACAGGCGGCATAGCTTTGTTCAGTGGAGAACAACTGTAAGGAGTGGCGCAGACAGACACAGTTAGTAGGCCTAAAATAAAAAAGTTTTCTAAATGCAGTTCAAAATTTGTAACAGGAGTACACAGGCGGCATAGCTTTGTTCAGTGGAGGACAACTGTAAGGACTGGCTGACACAGTTACTAGGCCCAAATAAGTAAGTAGGCTAAATGCAGTTCAAAATTTGTAACAGGAGTACACAGGCGGCATAGCTTTGTTCAGTGGAGGACAACTGTAAGGAGTGGCGCAGACAGACACAGGTAGTAGGCCTAAAATAAAAAAGTAGGCTAAATGCAGTTCAAAATTTGACACAGGAGTACACAGGCGGCATAGCTTTGTTCAGTGGAGAACAACTGTAAGGAGTGGCGCAGACAGACACAAGTAGTGGGCCTAAAATAAAAAAGTAGGCTAGATGCAGTTCAAAATTTGTTACAGGAGTACACAGGCGGCATAGCTTTGTTCAGTGGAGAACAACTGTAAGGAGTGGCGCAGACAGATACAAGTAGTAGGCCTAAAATAAAAAAGTAGGCTAAATGCAGTTCAAAATTTGTTACAGGAGTACACAGGCGGCATAGCTTTGTTCAGTGGAGGACAACTGTAAGGACTGGCTGACACAGTTACTAGGCCCAAATAAGTAAGTAGGCTAAATGCAGTTCAAAATTTGCAACAGGAGTATACAGGCGGCATAGCTTTGTTCAGTGGAGGACAACTGTAAGGACTGGCTGACACAGTTACTAGGCCCAAATAAGTAAGTAGGCAAAATGCAGTTCAAAATTTGTAACAGGAGTACACAGGCGGCATAGCTTTGTTCAGTGGAGTACAACTGTAACGAGTGGCGCAGACAGACACAGGTAGTAGTCCTGAAAAAAAAAAGTAGGCTAAATGCAGTTCAAAATTTGTAACAGGAGTACACAGGCGGCATAGCTTTGTTCAGTGGAGGACAACCGTAAGGACTGGCTGACACAGTTACTAGGCCCAAATAAGTAAGTAGGCTAAATGCAGTTCAAAATTTGTAACAGGAGCACACAGGCGGCATAGCTTTGTTCAGTGGAGGACAACTGTAACGAGTGGCGCAGACAGACACAGGTAGTAGGCCTGAAATAAAAAAGTAGGCTAAATGCAGTTCAAAATTTGTAACAGGAGTACACAGGCGGCATAGCTTTGTTCAGTGGAGGACAACCGTATGGACGGGCTGACACAGTTACTAGTCCCAAATAAGTAAGTAGGCTAAATGCAGTACAAAATTTGTAAAAGGAGTAGACAGGCAGCATAGCTTTGTTCAGTGGAGGACAACTGTAAGGAGTGGCGCAGACAGAAACAGGTTGTAGGCCTAAAAAAACAAAGTAGGCTAAATGCAGTTCAAAATTTGACACAGGAGTACACAGGCCGCATAGCTTTGTTCAGTGGATAACAACTGTAAGGAGTGGCGCAGACAGACACAGTTAGTAGGCCTAAAATAAAAAAGTTTGCTAAATGCAGTTCAAAATTTGTAACAGGAGTACACAGGCGGCATAGCTTTGTTCTGTGGAGGACAACTGTAAGGACTGGCTGACACAGTTACTAGGCCCAAATAAGTAAGTAGGCTAAATGCAGTTCAAAATTTGTAACAGGAGTACACAGGCGGCATAGCTTTGTTCAGTGGAGGACAACTGTAACGAGTGGCGCAGACAGACACAGGTAGTAGGCCTGAAATAAAAAAGTAGGCTAAATGCAGTTCAAAATTTGTAACAGGAGTACACAGGCGGCATAGCTTTGTTCAGTGGACGACAACCGTAAGGACTGGCTGACACAGTTACTAGGCCCAAATAAGTAAGTAGTCTGAATGCAGTTCAAAATTTGTAACAGGAGTAGACAGGCAGCATAGCTTTGTTCAGTGGAGGACAACTGTAAGGAGTGGCGCAGACAGACACAGTAGTAGGCCTAAAATAAAAAAGTAGGCTAAATGCAGTTCAAAATTTGACACAGGAGTACACAGGCGGCATAGCTTTGTTCAGTGGAGGACAACTGTAAGGACTGGCTGACACAGTTACTAGGCCCAAATAAGTAAGTAGGCTAAATGCAGTTCAAAATTTGCAACAGGAGTACACAGGCGGCATAGCTTTATTCATTGGAGGACAACTGTAAGGACTGGCTGACACAGTTACAAGGCCCAAATAAGTAAGTAGGCTAAATGCAGTTCAAAATTTGTAACAGGAGTAGGCAGACAGCATAGCTTTGTTCAGTGGAGGACAACTGTAAGGAGTGGCGCAGACAGACACAGGTAGTAGGCCTAAAATAAAAAAGTAGGCTAAATGCAGTTCAAAATTTGTTACAGGAGTACACAGGCGGCATAGCTTTGTTCAGTGGAGGACAACCGTAAGGACTGGCTGACACAGTTACTAGGCCCAAATAAGTAAGTAGGCTAAATGCAGTTCAAAATTTGTAACAGGAGTACACAGGCGGCATAGCTTTGTTCAGTGGAGGACAACTGTAACGAGTGGCGCAGACAGACACAAGTAGTAGGCCTGAAATAAAAAAGTAGGCTAAATGCAGTTCAAAATTTGTAACAGGAGTACACAGGCGGCATAGCTTTGTTCAGTGGAGGACAACCGTATGGACGGGCTGACACAGTTACTAGTCCCAAATAAGTAAGTAGGCTAAATGCAGTACAAAATTTGTAAAAGGAGTAGACAGGCAGCATAGCTTTGTTCAGTGGAGGACAACTGTAAGGAGTGGCGCAGACAGAAACAGGTTGTAGGCCTAAAATAAAAAAGTAGGCTAAATGCAGTTCAAAATTTGACACAGGAGTACACAGGCCGCATAGGTTTGTTCAGTGGAGAACAACTGTAAGGAGTGGCGCAGACAGACACAGATAGTAGGCCTAAAATAAAAAAGTTTGCTAAATGCAGTTCAAAATTTGTAACAGGAGTACACAGGCGGCATAGCTTTGTTCTGTGGAGGACAACTGTAAGGACTGGCTGACACAGTTACTAGGCCCAAATAAGTAAGTAGGCTAAATGCAGTTCAAAATTTGTAACAGGAGTAGACAGGCAGCATAGCTTTGTTCAGTGGAGGACAACTGTAAGGAGTGGCGCAGACAGACACAGTAGTAGGCCTAAAATAAAAAAGTAGGCTAAATGCAGTTCAAAATTTGACACAGGAGTACACAGGCGGCATAGCTTTGTTCAGTGGAGGACAACTGTAAGGACTGGCTGACACAGTTACTAGGCCCAAATAAGTAAGTAGGCTAAATGCAGTTCAAAATTTGCAACAGGAGTACACAGGCGGCATAGCTTTGTTCATTGGAGGACAACTGTAAGGACTGGCTGACACAGTTACAAGGCCCAAATAAGTAAGTAGGCTAAATGCAGTTCAAAATTTGTAACAGGAGTAGACAGGCAGCATAGCTTTGTTCAGTGGAGGACAACTGTAAGGAGTGGCGCAGACAGACACATGTAGTAGGCCTAAAATAAAAAAGTAGGCTAAATGCAGTTCAAAATTTGACACAGGAGTACACAGGCGGCATAGCTTTGTTCAGTGGAGAAGAACTGTAAGGAGTGGCGCAGACAGACACATGTAGTGGGCCTAAAATAAAAAAGTAGGCTAAATGCAGTTCAAAATTTGTTACAGGAGTACACAGGCGGCATAGCTTTGTTCAGTGGAGGACAACTGTAAGGAGTGGCGCAGACAGACACAAGTAGTAGGCCTAAAATAAAAAAGTAGGCTAAATGCAGTTCAAAATTTGTTACAGGAGTACACAGGCGGCATAGCTTTGTTCAGTGGAGGACAACTGTAAGGACTGGCTGACACAGTTACTAGGCCCAAATAAGTAAGTAGGCTAAATGCAGTTCAAAATTTGCAACAGGAGTACACAGGCGGCATAGCTTTGTTCAGTGGAGGACAACCGTAAGGACGGGCTGACACAGTTACTGGGCCCAAATAAGTAAGTAGGCTAAATGCAGTTCAAAATTTGTAACAGGAGTAGACAGGCAGCATAGCTTTGTTCAGTGGAGGACAAATGTAAGGAGTGGCGCAGACAGACACAGGTTGTAGGCCTAAAATAAAAAAGTAGGCTAAATGCAGTTCAAAATTTGACACAGGAGTACACAGGCGGCATAGCTTTGTTCAGTGGAGAACAACTGTAAGGAGTGGCGCAGACAGACACAGTTAGTAGGCCTAAAATAAAAAAGTTTTCTAAATGCAGTTCAAAATTTGTAACAGGAGTACACAGGCGGCATAGCTTTGTTCTGTGGAGGACAACTGTAAGGACTGGCTGACACAGTTACTAGGCCCAAATAAGTAAGTAGGCTAAATGCAGTTCAAAATTTGTAACAGGAGTACACAGGCGGCATAGCTTTGTTCAGTGGAGGACAACTGTAAGGAGTGGCGCAGACAGACACAGGTAGTAGGCCTAAAATAAAAAAGTAGGCTAAATGCAGTTCAAAATTTGACACAGGAGTACACAGGCGGCATAGCTTTGTTCAGTGGAGAACAACTGTAAGGAGTGGCGCAGACAGACACAAGTAGTGGGCCTAAAATAAAAAAGTAGGCTAGATGCAGTTCAAAATTTGTTACAGGAGTACACAGGCGGCATAGCTTTGTTCAGTGGAGAACAACTGTAAGGAGTGGCGCAGACAGATACAAGTAGTAGGCCTAAAATAAAAAAGTAGGCTAAATGCAGTTCAAAATTTGTTACAGGAGTACACAGGCGGCATAGCTTTGTTCAGTGGAGGACAACTGTAAGGACTGGCTGACACAGTTACTAGGCCCAAATAAGTAAGTAGGCTAAATGCAGTTCAAAATTTGCAACAGGAGTATACAGGCGGCATAGCTTTGTTCAGTGGAGGACAACTGTAAGGACTGGCTGACACAGTTACTAGGCCCAAATAAGTAAGTAGGCAAAATGCAGTTCAAAATTTGTAACAGGAGTACACAGGCGGCATAGCTTTGTTCAGTGGAGTACAACTGTAACGAGTGGCGCAGACAGACACAGGTAGTAGTCCTGAAAAAAAAAAGTAGGCTAAATGCAGTTCAAAATTTGTAACAGGAGTACACAGGCGGCATAGCTTTGTTCAGTGGAGGACAACCGTAAGGACTGGCTGACACAGTTACTAGGCCCAAATAAGTAAGTAGGCTAAATGCAGTTCAAAATTTGTAACAGGAGCACACAGGCGGCATAGCTTTGTTCAGTGGAGGACAACTGTAACGAGTGGCGCAGACAGACACAGGTAGTAGGCCTGAAATAAAAAAGTAGGCTAAATGCAGTTCAAAATTTGTAACAGGAGTACACAGGCGGCATAGCTTTGTTCAGTGGAGGACAACCGTATGGACGGGCTGACACAGTTACTAGTCCCAAATAAGTAAGTAGGCTAAATGCAGTACAAAATTTGTAAAAGGAGTAGACAGGCAGCATAGCTTTGTTCAGTGGAGGACAACTGTAAGGAGTGGCGCAGACAGAAACAGGTTGTAGGCCTAAAAAAACAAAGTAGGCTAAATGCAGTTCAAAATTTGACACAGGAGTACACAGGCCGCATAGCTTTGTTCAGTGGATAACAACTGTAAGGAGTGGCGCAGACAGACACAGTTAGTAGGCCTAAAATAAAAAAGTTTGCTAAATGCAGTTCAAAATTTGTAACAGGAGTACACAGGCGGCATAGCTTTGTTCTGTGGAGGACAACTGTAAGGACTGGCTGACACAGTTACTAGGCCCAAATAAGTAAGTAGGCTAAATGCAGTTCAAAATTTGTAACAGGAGTATACAGGCGGCATAGCTTTGTTCAGTGGAGGACAACTGTAACGAGTGGCGCAGACAGACACAGGTAGTAGGCCTGAAATAAAAAAGTAGGCTAAATGCAGTTCAAAATTTGTAACAGGAGTACACAGGCGGCATAGCTTTGTTCAGTGGAGGACAACCGTATGGACGGGCTGACACAGTTACTAGTCCCAAATAAGTAAGTAGGCTAAATGCAGTACAAAATTTGTAAAAGGAGTAGACAGGCAGCATAGCTTTGTTCAGTGGAGGACAACTGTAAGGAGTGGCGCAGACAGAAACAGGTTGTAGGCCTAAAAAAACAAAGTAGGCTAAATGCAGTTCAAAATTTGACACAGGAGTACACAGGCGGCATAGCTTTGTTCAGTGGAGAACAACTGTAAGGAGTGGCGCAGACAGATACAAGTAGTAGGCCTAAAATAAAAAAGTAGGCTAAATGCAGTTCAAAATTTGTTACAGGAGTACACAGGCGGCATAGCTTTGTTCAGTGGAGGACAACTGTAAGGACTGGCTGACACAGTTACTAGGCCCAAATAAGTAAGTAGGCTAAATGCAGTTCAAAATTTGCAACAGGAGTATACAGGCGGCATAGCTTTGTTCAGTGGAGGACAACTGTAAGGACTGGCTGACACAGTTACTAGGCCCAAATAAGTAAGTAGGCAAAATGCAGTTCAAAATTTGTAACAGGAGTACACAGGCGGCATAGCTTTGTTCAGTGGAGTACAACTGTAACGAGTGGCGCAGACAGACACAGGTAGTAGTCCTGAAAAAAAAAAGTAGGCTAAATGCAGTTCAAAATTTGTAACAGGAGTACACAGGCGGCATAGCTTTGTTCAGTGGAGGACAACCGTAAGGACTGGCTGACACAGTTACTAGGCCCAAATAAGTAAGTAGGCTAAATGCAGTTCAAAATTTGTAACAGGAGCACACAGGCGGCATAGCTTTGTTCAGTGGAGGACAACTGTAACGAGTGGCGCAGACAGACACAGGTAGTAGGCCTGAAATAAAAAAGTAGGCTAAATGCAGTTCAAAATTTGTAACAGGAGTACACAGGCGGCATAGCTTTGTTCAGTGGAGGACAACCGTATGGACGGGCTGACACAGTTACTAGTCCCAAATAAGTAAGTAGGCTAAATGCAGTACAAAATTTGTAAAAGGAGTAGACAGGCAGCATAGCTTTGTTCAGTGGAGGACAACTGTAAGGAGTGGCGCAGACAGAAACAGGTTGTAGGCCTAAAAAAACAAAGTAGGCTAAATGCAGTTCAAAATTTGACACAGGAGTACACAGGCCGCATAGCTTTGTTCAGTGGATAACAACTGTAAGGAGTGGCGCAGACAGACACAGTTAGTAGGCCTAAAATAAAAAAGTTTGCTAAATGCAGTTCAAAATTTGTAACAGGAGTGCACAGGCGGCATAGCTTTGTTCTGTGGAGGACAACTGTAAGGACTGGCTGACACAGTTACTAGGCCCAAATAAGTAAGTAGGCTAAATGCAGTTCAAAATTTGTAACAGGAGTACACAGGCGGCATAGCTTTGTTCAGTGGAGGACAACTGTAACGAGTGGCGCAGACAGACACAGGTAGTAGGCCTGAAATAAAAAAGTAGGCTAAATGCAGTTCAAAATTTGTAACAGGAGTACACAGGCGGCATAGCTTTGTTCAGTGGACGACAACCGTAAGGACTGGCTGACACAGTTACTAGGCCCAAATAAGTAAGTAGTCTGAATGCAGTTCAAAATTTGTAACAGGAGTAGACAGGCAGCATAGCTTTGTTCAGTGGAGGACAACTGTAAGGAGTGGCGCAGACAGACACAGTAGTAGGCCTAAAATAAAAAAGTAGGCTAAATGCAGTTCAAAATTTGACACAGGAGTACACAGGCGGCATAGCTTTGTTCAGTGGAGGACAACTGTAAGGACTGGCTGACACAGTTACTAGGCCCAAATAAGTAAGTAGGCTAAATGCAGTTCAAAATTTGCAACAGGAGTACACAGGCGGCATAGCTTTATTCATTGGAGGACAACTGTAAGGACTGGCTGACACAGTTACAAGGCCCAAATAAGTAAGTAGGCTAAATGCAGTTCAAAATTTGTAACAGGAGTAGGCAGACAGCATAGCTTTGTTCAGTGGAGGACAACTGTAAGGAGTGGCGCAGACAGACACAGGTAGTAGGCCTAAAATAAAAAAGTAGGCTAAATGCAGTTCAAAATTTGTTACAGGAGTACACAGGCGGCATAGCTTTGTTCAGTGGAGGACAACTGTAAGGAGTGGCGCAGACAGACACAAGTAGTAGGACTAAAATAAAAAAGTAGGCTAAATGCAGTTCAAAATTTGTTACAGGAGTACACAGGCGGCATAGCTTTGTTCAGTGGAGAACAACTGTAAGGAGTGGCGCAGACAGATACAAGTAGTAGGCCTAAAATAAAAAAGTAGGCTAAATGCAGTTCAAAATTTGTTACAGGAGTACACAGGCGGCATAGCTTTGTTCAGTGGAGGACAACTGTAAGGACTGGCTGACACAGTTACTAGGCCCAAATAAGTAAGTAGGCTAAATGCAGTTCAAAATTTGCAACAGGAGTATACAGGCGGCATAGCTTTGTTCAGTGGAGGACAACTGTAAGGACTGGCTGACACAGTTACTAGGCCCAAATAAGTAAGTAGGCTAAATGCAGTTCAAAATTTGTAATAGGAGTACACAGGCGGCATAGCTTTGTTCAGTGGAGTACAACTGTAACGAGTGGCGCAGACAGACACAGGTAGTAGTCCTGAAAAAAAAAGTAGGCTAAATGCAGTTCAAAATTTGTAACAGGAGTACACAGGCGGCATAGCTTTGTTCAGTGGAGGACAACCGTAAGGACTGGCTGACACAGTTACTAGGCCCAAATAAGTAAGTAGGCTAAATGCAGTTCAAAATTTGTAACAGGAGTACACAGGCGGCATAGCTTTGTTCAGTGGAGGACAACTGTAACGAGTGGCGCAGACAGACACAGGTAGTAGGCCTGAAATAAAAAAGTAGGCTAAATGCAGTTCAAAATTTGTAACAGGAGTACACAGGCGGCATAGCTTTGTTCAGTGGAGGACAACCGTATGGACGGGCTGACACAGTTACTAGTCCCAAATAAGTAAGTAGGCTAAATGCAGTACAAAATTTGTAAAAGGAGTAGACAGGCAGCATAGCTTTGTTCAGTGGAGGACAACTGTAAGGAGTGGCGCAGACAGAAACAGGTTGTAGGCCTAAAAAAAAAAAGTAGGCTAAATGCAGTTCAAAATTTGACACAGGAGTACACAGGCCGCATAGCTTTGTTCAGTGGAGAACAACTGTAAGGAGTGGCGCAGACAGACACAGTTAGTAGGCCTAAAATAAAAAAGTTTTCTAAATGCAGTTCAAAATTTGTAACAGGAGTACACAGGCGGCATAGCTTTGTTCTGTGGAGGACAACTGTAAGGACTGGCTGACACAGTTACTAGGCCCAAATAAGTAAGTAGGCTAAATGCAGTTCAAAATTTGTAACAGGAGTACACAGGCGGCATAGCTTTGTTCAGTGGAGGACAACTGTAACGAGTGGCGCAGACAGACACAGGTAGTAGGCCTGAAATAAAAAAGTAGGCTAAATGCAGTTCAAAATTTGTAACAGGAGTACACAGGCGGCATAGCTTTGTTCAGTGGAGGACAACTGTAAGGAGTGGCGCAGACAGACACAGGTAGTAGGCCTAAAATAAAAAAGTAGGCTAAATGCAGTTCAAAATTTGACACAGGAGTACACAGGCGGCATAGCTTTGTTCAGTGGAGAACAACTGTAAGGAGTGGCGCAGACAGACACAAGTAGTGGGCCTAAAATAAAAAAGTAGGCTAGATGCAGTTCAAAATTTGTTACAGGAGTACACAGGCGGCATAGCTTTGTTCAGTGGAGAACAACTGTAAGGAGTGGCGCAGACAGATACAAGTAGTAGGCCTAAAATAAAAAAGTAGGCTAAATGCAGTTCAAAATTTGTTACAGGAGTACACAGGCGGCATAGCTTTGTTCAGTGGAGGACAACTGTAAGGACTGGCTGACACAGTTACTAGGCCCAAATAAGTAAGTAGGCTAAATGCAGTTCAAAATTTGCAACAGGAGTATACAGGCGGCATAGCTTTGTTCAGTGGAGGACAACTGTAAGGACTGGCTGACACAGTTACTAGGCCCAAATAAGTAAGTAGGCAAAATGCAGTTCAAAATTTGTAACAGGAGTACACAGGCGGCATAGCTTTGTTCAGTGGAGTACAACTGTAAGGAGTGGCGCAGACAGACACAGGTAGTAGTCCTGAAAAAAAAAAGTAGGCTAAATGCAGTTCAAAATTTGTAACAGGAGTACACAGGCGGCATAGCTTTGTTCAGTGGAGGACAACCGTAAGGACTGGCTGACACAGTTACTAGGCCCAAATAAGTAAGTAGGCTAAATGCAGTTCAAAATTTGTAACAGGAGCACACAGGCGGCATAGCTTTGTTCAGTGGAGGACAACTGTAACGAGTGGCGCAGACAGACACAGGTAGTAGGCCTGAAATAAAAAAGTAGGCTAAATGCAGTTCAAAATTTGTAACAGGAGTACACAGGCGGCATAGCTTTGTTCAGTGGAGGACAACCGTATGGACGGGCTGACACAGTTACTAGTCCCAAATAAGTAAGTAGGCTAAATGCAGTACAAAATTTGTAAAAGGAGTAGACAGGCAGCATAGCTTTGTTCAGTGGAGGACAACTGTAAGGAGTGGCGCAGACAGAAACAGGTTGTAGGCCTAAAAAAAAAAGTAGGCTAAATGCAGTTCAAAATTTGACACAGGAGTACACAGGCCGCATAGCTTTGTTCAGTGGATAACAACTGTAAGGAGTGGCGCAGACAGACACAGTTAGTAGGCCTAAAATAAAAAGTTTGCTAAATGCAGTTCAAAATTTGTAACAGGAGTACACAGGCGGCATAGCTTTGTTCTGTGGAGGACAACTGTAAGGACTGGCTGACACAGTTACTAGGCCCAAATAAGTAAGTAGGCTAAATGCAGTTCAAAATTTGTAACAGGAGTACACAGGCGGCATAGCTTTGTTCAGTGGAGGACAACTGTAACGAGTGGCGCAGACAGACACAGGTAGTAGGCCTGAAATAAAAAAGTAGGCTAAATGCAGTTCAAAATTTGTAACAGGAGTACACAGGCGGCATAGCTTTGTTCAGTGGACGACAACCGTAAGGACTGGCTGACACAGTTACTAGGCCCAAATAAGTAAGTAGTCTGAATGCAGTTCAAAATTTGTAACAGGAGTAGACAGGCAGCATAGCTTTGTTCAGTGGAGGACAACTGTAAGGAGTGGCGCAGACAGACACAGTAGTAGGCCTAAAATAAAAAAGTAGGCTAAATGCAGTTCAAAATTTGACACAGGAGTACACAGGCGGCATAGCTTTGTTCAGTGGAGGACAACTGTAAGGACTGGCTGACACAGTTACTAGGCCCAAATAAGTAAGTAGGCTAAATGCAGTTCAAAATTTGCAACAGGAGTACACAGGCGGCATAGCTTTATTCATTGGAGGACAACTGTAAGGACTGGCTGACACAGTTACAAGGCCCAAATAAGTAAGTAGGCTAAATGCAGTTCAAAATTTGTAACAGGAGTAGGCAGACAGCATAGCTTTGTTCAGTGGAGGACAACTGTAAGGAGTGGCGCAGACAGACACAGGTAGTAGGCCTAAAATAAAAAAGTAGGCTAAATGCAGTTCAAAATTTGTTACAGGAGTACACAGGCGGCATAGCTTTGTTCAGTGGAGGACAACTGTAAGGAGTGGCGCAGACAGACACAAGTAGTAGGACTAAAATAAAAAAGTAGGCTAAATGCAGTTCAAAATTTGTTACAGGAGTACACAGGCGGCATAGCTTTGTTCAGTGGAGAACAACTGTAAGGAGTGGCGCAGACAGATACAAGTAGTAGGCCTAAAATAAAAAAGTAGGCTAAATGCAGTTCAAAATTTGTTACAGGAGTACACAGGCGGCATAGCTTTGTTCAGTGGAGGACAACTGTAAGGACTGGCTGACACAGTTACTAGGCCCAAATAAGTAAGTAGGCTAAATGCAGTTCAAAATTTGCAACAGGAGTATACAGGCGGCATAGCTTTGTTCAGTGGAGGACAACTGTAAGGACTGGCTGACACAGTTACTAGGCCCAAATAAGTAAGTAGGCTAAATGCAGTTCAAAATTTGTAATAGGAGTACACAGGCGGCATAGCTTTGTTCAGTGGAGTACAACTGTAACGAGTGGCGCAGACAGACACAGGTAGTAGTCCTGAAAAAAAAAGTAGGCTAAATGCAGTTCAAAATTTGTAACAGGAGTACACAGGCGGCATAGCTTTGTTCAGTGGAGGACAACCGTAAGGACTGGCTGACACAGTTACTAGGCCCAAATAAGTAAGCAGGCTAAATGCAGTTCAAAATTTGTAACAGGAGTACACAGGCGGCATAGCTTTGTTCAGTGGAGGACAACTGTAACGAGTGGCGCAGACAGACACAGGTAGTAGGCCTGAAATAAAAAAGTAGGCTAAATGCAGTTCAAAATTTGTAACAGGAGTACACAGGCGGCATAGCTTTGTTCAGTGGAGGACAACCGTATGGACGGGCTGACACAGTTACTAGTCCCAAATAAGTAAGTAGGCTAAATGCAGTACAAAATTTGTAAAAGGAGTAGACAGGCAGCATAGCTTTGTTCAGTGGAGGACAACTGTAAGGAGTGGCGCAGACAGAAACAGGTTGTAGGCCTAAAAAAAAAAAGTAGGCTAAATGCAGTTCAAAATTTGACACAGGAGTACACAGGCCGCATAGCTTTGTTCAGTGGAGAACAACTGTAAGGAGTGGCGCAGACAGACACAGTTAGTAGGCCTAAAATAAAAAAGTTTGCTAAATGCAGTTCAAAATTTGTAACAGGAGTACACAGGCGGCATAGCTTTGTTCTGTGGAGGACAACTGTAAGGACTGGCTGACACAGTTACTAGGCCCAAATAAGTAAGTAGGCTAAATGCAGTTCAAAATTTGTAACAGGAGTACACAGGCGGCATAGCTTTGTTCAGTGGAGGACAACTGTAACGAGTGGCGCAGACAGACACAGGTAGTAGGCCTGAAATAAAAAAGTAGGCTAAATGCAGTTCAAAATTTGTAACAGGAGTACACAGGCGGCATAGCTTTGTTCAGTGGACGACAACCGTAAGGACTGGCTGACACAGTTACTAGGCCCAAATAAGTAAGTAGGCTAAATGCAGTTCAAAAATTGTAACAGGAGTAGACAGGCAGCATAGCTTTGTTCAGTGGAGGACAACTGTAAGGAGTGGCGCAGACAGACACAGTAGTAGGCCTAAAATAAAAAAGTAGGCTAAATGCAGTTCAAAATTTGACACAGGAGTACACAGGCGGCATAGCTTTGTTCAGTGGAGGACAACTGTAAGGACTGGCTGACACAGTTACTAGGCCCAAATAAGTAAGTAGGCTAAATGCAGTTCAAAATTTGCAACAGGAGTACACAGGCGGCATAGCTTTGTTCATTGGAGGACAACTGTAAGGACTGGCTGACACAGTTACAAGGCCCAAATAAGTAAGTAGGCTAAATGCAGTTCAAAATTTGTAACAGGAGTAGACAGACAGCATAGCTTTGTTCAGTGGAGGACAACTGTAAGGAGTGGCGCAGACAGACACAGGTAGTAGGCCTAAAATAAAAAAGTAGGCTAAATGCAGTTCAAAATTTGTTACAGGAGTACACAGGCGGCATAGCTTTGTTCAGTGGAGGACAACTGTAAGGAGTGGCGCAGACAGACACAAGTAGTAGGCCTAAAATAAAAAAGTAGGCTAAATGCAGTTCAAAATTTGTTACAGGAGTACACAGGCGGCATAGCTTTGTTCAGTGGAGAACAACTGTAAGGAGTGGCACAGACAGACACAAGTAGTAGGCCTAAAATAAAAAAGTAGGCTAAATGCAGTTCAAAATTTGTTACAGGAGTACACAGGCGGCATAGCTTTGTTCAGTGGAGGACAACTGTAAGGACTGGCTGACACAGTTCCTAGGCCCAAATAAGTAAGTAGGCTAAATGCAGTTCAAAATTTGCAACAGGAGTATACAGGCGGCATAGCTTTGTTCAGTGGAGGACAACTGTAAGGACTGGCTGACACAGTTACTAGGCCCAAATAAGTAAGTAGGCTAAATGCAGTTCAAAATTTGTAACAGGAGTACACAGGCGGCATAGCTTTGTTCAGTGGAGGACAACTGTAACGAGTGGCGCAGACAGACACATGTAGTAGGCCTGAAATAAAAAAGTAGGCTAAATGCAGTTCAAAATTTGTAACAGGAGTACACAGGCGGCATAGCTTTGTTCAGTGGAGGACAACCGTATGGACGGGCTGACACAGTTACTAGTCCCAAATAAGTAAGTAGGCTAAATGCAGTACAAATTTTGTAAAAGGAGTAGACAGGCAGCATAGCTTTGTTCAGTGGAGGACAACTGTAAGGAGTGGCGCAGACAGAAACAGGTTGTAGGCCTAAAATAAAAAAGTAGGCTAAATGCAGTTCAAAATTTGACACAGGAGTACACAGGCCGCATAGCTTTGTTCAGTGGAGAACAACTGTAAGGAGTGGCGCAGACAGACACAGTTAGTAGGCCTAAAATAAAAAAGTTTGCTAAATGCAGTTCAAAATTTGTAACAGGAGTACACAGGCGGCATAGCTTTGTTCTGTGGAGGACAACTGTAAGGACTGGCTGACACAGTTACTAGGCCCAAATAAGTAAGTAGGCTAAATGCAGTTCAAAATTTGTAACAGGAGTACACAGGCGGCATAGCTTTGTTCAGTGGAGGACAACTGTAACGAGTGGCGCAGACAGACACACGTAGTAGGCCTGAAATAAAAAAGTAGGCTAAATGCAGTTCAAAATTTGTAACAGGAGTACACAGGCGGCATAGCTTTGTTCAGTGGACGACAACCGTAAGGACTGGCTGACACAGTTACTAGGCCCAAATAAGTAAGTAGGCTAAATGCAGTTCAAAATTTGTAACAGGAGTAGACAGGCAGCATAGCTTTGTTCAGTGGAGGACAAC
This sequence comes from Ranitomeya variabilis, assembly GCF_051348905.1. Lineage (NCBI taxonomy): Eukaryota > Metazoa > Chordata > Amphibia > Anura > Dendrobatidae > Ranitomeya > Ranitomeya variabilis. Next base: position 315,164,951 of record NC_135235.1, read on the forward strand.
TGTAAGGAGTGGCGCAGACAGACACAGTAGTAGGCCTAAAAAAAAAAGTAGGCTAAATGCAGTTCAAAATTTGACACAGGAGTACACAGGCGGCATAGCTTTGTTCAGTGGAGGACAACTGTAAGGACTGGCTGGCACAGTTACTAGGCCCAAATAAGTAAGTAGGCTTAATGCAGTTAAAAATTTGCAACAGGAGTACACAGGCGGCATAGCTTTGTTCATTGGAGGACAACTGTAAGGACTGGCTGACACAGTTACTATTCCCAAATAAGTAAGTAGGCTAAATGCAGTTCAAAATTTGTAACAGGAGTAGACAGGCAGCATAGCTTTGTTCAGTGGAGGACAACTGTAAGGAGTGGCGCAGACAGACACAGTAGTAGGCCTAAAATAAAAAAGTAGGCTAAATGCAGTTCAAAATTTGACACAGGAGTACACAGGCGGCATAGCTTTGTTCAGTGGAGGACAACTGTAAGGACTGGCTGACACAGTTACTAGGCCCAAATAAGTAAGTAGGCTAAATGCAGTTCAAAATTTGCAACAGGAGTACACAGGCGGCATAGCTTTGTTCATTGGAGGACAACTGTAAGGACTGGCTGACACAGTTACTAGGCCCAAATAAGTAAGTAGGCTAAATGCAGTTCAAAATTTGCAACAGGAGTACACAGGCGGCATAGCTTTGTTCAGTGGAGGACAACCGTAAGGACGGGCTGACACAGTTACTAGGCCCAAATAAGTAAGTAGGCTAAATGCAGTTCAAAATTTGTAACAGGAGTAGACAGGCAGCATAGCTTTGTTCAGTGGAGGACAACTGTAAGGAGTGGCGCAGACAGACACAGGTTGTAGGCCTAAAATAAAAAAGTAGGCTAAATGCAGTTCAAAATTTGACACAGGAGTACACAGGCGGCATAGCTTTGTTCAGTGGAGAACAACTGTAAGGAGTGGCGCAGACAGACACAGTTAGTAGGCCTAAAATAAAAAAGTTTGCTAAATGCAGTTCAAAATTTGTAACAGGAGTACACAGGCGGCATAGCTTTGTTCTGTGGAGGACAACTGTAAGGACTGGCTGACACAGTTACTAGGCCCAAATAAGTAAGTAGGCTAAATGCAGTTCAAAATTTGTAACAGGAGTACACAGGCGGCATAGCTTTGTTCAGTGGAGGACAACTGTAACGAGTGGCGCAGACAGACACAGGTAGTAGGCCTGAAATAAAAAAGTAGGCTAAATGCAGTTCAAAATTTGTAACAGGAGTACACAGGCGGCATAGCTTTGTTCAGTGGAGTACAACTGTAACGAGTGGCGCAGACAGACACAGGTAGTAGTCCTGAAAAAAAAAAGTAGGCTAAATGCAGTTCAAAATTTGTAACAGGAGTACACAGGCGGCATAGCTTTGTTCAGTGGAGGACAACCGTAAGGACTGGCTGACACAGTTACTAGGCCCAAATAAGTAAGTAGGCTAAATGCAGTTCAAAATTTGTAACAGGAGTACACAGGCGGCATAGCTTTGTTCAGTGGAGGACAACCGTAAGGACTGGCTGACACAGTTACTAGGCCCAAATAAGTAAGTAGGCTAAATGCAGTTCAAAATTTGTAACAGGAGTACACAGGCGGCATAGCTTTGTTCAGTGGAGGACAACTGTAACGAGTGGCGCAGACAGACACAGGTAGTAGGCCTGAAATAAAAAAGTAGGCTAAATGCAGTTCAAAATTTGTAACAGGAGTACACAGGCGGCATAGCTTTGTTCAGTGGAGGACAACCGTAAGGACTGGCTGACACAGTTACTAGGCCCAAATAAGTAAGTAGGCTAAATGCAGTTCAAAATTTGTAACAGGAGTAGACTGGCAGCATAGCTTTGTTCAGTGGAGTACAACTGTAACGAGTGGCGCAGACAGACACAGGTAGTAGTCCTGAAAAAAAAAAGTAGGCTAAATGCAGTTCAAAATTTGTAACAGGAGTACACAGGCGGCATAGCTTTGTTCAGTGGAGGACAACCGTAAGGACTGGCTGACACAGTTACTAGGCCCAAATAAGTAAGTAGGCTAAATGCAGTTCAAAATTTGTAACAGGAGCACACAGGCGGCATAGCTTTGTTCAGTGGAGGACAACTGTAACGAGTGGCGCAGACAGACACAGGTAGTAGGCCTGAAATAAAAAAGTAGGCTAAATGCAGTTCAAAATTTGTAACAGGAGTACACAGGCGGCATAGCTTTGTTCAGTGGAGGACAACCGTATGGACGGGCTGACACAGTTACTAGTCCCAAATAAGTAAGTAGGCTAAATGCAGTACAAAATTTGTAAAAGGAGTAGACAGGCAGCATAGCTTTGTTCAGTGGAGGACAACTGTAAGGAGTGGCGCAGACAGAAACAGGTTGTAGGCCTAAAAAAAAAAGTAGGCTAAATGCAGTTCAAAATTTGACACAGGAGTACACAGGCCGCATAGCTTTGTTCAGTGGATAACAACTGTAAGGAGTGGCGCAGACAGACACAGTTAGTAGGCCTAAAATAAAAAGTTTGCTAAATGCAGTTCAAAATTTGTAACAGGAGTACACAGGCGGCATAGCTTTGTTCTGTGGAGGACAACTGTAAGGACTGGCTGACACAGTTACTAGGCCCAAATAAGTAAGTAGGCTAAATGCAGTTCAAAATTTGTAACAGGAGTACACAGGCGGCATAGCTTTGTTCAGTGGAGGACAACTGTAACGAGTGGCGCAGACAGACACAGGTAGTAGGCCTGAAATAAAAAAGTAGGCTAAATGCAGTTCAAAATTTGTAACAGGAGTACACAGGCGGCATAGCTTTGTTCAGTGGACGACAACCGTAAGGACTGGCTGACACAGTTACTAGGCCCAAATAAGTAAGTAGTCTGAATGCAGTTCAAAATTTGTAACAGGAGTAGACAGGCAGCATAGCTTTGTTCAGTGGAGGACAACTGTAAGGAGTGGCGCAGACAGACACAGTAGTAGGCCTAAAATAAAAAAGTAGGCTAAATGCAGTTCAAAATTTGACACAGGAGTACACAGGCGGCATAGCTTTGTTCAGTGGAGGACAACTGTAAGGACTGGCTGACACAGTTACTAGGCCCAAATAAGTAAGTAGGCTAAATGCAGTTCAAAATTTGCAACAGGAGTACACAGGCGGCATAGCTTTATTCATTGGAGGACAACTGTAAGGACTGGCTGACACAGTTACAAGGCCCAAATAAGTAAGTAGGCTAAATGCAGTTCAAAATTTGTAACAGGAGTAGGCAGACAGCATAGCTTTGTTCAGTGGAGGACAACTGTAAGGAGTGGCGCAGACAGACACAGGTAGTAGGCCTAAAATAAAAAAGTAGGCTAAATGCAGTTCAAAATTTGTTACAGGAGTACACAGGCGGCATAGCTTTGTTCAGTGGAGGACAACTGTAAGGAGTGGCGCAGACAGACACAAGTAGTAGGACTAAAATAAAAAAGTAGGCTAAATGCAGTTCAAAATTTGTTACAGGAGTACACAGGCGGCATAGCTTTGTTCAGTGGAGAACAACTGTAAGGAGTGGCGCAGACAGATACAAGTAGTAGGCCTAAAATAAAAAAGTAGGCTAAATGCAGTTCAAAATTTGTTACAGGAGTACACAGGCGGCATAGCTTTGTTCAGTGGAGGACAACTGTAAGGACTGGCTGACACAGTTACTAGGCCCAAATAAGTAAGTAGGCTAAATGCAGTTCAAAATTTGCAACAGGAGTATACAGGCGGCATAGCTTTGTTCAGTGGAGGACAACTGTAAGGACTGGCTGACACAGTTACTAGGCCCAAATAAGTAAGTAGGCTAAATGCAGTTCAAAATTTGTAATAGGAGTACACAGGCGGCATAGCTTTGTTCAGTGGAGTACAACTGTAACGAGTGGCGCAGACAGACACAGGTAGTAGTCCTGAAAAAAAAAGTAGGCTAAATGCAGTTCAAAATTTGTAACAGGAGTACACAGGCGGCATAGCTTTGTTCAGTGGAGGACAACCGTAAGGACTGGCTGACACAGTTACTAGGCCCAAATAAGTAAGCAGGCTAAATGCAGTTCAAAATTTGTAACAGGAGTACACAGGCGGCATAGCTTTGTTCAGTGGAGGACAACTGTAACGAGTGGCGCAGACAGACACAGGTAGTAGGCCTGAAATAAAAAAGTAGGCTAAATGCAGTTCAAAATTTGTAACAGGAGTACACAGGCGGCATAGCTTTGTTCAGTGGAGGACAACCGTATGGACGGGCTGACACAGTTACTAGTCCCAAATAAGTAAGTAGGCTAAATGCAGTACAAAATTTGTAAAAGGAGTAGACAGGCAGCATAGCTTTGTTCAGTGGAGGACAACTGTAAGGAGTGGCGCAGACAGAAACAGGTTGTAGGCCTAAAAAAAAAAAGTAGGCTAAATGCAGTTCAAAATTTGACACAGGAGTACACAGGCCGCATAGCTTTGTTCAGTGGAGAACAACTGTAAGGAGTGGCGCAGACAGACACAGTTAGTAGGCCTAAAATAAAAAAGTTTGCTAAATGCAGTTCAAAATTTGTAACAGGAGTACACAGGCGGCATAGCTTTGTTCTGTGGAGGACAACTGTAAGGACTGGCTGACACAGTTACTAGGCCCAAATAAGTAAGTAGGCTAAATGCAGTTCAAAATTTGTAACAGGAGTACACAGGCGGCATAGCTTTGTTCAGTGGAGGACAACTGTAACGAGTGGCGCAGACAGACACAGGTAGTAGGCCTGAAATAAAAAAGTAGGCTAAATGCAGTTCAAAATTTGTAACAGGAGTACACAGGCGGCATAGCTTTGTTCAGTGGACGACAACCGTAAGGACTGGCTGACACAGTTACTAGGCCCAAATAAGTAAGTAGGCTAAATGCAGTTCAAAAATTGTAACAGGAGTAGACAGGCAGCATAGCTTTGTTCAGTGGAGGACAACTGTAAGGAGTGGCGCAGACAGACACAGTAGTAGGCCTAAAATAAAAAAGTAGGCTAAATGCAGTTCAAAATTTGACACAGGAGTACACAGGCGGCATAGCTTTGTTCAGTGGAGGACAACTGTAAGGACTGGCTGACACAGTTACTAGGCCCAAATAAGTAAGTAGGCTAAATGCAGTTCAAAATTTGCAACAGGAGTACACAGGCGGCATAGCTTTGTTCATTGGAGGACAACTGTAAGGACTGGCTGACACAGTTACAAGGCCCAAATAAGTAAGTAGGCTAAATGCAGTTCAAAATTTGTAACAGGAGTAGACAGACAGCATAGCTTTGTTCAGTGGAGGACAACTGTAAGGAGTGGCGCAGACAGACACAGGTAGTAGGCCTAAAATAAAAAAGTAGGCTAAATGCAGTTCAAAATTTGTTACAGGAGTACACAGGCGGCATAGCTTTGTTCAGTGGAGGACAACTGTAAGGAGTGGCGCAGACAGACACAAGTAGTAGGCCTAAAATAAAAAAGTAGGCTAAATGCAGTTCAAAATTTGTTACAGGAGTACACAGGCGGCATAGCTTTGTTCAGTGGAGAACAACTGTAAGGAGTGGCGCAGACAGACACAAGTAGTAGGCCTAAAATAAAAAAGTAGGCTAAATGCAGTTCAAAATTTGTTACAGGAGTACACAGGCGGCATAGCTTTGTTCAGTGGAGGACAACTGTAAGGACTGGCTGACACAGTTCCTAGGCCCAAATAAGTAAGTAGGCTAAATGCAGTTCAAAATTTGCAACAGGAGTATACAGGCGGCATAGCTTTGTTCAGTGGAGGACAACTGTAAGGACTGGCTGACACAGTTACTAGGCCCAAATAAGTAAGTAGGCTAAATGCAGTTCAAAATTTGTAACAGGAGTACACAGGCGGCATAGCTTTGTTCAGTGGAGGACAACTGTAACGAGTGGCGCAGACAGACACAGGTAGTAGGCCTGAAATAAAAAAGTAGGCTAAATGCAGTTCAAAATTTGTAACAGGAGTACACAGGCGGCATAGCTTTGTTCAGTGGAGGACAACCGTATGGACGGGCTGACACAGTTACTAGTCCCAAATAAGTAAGTAGGCTAAATGCAGTACAAATTTTGTAAAAGGAGTAGACAGGCAGCATAGCTTTGTTCAGTGGAGGACAACTGTAAGGAGTGGCGCAGACAGAAACAGGTTGTAGGCCTAAAATAAAAAAGTAGGCTAAATGCAGTTCAAAATTTGACACAGGAGTACACAGGCCGCATAGCTTTGTTCAGTGGAGAACAACTGTAAGGAGTGGCGCAGACAGACACAGTTAGTAGGCCTAAAATAAAAAAGTTTGCTAAATGCAGTTCAAAATTTGTAACAGGAGTACACAGGCGGCATAGCTTTGTTCTGTGGAGGACAACTGTAAGGACTGGCTGACACAGTTACTAGGCCCAAATAAGTAAGTAGGCTAAATGCAGTTCAAAATTTGTAACAGGAGTACACAGGCGGCATAGCTTTGTTCAGTGGAGGACAACTGTAACGAGTGGCGCAGACAGACACACGTAGTAGGCCTGAAATAAAAAAGTAGGCTAAATGCAGTTCAAAATTTGTAACAGGAGTACACAGGCGGCATAGCTTTGTTCAGTGGACGACAACCGTAAGGACTGGCTGACACAGTTACTAGGCCCAAATAAGTAAGTAGGCTAAATGCAGTTCAAAATTTGTAACAGGAGTAGACAGGCAGCATAGCTTTGTTCAGTGGAGGACAACTGTAAGGAGTGGCGCAGACAGACACAGTAGTAGGCCTAAAAAAAAAAGTAGGCTAAATGCAGTTCAAAATTTGACACAGGAGTACACAGGCGGCATAGCTTTGTTCAGTGGAGGACAACTGTAAGGACTGGCTGGCACAGTTACTAGGCCCAAATAAGTAAGTAGGCTTAATGCAGTTAAAAATTTGCAACAGGAGTACACAGGCGGCATAGCTTTGTTCATTGGAGGACAACTGTAAGGACTGGCTGACACAGTTACTATTCCCAAATAAGTAAGTAGGCTAAATGCAGTTCAAAATTTGTAACAGGAGTAGACAGGCAGCATAGCTTTGTTCAGTGGAGGACAACTGTAAGGAGTGGCGCAGACAGACACAGTAGTAGGCCTAAAATAAAAAAGTAGGCTAAATGCAGTTCAAAATTTGACACAGGAGTACACAGGCGGCATAGCTTTGTTCAGTGGAGGACAACTGTAAGGACTGGCTGACACAGTTACTAGGCCCAAATAAGTAAGTAGGCTAAATGCAGTTCAAAATTTGCAACAGGAGTACACAGGCGGCATAGCTTTGTTCATTGGAGGACAACTGTAAGGACTGGCTGACACAGTTACTAGGCCCAAATAAGTAAGTAGGCTAAATGCAGTTCAAAATTTGCAACAGGAGTACACAGGCGGCATAGCTTTGTTCAGTGGAGGACAACCGTAAGGACGGGCTGACACAGTTACTAGGCCCAAATAAGTAAGTAGGCTAAATGCAGTTCAAAATTTGTAACAGGAGTAGACAGGCAGCATAGCTTTGTTCAGTGGAGGACAACTGTAAGGAGTGGCGCAGACAGACACAGGTTGTAGGCCTAAAATAAAAAAGTAGGCTAAATGCAGTTCAAAATTTGACACAGGAGTACACAGGCGGCATAGCTTTGTTCAGTGGAGAACAACTGTAAGGAGTGGCGCAGACAGACACAGTTAGTAGGCCTAAAATAAAAAAGTTTGCTAAATGCAGTTCAAAATTTGTAACAGGAGTACACAGGCGGCATAGCTTTGTTCTGTGGAGGACAACTGTAAGGACTGGCTGACACAGTTACTAGGCCCAAATAAGTAAGTAGGCTAAATGCAGTTCAAAATTTGTAACAGGAGTACACAGGCGGCATAGCTTTGTTCAGTGGAGGACAACTGTAACGAGTGGCGCAGACAGACACAGGTAGTAGGCCTGAAATAAAAAAGTAGGCTAAATGCAGTTCAAAATTTGTAACAGGAGTACACAGGCGGCATAGCTTTGTTCAGTGGAGTACAACTGTAACGAGTGGCGCAGACAGACACAGGTAATAGTCCTGAAAAAAAAAAGTAGGCTAAATGCAGTTCAAAATTTGTAACAGGAGTACACAGGCGGCATAGCTTTGTTCAGTGGAGGACAACCGTAAGGACTGGCTGACACAGTTACTAGGCCCAAATAAGTAAGTAGGCTAAATGCAGTTCAAAATTTGTAACAGGAGTACACAGGCGGCATAGCTTTGTTCAGTGGAGGACAACCGTAAGGACTGGCTGACACAGTTACTAGGCCCAAATAAGTAAGTAGGCTAAATGCAGTTCAAAATTTGTAACAGGAGTACACAGGCGGCATAGCTTTGTTCAGTGGAGGACAACTGTAACGAGTGGCGCAGACAGACACAGGTAGTAGGCCTGAAATAAAAAAGTAGGCTAAATGCAGTTCAAAATTTGTAACAGGAGTACACAGGCGGCATAGCTTTGTTCAGTGGAGGACAACCGTAAGGACTGGCTGACACAGTTACTAGGCCCAAATAAGTAAGTAGGCTAAATGCAGTTCAAAATTTGTAACAGGAGTAGACTGGCAGCATAGCTTTGTTCAGTGGAGTACAACTGTAACGAGTGGCGCAGACAGACACAGGTAGTAGTCCTGAAAAAAAAAGTAGGCTAAATGCAGTTCAAAATTTGTAACAGGAGTACACAGGCGGCATAGCTTTGTTCAGTGGAGGACAACCGTAAGGACTGGCTGACACAGTTACTAGGCCCAAATAAGTAAGTAGGCTAAATGCAGTTCAAAATTTGTAACAGGAGCACACAGGCGGCATAGCTTTGTTCAGTGGAGGACAACTGTAACGAGTGGCGCAGACAGACACAGGTAGTAGGCCTGAAATAAAAAAGTAGGCTAAATGCAGTTCAAAATTTGTAACAGGAGTACACAGGCGGCATAGCTTTGTTCAGTGGAGGACAACCGTATGGACGGGCTGACACAGTTACTAGTCCCAAATAAGTAAGTAGGCTAAATGCAGTACAAAATTTGTAAAAGGAGTAGACAGGCAGCATAGCTTTGTTCAGTGGAGGACAACTGTAAGGAGTGGCGCAGACAGAAACAGGTTGTAGGCCTAAAAAAAAAAGTAGGCTAAATGCAGTTCAAAATTTGACACAGGAGTACACAGGCCGCATAGCTTTGTTCAGTGGATAACAACTGTAAGGAGTGGCGCAGACAGACACAGTTAGTAGGCCTAAAATAAAAAAGTTTGCTAAATGCAGTTCAAAATTTGTAACAGGAGTACACAGGCGGCATAGCTTTGTTCTGTGGAGGACAACTGTAAGGACTGGCTGACACAGTTACTAGGCCCAAATAAGTAAGTAGGCTAAATGCAGTTCAAAATTTGTAACAGGAGTACACAGGCGGCATAGCTTTGTTCAGTGGAGGACAACTGTAACGAGTGGCGCAGACAGACACAGGTAGTAGGCCTGAAATAAAAAAGTAGGCTAAATGCAGTTCAAAATTTGTAACAGGAGTACACAGGCGGCATAGCTTTGTTCAGTGGACGACAACCGTAAGGACTGGCTGACACAGTTACTAGGCCCAAATAAGTAAGTAGTCTGAATGCAGTTCAAAATTTGTAACAGGAGTAGACAGGCAGCATAGCTTTGTTCAGTGGAGGACAACTGTAAGGAGTGGCGCAGACAGACACAGTAGTAGGCCTAAAATAAAAAAGTAGGCTAAATGCAGTTCAAAATTTGACACAGGAGTACACAGGCGGCATAGCTTTGTTCAGTGGAGGACAACTGTAAGGACTGGCTGACACAGTTACTAGGCCCAAATAAGTAAGTAGGCTAAATGCAGTTCAAAATTTGCAACAGGAGTACACAGGCGGCATAGCTTTATTCATTGGAGGACAACTGTAAGGACTGGCTGACACAGTTATAAGGCCCAAATAAGTAAGTAGGCTAAATGCAGTTCAAAATTTGTAACAGGAGTAGGCAGACAGCATAGCTTTGTTCAGTGGAGGACAACTGTAAGGAGTGGCGCAGACAGACACAGGTAGTAGGCCTAAAATAAAAAAGTAGGCTAAATGCAGTTCAAAATTTGTTACAGGAGTACACAGGCGGCATAGCTTTGTTCAGTGGAGGACAACTGTAAGGAGTGGCGCAGACAGACACAAGTAGTAGGACTAAAATAAAAAAGTAGGCTAAATGCAGTTCAAAATTTGTTACAGGAGTACACAGGCGGCATAGCTTTGTTCAGTGGAGAACAACTGTAAGGAGTGGCGCAGACAGATACAAGTAGTAGGCCTAAAATAAAAAAGTAGGCTAAATGCAGTTCAAAATTTGTTACAGGAGTACACAGGCGGCATAGCTTTGTTCAGTGGAGGACAACTGTAAGGACTGGCTGACACAGTTACTAGGCCCAAATAAGTAAGTAGGCTAAATGCAGTTCAAAATTTGCAACAGGAGTATACAGGCGGCATAGCTTTGTTCAGTGGAGGACAACTGTAAGGACTGGCTGACACAGTTACTAGGCCCAAATAAGTAAGTAGGCTAAATGCAGTTCAAAATTTGTAATAGGAGTACACAGGCAGCATAGCTTTGTTCAGTGGAGTACAACTGTAACGAGTGGCGCAGACAGACACAGGTAGTAGTCCTGAAAAAAAAAGTAGGCTAAATGCAGTTCAAAATTTGTAACAGGAGTACACAGGCGGCATAGCTTTGTTCAGTGGAGGACAACCGTAAGGACTGGCTGACACAGTTACTAGGCCCAAATAAGTAAGTAGGCTAAATGCAGTTCAAAATTTGTAACAGGAGTACACAGGCGGCATAGCTTTGTTCAGTGGAGGACAACTGTAATGAGTGGCGCAGACAGACACAGGTAGTAGGCCTGAAATAAAAAAGTAGGCTAAATGCAGTTCAAAATTTGTAACAGGAGTACACAGGCGGCATAGCTTTGTTCAGTGGAGGACAACCGTATGGACGGGCTGACACAGTTACTAGTCCCAAATAAGTAAGTAGGCTAAATGCAGTACAAAATTTGTAAAAGGAGTAGACAGGCAGCATAGCTTTGTTCAGTGGAGGACAACTGTAAGGAGTGGCGCAGACAGAAACAGGTTGTAGGCCTAAAAAAAAAAAGTAGGCTAAATGCAGTTCAAAATTTGACACAGGAGTACACAGGCCGCATAGCTTTGTTCAGTGGAGAACAACTGTAAGGAGTGGCGCAGACAGACACAGTTAGTAGGCCTAAAATAAAAAAGTTTGCTAAATGCAGTTCAAAATTTGTAACAGGAGTACACAGGCGGCATAGCTTTGTTCTGTGGAGGACAACTGTAAGGACTGGCTGACACAGTTACTAGGCCCAAATAAGTAAGTAGGCTAAATGCAGTTCAAAATTTGTAACAGGAGTACACAGGCGGCATAGCTTTGTTCAGTGGAGGACAACTGTAACGAGTGGCGCAGACAGACACAGGTAGTAGGCCTGAAATAAAAAAGTAGGCTAAATGCAGTTCAAAATTTGTAACAGGAGTACACAGGCGGCATAGCTTTGTTCAGTGGACGACAACCGTAAGGACTGGCTGACACAGTTACTAGGCCCAAATAAGTAAGTAGGCTAAATGCAGTTCAAAAATTGTAACAGGAGTAGACAGGCAGCATAGCTTTGTTCAGTGGAGGACAACTGTAAGGAGTGGCGCAGACAGACACAGTAGTAGGCCTAAAATAAAAAAGTAGGCTAAATGCAGTTCAAAATTTGACACAGGAGTACACAGGCGGCATAGCTTTGTTCAGTGGAGGACAACTGTAAGGACTGGCTGACACAGTTACTAGGCCCAAATAAGTAAGTAGGCTAAATGCAGTTCAAAATTTGCAACAGGAGTACACAGGCGGCATAGCTTTGTTCATTGGAGGACAACTGTAAGGACTGGCTGACACAGTTACAAGGCCCAAATAAGTAAGTAGGCTAAATGCAGTTCAAAATTTGTAACAGGAGTAGACAGACAGCATAGCTTTGTTCAGTGGAGGACAACTGTAAGGAGTGGCGCAGACAGACACAGGTAGTAGGCCTAAAATAAAAAAGTAGGCTAAATGCAGTTCAAAATTTGTTACAGGAGTACACAGGCGGCATAGCTTTGTTCAGTGGAGGACAACTGTAAGGAGTGGCGCAGACAGACACAAGTAGTAGGCCTAAAATAAAAAAGTAGGCTAAATGCAGTTCAAAATTTGTTACAGGAGTACACAGGCGGCATAGCTTTGTTCAGTGGAGAACAACTGTAAGGAGTGGCGCAGACAGACACAAGTAGTAGGCCTAAAATAAAAAAGTAGGCTAAATGCAGTTCAAAATTTGTTACAGGAGTACACAGGCGGCATAGCTTTGTTCAGTGGAGGACAACTGTAAGGACTGGCTGACACAGTTCCTAGGCCCAAATAAGTAAGTAGGCTAAATGCAGTTCAAAATTTGCAACAGGAGTATACAGGCGGCATAGCTTTGTTCAGTGGAGGACAACTGTAAGGACTGGCTGACACAGTTACTAGGCCCAAATAAGTAAGTAGGCTAAATGCAGTTCAAAATTTGTAACAGGAGTACACAGGCGGCATAGCTTTGTTCAGTGGAGGACAACTGTAACGAGTGGCGCAGACAGACACAGGTAGTAGGCCTGAAATAAAAAAGTAGGCTAAATGCAGTTCAAAATTTGTAACAGGAGTACACAGGCGGCATAGCTTTGTTCAGTGGAGGACAACCGTATGGACGGGCTGACACAGTTACTAGTCCCAAATAAGTAAGTAGGCTAAATGCAGTACAAATTTTGTAAAAGGAGTAGACAGGCAGCATAGCTTTGTTCAGTGGAGGACAACTGTAAGGAGTGGCGCAGACAGAAACAGGTTGTAGGCCTAAAATAAAAAAGTAGGCTAAATGCAGTTCAAAATTTGACACAGGAGTACACAGGCCGCATAGCTTTGTTCAGTGGAGAACAACTGTAAGGAGTGGCGCAGACAGACACAGTTAGTAGGCCTAAAATAAAAAAGTTTGCTAAATGCAGTTCAAAATTTGTAACAGGAGTACACAGGCGGCATAGCTTTGTTCTGTGGAGGACAACTGTAAGGACTGGCTGACACAGTTACTAGGCCCAAATAAGTAAGTAGGCTAAATGCAGTTCAAAATTTGTAACAGGAGTACACAGGCGGCATAGCTTTGTTCAGTGGAGGACAACTGTAACGAGTGGCGCAGACAGACACACGTAGTAGGCCTGAAATAAAAAAGTAGGCTAAATGCAGTTCAAAATTTGTAACAGGAGTACACAGGCGGCATAGCTTTGTTCAGTGGACGACAACCGTAAGGACTGGCTGACACAGTTACTAGGCCCAAATAAGTAAGTAGGCTAAATGCAGTTCAAAATTTGTAACAGGAGTAGACAGGCAGCATAGCTTTGTTCAGTGGAGGACAACTGTAAGGAGTGGTGCAGACAGACACAGTAGTAGGCCTAAAAAAAAAAGTAGGCTAAATGCAGTTCAAAATTTGACACAGGAGTACACAGGCGGCATAGCTTTGTTCAGTGGAGGACAACTGTAAGGACTGGCTGGCACAGTTACTAGGCCCAAATAAGTAAGTAGGCTTAATGCAGTTAAAAATTTGCAACAGGAGTACACAGGCGGCATAGCTTTGTTCATTGGAGGACAACTGTAAGGACTGGCTGACACAGTTACTATTCCCAAATAAGTAAGTAGGCTAAATGCAGTTCAAAATTTGTAACAGGAGTAGACAGGCAGCATAGCTTTGTTCAGTGGAGGACAACTGTAAGGAGTGGCGCAGACAGACACAGTAGTAGGCCTAAAATAAAAAAGTAGGCTAAATGCAGTTCAAAATTTGACACAGGAGTACACAGGCGGCATAGCTTTGTTCAGTGGAGGACAACTGTAAGGACTGGCTGACACAGTTACTAGGCCCAAATAAGTAAGTAGGCTAAATGCAGTTCAAAATTTGCAACAGGAGTACACAGGCGGCATAGCTTTGTTCATTGGAGGACAACTGTAAGGACTGGCTGACACAGTTACTAGGCCCAAATAAGTAAGTAGGCTAAATGCAGTTCAAAATTTGCAACAGGAGTACACAGGCGGCATAGCTTTGTTCAGTGGAGGACAACCGTAAGGACGGGCTGACACAGTTACTAGGCCCAAATAAGTAAGTAGGCTAAATGCAGTTCAAAATTTGTAACAGGAGTAGACAGGCAGCATAGCTTTGTTCAGTGGAGGACAACTGTAAGGAGTGGCGCAGACAGACACAGGTTGTAGGCCTAAAATAAAAAAGTAGGCTAAATGCAGTTCAAAATTTGACACAGGAGTACACTGGCGGCATAGCTTTGTTCAGTGGAGAACAACTGTAAGGAGTGGCGCAGACAGACACAGTTAGTAGGCCTAAAATAAAAAAGTTTGCTAAATGCAGTTCAAAATTTGTAACAGGAGTACACAGGCGGCATAGCTTTGTTCTGTGGAGGACAACTGTAAGGACTGGCTGACACAGTTACTAGGCCCAAATAAGTAAGTAGGCTAAATGCAGTTCAAAATTTGTAACAGGAGTACACAGGCGGCATAGCTTTGTTCAGTGGAGGACAACTGTAACGAGTGGCGCAGACAGACACAGGTAGTAGGCCTGAAATAAAAAAGTAGGCTAAATGCAGTTCAAAATTTGTAACAGGAGTACACAGGCGGCATAGCTTTGTTCAGTGGAGTACAACTGTAACGAGTGGCGCAGACAGACACAGGTAGTAGTCCTGAAAAAAAAAAGTAGGCTAAATGCAGTTCAAAATTTGACACAGGAGTACACAGGCGGCATAGCTTTGTTCAGTGGAGGACAACTGTAAGGACTGGCTGGCACAGTTACTAGGCCCAAATAAGTAAGTAGGCTTAATGCAGTTAAAAATTTGCAACAGGAGTACACAGGCGGCATAGCTTTGTTCATTGGAGGACAACTGTAAGGACTGGCTGACACAGTTACTATTCCCAAATAAGTAAGTAGGCTAAATGCAGTTCAAAATTTGTAACAGGAGTAGACAGGCAGCATAGCTTTGTTCAGTGGAGGACAACTGTAAGGAGTGGCGCAGACAGACACAGTAGTAGGCCTAAAATAAAAAAGTAGGCTAAATGCAGTTCAAAATTTGACACAGGAGTACACAGGCGGCATAGCTTTGTTCAGTGGAGGACAACTGTAAGGACTGGCTGACACAGTTACTAGGCCCAAATAAGTAAGTAGGCTAAATGCAGTTCAAAATTTGCAACAGGAGTACACAGGCGGCATAGCTTTGTTCATTGGAGGACAACTGTAAGGACTGGCTGACACAGTTACTAGGCCCAAATAAGTAAGTAGGCTAAATGCAGTTCAAAATTTGCAACAGGAGTACACAGGCGGCATAGCTTTGTTCAGTGGAGGACAACCGTAAGGACGGGCTGACACAGTTACTAGGCCCAAATAAGTAAGTAGGCTAAATGCAGTTCAAAATTTGTAACAGGAGTAGACAGGCAGCATAGCTTTGTTCAGTGGAGGACAACTGTAAGGAGTGGCGCAGACAGACACAGGTTGTAGGCCTAAAATAAAAAAGTAGGCTAAATGCAGTTCAAAATTTGACACAGGAGTACACTGGCGGCATAGCTTTGTTCAGTGGAGAACAACTGTAAGGAGTGGCGCAGACAGACACAGTTAGTAGGCCTAAAATAAAAAAGTTTGCTAAATGCAGTTCAAAATTTGTAACAGGAGTACACAGGCGGCATAGCTTTGTTCTGTGGAGGACAACTGTAAGGACTGGCTGACACAGTTACTAGGCCCAAATAAGTAAGTAGGCTAAATGCAGTTCAAAATTTGTAACAGGAGTACACAGGCGGCATAGCTTTGTTCAGTGGAGGACAACTGTAACGAGTGGCGCAGACAGACACAGGTAGTAGGCCTGAAATAAAAAAGTAGGCTAAATGCAGTTCAAAATTTGTAACAGGAGTACACAGGCGGCATAGCTTTGTTCAGTGGAGGACAACCGTAAGGACTGGCTGACACAGTTACTAGGCCCAAATAAGTAAGTAGGCTAAATGCAGTTCAAAATTTGTAACAGGAGTACACAGGCGGCATAGCTTTGTTCAGTGGAGGACAACCGTAAGGACTGGCTGACACAGTTACTAGGCCCAAATAAGTAAGTAGGCTAAATGCAGTTCAAAATTTGTAACAGGAGTACACAGGCGGCATAGCTTTGTTCAGTGGAGGACAACTGTAACGAGTGGCGCAGACAGACACAGGTAGTAGGCCTGAAATAAAAAAGTAGGCTAAATGCAGTTCAAAATTTGTAACAGGAGTACACAGGCGGCATAGCTTTGTTCAGTGGAGGACAACCGTAAGGACTGGCTGACACAGTTACTAGGCCCAAATAAGTAAGTAGGCTAAATGCAGTTCAAAATTTGTAACAGGAGTAGACTGGCAGCATAGCTTTGTTCAGTGGAGGACAACTGTAAGGAGTGGCGCAGACAGACACGTAGTAGGCCTAAAATAAAAAAGTAGGCTAAATGCAGTTCAAAATTTGACACAGGAGTACACAGGCGGCATAGCTGTGTTCAGTGGAGAACAACTGTAAGGAGTGGCGCAGACAGACACAAGTAGTGGGCCTAAAATAAAAAAGAAGGCTAGATGCAGTTCAAAATTTGTTACAGGAGTACACAGGCGGCATAGCTTTGTTCAGTGGAGAACAACTGTAAGGAGTGGTGCAGGCAGACACAAGTAGTAGGCCTAAAATAAAAAAGTAGGCTAAACGCAGTTCAAAATTTGTTACAGGAGTACATAGGCGGCATAGCTTTGTTCAGTGGAGGACAACTGTAAGGACTGGCTGACACAGTTACTAGGCCCAAATAAGTAAGTAGGCTAAATGCAGTTCAAAATTTGCAACAGGAGTATACAGGCGGCATAGCTTTGTTCAGTGGAGGACAACTGTAAGGACTGGCTGACACAGTTACTAGGCCCAAATAAGTAAGTAGGCTAAATGCAGTTCAAAATTTGTAACAGGAGTACACAGGCGGCATAGCTTTGTTCAGTGGAGGACAACTGTAATGAGTGGCGCAGACAGACACAGGTAGTAGGCCTGAAATAAAAAAGTAGGCTAAATGCAGTTCAAAATTTGTAACAGGAGTACACGGGCGGCATAGCTTTTTCAGTGGAGGACAACCGTAAGGACGGGCTGACACAGTTACTAGGCCCAAATAAGTAAGTAGGCTAAATGCAGTTCAAAATTTGTAACAGGAGTAGACAGGCAGCATAGCTTTGTTCAGTGGAGGACAACTGTAAGGAGTGGCGCAGACAGACACAGGTTGTAGGCCTAAAATAAAAAAGTAGGCTAAATGCAGTTCAAAATTTGACACAGGAGTACACAGGCGGCATAGCTTTGTTCAGTGGAGAACAACTGTAAGGAGTGGCGCAGACAGACACAGTTAGTAGGCCTAAAATAAAAAAGTTTGCTAAATGCAGTTCAAAATTTGTAACAGGAGTACACAGGCGGCATAGCTTTGTTCTGTGGAGGACAACTGTAAGGACTGGCTGACACAGTTACTAGGCCCAAATAAGTAAGTAGGCTAAATGCAGTTCAAAATTTGTAACAGGAGTACACAGGCAGCATAGCTTTGTTCAGTAGAGGACAACTGTAACGAGTGGCGCAGACAGACACAGGTAGTAGGCCTGAAATAAAAAAGTAGGCTAAATGCAGTTCAAAATTTGTAACAGGAGTACACAGGCGGCATAGCTTTGTTCAGTGGAGGACAACCGTAAGAACTGGCTGACACAGTTACTAGGCCCAAATAAGTAAGTAGGCTAAATGCAGTTCAAAATTTGTAACAGGAGTAGACAGGCAGCATAGCTTTGTTCAGTGGAGGACAACTGTAAGGAGTGGCGCAGACAGACACAGGTAGTAGGCCTAAAATAAAAAAGTAGGCTAAATGCAGTTCAAAATTTGACACAGGAGTACACAGGTGGCATAGCTTTGTTCAGTGGAGAACAACTGTAAGGAGTGGCGCAGACAGACACAAGTAGTGGGCCTAAAATAAAAAAGTAGGCTAGATGCAGTTCAAAATTTGTTACAGGAGTACACAGGCGGCATAGCTTTGCAAAGTGGAGAACAACTGTAAGGAGTGGCGCAGACAGACACAAGTAGTAGGCCTAAAATAAAAAAGTAGGCTAAATGCAGTTCAAAATTTGTTACAGGAGTACACAGGCGGCATAGCTTTGTTCAGTGGAGGACAACTGTAAGGACTGGCTGACACAGTTACTAGGCCCAAATAAGTAAGTAGGCTAAATGCAGTTCAAAATTTGCAACAGGAGTATACAGGCGGCATAGCTTTGTTCAGTGGAGGACAACTGTAAGGACTGGCTGACACAGTTACTAGGCCCAAATAAGTAAGTAGGCTAAATGCAGTTCAAAATTTGTAACAGGAGTACACAGGCGGCATAGCTTTGTTCAGTGGAGTACAACTGTAACGAGTGGCGCAGACAGACACAGGTAGTAGTCCTGAAATAAAAAAGTAGGCTAAATGCAGTTCAAAATTTGTAACAGGAGTACACAGGCGGCATAGCTTTGTTCAGTGGAGGACAACTGTAACGAGTGGCGCAGACAGACACAGGTAGTAGGCCTGAAATAAAAAAGTAGGCTAAATGCAGTTCTAAATTTGTAACAGGAGTACACAGGCGGCATAGCTTTGTTCAGTGGAGGACAACTGTAAGGACTGGCTGACACAGTTACTAGGCCCAAATAAGTAAGTAGGCTAAATGCAGTTCAAAATTTGCAGCAGGAGTACACAGGCGGCATAGCTTTGTTCATTGGAGGACAACTGTAAGGACTGGCTGACACAGTTACAAGGCCCAAATAAGTAAGTAGGCTAAATGCAGTTCAAATTTTGCAACAGGAGTAGACAGGCAGCATAGCTTTGTTCAGTGGAGGACAACTGTAAGGAGTGGCGCAGACAGACACATGTAGTAGGCCTAAAATAAAAAAGTAGGCTAAATGCAGTTCAAAATTTGACACAGGAGTACACAGGCGGCATAGCTTTGTTCAGTGGAGAACTGTAAGGAGTGGCGCAGACAGACACAAGTAGTGGGCCTAAAATAAAAAAGTAGGCTAAATGCAGTTCAAAATTTGTTACAGGAGTACACAGGCGGCATAGCTTTGTTCAGTGGAGGACAACTGTAAGGAGTGGCGCAGACAGACACATGTAGTAGGCCTAAAATAAAAAAGTAGGCTAAATGCAGTTCAAAATTTGTTACAGGAGTACACAGGCGGCATAGCTTTGTTCAGTGGAGGACAACTGTAAGGACTGGCTGACACAGTTACTAGGCCCAAATAAGTAAGTAGGCTAAATGCAGTTCAAAATTTGCAACAGGAGTACACAGGCGGCATAGCTTTGTTCATTGGAGGACAACTGTAAGGACTGGCTGACACAGTTACTAGGCCCAAATAAGTAAGTAGGCTAAATGCAGTTAAAAATTTGTAACAGGAGTAGACAGGCAGCATAGCTTTGTTCAGTGGAGGACAACTGTAAGGAGTGGCGCTAACAGACACGTAGTAGGCCTAAAATAAAAAAGTAGGCTAAATGCAGTTCAAAGTTTGACACAGGAGTACACAGGCGGCATAGCTTTGTTCAGTGGAGAACAGCTGTAAGGAGTGGCGCAGACAGACACAGGTAGTGGGCCTAAAATAAAAAAGTAGGCTAGATGCAGTTCAAAATTTGTTACAGGAGTACACAGGCGGCATAGCTTTGTTCAGTGGAGAACAACTATAAGGAGTGGCGCAGACAGACACAAGTAGTAGGCCTAAAATAAAAAAGTAGGCTAAATGCAGTTCAAAATTTGTTACAGGAGTACACAGGCGGCATAGCTTTGTTCAGTGGAGGACAACTGTAAGGACTGGCTGACACAGTTACTAGGCCCAAATAAGTAAGTAGGCTAAATGCAGTTCAAAATTTGCAACAGGAGTATACAGGCGGCATAGCTTTGTTCAGTGGAGGACAACTGTAAGGACTGGCTGACACAGTTACTAGGCCCAAATAAGTAAGTAGGCTAAATGCAGTTCAAAATTTGTAACAGGAGTACACAGGTGGCATAGCTTTGTTCAGTGGAGGACAACTGTAACGAGTGGCGCAGACAGACACAAGTAGTAGGCCTGAAATAAAAAAGTAGGCTAAATGCAGTTCAAAATTTGTAACAGGAGTACACAGGCGGCATAGCTTTGTTCAGTGGAGTACAACTGTAACGAGTGGCGCAGACAGACACAGGTAGTAGTCCTGAAAAAAAAAAGTAGGCTAAATGCAGTTCAAAATTTGTAACAGGAGTACACAGGCGGCATAGCTTTGTTCAGTGGAGGACAACCGTAAGGACTGGCTGACACAGTTACTAGGCCCAAATAAGTAAGTAGGCTAAATGCAGTTCAAAATTTGTAACAGGAGTACACAGGCGGCATAGCTTTGTTCAGTGGAGGACAACCGTAAGGACTGGCTGACACAGTTACTAGGCCCAAATAAGTAAGTAGGCTAAATGCAGTTCAAAATTTGTAACAGGAGTACACAGGCGGCATAGCTTTGTTCAGTGGAGGACAACTGTAACGAGTGGCGCAGACAGACACAGGTAGTAGGCCTGAAATAAAAAAGTAGGCTAAATGCAGTTCAAAATTTGTAACAGGAGTACACAGGCGGCATAGCTTTGTTCAGTGGAGGACAACCGTAAGGACTGGCTGACACAGTTACTAGGCCCAAATAAGTAAGTAGGCTAAATGCAGTTCAAAATTTGTAACAGGAGTAGACTGGCAGCATAGCTTTGTTCAGTGGAGTACAACTGTAACGAGTGGCGCAGACAGACACAGGTAGTAGTCCTGAAAAAAAAAAGTAGGCTAAATGCAGTTCAAAATTTGTAACAGGAGTACACAGGCGGCATAGCTTTGTTCAGTGGAGGACAACCGTAAGGACTGGCTGACACAGTTACTAGGCCCAAATAAGTAAGTAGGCTAAATGCAGTTCAAAATTTGTAACAGGAGCACACAGGCGGCATAGCTTTGTTCAGTGGAGGACAACTGTAACGAGTGGCGCAGACAGACACAGGTAGTAGGCCTGAAATAAAAAAGTAGGCTAAATGCAGTTCAAAATTTGTAACAGGAGTACACAGGCGGCATAGCTTTGTTCAGTGGAGGACAACCGTATGGACGGGCTGACACAGTTACTAGTCCCAAATAAGTAAGTAGGCTAAATGCAGTACAAAATTTGTAAAAGGAGTAGACAGGCAGCATAGCTTTGTTCAGTGGAGGACAACTGTAAGGAGTGGCGCAGACAGAAACAGGTTGTAGGCCTAAAAAAAAAAGTAGGCTAAATGCAGTTCAAAATTTGACACAGGAGTACACAGGCCGCATAGCTTTGTTCAGTGGATAACAACTGTAAGGAGTGGCGCAGACAGACACAGTTAGTAGGCCTAAAATAAAAAAGTTTGCTAAATGCAGTTCAAAATTTGTAACAGGAGTACACAGGCGGCATAGCTTTGTTCTGTGGAGGACAACTGTAAGGACTGGCTGACACAGTTACTAGGCCCAAATAAGTAAGTAGGCTAAATGCAGTTCAAAATTTGTAACAGGAGTACACAGGCGGCATAGCTTTGTTCAGTGGAGGACAACTGTAACGAGTGGCGCAGACAGACACAGGTAGTAGGCCTGAAATAAAAAAGTAGGCTAAATGCAGTTCAAAATTTGTAACAGGAGTACACAGGCGGCATAGCTTTGTTCAGTGGACGACAACCGTAAGGACTGGCTGACACAGTTACTAGGCCCAAATAAGTAAGTAGTCTGAATGCAGTTCAAAATTTGTAACAGGAGTAGACAGGCAGCATAGCTTTGTTCAGTGGAGGACAACTGTAAGGAGTGGCGCAGACAGACACAGTAGTAGGCCTAAAATAAAAAAGTAGGCTAAATGCAGTTCAAAATTTGACACAGGAGTACACAGGCGGCATAGCTTTGTTCAGTGGAGGACAACTGTAAGGACTGGCTGACACAGTTACTAGGCCCAAATAAGTAAGTAGGCTAAATGCAGTTCAAAATTTGCAACAGGAGTACACAGGCGGCATAGCTTTATTCATTGGAGGACAACTGTAAGGACTGGCTGACACAGTTATAAGGCCCAAATAAGTAAGTAGGCTAAATGCAGTTCAAAATTTGTAACAGGAGTAGGCAGACAGCATAGCTTTGTTCAGTGGAGGACAACTGTAAGGAGTGGCGCAGACAGACACAGGTAGTAGGCCTAAAATAAAAAAGTAGGCTAAATGCAGTTCAAAATTTGTTACAGGAGTACACAGGCGGCATAGCTTTGTTCAGTGGAGGACAACTGTAAGGAGTGGCGCAGACAGACACAAGTAGTAGGACTAAAATAAAAAAGTAGGCTAAATGCAGTTCAAAATTTGTTACAGGAGTACACAGGCGGCATAGCTTTGTTCAGTGGAGAACAACTGTAAGGAGTGGCGCAGACAGATACAAGTAGTAGGCCTAAAATAAAAAAGTAGGCTAAATGCAGTTCAAAATTTGTTACAGGAGTACACAGGCGGCATAGCTTTGTTCAGTGGAGGACAACTGTAAGGACTGGCTGACACAGTTACTAGGCCCAAATAAGTAAGTAGGCTAAATGCAGTTCAAAATTTGCAACAGGAGTATACAGGCGGCATAGCTTTGTTCAGTGGAGGACAACTGTAAGGACTGGCTGACACAGTTACTAGGCCCAAATAAGTAAGTAGGCTAAATGCAGTTCAAAATTTGTAATAGGAGTACACAGGCAGCATAGCTTTGTTCAGTGGAGTACAACTGTAACGAGTGGCGCAGACAGACACAGGTAGTAGTCCTGAAAAAAAAAGTAGGCTAAATGCAGTTCAAAATTTGTAACAGGAGTACACAGGCGGCATAGCTTTGTTCAGTGGAGGACAACCGTAAGGACTGGCTGACACAGTTACTAGGCCCAAATAAGTAAGTAGGCTAAATGCAGTTCAAAATTTGTAACAGGAGTACACAGGCGGCATAGCTTTGTTCAGTGGAGGACAACTGTAACGAGTGGCGCAGACAGACACAGGTAGTAGGCCTGAAATAAAAAAGTAGGCTAAATGCAGTTCAAAATTTGTAACAGGAGTACACAGGCGGCATAGCTTTGTTCAGTGGAGGACAACCGTATGGACGGGCTGACACAGTTACTAGTCCCAAATAAGTAAGTAGGCTAAATGCAGTACAAAATTTGTAAAAGGAGTAGACAGGCAGCATAGCTTTGTTCAGTGGAGGACAACTGTAAGGAGTGGCGCAGACAGAAACAGGTTGTAGGCCTAAAAAAAAAAAGTAGGCTAAATGCAGTTCAAAATTTGACACAGGAGTACACAGGCCGCATAGCTTTGTTCAGTGGAGAACAACTGTAAGGAGTGGCGCAGACAGACACAGTTAGTAGGCCTAAAATAAAAAAGTTTGCTAAATGCAGTTCAAAATTTGTAACAGGAGTACACAGGCGGCATAGCTTTGTTCTGTGGAGGACAACTGTAAGGACTGGCTGACACAGTTACTAGGCCCAAATAAGTAAGTAGGCTAAATGCAGTTCAAAATTTGTAACAGGAGTACACAGGCGGCATAGCTTTGTTCAGTGGAGGACAACTGTAACGAGTGGCGCAGACAGACACAGGTAGTAGGCCTGAAATAAAAAAGTAGGCTAAATGCAGTTCAAAATTTGTAACAGGAGTACACAGGCGGCATAGCTTTGTTCAGTGGACGACAACCGTAAGGACTGGCTGACACAGTTACTAGGCCCAAATAAGTAAGTAGGCTAAATGCAGTTCAAAAATTGTAACAGGAGTAGACAGGCAGCATAGCTTTGTTCAGTGGAGGACAACTGTAAGGAGTGGCGCAGACAGACACAGTAGTAGGCCTAAAATAAAAAAGTAGGCTAAATGCAGTTCAAAATTTGACACAGGAGTACACAGGCGGCATAGCTTTGTTCAGTGGAGGACAACTGTAAGGACTGGCTGACACAGTTACTAGGCCCAAATAAGTAAGTAGGCTAAATGCAGTTCAAAATTTGCAACAGGAGTACACAGGCGGCATAGCTTTGTTCATTGGAGGACAACTGTAAGGACTGGCTGACACAGTTACAAGGCCCAAATAAGTAAGTAGGCTAAATGCAGTTCAAAATTTGTAACAGGAGTAGACAGACAGCATAGCTTTGTTCAGTGGAGGACAACTGTAAGGAGTGGCGCAGACAGACACAGGTAGTAGGCCTAAAATAAAAAAGTAGGCTAAATGCAGTTCAAAATTTGTTACAGGAGTACACAGGCGGCATAGCTTTGTTCAGTGGAGGACAACTGTAAGGAGTGGCGCAGACAGACACAAGTAGTAGGCCTAAAATAAAAAAGTAGGCTAAATGCAGTTCAAAATTTGTTACAGGAGTACACAGGCGGCATAGCTTTGTTCAGTGGAGAACAACTGTAAGGAGTGGCGCAGACAGACACAAGTAGTAGGCCTAAAATAAAAAAGTAGGCTAAATGCAGTTCAAAATTTGTTACAGGAGTACACAGGCGGCATAGCTTTGTTCAGTGGAGGACAACTGTAAGGACTGGCTGACACAGTTCCTAGGCCCAAATAAGTAAGTAGGCTAAATGCAGTTCAAAATTTGCAACAGGAGTATACAGGCGGCATAGCTTTGTTCAGTGGAGTACAACTGTAAGGACTGGCTGACACAGTTACTAGGCCCAAATAAGTAAGTAGGCTAAATGCAGTTCAAAATTTGTAACAGGAGTACACAGGCGGCATAGCTTTGTTCAGTGGAGGACAACTGTAACGAGTGGCGCAGACAGACACAGGTAGTAGGCCTGAAATAAAAAAGTAGGCTAAATGCAGTTCAAAATTTGTAACAGGAGTACACAGGCGGCATAGCTTTGTTCAGTGGAGGACAACCGTATGGACGGGCTGACACAGTTACTAGTCCCAAATAAGTAAGTAGGCTAAATGCAGTACAAATTTTGTAAAAGGAGTAGACAGGCAGCATAGCTTTGTTCAGTGGAGGACAACTGTAAGGAGTGGCGCAGACAGAAACAGGTTGTAGGCCTAAAATAAAAAAGTAGGCTAAATGCAGTTCAAAATTTGACACAGGAGTACACAGGCCGCATAGCTTTGTTCAGTGGAGAACAACTGTAAGGAGTGGCGCAGACAGACACAGTTAGTAGGCCTAAAATAAAAAAGTTTGCTAAATGCAGTTCAAAATTTGTAACAGGAGTACACAGGCGGCATAGCTTTGTTCTGTGGAGGACAACTGTAAGGACTGGCTGACACAGTTACTAGGCCCAAATAAGTAAGTAGGCTAAATGCAGTTCAAAATTTGTAACAGGAGTACACAGGCGGCATAGCTTTGTTCAGTGGAGGACAACTGTAACGAGTGGCGCAGACAGACACACGTAGTAGGCCTGAAATAAAAAAGTAGGCTAAATGCAGTTCAAAATTTGTAACAGGAGTACACAGGCGGCATAGCTTTGTTCAGTGGACGACAACCGTAAGGACTGGCTGACACAGTTACTAGGCCCAAATAAGTAAGTAGGCTAAATGCAGTTCAAAATTTGTAACAGGAGTAGACAGGCAGCATAGCTTTGTTCAGTGGAGGACAACTGTAAGGAGTGGCGCAGACAGACACAGTAGTAGGCCTAAAAAAAAAAGTAGGCTAAATGCAGTTCAAAATTTGACACAGGAGTACACAGGCGGCATAGCTTTGTTCAGTGGAGGACAACTGTAAGGACTGGCTGGCACAGTTACTAGGCCCAAATAAGTAAGTAGGCTTAATGCAGTTAAAAATTTGCAACAGGAGTACACAGGCGGCATAGCTTTGTTCATTGGAGGACAACTGTAAGGACTGGCTGACACAGTTACTATTCCCAAATAAGTAAGTAGGCTAAATGCAGTTCAAAATTTGTAACAGGAGTAGACAGGCAGCATAGCTTTGTTCAGTGGAGGACAACTGTAAGGAGTGGCGCAGACAGACACAGTAGTAGGCCTAAAATAAAAAAGTAGGCTAAATGCAGTTCAAAATTTGACACAGGAGTACACAGGCGGCATAGCTTTGTTCAGTGGAGGACAACTGTAAGGACTGGCTGACACAGTTACTAGGCCCAAATAAGTAAGTAGGCTAAATGCAGTTCAAAATTTGCAACAGGAGTACACAGGCGGCATAGCTTTGTTCATTGGAGGACAACTGTAAGGACTGGCTGACACAGTTACTAGGCCCAAATAAGTAAGTAGGCTAAATGCAGTTCAAAATTTGCAACAGGAGTACACAGGCGGCATAGCTTTGTTCAGTGGAGGACAACCGTAAGGACGGGCTGACACAGTTACTAGGCCCAAATAAGTAAGTAGGCTAAATGCAGTTCAAAATTTGTAACAGGAGTAGACAGGCAGCATAGCTTTGTTCAGTGGAGGACAACTGTAAGGAGTGGCGCAGACAGACACAGGTTGTAGGCCTAAAATAAAAAAGTAGGCTAAATGCAGTTCAAAATTTGACACAGGAGTACACTGGCGGCATAGCTTTGTTCAGTGGAGAACAACTGTAAGGAGTGGCGCAGACAGACACAGTTAGTAGGCCTAAAATAAAAAAGTTTGCTAAATGCAGTTCAAAATTTGTAACAGGAGTACACAGGCGGCATAGCTTTGTTCTGTGGAGGACAACTGTAAGGACTGGCTGACACAGTTACTAGGCCCAAATAAGTAAGTAGGCTAAATGCAGTTCAAAATTTGTAACAGGAGTACACAGGCGGCATAGCTTTGTTCAGTGGAGGACAACTGTAACGAGTGGCGCAGACAGACACAGGTAGTAGGCCTGAAATAAAAAAGTAGGCTAAATGCAGTTCAAAATTTGTAACAGGAGTACACAGGCGGCATAGCTTTGTTCAGTGGAGTACAACTGTAACGAGTGGCGCAGACAGACACAGGTAGTAGTCCTGAAAAAAAAAAGTAGGCTAAATGCAGTTCAAAATTTGACACAGGAGTACACAGGCGGCATAGCTTTGTTCAGTGGAGGACAACTGTAAGGACTGGCTGGCACAGTTACTAGGCCCAAATAAGTAAGTAGGCTTAATGCAGTTAAAAATTTGCAACAGGAGTACACAGGCGGCATAGCTTTGTTCATTGGAGGACAACTGTAAGGACTGGCTGACACAGTTACTATTCCCAAATAAGTAAGTAGGCTAAATGCAGTTCAAAATTTGTAACAGGAGTAGACAGGCAGCATAGCTTTGTTCAGTGGAGGACAACTGTAAGGAGTGGCGCAGACAGACACAGTAGTAGGCCTAAAATAAAAAAGTAGGCTAAATGCAGTTCAAAATTTGACACAGGAGTACACAGGCGGCATAGCTTTGTTCAGTGGAGGACAACTGTAAGGACTGGCTGACACAGTTACTAGGCCCAAATAAGTAAGTAGGCTAAATGCAGTTCAAAATTTGCAACAGGAGTACACAGGCGGCATAGCTTTGTTCATTGGAGGACAACTGTAAGGACTGGCTGACACAGTTACTAGGCCCAAATAAGTAAGTAGGCTAAATGCAGTTCAAAATTTGCAACAGGAGTACACAGGCGGCATAGCTTTGTTCAGTGGAGGACAACCGTAAGGACGGGCTGACACAGTTACTAGGCCCAAATAAGTAAGTAGGCTAAATGCAGTTCAAAATTTGTAACAGGAGTAGACAGGCAGCATAGCTTTGTTCAGTGGAGGACAACTGTAAGGAGTGGCGCAGACAGACACAGGTTGTAGGCCTAAAATAAAAAAGTAGGCTAAATGCAGTTCAAAATTTGACACAGGAGTACACTGGCGGCATAGCTTTGTTCAGTGGAGAACAACTGTAAGGAGTGGCGCAGACAGACACAGTTAGTAGGCCTAAAATAAAAAAGTTTGCTAAATGCAGTTCAAAATTTGTAACAGGAGTACACAGGCGGCATAGCTTTGTTCTGTGGAGGACAACTGTAAGGACTGGCTGACACAGTTACTAGGCCCAAATAAGTAAGTAGGCTAAATGCAGTTCAAAATTTGTAACAGGAGTACACAGGCGGCATAGCTTTGTTCAGTGGAGGACAACTGTAACGAGTGGCGCAGACAGACACAGGTAGTAGGCCTGAAATAAAAAAGTAGGCTAAATGCAGTTCAAAATTTGTAACAGGAGTACACAGGCGGCATAGCTTTGTTCAGTGGAGGACAACCGTAAGGACTGGCTGACACAGTTACTAGGCCCAAATAAGTAAGTAGGCTAAATGCAGTTCAAAATTTGTAACAGGAGTACACAGGCGGCATAGCTTTGTTCAGTGGAGGACAACCGTAAGGACTGGCTGACACAGTTACTAGGCCCAAATAAGTAAGTAGGCTAAATGCAGTTCAAAATTTGTAACAGGAGTACACAGGCGGCATAGCTTTGTTCAGTGGAGGACAACTGTAACGAGTGGCGCAGACAGACACAGGTAGTAGGCCTGAAATAAAAAAGTAGGCTAAATGCAGTTCAAAATTTGTAACAGGAGTACACAGGCGGCATAGCTTTGTTCAGTGGAGGACAACCGTAAGGACTGGCTGACACAGTTACTAGGCCCAAATAAGTAAGTAGGCTAAATGCAGTTCAAAATTTGTAACAGGAGTAGACTGGCAGCATAGCTTTGTTCAGTGGAGGACAACTGTAAGGAGTGGCGCAGACAGACACGTAGTAGGCCTAAAATAAAAAAGTAGGCTAAATGCAGTTCAAAATTTGACACAGGAGTACACAGGCGGCATAGCTGTGTTCAGTGGAGAACAACTGTAAGGAGTGGCGCAGACAGACACAAGTAGTGGGCCTAAAATAAAAAAGAAGGCTAGATGCAGTTCAAAATTTGTTACAGGAGTACACAGGCGGCATAGCTTTGTTCAGTGGAGAACAACTGTAAGGAGTGGTGCAGGCAGACACAAGTAGTAGGCCTAAAATAAAAAAGTAGGCTAAACGCAGTTCAAAATTTGTTACAGGAGTACATAGGCGGCATAGCTTTGTTCAGTGGAGGACAACTGTAAGGACTGGCTGACACAGTTACTAGGCCCAAATAAGTAAGTAGGCTAAATGCAGTTCAAAATTTGCAACAGGAGTATACAGGCGGCATAGCTTTGTTCAGTGGAGGACAACTGTAAGGACTGGCTGACACAGTTACTAGGCCTAAATAAGTAAGTAGGCTAAATGCAGTTCAAAATTTGTAACAGGAGTACACAGGCGGCATAGCTTTGTTCAGTGGAGGACAACTGTAATGAGTGGCGCAGACAGACACAGGTAGTAGGCCTGAAATAAAAAAGTAGGCTAAATGCAGTTCAAAATTTGTAACAGGAGTACACGGGCGGCATAGCTTTTTCAGTGGAGGACAACCGTAGGGACGGGCTGACACAGTTACTAGGCCCAAATAAGTAAGTAGGCTAAATGCAGTTCAAAATTTGTAACAGGAGTAGACAGGCAGCATAGCTTTGTTCAGTGGAGGACAACTGTAAGGAGTGGCGCAGACAGACACAGGTTGTAGGCCTAAAATAAAAAAGTAGGCTAAATGCAGTTCAAAATTTGACACAGGAGTACACAGGCGGCATAGCTTTGTTCAGTGGAGAACAACTGTAAGGAGTGGCGCAGACAGACACAGTTAGTAGGCCTAAAATAAAAAAGTTTGCTAAATGCAGTTCAAAATTTGTAACAGGAGTACACAGGCGGCATAGCTTTGTTCTGTGGAGGACAACTGTAAGGACTGGCTGACACAGTTACTAGGCCCAAATAAGTAAGTAGGCTAAATGCAGTTCAAAATTTGTAACAGGAGTACACAGGCAGCATAGCTTTGTTCAGTAGAGGACAACTGTAACGAGTGGCGCAGACAGACACAGGTAGTAGGCCTGAAATAAAAAAGTAGGCTAAATGCAGTTCAAAATTTGTAACAGGAGTACACAGGCGGCATAGCTTTGTTCAGTGGAGGACAACCGTAAGAACTGGCTGACACAGTTACTAGGCCCAAATAAGTAAGTAGGCTAAATGCAGTTCAAAATTTGTAACAGGAGTAGACAGGCAGCATAGCTTTGTTCAGTGGAGGACAACTGTAAGGAGTGGCGCAGACAGACACAGGTAGTAGGCCTAAAATAAAAAAGTAGGCTAAATGCAGTTCAAAATTTGACACAGGAGTACACAGGTGGCATAGCTTTGTTCAGTGGAGAACAACTGTAAGGAGTGGCGCAGACAGACACAAGTAGTGGGCCTAAAATAAAAAAGTAGGCTAGATGCAGTTCAAAATTTGTTACAGGAGTACACAGGCGGCATAGCTTTGCAAAGTGGAGAACAACTGTAAGGAGTGGCGCAGACAGACACAAGTAGTAGGCCTAAAATAAAAAAGTAGGCTAAATGCAGTTCAAAATTTGTTACAGGAGTACACAGGCGGCATAGCTTTGTTCAGTGGAGGACAACTGTAAGGACTGGCTGACACAGTTACTAGGCCCAAATAAGTAAGTAGGCTAAATGCAGTTCAAAATTTGCAACAGGAGTATACAGGCGGCATAGCTTTGTTCAGTGGAGGACAACTGTAAGGACTGGCTGACACAGTTACTAGGCCCAAATAAGTAAGTAGGCTAAATGCAGTTCAAAATTTGTAACAGGAGTACACAGGCGGCATAGCTTTGTTCAGTGGAGTACAACTGTAACGAGTGGCGCAGACAGACACAGGTAGTAGTCCTGAAATAAAAAAGTAGGCTAAATGCAGTTCAAAATTTGTAACAGGAGTACACAGGCGGCATAGCTTTGTTCAGTGGAGGACAACTGTAACGAGTGGCGCAGACAGACACAGGTAGTAGGCCTGAAATAAAAAAGTAGGCTAAATGCAGTTCTAAATTTGTAACAGGAGTACACAGGCGGCATAGCTTTGTTCAGTGGAGGACAACTGTAAGGACTGGCTGACACAGTTACTAGGCCCAAATAAGTAAGTAGGCTAAATGCAGTTCAAAATTTGCAGCAGGAGTACACAGGCGGCATAGCTTTGTTCATTGGAGGACAACTGTAAGGACTGGCTGACACAGTTACAAGGCCCAAATAAGTAAGTAGGCTAAATGCAGTTCAAATTTTGCAACAGGAGTAGACAGGCAGCATAGCTTTGTTCAGTGGAGGACAACTGTAAGGAGTGGCGCAGACAGACACATGTAGTAGGCCTAAAATAAAAAAGTAGGCTAAATGCAGTTCAAAATTTGACACAGGAGTACACAGGCGGCATAGCTTTGTTCAGTGGAGAACTGTAAGGAGTGGCGCAGACAGACACAAGTAGTGGGCCTAAAATAAAAAAGTAGGCTAAATGCAGTTCAAAATTTGTTACAGGAGTACACAGGCGGCATAGCTTTGTTCAGTGGAGGACAACTGTAAGGAGTGGCGCAGACAGACACATGTAGTAGGCCTAAAATAAAAAAGTAGGCTAAATGCAGTTCAAAATTTGTTACAGGAGTACACAGGCGGCATAGCTTTGTTCAGTGGAGGACAACTGTAAGGACTGGCTGACACAGTTACTAGGCCCAAATAAGTAAGTAGGCTAAATGCAGTTCAAAATTTGCAACAGGAGTACACAGGCGGCATAGCTTTGTTCATTGGAGGACAACTGTAAGGACTGGCTGACACAGTTACTAGGCCCAAATAAGTAAGTAGGCTAAATGCAGTTAAAAATTTGTAACAGGAGTAGACAGGCAGCATAGCTTTGTTCAGTGGAGGACAACTGTAAGGAGTGGCGCTAACAGACACGTAGTAGGCCTAAAATAAAAAAGTAGGCTAAATGCAGTTCAAAGTTTGACACAGGAGTACACAGGCGGCATAGCTTTGTTCAGTGGAGAACAGCTGTAAGGAGTGGCGCAGACAGACACAGGTAGTGGGCCTAAAATAAAAAAGTAGGCTAGATGCAGTTCAAAATTTGTTACAGGAGTACACAGGCGGCATAGCTTTGTTCAGTGGAGAACAACTGTAAGGAGTGGCGCAGACAGACACAAGTAGTAGGCCTAAAATAAAAAAGTAGGCTAAATGCAGTTCAAAATTTGTTACAGGAGTACACAGGCGGCATAGCTTTGTTCAGTGGAGGACAACTGTAAGGACTGGCTGACACAGTTACTAGGCCCAAATAAGTAAGTAGGCTAAATGCAGTTCAAAATTTGCAACAGGAGTATACAGGCGGCATAGCTTTGTTCAGTGGAGGACAACTGTAAGGACTGGCTGACACAGTTACTAGGCCCAAATAAGTAAGTAGGCTAAATGCAGTTCAAAATTTGTAACAGGAGTACACAGGCGGCATAGCTTTGTTCAGTGGAGTACAACTGTAACGAGTGGCGCAGACAGACACAGGTAGTAGTCCTGAAAAAAAAAAGTAGGCTAAATGCAGTTCAAAATTTGTAACAGGAGTACACAGGCGGCATAGCTTTGTTCAGTGGAGGACAACCGTAAGGACTGGCTGACACAGTTACTAGGCCCAAATAAGTAAGTAGGCTAAATGCAGTTCAAAATTTGTAACAGGAGTACACAGGCGGCATAGCTTTGTTCAGTGGATGACAACCGTAAGGACTGGCTGACACAGTTACTAGGCCCAAATAAGTAAGTAGGCTAAATGCAGTTCAAAATTTGAACCAGGAGTACACAGGTGGCATAGCTTTGTTCAGTGGAGGACAACTATAACGAGTGGCGCAGACAGACACAGGTAGTAGGCCTGAAATAAAAAAGTAGGCTAAATGCAGTTCAAAATTTGTAACAGGAGTACACAGGCGGCATAGCTTTGTTCAGTGGAGGACAACCGTAAGGACTGGCTGACACAGTTACTAGGCCCACATAAGTAAGTAGGCTAAATGCAGTTCAAAATTTGTAACAGGAGTAGACTGGCAGCATAGCTTTGTTCAGTGGAGGACAACTGTAAGGAGTGGCGCAGACAGACACGTAGTAGGCCTAAAATAAAAAAGTAGGCTAAATGCAGTTCAAAATTTGACACAGGAGTACACAGGCGGCATAGCTGTGTTCAGTGGAGAACAACTGTAAGGAGTGGTGCAGACAGACACAAGTAGTGGGCCTAAAATAAAAAAGAAGGCTAGATGCAGTTCAAAATTTGTTACAGGAGTACACAGGCGGCATAGCTTTGTTCAGTGGAGAACAACTGTAAGGAGTGGCGCAGAGAGACACAAGTAGTAGGCCTAAACTAAAAAAGTAGGCTAAATGCAGTTCAAAATTTGTTACAGGAGTACACAGGCGGCATAGCTTTGTTCAGTGGAGGACAACTGTAAGGACTGGCTGACACAGTTACTAGGCCCAAATAAGTAAGTAGGCTTAATGCAGTTCAAAATTTGCAACAGGAGTATACAGGCGGCATAGCTTTGTTCAGTGGAGGACAACTGTAAGGACTGGCTGACACAGTTACTAGGCCCAAATAAGTAAGTAGGCTAAATGCAGTTCAAAATTTGTAACAGGAGTACACAGGCGGCATAGCTTTGTTCAGTGGAGGACAACTGTAACGAGTGGCGCAGACAGACACAGGTAGTAGGCCTGAAATAAAAAAGTAGGCTAAATGCAGTTCAAAATTTGTAACAGGAGTACACAGGCGGCATAGCTTTGTTCAGTGGAGGACAACCGTAAGGACGGGCTGACACAGTTACAAGGCCCAAATAAGTAAGTAGGCTAAATGCAGTTCAAAATTTGTAACAGGAGTAGACAGGCAGCATAGCTTTGTTCAGTGGAGGACAACTGTAAGGAGTGGCGCAGACAGACACAGGTTGTAGGCCTAAAATAAAAAAGTAGGCTAAATGCAGTTCAAAATTTGACGCAGGAGTACACAGGCGGCATAGCTTTGTTCAGTGGAGAACAACTGTAAGGAGTGGCGCAGACAGACACAGTTAGTAGGCCTAAAATAAAAAAGTTTGCTAAATGCAGTTCAAAATTTGTAACAGGAGTACACAGGCGGCATAGCTTTGTTCTGTGGAGGACAACTGTAAGGACTGGCTGACACAGTTACTAGGCCCAAATAAGTAAGTAGGCTAAATGCAGTTCAAAATTTGTAACAGGAGTACACAGGCGGCATAGCTTTGTTCAGTAGAGGACAACTGTAACGAGTGGTGCAGACAGACACAGGTAGTAGGCCTGAAATAAAAAAGTAGGCTAAATGCAGTTCAAAATTTGTAACAGGAGTACACAGGCGGCATAGCTTTGTTCAGTGGAGGACAACCGTAAGGACTGGCTGACACAGGTACTAGGCCCAAATAAGTAAGTAGGCTAAATGCAGTTCAAAGTTTGTAAAAGGAGTAGACAGGCAGCATAGCTTTGTTCAGTGGAGGACAACTGTAAGGAGTGGTGCAGACAGACACATGTAGTAGGCCTAAAATAAAAAAGTAGGCTAAATGCAGTTCAAAATTTGACACAGGAGTACACAGGCGGCATAGCTTTGTTCAGTGGAGGACAACTGTAAGGACTGGCTGACACAGTTACTAGGCCCAAATAAGTAAGTAGGCTAAATGCAGTTCAAAATTTGCAGCAGGAGTACACAGGCGGCATAGCTTTGTTCATTGGAGGACAACTGTAAGGACTGGCTGACACAGTTACAAGGCCCAAATAAGTAAGTAGGCTAAATGCAGTTCAAAATTTGCAACAGGAGTAGACAGGCAGCATAGCTTTGTTCAGTGGAGGACAACTGTAAGGAGTGGCGCAGACAGACACATGTAGTAGGCCTAAAATAAAAAAGTAGGCTAAATGCAGTTCAAAATTTGACACAGGAGTACACAGGCGGCATAGCTTTGTTCAGTGGAGAACAACTGTAAGGAGTGGCGCAGACAGACACAAGTAGTGGGCCTAAAATTAAAAAGTAGGCTAAATGCAGTTCAAAATTTGTTACAGGAGTACACAGGCGGCATAGCTTTGTTCAGTGGAGGACAACTGTAAGGAGTGGCGCAGACAGACACATGTAGTAGGCCGAAAATAAAAAAGTAGGCTAAATGCAGTTCAAAATTTGTTACAGGAGTACACAGGCGGCATAGCTTTGTTCAGTGGAGGACAACTGTAAGGACTGGCTGACACAGTTACTAGGCCCAAATAAGTAAGTAGGCTAAATGCAGTTCAAAATTTGCAACAGGAGTACACAGGCGGCATAGCTTTGTTCATTGGAGGACAACTGTAAGGACTGGCTGACACAGTTACTAGGCCCAAATAAGTAAGTAGGCTAAATGCAGTTCAAAATTTGTAACAGGAGTAGACAGGCAGCATAGCTTTGTTCAGTGGAGGACAACTGTAAGGAGTGGCGCTGACAGACACGTAGTAGGCCTAAAATAAAAAAGTAGGCTAAATGCAGTTCAAAGTTTGACACAGGAGTACACAGGCGGCATAGCTTTGTTCAGTGGAGAACAACTGTAAGGAGTGGCGCAGACAGACACAAGTAGTGGGCCTAAAATAAAAAAGTAGGCTAAATGCAGTTCAAAATTTGTTACAGGAGTACACAGGCGGCATAGCTTTGTTCAGTGGAGAACAACTGTAAGGAGTGGCGCAGACAGACACAAGTAGTAGGCCTAAAATAAAAAAGTAGGCTAAATGCAGTTCAAAATTTGTTACAGGAGTACACAGGCGGCATAGCTTTGTTCAGTGGAGGACAACTGTAAGGACTGGCTGACACAGTTACTAGGCCCAAATAAGTAAGTAGGCTAAATGCAGTTAAAAATTTGCAACAGGAGTACACAGGCGGCATAGCTTTGTTCAGTGGAGGACAACTGTAAGGACTGGCTGACACAGTAACTAGGCCCAAATAAGTAAGTAAGCTAAATGCAGTTCAAAATTTGCAACAGGAGTACACAGGCGGCATAGCTTTGTTCAGTGGAGGACAACTGTAACGAGTGGCGCAGACAGACACAGGTAGTAGGCCTGAAATAAAAAAGTAGGCTAAATGCAGTTCAAAATTTGTAACAGGAGTACACAGGCGGCATAGCTTTGTTCAGTGGAGGACAACCGTAAGGACTGGCTGACACAGTTACTAGGCCCAAATAAGTAAGTAGGCTAAATGCAGTTCAAAATTTGTAACAGAAGGAGACAGGCAGCATAGCTTTGTTCAGTGGAGGACAACTATAAGGAGTGGCGCAGACAGACACAGGTAGTAGGCCTAAAATAAAAAAGTAGGCTAAATGCAGTTCAAAATTTGACACAGGAGTACACAGGCGGCATTGCTTTGTTCAGTGGAGAACAACTGTAAGGAGTGGTGCAGACAGACACAAGTAGTGGGCCTAAAATAAAAAAGTAGGCTAAATGCAGTTCAAAATTTGTTACAGGAGTACACAGGCGGCATAGCTTTGTTCAGTGGAGGACAACTGTAAGGACTGGCTGACACAGTTACTAGGCCCAAATAAGTAAGTAGGCTAAATGCAGTTCAAAATTTGTAACAGGAGTAGACAGGCAGCATAGCTTTGTTCAGTGGAGGACAACTGTAAGGAGTGGCGCAGACAGACACAGTAGTAGGCCTAAAATAAAAAAGTAGGCTAAATGCAGTTCAAAATTTGACACAGGAGTACACAGGCGGCATAGCTTTGTTCAGTGGAGGACAACTGTAAGGACTGGCTGACACAGTTACTAGGACCAAATAAGTAAGTAGGCTAAATGCAGTTCAAAATTTGCAACAGGAGTACACAGGCGGCATAGCTTTGTTCATTGGAGGACAACTGTAAGGACTGGCTGACACAGTTACAAGGCCCAAATAAGTAAGTAGGCTAAATGCAGTTCAAAATTTGTAACAGGAGTAGACAGGCAGCATAGCTTTGTTCAGTGGAGGACAACTGTAAGGAGTGGCGCAGACAGACACAGGTAGTAGGCTCAAAATAAAAAAGTAGGCTAAATGCAGTTCAAAATTTGACACAGGAGTACACAGGCGGCATAGCTTTGTTCAGTGGAGAACAACTGTAAGGAGTGGCGCAGACAGACACAAGTAGTGGGCCTAAAATAAAAAAGTAGGCTAAATGCAGTTCAAAATTTGTTACAGGAGTACACAGGCGGCATAGCTTTGTTCAGTGGAGGACAACTGTAAGGAGTGGCGCAGACAGACACAAGTAGTAGGCCTAAAATAGAAAAGTAGGCTAAATGCAGTTCAAAATTTGTTACAGGAGTACACAGGCGGCATAGCTTTGTTCAGTGAAGAACAACTGTAAAGAGTGGCGCAGACAGACACAAGTAGTAGGCCTAAAATAAAAAAGTAGGCTAAATGCAGTTCAAAATTTGTTACAGGAGTACACAGGCGGCATAGCTTTGTTCAGTGGAGGACAACTGTAAGGACTGGCTGACACAGTTACTAGGCCCAAATAAGTAAGTAGGCTAAATGCAGTTCAAAATTTGTAACAGGAGTACACAGGCGGCATAGCTTTGTTCAGTGGAGGACAACTGTAACGAGTGGCGCAGACAGACACAAGTAGTAGGCCTGAAATAAAAAAGTAGGCTAAATGCAGTTCAAAATTTGTAACAGGAGTACACAGGCGGCATAGCTTTGTTCAGTGGAGGACAACCGTATGGACGGGCTGACACAGTTACTAGTCCCAAATAAGTAAGTAGGCTAAATGCAGTACAAAATTTGTAAAAGGAGTAGACAGGCAGCATAGCTTTGTTCAGTGGAGGACAACTGTAAGGAGTGGCGCAGACAGAAACAGGTTGTAGGCCTAAAATAAAAAAGTAGGCTAAATGCAGTTCAAAATTTGACACAGGAGTACACAGGCCGCATAGGTTTGTTCAGTGGAGAACAACTGTAAGGAGTGGCGCAGACAGACACAGATAGTAGGCCTAAAATAAAAAAGTTTGCTAAATGCAGTTCAAAATTTGTAACAGGAGTACACAGGCGGCATAGCTTTGTTCTGTGGAGGACAACTGTAAGGACTGGCTGACACAGTTACTAGGCCCAAATAAGTAAGTAGGCTAAATGCAGTTCAAAATTTGTAACAGGAGTAGACAGGCAGCATAGCTTTGTTCAGTGGAGGACAACTGTAAGGAGTGGCGCAGACAGACACAGTAGTAGGCCTAAAATAAAAAAGTAGGCTAAATGCAGTTCAAAATTTGACACAGGAGTACACAGGCGGCATAGCTTTGTTCAGTGGAGGACAACTGTAAGGACTGGCTGACACAGTTACTAGGCCCAAATAAGTAAGTAGGCTAAATGCAGTTCAAAATTTGCAACAGGAGTACACAGGCGGCATAGCTTTGTTCATTGGAGGACAACTGTAAGGATTGGCTGACACAGTTACAAGGCCCAAATAAGTAAGTAGGCTAAATGCAGTTCAAAATTTGTAACAGGAGTAGACAGGCAGCATAGCTTTGTTCAGTGGAGGACAACTGTAAGGAGTGGCGCAGACAGACACATGTAGTAGGCCTAAAATAAAAAAGTAGGCTAAATGCAGTTCAAAATTTGACACAGGAGTACACAGGCGGCATAGCTTTGTTCAGTGGAGAACAACTGTAAGGAGTGGCGCAGACAGACACATGTAGTGGGCCTAAAATAAAAAAGTAGGCTAAATGCAGTTCAAAATTTGTTACAGGAGTACACAGGCGGCATAGCTTTGTTCAGTGGAGGACAACTGTAAGGAGTGGCGCAGACAGACACAAGTAGTAGGCCTAAAATAAAAAAGTAGGCTAAATGCAGTTCAAAATTTGTTACAGGAGTACACAGGCGGCATAGCTTTGTTCAGTGGAGGACAACTGTAAGGACTGGCTGACACAGTTACTAGGCCCAAATAAGTAAGTAGGCTAAATGCAGTTCAAAATTTGCAACAGGAGTACACAGGCGGCATAGCTTTGTTCAGTGGAGGACAATCGTAAGGACGGGCTGACACAGTTACTGGGCCCAAATAAGTAAGTAGGCTAAATGCAGTTCAAAATTTGTAACAGGAGTAGACAGGCAGCATAGCTTTGTTCAGTGGAGGACAAATGTAAGGAGTGGCGCAGACAGACACAGGTTGTAGGCCTAAAATAAAAAAGTAGGCTAAATGCAGTTCAAAATTTGACACAGGAGTACACAGGCGGCATAGCTTTGTTCAGTGGAGAACAACTGTAAGGAGTGGCGCAGACAGACACAGTTAGTAGGCCTAAAATAAAAAAGTTTTCTAAATGCAGTTCAAAATTTGTAACAGGAGTACACAGGCGGCATAGCTTTGTTCTGTGGAGGACAACTGTAAGGACTGGCTGACACAGTTACTAGGCCCAAATAAGTAAGTAGGCTAAATGCAGTTCAAAATTTGTAACAGGAGTACACAGGCGGCATAGCTTTGTTCAGTGGAGGACAACTGTAACGAGTGGCGCAGACAGACACAGGTAGTAGGCCTGAAATAAAAAAGTAGGCTAAATGCAGTTCAAAATTTGTAACAGGAGTACACAGGCGGCATAGCTTTGTTCAGTGGAGGACAACTGTAAGGAGTGGCGCAGACAGACACAGGTAGTAGGCCTAAAATAAAAAAGTAGGCTAAATGCAGTTCAAAATTTGACACAGGAGTACACAGGCGGCATAGCTTTGTTCAGTGGAGAACAACTGTAAGGAGTGGCGCAGACAGACACAAATAGTGGGCCTAAAATAAAAAAGTAGGCTAGATGCAGTTCAAAATTTGTTACAGGAGTACACAGGCGGCATAGCTTTGTTCAGTGGAGAACAACTGTAAGGAGTGGCGCAGACAGATACAAGTAGTAGGCCTAAAATAAAAAAGTAGGCTA
Organism: Ranitomeya variabilis; assembly: GCF_051348905.1. NCBI lineage: Eukaryota > Metazoa > Chordata > Amphibia > Anura > Dendrobatidae > Ranitomeya > Ranitomeya variabilis. The sequence goes on from NC_135235.1 coordinate 315,204,615, forward strand.
AATGCAGTTCAAAATTTGTTACAGGAGTACACAGGCGGCATAGCTTTGTTCAGTGGAGGACAACTGTAAGGACTGGCTGACACAGTTACTAGGCCCAAATAAGTAAGTAGGCTAAATGCAGTTCAAAATTTGCAACAGGAGTATACAGGCGGCATAGCTTTGTTCAGTGGAGGACAACTGTAAGGACTGGCTGACACAGTTACTAGGCCCAAATAAGTAAGTAGGCAAAATGCAGTTCAAAATTTGTAACAGGAGTACACAGGCGGCATAGCTTTGTTCAGTGGAGTACAACTGTAACGAGTGGCGCAGACAGACACAGGTAGTAGTCCTGAAAAAAAAAAGTAGGCTAAATGCAGTTCAAAATTTGTAACAGGAGTACACAGGCGGCATAGCTTTGTTCAGTGGAGGACAACCGTAAGGACTGGCTGACACAGTTACTAGGCCCAAATAAGTAAGTAGGCTAAATGCAGTTCAAAATTTGTAACAGGAGCACACAGGCGGCATAGCTTTGTTCAGTGGAGGACAACTGTAACGAGTGGCGCAGACAGACACAGGTAGTAGGCCTGAAATAAAAAAGTAGGCTAAATGCAGTTCAAAATTTGTAACAGGAGTACACAGGCGGCATAGCTTTGTTCTGTGGAGGACAACTGTAAGGACTGGCTGACACAGTTACTAGGCCCAAATAAGTAAGTAGGCTAAATGCAGTACAAAATTTGTAAAAGGAGTAGACAGGCAGCATAGCTTTGTTCAGTGGAGGACAACTGTAAGGAGTGGCGCAGACAGAAACATGTTGTAGGCCTAAAAAAAAAAGTAGGCTAAATGCAGTTCAAAATTTGACACAGGAGTACACAGGCCGCATAGCTTTGTTCAGTGGATAACAACTGTAAGGAGTGGCGCAGACAGACAGAGTTAGTAGGCCTAAAATAAAAAAGTTTGCTAAATGCAGTTCAAAATTTGTAACAGGAGTACACAGGCGGCATAGCTTTGTTCTGTGGAGGACAACTGTAAGGACTGGCTGACACAGTTACTAGGCCCAAATAAGTAAGTAGGCTAAATGCAGTTCAAAATTTGTAACAGGAGTACACAGGCGGCATAGCTTTGTTCAGTGGAGGACAACTGTAACGAGTGGCGCAGACAGACACAGGTAGTAGGCCTGAAATAAAAAAGTAGGCTAAATGCAGTTCAAAATTTGTAACAGGAGTACACAGGCGGCATAGCTTTGTTCAGTGGACGACAACCGTAAGGACTGGCTGACACAGTTACTAGGCCCAAATAAGTAAGTAGTCTGAATGCAGTTCAAAATTTGTAACAGGAGTAGACAGGCAGCATAGCTTTGTTCAGTGGAGGACAACTGTAAGGAGTGGCGCAGACAGACACAGTAGTAGGCCTAAAATAAAAAAGTAGGCTAAATGCAGTTCAAAATTTGACACAGGAGTACACAGGCGGCATAGCTTTGTTCAGTGGAGGACAACTGTAAGGACTGGCTGACACAGTTACTAGGCCCAAATAAGTAAGTAGGCTAAATGCAGTTCAAAATTTGCAACAGGAGTACACAGGCGGCATAGCTTTATTCATTGGAGGACAACTGTAAGGACTGGCTGACACAGTTACAAGGCCCAAATAAGTAAGTAGGCTAAATGCAGTTCAAAATTTGTAACAGGAGTAGGCAGACAGCATAGCTTTGTTCAGTGGAGGACAACTGTAAGGAGTGGCGCAGACAGACACAGGTAGTAGGCCTAAAATAAAAAGTAGGCTAAATGCAGTTCAAAATTTGTTACAGGAGTACACAGGCGGCATAGCTTTGTTCAGTGGAGGACAACTGTAAGGAGTGGCGCAGACAGACACAAGTAGTAGGACTAAAATAAAAAAGTAGGCTAAATGCAGTTCAAAATTTGTTACAGGAGTACACAGGCGGCATAGCTTTGTTCAGTGGAGAACAACTGTAAGGAGTGGCGCAGACAGATACAAGTAGTAGGCCTAAAATAAAAAAGTAGGCTAAATGCAGTTCAAAATTTGTTACAGGAGTACACAGGCGGCATAGCTTTGTTCAGTGGAGGACAACTGTAAGGACTGGCTGACACAGTTACTAGGCCCAAATAAGTAAGTAGGCTAAATGCAGTTCAAAATTTGCAACAGGAGTATACAGGCGGCATAGCTTTGTTCAGTGGAGGACAACTGTAAGGACTGGCTGACACAGTTACTAGGCCCAAATAAGTAAGTAGGCTAAATGCAGTTCAAAATTTGTAATAGGAGTACACAGGCGGCATAGCTTTGTTCAGTGGAGTACAACTGTAACGAGTGGCGCAGACAGACACACGTAGTAGTCCTGAAAAAAAAAGTAGGCTAAATGCAGTTCAAAATTTGTAACAGGAGTACACAGGCGGCATAGCTTTGTTCAGTGGAGGACAACCGTAAGGACTGGCTGACACAGTTACTAGGCCCAAATAAGTAAGTAGGCTAAATGCAGTTCAAAATTTGTAACAGGAGTACACAGGCGGCATAGCTTTGTTCAGTGGAGGACAACTGTAACGAGTGGCGCAGACAGACACAGGTAGTAGGCCTGAAATAAAAAAGTAGGCTAAATGCAGTTCAAAATTTGTAACAGGAGTACACAGGCGGCATAGCTTTGTTCAGTGGAGGACAACTGTTGTGAATTTGCTTTTTGCTCCCTCTAGTGGTTACTAGTTTTTTGACTCTGGTTTTTCTGTCATTCCTTTTATCCGCACCTGGGTCGTTAGTTAGGGGTGTCGCTATATAAGCTCCCTGGACCTTCAGTTCAATGCCTGGCAACGTAGTTATCAGAGCTAGTCTGCTGTGCTCTTGTCTACTGATCCTGGTTCCAGTTATATCAGCTAAGTCTGCCTTTTGCTTTTTGCTATTTGTTTTGGTTTTGTATTTTTGTCCAGCTTGTTCCAAATCTATATCCTGACCTTTGCTGGAAGCTCTAGGGGGGCTGGTGTTCTCCCCCCGGACCGTTAGACGGTTCGGGGGTTCTTGAATTTCCAGTGTGGATTTTGATAGGGTTTTTGTTGACCATATAAGTTACCTTTCTTTATTCTGCTATCAGTAAGCGGGCCTCTCTGTGCTAAACCTGGTTCATTTCTGTGTTTGTCATTTCCTCTTACCTCACCGTCATTATTTGTGGGGGGCTTCTATCCAGCTTTGGGGTCCCCTTCTCTGGAGGCAAGAAAGGTCTTGTTTTCCTCTACTAGGGGTAGTTAGATTCTCCGGCTGGCGCGTGTCATCTAGAATCAACGTAGGAATGATCCCCGGCTACTTCTAGTGTTGGCGTTAGGAGTAGATATATGGTCAACCCAGTTACCACTGCCCTATGAGCTGGATTTTTGTATTCTGCAGACTTCCACGTTCCTCTGAGACCCTCGCCATTGGGGTCATAACAGTTTGCCAGGCCTATATTAAATGTTTAATGCATTGCAGAAGAGGGATTATAAGAAAGAAGATTCTGAGTTTTTTTTTTTTTCTTTTTCCCCTTTACCTCAGAGTGGCTATGCTTGCTGCAGACATGAATGTCCAGACCTTGATTACAAGTGTGGACCAGCTGGCTACTCGTGTGCAGGGCATACAAGACTATGTTATCAGAAATCCTAGGTCAGAACCTAAAATACCGATTCCTGAACTGTTTTCCGGAGACAGGTTTAAGTTTAGGAATTTCGTGAATAATTGTAAATTGTTTTTGTCCCTGAGACCCTGTTCATCTGGAGATTCTGCTCAGCAAGTAAAGATTGTTATTTCGTTCTTACGGGGCGACCCTCAGGATTGGGCTTTTTCGCTGGCGCCAGGAGATCCGGCATTGGCTGATCTTGATGCGTTTTTTCTGGCGCTCGGTTTACTTTATGAGGAACCCAATCTTGAGATTCAGGCAGAAAAGGCCTTGCTGGCTATGTCTCAGGGGCAGGACGAGGCTGAAGTGTATTGCCAAAAATTTCGGAAATGGTCCGTGCTGACACATTGGAACGAGTGTGCACTGGCCGCTAATTTTAGAAATGGCCTTTCTGAAGCCATTAAGAATGTTATGGTGGGTTTTCCCATTCCCACAGGTCTGAATGATACTATGGCACTGGCTATTCAAATTGACCGGCGGTTGCGGGAGCGCAAAACCGCAAATTCCCTCATGGTGTTGTCTGAACAGACACCTAATTCGGTGCAATGTGATAGAAAAACCGCAAATTCCCTCATGGTGTTGTCTGAACAGACACCTGATTTAATGCAATGTGATAGAATCCTGACTAGAAATGAGCGGAAAATTCATAGACGCCGGAATGGCTTGTGCTACTACTGTGGTGATTCTACACATGTTATCTCAGCATGCTCTAAACGTATAGCTAAGGTTGTTAGTCCTGTCACCGTTGGTAATTTGCAACCTAAATTTATTCTGTCTGTAACTTTGATTTGCTCACTGTCATCTTATCCTGTCATGGCGTTTGTAGATTCAGGTGCTGCCCTGAGTCTCATGGATCTCTCATTTGCTAAGCGCTGTGGTTTTACTCTTGAACCATTAGAAAATCCTATTCCTCTTAGGGGTATTGATGCTACACCATTGGCAGCAAATAAACCGCAGTATTGGACACAGGTTACCATGTGCATGACTCCTGAACACCGCGAGGTGATACGTTTCCTGGTTTTACATAAAATGCATGATTTGGTTGTTTTAGGGCTGCCATGGTTACAGTCCCATAATCCAGTCCTGGACTGGAAGGCTATGTCAGTCTCAAGTTGGGGCTGTCGTGGTATTCATGGGGATTCCCTGCCTGTGTCTATTGCTTCTTCTACGCCTTCGGAAGTTCCGGAGTATTTGTCTGATTATCAGGATGTCTTCAGTGAGTCTGAGTCCAGTGCACTGCCTCCTCATAGGGACTGTGACTGTGCTATAGATTTGATCCCAGGCAGTAAATTTCCTAAGGGAAGACTGTTTAATCTGTCGGTACCTGAACATACCGCTATGCGTTCATATATCAAGGAGTCTCTGGAGAAAGGACATATTCGTCCGTCTTCTTCCCCTCTTGGTGCGGGATTCTTTTTTGTGGCAAAAAAGGACGGATCTTTGAGACCTTGTATTGATTATCGGCTTTTAAATAAGATCACTGTCAAATTTCAGTATCCTTTACCGCTGTTGTCTGACTTGTTTGCCCGGATTAAGGGTGCCAAGTGGTTCACCAAGATAGACCTTCGTGGTGCGTACAACCTTGTGCGCATTAAGCAAGGTGATGAATGGAAAACCGCATTCAATACGCCCGAAGGTCATTTTGAGTACTTGGTGATGCCTTTTGGGCTCTCCAATGCGCCTTCAGTTTTTCAGTCCTTTATGCATGACATTTTCCGGAAGTATCTGGATAAATTTTTGATTGTTTATCTGGATGATATTTTGGTTTTTTCTGATAATTGGGATTCGCATGTGGAGCAGGTCAGGTTGGTCTTTAAAATTCTGCGTGAAAATTCTTTGTTTGTCAAGGTCTCAAAGTGTCTCTTTGGTGTACAGAAGGTTCCCTTTTTGGGGTTCATTTTTTCCCCTTCTGCTGTGGAGATGGACCCAGTCAAGGTCCGAGCTATTCTTGATTGGACTCAGCCCTCGTCAGTTAAGAGTCTTCAGAAGTTCTTGGGCTTCGCTAACTTCTACCGTCGTTTTATCGCTAATTTTTCTAGCATTGTGAAACCTTTGACGGATATGACCAAGAAGGGCTCTGATGTAGCTAACTGGGCTCCTGCTGCCGTGGAGGCTTTCCAGGAGTTGAAACGCCGGTTTACTTCGGCGCCTGTTTTGTGCCAGCCTGACGTCTCACTTCCCTTTCAGGTTGAGGTGGATGCTTCGGAGATTGGGGCAGGGGCCGTTTTGTCGCAGAGAGGCCCTGGTTGCTCTGTTATGAAACCTTGTGCCTTTTTCTCTAGGAAGTTTTCGCCTGCCGAGCGAAATTATGATGTGGGCAATCGGGAGTTGTTGGCCATGAAATGGGCATTTGAGGAGTGGCGTCATTGGCTCGAGGGTGCTAAGCATCGTGTGGTGGTCTTGACTGATCACAAAAATCTGATGTATCTCGAGTCTGCTAAACGCCTTAATCCGAGACAGGCCCGCTGGTCATTGTTTTTCTCCCGCTTTGATTTTGTTGTCTCGTATTTACCTGGTTCAAAGAATGTGAAGGCCGATGCTCTTTCTAGGAGCTTTGTGCCTGATGCTCCTGGAGTCGCTGATCCTGTTGGTATTCTTAACCCCTTAATGACAGCCAATACGTCTTTTAACTGACCTGAGATATAAGAGAATAGCATCCCCATATAGGTGACAATCCAGCAGCTGTCGACTGTACACTATAGCTGACAACTTGCTGCATTAGCCACAATCAGTGTTTGCCCCGTCCAAATCTGTTTAACCCCTTAGATGCTGCTGTCAATAGTGACTACATCATTATAAATGGTTAACAGAGTGTGGGGGCTTCCTCTTTATCCCAATTGGTGCCCTCCGATCATGATTTTGTGATCCTGATGTTTGAGATGGCAATTCACGACCAAATAGCGGCCTTAGAGTCTGACGGCTGTTGTAACCTGTTCAGAAGTTAGAGGCATTGAGGTGGTAAAAATGCACTTTTTCATTTCTGTCATACCACTTTGCATTAATTCCTGTAAAGCACCTGAAGGATTAATAAACTACCTGAAAGCTGTTTTCAATATGTCAGGGGGTGCTGTTTTTAAAATGGTATCACTTTTGGGGGTTTCCCAATATATGGGACCCCTAAAGTCACTTCAAACATGGATAGGTCCCTAAAAGCATAAATTTTGTAAATTTCCTTGAAAAAATGAAAAATTACTGCTACATTTTTAAACCTCCTAAAATGCTAACAAAATAAAATAACATTTTACAAATGGTGCTGATGTAAAGCAGACACGAGGGAAATGTTATTTATTAATGTTTTGCTGTGGTATGACTATCTGGATTAAAGGGATAATCATTCAAAGTTTGAAAATTGCAAATTTGTTTACATTTTTCTCAAATTTCTGAAATTTTTCATAAATAAACACAAAACATATCTACCTAAATTTACCATTATCATAAAGTATAATGTGTCACGAAAAAACAATCTCAAAATCACTGGGATTTGTTGACGTAATCCAGAGTTATTACCACATAAATTGACACTGGTCAGATTTCAAAAATTTGGCTCCGTCACTAAGGGGTTAAAGATGGAGTTATCTTGTCAGCTATTTCTCCGGATCTGCGACGTGTGTTGCAGAGATTTCAGGCTGATAGGCCTGAGTCTTGTCCACCTGACAGACTGTTTGTCCCGGATAAGTGGACCAGCAGAGTCATTTCCGAGGTTCATTCCTCGGTGTTGGCAGGTCACCCGGGAATTTTTGGCACCAGAGATCTGGTGGCCAGGTCCTTTTGGTGGCCTTCCTTGTCAAGGGATGTGCGGTCATTTGTGCAGTCCTGTGGGACTTGTGCTCGAGCTAAGCCTTGCTGTTCTCGTGCCAGCGGTTTGCTCTTGCCCTTGCCTGTCCCGAAGAGACCTTGGACACATATCTCCATGGATTTCATTTCTGATCTTCCGCTATCTCAGGGCATGTCCGTTATCTGGGTGATATGTGATCGCTTCTCCAAGATGGTCCATTTGGTTCCTTTGCCTAAGCTGCCTTCCTCTTCCGATCTGGTTCCTGTGTTTTTCCAGAACGTGGTTCGTTTGCACGGCATCCCTGAGAATATTGTGTCAGACAGAGGATCCCAGTTCGTTTCCAGGTTCTGGCGATCCTTTTGTAGTAGGATGGGCATTGATTTGTCGTTTTCGTCTGCTTTCCATCCTCAGACTAATGGACAGACGGAGCGAACCAATCAGACTTTGGAGGCTTATTTGAGGTGTTTTGTCTCTGCTGATCAGGACGATTGGGTGACATTCTTGCCGTTGGCTGAGTTTGCCCTTAATAATCGGGCTAGTTCCGCCACCTTGGTTTCACCTTTTTTCTGCAACTCTGGTTTCCATCCTCGCTTTTCTTCGGGTCATGTGGAGCCTTCTGACTGTCCTGGGGTGGATTCTGTGGTGGATAGGTTGCAGCAGATCTGGAATCATGTGGTGGACAACTTGAAGTTGTCACAGGAGAAGGCTCAGCGCTTTGCCAACCGCCGCCGCGGTGTGGGTCCCCGACTACGCGTTGGGGATTTGGTATGGCTTTCTTCCCGCTTTGTTCCTATGAAGGTCTCCTCTCCCAAATTTAAACCTCGTTTTATTGGGCCTTACAAGATATTGGAAATCCTTAATCCTGTATCTTTTCGTCTGGATCTTCCTGTGTCGTTTGCTATTCACAATGTATTTCATAGGTCCTTGTTGCGGCGGTACATTGTGCCTGTAGTTCCTTCTGCTGAGCCTCCTGCTCCGGTGTTGGTTGAGGGCGAGTTGGAGTACGTGGTGGAGAAGATCTTGGATTCTCGCCTCTCCAGGCGGAGGCTTCAGTACCTGGTCAAGTGGAAGGGCTATGGTCAGGAGGATAATTCCTGGGTGGTCGCCTCTGATGTTCATGCGGCCGATTTAGTTCGTGCCTTTCATGCCGCTCATCCTGATCGCCCTGGTGGTCGTGGTGAGGGTTCGGTGACCCCTCACTAAGGGGGGGGTACTGTTGTGAATTTGCTTTTTGCTCCCTCTAGTGGTTACTAGTTTTTTGACTCTGGTTTTTCTGTCATTCCTTTTATCCGCACCTGGGTCGTTAGTTAGGGGTGTCGCTATATAAGCTCCCTGGACCTTCAGTTCAATGCCTGGCAACGTAGTTATCAGAGCTAGTCTGCTGTGCTCTTGTCTACTGATCCTGGTTCCAGTTATATCAGCTAAGTCTGCCTTTTGCTTTTTGCTATTTGTTTTGGTTTTGTATTTTTGTCCAGCTTGTTCCAAATCTATATCCTGACCTTTGCTGGAAGCTCTAGGGGGGCTGGTGTTCTCCCCCCGGACCGTTAGACGGTTCGGGGGTTCTTGAATTTCCAGTGTGGATTTTGATAGGGTTTTTGTTGACCATATAAGTTACCTTTCTTTATTCTGCTATCAGTAAGCGGGCCTCTCTGTGCTAAACCTGGTTCATTTCTGTGTTTGTCATTTCCTCTTACCTCACCGTCATTATTTGTGGGGGGCTTCTATCCAGCTTTGGGGTCCCCTTCTCTGGAGGCAAGAAAGGTCTTGTTTTCCTCTACTAGGGGTAGTTAGATTCTCCGGCTGGCGCGTGTCATCTAGAATCAACGTAGGAATGATCCCCGGCTACTTCTAGTGTTGGCGTTAGGAGTAGATATATGGTCAACCCAGTTACCACTGCCCTATGAGCTGGATTTTTGTATTCTGCAGACTTCCACGTTCCTCTGAGACCCTCGCCATTGGGGTCATAACAGACAACCGTATGGACGGGCTGACACAGTTACTAGTCCCAAATAAGTAAGTAGGCTAAATGCAGTACAAAATTTGTAAAAGGAGTAGACAGGCAGCATAGCTTTGTTCAGTGGAGGACAACTGTAAGGAGTGGCGCAGACAGAAACAGGTTGTAGGCCTAAAAAAAAAAAGTAGGCTAAATGCAGTTCAAAATTTGACACAGGAGTACACAGGCCGCATAGCTTTGTTCAGTGGAGAACAACTGTAAGGAGTGGCGCAGACAGACACAGTTAGTAGGCCTAAAATAGAAAAGTTTGCTAAATGCAGTTCAAAATTTGTAACAGGAGTACACAGGCGGCATAGCTTTGTTCTGTGGAGGACAACTGTAAGGACTGGCTGACACAGTTACTAGGCCCAAATAAGTAAGTAGGCTAAATGCAGTTCAAAATTTGTAACAGGAGTACACAGGCGGCATAGCTTTGTTCAGTGGAGGACAACTGTAACGAGTGGCGCAGACAGACACAGGTAGTAGGCCTGAAATAAAAAAGTAGGCTAAATGCAGTTCAAAATTTGTAACAGGAGTACACAGGCGGCATAGCTTTGTTCAGTGGACGACAACCGTAAGGACTGGCTGACACAGTTACTAGGCCCAAATAAGTAAGTAGGCTAAATGCAGTTCAAAAATTGTAACAGGAGTAGACAGGCAGCATAGCTTTGTTCAGTGGAGGACAACTGTAAGGAGTGGCGCAGACAGACACAGTAGTAGGCCTAAAATAAAAAAGTAGGCTAAATGCAGTTCAAAATTTGACACAGGAGTACACAGGCGGCATAGCTTTGTTCAGTGGAGGACAACTGTAAGGACTGGCTGACACAGTTACTAGGCCCAAATAAGTAAGTAGGCTAAATGCAGTTCAAAATTTGCAACAGGAGTACACAGGCGGCATAGCTTTGTTCATTGGAGGACAACTGTAAGGACTGGCTGACACAGTTACAAGGCCCAAATAAGTAAGTAGGCTAAATGCAGTTCAAAATTTGTAACAGGAGTAGACAGACAGCATAGCTTTGTTCAGTGGAGGACAACTGTAAGGAGTGGCGCAGACAGACACAGGTAGTAGGCCTAAAATAAAAAAGTAGGCTAAATGCAGTTCAAAATTTGTTACAGGAGTACACAGGCGGCATAGCTTTGTTCAGTGGAGGACAACTGTAAGGAGTGGCGCAGACAGACACAAGTAGTAGGCCTAAAATAAAAAAGTAGGCTAAATGCAGTTCAAAATTTGTTACAGGAGTACACAGGCGGCATAGCTTTGTTCAGTGGAGAACAACTGTAAGGAGTGGCGCAGACAGACACAAGTAGTAGGCCTAAAATAAAAAAGTAGGCTAAATGCAGTTCAAAATTTGTTACAGGAGTACACAGGCGGCATAGCTTTGTTCAGTGGAGGACAACTGTAAGGACTGGCTGACACAGTTCCTAGGCCCAAATAAGTAAGTAGGCTAAATGCAGTTCAAAATTTGCAACAGGAGTATACAGGCGGCATAGCTTTGTTCAGTGGAGGACAACTGTAAGGACTGGCTGACACAGTTACTAGGCCCAAATAAGTAAGTAGGCTAAATGCAGTTCAAAATTTGTAACAGGAGTACACAGGCGGCATAGCTTTGTTCAGTGGAGGACAACTGTAACGAGTGGCGCAGACAGACACAGGTAGTAGGCCTGAAATAAAAAAGTAGGCTAAATGCAGTTCAAAATTTGTAACAGGAGTACACAGGCGGCATAGCTTTGTTCAGTGGAGGACAACCGTATGGACGGGCTGACACAGTTACTAGTCCCAAATAAGTAAGTAGGCTAAATGCAGTACAAATTTTGTAAAAGGAGTAGACAGGCAGCATAGCTTTGTTCAGTGGAGGACAACTGTAAGGAGTGGCGCAGACAGAAACAGGTTGTAGGCCTAAAATAAAAAAGTAGGCTAAATGCAGTTCAAAATTTGACACAGGAGTACACAGGCCGCATAGCTTTGTTCAGTGGAGAACAACTGTAAGGAGTGGCGCAGACAGACACAGTTAGTAGGCCTAAAATAAAAAAGTTTGCTAAATGCAGTTCAAAATTTGTAACAGGAGTACACAGGCGGCATAGCTTTGTTCTGTGGAGGACAACTGTAAGGACTGGCTGACACAGTTACTAGGCCCAAATAAGTAAGTAGGCTAAATGCAGTTCAAAATTTGTAACAGGAGTACACAGGCGGCATAGCTTTGTTCAGTGGAGGACAACTGTAACGAGTGGCGCAGACAGACACACGTAGTAGGCCTGAAATAAAAAAGTAGGCTAAATGCAGTTCAAAATTTGTAACAGGAGTACACAGGCGGCATAGCTTTGTTCAGTGGACGACAACCGTAAGGACTGGCTGACACAGTTACTAGGCCCAAATAAGTAAGTAGGCTAAATGCAGTTCAAAATTTGTAACAGGAGTAGACAGGCAGCATAGCTTTGTTCAGTGGAGGACAACTGTAAGGAGTGGCGCAGACAGACACAGTAGTAGGCCTAAAAAAAAAGTAGGCTAAATGCAGTTCAAAATTTGACACAGGAGTACACAGGCGGCATAGCTTTGTTCAGTGGAGGACAACTGTAAGGACTGGCTGGCACAGTTACTAGGCCCAAATAAGTAAGTAGGCTTAATGCAGTTCAAAATTTGCAACAGGAGTACACAGGCGGCATAGCTTTGTTCATTGGAGGACAACTGTAAGGACTGGCTGACACAGTTACTATTCCCAAATAAGTAAGTAGGCTAAATGCAGTTCAAAATTTGTAACAGGAGTAGACAGGCAGCATAGCTTTGTTCAGTGGAGGACAACTGTAAGGAGTGGCGCAGACAGACACAGTAGTAGGCCTAAAATAAAAAAGTAGGCTAAATGCAGTTCAAAATTTGACACAGGAGTACACAGGCGGCATAGCTTTGTTCAGTGGAGGACAACTGTAAGGACTGGCTGACACAGTTACTAGGCCCAAATAAGTAAGTAGGCTAAATGCAGTTCAAAATTTGCAACAGGAGTACACAGGCGGCATAGCTTTGTTCATTGGAGGACAACTGTAAGGACTGGCTGACACAGTTACTAGGCCCAAATAAGTAAGTAGGCTAAATGCAGTTCAAAATTTGCAACAGGAGTACACAGGCGGCATAGCTTTGTTCAGTGGAGGACAACCGTAAGGACGGGCTGACACAGTTACTAGGCCCAAATAAGTAAGTAGGCTAAATGCAGTTCAAAATTTGTAACAGGAGTAGACAGGCAGCATAGCTTTGTTCAGTGGAGGACAACTGTAAGGAGTGGCGCAGACAGACACAGGTTGTAGGCCTAAAATAAAAAAGTAGGCTAAATGCAGTTCAAAATTTGACACAGGAGTACACAGGCGGCATAGCTTTGTTCAGTGGAGAACAACTGTAAGGAGTGGCGCAGACAGACACAGTTAGTAGGCCTAAAATAAAAAAGTTTGCTAAATGCAGTTCAAAATTTGTAACAGGAGTACACAGGCGGCATAGCTTTGTTCTGTGGAGGACAACTGTAAGGACTGGCTGACACAGTTACTAGGCCCAAATAAGTAAGTAGGCTAAATGCAGTTCAAAATTTGTAACAGGAGTACACAGGCGGCATAGCTTTGTTCAGTGGAGGACAACTGTAACGAGTGGCGCAGACAGACACAGGTAGTAGGCCTGAAATAAAAAAGTAGGCTAAATGCAGTTCAAAATTTGTAACAGGAGTACACAGGCGGCATAGCTTTGTTCAGTGGAGTACAACTGTAACGAGTGGCGCAGACAGACACAGGTAGTAGTCCTGAAAAAAAAAAGTAGGCTAAATGCAGTTCAAAATTTGTAACAGGAGTACACAGGCGGCATAGCTTTGTTCAGTGGAGGACAACCGTAAGGACTGGCTGACACAGTTACTAGGCCCAAATAAGTAAGTAGGCTAAATGCAGTTCAAAATTTGTAACAGGAGTACACAGGCGGCATAGCTTTGTTCAGTGGAGGACAACCGTAAGGACTGGCTGACACAGTTACTAGGCCCAAATAAGTAAGTAGGCTAAATGCAGTTCAAAATTTGTAACAGGAGTACACAGGCGGCATAGCTTTGTTCAGTGGAGGACAACTGTAACGAGTGGCGCAGACAGACACAGGTAGTAGGCCTGAAATAAAAAAGTAGGCTAAATGCAGTTCAAAATTTGTAACAGGAGTACACAGGCGGCATAGCTTTGTTCAGTGGAGGACAACCGTAAGGACTGGCTGACACAGTTACTAGGCCCAAATAAGTAAGTAGGCTAAATGCAGTTCAAAATTTGTAACAGGAGTAGACTGGCAGCATAGCTTTGTTCAGTGGAGGACAACTGTAAGGAGTGGCGCAGACAGACACGTAGTAGGCCTAAAATAAAAAAGTAGGCTAAATGCAGTTCAAAATTTGACACAGGAGTACACAGGCGGCATAGCTGTGTTCAGTGGAGAACAACTGTAAGGAGTGGCGCAGACAGACACAAGTAGTGGGCCTAAAATAAAAAAGAAGGCTAGATGCAGTTCAAAATTTGTTACAGGAGTACACAGGCGGCATAGCTTTGTTCAGTGGAGAACAACTGTAAGGAGTGGTGCAGGCAGACACAAGTAGTAGGCCTAAAATAAAAAAGTAGGCTAAACGCAGTTCAAAATTTGTTACAGGAGTACATAGGCGGCATAGCTTTGTTCAGTGGAGGACAACTGTAAGGAGTGGCGCAGACAGACACAAGTAGTAGGCCTAAAATAAAAAAGTAGGCTAAATGCAGTTCAAAATTTGTTACAGGAGTACACAGGCGGCATAGCTTTGTTCAGTGGAGAACAACTGTAAGGAGTGGCGCAGACAGACACAAGTAGTAGGCCTAAAATAAAAAAGTAGGCTAAATGCAGTTCAAAATTTGTTACAGGAGTACACAGGCGGCATAGCTTTGTTCAGTGGAGGACAACTGTAAGGACTGGCTGACACAGTTCCTAGGCCCAAATAAGTAAGTAGGCTAAATGCAGTTCAAAATTTGCAACAGGAGTATACAGGCGGCATAGCTTTGTTCAGTGGAGGACAACTGTAAGGACTGGCTGACACAGTTACTAGGCCCAAATAAGTAAGTAGGCTAAATGCAGTTCAAAATTTGTAACAGGAGTACACAGGCGGCATAGCTTTGTTCAGTGGAGGACAACTGTAACGAGTGGCGCAGACAGACACAGGTAGTAGGCCTGAAATAAAAAAGTAGGCTAAATGCAGTTCAAAATTTGTAACAGGAGTACACAGGCGGCATAGCTTTGTTCAGTGGAGGACAACCGTATGGACGGGCTGACACAGTTACTAGTCCCAAATAAGTAAGTAGGCTAAATGCAGTACAAATTTTGTAAAAGGAGTAGACAGGCAGCATAGCTTTGTTCAGTGGAGGACAACTGTAAGGAGTGGCGCAGACAGAAACAGGTTGTAGGCCTAAAATAAAAAAGTAGGCTAAATGCAGTTCAAAATTTGACACAGGAGTACACAGGCCGCATAGCTTTGTTCAGTGGAGAACAACTGTAAGGAGTGGCGCAGACAGACACAGTTAGTAGGCCTAAAATAAAAAAGTTTGCTAAATGCAGTTCAAAATTTGTAACAGGAGTACACAGGCGGCATAGCTTTGTTCTGTGGAGGACAACTGTAAGGACTGGCTGACACAGTTACTAGGCCCAAATAAGTAAGTAGGCTAAATGCAGTTCAAAATTTGTAACAGGAGTACACAGGCGGCATAGCTTTGTTCAGTGGAGGACAACTGTAACGAGTGGCGCAGACAGACACACGTAGTAGGCCTGAAATAAAAAAGTAGGCTAAATGCAGTTCAAAATTTGTAACAGGAGTACACAGGCGGCATAGCTTTGTTCAGTGGACGACAACCGTAAGGACTGGCTGACACAGTTACTAGGCCCAAATAAGTAAGTAGGCTAAATGCAGTTCAAAATTTGTAACAGGAGTAGACAGGCAGCATAGCTTTGTTCAGTGGAGGACAACTGTAAGGAGTGGCGCAGACAGACACAGTAGTAGGCCTAAAAAAAAAGTAGGCTAAATGCAGTTCAAAATTTGACACAGGAGTACACAGGCGGCATAGCTTTGTTCAGTGGAGGACAACTGTAAGGACTGGCTGGCACAGTTACTAGGCCCAAATAAGTAAGTAGGCTTAATGCAGTTCAAAATTTGCAACAGGAGTACACAGGCGGCATAGCTTTGTTCATTGGAGGACAACTGTAAGGACTGGCTGACACAGTTACTATTCCCAAATAAGTAAGTAGGCTAAATGCAGTTCAAAATTTGTAACAGGAGTAGACAGGCAGCATAGCTTTGTTCAGTGGAGGACAACTGTAAGGAGTGGCGCAGACAGACACAGTAGTAGGCCTAAAATAAAAAAGTAGGCTAAATGCAGTTCAAAATTTGACACAGGAGTACACAGGCGGCATAGCTTTGTTCAGTGGAGGACAACTGTAAGGACTGGCTGACACAGTTACTAGGCCCAAATAAGTAAGTAGGCTAAATGCAGTTCAAAATTTGCAACAGGAGTACACAGGCGGCATAGCTTTGTTCATTGGAGGACAACTGTAAGGACTGGCTGACACAGTTACTAGGCCCAAATAAGTAAGTAGGCTAAATGCAGTTCAAAATTTGCAACAGGAGTACACAGGCGGCATAGCTTTGTTCAGTGGAGGACAACCGTAAGGACGGGCTGACACAGTTACTAGGCCCAAATAAGTAAGTAGGCTAAATGCAGTTCAAAATTTGTAACAGGAGTAGACAGGCAGCATAGCTTTGTTCAGTGGAGGACAACTGTAAGGAGTGGCGCAGACAGACACAGGTTGTAGGCCTAAAATAAAAAAGTAGGCTAAATGCAGTTCAAAATTTGACACAGGAGTACACAGGCGGCATAGCTTTGTTCAGTGGAGAACAACTGTAAGGAGTGGCGCAGACAGACACAGTTAGTAGGCCTAAAATAAAAAAGTTTGCTAAATGCAGTTCAAAATTTGTAACAGGAGTACACAGGCGGCATAGCTTTGTTCTGTGGAGGACAACTGTAAGGACTGGCTGACACAGTTACTAGGCCCAAATAAGTAAGTAGGCTAAATGCAGTTCAAAATTTGTAACAGGAGTACACAGGCGGCATAGCTTTGTTCAGTGGAGGACAACTGTAACGAGTGGCGCAGACAGACACAGGTAGTAGGCCTGAAATAAAAAAGTAGGCTAAATGCAGTTCAAAATTTGTAACAGGAGTACACAGGCGGCATAGCTTTGTTCAGTGGAGTACAACTGTAACGAGTGGCGCAGACAGACACAGGTAGTAGTCCTGAAAAAAAAAAGTAGGCTAAATGCAGTTCAAAATTTGTAACAGGAGTACACAGGCGGCATAGCTTTGTTCAGTGGAGGACAACCGTAAGGACTGGCTGACACAGTTACTAGGCCCAAATAAGTAAGTAGGCTAAATGCAGTTCAAAATTTGTAACAGGAGTACACAGGCGGCATAGCTTTGTTCAGTGGAGGACAACCGTAAGGACTGGCTGACACAGTTACTAGGCCCAAATAAGTAAGTAGGCTAAATGCAGTTCAAAATTTGTAACAGGAGTACACAGGCGGCATAGCTTTGTTCAGTGGAGGACAACTGTAACGAGTGGCGCAGACAGACACAGGTAGTAGGCCTGAAATAAAAAAGTAGGCTAAATGCAGTTCAAAATTTGTAACAGGAGTACACAGGCGGCATAGCTTTGTTCAGTGGAGGACAACCGTAAGGACTGGCTGACACAGTTACTAGGCCCAAATAAGTAAGTAGGCTAAATGCAGTTCAAAATTTGTAACAGGAGTAGACTGGCAGCATAGCTTTGTTCAGTGGAGGACAACTGTAAGGAGTGGCGCAGACAGACACGTAGTAGGCCTAAAATAAAAAAGTAGGCTAAATGCAGTTCAAAATTTGACACAGGAGTACACAGGCGGCATAGCTGTGTTCAGTGGAGAACAACTGTAAGGAGTGGCGCAGACAGACACAAGTAGTGGGCCTAAAATAAAAAAGAAGGCTAGATGCAGTTCAAAATTTGTTACAGGAGTACACAGGCGGCATAGCTTTGTTCAGTGGAGAACAACTGTAAGGAGTGGTGCAGGCAGACACAAGTAGTAGGCCTAAAATAAAAAAGTAGGCTAAACGCAGTTCAAAATTTGTTACAGGAGTACATAGGCGGCATAGCTTTGTTCAGTGGAGGACAACTGTAAGGACTGGCTGACACAGTTACTAGGCCCAAATAAGTAAGTAGGCTAAATGCAGTTCAAAATTTGCAACAGGAGTATACAGGCGGCATAGCTTTGTTCAGTGGAGGACAACTGTAAGGACTGGCTGACACAGTTACTAGGCCCAAATAAGTAACTAGGCTAAATGCAGTTCAAAATTTGTAACAGGAGTACACAGGCAGCATAGCTTTGTTCAGTGGAGGACAACTGTAATGAGTGGCGCAGACAGACACAGGTAGTAGGCCTGAAATAAAAAAGTAGGCTAAATGCAGTTCAAAATTTGTAACAGGAGTACACGGGCGGCATAGCTTTTTCAGTGGAGGACAACCGTAAGGACGGGCTGACACAGTTACTAGGCCCAAATAAGTAAGTAGGCTAAATGCAGTTCAAAATTTGTAACAGGAGTAGACAGGCAGCATAGCTTTGTTCAGTGGAGGACAACTGTAAGGAGTGGCGCAGACAGACACAGGTTGTAGGCCTAAAATAAAAAAGTAGGCTAAATGCAGTTCAAAATTTGACACAGGAGTACACAGGCGGCATAGCTTTGTTCAGTGGAGAACAACTGTAAGGAGTGGCGCAGACAGACACAGTTAGTAGGCCTAAAATAAAAAAGTTTGCTAAATGCAGTTCAAAATTTGTAACAGGAGTACACAGGCGGCATAGCTTTGTTCTGTGGAGGACAACTGTAAGGACTGGCTGACACAGTTACTAGGCCCAAATAAGTAAGTAGGCTAAATGCAGTTCAAAATTTGTAACAGGAGTACACAGGCAGCATAGCTTTGTTCAGTAGAGGACAACTGTAACGAGTGGCGCAGACAGACACAGGTAGTAGGCCTGAAATAAAAAAGTAGGCTAAATGCAGTTCAAAATTTGTAACAGGAGTACACAGGCGGCATAGCTTTGTTCAGTGGAGGACAACCGTAAGGACTGGCTGACACAGTTACTAGGCCCACATAAGTAAGTAGGCTAAATGCAGTTCAAAATTTGTAACAGGAGTAGACTGGCAGCATAGCTTTGTTCAGTGGAGGACAACTGTAAGGAGTGGCGCAGACAGACACGTAGTAGGCCTAAAATAAAAAAGTAGGCTAAATGCAGTTCAAAATTTGACACAGGAGTACACAGGCGGCATAGCTGTGTTCAGTGGAGAACAACTGTAAGGAGTGGTGCAGACAGACACAAGTAGTGGGCCTAAAATAAAAAAGAAGGCTAGATGCAGTTCAAAATTTGTTACAGGAGTACACAGGCGGCATAGCTTTGTTCAGTGGAGAACAACTGTAAGGAGTGGCGCAGAGAGACACAAGTAGTAGGCCTAAACTAAAAAAGTAGGCTAAATGCAGTTCAAAATTTGTTACAGGAGTACACAGGCGGCATAGCTTTGTTCAGTGGAGGACAACTGTAAGGACTGGCTGACACAGTTACTAGGCCCAAATAAGTAAGTAGGCTTAATGCAGTTCAAAATTTGCAACAGGAGTATACAGGCGGCATAGCTTTGTTCAGTGGAGGACAACTGTAAGGACTGGCTGACACAGTTACTAGGCCCAAATAAGTAAGTAGGCTAAATGCAGTTCAAAATTTGTAACAGGAGTACACAGGCGGCATAGCTTTGTTCAGTGGAGGACAACTGTAACGAGTGGCGCAGACAGACACAGGTAGTAGGCCTGAAATAAAAAAGTAGGCTAAATGCAGTTCAAAATTTGTAACAGGAGTACACAGGCGGCATAGCTTTGTTCAGTGGAGGACAACCGTAAGGACGGGCTGACACAGTTACAAGGCCCAAATAAGTAAGTAGGCTAAATGCAGTTCAAAATTTGTAACAGGAGTAGACAGGCAGCATAGCTTTGTTCAGTGGAGGACAACTGTAAGGAGTGGCGCAGACAGACACAGGTTGTAGGCCTAAAATAAAAAAGTAGGCTAAATGCAGTTCAAAATTTGACGCAGGAGTACACAGGCGGCATAGCTTTGTTCAGTGGAGAACAACTGTAAGGAGTGGCGCAGACAGACACAGTTAGTAGGCCTAAAATAAAAAAGTTTGCTAAATGCAGTTCAAAATTTGTAACAGGAGTACACAGGCGGCATAGCTTTGTTCTGTGGAGGACAACTGTAAGGACTGGCTGACACAGTTACTAGGCCCAAATAAGTAAGTAGGCTAAATGCAGTTCAAAATTTGTAACAGGAGTACACAGGCGGCATAGCTTTGTTCAGTAGAGGACAACTGTAACGAGTGGTGCAGACAGACACAGGTAGTAGGCCTGAAATAAAAAAGTAGGCTAAATGCAGTTCAAAATTTGTAACAGGAGTACACAGGCGGCATAGCTTTGTTCAGTGGAGGACAACCGTAAGGACTGGCTGACACAGTTACTAGGCCCAAATAAGTAAGTAGGCTAAATGCAGTTCAAAATTTGTACCAGGAGTACACAGGTGGCATAGCTTTGTTCAGTGGAGGACAACTGTAACGAGTGGCGCAGACAGACACAGGTAGTAGGCCTGAAATAAAAAAGTAGGCTAAATGCAGTTCAAAATTTGTAACAGGAGTACACAGGCGGCATAGCTTTGTTCAGTGGAGGACAACCGTAAGGACTGGCTGACACAGTTACTAGGCCCACATAAGTAAGTAGGCTAAATGCAGTTCAAAATTTGTAACAGGAGTAGACTGGCAGCATAGCTTTGTTCAGTGGAGGACAACTGTAAGGAGTGGCGCAGACAGACACGTAGTAGGCCTAAAATAAAAAAGTAGGCTAAATGCAGTTCAAAATTTGACACAGGAGTACACAGGCGGCATAGCTGTGTTCAGTGGAGAACAACTGTAAGGAGTGGTGCAGACAGACACAAGTAGTGGGCCTAAAATAAAAAAGAAGGCTAGATGCAGTTCAAAATTTGTTACAGGAGTACACAGGCGGCATAGCTTTGTTCAGTGGAGAACAACTGTAAGGAGTGGCGCAGAGAGACACAAGTAGTAGGCCTAAACTAAAAAAGTAGGCTAAATGCAGTTCAAAATTTGTTACAGGAGTACACAGGCGGCATAGCTTTGTTCAGTGGAGGACAACTGTAAGGACTGGCTGACACAGTTACTAGGCCCAAATAAGTAAGTAGGCTTAATGCAGTTCAAAATTTGCAACAGGAGTATACAGGCGGCATAGCTTTGTTCAGTGGAGGACAACTGTAAGGACTGGCTGACACAGTTACTAGGCCCAAATAAGTAAGTAGGCTAAATGCAGTTCAAAATTTGTAACAGGAGTACACAGGCGGCATAGCTTTGTTCAGTGGAGGACAACTGTAACGAGTGGCGCAGACAGACACAGGTAGTAGGCCTGAAATAAAAAAGTAGGCTAAATGCAGTTCAAAATTTGTAACAGGAGTACACAGGCGGCATAGCTTTGTTCAGTGGAGGACAACCGTAAGGACGGGCTGACACAGTTACAAGGCCCAAATAAGTAAGTAGGCTAAATGCAGTTCAAAATTTGTAACAGGAGTAGACAGGCAGCATAGCTTTGTTCAGTGGAGGACAACTGTAAGGAGTGGCGCAGACAGACACAGGTTGTAGGCCTAAAATAAAAAAGTAGGCTAAATGCAGTTCAAAATTTGACGCAGGAGTACACAGGCGGCATAGCTTTGTTCAGTGGAGAACAACTGTAAGGAGTGGCGCAGACAGACACAGTTAGTAGGCCTAAAATAAAAAAGTTTGCTAAATGCAGTTCAAAATTTGTAACAGGAGTACACAGGCGGCATAGCTTTGTTCTGTGGAGGACAACTGTAAGGACTGGCTGACACAGTTACTAGGCCCAAATAAGTAAGTAGGCTAAATGCAGTTCAAAATTTGTAACAGGAGTACACAGGCGGCATAGCTTTGTTCAGTAGAGGACAACTGTAACGAGTGGTGCAGACAGACACAGGTAGTAGGCCTGAAATAAAAAAGTAGGCTAAATGCAGTTCAAAATTTGTAACAGGAGTACACAGGCGGCATAGCTTTGTTCAGTGGAGGACAACCGTAAGGACTGGCTGACACAGTTACTAGGCCCAAATAAGTAAGTAGGCTAAATGCAGTTCAAAATTTGTAACAGGAGTACACAGGCGGCATAGCTTTGTTCAGTGGATGACAACCGTAAGGACTGGCTGACACAGTTACTAGGCCCAAATAAGTAAGTAGGCTAAATGCAGTTCAAAATTTGTACCAGGAGTACACAGGTGGCATAGCTTTGTTCAGTGGAGGACAACTGTAACGAGTGGCGCAGACAGACACAGGTAGTAGGCCTGAAATAAAAAAGTAGGCTAAATGCAGTTCAAAATTTGTAACAGGAGTACACAGGCGGCATAGCTTTGTTCAGTGGAGGACAACCGTAAGGACTGGCTGACACAGTTACTAGGCCCACATAAGTAAGTAGGCTAAATGCAGTTCAAAATTTGTAACAGGAGTAGACTGGCAGCATAGCTTTGTTCAGTGGAGGACAACTGTAAGGAGTGGCGCAGACAGACACGTAGTAGGCCTAAAATAAAAAAGTAGGCTAAATGCAGTTCAAAATTTGACACAGGAGTACACAGGCGGCATAGCTGTGTTCAGTGGAGAACAACTGTAAGGAGTGGTGCAGACAGACACAAGTAGTGGGCCTAAAATAAAAAAGAAGGCTAGATGCAGTTCAAAATTTGTTACAGGAGTACACAGGCGGCATAGCTTTGTTCAGTGGAGAACAACTGTAAGGAGTGCCGCAGAGAGACACAAGTAGTAGGCCTAAATTAAAAAAGTAGGCTAAATGCAGTTCAAAATTTGTTACAGGAGTACACAGGCGGCATAGCTTTGTTCAGTGGAGGACAACTGTAAGGACTGGCTGACACAGTTACTAGGCCCAAATAAGTAAGTAGGCTTAATGCAGTTCAAAATTTGCAACAGGAGTATACAGGCGGCATAGCTTTGTTCAGTGGAGGACAACTGTAAGGACTGGCTGACACAGTTACTAGGCCCAAATAAGTAAGTAGGCTAAATGCAGTTCAAAATTTGTAACAGGAGTACACAGGCGGCATAGCTTTGTTCAGTGGAGGACAACTGTAACGAGTGGCGCAGACAGACACAGGTAGTAGGCCTGAAATAAAAAAGTAGGCTAAATGCAGTTCAAAATTTGTAACAGGAGTACACAGGCGGCATAGCTTTGTTCAGTGGAGGACAACCGTAAGGACGGGCTGACACAGTTACAAGGCCCAAATAAGTAAGTAGGCTAAATGCAGTTCAAAATTTGTAACAGGAGTAGACAGGCAGCATAGCTTTGTTCAGTGGAGGACAACTGTAAGGAGTGGCGCAGACAGACACAGGTTGTAGGCCTAAAATAAAAAAGTAGGCTAAATGCAGTTCAAAATTTGACGCAGGAGTACACAGGCGGCATAGCTTTGTTCAGTGGAGAACAACTGTAAGGAGTGGCGCAGACAGACACAGTTAGTAGGCCTAAAATAAAAAAGTTTGCTAAATGCAGTTCAAAATTTGTAACAGGAGTACACAGGCGGCATAGCTTTGTTCTGTGGAGGACAACTGTAAGGACTGGCTGACACAGTTACTAGGCCCAAATAAGTAAGTAGGCTAAATGCAGTTCAAAATTTGTAACAGGAGTACACAGGCGGCATAGCTTTGTTCAGTAGAGGACAACTGTAACGAGTGGTGCAGACAGACACAGGTAGTAGGCCTGAAATAAAAAAGTAGGCTAAATGCAGTTCAAAATTTGTAACAGGAGTACACAGGCGGCATAGCTTTGTTCAGTGGAGGACAACCGTAAGGACTGGCTGACACAGTTACTAGGCCCAAATAAGTAAGTAGGCTAAATGCAGTTCAAAATTTGTAACAGGAGTAGACAGGCAGAATAGCTTTGTTCAGTGGAGGACAACTGTAAGGAGTGGCGCAGACAGACACAGGTAGTAGGCCTAAAATAAAAAAGTAGGCTAAATGCAGTTCAAAATTTGACACAGGAGTACACAGGTGGCATAGCTTTGTTCAGTGGAGAGCAACTGTAAGGAGTGGCGCAGACAGACACAAGTAGTGGGCCTAAAATAAAAAAGTAGGCTAGATGCAGTTCAAAATTTGTTACAGGAGTACACAGGCGGCATAGCTTTGTTCAGTGGAGAACAACTGTAAGGAGTGGCGCAG
This sequence comes from Ranitomeya variabilis, assembly GCF_051348905.1. Lineage (NCBI taxonomy): Eukaryota > Metazoa > Chordata > Amphibia > Anura > Dendrobatidae > Ranitomeya > Ranitomeya variabilis. The sequence continues at coordinate 315,228,354 of NC_135235.1, forward strand.
ACAGACACAAGTAGTAGGCCTAAAATAAAAAAGTAGGCTAAATGCAGTTCAAAATTTGTTACAGGAGTACACAGGCGGTATAGCTTTGTTCAGTGGAGGACAACTGTAAGGACTGGCTGACACAGTTACTAGGCCCAAATAAGTAAGTAGGCTAAATGCAGTTCAAAATTTGCAACAGGAGTACACAGGCGGCATAGCTTTGTTCAGTGGAGTACAACTGTAACGAGTGGCGCAGACAGACACAGGTAGTAGTCCTGAAATAAAAAAGTAGGCTAAATGCAGTTCAAAATTTGTAACAGGAGTACACAGGCGGCATAGCTTTGTTCAGTGGAGTACAACTGTAACGAGTGGCGCAGACAGACACAGGTAGTAGTCCTGAAATAAAAAAGTAGGCTAAATGCAGTTCAAAATTTGTAACAGGAGTACACAGGCGGCATAGCTTTGTTCAGTGGAGGACAACTGTAACGAGTGGCGCAGACAGACACTGGTAGTAGGCCTGAAATAAAAAAGTAGGCTAAATGCAGTCCAAAATTTGTAACAGGAGTACACAGGCGGCATAGCTTTGTTCAGTGGAGGACAACCGTAAGGACTGGCTGACACAGGTACTAGGCCCAAATAAGTAAGTAGGCTAAATGCAGTTCAAAATTTGTAAAAGGAGTAGACAGGCAGCATAGCTTTGTTCAGTGGAGGACAACTGTAAGGAGTGGTGCAGACAGACACATGTAGTAGGCCTAAAATAAAAAAGTAGGCTAAATGCAGTTCAAAATTTGACACAGGAGTACACAGGCGGCATAGCTTTGTTCAGTGGAGGACAACTGTAAGGACTGGCTGACACAGTTACTAGGCCCAAATAAGTAAGTAGGCTAAATGCAGTTCAAAATTTGCAGCAGGAGTACACAGGCGGCATAGCTTTGTTCATTGGAGGACAACTGTAAGGACTGGCTGACACAGTTACAAGGCCCAAATAAGTAAGTAGGCTAAATGCAGTTCAAAATTTGCAACAGGAGTAGACAGGCAGCATAGCTTTGTTCAGTGGAGGACAACTGTAAGGAGTGGCGCAGACAGACACATGTAGTAGGCCTAAAATAAAAAAGTAGGCTAAATGCAGTTCAAAATTTGACACAGGAGTACACAGGCGGCATAGCTTTGTTCAGTGGAGAACAACTGTAAGGAGTGGCGCAGACAGACACAAGTAGTGGGCCTAAAATTAAAAAGTAGGCTAAATGCAGTTCAAAATTTGTTACAGGAGTACACAGGCGGCATAGCTTTGTTCAGTGGAGGACAACTGTAAGGAGTGGCGCAGACAGACACATGTAGTAGGCCGAAAATAAAAAAGTAGGCTAAATGCAGTTCAAAATTTGTTACAGGAGTACACAGGCGGCATAGCTTTGTTCAGTGGAGGACAACTGTAAGGACTGGCTGACACAGTTACTAGGCCCAAATAAGTAAGTAGGCTAAATGCAGTTCAAAATTTGCAACAGGAGTACACAGGCGGCATAGCTTTGTTCATTGGAGGACAACTGTAAGGACTGGCTGACACAGTTACTAGGCCCAAATAAGTAAGTAGGCTAAATGCAGTTCAAAATTTGTAACAGGAGTAGACAGGCAGCATAGCTTTGTTCAGTGGAGGACAACTGTAAGGAGTGGCGCTGACAGACACGTAGTAGGCCTAAAATAAAAAAGTAGGCTAAATGCAGTTCAAAGTTTGACACAGGAGTACACAGGCGGCATAGCTTTGTTCAGTGGAGAACAACTGTAAGGAGTGGCGCAGACAGACACAAGTAGTGGGCCTAAAATAAAAAAGTAGGCTAAATGCAGTTCAAAATTTGTTACAGGAGTACACAGGCGGCATAGCTTTGTTCAGTGGAGAACAACTGTAAGGAGTGGCGCAGACAGACACAAGTAGTAGGCCTAAAATAAAAAAGTAGGCTAAATGCAGTTCAAAATTTGTTACAGGAGTACACAGGCGGCATAGCTTTGTTCAGTGGAGGACAACTGTAAGGACTGGCTGACACAGTTACTAGGCCCAAATAAGTAAGTAGGCTAAATGCAGTTAAAAATTTGCAACAGGAGTACACAGGCGGCATAGCTTTGTTCAGTGGAGGACAACTGTAAGGACTGGCTGACACAGTAACTAGGCCCAAATAAGTAAGTAAGCTAAATGCAGTTCAAAATTTGCAACAGGAGTACACAGGCGGCATAGCTTTGTTCAGTGGAGGACAACTGTAACGAGTGGCGCAGACAGACACAGGTAGTAGGCCTGAAATAAAAAAATAGGCTAAATGCAGTTCAAAATTTGTAACAGGAGTACACAGGCGGCATAGCTTTGTTCAGTGGAGGACAACCGTAAGGACTGGCTGACACAGTTACTAGGCCCAAATAAGTAAGTAGGCTAAATGCAGTTCAAAATTTGTAACAGAAGGAGACAGGCAGCATAGCTTTGTTCAGTGGAGGACAACTATAAGGAGTGGCGCAGACAGACACAGGTAGTAGGCCTAAAATAAAAAAGTAGGCTAAATGCAGTTCAAAATTTGACACAGGAGTACACAGGCGGCATTGCTTTGTTCAGTGGAGAACAACTGTAAGGAGTGGTGCAGACAGACACAAGTAGTGGGCCTAAAATAAAAAAGTAGGCTAAATGCAGTTCAAAATTTGTTACAGGAGTACACAGGCGGCATAGCTTTGTTCAGTGGAGGACAACTGTAAGGACTGGCTGACACAGTTACTAGGCCCAAATAAGTAAGTAGGCTAAATGCAGTTCAAAATTTTCAACAGGAGTACACAGGCGGCATAGCTTTGTTCAGTGGAGGACAACTGTAAGGACTGGCTGACACAGTTACTAGGCCCAAATAAGTAAGTAGGCTAAATGCAGTTCAAAATTTGCAACAGGAGTACACAGGCGGCATAGCTTTGTTCAGTGGAGGACAACCGTAAGGACTGGCTGACACAGTTACTAGGCCCAAATAAGTATGTAGGCTAAATGCAGTTCAAAATTTGTAACAGGAGTAGACAGGCAGCATAGCTTTGTTCAGTGGAGGACAATTGTAAGGAGTGGCTGACACAGTGAGTAGGCCCAAATAAGTAAGGGGGCTAAATGCAGTTCAAAATTGTTAACAGGAATAACCAGGCGGCATTGCTTGGTTCAGCGGAGGACAATTGTAAGGAGTGGCTGAAAGTGATTAGGCCCTAATAATAAAGTAGGCTACATGTCTGCCAAAATTTTTTTCAGAAATAACCAGGTGACATAGCTAGGTACAGGGGTGGTCTCCTCTGCTGAGTAGCAGACAGTGGTAGTAGGCGCAACATATTAACTGGTCTAAATGGAGGCCAGGGCCGCTGTATATTTTAACTATCATCTATCATTTCAACAAATTTGTTTTGGCAGTGCCATTGAAGGATTTAACAGCACAGACTACACAGTTGTAGAGCAGATAGAAGTAAGTATTGCAAGTGGTAGAGCACTGTTCGAGCTGGGGGGGAACACTCTCTCATGGGCGGCGGTACTGGCACAGGACCCCCCATATTACGATGGTGTGTCTGACGTTGGTTGTGCACCACCACCATCAGAGACACTTCATTGTACTATGAGGGACCCTGTGCCAGTGCTGTCGCCCAAGAGTGGGCACACCCACCTGTCCAGGCAAACGGCACTCGCACGGGTGCTTGCGTCAGGTGGTGACCACGGCCCTGTGGGGGGAGTCAGCCTATTTAGGGAGGTATATAAATGGCCTATGGTGGACATTCAGCAGCTGCAAATGGAGGAATTGGAGAAGTCAGTAAGAGGAGGCCAAAAGCAAGACATTTTTCAGGCAAGCTACGTGTCAGCAGGGGAAGGTGGGGCCAAATAATTTGAAATCCATGATTGGTTCATTTTAATGAAGGTTAGATCATCAACATTTCGGGTAGCCAGACGTGTCCTTTTTTCGGTCAGTATTGAACCAGCTGCACTGAATACTCTTTCTGATAGCACACTAGCAGCAGGGCATGCGAGCTCCTGTAATGCATATGCTGCCAATTCAGGCAAGGTGTCTATTTTAGATGCCCAGTCATCAAAGGGGAATGACCTGTGAGGGAGAACATCGATAAGGGCGGAAAAGTAGTTCGTAACCATACTGGACAAATGCTGTCTCCTGTCACTTTGAATCGATGCAGCAGTACCTGTCGTGTCAGAGGTCGTTGCGAAATCACTCCACAACCTGGTCATAAAACCCCTCTGTCCAACGCCATTTTGGATTTGTGCACCTCTAACACCTCTGCCATGTTGCCCACTATGGCTCGTGTGAGAACCATCACGGCCGCTGTGTGCTGGGAATGCCTGAACCAAACGGTCTACAAGAGCTGCATGATATTTTGAAATTTTCCTTTATATCGTGGATCCAGGAGGCAGGCCAACCAGTAATCGTCATCGGTCATCATTTTGATAATGCGGGGGTTCCTTTTTAGGATACGCAAGGCATACTCAGCCATGTGGGCCAATGTTCCAGGTGTCAATTCACTGCTTGTGCTGGGTTGAGGAGCACTTTCTTGCAAATCAACATCACTTGTGTCCCGCAAAAACCCTGTACCTGACCTTGCAACGCCACCAGTTTCAATTGTCCCCTGAGAAGTATCCTCCTCCCATAAATATTCATCCCCATCACCCTCCTCCTCTTCGTCCGCCACCTCGTCCAGTAGAGTTCCCTGATCTGACAATGGCTGACTGTCATCAAGGCTTCCCTCCTCTTCGGCTGCAGACACCTGCTCCTTAATGTGTGTCAAACTTTGAATCAGCAGACGCATTAGTGGGATGCTCATGATTAGGATGGCGTTGTCTGCACTTGCCAGCCGTGTGCATTCCTCAAAACACTGAAGGACTTGACAGAGGTCTTGTAGTTTCGACCACTGCACACCAGTCAACTCCATGTCTGCCATCTAAGTGCCTGCCCATGTATGTGTATCCTCCCACAAATAAATTACAGCACGCCTCTGTTCTAACAGCCTCTGAAGCATGTGCAGTGTGGAGTTCGATCTTGTTGCAATGTCGATTATTAGGCGGTGCTGGGGAAGATTCAGCAATCGCTGATGGTTCAGCATACGGCTGGAGTGTACGGGCGACCGGCGGATGTGCGAGCAAAGTCTTCGCACCTTCAGGAGCAGTGCTGGTAACCCAGGATAATTTTTCAGGAAGCACTGCACCACCAGATTCAAGGTGTGAGCCAGGCAAGGTATGTGTTTCAGTTCTGAAAGGGCTATGGCAGCCATAAAATTCCTTCCGTTATCACTGACTACCTTGCCTGCCTCAAGATGGACACTGCCCAGCCATGACTGAGTTTCTTGCTACAAGTACTTGGCCAGTACTTCTGCGGTGTGTCTGTTGTCGCACAAACACTTCATTTGTAACACAGCCTGCTGACACTTACCACTAGCTGTTCGATAATGGGACACCTCGTGTGCAACACTGACTACCTTCATTCTGAGCAGGTGCACCAACGGTACCTGACAGTTGGTAGTTAGTCCAGGCTTGCAAGTGCATGCTGGTTAAATGTCTACGCATGCACGTTGTATTTAAATTTTGAAGATTCTTCCCTCTGCTAAAGGTCTTTGAGCATTTCTTACAGATAACTTTTGACTGATCATTCGGATCTTGGTTAAAAAATGCCACACTGCACTCTTCCTACTATCGAATACCTTTTCAGGCATTGCACGCTGTGCTACTTTCACCAGATGGCCATGCTGTCCTAAAACTGTTTTTGTTTTTGACACACGTTTTTGACCTGATATGGGCCTGCCAGATGACAGCTGTTGTGATGTAGATGGCTGCTGCGGATCATCCTCCTCTGCTTCTGAGCTCCTGGCAGTGGCACCCTCTTCCCCAATGGCTGCCAATCTGGGTCAACAACTGACCATCTATCACCTCCTCTTCAATGTCATGTGCACCTTCCTCTGTGTCACCGTGTAAGGTGCTATAGCGTTCGGGACGGGGCACCATAGTCTCATCAGGGTCAGATTCTGGCTCAGTACACTGCGAGGGCAATGTAGTGATCTGAGTCAATGGAACAGCATAATAATCTAGCTGTGGCTGTGCATGAGTGCACTCCATGTCTGATTCATCTTGTAATGGGCAGTTAACAATTTCCCTTTCTAACCCAGGCATGGTATGTGTAAAGAGCTCCATGGAGTAACCTGTAGTGTCGCCTGACGCATCCTTCACTTTTGGCTTGGGTGAAGGACCCAAGGAAACGTCTTGTTCCTGACCAGGAGCATCCACTGACGACTCGCTGCTTTTATATTTGGAACTTTGTGAAGAGGAGGCGAAAGAGCTAGAGACTGAGTCAGCAATGAAAGCCAAAACTTTTTCCTGCTGCTCCGGCTTTAAAAGCTGTTTTCCTACTCCCAGATAAGGGAGCCTTCAAGACCTTGTGTAGCCAGACGATGATGCTGGCTCAACACCTCCAGCCTTAGGTGCTATTTTGCTTTTCCCACTACCACCAGATGCTCCACCACCACCACCACCATCAGTACCAGCTGGCAACGACCGCCCACGGCCTCTTCCACCAGACTTCCTCGGGAAGACTACTATACACAAGATGAGGTGCAAACAACAAAGGGTAGATTTATTGGAAGGCAAGGAATCAAGGGAATGAGAAAGATGCAAACAGGGGTTTACAATGGCAAAAGACAATTTACAAGAGTAATAAACTTTATCTTTTCCGTAAAATAGCACGGTGCTCCAGCTATTACAGACTCAAAATATGTCTAACAAGCAAATGTAAACAATAAACAAGTGATGATGCTACTCTACATATAACCTCCCTGGCCTTTGCTAAGCAGGCCACATGGCTCCCGTGTACTGACTATTGAAGCCTACACTAGGCCCTAACAGGCGCACCAAACAGGAACAAACTCACGGTGATGTTGGAGAATCAGGTCCAGTCCCAGGGGGGCCCCCAGCAGTCTAATACGGTGGTGCGCACGGCTTTCTGTCAGCTCTGTGAAACGTGGTCTTCTCCTTGCTTCTGGATCCTAGGGATGCTCCTGGAAACTGTCAGTTCCTTTCTCTGTATCTTCGTGGCTCTCTTGCAGCTATATCAGAACACAGTTCTTCTCTCTTTCAGCTATCAGCACCAAAAGTTTTTTCTGCAGCAGACTCAGCTCACACACGCTGCTCCAGCTCCACACCTGCACTCTGCTCAGACTAGTTAATTACACCGAATATTGCAGGGGAGAAGCAGAACATTCCATCACACCAGACAAGGGGGTGCAGCCTCTTAAAGTGACAGCGTGTTCCTTAAAGTCCATAACAGCACCACCCTCTTACATGCCTCCCTTCTTAATGATGGTCGTCCTTGGCCATCACAGCATCAGGGTCAAAGTGTAATGGAGGAACATGCAATGCGGAAACAGCACCTATAGAGGAGGCAACAAAGGTGTAAAAACAGACAGAGCACACTGTTCTACATATCAGACTGGTGGAACCCCTGCATTAGACCTCTAGGATCTCCGAAGCTCTTGGCTGTCAGGCAAGGCTTGACTATCTTCCAGAGGAACACTTGTTGCAGGAGACATTGTGAGCTCTTGTCTGGTCTCGTCCTCACATGGCGGTACTGGTACATCCATGGGATTATCGTCTCTATGCAGCTGAGGACCCCTACTGTGTCAGGGTCGGTCTACCACTCATCATCAATTTCACCATCAGGCATGACAGATTCAGGAAGTGGAGTAGCGCCTTCAGGCAACAATGTCGTAGAACAGACCTCAGACCGGCAAGCCCGCAGCATATTCCTGTGAAGTACTCTAAGGGCGGATGCCCCAGTCTCAATCTGTACCTTGTAGACAGGGCCATTAGCAAACACTCGCTCGATAACTTTGTACGGCTGTACTTCCCATCTCTCACTTAGTTTTCCCTTGGGCCGTTTCTCTCTGAATAATACTCGGTCTCCAGGTTGGAGCGGTAACTCTTGAGTCGGTTTGCGGCCCGTATGTTCTTTTTCTTGCAGCTGCTGACCCGCCAACCGCCGTATCGTTCGCAATCGTTGCCGATGCACTTTCACCCATGAGGTGACAGTTCGCTCCATCAGCTCCTCTGGCTGTTCCAAATTCAGCTCAATGATCTCTCATCCAGATTTTCCAAACAACAGTAGATAGGAGGTATAACCCGTGGTGTAGTGGACCCGATTGTTGTAGGTCCAGACCAATTCCGGCAGATAGTCTGGCCAACACACCTTCTTATCCTCCTCCAACGTTCTCAGCATTTGAAGTAAGGTTCGGTTGAAGCGTTCACAAGCTCCATTGCCTTGAGGGTGGTAAGGGGTGGTCCGGGACCGCTCGATGCCATACATACGATACACTTCTTCCATCACCTTGCCTTGGAAACATGCGCCTTGGTCGAAGTGGATGCGCTTTGTGCACCCATACACCCAGATGAAGTCTTTACAGATGGCTCGCGCCGCCGATTCCGCAGTCTGATCTCTAGTCGGAGTGACTACTGCGAACTTAGAGAAATGATCGGTTATCACCAAACAGCATTGCAGCCCCCGGGCCGAGTGTCCCACGAGGAGATAGTCGATCATCAAGACTTCTAGCGGTTCCTTAGTTTGTATGGTCTGGATGGGTGCCCTCTGTTCGGTACTCTTAATGAGGTCACATACTCGACATTGCCGACAAACCTCTTCCACCACAAACTCCAACTGGAGGCAATACACATACTGCTGTAATCATTGGTACGTCTTTGTGGGGCCGAAGTGCGCTCCAAATCCGTGGGCTTTTTTAGCTACTTCTTGAGCCATTTTTCCTGGGATGACAACTTGCCACCTTACTTCCATATCTTTTGGCTGTTGCCTCTTACGATATAGCACTTACTCTCGCACCTCCAGTCTATCCCACTGTTGTAACACACTCCTCATTTCAGAGTCCAGATCATCTCTCTCTTGTTTGCCAGGCTTCTGCTTTTGAGTTACCCACCATTTCATCTGTCTCAGCCCTTCGTCTTCATCCTGAACATGTCCCCATTCCTCATTGGTTCTCCCCAGGGACCGGCGTAATGCACAGGACTCCCTTCATGACTGGGCTGCAACCATTGGGGGCTTAAACTTGCGAAAGTCTGGGGTTTCCTCCTCTTTGAGTTGCTCATCAAGATCCCCCACTGGAGTCTCCACAGTCACTCTTGACAGCCCATCAGCATTTGCGTTTTCGGTAGCAGAGCGATAACGGATGGTAAAGTCGAACTTGGCTAGGCGAGCCACCCACCGTTGTTCTAAGGCCCCCAATTTAGCATTCTCAAGGTAGGCCAGGGGATTATTGTCTGTTCGAACTTGAATCTTGGTACCTGTCAGGAAGCCTGCAAACTTTTCGGTCATGTCCCACACCAGGGCCAGGAGCTCTAACCGGAAGGAGCTGTAATTGTGAGGGTTTCTTTCGCTGTCTCGCAGGGACCTGCTGGCATACCCAATGACTCTCTCATGTCCATCCTGCATTTGAGAAAGTACTGCACTGAGTCCATGAAGGCTACCATCTGTGTACAACAGGAACGGTTGATCGAAGTCTGCGTAGGCCAAAATCGGGGCTGAAGTAAGGACATTCTTTATAGCCTGGAAGGCCTCGTCTTGTCGCTGTGCCCAGGGGATGCGCTGGGTCTTCGGCAGTCCAGCGGTCCCCCACAGCAACTCATTGAGAGGACCCGCCACCTTTGCAAAGTCTTTAACAAACCGGCAATAGTACCCAGCAAGTCCCAGGAAGGCCTGGAGTTCTCTCACTGTTCGAGGGACTGGCCACTTCTGGATAGCAGCCACTTTTCCTGGCGAGGGTAGAACTCCATCTTGTGACACTATGTGGCCCAGGTACTCGATCTCTCTCTTGAAGAGGTGGCACTTCTTTGGCTTCACCTTCAGGTTTTGAGCCCGCAGTCTTCCGAGTACCTGTCCAAGCCAGGCAAGGTGTTCTTCAAATGAGGCCAAAAACACAATGATGTCATCCAGATAGATCAGGGTAGCCTCAAAATTTAAGTCTCCCAAACACTTTTCCATCAGCCATTGAAATGTGCCTGGAGCATTGGAGAGCCCGAAGGGCATCCGTTTAAACTCGAACAGCCCCATAGGGAGGATGAACGCGGTTTTCTCTTTGTCTTTCTCTGCCATGGCTACATGCCAGTATCCGCTTGCTAGGTCTAGGGTGGAGAAGTACTTGGCTTTCCCCAGTGCTGTCAAGGATTCCTCGATGCAGGGCAATGGATACGAGTCTCGAATAGTGCAGGCATTGAGCTTCCTGTAATCTACACAGAACCGGATGGTCCCATCCTTTTTCTTGATGAGCACCTCCGGGGCTGCCCAAGGGCTCTGACTACTCTGCACCACTCCCGAATCCATCATCTGCCTCAGTAATGTTTTCACCTCTTGATACATCTTGGGCGGGATCTGCCGGTATCGTTCTCGAATTGGACGAGCTTCCCCAGTCGGTATCTCATGTGTGATGGCTTCAGTACAGCCGAAATCTTCGGCGTGGCGGGTAGTGTTCAGCGATACCTGTTGTGAACTCTGTGAACAGGCTCCCTCTTGTGGTCAATGGTGGTATGGTGTGACTTTTGCTTTGGGCTCCCCCTGGTGGCTTTGTCTGTTATCCTGCTGGTCTCTGGCTATCAGCTGGATTCGTTATCCTCTGGGAGGTTCCTATATAGCTCTGTTTTACTTCCACTTGTTGCCGACTGTCGATGTAATCAGTGCTACTCAGATTCCTTCTGACTACCTTGCTCCCAGTCCATCCAGGATAAGCTAAGTTCTGTTTGCTCATTTTTTGATCAGCAGTGTTTATCATGTTTTCTGTTCCAGCTTGCTAAAATTTAATTCCCTTGCTTGCTGGTTGCTCTAGTGGGCTGAGTTTCTCCCCACACACAGTTAGTTGGTGTGTGGGTTCTTGAAATCTCAGGATGGATATTTTGTAAGGGTTTTTATTGATCGCATAGACCCCTGCTCTATTTTCTGCTTTCTAGTACTAGTGGGCCTCTTTTGCTGAATCTGATTTCATCCCTATGTATGTGCCTTCTTCTTACTTCACCGTTAATATTTGTTGGGGGCTTCTATATCTTTGGGGATTATTTCTCTGGAGGCAAGCGAGGTATTTCTTTCTCTTTAGGGGTAGCTAGTTCCTCAGGCTGGCTCGAGACGTCTAGGAATTTTTCAGGCACATTCACCGGCTACCTCTAGTTGTGTTGGATAGGTTCAGATTTGCGATCAGTCCAGTTACCATCTCCCTAGAGCTCGTCCTTAGTTTAATCACTTGCTGGTCTATTTGTGATCCTCAGCCACTAGGGATCATAACAGTACAGCCGGCCTTAAAGTGTTAATTGCATGGCAGAAGCAGGAGAAAAGAAGCCTTGAGAATTTTTTTTTTTTTCTTGTTGTTGCCGTGTGTCTAGCTGCTGTGCTAGCTTCTCTCCTCCTCTTAATCTTGGTGTGGCTCTGAGTTCAGCTGCTGACATGGATGTCCAGAGTTTGGCTTCCAGTCTGGATCATCTTGCTGCTAGGGTTCAAAGTATTCAGGATTTTGTTGTTCACAGTCCTATGTCTGAGTCTAGAATACCTATTCCGGAGTTGTTTCTGGAGATAGATCTAGGTTCCTGAATTTTAAGAACAATTGTAAGTTGTTTCTTTCTTTGAAACCTCGTTCCTCTGGTGATGCCGTTCAGCAAGTTAAGATTATCATTTCCTTTTTTCGTGGTGACCCTCAAGATTTGGCCTTCGCATTGGCGCCAGGGGATCCTGCATTGCTCAGTGTGGATGCGTTTTTTCTGGCCCTTGGATTGCTCTATGAGGAACCTAATCTTGAGAACCAGGCTGAAAAAGCGTTGTTGGCCCTCTCGCAGGGGCAAGATGAAGCAGAGGTGTACTGCCAGAAATTTCGGAAATGGTCGGTGCTTACTCAGTGGAATGAGTGTGCCCTGGCTGCAAATTTCAGAGAAGGTCTTTCTGAAGCCATTAAGAATGTCATGGTGGGGTTCCCTACGCCTGCAGGTCTGAATGAGTCAATGACTCTGGCCATTCAGATTGATCGGCGGTTGCGGGAGAGCAAACCTGTGTACCATTTGGCGGTGTCTTCTGAGCAGACACCTGAATCTATGCAATGTGACAGAATTCTGACCAGAAGTGAACGGCAAAATTATAGACGGCAAAATGGGTTGTGCTTTTACTGTGGTGACTCAGCTCATGTTATCTCAGCATGCTCTAAGCGCAAAAAAAAGGTTGATAAATCTGTCACCATTGGTACTTTACAGCCTAAGTTCATTTTGTCTGTTACCCTGATTTGTTCCCTGTCATCTTACCCGGTTAATGCCTTTGTAGATTCAGGTGCTGCCCTGAGTCTGATGGATTGGTCATTTGCCAGGCGCTGTGGTTTTGATTTGGAGCCTTTAACATTCCCTATTCCACTAAGGGGAATTGACTCTACGCCATTGGCTACAAATAGACCTCAGTACTGGACACAAGTGACCATGTACATGACTACTGTTCATCAGGAGGTGATTCGCTTTCTTGTATTGCATAATTTGCATGATATGGTCGTGTTGGGTCTACCATGGTTGCAGACTCATAATCCAGTCCTGGATTGGAAAGCTATGTCTGTGTCAAGTTGGGGTTGTCAGGGAATTCATGGTGATGCTCCTGTGGTGTCAATTGCTTCGTCCACTCCTTCTGAAGTCCCTACGTTTTTGTCAGACTACCAGGATGTATTTGAGGAGCCCAAACTCAATTCTCTACCTCCTCATAGGGACTGTGATTGTGCTATAAATTTGATTCCTGGTAGTAAGTTTCCTAAGGGACGACTTTTCAATTTATCTGTGCCGGAGCATGCTGCCATGCGGAGTTATATAAAGGAGTCTTTGGAGAAGGGACATATTCGCCCGTCCTCTTCCCCTCTTGGTGCGGGATTCTTTTTTGTGGCTAAGAAGGATGGTTCACTGAGACCTTGTATTGATTATCGCCTTTTGAATAAAATCACGGTTAAATTTCAGTATCCTTTGCCATTGTTAACTGATTTGTTTGCTTGCATTAGGGGGTCTAGTTGGTTCACCAAGATAGATCTTCGTGGTGCGTATAACCTTCTGCGTATAAAACAGGGTGATGAATGGAAAACTGCATTTAATACGCCTGAAGGCCATTTTGAGTACCTGGTGATGCCTTTTGGACTTTCTAATGCTCCTTCAGTCTTTCAGTCCTTTATGCACGACATCTTCCATGAATATCTGGATAAGTTTATGATTGTGTATCTGGATGATATTCTGTTTTTTTCGGATGATTGGGAGTCTCATGTTAAGCAGGTCAGGATGGTCTTTCAGGTCCTGCGTGACAATGCTTTATTTGTGAAGGGCTCAAAATGTCTTTTTGGAGTCCAGAAGATTTCTTTTTTGGGTTTCATTTTTTCTCCTTCTACTATTGAGATGGACCCGGTCAAGGTTCAGGCTATTCATGACTGGACGCAGCCTACATCTGTTAAGAGTCTTCAGAAGTTCTTGGGTTTTGCTAATTTTTACCGTCGCTTCATAGCTAATTTTTCTGGTGTTGTTAAGCCTTTGACGGATTTGACCAAGAAAGGTTCTGATGTGACTAATTGGTCCTCTGCGGCTGTGGAGGCCTTTCGGGAGCTGAAGCGCCGGTTTTCTTCGGCTCCGGTCTTATGTCAGCCAGATGTCTCACTTCCCTTCCAGGTGGAGGTTGATGCTTCCGAGATTGGAGCGGGGGCTGTTTTGTCACAGAGAAGCTCCGATGACTCTGTGATGAAGCCATGTGCTTTCTTTTCAAGAAAGTTTTCACCTGCCGAGCGGAATTATGATGTCGGTAATCGGGAGTTGTTGGCTATGAAGTGGGCATTTGAGGAGTGGCGACATTGGCTCGAGGGAGCTAAGCATCGTGTGGTGGTCTTGACTGATCACAAGAATTTAATTTATCTCGAGTCGGCCAAGCGGCTGAATCCCAGACAGGCTCGTTGGTTGTTGTTTTTCTCTCGTTTTGATTTCGTGGTTTCGTACCTGCCTGGTTCGAAGAATGTGAAGGCTGATGCTCTTTCTAGGAGTTTTGTGCCTGACTCTCCTGGAGATTCAGAGCCGGCTGGTATTCTTAGAGAAGGGGTGATTTTGTCTGCCATCTCCCCAGATTGGCGACGTGTGCTGCAAGAGTTTCAGGCGGATAGACCTGATCGCTGTCCACCGGAGAGACTGTTTGTCCCAGATAGATGGACCAACAGAGTCATCTCCGAGGTTCATTCTTCGGTGTTGGCGGGCCATCCTGGAATATTTGGTACCAGAGTCTTGGTGGCCAGGTCTTTTTGGTGGCCTTCCTTGTCGCGGGATGTGCGTTCCTTTGTGCAGTCTTGTGGAATTTGTGCTCAGGCTAAGCCTTGCTGTTCTCGAGCTAGTGGTTTGCTGTTACCTTTGCCTGTCCCGAAGAGGCCTTGGATGCACATTTCCATGGATTTTATTTCAGATCTCCCTGTCTCTCAGAGAATGTCTGTCATCTGGGTGGTGTGTGATCGTTTTTTTAAGATGGTCCATTTGGTGCCCTTGCCTAAGTTGCCTTCCTCCTCCGAGTTGGTTCCACTGTTTTTTCAAAATGTGGTTCGTTTGTACGGGATTCCTGAGAACATTGTTTCTGACAGAGGATCCCAGTGTGTGTCTAGATTTTGGCGGACCTTTTGTGCTAAATAGGGCATTGATTTGTCTTTTTCGTCGGCCTTCCATCCTCAGACGAATGGCCCAACCGAGCGAACTAATCAGACCTTGGAGACTTATTTAAGATGTTTTGTTTCTGCTGATCAGGACGACTGGGTTACTTTTTTGCCGTTGGCCGAGTTTGCCCTTAATAATCGGGCTAGTTCTGCTACTTTGGTTTCTCCTTTCTTTTGTAATTCGGGGTTTCATCCTAGTTTTTCCTCGGGTCAGGTGGAGCCTTCTGACTGTCCTGGAGTGGATGTTGTGGTTGATAGGTTGTAACAGATTTGGAATCATGTGGTGGACAATTTGAAGCTGTCTCAAGAGAAGGCTCAGCTCTTTGCCAACCGCCGTCGCTGTGTGGGTCCCCGACTTCGCGTTGGGGACTTGGTGTGGTTGTCTTCTCGCTTCGTTCCTATGAAGGTCTCCTCTCCTAAGTTCAAGCCTCGGTTTATCGGTCCTTATAAGATTCTGGAAGTCCTTGGCCCTGTGTCATTTCGTCTGGACCTCCCAGCATCATTTGCTATTCATAATGTGTTCCATCGCTCATTGTTGCGGAGGTATGTGGTGCCTGTGGATCCTCCGGTTGAGCCTCCTGCCGTGGTGCTGGTTGAGGGAGGATTGGAATACGTGGTGGCGAAGATCTTGGATTCTCGTATTTCTAGACGGAGGGTCCAGTATTTGGTTAAATGGAAGGGCTATGGTCAGGAGGATAATTCTTGGGTTGTCGCCTCTGATGTTCATGGGGCCGATTTGGTTCGTGCCTTCCATGTGGCTCATCCTGATCGCCCTGGTGGTTTTCATGAGGGTTCGGTGACCCCTCCTCAAGGGGGGTGTACTGTTGTGAACTCTGTGTTCAGGCTCCCTCTTGTGGTCACTGGTGGTATGGTGTGACTTTTGCTTTGGGCTCCCCCTGGTGGCTTTGTCTGTTATCCTGCTGGTCTCTGGCTATCAGCTGGATTCGTTATCCTCTGGGAGGTTCCTATATAGCTCTGTTTTACTCCCACTTGTTGCCGGCTGTCGATGTAATCAGTGCTACTCAGATTCCTTCTGACTACCTTGCTCCCAGTCCATCCAGGATAAGCTAAGTTCTGTTTGCTCATTTTTTGATCAGCAGTGTTTATCATGTTTTCTGTTCCAGCTTGCTAAAATTTAATTCCCTCGCTTGCTGGTTGCTCTAGTGGGCTGAGTTTCTCCCCACACACCGTTAGTTGGTGTGTGGGTTCTTGAAATCTCAGGATGGATATTTTGTAAGGGTTTTTATTGATCGCATAGACCCCTGCTCTATTTTCTGCTTTCTAGTACTAGTGGGCCTCTTTTGCTGAATCTGATTTCATCCCTATGTATGTGCCTTCTTCTTACTTCACCGTTAATATTTGTTGGGGGCTTCTATATCTTTGGGGATTATTTCTCTGGAGGCAAGCGAGGTCTTTCTTTCTCTTTAGGGGTAGCTAGTTCCTCAGGCTGGCTCGAGACGTCTAGGAATTTTTTAGGCACGTTCACCGGCTACCTCTAGTTGTGTTGGATAGGTTCAGATTTGCGATCAGTCCAGTTACCATCTCCCTAGAGCTCGTCCTTAGTTTAATCACTTGCTGGTCTATTTGTGATCCTCAGCCACTAGGGATCATAACAGATACCTTCCGATATGCAAAGGTATCGGTATCGGATTGGATCGGCCGATACCCAAAAAATATCAAATATCGCCGATACCGATACTCGATACCAATGCATATCAATGGGACACAAAATATCGGAATGGTTCCCAGGGTCTGAAGGAGAGGAAACTCTCCTTCAGGCCCTGGGATCCATATTCATGTATAAAATAAAGAATAAAAATAAAAAATATTGATATACTCACCCCTCGGACGGCCCCTGGCTCTCACCGGTCCAAGGGTCTGCCTCCGTTCCTAAGAATGCAGAGTGAAGGACCTTCGATGACATTGCAGCTTGTGATTGGTCACGTGACTGCTCATGTGACCGCTCACGCGACCAATCACAAGCCGCGACATCATCGCAGGTCCTATACTCACTGCATTCTCAGGAACGGAGGCTGCCGGTTACATCGCTAAGGTCCAGGGTCCGCCGAAGGGGTTAGTATATCCATATTTTTTATTTTTATTCTTTATTTTTTACATGAATATGGATCCCTCTCCTCCAGACCCTGGGAACCATACACTGGGAACTTCCGATTCCGATTTCCGATATCACAAAAATATCGGAACTCGATATCGGAATTCCGATACAGCAAATATCGGCTGATTCCCGATACTTGCGGTATTGGAATGCTCAACACTAGTGACGGGCGAATGCGGCCTGATTTTCCCACAGCATAGTTTCTATTGCTTGCACATGCTCAGGGCCCAGAGCCTTCACATCCACTTCCATTTGATCAAGGATGACCCGTCCACTCCACTCCGGGGATGGCGTCTCTTCGTCCCCCGCAGCAACTGCTAGGGTCCACCCCACACCTTCTTTCGGTGATAAAGACATCTCCTTCTGACTCACCAGTTCACCCATATGTAGGTACACCAGGGCCAGATCTGTCCCTCGTGGCAAGGTGACCTCCCCAGGGCCCACATTCAAAGCTCTTATGGGTACATGTCCTCGCTGGACCACAGCTATCGTACGACCTATCATGACTTCTTGGTCTCCTCCACCTACCACAGGTTGAACAACCACTTCCAACCCGTCAAGGTTGCGGTGAGTCCCCACTGGAAGGTATACTATAGTTTCTCGCTCGGGAGGTAGGATTACAGGTTCTTTACCAGGAGCCCTGATGACCCCTACCATCTGATAAGATGGCACACTCTTCTGCATCCCACAGGCGCGGATCAGTTGTGGAAGGGCTTCTTGAGTAGGCTTATGTGTAGTAGCCTTCTTCCAATATCCAGGTCCCCGTTTGGTAAACATAATCTGATCAAGTTCACGTAGGATGTTCATTCCCAGTACTACAGGCACATCTTCCTTGATAGGCTCAGGGACTAGCAGGATCCCTTTTCTCCCAACTTCTTGCCCACAGATTCGAATATTCATCCACACGACCCCTGTGACTGGGATCGGTTGTTGGTTGGCAGCAAACAACCGGATCAATGTCTCTTTTTCTGGCTTGGCCAGGTCCTGGAAATGCTGCTTGAAATACGCTTCTGGCATCGTTGTCACTTGTGGCCCAGTATCTATCAGGCAATCCACTAGAACTCCTTAGAATTCAGCACGTAGGATGGGGCTCCCAGCAATCAAGTGTTCGTTATGATATGGAGCGGCCTCTCTCCTCACCTCCCCTGCAGAGTGCCGCACTACTGCGGGGGTTGGTAGTTTAACGGTGGCTTCCGCTGGCCTTGAGTAGAGTTCCGACAGTCTTTGGCAAGGTGCCCCTGTCCTCCACATTCCCAGCATTGGACGCCTCCTCCTCGCCGGGGGGTACCTCGAGCCTGTCCTCGTGCCTCTGATGCCTGATGGGAGGGGGCTTGCTCCCACCAATCCCTTATCGGTCGGGCTGAAGTATGGTTGCATGAGTACGGTGGTTCAGACTGTTGTAGTTCTCCCACTCTTCGCTCCATCTGGGTCAGTTTCTCTTGCACGTTGACAAGGGACCACTGCAAGTCTTGCCCCACCTGGACCAGCACCTCCTGATGGTTTGGGTCCCCTCTGGTATTGGCGCCCTGGACACGCATCACCCCAGACGCATAGCTCTCTTCTTTACTTCGGGCCACTCTTTCCGCCAGGATTTGACGAAACGTAAGAGCTGGATCTGCCTGGACCCGTTCTGACAGTGTTCGCCTCAAGGATGTGCTGTGCAGTCCCAGAATGAATTGCTCCTGGAGTATCCGGTCTTTAGAGCCCATGCCGCCAAATCCATCCACCTCCTTTCTCTGCACCTTTGCTAACACTTCTTGCAGTACTGTTGCATACTGAGAAATTCCTTCTTCTTCCCGCTGCAGCCTAGAGAAAAATTTGGTGCAAAGGTGTCCGGCACTAGATCTCTTCCAGGAACTTCACTAGTTCCTTCAGGGTACTGCGGGTGAGTTCTGGTTGTAGGCAGACGATTCTATGGGCTTCTCCCTCTAGGGCAGTTAACGCAATGTCCACTTCAAGGCCAGGGCTGATGTTATAAATCTTCAGGGTGCTTTGCAGCCGGGACACCCAGTCGGACAGTGGCATATTCTTGCCGTCAAACTTTGGTAGCACACTAAATATGGTGCCCATAGGGAGTGTCCTTGCAGGGGTTCCACCAATGCCCACAGCATCTCCATTAACATTAGCATTCCCACCATTGCTGTCTGAAGCCTCCATCTTGGTGGCAGTACCCTGCTCGCAGCGCCACTTGAAGCGATGGCCGGGGGACCACCACGGTGCAGGAAGACTACTGTACACAAGATGAGGTGGAAACAACAAAGGGTAGATTTATTGGAAGGCAAGGAATGAAGGGAATGTGAAAGATGCAAACAGGGGTTTACAATGGCAAAAGACAATTTGCAAGAGTAATAAACTTTATCTTTTCCGTAAAATAGCATGGTGCTCCAGCTATTACAGACTCAAAATATGTCTACCAAGCAAATGTAAACAATAAAAAAGTGATGATTCTACTCTACGCATAACCTCCCTGGCTTTTACTAAGCAGGCCACACTGCTTCCGTGTACTGACTATTGAAGCCTACACTAGGCTCTAACAGGTGTACCAAACAGGAACAAACTCACGGTGATGTTGGAGAATCAGGTCGGGATGCTCCTGGAAACTGTAAATTCCTTTCTCTGTATCTTTGTGGCTCTCTTGCATCTATATCAGGACACAGTTCTTCTCTCTTTCAGCTATCAGCACCAAAAGTCCTCTCTGCAGCAGCCTCAGGTAACACACGCTGCTCCAGCTCCACCCCTGCACTCTGCTCAGACTAGTTCATTACACTAAATATTGCAGGGGAGAAGCAGAACATTCCATCACGCCAGACAAGGGGGTAC
Source organism: Ranitomeya variabilis (assembly GCF_051348905.1). Lineage (NCBI taxonomy): Eukaryota > Metazoa > Chordata > Amphibia > Anura > Dendrobatidae > Ranitomeya > Ranitomeya variabilis. The sequence goes on from NC_135235.1 coordinate 315,247,975, forward strand.
AGCCTCTTAAAGTGACAGCGTGTTCCTTACTGTCCATAACAGCACCACTCTCTTACAGATACACGAGAAACTAAGAGGACTGTGCTATATCCACTTTGTGAGAATTTGAATCTCACTTTTTTTAGGGGGAGACTGAACCACAACTCAGGCCCAGTGTATTTTACAATGCAATGTGAGTGGCAGCAAGTGGCTGGCTGATACATGAGAAACTAAGAGGACTGAGGTATATCCACTTTGTGAGAATTTCAATCTCACTTATTTTTTGGACACAGAACCCAAACTCAGGCCCAGTGTATAAAACAACGCAATGTGAGTGGCAGCAAGTGGCTGGCAGATACAACACAAACTAAGAGGACTGAGGTATATCCACTTTGTGAGAATTTGAATCTCACTTTTTTTGGGGGGACACAGAACCAAAACTCAGGCCCAGTGTATAAAACAACGCAATATGAGTGGCAGCAAGTGGCTGGCTGATACACCACAAACTAAGAGGACTGCGGTATATCCACTTTGTGAGAATTTGCATCTCACTTTTTTTGGGGACAAAGAACCCAAAATCAGGCCCAGTGTATAAAACAACGCAATGTGAGTGGCAGCAAGTGGCTGGCTGATACACGAGAAACTAAGAGCACTGAGGTATATCCACTTTGTGAGAATTTGAATCTCACTTTTTTTGGGGGGAGACTGTACCCAAACTCAGGCACAGTGTATAAAACAACGCAATGTGAGTGGCAGCAAGTGGCTGGAAGATACAGTATATGAAAAAATACAAGGACTGTAGTACAATTTCAATCTCTCTACAATGATCTCAGGAAAAAATTATGGCAGCAATAAAAAGGACTGCTGCACACAAAAGTGTGGACAAATAAACAAGATGACTCTGCAGAAAGGAGCAACAGGATTTTTGCTTTTAAAAAAGCAGTTGGTTTGCACAGCAGCGGTGCAAACAGCAATGCAGCTATCGGGGAGCCTTATAAGGCAGCCTAATAAGCTACAGAGCCTGTGAATATAGCTCAAGTTGTGGAGGAACATTTTGGCATGGGGTTAATTATTTTGCCTTATATACAAGTCATTACCCTGGAAAGGATGTACTTTAACATATTTCCCAGCAAAATCCATTTTGGTTTCATTTTTGTGTGTTTTTTGGTGCACCTGTAAAATCGGCGTGAAACTCTGACAACATTGCTTACAGCTGTGACCTTGGAGTCAGAAGTGCTTCCAGGGGCGATCCCCATGATGTTCCCATGTCATTTGAGCAGTGTTTTCATCATTTTCTCATGATTAAGGGTGCTTGTTATTTTTTTGTTTCACATTTCAAAAATTCCTGTGAAGCACCAGAAGGGTTAATACACTTCTTGAATGTGGTTTTGAGTACCTTGAGAGGTGCAGTTTTTAGAATGGTGTCATTAGAAATTATGTTTCCAAAATTGTGCAGATGTAAAGTAGACATGTGGGAAATGTTGTTTGTTAACTACTTTGTGTGATATGCCTCTCGGATTTAACCCCTTAGTGACAGAGCCAATTTGGTACTTAATGACTGAGCCAATTTTTACAATTCTGACCACTGTCAATTTATGAGGTTATAACTCTGGAACGCTTTAACAGATCCCGCTGATTATGAGAATGTTTTTTCTTGACATATTGTACTTCATGTTAGTGGTAACATTTCTTCGATATTACTTGCGATTATTTATGAAAAAAATGGAAATATGGCGAAAATTTTAATAATTTTGCAATTTTCAAACTTTGTATTTTTATGCCCTTAAATAAGAGAGATATGTCACAAAAAATAGTTAATAAATAACATTTCCCACATGTCTACTTTACATCAGTACAATATTGAAAACAAAATTTTTTTTTGTTATTGAGTTATAAGGGTTAAAACTTGACCAGCAATTTCTCATATTTACAACACCATTTTTTTAGGGACCAAATCACATTTGAAGTCATTTTGAGGGGTCTATATGATAGAAAATAACCAAGTGTGACACCATTCTAAAAACTGCACCCCTCAAGGTGCTCAAAACCACATTCAAGAAGTTTATTAACCCTTTACGTGCTTCACAGGAACTCAAACAATGTGGAAGGAAAAAATGAACATTTTACTTTTTTTTGCAAACATTTTACTTCAGAACCATTTCTTTTTATTTTCACAAGTGTAAAAACAGAAATTTAACCATAAATTTTGTTGTGCAATTTCTCCTGAATACGCCGATATCCCATATGTGGGGGTAAACCACTGTTTGGGCGCACCGCAAGCTTGGAAGGGAAGGAACGCCGTTTGACTTTTTCAATGCAGAATTGGCTGGAATTGAGATTGGATGCCATGTCGTGTTTGGAGAGCCCCTGATGTGCCTAAACAGTGGAAACCCCCCACAAGTGACACCATTTTGGAAACTAGACCCCTTAAGGAACTTATCTAGATGTGTGGTGAGCACTTTAAACCCCCAGGTGCTTCACAGAAGTTTATAACGTAGAGCCTTGAAAATAAAAAATCACATTTTTTCTACAAAAATGATCTTTTTGCCCCCAAATTTTTATTTTGACAAGGGTGACAGGAGAAATTAGACCACAAACGTTGTTGTGCAATTTCTCCTGAGTACGATGATACCCCATATGTGGGGGTAAACCACTGTTTGGGCGCACCGCAGAGCTTGGAAGAGAAGGAGTGCCTTTTTACTTTTTCAATGTAGAATTGGCTGGAATTGAGATCGGACACCATGTCGTGTTTGGAGAATGCACTGCACATGCGCTCGCCATTTTCTTACCAGATGAAGAAGCGGTGGGCAGGAGGGGACACAGGAGGACCCAGGGACACCGGTAAGTATAACAGGGTCCCCAAATCCCCATATTTCTCTGTCCTCTGATGTGCGATCACATCAGAGGACAGAGAATGACACACCGCTTTTTTTTGCAATTTTTACAGTTAATTACCGGCGATCGCAAAACAGGGGTCAGTAAAATCCGACCCCGATCATGTTCTTTGGGGTCTCAACTACCCCCGGCAGCCGAGACCCCAAAGATCTTCCAGGTGCCGGCCACCTGGTGCACTGCGCATGAGCCTGCCATTTTTTGACCGCAACAAGATGGCGGCGCCCATCGGGAGCCATGAGGAGCCCCGGATGAGACAGGTGAGTATCAGGGGACGATCAGGGACCCCATTTCTCTGTCCTCTGATGTGCGATCACATCGGAGGACAGAGAAATTAAATCGGAAATCGCGTTTTTTGGTTTTTTTTGCAACCGCCGGTAAACGGTTAATTACCGGCGATCGCAACCCAGGGGTCAGTAAAAACCCCCAATAACCGAGACCCCAGAGAAAATCTGACTCTGGGGGGCGCTATTCACTTTTTCCACTTTTTTTTGCTGTGGTTTAAGTACCCTTAACTGTCGCCGTTAAAAGGCGTATCGGCGGTCGTTAAGGGGTTAAGGGCATAAAAATTAAAAGTTTTAAAATTGCAACATTTTCAAAAATTGCCAAATTTCAGTTTTTTTTAACAAATAAACGCAAGTCATATCAAAGAAATTTTACCACTATCATGAAGTTCAATATGTCATGAGAAAACAGTCTCAGAATCACCAGGATCTGTTGAAGCGTTCTAGAGTTGTTATGACCTCATAAAGTGACAATGGTCAGAATTGTAAAAATTGGCCTGGTCAGGAAGGTGAAAACAGACTTCGGGGTGAAGGGGTTAATCATGCTGGGATTTCACTTTGTTGTGAGGTTAAGATTTGGGGTATGTCCACACGCTGCGGAAAGGTGTGCAGATTTTTCCGCACTGATTTTGGTGAATCCGGAGGAAAACCGCACTGTGGATTTACCGCGGAATTACCGTGGATTTACCGGGGTTTTTCCTGGGTTTTTGTGCAGATTCTACCTGCGGTTTTACACCTGCGGATTCCTATTGAGGAGAAGGCGTAAACCGCTGCGGAATCCGCACAAAGAATTGACATTCTGCGGAATGTAAACCGCTGCGTTTCCGCACGTTTTTTTTCTGCAGCATGTGCACAGCGGATTTTGTTTTACATATGTTTACATGGTACTGTAAACTCATGGAAAACTGCTGCGAATTTGCAGCATCAAATCCACTGCGAATCCACAGCAAAATCCGCAGCATGTGCACATACCCTTTGGCTATTTTGCTGCGTTTTTTTGTGGCTTTTTTATGCTAATTTTCAGCTGTGTTTTACAGTACCAGCTGTGTCTATAAGATTTCAGAAATCTCATGCACCCAGCTTTTTTTTTGTCATCAGTATTTTGTGCTTTGCATGGTTTTTTGGACATTGAGCATGTCACAACTTTCAGAGTTTTTCACCCATTCAATTGAATGTAAAAAAGCGTGAAAAAATGCAGCTAAACCGTACCAAAAATGCAGCAAAACGTGTGGTTTTGCCGCAGCTTCCTTCTTGCCAAGCACTCAGGTTTTGCTGCAAAAAGTGTAAACTTACCCTAAAAAGTTTTACTTTGAGGTTTTTTCCTATGATCTTGCCATGTCAGATGTGTATTACCATTTCAAATAAAAGCTTGTTTTTACCGAAGCGCTGGATCACCTTCCATCTTTGGATTGCTATCATCGTGGAGCCTGGATCCGTGCACTTAGTAGATGGGTTATCTTCACTATATTTGCATAAGGTACATAAAAGACTTTAACAGAATAATGAAGTCAGCATGCATACTGCAATATTAGTGGTTTGGAACTGTCAGTGGACCTGTTAGGCTCATTAGATAGTCCAAAACATTCCTACAAGGGAATGTTCTGGGGATATCAAGTAGAGAACAGATGGAACCCTGTAATACATTGGCTAAATATAGTACGGTTATTATCACTGTTACCAGAATAGTCTAATTATTCTTTTACAGATGTATAGGGGCTAAGTTTGTTAAACAGTATTTATCAAATGATCATAGAATGGAGTCATGGGTGTATGTTGAAACTCCTGTCACTGGGCCTCAGATACCTTCTGTCTCATGTACTGCTGATGGCCTCACACTTGGCCTTACATTATCAGTAGTTTTTCATAGGAACTAATGGACTCTACTTGAAGGAGTTGTCCACAACTATCCATAGGATAGGTCATCAATATAAGCTTAGGGGTGTTGAAAACCCACCAATAATAATAATAATAATAATTTTATTTATATAGCGCCAACATATTCGTAGCGCTTTACAAATTATAGAGGGGACTTGTGCAGACAATAGACATTACATAACAGAAATCACGGTTCAAAATAGATACCAAGAGGAATGAGGACCCTGCTCACAAGCTTACAAACTATGAGGAAAAGGGGAGACAAGAGAGGTGGATGGTAACAATTGCTTTAGTTTTTTGGAGCAGCCAAAGTGTAAGGCTCGGGTGTTCATGTACGGCTGCATGAACCAGTTAACTGCCTAAGTATGTAGCAGTACAGACACAGAGGGCTATTAACTGTATAAAGTGTATGAGAACATGATGCGAGGAACCTGATTATGGTTTAAGGTTTTTTTTTTTTTAAAGGCCACACAGGGATAGTTGGGTTAATGCATTGAGGGGGTTGGCCAATCTGAACAAATGAGTTTTTAGGGCATTCTTAAAACTGTGGGGATTGGGGATAAATCGTATTAACCTGGGTAGTGCATTCCAAAGAATGGCACAGCACGTGTAAAGTCTTGGAGACAGGAGTGGGAGGTTCTGATTATTGAGGATGCTAATCTAAGGTCATTAGCGGAGCGGAGGGCATGGGTAGGGTGGTAGACTGAGACCAGAGGGGAGATGTAGGGTCGTGCTGAGCCATGGAGTGGATTCTGGAGTGGATGGGTAGCCAGTGAAATGACTGGCACAAGGTAGAGGCATCGGTGTAACGGTTGGTGAGGAATATGATCCTGGCAGCAGCATTCAGGACAGATTGGAGCGGGGAAAGTTTGGTAAGAGGGAGGCCGATTAGTAGAGAGTTACAATAGTACAGACGAGAATGAATAAGTGAAACAATAAGAGTTTTTGCAGAGTCGAAAGTAAGAAAAGGGCGAATTCTAGAAATGTTTTTGAGATGCAGATAAGAAGAGCGAGCCAGTGATCGGATGTGGGGGGTGAATGAAAGCTCAGAATCAAGTATGACCCCAAGGCAGCGGGCACGTTGCTTTGGAGAAATGGTGGAACAGCACAGGGAGATGGCAATGTCAGGCAAAGGTAGGTTAGTAGAGGGAGAAAACACGAGGAGTTCAGTTTTTGACAGGTTTAATTTCAGATAGAGGGAGGACATGATGTTAGATACAGCGGTAAGACAATCACTGGTGTTTTCTAAAAAGGTCGGCGTGATATCAGGAGTAGAAGTGTATAATTGGGTGTCATCAGCATAGAGATGGTACTGGAAACCAAATCTACTGATTGTTTTTCCAATAGGGGCAGTATACAAAGAGAAGAGGAGGGGGCCTAGGACTGATCCTTGAGGAACCCTTACAGTAAGGGGAAGGTGAGAGGAGGAGGAACCAGCAAAAAATACAGTGAAGGATCGGTCAGAGAGATAGGAGGAGAACCAGGAGAAAATGGTGTCCTTGAGGCCGATGGAGCAGAGCATAGTGAGGAGGAACTGATGATCCACAGTGTCGAATGCTGCGGAGAGATCCAAGAGAATTGCCATGGAGTAGTGACCATTAGATTTAGCTGTTAGTAGGTCATTAGAGACTTTAATGAGGGCAGTTTCTGTAGAGTGTAAAGAGCGGAAACCAGATTGAAGAGGGTCGAGAATAGAGTTATCTGAGAGATAGCGGATAAGATGTGAGTGGACAGGCGTTCGAGGAGTTTAGAGATGAAGGGAAGATTAGAGACAGGTCTATAATTAGCGGCACAGTTTTGATCGAGGGATTTTTTTTTGAGTAATGGATGTATGATGGCATGCTTAAATGAGGAGGGAAAAATACCGGAAGTGAGAGAAAGGTTGAATATTTTTGTTAGGTGAGAGGTGACAGCCGGGGAAAGGGACCGGAGGAGATGTGACGGAATGGGGTCACTGGTGCAAGTGGTTGGGTGAGAAGATGCAAGGAGCCTGATTACTTCTTCTTCTGTAACTGGTTCAAAGTCAGAGAGTGAAGTAGATGCAGTGGGGGAGGGAGGACAGTGCATGGTATGAAGGGATTGGGAGATAATTTCCTGTCGAATGTGGTCAATTTTTTCTTTTGATGATTGATGATTCTCATATTGATGATCTATCTTAAAAATAGATAATCAATTGTTAAGTTCTTGACAACCATTTAAATCATTAAGGTATCGCATTGCAGGATATAACATCTAAATAACGAGCTCCCTTTGTGCCACATCTATTTGTAACAAGTATATGCTTTCATAAAACGTTTTTTTTTTATTTCAGTAACCGTGCCTGGTAAATAGCCATACTTGGCAACATTTTTATGTTCCACTATGTTTAAATGACAACATTTTCAATAAAATGGCTAAAATGACTTTTTACATTCACGGTTAGTCTCTTCTACAGAAAACCCCATCACGGTGCCCTGTAACATAAGAGTGTCAATACAGTGCTCCTGAATACAAAATCCCCCCCAAAATGTCTGTTATTTTGGACTTGCCATAACCTGGTGGTTTGAAATCCTTCCAAACATTCTGCAGCTTCTTCAATTCATTAACCCCTTCCCCCATGGACCTGTTTTCACCTTCATGACCAGGCCAAATTTTACAATTCTGACCACTGACTGACTGACCACTGTCACTTTCTGAGGTCTTTAATGCTTCAACATATCCAACTCATTCTGAGATTGTGCATGATGACGACGGCATTCTACCGTCGAAACACGTTGTGGATTTGTCCCCCCAAAAAAGGATGACTTTTTTAAATTAAATTTTTATTCAATTTGCCCTTAGCGCTCGTTCACAGACCGCACAACTGTCTTGTTTTAATCCCTATCCCTTTCTGAGGGAGCGTAGCTGGAGCTGCTTCACATGGGCCACTAACCTCCAAAGGACCTTCCACCACGTGACTTCAAGCACTTGCGGTCACGTGGTTTATTAGCACACACTGCAATTGTGCTGAACTTCCTCTCTATACCGATCCCAGCCAAGCACCGTGGACCATCGGTATCTACTCTGCCTGCCTCGGCGTTTACCCTAGCCACACACCTGCCAAATGACACACCGGGAACTCTTGGGATGTGATATTGGCCATCTTCCAGCGATTAACATTGTAACACCCCAGGTAACCGGTTGTTACAGTGATGTTGCCTTCCTTCCAGGGAGGGTAATGTCATGCCTGGAAGCAAGGAAGATCCCTTTAACAGGTAGTAAACCTACGTGCAACACATTCTGAATCCAGGCCAGAAGGGGGAGCTCTGAACCCGGTTTCAGGGGAGCTTCCCCCAGATATATATATTCTGGCTTGGAAGAGGAGTTAGGGAGTTGAGGAGAGACAGTGAAGGAGAGAGTAGTGTGAGCAGAGCTGGGGCCATGCAGCCACGTGTGGTGCTGCAGCTTCAGGCCAGAGAGGAAAAGCAGGAACATTGCATTGATAGCAAGTGCCTGAGGGGTGAAGCACAGGAGAATAAAGGAGCTGGAATGGAGCTGCGGTCGTGCTCCTTCCAAGCTGAAGCGCAGGAGCCGGGCACCCGGAGCCCGAGGCTGTGTAGTACTTTATATCCCACAGCAGAAACAGAGAACAGTAGATTTTAAGTCGACTGTTTGCACCCCGACCTGAAGGTACAGCAACACACAGAGCCCGAGTCGTGATAGAGACTCTGTAAAAAGGCTCGAGTTGCCTACCATGCAGGTACTGTCCCAGGACAGGAGAGAGAGGACCTTGACAGAAGCCACAGGCAGCAAGGAACTCACTTAAAAGCGCGAGACAGGAGGCTTACGAACCTTACCAGGGAAAGGGATCTGTAGTTGCTTCCAGGCCAATTTGACCTCACCAACACCTGTTGCTGGTAGTGTGGACTGTGGATGTCTACCATCAGTAAACCAGGTAAAGAGACTGCAACCCTGGGTCCTCCGTTTATTTTCCGGCACCACACCATCCTTGCCAAACACATCGGGAGCCCTGGGGACTCAGCTTCACCTGTGGGAACCCATACCATCCCTGCTGCCATAACATCACCCCAGGGGACCCCTTTAAGCAGCGTCGGTCACCCCTGACCAAGTACCACAGGTGGCATCGCAAACTTTTATTATTTCACAAACCACTTTAAAGACCGTCCCTTTTTCTTGGGTGCCCAGGACCATGGACTGGGTCACCGCCACCGTGACGCATCCCTTTAAGTACCGGACCCGGTACCGAGTACCCCATGGCCCTGGCGGGCGTTCCAACATCTCACCACCCTTGCCTATCACCAGGGTTATGCAGCTTATGCATAACCGTTCAAGGTTTGTATTTGTAGTTAATTGGCTTTAATAATTGCTTTTCTACCTTATGGGTACCACTCATGAGGAGAGATGAGTGGTGTTTGAGTCGAACTGTTCGCCAATTTCAAATTCGAGCTGTTTTGGGCGGTGTTTGAATCGAACTCGAACAATTTGCTTAAAATTCGGCTGTTCGAGTTTCTGTTCGATAACTGTTCGATCACCAAAAGCCTAACTTGAATTTCACATTAAAACTGTTTATCAATGTTAATAGACTGTTTCAGTGTATAGTGTGCAGGGGGGGATAGATCTGTGTTGAAATAATGCTGATCTCCATTTTTTTTCTTTCCCGCATTTACAGTGGGGCGGTGCAGTCTCTCAGCCTATCAGCAGTGCACACACACACACACACACACACAGCGAAGTGCATGTGATGCACACAAGCAAGGGCATGTGTCATTGGCTGTGTATGTCACATGTCCTTGCCCTATAAGAACCAGCCATTTTCCCTGTCACCACCATTTCCTCACTGCTGCAGCTTAGTGATAGACGGCACTGCTGCTACTGTGGGCGCTATACAGTATAAGAGTGTGAATTGTGAGCGAATTTGCAGTTAGATAGAGAGAGATAGGTTTAGGGAGTCGGGACTAGTTGTAATATCAGGCCTTTTCAGGGTAGGTTACAGCAGTTCATAGCACTTTTTGCCAGGCAGGTCTTTGCCAGTGCTTTGCAAGTGTTTGTCACAGCATTTGGTGTAATCTAGCTCAACCAATCCTTTTGGGCTAGAAGCATTGTATGGTAGTCATCTGAGTAGCCCGCCTGTGAAGCTAGCTACACCGCCTGTGTATCTAATAATTTTTTACTGCCTCTAACCCAGTAAATCTTATTGGGCCCCGTAGCAGTGTCTGCATGTCAGCGGAGTAGCCCGCCTGTGAAGCTAACTACACCACCTGTGTATCTAATAATTTTTTACTGCATCTAACCCAGTAAATCATTTTGGGCCTAGTAGCAGTGTCTGCACGTCAGTGGAGTAGCCCGCCTGTGAAGCTACACCGCCTGTGTATCTAATAATTTATTACTGCATCTAACCCAGTAAATCGTTTTGGGCCTAGTAGCAGTGTCTGCATGTCAGCGGAGTAGCCCGCCTGTGAAGCTACACCGACTGTGTACCTAATAATTTTTTACTGCATCTAACCCAGTAAATCGTTTTGGGCTTAGTAGCAGTTTCTGCATGTCAGCGGAGTAGCCCGCCTGTGAAGCTAACTACACCGCCTGTGTATCTAATAATTTTTTACTGCATCTAACCCAGTAAATCGTTTTGGTTTCCATCCATCATTTTTTGTGCCAACATCTACAGAGTTACCAATTAGTTAAGCACCAAAATGAGTGGCAAAAGGCCTGCTGCTGGTGGAATGGGGAATAGGCGTGTTGGAAAGGGAAAAAAAGGTTGTGTCCGTGGGGTAGGTGGTAAAGCAACAGTAACATCTGCAGAAGAAAGACCATCTTCCAGCCAAAGTAAGATGTCAACTTCTTTCGTAGACAATCTGATATGATCCCTTTCTTATGACAATCGCTACGAGCATCACTACAAATTCCAGATGAGGCACAAAAAGAGCAGGTGCTTGAATGGATATCAAGTGCTGCTTCATATGGGCTCTCCTCCACCTCAACTTCAACATCACAAATACTCCAGTCCTCAGAGTTGTCACCCCAATCGCACTTGCTTCCTCACAGCTCCCAAGTCTCCAGCCGCCTGTCTGAGTATGGGGTAACACAGATGGTTGAGTCTGCAGAGCTGTTTACTCATACTATAGCCTGGGAATCAGAGATCTGCTCCAGAACTTCTGTGAATCCAGACGAGGAATTGATCTGCACTGATGCCCAGAATCAGATCCAGGCCTAGATGAAGAAGGTTCTGAGCATAATGTAGACCCTCGTTCATAAACTGTAACTCCTGTTGGTGGAGACAATGAGGAAGATGATGATGAGACTGAGATACCTGATTGGAACGAAAACTTGACTTTTCGGTCAAGGCAGGAAGAGGTTTGCTCTGAGGACGACGGGTCTAAGAACACACAGGGTGATGATGACGAGGTTGGAGACCTCACTTACTGTCAACCCACAGTCCACCAATCCATAAGGTCAGCAGAGGAGGTGGAGGAGGATGATAGTGACGATGAGGTTAGGTTGCGCCTTCCTGGACAGAGACGGAGTACTGGAAGCACGTCAACAACTGCATCCTCAAACTCAACTGTGCCTCTGAGCACAAGTCGTGGTGGCTCTTCAGGTCGCATGGGCTCTAAGCCTTGCATAGCCTGGGCATTTTTTGACATCGCAAAGGATGACCCAACTCATGTTGTCTGTAAGATTTGTCAACAAAATCTCAGTAGAGGCCAAAAAATGAATAGTTTGAGTACTTCATGCATGAACCGTCACATGGATATGAGGCATAAGTTGAAGTGGGAAGTTCACTGTGCTACAATGCGGCCTAGTGGGCCGGGCCAACCACCGTCTGCCCTATCAAATGCATCCATGGCCTCTTCGTCCTCTGTGACTGTGGGGACAGCAGTTGCACATGGTTTTGGATGCAGACCTTCCACCTCTTTACCCGCAACAGACAGTGTGATTGGCAGGTCGTCAGTGCATTTGCAAGTGGAAACACCTGCTGATGTTGAGCGCTCTCCAACATCGAGACCACCACATTTTGATCAAGGCAACATAATTAGGGTTGAGCGAAACGGATCGGTCATTTTCATAAGTCGCCGACTTTTGGCAGTCGGCGTCTCATGAAACCCTACCCGATCCCAGTGTGGGGTCGGCCATGCGTTACGCGACTTTCGTGCCAAAGTCAAGTTTCAATGACACTAAAAGTGCCATTTCTCAGCCAATGAAGGTGGACGCAGAGTGTGGGCAGCGTGATGACATAGATCTCAGTCCCCACCATCTTAGAGAAGGGCATTGCAGTGATTGGCTTGCTTTCTGCTATAAAGGGGCGTTCCCGCCGACCGTCATCTTACTGCTGATGATCTGAGCATAGGGAGAGGTTGCTGCCGCTTCGTCAGAAGCATGGATAGTGTTAGGCAGGGTACATTCACCCCCAAACCGCTTGTGCTGTAGCGATTTCCACTGTCCAACACCACCTTTTGTTTGCAGGGACAGTGGAAGCTACATTTTTTCCCTCAGCGCTGTAGCTCATTGGGCTGCCCTAGAAGGCTCCCTGATAGCTGCGTTGCTGTGTGTGTACGCCGCTGTGCAAACCAACTGCTTTTTTCAAAGCACAAATCCTGTTGTTCCTTCCTTTCTGCACAGCTATCTTGTTTGTTTGTCCACACTTTTGTGTGCAGCAGTCCTTTTTATAGCTGCCTGCCATACTTTTCTGAGATTACTGCAGGGAGATAAAGATTGGCAAGTCTGCCTCTGTGCCAGTGCTGTGTGTGGCATCTGTCTCTCATTGTGTGCCACAGAAAACCTAGTGTGTAATACTGGGCCATTTTTTTTTTTTTTAATTCTCCCTGAAAAAAAAAAAAATAGTGGTAGATTAAGATTGGCATTTCTGCTTGAGTGCCGGTCGTGTGTGTGCCATCTGTCTCAAATTATTGGGGTACAGAAAACCTAGTGTGTAACATTGGGCCTGGTTTTCCTTTCAGTGTCAGCCACCTATATATATATATATAAATCCTACAGAAGTTAGAGTTCACCTTATAAGTTGTTTTACAGTAACAAATACCGTTACTTTGGTTACGTTTTGCAAACAATGAGGAAGTCTGGTGGAAGATGTCGTGGCCGTGGGCGGTCATTGTCAGCTGGTAATGATGGTAGTGGTGGTGGAGCATCAGGTGGTCATGGTAAAAGCAGTACAGCACCTAAGTCTCGAGTTGTTGAGCCAGGTTCGTCGTCTGGCTACACAAGGCCTCGAACGCTCCCTTTTCTGGGAGTAGGAAAACTGCTTTTAAAGCTGGAGCAGCAAGAACAAGTTTTGGCTTTCCTTGCTGACTCAGCCTCTAGCTCTTTTGCCTCCTCTTCTGAAAGTGCTAAATGTAAAAGCAGCGCGTCGTTAGTGGATGTTCACAGTCAGGGACAAGTCGCTTCCTTGTCTTCTTCACCCAGAACAAGAGAGAAGGATGCGTCAGGAGACACAACGGGTTACTCCATGGAGCTCTTTACACATACCATTCCTGGGTTAGACAGTGAAACAGTTAAGAGGCCATGCCCATTAGAAGTTGAATCGGACATGGAGTGCACTGATGCACAGCCACAGCCAGATTACTATGCTGTTCCTTTGACTCAGACCAGAACATTGCCCTCGCAGTGTACTGAGCCAGAATCAAACCCAGCTGAGACTATGGTGCCCCGTCACGAATGCTATACCACCGGCTTACACGGTGACACAGACGAAGTTGCACACAAGATAGAAGAGGAGGTCCCATTTCTCATCTTTTTAACATTTTATTTTCTGTAGATAGTTAAGATTTTTAGGCCTTTTACATTTTCTTTAAATAATCAGTCCACGTGCTTTGTTTAATAGGGAAAGAGAACACAAAGAGTTGACATAGCCCCGCCCCATTGACCGCCCACAGTATATTTATAGTGCCAAGACAGCTAACATATGCACATAAAAACTATTTCACGGTCCTAGAGTTCCGTTTATAGACGACAATTTCAGATTCACCCCAAAGACTCCCAGTAACTTTGGGATCAGGTTTTTTAAGGCCCATTGATAAGTTTGGTTTGATCCCCATCTAATCAATAATTGATTGAGAATCTGTATAGTTTCATGAAAAGGTGATGTCAGAAGTGGGATTTGAACCCACACCTCCAAGAGAGACTGTGACCTGAACACAGCGCCTTAGACCGCTCGGCCATCCTGACTTCTTGTGGATTCTGTTAGATTTCTCACAAAATGCGGTGATGCACCATATTTCTTCAGAATCTACTGTTTGGCCACACGGCAGGGCTTTGAAAATAGGAGCGGTATTTGGATTTTGGAATGCAGATTTTGAAAGAATAGTTTGCAGGTAAAATTTGCAGAGTACCAAAAGTACCAAAACAGCAGAAAGCCCCCCAAAGTGACCCCATTTTAGAAATTACTTCTCACAATGAATTCATATACACCACAGCATTTCATAGTCAAACATACATGGTTGAAATCATTCAGCTAGTGTCTGATACATGCTTTCTGTATCAGCTATCAGGTTCCCTTTAAATCCTCTTACAGCTAAGTGAAATGGAAATAAACAAAACAGAGGAAAAGTGACAAAAAAAATAATAATTTGCTCAAATGGAAAAGTTCCCATTTCTCATCTTTTTAACATTTTATTTTCTGTAGATAGTTAAGATTTTTAGGCCTTTTACATTTTCTTTAAATAATCAGTCCACGTGCTTTGTTTATTTTCTCCTTAAAATGTAAAGAATCAAGAAAAATGATGTTGCCGAAACCCGGGATCGAACCAGGGACCTTTAAATCTTCAGTCTAACGCTCTCCCATCTGAGCTATTTCGGCCAAACAAAAAGAACTTTAGGAGTGCTAGACACTTGGCAAATGTCAAGCGAAACCCCTGAAAGTAGATATTTCTATTTTTGCTTTGACTGGTTTTTGCAGCATGATTTCTATTTGAAACTCCTGCTATTTTGTTGTACATATTTAATAACTTTCATTAACTCTTTGTGAATGAGTAGAAAAAAACAGCAATTTTGACAGAGATTTTTTTACATTTTCAATTTGACTCCATTCATCAGGTTCATTCAAACCCTGTGTTTGTGAGACAGGTGATGGTTGCACATAAAAGACAATGTGCATTCATAATGTTACATCAAGTTTTATTTGTTATTAAATGCAAATATTTGGAGCAAAAAAGGAGAAAACAATTTAGAGAAAATATTTTAATGATTGTTAACTTTCAATGTGAAAACATTTGTCCCAAAATGTGCTGAAACTTAGATGTCAGTATCGCATGTGCATTTCAGACTTTAAAACTATGATTACCTACTTTTTAAGCTTTTGTTTATTAAGTATTTTTATTGTCTATTGATGAATGAGGTAATCAAATATGAAATTACACTTACCGGCAATTCAGTTTATAGAAATCTCCCAGAACAGCCCCATAGGATGTGGAGTCTCCGCCCTAATAGGGCAAGAGAACACAAAGAGTTGAAATAGTCCCGCCCCATTGACCGCCCACAGTATTTTTATAGTGCCAAGACAGCTAACATATGCACATAAAAAATTTTTCAAGGTCCTAGAGTTCCGTTTATAGATGACAATTTCAGTTTCACCCCAAAGACTCCCAGGTAGTACCACTTTGGGATCAGGTTTTTAAGGCCCATTGATAAGTTTGGTTTGATCCCCATCTAATCAATAATTGATTGAGAATCTGTATAGTTTCATGAAAAGGTGATGTCAGAAGGGGGATTTGAACCCACGCTTCCAAGAGAGACTGCGACCTGAACGCAGCGCCTTAGACCGCTCGGCCATCCTGACTTCTTGTGGATCCTGTTCCTTAACTCTTTCCAAGTTAGTCAGCAGAAATATGACCAGTAATTGTCATTGAAAATTATTTTAAAATATTTAATATTACAGTTTTTATTTCAATACATTTGTTTAAAATGTCAAGCAAAACCCCTGAAAGTAGATATTTTTATTTTTGCTTTGACTGGTTTTTGCAGCATGATTTCTATTTGAAACTCCTGCTATTTTGTTGTACATATTTAATAACTTTCATTAACTCTTTGTGAATGAGTAGAAAAAAACAGCAATTTTGACAGAGATTTTTTTACATTTTCAATTTGACTCCATTCATCAGGTTCATTCAAACCCTGTGTTTGTGAGACAGGTGATGGTTGCACATAAAAGACAATGTGCATTCATAATGTTACATCAAGTTTTATTTGTTATTAAATGCAAATATTTGGAGCAAAAAAGGAGACAACAATTTAGAGAAGATATTTTAATGATTGTTAACTTTCAATGTGAAAACATTTGTCCCAAAATGTGCTGAAACTTAGATGTCAGTATCGCATGTGCATTTCAGACTTTAAAACTATGATTACCTACTTTTTAAGCTTTTGTTTATTAAGTATTTTTATGGTCTATTGATGAATGAGGTAATCAAATATGAAATTAGACTTACCGGCAATTCAGTTTATAGAAATCTCCCAGAACAGCCCCATAGGATGTGGAGTCTCCGCCCTAATAGGGAAAGAGAACACAAAGAGTTGAAATAGTCCCGCCCCATTGACCGCCCGCAGTATTTTTATAGTGCCAAGACAGCTAACATATGCACATAAAAACTATTTCACGGTCCTAGAGTTCCGTTTATAGACGACAATTTCAGATTCACCCCAAAGACTCCCAGGTAGTGGTAACTTTGGGATCAGGTTTTTTTAAGGCCCATTGCTAAGTTTGGTTTGATTCCCATCTAATCAATAATTGACTGAGAATCTGTATAGTTTCATGAAAAGGTGATGTCAGAAGTGGGATTTGAACCCACGCCTCCAAGAGAGACTGCGACCTGAACGCAGCGCCTTAGACTGCTCGGCCATCCTGACTTCTTGTGGATTCTGTGCCTTAACTCTTTCCAAGTTAGTCAGCAGAAATATGACCAGTAATTGTCATTGAAAATTATTTTAAAATATTTAATATTACAGTTTTTATTTCAATACATTTGTTTAAACTATTAGTTATCAAGCCTATTTTGAGCTAAATGGCCAAGCCCCATTTTAAAAAAATATGACTTTTATCACTGTATGCAGTAATAACTCTGGAATGCTTCTACATATCCCCGTAATTGTGAAAGTGTTTTTTGTGACACATTGTACTTTACATTAACTGTAAATTTAGGTCAATATATTTTTAGTTTTTTTCTGTGAAAATATCTAAAGTTTGTTTAAAATGTTGAAATATTAGTCATTTTTATTCTTTGACTGCTTATATATTTAAACCAACTTGTCGCACCACACGAAAATGTAAATAAATAGCATTTTTCATATGTGTACTTTTTGTCAGCATTCACTTTCAAACCTCCTTTTATTTTGTTAGGATGTTAGAAATGTTAGATTTCTCACAAAATGCGGTGATGCACCATATTTCTTCAGAATCTACTGTTTGGCCACACAGCAGGGCTTTGAAAATAAGAGCGCTATTTGGATTTTGGAATGCAGATTTTGCAAGAATAGTTTGCAGGTAAAATTTGCAGAGTACCAAAAGTACCAAAACAGCAGAAACCCCCCCAAAGTGACCCCATTTTAGAAATTACTTCTCACAATGAATTCATATACACCACAGCATTTCATAGTCAAACATACATGGTTGAAATCATTCAGCTAGTGTCTGATACATGCTTTCTTTATCAGCTATCAGGTTCCCTTTAAATCCTCTTACAGCTAAGTGAAATGGAAATAAACAAAACAGAGGAAAAATTACAAAAAAATAATTATTTGCTCAAATGGAAAAGTTCCCATTTCTCATCTTTTTAACATTTTATTTTCTGTAGATAGTTAAGATTTTTAGGCCTTTTACATTTTCTTTAAATAATCAGTCCACGTGCTTTGTTTATTTTCTCCTTAAAATGGAAAGAATCAAGAAAAATGATGTTGCCGAAACCCTGGATCTTTAGATCTTCAGTCTAACGCTCTCCCATCTGAGCTATTTCGGCCAAACACAAAGAACTTTAGGAGTGCTAGACACTTGGCAAATGTCAAGCGAAACCACTGAAAGTAGATATTTTTATTTTTGCTTTGACTGGTTTTTGCAGCATGATTTCTATTTGAAACTCCTGCTATTTTGTTGTACATATTTAATAACTTTCATTAACTCTTTGTGAATGAGTAGAAAAAAACAGCAATTTTGACAGAGATTTTTTTACATTTTCAATTTGACTCCATTCATCAGGTTCATTCAAACCCTGTGTTTGTGAGACAGGTGATGGTTGCACATAAAAGACAATGTGCATGCATAATGTTACATCAAGTTTTATTTGTTATTAAATGCAAATAATTGGAGCAAAAAAGGAGACAACAATTTAGAGAAAATATTTTAATGATTGTTAACTTTCAATGTGAAAACATTTGTCCCAAAATGTGCTGAAACTTAGATGTCAGTATCGCATGTGCATTTCAGACTTTAAAACTATGATTACCTGCTTTTTAAGCTTTTGTTTATTAAGTATTTTTATGGTCTATTGATGAATGAGGTAATCAAATATGAAATTAGACTTACCGGCAATTCAGTTTATAGAAATCTCCCAGAACAGCCCCATAGGATGTGGAGTCTCCGCCCTAATAGGGAAAGAGAACACAAAGAGTTGAAATAGTCCCGCCCCATTGACCGCCCGCAGTATTTTTATAGTGCCAAGACAGCTAACATATGCACATAAAAACTATTTCACGGTCCTAGAGTTCCGTTTATAGACGACAATTTCAGATTCACCCCAAAGACTCCCAGGTAGTAATAACTTTGGGATCAGGTTTTTTAAGGCCCATTGCTAAGTTTGGTTTGATTCCCATCTAATCAATAATTGACTGAGAATCTGTATAGTTTCATGAAAAGGTGATGTCAGAAGTGGGATTTGAACCCACGCCTCCAAGAGACTGCGACCTGAATGCAGCGCCTTAGACCGCTCGGCCATCCTGACTTCTTGTGGATTCTGTGCCTTAACTCTTTCCAAGTTAGTCAGCAGAAATATGACCAGTAATTGTCATTGAAAATTATTTTAAAATATTTAATATTACAGTTTTTATTTCAATACTTTTGTTTAAACTATTAGTTATCAAGCCTATTTTGAGCTAAATGGCCAAGCCCCATTTTAAAAAAATATGACTTTTATCACTGTATGCAGTAATAACTCTGGAATGCTTCTACATATCCCCGTAATTCTGAAAGTGTTTTTTGTGACACATTGTACTTTACATTAACTGTAAAATTAGGTCAATATATTTTTAGTTTTTTTCTGTGAAAATATCTAAAGTTTGTTTAAAATTTTGAAATATTAGTCATTTTTATTCTTTGACTGCTTATATCCTTAAACCAACTTGTCGCACCACACAAAAATGTAAATAAATAGCATTTTTCATATGTGTACTTTTTGTCAGCATTCACTTTCAAACCTCCTTTTATTTTGTTAGGATGTTAGAAATGTTAGATTTCTCACAAAATGCGGTGATGCACCATATTTCTTCAGAATCTACTGTTTGGCCACACAGCAGGGCTTTGAAAATAAGAGCGCTATTTGGATTTTGGAATGCAGATTTTGCAAGAATAGTTTGCAGGTAAAATTTGCAGAGTACCAAAAGTACCAAAACAGCAGAAACCCCCCCAAAGTGACCCCATTTTAGAAATTACTTCTCACAATGAATTCATATACACCACAGCATTTCTGTTGTGGATTCTGTTTGTGGGCTCCCTCTGGTGGTTACTGCTGGTACTGGGTGACTTTGGTGGGTTGCGGCCTTTGGTTTCCATCTGTCCATCAGTGGCTGCGTGTTTCCTATTTTACCTGGCCTTTCTGTCATTTCCCTTGCCGGCTATCAATGTATTCAGATGTGCTCTGTTTGGTTCCTGCCTACCTGCTCCCAGATCTTTCAGGATAAGCTAAGTGCTGATTTTCAGTTGTTTGGTTTTTTTGTCCAGCTTGCTTATTATGTCTCTATGCTAGCTGGTAGCTCTAGTGGACTGAGGTTCTCCCCATGTGCCATGAGTTGGTACATGGGTTCTTGCAAATCTCAGGATGGTTTTTTTGATTAGGGTTTTTTGCTGACCGCTCAGTCCCCTTTTGTATCGTTCTGCTTTCTAGTTTACAGCGGGCCTCAATTTGCTAAAACTATATATATCATCTCTATGTATGTGCCTTCCTCTCATTTCACCGTCAATACATGTGGGGGGCAACTATATCTTTTGGGGTTCATTCCGCTGGAGGCAAGTGAGGTCTTTATTTTCTCTGCAGTGCTAGTTAGCTCTTAGGCTGGTGCGTGGCGTCTAGAACCAACGTAGGCACGCTCCCTGGCTATCTCTAGTTGCGTTTGTCAGGCGTAGGGCAGCGGTCAGCCCAGGTTCCATCACCCTAGAGCTCGTCCGTAATATATTTGTACTTTGCTTGTCCTGTGCTATCCCTAGCCATTGGGATTCATGACAGTATAGCTGGCCCACAAAGTGTTAATTGTTTGGGCTGAAGCAGGAGAAAGAGAAGTGTTTAAGGGAAATTTTTTTTTTTTTTTCTTTCCCTTCAGAGTTTTGCTGCCTAGCCCTTAATTGCTGTCTAGCTGCTTCTTACCTCCTCTTAACCCTTGAATGGCTCTGATCTTAGCTGTTTAACATGGATGTCCAGAGTTTGGCTTCCAGCCTGAGTAATCTCGCGGCAAAAGTTCAAAACATACAGGATTTTGTTGTTCACACTCCCATGTCTGAACCTAGAATTCCTATTCCAGAGTTCTTTTCTGGAGATAGATCTACCTTCCTGAATTTCAGGAACAATTGTAAATTGTTTCTTTCTTTAAAATCTCGCTCCTCTGGAGACCCTGCTCAACAGGTCAAGATTGTAATATCTTTCCTGCGGGGCGACCCTCAGAATTGGGCATTTGCATTGGCACCAGGGGATCCTGCATTGCTCAGTGTGGATGCGTTTTTTCTGGCATTGGGATTGCTCTATGAGGAACCTAACCTGGAGATTCAGGCTGAAAAGGCTTTATTAGCCCTCTCTCAGGGGCATGATGAAGCGGAGATATATTGTCAGAACTTTCAGAAATGGTCGGTGCTTACTCAGTGGAATGAGTGCGCCCTGGCTGCAAACTTCAGAAATGGTCTTTCTGAGGCCATTAAGGATATTATGGTGGGGTTCCCTACGCCTACAGGTCTGAATGAGTCTATGGCTATGGCCATTCAGATTGATCGGCGTTTACGGGAACGCAAACCCGTGCACCAGTTGGCGGTGTCTTCTGAACAGGCACCTGAGACTATGCAATGTGATAGAATTCAGTCCAGAAGTGAACGGCAAAATTATAGGCTGAAAAATGGATTGTGTTTCTATTGTGGTGATTCAGCTCATGTTATATCAGCATGCTCTAAACGCACAAAAAGGGTTGATAAATCTTTTGCCATTGGTACTCTGCAGCCTAAGTTCATTTTGTCTGTGACTCTGATTTTTTTCACTGTCTTCCATTTCCGTCGATGCCTATGTGGATTCGGGCGCTGCCCTGAGTCTTATGGATTGGTCATTTGCTAAACGCTGCGGTTTTAGTCTGGAACCTCTGGAAGTTCCTATTCCTCTGAAGGGAATTGACTCTACACCATTGGCTATGAATAAACCGCAGTATTGGACACAAGTGACCATGCGCATGACTCCCGTTCATCAGGAGGTGATTCGCTTCCTTGTACTTTATAATTTACATGATGTACTAGTGCTTGGTCTGCCATGGTTACAAACTCATAATCCTGTCCTGGACTGGAAAACAATGTCTGTGTTAAGCTGGGGATGTCAGGGGGTTCATGATGATGCACCTCCAATTTCAATCGCTTCATCTACTCCTTCTGAGATCCCTGCGTTTTTGTCTGACTATAGGGATGTTTTTGAGGAGCCTAAGCTCAATTCGCTCCCTCCGCATAGAGATTGTGACTGTGCTATAGAATTGATTCCTGGCAGTAAGTTCCCTAAGGGTCGTTTATTTAATCTGTCACTGCCAGAGCATACTGCTATGCGGAATTATATTAAGGAGTCCTTGGAAAAGGGACATATTCGTCCATCTTCATCCCCTCTGGGAGCAGGTTTTTTTTTTGTGGCAAAAAAAGATGGTTCCCTGAGGCCTTGTATAGATTATCGCCTTCTGAATAAGATTACAGTCAAGTATCAGTATCCATTGCCATTATTGACTGATTTGTTTGCTCGCATTAAGGGGGCTAGGTGGTTCACTAAGATAGATCTTCGCGGTGCGTATAATCTGGTGCGGATAAAACAGGGTGATGAGTGGAAAACCGCATTTAATACGCCTGAGGGCCATTTTGAGTATTTGGTAATGCCTTTTGGACTCTCCAATGCTCCGTCAGTCTTTCAGTCCTTTATGCACAATATTTTCCGTGAATATCTGGATAAGTTTATGATTGTGTATTTGGATGATATTTTGGTGTTTTCTGATGACTGGGAGTCTCATGTTCTACAGGTCAGGAAGGTGTTTCAGGTTCTGCGGGCCAATTCTCTGTTTGCGAAGGGCTCAAAGTGTCTCTTCGGAGTTCAGAAGATTTCTTTTTTGGGGTACATTTTTTCTCCTTCTACTATTGAGATGGATCCCGTCAAGGTTCAGGCGATTTGTGACTGGACACAACCTACATCTGTTAAGAGCCTTCAGAAGTTCTTGGGGTTTGCTAATTTTTATCGTCGGTTCATTGCTAATTTTTCCAGTATTGTTAAACCTTTGACTGATTTGACTAAAAAAGGTGCTGATGTTGCTGATTGGTCTCCTGCGGCTGTGGAGGCCTTTCAGGAACTTAAGCGCCGGTTTTCTTCTGCTCCTGTGTTGTGTCAACCAGATGTTTCACTTCCTTTTCAGGTTGAGGTTGATGCTTCCGAGATTGGAGCGGGGGCGGTTTTGTCACAGAGAAGTTCTAATGGCTCGGTGATGAAGCCATGTGCATTCTTCTCTAGAAAATTCTCGCCCGCCGAGCGCAATTATGATGTGGGTAATCGGGAGCTTTTGGCCATGAAGTGGGCATTTGAGGAGTGGCGTCATTGGCTTGAGGGTGCTAAACATCGTGTGGTGGTCTTGACTGATCACAAGAATCTCATTTACCTTGAGTCTGCCAGGCGTTTGAATCCTAGACAGGCTCGTTGGTCGTTGTTTTTTTCTCGTTTCAATTTCGTGGTTTCATACCTGCCAGGTTCAAAGAATGTGAAGGCAGATGCTCTTTCCAGGAGTTTTGTGCCTGACTCTCCTGGAGACTCTGGGCCTACTGGTATCCTTAGGGATGGGGTAATATTGTCCGCCGTATCCCCAGACTTGCGACGTGCATTGCAGGAGTTTCAGGTGGATAAACCGGATCGTTGTCCACCAGAAAGACTGTTTGTTCTGGATGATTGGACCAGTAGAGTCATCTCCGAGGTCCATTCTTCTGTGTTGGCTGGTCATCCTGGAATATTTGGTACTAGAGACTTGGTGGCCAGGTCTTTTTGGTGGCCTTCCTTGTCTAGGGATGTGCGTACCTTTGTGCAGTCTTGTGAAGTGTGTGCTCGAGCTAAGCCTTGCTGTTCTCGGGCCAGTGGGTTGTTGTTATCCTTGCCCATCCCGAAGAGGCCTTGGACGCACATTTCCATGGATTTTATTTCTGATCTCCCGGTTTCACAGAAAATGTCCGTTATCTGGGTTGTGTGTGACCGCTTTTCTAAGATGGTTCATTTGGTGCCCTTGCCTAAGTTGCCTTCCTCCTCTGAGTTGGTCCCTTTATTTTTTCAGAACGTGGTTCGTTTGCATGGGATTCCGGAGAATATCGTTTCTGACAGGGGATCCCAGTTTGTGTCTAGATTTTGGCAGACGTTTTGTGCCAAGATGGGCATTGATTTGTCTTTCTCGTCTGCATTCCATCCTCAGACGAATGGCCAGACGGAGCGAACTAATCAGACCTTGGAAACTTATTTGAGGTGTTTTGTTTCTGCTGATCAAGATGACTGGGTTGCTTTTTTGCCACTGGCCGAATTTGCTCTTAATAATCGGGCTAGTTCGGCCACGTTGGTCTCTCCTTTTTTTTGTAATTCGGGGTTTCATCCTCGTTTTTCCTCTGGTCAGGTGGAGCCTTCGGATTGTCCTGGAGTGGACGTGGTGGTGGACAGGCTACATCAGATTTGGAATCAGGTGGTGGACAATTTGAAGTTATCTCAGGAGAAGACTCAGCAGTTTGCTAATCGCCGTCGCCGCGTGGGTCCCCGACTTCTTGTTGGGGATTTGGTGTGGTTGTCTTCTCGTTTTGTCCCTATGAAGGTCTCTTCTCCTAAGTTCAAGCCTCGGTTCATCGGTCCTTATAGGATCTCGGAGATTCTTAACCCTGTATCTTTTCGTTTGGATCTCCCAGCATCATTTGCTATTCATAATGTGTTCCATTGGTCGTTGTTGCGGAGGTATGAGGTGCCCGTTGTTCCTTCGGTTGAGCCTCCTGCTCCGGTGCTGGTGGAGGGAGAATTGGAGTATGTTGTTGAGAAGATCTTGGATTCTCGTGTTTCCAGACGCAAACTCCAGTATTTGGTTAAGTGGAAGGGTTATGGTCAGGAGGATAATTCCTGGGTGGTCGCCTCCGATGTTCATGCGACTGATTTGGTCCGCGCCTTCCATAGAGCTCACCCTGATCGCCCTGGGGGTTCTCGTGAGGGTTCGGTGACCCCTCCTCAAGGGGGGGGTACTGTTGTGGATTCTGTTTGTGGGCTCCCTCTGGTGGTTACTGCTGGTACTGGGTGACTTTGGTGGGTTGCGGCCTTTGGTTTCCACCTGTCCATCAGTGGCTGGGTGTTTCCTATTTTACCTGGCCTTTCTGTCATTTCCCTTGCCGGCTATCAATGTATTCAGATGTGCTCTGTTTGGTTCCTGCCTACCTGCTCCCAGATCTTTCAGGATAAGCTAAGTGCTGATTTTCAGTTGTTTGGTTTTTTTGTCCAGCTTGCTTATTATGTCTCTATGCTAGCTGGTAGCTCTAGTGGACTGAGGTTCTCCCCATGTGCCATGAGTTGGCACATGGGTTCTTGCAAATCTCAGGATGGTTTTTTTGATTAGGGTTTTTTTCTGACCGCTCAGTCCCCTTTTGTATCGTTCTGCTTTCTAGTTTACAGCGGGCCTCAATTTGCTAAAACTATATATATCATCTCTATGTATGTGCCTTCCTCTCATTTCACCGTCAATACATGTGGGGGGCAACTATATCTTTTGGGGTTCATTCCGCTGGAGGCAAGTGAGGTCTTTATTTTCTCTGCAGTGCTAGTTAGCTCTTAGGCTGGTGCGTGGCGTCTAGAACCAACGTAGGCACGCTCCCTGGCTATCTCTAGTTGCGTTTGTCAGGCGTAGGGCAGCGGTCAGCCCAGGTTCCATCACCCTAGAGCTCGTCCGTAATATATTTGTACTTTGCTTGTCCTGTGCTATCCCTAGCCATTGGGATTCATGACACATTTCATAGTCAAACATACATGGTTGAAATCATTCAGTGTTGTGAAATTGGATTCTGGGCTCCCCCGGTGGCCACTTGTGGAATTTAACTTGTGTGCATCATCCCCTCTGTTCACCTGCTCCTATCAGGATGTGGGAGTCGCTATATAACCTTGCTCCTCTGTCAGTTTCATGCCGGTCAACAATGTAATCAGTAGCCTTTCTGTGCATGTTCCTGCTACTAGACAACTCCCAGCTAAGTTGGACTTTTGTCCTTGTGTGTTTTTGCATTTAGTTCCTGTTCACAGCTGCTGTTTCGTTACTGTGTCTGGAAAGCTCTTGTGAGCGGAAATTGCCACTCTGGTGTTATGAGTTAATGCTAGAGTCTTAAAGTAATTTCTGGATGGTGTTTTGATAGGGTTTTCTGCTGACCATGAAAGTGCCCTTTCTGTCTTCATGCTATCTAGTAAGCGGACCTCGATTTTGCTAAACCTATTTTCATACTACGTTTGTCATTTCATCTTAAATCACCGCCAATATATGTGGGGGCCTCTGTCTGCCTTTTGGGAAAATTTCTCTAGAGGTGAGCCAGGACTGTCTTTTCCTCTGCTAGGATTAGGTAGTTCTCCGGCTGGCGCTGGGCATCTAGGGATAAAAAAACGTAGGCATGCTACCCGGCCACTTCTAGTTGTGCGGCAGGTTTAGTTCATGGTCAGTATAGTTTCCATCTTCCAAGAGCTAGTTCTCATATATGCTGGGCTATGTTCTCTCGCCATTGAGAATCAGGACAGTTTGACCGGCCAGAAAAAAGGGTTAAATTACTGGCTGAGAAAGGAGAGAAAAAAGAAGTCTGCTACAATTTTTTTTTTTTTTTTATCCCTCTAGTTCTGAGTGTGCTCTTAATTGAATCACTTGCTAGTCTGCCTATACTGCAGCCTTCCTCTCTTCCTCTCCTTCTAATCCTTGAATGGCTCTGTGTTCACCTGTTTCAAATGGATCTTCAGAGTGTAGCTACAGGTTTGAATAATCTCGCCACAAAGGTACAAAATTTGCAAGATTTTGTTGTTCATGCACCTATGTCTGAGCCTAGAATTCCTTTGCCTGAATTCTTCTCGGGGAATAGATCTCACTTTCAAAATTTTAAAAATAATTGCAAATTGTTTTTGTCCCTGAAGTCTCGCTCTGCCGGAGACCCTGCACAGCAGGTCAGGATTGTAATTTCCTTGCTCCGGGGCGACCCTCAAGACTGGGCTTTTGCATTGGCACCAGGGGATCCTGCGTTGCTCAATGTGGATGCGTTTTTTCTGGCCTTGGGGTTGCTTTATGAGGAACCTCATTTAGAGCTTCAGGCGGAAAAGGCCTTGATGTCCTTGTCTCAGGGGCAAGATGAAGCTGAAATATACTGCCAAAAATTCCGCAAATGGTCTGTGCTTACTCAGTGGAATGAGTGCGCCCTGGCGGCGATTTTCAGAGAAGGTCTCTCTGATGCCATTAAGGATGTTATGGTGGGGTTCCCTGTGCCTGCGAGTCTGAATGAGTCCATGACGATGGCTATTCAGATCGATAGGCGTCTGCGGGAGCGCAAACCTGTGCACCATTTGGCGGTGTCTACTGAGAAAACGCCAGAAAATATGCAATGTGATAGAATTCTGTCCAGAAGCGAGCGGCAGAATTTTAGACGAAAAAATGGGTTGTGCTTCTATTGTGGTGATTCAACTCATGTTATATCAGCATGCTTTAAGCGTACTAAGAAGCCTGACAAGTCTGTTTCAATTAGCACTTTACAGTCTAAGTTTATTCTATCTGTGACCCTGATTTGTTCTTTGTCATCTATTACCGCGGACGCCTATGTCGACTCTGGCGCTGCTTTGAGTCTTATGGATTGGTCCTTTGCCAAACGCTGTGGGTATGATTTGGAGCCATTGGAGGCTCCGATACCTCTGAAAGGGATTGACTCCACCCCATTGGCTAGTAATAAACCACAATACTGGACACAAGTGACTATGCGTGTTAATCCGGATCACCAGGAGGTTATTCGCTTTCTGGTGCTGTATAATCTACATGATGTTTTGGTGCTGGGATTGCCATGGCTGCAATCTCATAACCCAGTCCTCGACTGGAGAGCTATGTCTGTGTTAAGCTGGGGATGTAAAGGAACTCATGGGGACGTACCTTTGGTTTCCATTTCATCATCTATTCCCTCTGAGATTCCTGAATTCTTGTCTGACTTTCGTGACGTTTTTGAAGAACCCAAGGTTGGTTCACTACCTCCACACCGGGAGTGCGATTGTGCCATAGACTTGATCCCGGGTAGTAAATACCCTAAGGGTCGTTTATTTAATCTGTCTGTGCCTGAACACGCTGCTATGCGAGAATATATAAAGGAGTCCTTGGAAAAGGGACATATTCGTCCTTCGTCATCTCCCTTAGGAGCCGGTTTTTTCTTTGTGTCTAAGAAAGACGGCTCTTTGAGGCCGTGTATTGATTATCGACTTTTGAATAAAATCACGGTTAAATATCAATATCCGTTACCACTGCTTACTGATTTGTTTGCTCGTATAAAGGGGGCCAAGTGGTTCTCTAAGATTGATCTCCGTGGGGCGTATAATTTGGTGCGAATCAAGCAGGGGGATGAGTGGAAAACCGCATTTAATACGCCCGAGGGCCATTTTGAGTATTTGGTGATGCCTTTTGGTCTTTCAAATGCCCCTTCAGTCTTCCAGTCCTTTATGCATGACATTTTCCGCGATTATTTGGATAAATTTATGATTGTGTATCTGGATGATATTCTGATTTTTTCGGATGACTGGGACTCTCATGTCCAGCAGGTCAGGAGGGTTTTTCAGGTTTTGCGGTCTAATTCCTTGTGTGTGAAGGGTTCTAAGTGTGTTTTTGGGGTTCAGAAGATTTACTTCTTGGGATACATTTTTTCCCCCTCTTCCATCGAGATGGATCCTGTCAAGGTTCAGGCTATTGGTGATTGGACGCAACCCTCTTCTCTTAAGAGTCTTCAGAAATTTTTGGGCTTTGCTAACTTTTATCGTCGATTTATTGCTGGTTTTTCTGATGTTGTAAAACCATTGACTGATTTGACTAAGAAGGGTGCTGATGTTGCTGATTGGTCCCCTGATGCTGTGGAGGCCTTTCGGGAGCTCAAGCGCCGCTTTTCTTCCGCCCCAGTGTTGCGTCAGCCTGATGTTGCTCTTCCTTTTCAGGTTGAGGTCGACGCTTCTGAAATCGGAGCTGGGGCGGTGTTGTCGCAGAGAAGTTCCGACTGCTCCGTGATGAGACCTTGTGCTTTTTTTTCCCGTAAATTTTCGCCCGCCGAGCGGAATTATGATATTGGGAATCGGGAGCTTTTGGCCATGAAGTGGGCTTTTGAGGAGTGGCGTCACTGGCTTGAGGGGGCCAGACATCAGGTGGTGGTATTGACTGACCACAAAAATTTAATTTACCTTGAGTCTGCCAGGCGCCTGAATCCTAGACAAGCGCGCTGGTCGTTGTTTTTCTCTCGGTTTAATTTTGTGGTGTCTTACCTACCGGGTTCTAAGAATGTTAAGGCGGATGCCCTTTCTAGGAGTTTTGAGCCTGACTCCCCTGGTAATTCTGAGCCCACAGGTATCCTTAAAGATGGAGTGATATTGTCTGCCGTTTCTCCAGACCTGCGGCGGGCCTTGCAGGAGTTTCAGGTGGATAGACCTGATCGTTGCCCACCTGGTAGACTGTTTGTTCCTGATGATTGGACCAGTAGAGTCATCTCTGAGGTTCATTCTTCTGCGTTGGCAGGTCATCCTGGAATCTTTGGTACCAGGGATTTGGTGGCAAGGTCCTTCTGGTGGCCTTCCCTGTCACGAGATGTGCGAGGCTTTGTGCAGTCTTGTGACGTTTGTGCTCGGGCCAAGCCTTGTTGTTCTCGGGCTAGTGGATTGTTGTTACCCTTGCCTATCCCGAAGAGGCCTTGGACGCACATCTCGATGGATTTTATTTCGGATCTGCCTGTTTCTCAGAAGATGTCTGTCATCTGGGTGGTGTGTGACCGTTTCTCTAAGATGGTCCATCTGGTTCCCTTGCCTAAGTTGCCTTCTTCTTCCGAGTTGGTTCCTCTGTTTTTTCAAAATGTTGTTCGTTTGCATGGTATTCCGGAGAATATTGTTTCTGACAGAGGGACCCAATTCGTGTCTAGATTTTGGCGGGCATTCTGTGCTAGGATGGGCATAGATTTGTCTTTTTCGTCTGCTTTCCATCCTCAGACTAATGGCCAGACCGAGCGGACTAATCAGACCTTGGAGACATATTTGAGGTGTTTTGTGTCTGCGGATCAGGATGATTGGGTTGCTTTTTTGCCTTTGGCGGAGTTCGCCCTCAATAATCGGGCCAGCTCTGCCACCTTGGTGTCCCCGTTTTTCTGTAATTCGGGGTTTCATCCTCGATTTTCCTCCGGTCAAGTGGAATCTTCGGATTGTCCTGGAGTGGATGCTGTGGTGGAGAGGTTGCATCAGATTTGGGGGCAGGTGGTGGACAATTTGAAGTTGTCCCAGGAGAAGACTCAGCTTTTTGCCAACCGCCGTCGTCGTGTTGGTCCTCGGCTTTGTGTTGGGGACTTGGTGTGGTTGTCTTCTCGTTTTGTCCCTATGAGGGTTTCTTCTCCTAAGTTTAAGCCTCGGTTCATCGGCCCGTACAAGATATTGGAGATTCTTAACCCTGTGTCCTTCCGTTTGGACCTCCCTGCATCCTTTTCGATTCATAATGTTTTTCATCGGTCATTGTTGCGCAGGTATGAGGTACCAGCTGTGCCTTCCGTTGAGCCTCCTGCTCCAGTGTTGGTTGAGGGTGAGTTGGAGTACGTTGTGGAAAAGATCTTGGACTCTCGTGTTTCCAGACGGAAACTCCAGTATCTGGTCAAATGGAAGGGATACGGTCAGGAGGATAATTCTTGGGTCACTGCCTCTGATGTTCATGCCTCCGATCTTGTCCGTGCCTTTCATAGGGCTCATCCTGATCGCCCTGGTGGTTCTGGTGAGGGTTCGGTGCCCCCTCCTTGAGGGGGGGGGTACTGTTGTGAAATTGGATTCTGGGCTCCCCCGGTGGCCACTTGTGGAATTTAACTTGTGTGCATCATCCCCTCTGTTCACCTGCTCCTATCAGGATGTGGGAGTCGCTATATAACCTTGCTCCTCTGTCAGTTTCATGCCGGTCAACAATGTAATCAGTAGCCTTTCTGTGCATGTTCCTGCTACTAGACAACTCCCAGCTAAGTTGGACTTTTGTCCTTGTGTGTTTTTGCATTTTGTTCCTGTTCACAGCTGCTGTTTCGTTACTGTGTCTGGAAAGCTCTTGTGAGCGGAAATTGCCACTCTGGTGTTATGAGTTAATGCTAGAGTCTTAAAGTAATTTCTGGATGGTGTTTTGATAGGGTTTTCTGCTGACCATGAAAGTGCCCTTTCTGTCTTCATGCTATCTAGTAAGCGGACCTCGATTTTGCTAAACCTATTTTCATACTACGTTTGTCATTTCATCTTAAATCACCGCCAATATATGTGGGGGCCTCTGTCTGCCTTTTGGGAAAATTTCTCTAGAGGTGAGCCAGGACTGTCTTTTCCTCTGCTAGGATTAGGTAGTTCTCCGGCTGGCGCTGGGCATCTAGGGATAAAAAAACGTAGGCATGCTACCCGGCCACTTCTAGTTGTGCGGCAGGTTTAGTTCATGGTCAGTATAGTTTCCATCTTCCAAGAGCTAGTTCTCATATATGCTGGGCTATGTTCTCTCGCCATTGAGAATCACGACAATTCAGCTAGTGTCTGATACATGCTTTCTTTATCAGCTATCAGGTTCCCTTTAAATCCTCTTACAGCTAAGTGAAATGGAAATAAACAAAACAGAGGAAAAATTACAAAAAAATAATAATTTGCTCAAATGGAAAAGTTCCCATTTCTCATCTTTTTAACATTTTATTTTCTGTAGATAGTTAAGATTTTTAGGCCTTTTACATTTTCTTTAAATAATCAGTCCACATGCTTTGTTTATTTTCTCCTTAAAATGTAAAGAATCAAGAAAAATGATGTTGCCGAAACCCGGGATCGAACCATTGACCGCCCGTAGTATTTGTATAGTGCCAAGACAGCTAACATATTCACATAAAAACTATTTCACGGTCCTAGAGTTCCATTTATAGACGACAATTTCAGATTCACCCCAAAGACTCCCAGGTAGTGGTAACTTTGGGATCAGGTTTTTTAAGGCCCATTGCTAAGTTTGGTTTGATCCCCATCTAATCAATAATTGACTGAGAATCTGTATAGTTTCATGAAAAGGTGATGTCAGAAGTGGGATTTGAACCCACGCCTCCAAGAGAGACGGCGACCTGAACGCAGCGCCTTAGACCACTCGGCCAACCTGACTTCTTGTGGATTCTGTGCCTTAACTCTTTCCAAGTTAGTCAGCAGAAATATGACCAGTAATTGTCATTGAAAATTATTTTAAAATATTTAATATTACAGTTTTTATTTCAATACATTTGTTTAAACTATTAGTTATCAAGCCTATTTTGAGCTAAATGGCCAAGCCCCATTTTAAAAAAATATGACTTTTATCACTGTATGCAGTAATAACTCTGGAATGCTTCTACATATCCCCGTAATTCTGAAAGTGTTTTTTTGTGACACATTGTACTTTACATTAACTGTAAATTTAGGTCAATATATTTTTAGTTTTTTTCTGTGAAAATATCTAAAGTTTGTTTTAAATTTTGAAATATTAGTCATTTTTATTCTTTGACTGCTTATATCCTTAAACCAACTTGTCGCACCAAACAAAAATGTAAATAAATAGCATTTTTCATATGTGTACTTTTTGTCAGCATTCATTTTCAAACCTCCTTTTATTTTGTTAGGATGTTAGAAATGTTAGATTTCTCACAAAATGCGGTGATGCACCATATTTCTTCAGAATCTACTGTTTGGCCACACAGCAGGGCTTTGAAAATAAGAGTGCTATTTGGATTTTGGAATGCAGATTTTGCAAGAATAGTTTGCAGGTAAAATTTGCAGAGTACCAAAAGTACCAAAACAGCAGAAACCCCCCCCCCCAAAGTGACTCCATTTTAGAAATTACTTCTCACAATGAATTCATATACACCACAGCATTTCTTAGTCAAACATACATGGTTGAAATCATTCAGCTAGTGTCTGATACATGCTTTCTGTATCAGCTATCAGGTTCCCTTTAAATCCTCTTACAGCTAAGTGAAATGGAAATAAACAAAACAGGAAAAATTACAAAAAAATAATAATTTGCTCAAATGGAAAAGTTCCCATTTCTCATCTTTTTAACATTTTATTTTCTGTAGATAGTTAAGATTTTTAGGCCTTTTACATTTTCTTTAAATAATCAGTCCACGTGCTTTGTTTATTTTCTCCTTAAAATGTAAATAATCAAGAAAAATGATGTTGCCGAAACCCGGGATCGAACATGGGACTTTTAGATGTTCAGTCTAACGCTCTCCCATCTGAGCTATTTCGGCCAAACAAAAACAACTTTAGGAGTGCTAGACACTTGGCAAATGTCAAGCGAAACCCCTGAAAGTAGATATTTTTATTTTTGCTTTGACTGGTTTTTGCAGCATGATTTCTATTTGAAACTCCTGCTATTTTTTTGTACATATTTAATAACTTTCATTAACTCTTTGTGAATGAGTAGAAAAAAACAGCAATTTTGAAAGAGATTTTTTTACATTTTCAATTTGACTTCATTCATCAGGTTCATTCAAACCCTGTGTTTGTGAGACAGGTGATGGTTGCACATAAAAGACAATGTGCATGCATAATGTTACATCAAGTTTTATTTGTTATTAAATGCAAATAATTGGAGCAAAAAAGGAGACAACAATTTAGAGAAAATATTTTAATGATTGTTAACTTTCAATGTGAAAACATTTGTCCCAAAATGTGCTGAAACTTAGATGTCAGTATCGCATGTGCATTTCAGACTTTAAAACTATGATTACCCACTTTTTAAGCTTTTGTTTATTAAGTATTTTTATGGTCTATGATGAATGAGCCTCCAAGAGAGACTGCGACCTGAACGCAGCGCCTTAGACCACTCGGCCATCCTGACTTCTTGTGGATTCTGTGCCTTAACTCTTTCCAAGTTAGTCAGCAGAAATATGACCAGTAATTGTCATTGAAAATTATTTTAAAATATTTAATGTTACAGTTTTTATTTCAATACATTTGTTTAAACTATTAGTTATCAAGCCTATTTTGAGCTAAATGGCCAAGCCCCATTTTAAAAAAATATGTCTTTTATCACTGTATGCAGTAATAACTCTGGAATGCTTCTACATATCCCCGTAATTCTGAAAGTGTTTTTTGTGACACATTGTACTTTACATTAACTGTAAATTTAGGTCAATATATTTTTAGTTTTTTTCTGTGAAAATATCTAAAGTTTGTTTAAAATTTTGAAATATTAGTCATTTTTATTCTTTGACTGCTTATATCCTTAAACCAACTTGTCGCACCACACAAAAATGTAAATAAATAGCATTTTTCATATGTGTACTTTTTGTCAGCATTCATTTTCAAACCTCCTTTTATTTTGTTAGGATGTTAGAAATGTTAGATTTCTCACAAAATGCGGTGATGCACCATATTTCTTCAGAATCTACTGTTTGGCCACACAGCAGGGCTTTGAAAATAAGAGCGCTATTTGGATTTTGGAATGCAGATTTTGCAAGAATAGTTTGCAGGTAAAATTTACAGAGTACCAAAAGTACCAAAACAGCAGAAACCCCCCCAAAGTGACCCCATTTTAGAAATTACTTCTCACAATGAATTCATATACACCACAGCATTTCATAGTCAAACATACATGGTTGAAATCATTCAGCTAGTGTCTGATACATGCTTTCTGTATCAGCTATCAGGTTCCCTTTAAATCCTCTTACAGCTAAGTGAAATGGAAATAAACAAAACAGAGGAAAAATTACAAAAAAATAATAATTTGCTCAAATGGAAAATTTCCCATTTCTCATCTTTTTAACATTTTATTTTCTGTAGATAGTTAAGATTTTTAGGCCTTTTACATTTTCTTTAAATAATCAGTCCACGTGCTTTGTTTATTTTCTCCTTAAAATGTAAAGAATCAAGAAAAATGATGTTGCCGAAACCCGGGATCGAACATGGGACCTTTAGATGTTCAGTCTAACGCTCTCCCATCTGAGCTATTTCGGCCAAACAAAAACAACTTTAGGAGTGCTAGACACTTGGCAAATGTCAAGCGAAACCCCTGAAAGTAGATATTTTTATTTTTGCTTTGACTGGTTTTTGCAGCATGATTTCTATTTGAAACTCCTGCTATTTTGTTGTACATATTTAATAACTTTCATTAACTCTTTGTGAATGAGTAGAAAAAAACAGCAATTTTGACAGAGATTATTTTACATTTTCAATTTGACTCCATTCATCAGGTTCATTCAAACCCTGTGTTTGTGAGACAGGTGATGGTTGCACATAAAAGACAATGTGCATGCATAATGTTACATCAAGTTTTATTTGTTATTAAATGCAAATAATTGGAGCAAAAAAGGAGACAACAATTTAGAGAAAATATTTTAATGATTGTTAACTTTCAATGTGAAAACATTTGTCCCAAAATGTGCTGAAACTTAGATGTCAGTATCGCATGTGCATTTCAGACTTTAAAACTATGATTACCTACTTTTTAAGCTTTTGTTTATTAAGTATTTTTATGGTCTATGATGAATGAGCCTCCAAGAGAGACTGCGACCTGAACGCAGCGCCTTAGACCGCTCGGCCATCCTGACTTCTTGTGGATTCTGTGCCTTAACTCTTTCCAAGTTAGTCAGCAGAAATATGACCAGTAATTGTCATTGAAAATTATTTTAAAATATTTAATGTTACAGTTTTTATTTCAATACATTTGTTTAAACTATTAGTTATCAAGCCTATTTTGAGCTAAATGGCCAAGCCCCATTTTAAAAAAATATGACTTTTATCACTGTATGCAGTAATAACTCTGGAATGCTTCTACATATCCCCGTAATTCTGAAAGTGTTTTTTGTGACACATTGTACTTTACATTAACTGTAAATTTAGGTCAATATATTTTTAGTTTTTTTCTGTGAAAATATCTAAAGTTTGTTTAAAATTTTGAAATATTAGTCATTTTTATTCTTTGACTGCTTATATCCTTAAACCAACTTGTCGCACCACACAAAAATGTAAATAAATAGCATTTTTCATATGTGTACTTTTTGTCAGCATTCATTTTCAAACCTCCTTTTATTTTGTTAGGATGTTAGAAATGTTAGATTTCTCACAAAATGCGGTGATGCACCATATTTCTTCAGAATCTACTGTTTGGCCACACAGCAGGGCTTTGAAAATAAGAGCGCTATTTGGATTTTGGAATGCAGATTTTGCAAGAATAGTTTGCAGGTAAAATTTACAGAGTACCAAAAGTACCAAAACAGCAGAACCCCCCCCCCAAAGTGACCCCATTTTAGAAATTACTTCTCACAATGAATTCATATACACCACAGCATTTCATAGTCAAACATACATGGTTGAAATCTTTCAGCTAGTGTCTGATACATGCTTTCTGTATCAGCTATCAGGTTCCCTTTAAATCCTCTTACAGCTAAGTGAAATGGAAATAAACAAAACAGAGGAAAAATTACAAAAAAATAATAATTTGCTCAAATGGAAAATTTCCCATTTCTCATCTTTTTAACATTTTATTTTCTGTAGATAGTTAAGATTTTTAGGCCTTTTACATTTTCTTTAAATAATCAGTCCACGTGCTTTGTTTATTTTCTCCGTAAAATGTAAAGAATCAAGAAAAATGATGTTGCTGAAACCCGGGATCGAACCAGGGACCTCTAGATGTTCAGTCTAACGCTCTCCCATCTGAGCTATTTCGGCCAAACAAAAACAACTTTAGGAGTGCTAGACACTTGGCAAATGTCAAGCGAAACCCCTGAAAGTAGATATTTTTATTTTTGCTTTGACTGGTTTTTGCAGCATGATTTCTATTTGAAACTCCTGCTATTTTGTTGTACATATTTAATAACTTTCATTAACTCTTTGTGAATGAGTAGAAAAAAACAGCAATTTTGACAGAGATTATTTTACATTTTCAATTTGACTCCATTCATCAGGTTCATTCAAACCCTGTGTTTGTGAGACAGGTGATGGTTGCACATAAAAGACAATGTGCATGCATAATGTTACATCAAGTTTTATTTGTTATTAAATGCAAATAATTGGAGCAAAAAAGGAGACAACAATTTAGAGAAAATATTTTAATGATTGTTAACTTTCAATGTGAAAACATTTGTCCCAAAATGTGCTGAAACTTAGATGTCAGTATCGCATGTGCATTTCAGACTTTAAAACTATGATTACCTACTTTTTAAGCTTTTGTTTATTAAGTATTTTTATGGTCTATTGATGAATGAGGTAATCAAATATGAAATTAGACTTACCGGCAATTCAGTTTATAGAAATCTCCCAGAACAGCCCCATAGGATGTGGAGTCTCCGCCCTAATAGGGAAAGAGAACACAAAGAGTTGAAATAGTCCCGCCCCATTGACCGCCCGCAGTATTTTTATAGTGCCAAGACAGCTAACATATGCACATAAAAACTATTTCACGGTCCTAGAGTTCCGTTTATAGACGACAATTTCAGATTCACCCCAAAGACTCCCAGGTAGTGGTAACTTTGGGATCAGGTTTTTTAAGGCCCATTGCGAAGTTTGGTTTGATCCCCATCTAATCAATAATTGACTGAGAATCTGTATAGTTTCATGAAAAGGTAATGTCAGAAGTGGGACCCACGCCTCCAAGTGAGACTGCGACCTGAACGCAGCGCCTTAGACCGCTCAGCCATCCTGACTTCTTGTGGATTCTGTGCCTTAACTCTTTCCAAGTTAGTCAGCAGAAATATGACCAGTAATTGTCATTGAAAATTATTTTAAAATATTTAATATTACAGTTTTTATTTCAATACATTTGTTTAAACTATTAGTTATCAAGCCTATTTTGAGCTAAATGGCCAAGCCCCATTTTAAAAAAATATGACTTTTATCACTGTATGCAGTAATAACTCTGGAATGCTTCTACATATCCCCGTAATTCTGAAAGTGTTTTTTGTGACACATTGTACTTTACATTAACTGTAAATTTAGGTCAATATATTTTTAGTTTTTTTCTGTGAAAATATCAAAAGTTTGTTTAAAATTTTGAAATATTAGTCATTTTTATTCTTTGACTGCTTATATCCTTAAACCAACTTGTCGCACCACACAAAAATGTAAATAAATAGCATTTTTCATATGTGTACTTTTTGTCAGCATTCACTTTCACACCTCCTTTTGTTTTGGTAGGATGTTAGAAATGTTAGATTTCTCACAAAATGCGGTGATGCACCATATTTCTTCAGAATCTACTGTTTGGCCACACAGCAGGGCTTTGAAAATAAGAGCGCTATTTGGATTTTGGAATGCAGATTTTGCAAGAATAGTTTGCAGGTAAAATTTGCAGAGTACCAAAAGTACCAAAACAGCAGAAACCCCCCCAAAGTGACCCCATTTTAGAAATTACTTCTCACAATGAATTCATATACACCACAGCATTTCATAGTCAAATATACATGGTTGAAATCATTCAGCTACTGTCTGATACATGCTTTCTTTATCAGCTATCAGGTTCCCTTTAAATCCTCTTACAGCTAAGTGAAATGGAAATAAACAAAACAGAGGAAAAATTACAAAAAAATAATAATTTGCTCAAATGGAAAAGTTCCCATTTCTCATCTTTTTAACATTTTATTTTCTGTAGATAGTTAAGATTTTTAGGCCTTTTACATTTTCTTTAAATAATCAGTCCACGTGCTTTGTTTATTTTCTCCTTAAAATGTAAAGAATCAAGAAAAATGATGTTGCCGAAACCCGAGATCGAACCAGGGACCTTTAGATCTTCAGTCTAACGCTCTCCCATCTGAGCTATTTCGGCCAAACACAAACAACTTTAGGAGTGCTAGACACTTGGCAAATGTCAAGCGAAACCCCTGAAAGTAGATATTTTTGTTTTTGCTTTGACTGGTTTTTGCAGCATGATTTCTATCTGAAACTCCTGCTATTTTGTTGTACATATCTAATAACTTTCATTAACTCTTTGTGAATGAGTAGAAAAAAACAGCAATTTTGACAGAGCTTTTTTTACATTTTCAATGTGACTCCATTCTTCAGGTTCATTCAAACCCTGTGTTTGTGAGACAGGTGATGGTTGCACATAAAAGACAATGTGCATGCATAATGTTACATCAAGTTTTATTTGTTATTAAATGCAAATAATTGGACCAAAAAAGGAGACAACAATTTGGAGAAAATATTTTAATGATTGTTAACTTTCAATGTGAAAACATTTGTCCCAAAATGTGCTGAAACTTAGATGTCAGTATCGCATGTGCATTTCAGACTTTAAAACTATGATTACCTACTTTTTAAGCTTTTGTTTATTAAGTATTTTTATGGTCTATTGATGAATGAGGTAATCAAATATGAAATTAGACTTACCGGCAATTCAGTTTATAGAAATCTCCCAGAACAGCCCCATAGGATGTGGAGTCTCCACCCTAATAGGGAAAGAGAACACAAATAGTTGAAATAGTCCCGCCCCATTGACCGCCCGCAGTATTTTTATAGAGCCAAGACAGCTAACATATGCACATAAAAACTATTTCATGGTCCTAGAGTTCCGTTTATAGATGACAATTTCAGATTCACCCCAAAGACTCCCAGGTAGTGGTAACTTTGGGATCAGGTTTTTTAAGGCCCATTGCTAAGTTTGGTTTGATCCCCATCTAATCAATAATTGACTGAGAATCTGTATAGTTTCATGAAAAGGTGATGTCAGAAGTGGGATTTGAACCCACGCCTCCAAGAGAGACGGCGACCTGAACGCAGCGCCTTAGACCGCTCGGCCATCCTGACTTCTTGTGGATTCTGTGCCTTAACTCTTTCCAAGTTAGTCAGCAGAAATATGACCAGTAATTGTCATTGAAAATTATTTTAAAATATTTAATATTACAGTTTTTATTTCAATACATTTGTTTAAACTATTAGTTATCAAGCCTATTTTGAGCTAAATGGCCAAGCCCCATTTTAAAAAAATATGACTTTTATCACTGTATGCAGTAATAACTCTGGAATGCTTCTACATATCCCCGTAATTCTGAAAGTGTTTTTTGTGACACATTGTACTTTACATTAACTGTAAATTTAGGTCAATATATTTTTAGTTTTTTTCTGTGAAAATATCTAAAGTTTGTTTAAAATTTTGAAATATTAGTCATTTTTATTCTTTGACTGCTTATATCCTTAAACCAACTTGTCGCACCACACAAAAATGTAAATAAATAGCATTTTTCATATGTGTACTTTTTGTCAGCATTCACTTTCACACCTCCTTTTGTTTTGGTAGGATGTTAGAAATGTTAGATTTCTCACAAAATGCGGTGATGCACCATATTTCTTCAGAATCTACTGTTTGGCCACACAGCAGGGCTTTGAAAATAAGAGCGCTATTTGGATTTTGGAATGCAGATTTTGCAAGAATAGTTTGCAGGTAAAATTTGCAGAGTACCAAAAGTACCAAAACAGCAGAAACCCCCCCAAAGTGACCCCATTTTAGAAATTACTTCTCACAATGAATTCATATACACCACAGCATTTCATAGTCAAATATACATGGTTGAAATCATTCAGCTACTGTCTGATATATGCTTTCTTTATCAGCTATCAGGTTCCCTTTAAATCCTCTTACAGCTAAGTGAAATGGAAATAAACAAAACAGAGGAAAAATTACAAAAAAATAATAATTTGCTCAAATGGAAAAGTTCCCATTTCTCATCTTTTTAACATTTTATTTTCTGTAGATAGTTAAGATTTTTAGGCCTTTTACATTTTCTTTAAATAATCAGTCCACATGCTTTGTTTATTTTCTCCTTAAAATGTAAAGAATCAAGAAAAATGATGTTGCCGAAACCCGGGATCGAACCAGGGACCTTTAGATCTTCAGTCTAACGCTCTCCCATCTGAGCTATTTCGGCCAAACACAAACAACTTTAGGAGTGCTAGACACTTGGCAAATGTCAAGCGAAACCCCTGAAAGTAGATATTTTTATTTTTGCTTTGACTGGTTTTTGCAGCATGATTTCTATTTGAAACTCCTGCTATTTTGTTGTACATATCTAATAACTTTCATTAACTCTTTGTGAATGAGTAGAAAAAAACAGCAATTTTGACAGAGATTTTTTTACATTTTCAATTTGACTCCATTCATCAGGTTCATTCAAACCCTGTTTTTGTGAGACAGGTGATGGTTGCACATAAAAGACAATGTGCATGCATAATGTTACATCAAGTTTTATTTGTTATTAAATGCAAATAATTGGAGCAAAAAAGGAGACAACAATTTGGAGAAAATATTTTAATGATTGTTAACTTTCAATGTGAAAAGATTTGTCCCAAAATGT
This sequence comes from Ranitomeya variabilis, assembly GCF_051348905.1. Classification (NCBI taxonomy): domain Eukaryota; kingdom Metazoa; phylum Chordata; class Amphibia; order Anura; family Dendrobatidae; genus Ranitomeya; species Ranitomeya variabilis. The sequence continues at coordinate 315,288,952 of NC_135235.1, forward strand.
TCTGAAACTTAGATGTCAGTATCGCATGTGCATTTCAGACTTTAAAACTATGATTACCTACTTTTTAAGCTTTTGTTTATTAAGTATTTTTATGGTCTATTGATGAATGAGGTAATCAAATATGAAATTAGACTTACCGGCAATTCAGTTTATAGAAATCTCCCAGAACAGCCCCATAGGATGTGGAGTCTCCACCCTAATAGGGAAAGAGAACACAAAGAGTTGAAATAGTCCCGCCCCATTGACCGCCCGCAGTGTTTTTATAGAGCCAAGACAGCTAACATATGCACATAAAAACTATTTCATGGTCCTAGAGTTCCGTTTATAGATGACAATTTCAGATTCACCCCAAAGACTCCCAGGTAGTGGTAACTTTGGGATCAGGTTTTTAAGGCCCATTGCTAAGTTTGGTTTGATCCCCATCTAATCAATAATTGACTGAGAATCTGTATAGTTTCATGAAAAGGTAATGTCAGAAGTGGGATTTGAACCCACGCCTCCAAGAGAGACTGCGACCTGAACGCAGCGCCTTAGACCGCTCGGCCATCCTGACTTCTTGTGGATTCTGTGCCTTAACTCTTTCCAAGTTAGTCAGCAGAAATATGACCAGTAATTGTCATTGAAAATTATTTTAAAATATTTAATATTACAGTTTTTATTTCAATACATTTGTTTAAACTATTAGTTATCAAGCCTATTTTGAGCTAAATGGCCAAGCCCCATTTTAAAAAAATATGACTTTTATCACTGTATGCAGTAATAACTCTGGAATGCTTCTACATATCCCCAAAAACAAGAAAAAGAAGCGCACATAGAGTAATACCTTCAGGTATCGCAATCACCTGGACCCCCACAAAACAGACTCACCTGGTCTGGTTGTGATAAGTCACAACTCCCTTGGATAAGCACGTATGGTCGCAGCAGGCTCCCGGCAAACAGTATGGATCCACATGGAAAGAAATGGCTAAAAAAGAAACATATTGGATATTTAAGTTGGGCACTTTAAGCCCTGGTGGATTGAATGAGGTAAGTGACCTCTTCTAGAAACCAATATGTAATATCATGAATTTTCATCACATTGACATTCCTCTGTGATGGATTTTTTTGATGGTTGAAGTTCCTCCGTGTGACGATGTGGCGAGAGACTATTGACTATAGTGGCCCCCATTTTCCATGAATCCAGGTGGCTGACTGGTCTAGGGTGCTGCTCATTTCTTTGCAGTGTTTGTAGACCTCTAGATCAAATGGGTTCAATTCCTGAATGAACCGTTGAAATAGAGTATATGGGAATTTACCCTCCCCCCTACTTCTTTCATTTCATGTGATTCTTGTTCCAATTAATCCTATTGATATTGAAGTACACTACAGACACGCTATGTAGTGTCAGTTATCTCATATTGGCCCTTGGTTTCCTTTGCTATGGGTCAATATATGATATTTTAAGTGTTTTGAATGGGTTAAACTGGTGAATCAAGATAAATAGTTGCCCTCACCTTAGACCACTTGGTGGTTTAGTGGTATAAGACGGAGGTTTAATCTCTGGAGGATAGTTTTTAGGTTTCTTCCAGCGTGAGTTCTAATCCTGGTTTATCTGGATACCAGAAATGTTTACATTTGTTTTTATTATTTATTGATGAATATATACGGTTTTAAAGATCGATCATTGTGTTTCAATGTATTTTAATGTTTTGTATCCAATATTATGGGTGTATTTACAAATTTTTGATCTAAAGTGGGTGTTCCCACCAGAAGTGATGTCGTAAGAGGGTGGGGTTTATACATGTTTTGTGTTTTTTTGATTGTATTCGTGGGTATATATACCTGGTTTTACTGATGAATCTTGATGCCCTGATGAAGTGGCCTGTTTGCCACGAAACGCGTAGGCTAATAAACAGAGTGTGTGTGTAACTCTGTTACCTTTATTGTGGTCTGCGCGGCTTCTATCCTCCGGTTCTATTTCTTTCCATGTGGATGTCTACATATCCCCGTAATTCTGAAAGTGTTTTTTTGTGACACATTGTACTTTACATTAACTGTAAATTTAGGTCAATATATTTTTAGTTTTTTTCTGTGAAAATATCTAAAGTTTGTTTAAAATTTTGAAATATTAGTCATTTTTATTCTTTGACTGCTTATATCCTTAAACCAACTTGTCGCACCACACAAAAATGTAAATAAATAGCATTTTTCATATGTGTACTTTTTGTCAGCATTCACTTTCAAACCTCCTTTTATTTTGTTAGGATGTTAGAAATGTTAGATTTCTCACAAAATGCGGTGATGCACCATATTTCTTCAGAATCTACTGTTTGGCCACACAGCAGGGCTTTGAAAATAAGAGCGCTATTTGGATTTTGGAATGCAGATTTTGCAAGAATAGTTTGTAGGTAAAATTTGCAGAGTACCAAAAGTACCAAAACAGCAGAAACCCCCCCAAAGTGACCCCATTTAGAAATTACTTCTCACAATGAATTCATATACACCACAGCATTTCATAGTCAAATATACATGGTTGAAATCATTCAGCTAGTGTCTGATACATGCTTTCTTTATCAGCTATCAGGTTTCCTTTAAATCCTCTTACAGCTAAGTGAAATGGAAATAAACAAAACAGAGGAAAAATTACAAAAAAATAATAATTTGCTCAAATGGAAAAGTTCCCATTTCTCATCTTTTTAACATTTTATTTTCTGTAGATAGTTAAGATTTTTAGGCCTTTTACATTTTCTTTAAATAATCAGTCCACGTGCTTTGTTTATTTTCTCCTTAAAATGTAAAGAATCAAGAAAAATGATGTTGCCGAAACACGGGATCGAACCAGGAACCTTTAGATCTTCAGTCTAACGCTCTCCCATCTGAGCTATTTCGGCCAAACACAAACAACTTTAGGAGTGCTAGACACTTGGCAAATGTCAAGCGAAACCCTTGAAAGTAGATATTTTTATTTTTGCTTTGACTGGTTTTTGCAGCATGATTTCTATTTGAAACTCCTGCTATTTTGTTGTACATATCTAATAACTTTCATTAACTCTTTGTGAATGAGTAGAAAAAAACAGCAATTTTGACAGAGATTTTTTTACATTTTCAATTTGACTCCATTCATCAGGTTCATTCAAACCCTGTGTTTGTGAGACAGGTGATGGTTGCACATAAAAGACAATGTGCATGCATAATGTTACATCAAGTTTTATTTGTTATTAAATGCAAATAATTGGACCAAAAAAGGAGACAACAATTTGGAGAAAATATTTTAATGATTGTTAACTTTCAATGTGAAAACATTTGTCCCAAAATGTGCTGAAACTTAGATGTCAGTATCGCATGTGCATTTCAGACTTTAAAACTATGATTACCTACTTTTTAAGCTTTTGTTTATTAAGTATTTTTATGGTCTATTGATGAATGAGGTAATCAAATATGAAATTAGACTTACCGGCAATTCAGTTTATAGAAATCTCCCAGAACAGCCCCATAGGATGTGGAGTCTCCACCCTAATAGGGAAAGAGAACACAAATAGTTGAAATAGTCCCGCCCCATTGACCGCCCGCAGTATTTTTATAGAGCCAAGACAGCTAACATATGCACATAAAAACTATTTCATGGTCCTAGAGTTCCGTTTATAGATGACAATTTCAGATTCACCCCAAAGACTCCCAGGTAGTGGTAACTTTGGGATCAGGTTTTTTAAGGCCCATTGCTAAGTTTGGTTTGATCCCCATCTAATCAATAATTGACTGAGAATCTGTATAGTTTCATGAAAAGGTGATGTCAGAAGTGGGATTTGAACCCACGCCTCCAAGAGAGACGGCGACCTGAACGCAGCGCCTTAGACCGCTCGGCCATCCTGACTTCTTGTGGATTCTGTGCCTTAACTCTTTCCAAGTTAGTCAGCAGAAATATGACCAGTAATTGTCATTGAAAATTATTTTAAAATATTTAATATTACAGTTTTTATTTCAATACATTTGTTTAAACTATTAGTTATCAAGCCTATTTTGAGCTAAATGGCCAAGCCCCATTTTAAAAAAATATGACTTTTATCACTGTATGCAGTAATAACTCTGGAATGCTTCTACATATCCCCGTAATTCTGAAAGTGTTTTTTGTGACACATTGTACTTTACATTAACTGTAAATTTAGGTCAATATATTTTTAGTTTTTTTCTGTGAAAATATCTAAAGTTTGTTTAAAATTTTGAAATATTAGTCATTTTTATTCTTTGACTGCTTATATCCTTAAACCAACTTGTCGCACCACACAAAAATGTAAATAAATAGCATTTTTCATATGTGTACTTTTTGTCAGCATTCACTTTCACACCTCCTTTTGTTTTGGTAGGATGTTAGAAATGTTAGATTTCTCACAAAATGCGGTGATGCACCATATTTCTTCAGAATCTACTGTTTGGCCACACAGCAGGGCTTTGAAAATAAGAGCACTATTTGGATTTTGGAATGCAGATTTTGCAAGAATAGTTTGCAGGTAAAATTTGCAGAGTACCAAAAGTACCAAAACAGCAGAAACCCCCCCAAAGTGACCCCATTTTAGAAATTACTTCTCACAATGAATTCATATACACCACAGCATTTCATAGTCAAATATACATGGTTGAAATCATTCAGCTACTGTCTGATATATGCTTTCTTTATCAGCTATCAGGTTCCCTTTAAATCCTCTTACAGCTAAGTGAAATGGAAATAAACAAAACAGAGGAAAAATTACAAAAAAATAATAATTTGCTCAAATGGAAAAGTTCCCATTTCTCATCTTTTTAACATTTTATTTTCTGTAGATAGTTAAGATTTTTAGGCCTTTTACATTTTCTTTAAATAATCAGTCCACATGCTTTGTTTATTTTCTCCTTAAAATGTAAAGAATCAAGAAAAATGATGTTGCCGAAACCCGGGATCGAACCAGGGACCTTTAGATCTTCAGTCTAACGCTCTCCCATCTGAGCTATTTCGGCCAAACACAAACAACTTTAGGAGTGCTAGACACTTGGCAAATGTCAAGCGAAACCCCTGAAAGTAGATATTTTTATTTTTGCTTTGACTGGTTTTTGCAGCATGATTTCTATTTGAAACTCCTGCTATTTTGTTGTACATATCTAATAACTTTCATTAACTCTTTGTGAATGAGTAGAAAAAAACAGCAATTTTGACAGAGATTTTTTTACATTTTCAATTTGACTCCATTCATCAGGTTCATTCAAACCCTGTTTTTGTGAGACAGGTGATGGTTGCACATAAAAGACAATGTGCATGCATAATGTTACATCAAGTTTTATTTGTTATTAAATGCAAATAATTGGAGCAAAAAAGGAGACAACAATTTGGAGAAAATATTTTAATGATTGTTAACTTTCAATGTGAAAAGATTTGTCCCAAAATGTTCTGAAACTTAGATGTCAGTATCGCATGTGCATTTCAGACTTTAAAACTATGATTACCTACTTTTTAAGCTTTTGTTTATTAAGTATTTTTATGGTCTATTGATGAATGAGGTAATCAAATATGAAATTAGACTTACCGGCAATTCAGTTTATAGAAATCTCCCAGAACAGCCCCATAGGATGTGGAGTCTCCACCCTAATAGGGAAAGAGAACACAAAGAGTTGAAATAGTCCCGCCCCATTGACCGCCCGCAGTATTTTTATAGAGCCAAGACAGCTAACATATGCACATAAAAACTATTTCATGGTCCTAGAGTTCCGTTTATAGATGACAATTTCAGATTCACCCCAAAGACTCCCAGGTAGTGGTAACTTTGGGATCAGGTTTTTAAGGCCCATTGCTAAGTTTGGTTTGATCCCCATCTAATCAATAATTGACTGAGAATCTGTATAGTTTCATGAAAAGGTAATGTCAGAAGTGGGATTTGAACCCACGCCTCCAAGAGAGACTGCGACCTGAACGCAGCGCCTTAGACCGCTCGGCCATCCTGACTTCTTGTGGATTCTGTGCCTTAACTCTTTCCAAGTTAGTCAGCAGAAATATGACCAGTAATTGTCATTGAAAATTATTTTAAAATATTTAATATTACAGTTTTTATTTCAATACATTTGTTTAAACTATTAGTTATCAAGCCTATTTTGAGCTAAATGGCCAAGCCCCATTTTAAAAAAATATGACTTTTATCACTGTATGCAGTAATAACTCTGGAATGCTTCTACATATCCCCAAAAACAAGAAAAAGAAGCGCACATAGAGTAATACCTTCAGGTATCGCAATCACCTGGACCCCCACAAAACAGACTCACCTGGTCTGGTTGTGATAAGTCACAACTCCCTTGGATAAGCACGTATGGTCGCAGCAGGCTCCCGGCAAACAGTATGGATCCACATGGAAAGAAATGGCTAAAAAAGAAACATATTGGATATTTAAGTTGGGCACTTTAAGCCCTGGTGGATTGAATGAGGTAAGTGACCTCTTCTAGAAACCAATATGTAATATCATGAATTTTCATCACATTGACATTCCTCTGTGATGGATTTTTTTGATGGTTGAAGTTCCTCCGTGTGACGATGTGGCGAGAGACTATTGACTATAGTGGCCCCCATTTTCCATGAATCCAGGTGGCTGACTGGTCTAGGGTGCTGCTCATTTCTTTGCAGTGTTTGTAGACCTCTAGATCAAATGGGTTCAATTCCTGAATGAACCGTTGAAATAGAGTATATGGGAATTTACCCTCCCCCCTACTTCTTTCATTTCATGTGATTCTTGTTCCAATTAATCCTATTGATATTGAAGTACACTACAGACACGCTATGTAGTGTCAGTTATCTCATATTGGCCCTTGGTTTCCTTTGCTATGGGTCAATATATGATATTTTAAGTGTTTTGAATGGGTTAAACTGGTGAATCAAGATAAATAGTTGCCCTCACCTTAGACCACTTGGTGGTTTAGTGGTATAAGACGGAGGTTTAATCTCTGGAGGATAGTTTTTAGGTTTCTTCCAGCGTGAGTTCTAATCCTGGTTTATCTGGATACCAGAAATGTTTACATTTGTTTTTATTATTTATTGATGAATATATACGGTTTTAAAGATCGATCATTGTGTTTCAATGTATTTTAATGTTTTGTATCCAATATTATGGGTGTATTTACAAATTTTTGATCTAAAGTGGGTGTTCCCACCAGAAGTGATGTCGTAAGAGGGTGGGGTTTATACATGTTTTGTGTTTTTTTGATTGTATTCGTGGGTATATATACCTGGTTTTACTGATGAATCTTGATGCCCTGATGAAGTGGCCTGTTTGCCACGAAACGCGTAGGCTAATAAACAGAGTGTGTGTGTAACTCTGTTACCTTTATTGTGGTCTGCGCGGCTTCTATCCTCCGGTTCTATTTCTTTCCATGTGGATGTCTACATATCCCCGTAATTCTGAAAGTGTTTTTTTGTGACACATTGTACCTTACATTAACTGTAAATTTAGGTCAATATATTTTTAGTTTTTTTCTGTGAAAATATCTAAAGTTTGTTTAAAATTTTGAAATATTAGTCATTTTTATTCTTTGACTGCTTATATCCTTAAACCAACTTGTCGCACCACACAAAAATGTAAATAAATAGCATTTTTCATATGTGTACTTTTTGTCAGCATTCACTTTCAAACCTCCTTTTATTTTGTTAGGATGTTAGAAATGTTAGATTTCTCACAAAATGCGGTGATGCACCATATTTCTTCAGAATCTACTGTTTGGCCACACAGCAGGGCTTTGAAAATAAGAGCGCTATTTGGATTTTGGAATGCAGATTTTGCAAGAATAGTTTGTAGGTAAAATTTGCAGAGTACCAAAAGTACCAAAACAGCAGAAACCCCCCCAAAGTGACCCCATTTAGAAATTACTTCTCACAATGAATTCATATACACCACAGCATTTCATAGTCAAATATACATGGTTGAAATCATTCAGCTAGTGTCTGATACATGCTTTCTTTATCAGCTATCAGGTTTCCTTTAAATCCTCTTACAGCTAAGTGAAATGGAAATAAACAAAACAGAGGAAAAATTACAAAAAAATAATAATTTGCTCAAATGGAAAAGTTCCCATTTCTCATCTTTTTAACATTTTATTTTCTGTAGATAGTTAAGATTTTTAGGCCTTTTACATTTTCTTTAAATAATCAGTCCACGTGCTTTGTTTATTTTCTCCTTAAAATGTAAAGAATCAAGAAAAATGATGTTGCCGAAACACGGGATCGAACCAGGAACCTTTAGATCTTCAGTCTAACGCTCTCCCATCTGAGCTATTTCGGCCAAACACAAACAACTTTAGGAGTGCTAGACACTTGGCAAATGTCAAGCGAAACCCTTGAAAGTAGATATTTTTATTTTTGCTTTGACTGGTTTTTGCAGCATGATTTCTATTTGAAACTCCTGCTATTTTGTTGTACATATCTAATAACTTTCATTAACTCTTTGTGAATGAGTAGAAAAAAACAGCAATTTTGACAGAGATTTTTTTACATTTTCAATTTGACTCCATTCATCAGGTTCATTCAAACCCTGTGTTTGTGAGACAGGTGATGGTTGCACATAAAAGACAATGTGCATGCATAATGTTACATCAAGTTTTATTTGTTATTAAATGCAAATAATTGGAGCAAAAAAGGAGACAACAATTTGGAGAAAATATTTTAATGATTGTTAACTTTCAATGTGAAAACATTTGTCCCAAAATGTGCTGAAACTTAGATGTCAGTATCGCATGTGCATTTCAGACTTTAAAACTATGATTACCTACTTTTTAAGCTTTTGTTTATTAAGTATTTTTATGGTCTATTGATGAATGAGGTAATCAAATATGAAATTAGACTTACCGGCAATTCAGTTTATAGAAATCTCCCAGAACAGCCCCATAGGATGTGGAGTCTCCGCCCTAATAGGGAAAGAGAACACAAAAACTTGAAATAGTCCCGCCCCATTGACCGCCCGCAGTATTTTTATAGAGCCAAGACAGCTAACATATGCACATAAAAACTATTTCACGGTCCTAGAGTTCCGTTTATAGATGACAATTTCAGATTCACCCCAAAGACTCCCAAGGTAGTGGTAACTTTGGGATCAGGTTTTTTAAGGCCTTTGCTAAGTTTGGTTTGATCCCCATCTAATCAATAATTGACTGAGAATCTGTATAGTTTCATGAAAAGGTAATGTCAGAAGTGGGATTTGAACCCACGCCTCCAAGAGAGACTGCGACCTGAACGCAGCGCCTTAGACTGCTCAGCCATCCTGACTTTTTGTGGATTCTGTGCCTTAACTCTTTCCAAGTTAGTCAGCAGAAATATGACCAGTAATTGTCATTGAAAATTATTTTAAAATATTTAATGTTACAGTTTTTATTTCAATACATTTGTTTAAACTATTAGTTATCAAGCCTATTTTGAGCTAAATGGCCAAGCCCCATTTTAAAAAAATATGACTTTTATCACTGTATGCAGTAATAACTCTGGAATGCTTCTACATATCCCCGTAATTCTGAAAGTGTTTTTTGTGACACATTGTACTTTACATTAACTGTAAATTTAGGTCAATATATTTTTAGTTTTTTTCTGTGAAAATATCTAAAGTTTGTTTAAAATTTTGAAATATTAGTCATTTTTATTCTTTGACTGCTTATATCCTTAAACCAACTTGTCGCACCACACAAAAATGTAAATAAATAGCATTTTTCATATGTGTACTTTTTGTCAGCATTCATTTTCAAACCTCCTTTTATTTTGTTAGGATGTTAGAAATGTTAGATTTCTCACAAAATGCGGTGATGCACCATATTTCTTCAGAATCTACTGTTTGGCCACACAGCAGGGCTTTGAAAATAAGAGCGCTATTTGGATTTTGGAATGCAGATTTTGCAAGAATAGTTTGCAGGTAAAATTTACAGAGTACCAAAAGTACCAAAACAGCAGAACCCCCCCCCAAAGTGACCCCATTTTAGAAATTACTTCTCACAATGAATTCATATACACCACAGCATTTCATAGTCAAACATACATGGTTGAAATCTTTCTAGTGTCTGATACATGCTTTCTGTATCAGCTATCAGGTTCCCTTTAAATCCTCTTACAGCTAAGTGAAATGGAAATAAACAAAACAGAGGAAAAATTACAAAAAAATAATAATTTGCTCAAATGGAAAATTTCCCATTTCTCATCTTTTTAACATTTTATTTTCTGTAGATAGTTAAGATTTTTAGGCCTTTTACATTTTCTTTAAATAATCAGTCCACGTGCTTTGTTTATTTTCTCCGTAAAATGTAAAGAATCAAGAAAAATGATGTTGCTGAAACCCGGGATCGAACCAGGGACCTCTAGATGTTTAGTCTAACGCTCTCCCATCTGAGCTATTTCGGCCAAACAAAAACAACTTTAGGAGTGCTAGACACTTGGCAAATGTCAAGCGAAACCCCTGAAAGTAGATATTTTTATTTTTGCTTTGACTGGTTTTTGCAGCATGATTTCTATTTGAAACTCCTGCTATTTTGTTGTACATATTTAATAACTTTCATTAACTCTTTGTGAATGAGTAGAAAAAAACAGCAATTTTGACAGAGATTATTTTACATTTTCAATTTGACTCCATTCATCAGGTTCATTCAAACCCTGTGTTTGTGAGACAGGTGATGGTTGCACATAAAAGACAATGTGCATGCATAATGTTACATCAAGTTTTATTTGTTATTAAATGCAAATAATTGGAGCAAAAAAGGAGACAACAATTTAGAGAAAATATTTTAATGATTGTTAACTTTCAATGTGAAAACATTTGTCCCAAAATGTGCTGAAACTTAGATGTCAGTATCGCATGTGCATTTCAGACTTTAAAACTATGATTACCTACTTTTTAAGCTTTTGTTTATTAAGTATTTTTATGGTCTATTGATGAATGAGGTAATCAAATATGAAATTAGACTTACCGGCAATTCAGTTTATAGAAATCTCCCAGAACAGCCCCATAGGATGTGGAGTCTCCGCCCTAATAGGGAAAGAGAACACAAAGAGTTGAAATAGTCCCGCCCCATTGACCGCCCGCAGTATTTTTATAGTGCCAAGACAGCTAACATATGCACATAAAAACTATTTCACGGTCCTAGAGTTCCGTTTATAGACGACAATTTCAGATTCACCCCAAAGACTCCCAGGTAGTGGTAACTTTGGGATCAGGTTTTTTAAGGCCCATTGCTAAGTTTGGTTTGATCCCCATCTAATCAATAATTGACTGAGAATCTGTATAGTTTCATGAAAAGGTAATGTCAGAAGTGGGACCCACGCCTCCAAGTGAGACTGCGACCTGAACGCAGCGCCTTAGACCGCTCAGCCATCCTGACTTCTTGTGGATTCTGTGCCTTAACTCTTTCCAAGTTAGTCAGCAGAAATATGACCAGTAATTGTCATTGAAAATTATTTTAAAATATTTAATATTACAGTTTTTATTTCAATACATTTGTTTAAACTATTAGTTATCAAGCCTATTTTGAGCTAAATGGCCAAGCCCCATTTTAAAAAAATATGACTTTTATCACTGTATGCAGTAATAACTCTGGAATGCTTCTACATATCCCCGTAATTCTGAAAGTGTTTTTTGTGACACATTGTACTTTACATTAACTGTAAATTTAGGTCAATATATTTTTAGTTTTTTTCTGTGAAAATATCAAAAGTTTGTTTAAAATTTTGAAATATTAGTCATTTTTATTCTTTGACTGCTTATATCCTTAAACCAACTTGTCGCACCACACAAAAATGTAAATAAATAGCATTTTTCATATGTGTACTTTTTGTCAGCATTCACTTTCACACCTCCTTTTGTTTTGTTAGGATGTTAGAAATGTTAGATTTCTCACAAAATGCGGTGATGCACCATATTTCTTCAGAATCTACTGTTTGGCCACACAGCAGGGCTTTGAAAATAAGAGCGCTATTTGGATTTTGGAATGCAGATTTTGCAAGAATAGTTTGTAGGTAAAATTTGCAGAGTACCAAAAGTACCAAAACAGCAGAAACCCCCCCAAAGTGACCCCATTTAGAAATTACTTCTCACAATGAATTCATATACACCACAGCATTTCATAGTCAAATATACATGGTTGAAATCATTCAGCTAGTGTCTGATACATGCTTTCTTTATCAGCTATCAGGTTTCCTTTAAATCCTCTTACAGCTAAGTGAAATGGAAATAAACAAAACAGAGGAAAAATTACAAAAAAATAATAATTTGCTCAAATGGAAAAGTTCCCATTTCTCATCTTTTTAACATTTTATTTTCTGTAGATAGTTAAGATTTTTAGGCCTTTTACATTTTCTTTAAATAATCAGTCCACGTGCTTTGTTTATTTTCTCCTTAAAATGTAAAGAATCAAGAAAAATGATGTTGCCGAAACACGGGATCGAACCAGGAACCTTTAGATCTTCAGTCTAACGCTCTCCCATCTGAGCTATTTCGGCCAAACACAAACAACTTTAGGAGTGCTAGACACTTGGCAAATGTCAAGCGAAACCCTTGAAAGTAGATATTTTTATTTTTGCTTTGACTGGTTTTTGCAGCATGATTTCTATTTGAAACTCCTGCTATTTTGTTGTACATATCTAATAACTTTCATTAACTCTTTGTGAATGAGTAGAAAAAAACAGCAATTTTGACAGAGATTTTTTTACATTTTCAATTTGACTCCATTCATCAGGTTCATTCAAACCCTGTGTTTGTGAGACAGGTGATGGTTGCACATAAAAGACAATGTGCATGCATAATGTTACATCAAGTTTTATTTGTTATTAAATGCAAATAATTGGAGCAAAAAAGGAGACAACAATTTGGAGAAAATATTTTAATGATTGTTAACTTTCAATGTGAAAACATTTGTCCCAAAATGTGCTGAAACTTAGATGTCAGTATCGCATGTGCATTTCAGACTTTAAAACTATGATTACCTACTTTTTAAGCTTTTGTTTATTAAGTATTTTTATGGTCTATTGATGAATGAGGTAATCAAATATGAAATTAGACTTACCGGCAATTCAGTTTATAGAAATCTCCCAGAACAGCCCCATAGGATGTGGAGTCTCCGCCCTAATAGGGAAAGAGAACACAAAAACTTGAAATAGTCCCGCCCCATTGACCGCCCGCAGTATTTTTATAGAGCCAAGACAGCTAACATATGCACATAAAAACTATTTCACGGTCCTAGAGTTCCGTTTATAGATGACAATTTCAGATTCACCCCAAAGACTCCCAAGGTAGTGGTAACTTTGGGATCAGGTTTTTTAAGGCCTTTGCTAAGTTTGGTTTGATCCCCATCTAATCAATAATTGACTGAGAATCTGTATAGTTTCATGAAAAGGTAATGTCAGAAGTGGGATTTGAACCCACGCCTCCAAGAGAGACTGCGACCTGAACGCAGCGCCTTAGACTGCTCAGCCATCCTGACTTTTTGTGGATTCTGTGCCTTAACTCTTTCCAAGTTAGTCAGCAGAAATATGACCAGTAATTGTCATTGAAAATTATTTTAAAATATTTAATGTTACAGTTTTTATTTCAATACATTTGTTTAAACTATTAGTTATCAAGCCTATTTTGAGCTAAATGGCCAAGCCCCATTTTAAAAAAATATGACTTTTATCACTGTATGCAGTAATAACTCTGGAATGCTTCTACATATCCCCGTAATTCTGAAAGTGTTTTTTGTGACACATTGTACTTTACATTAACTGTAAATTTAGGTCAATATATTTTTAGTTTTTTTCTGTGAAAATATCTAAAGTTTGTTTAAAATTTTGAAATATTAGTCATTTTTATTCTTTGACTGCTTATATCCTTAAACCAACTTGTCGCACCACACAAAAATGTAAATAAATAGCATTTTTCATATGTGTACTTTTTGTCAGCATTCATTTTCAAACCTCCTTTTATTTTGTTAGGATGTTAGAAATGTTAGATTTCTCACAAAATGCGGTGATGCACCATATTTCTTCAGAATCTACTGTTTGGCCACACAGCAGGGCTTTGAAAATAAGAGCGCTATTTGGATTTTGGAATGCAGATTTTGCAAGAATAGTTTGCAGGTAAAATTTACAGAGTACCAAAAGTACCAAAACAGCAGAACCCCCCCCCAAAGTGACCCCATTTTAGAAATTACTTCTCACAATGAATTCATATACACCACAGCATTTCATAGTCAAACATACATGGTTGAAATCTTTCTAGTGTCTGATACATGCTTTCTGTATCAGCTATCAGGTTCCCTTTAAATCCTCTTACAGCTAAGTGAAATGGAAATAAACAAAACAGAGGAAAAATTACAAAAAAATAATAATTTGCTCAAATGGAAAATTTCCCATTTCTCATCTTTTTAACATTTTATTTTCTGTAGATAGTTAAGATTTTTAGGCCTTTTACATTTTCTTTAAATAATCAGTCCACGTGCTTTGTTTATTTTCTCCGTAAAATGTAAAGAATCAAGAAAAATGATGTTGCTGAAACCCGGGATCGAACCAGGGACCTCTAGATGTTTAGTCTAACGCTCTCCCATCTGAGCTATTTCGGCCAAACAAAAACAACTTTAGGAGTGCTAGACACTTGGCAAATGTCAAGCGAAACCCCTGAAAGTAGATATTTTTATTTTTGCTTTGACTGGTTTTTGCAGCATGATTTCTATTTGAAACTCCTGCTATTTTGTTGTACATATTTAATAACTTTCATTAACTCTTTGTGAATGAGTAGAAAAAAACAGCAATTTTGACAGAGATTATTTTACATTTTCAATTTGACTCCATTCATCAGGTTCATTCAAACCCTGTGTTTGTGAGACAGGTGATGGTTGCACATAAAAGACAATGTGCATGCATAATGTTACATCAAGTTTTATTTGTTATTAAATGCAAATAATTGGAGCAAAAAAGGAGACAACAATTTAGAGAAAATATTTTAATGATTGTTAACTTTCAATGTGAAAACATTTGTCCCAAAATGTGCTGAAACTTAGATGTCAGTATCGCATGTGCATTTCAGACTTTAAAACTATGATTACCTACTTTTTAAGCTTTTGTTTATTAAGTATTTTTATGGTCTATTGATGAATGAGGTAATCAAATATGAAATTAGACTTACCGGCAATTCAGTTTATAGAAATCTCCCAGAACAGCCCCATAGGATGTGGAGTCTCCGCCCTAATAGGGAAAGAGAACACAAAGAGTTGAAATAGTCCCGCCCCATTGACCGCCCGCAGTATTTTTATAGTGCCAAGACAGCTAACATATGCACATAAAAACTATTTCACGGTCCTAGAGTTCCGTTTATAGACGACAATTTCAGATTCACCCCAAAGACTCCCAGGTAGTGGTAACTTTGGGATCAGGTTTTTTAAGGCCCATTGCTAAGTTTGGTTTGATCCCCATCTAATCAATAATTGACTGAGAATCTGTATAGTTTCATGAAAAGGTAATGTCAGAAGTGGGACCCACGCCTCCAAGTGAGACTGCGACCTGAACGCAGCGCCTTAGACCGCTCAGCCATCCTGACTTCTTGTGGATTCTGTGCCTTAACTCTTTCCAAGTTAGTCAGCAGAAATATGACCAGTAATTGTCATTGAAAATTATTTTAAAATATTTAATATTACAGTTTTTATTTCAATACATTTGTTTAAACTATTAGTTATCAAGCCTATTTTGAGCTAAATGGCCAAGCCCCATTTTAAAAAAATATGACTTTTATCACTGTATGCAGTAATAACTCTGGAATGCTTCTACATATCCCCGTAATTCTGAAAGTGTTTTTTGTGACACATTGTACTTTACATTAACTGTAAATTTAGGTCAATATATTTTTAGTTTTTTTCTGTGAAAATATCAAAAGTTTGTTTAAAATTTTGAAATATTAGTCATTTTTATTCTTTGACTGCTTATATCCTTAAACCAACTTGTCGCACCACACAAAAATGTAAATAAATAGCATTTTTCATATGTGTACTTTTTGTCAGCATTCACTTTCACACCTCCTTTTGTTTTGGTAGGATGTTAGAAATGTTAGATTTCTCACAAAATGCGGTGATGCACCATATTTCTTCAGAATCTACTGTTTGGCCACACAGCAGGGCTTTGAAAATAAGAGCGCTATTTGGATTTTGGAATGCAGATTTTGCAAGAATAGTTTGCAGGTAAAATTTGCAGAGTACCAAAAGTACCAAAACAGCAGAAACCCCCCCAAAGTGACCCCATTTTAGAAATTACTTCTCACAATGAATTCATATACACCACAGCATTTCATAGTCAAATATACATGGTTGAAATCATTCAGCTACTGTCTGATACATGCTTTCTTTATCAGCTATCAGGTTCCCTTTAAATCCTCTTACAGCTAAGTGAAATGGAAATAAACAAAACAGAGGAAAAATTACAAAAAAATAATAATTTGCTCAAATGGAAAAGTTCCCATTTCTCATCTTTTTAACATTTTATTTTCTGTAGATAGTTAAGATTTTTAGGCCTTTTACATTTTCTTTAAATAATCAGTCCACGTGCTTTGTTTATTTTCTCCTTAAAATGTAAAGAATCAAGAAAAATGATGTTGCCGAAACCCGAGATCGAACCAGGGACCTTTAGATCTTCAGTCTAACGCTCTCCCATCTGAGCTATTTCGGCCAAACACAAACAACTTTAGGAGTGCTAGACACTTGGCAAATGTCAAGCGAAACCCCTGAAAGTAGATATTTTTATTTTTGCTTTGACTGGTTTTTGCAGCATGATTTCTATCTGAAACTCCTGCTATTTTGTTGTACATATCTAATAACTTTCATTAACTCTTTGTGAATGAGTAGAAAAAAACAGCAATTTTGACAGAGCTTTTTTTACATTTTCAATGTGACTCCATTCTTCAGGTTCATTCAAACCCTGTGTTTGTGAGACAGGTGATGGTTGCACATAAAAGACAATGTGCATGCATAATGTTACATCAAGTTTTATTTGTTATTAAATGCAAATAATTGGACCAAAAAAGGAGACAACAATTTGGAGAAAATATTTTAATGATTGTTAACTTTCAATGTGAAAACATTTGTCCCAAAATGTGCTGAAACTTAGATGTCAGTATCGCATGTGCATTTCAGACTTTAAAACTATGATTACCTACTTTTTAAGCTTTTGTTTATTAAGTATTTTTATGGTCTATTGATGAATGAGGTAATCAAATATGAAATTAGACTTACCGGCAATTCAGTTTATAGAAATCTCCCAGAACAGCCCCATAGGATGTGGAGTCTCCACCCTAATAGGGAAAGAGAACACAAATAGTTGAAATAGTCCCGCCCCATTGACCGCCCGCAGTATTTTTATAGAGCCAAGACAGCTAACATATGCACATAAAAACTATTTCATGGTCCTAGAGTTCCGTTTATAGATGACAATTTCAGATTCACCCCAAAGACTCCCAGGTAGTGGTAACTTTGGGATCAGGTTTTTTAAGGCCCATTGCTAAGTTTGGTTTGATCCCCATCTAATCAATAATTGACTGAGAATCTGTATAGTTTCATGAAAAGGTGATGTCAGAAGTGGGATTTGAACCCACGCCTCCAAGAGAGACGGCGACCTGAACGCAGCGCCTTAGACCGCTCGGCCATCCTGACTTCTTGTGGATTCTGTGCCTTAACTCTTTCCAAGTTAGTCAGCAGAAATATGACCAGTAATTGTCATTGAAAATTATTTTAAAATATTTAATATTACAGTTTTTATTTCAATACATTTGTTTAAACTATTAGTTATCAAGCCTATTTTGAGCTAAATGGCCAAGCCCCATTTTAAAAAAATATGACTTTTATCACTGTATGCAGTAATAACTCTGGAATGCTTCTACATATCCCCGTAATTCTGAAAGTGTTTTTTGTGACACATTGTACTTTACATTAACTGTAAATTTAAGTCAATATATTTTTAGTTTTTTTCTGTGAAAATATCTAAAGTTTGTTTAAAATTTTGAAATATTAGTCATTTTTATTCTTTGACTGCTTATATCCTTAAACCAACTTGTCGCACCACACAAAAATGTAAATAAATAGCATTTTTCATATGTGTACTTTTTGTCAGCATTCACTTTCACACCTCCTTTTGTTTTGGTAGGATGTTAGAAATGTTAGATTTCTCACAAAATGCGGTGATGCACCATATTTCTTCAGAATCTACTGTTTGGCCACACAGCAGGGCTTTGAAAATAAGAGCGCTATTTGGATTTTGGAATGCAGATTTTGCAAGAATAGTTTGCAGGTAAAATTTGCAGAGTACCAAAAGTACCAAAACAGCAGAAACCCCCCCAAAGTGACCCCATTTTAGAAATTACTTCTCACAATGAATTCATATACACCACAGCATTTCATAGTCAAATATACATGGTTGAAATCATTCAGCTACTGTCTGATATATGCTTTCTTTATCAGCTATCAGGTTCCCTTTAAATCCTCTTACAGCTAAGTGAAATGGAAATAAACAAAACAGAGGAAAAATTACAAAAAAATAATAATTTGCTCAAATGGAAAAGTTCCCATTTCTCATCTTTTTAACATTTTATTTTCTGTAGATAGTTAAGATTTTTAGGCCTTTTACATTTTCTTTAAATAATCAGTCCACATGCTTTGTTTATTTTCTCCTTAAAATGTAAAGAATCAAGAAAAATGATGTTGCCGAAACCCGGGATCGAACCAGGGACCTTTAGATCTTCAGTCTAACGCTCTCCCATCTGAGCTATTTCGGCCAAACACAAACAACTTTAGGAGTGCTAGACACTTGGCAAATGTCAAGCGAAACCCCTGAAAGTAGATATTTTTATTTTTGCTTTGACTGGTTTTTGCAGCATGATTTCTATTTGAAACTCCTGCTATTTTGTTGTACATATCTAATAACTTTCATTAACTCTTTGTGAATGAGTAGAAAAAAACAGCAATTTTGACAGAGATTTTTTTACATTTTCAATTTGACTCCATTCATCAGGTTCATTCAAACCCTGTTTTTGTGAGACAGGTGATGGTTGCACATAAAAGACAATGTGCATGCATAATGTTACATCAAGTTTTATTTGTTATTAAATGCAAATAATTGGAGCAAAAAAGGAGACAACAATTTGGAGAAAATATTTTAATGATTGTTAACTTTCAATGTGAAAAGATTTGTCCCAAAATGTTCTGAAACTTAGATGTCAGTATCGCATGTGCATTTCAGACTTTAAAACTATGATTACCTACTTTTTAAGCTTTTGTTTATTAAGTATTTTTATGGTCTATTGATGAATGAGGTAATCAAATATGAAATTAGACTTACCGGCAATTCAGTTTATAGAAATCTCCCAGAACAGCCCCATAGGATGTGGAGTCTCCACCCTAATAGGGAAAGAGAACACAAAGAGTTGAAATAGTCCCGCCCCATTGACCGCCCGCAGTATTTTTATAGAGCCAAGACAGCTAACATATGCACATAAAAACTATTTCATGGTCCTAGAGTTCCGTTTATAGATGACAATTTCAGATTCACCCCAAAGACTCCCAGGTAGTGGTAACTTTGGGATCAGGTTTTTAAGGCCCATTGCTAAGTTTGGTTTGATCCCCATCTAATCAATAATTGACTGAGAATCTGTATAGTTTCATGAAAAGGTAATGTCAGAAGTGGGATTTGAACCCACGCCTCCAAGAGAGACTGCGACCTGAACGCAGCGCCTTAGACCGCTCGGCCATCCTGACTTCTTGTGGATTCTGTGCCTTAACTCTTTCCAAGTTAGTCAGCAGAAATATGACCAGTAATTGTCATTGAAAATTATTTTAAAATATTTAATATTACAGTTTTTATTTCAATACATTTGTTTAAACTATTAGTTATCAAGCCTATTTTGAGCTAAATGGCCAAGCCCCATTTTAAAAAAATATGACTTTTATCACTGTATGCAGTAATAACTCTGGAATGCTTCTACATATCCCCAAAAACAAGAAAAAGAAGCGCACATAGAGTAATACCTTCAGGTATCGCAATCACCTGGACCCCCACAAAACAGACTCA
Source organism: Ranitomeya variabilis (assembly GCF_051348905.1). Classification (NCBI taxonomy): domain Eukaryota; kingdom Metazoa; phylum Chordata; class Amphibia; order Anura; family Dendrobatidae; genus Ranitomeya; species Ranitomeya variabilis. The sequence continues at coordinate 315,308,981 of NC_135235.1, forward strand.
CCTGGTCTGGTTGTGATAAGTCACAACTCCCTTGGATAAGCACGTATGGTCGCAGCAGGCTCCCGGCAAACAGTATGGATCCACATGGAAAGAAATGGCTAAAAAAGAAACATATTGGATATTTAAGTTGGGCACTTTAAGCCCTGGTGGATTGAATGAGGTAAGTGACCTCTTCTAGAAACCAATATGTAATATCATGAATTTTCATCACATTGACATTCCTCTGTGATGGATTTTTTTGATGGTTGAAGTTCCTCCGTGTGACGATGTGGCGAGAGACTATTGACTATAGTGGCCCCCATTTTCCATGAATCCAGGTGGCTGACTGGTCTAGGGTGCTGCTCATTTCTTTGCAGTGTTTGTAGACCTCTAGATCAAATGGGTTCAATTCCTGAATGAACCGTTGAAATAGAGTATATGGGAATTTACCCTCCCCCCTACTTCTTTCATTTCATGTGATTCTTGTTCCAATTAATCCTATTGATATTGAAGTACACTACAGACACGCTATGTAGTGTCAGTTATCTCATATTGGCCCTTGGTTTCCTTTGCTATGGGTCAATATATGATATTTTAAGTGTTTTGAATGGGTTAAACTGGTGAATCAAGATAAATAGTTGCCCTCACCTTAGACCACTTGGTGGTTTAGTGGTATAAGACGGAGGTTTAATCTCTGGAGGATAGTTTTTAGGTTTCTTCCAGCGTGAGTTCTAATCCTGGTTTATCTGGATACCAGAAATGTTTACATTTGTTTTTATTATTTATTGATGAATATATACGGTTTTAAAGATCGATCATTGTGTTTCAATGTATTTTAATGTTTTGTATCCAATATTATGGGTGTATTTACAAATTTTTGATCTAAAGTGGGTGTTCCCACCAGAAGTGATGTCGTAAGAGGGTGGGGTTTATACATGTTTTGTGTTTTTTTGATTGTATTCGTGGGTATATATACCTGGTTTTACTGATGAATCTTGATGCCCTGATGAAGTGGCCTGTTTGCCACGAAACGCGTAGGCTAATAAACAGAGTGTGTGTGTAACTCTGTTACCTTTATTGTGGTCTGCGCGGCTTCTATCCTCCGGTTCTATTTCTTTCCATGTGGATGTCTACATATCCCCGTAATTCTGAAAGTGTTTTTTTGTGACACATTGTACTTTACATTAACTGTAAATTTAGGTCAATATATTTTTAGTTTTTTTCTGTGAAAATATCTAAAGTTTGTTTAAAATTTTGAAATATTAGTCATTTTTATTCTTTGACTGCTTATATCCTTAAACCAACTTGTCGCACCACACAAAAATGTAAATAAATAGCATTTTTCATATGTGTACTTTTTGTCAGCATTCACTTTCAAACCTCCTTTTATTTTGTTAGGATGTTAGAAATGTTAGATTTCTCACAAAATGCGGTGATGCACCATATTTCTTCAGAATCTACTGTTTGGCCACACAGCAGGGCTTTGAAAATAAGAGCGCTATTTGGATTTTGGAATGCAGATTTTGCAAGAATAGTTTGTAGGTAAAATTTGCAGAGTACCAAAAGTACCAAAACAGCAGAAACCCCCCCAAAGTGACCCCATTTAGAAATTACTTCTCACAATGAATTCATATACACCACAGCATTTCATAGTCAAATATACATGGTTGAAATCATTCAGCTAGTGTCTGATACATGCTTTCTTTATCAGCTATCAGGTTTCCTTTAAATCCTCTTACAGCTAAGTGAAATGGAAATAAACAAAACAGAGGAAAAATTACAAAAAAATAATAATTTGCTCAAATGGAAAAGTTCCCATTTCTCATCTTTTTAACATTTTATTTTCTGTAGATAGTTAAGATTTTTAGGCCTTTTACATTTTCTTTAAATAATCAGTCCACGTGCTTTGTTTATTTTCTCCTTAAAATGTAAAGAATCAAGAAAAATGATGTTGCCGAAACACGGGATCGAACCAGGAACCTTTAGATCTTCAGTCTAACGCTCTCCCATCTGAGCTATTTCGGCCAAACACAAACAACTTTAGGAGTGCTAGACACTTGGCAAATGTCAAGCGAAACCCCTGAAAGTAGATATTTTTATTTTTGCTTTGACTGGTTTTTGCAGCATGATTTCTATTTGAAACTCCTGCTATTTTGTTGTACATATCTAATAACTTTCATTAACTCTTTGTGAATGAGTAGAAAAAAACAGCAATTTTGACAGAGATTTTTTTACATTTTCAATTTGACTCCATTCATCAGGTTCATTCAAACCCTGTGTTTGTGAGACAGGTGATGGTTGCACATAAAAGACAATGTGCATGCATAATGTTACATCAAGTTTTATTTGTTATTAAATGCAAATAATTGGAGCAAAAAAGGAGACAACAATTTGGAGAAAATATTTTAATGATTGTTAACTTTCAATGTGAAAACATTTGTCCCAAAATGTGCTGAAACTTAGATGTCAGTATCGCATGTGCATTTCAGACTTTAAAACTATGATTACCTACTTTTTAAGCTTTTGTTTATTAAGTATTTTTATGGTCTATTGATGAATGAGGTAATCAAATATGAAATTAGACTTACCGGCAATTCAGTTTATAGAAATCTCCCAGAACAGCCCCATAGGATGTGGAGTCTCCGCCCTAATAGGGAAAGAGAACACAAAAACTTGAAATAGTCCCGCCCCATTGACCGCCCGCAGTATTTTTATAGAGCCAAGACAGCTAACATATGCACATAAAAACTATTTCACGGTCCTAGAGTTCCGTTTATAGATGACAATTTCAGATTCACCCCAAAGACTCCCAAGGTAGTGGTAACTTTGGGATCAGGTTTTTTAAGGCCTTTGCTAAGTTTGGTTTGATCCCCATCTAATCAATAATTGACTGAGAATCTGTGTAGTTTCATGAAAAGGTAATGTCAGAAGTGGGATTTGAACCCACGCCTCCAAGAGAGACTGCGACCTGAACGCAGCGCCTTAGACTGCTCAGCCATCCTGACTTTTTGTGGATTCTGTGCCTTAACTCTTTCCAAGTTAGTCAGCAGAAATATGACCAGTAATTGTCATTGAAAATTATTTTAAAATATTTAATATTACAGTTTTTATTTCAATACATTTGTTTAAACTATTAGTTATCAAGCCTATTTTGAGCTAAATGGCCAAGCCCCATTGTAAAAAAATATGACTTGTATCACTGTATGCAGTAATAACACTGGAATGCTTCTACATATCCCCATAATTCTGAAAGTGTTTTTTGTGACACATTGTACTTTACATTAACTGTAAATTTAGGTCAATATATTTTTAGTTTTTTTCTGTGAAAATATCTAAAGTTTGTTTAAAATTTTGAAATATTAGTCATTTTTATTCTTTGACTGCTTATATCCTTAAACCAACTTGTCGCACCACACAAAAATGTAAATAAATAGCATTTTTCATATGTGTACTTTTTGTCAGCATTCACTTTCAAACCTCCTTTTATTTTGTTAGGATGTTAGAAATGTTAGATTTCTCACAAAATGCGGTGATGCACCATATTTCTTCAGAATCTACTGTTTGGCCACACAGCAGGGCTTTGAAAATAAGAGCGCTATTTGGATTTTGGAATGCAGATTTTGCAAGAATAGTTTGCAGGTAAAATTTGCAGAGTACCAAAAGTACCAAAACAGCAGAAACCCCCCCAAAGTGACCCCATTTAGAAATTACTTCTCACAATGAATTCATATACACCACAGCATTTCATAGTCAAATATACATGGTTGAAATCATTCAGCTAGTGTCTGATACATGCTTTCTTTATCAACTATCAGGTTTCCTTTAAATCCTCTTACAGCTAAGTGAAATGGAAATAAACAAAACAGAGGAAAAATTACAAAAAAATAATAATTTGCTCAAATGGAAAAGTTCCCATTTCTCATCTTTTTAACATTTTATTTTCTGTAGATAGTTAAGATTTTTAGGCCTTTTACATTTTCTTTAAATAATCAGTCCACGTGCTTTGTTTATTTTCTCCTTAAAATGTAAAGAATCAAGAAAAATGATGTTGCCGAAACCCGGGATCGAACCAGGGACCTTTAGATCTTCAGTCTAACGCTCTCCCATCTGAGCTATTTCGGCCAAACACAAACAACTTTAGGAGTGCTAGACACTTGGCAAATGTCAAGCGAAACCCCTGAAACTAGATATTTTTATTTTTGCTTTGACTGGTTTTTGCAGCATGATTTCTATTTGAAACTCCTGCTATTTTGTTGTACATATTTAATAACTTTCATTAACTCTTTGTGAATGAGTAGAAAAAAACAGCAATTTTGACAGAGATTTTTTTACATTTTCAATTTGACTCCATTCATCAGGTTCATTCAAACCCTGTGTTTGTGAGTCAGGTGATGGTTGCACATAAAAGACAATGTGCATGCATAATGTTACATCAAGTTTTATTTGTTATTAAATGCAAATAATTGGAGCAAAAAAGGAGACAACAATTTAGAGAAAATATTTTAATGATTGTTAACTTTCAATGTGAAAACATTTGTCCCAAAATGTGCTGAAACTTAGATGTCAGTATCGCATGTGCATTTCAGACTTTAAAACTATGATTACCTACTTTTTAAGCTTTTGTTTATTAAGTATTTTTATGGTCTATTGATCAATGAGGTAATCAAATATGAAATTAGACTTACCGGCAATTCAGTTTATAGAAATCTCCCAGAACAGCCCCATAGGATGTGGAGTCTCCGCCCTAATAGGGAAAGAGAACACAAAGAGTTGAAATAGTCCCGCCCCATTGACCGCCCGCAGTATTTTTATAGAGCCAAGACAGCTAACATATGCACATAAAAACTATTTCACGGTCCTAGAGTTCCGTTTATAGATGACAATTTCAGATTCACCCCAAAGACTCCCAGGTAGTGGTAACTTTGGGATCAGGTTTTTTAAGGCCCATTGCTAAGTTTGGTTTGATCCCCATCTAATCAATAATTGACTGAGAATCTGTATAGTTTCATGAAAAGGTAATGTCAGAAGTGGGATTTGAACCCACGCCTCCAAGAGAGACTGCGACCTGAACGCAGCGCCTTAGACCGCTCGGCCATCCTGACTTCTTGTGAATTTTGTGCCTTAACTCTTTCCAAGTTAGTCAGCAGAAATATGACCAGTAATTGTCATTGAAAATTATTTTAAAATATGTAATATTACAGTTTTTATTTCAATACATTTGTTTAAACTATTAGTTATCAAGCCTATTTTGAGCTAAATGGCCAAGCCCCATTGTAAAAAAATATGACTTTTATCACTGTATGCAGTAATAACTCTGGAATGCTTCTACATATCCCCATAATTCTGAAAGTGTTTTTTGTGACACATTGTACTTTACATTAACTGTAAATTTAGGTCAATATATTTTTAGTTTTTTTCTGTGAAAATATCTAAAGTTTGTTTAAAATTTTGAAATATTAGTCATTTTTATTCTTTGACTGCTTATATCCTTAAACCAACTTGTCGCACCACACAAAAATGTAAATAAATAGCATTTTTCATATGTGTACTTTTTGTCAGCATTCACTTTCAAACCTCCTTTTATTTTGTTAGGATGTTAGAAATGTTAGATTTCTCACAAAATGCGGTGATGCACCATATTTCTTCAGAATCTACTGTTTGGCCACACAGCAGGGCTTTGAAAATAAGAGCGCTATTTGGATTTTGGAATGCAGATTTTGCAAGAATAGTTTGCAGGTAAAATTTGCAGAGTACCAAAAGTACCAAAACAGCAGAAACCCCCCACAAAGTGACCCCATTTAGAAATTACTTCTCACAATGAATTCATATACACCACAGCATTTCATAGTCAAATATACATGGTTGAAATCATTCAGCTAGTGTCTGATACATGCTTTCTTTATCAGCTATCAGGTTTCCTTTAAATCCTCTTACAGCTAAGTGAAATGGAAATAAACAAAACAGAGGAAAAATTACAAAAAAATAATAATTTGCTCAAATGGAAAAGTTCCCATTTCTCATCTTTTTAACATTTTATTTTCTGTAGATAGTTAAGATTTTTAGGCCTTTTACATTTTCTTTAAATAATCAGTCCACGTGCTTTGTTTATTTTCTCCTTAAAATGTAAAGAATCAAGAAAAATGATGTTGCCGAAACCCGAGATCGAACCAGGGACCTTTAGATCTTCAGTCTAACGCTCTCCCATCTGAGCTATTTCGGCCAAACACAAACAACCTTAGGAGTGCTAGACACTTGGCAAATGTCAAGCGAAACCCCTGAAAGTAGATATTTTTATTTTTGCTTTGACTGGTTTTTGCAGCATGATTTCTATTTGAAACTCCTGCTATTTTGTTGTACATATTTAATAACTTTCATTAACTCTTTGTGAATGAGTAGAAAAAAACAGCAATTTTGACAGAGATTTTTTTACATTTTCAATTTGACTCCATTCATCAGGTTCATTCAAACCCTGTGTTTGTGAGACAGGTGATGGTTGCACATAAAAGACAATGTGCATGCATAATGTTACATCAAGTTTTATTTGTTATTAAATGCAAATAATTGGAGCAAAAAAGGAGACAACAATTTAGAGAAAATATTTTAATGATTGTTAACTTTCAATGTGAAAACATTTGTCCCAAAATGTGCTGAAACTTAGATGTCAGTATCGCATGTGCATTTCAGACTTTAAAACTATGATTACCTACTTTTTAAGCTTTTGTTTATTAAGTATTTTTATGGTCTATTGATGAATGAGGTAATCAAATATGAAATTAGACTTACCGGCAATTCAGTTTATAGAAATCTCCCAGAACAGCCCCATAGGATGTGGAGTCTCTGCCCTAATAGGGAAAGAGAACACAAAGAGTTGAAATAGTCCCGTCCCGTTGACCGCCCGCAGTATTTTTATAGTGCCAAGACAGCTAACATATGCACATAAAAACTATTTCACGGTCCTAGAGTTCCGTTTATAGACGACAATTTCAGATTCACCCCAAAGACTCCCAGGTGGTGGTAACTTTGGGATCAGGTTTTTTAAGGCTCATTGCTAAGTTTGGTTTGATCCCCATCTAATCAATAATTGACTGAGAATCTGTATAGTTTCATGAAAAGGTGATGTCAGAAGTGGGATTTGAACCCACGCCTCCAAGTCTCTCTTCTGACGTGAACGCAGCGCCTTAGACCGCTCGGCCATCCTGACTTCTTGTGAATTCTGTGCCTTAACTCTTTCCAAGTTAGTCAGCAGAAATATGACCAGTAATTGTCATTGAAAATTATTTTAAAATATGTAATATTACAGTTTTTATTTCAATACATTTGTTTAAATTATTAGTTATCAAGCCTATTTTGAGCTAAATGGCCAAGCCCCATTGTAAAAAAATATGACTTTTATCACTGTATGCAGTAATAACTCTGGAATGCTTCTACATATCCCCATAATTCTGAAAGTGTTTTTTGTGACACATTGTACTTTACATTAACTGTAAATTTAGGTCAATATATTTTTAGTTTTTTTCTGTGAAAATATCTAAAGTTTGTTTAAAATTTTGAAATATTAGTCATTTTTATTCTTTGACTGCTTATATCCTTAAACCAACTTGTCGCACCACACAAAAATGTAAATAAATAGCATTTTTCATATGTGTACTTTTTGTCAGCATTCACTTTCAAACCTCCTTTTATTTTGTTAGGATGTTAGAAATGTTAGATTTCTCACAAAATGCGGTGATGCACCATATTTCTTCAGAATCTACTGTTTGGCCACACAGCAGGGCTTTGAAAATAAGAGCGCTATTTGGATTTTGGAATGCAGATTTTGCAAGAATAGTTTGTAGGTAAAATTTGCAGAGTACCAAAAGTACCAAAACAGCAGAAACCCCCCCAAAGTGACCCCATTTAGAAATTACTTCTCACAATGAATTCATATACACCACAGCATTTCATAGTCAAATATACATGGTTGAAATCATTCAGCTAGTGTCTGATACATGCTTTCTTTATCAGCTATCAGGTTTCCTTTAAATCCTCTTACAGCTAAGTGAAATGGAAATAAACAAAACAGAGGAAAAATTACAAAAAAATAATAATTTGCTCAAATGGAAAAGTTCCCATTTCTCATCTTTTTAACATTTTATTTTCTGTAGATAGTTAAGATTTTTAGGCCTTTTACATTTTCTTTAAATAATCAGTCCACGTGCTTTGTTTATTTTCTCCTTAAAATGTAAAGAATCAAGAAAAATGATGTTGCCGAAACACGGGATCGAACCAGGAACCTTTAGATCTTCAGTCTAACGCTCTCCCATCTGAGCTATTTCGGCCAAACACAAACAACTTTAGGAGTGCTAGACACTTGGCAAATGTCAAGCGAAACCCCTGAAAGTAGATATTTTTATTTTTGCTTTGACTGGTTTTTGCAGCATGATTTCTATTTGAAACTCCTGCTATTTTGTTGTACATATCTAATAACTTTCATTAACTCTTTGTGAATGAGTAGAAAAAAACAGCAATTTTGACAGAGATTTTTTTACATTTTCAATTTGACTCCATTCATCAGGTTCATTCAAACCCTGTGTTTGTGAGACAGGTGATGGTTGCACATAAAAGACAATGTGCATGCATAATGTTACATCAAGTTTTATTTGTTATTAAATGCAAATAATTGGAGCAAAAAAGGAGACAACAATTTGGAGAAAATATTTTAATGATTGTTAACTTTCAATGTGAAAACATTTGTCCCAAAATGTGCTGAAACTTAGATGTCAGTATCGCATGTGCATTTCAGACTTTAAAACTATGATTACCTACTTTTTAAGCTTTTGTTTATTAAGTATTTTTATGGTCTATTGATGAATGAGGTAATCAAATATGAAATTAGACTTACCGGCAATTCAGTTTATAGAAATCTCCCAGAACAGCCCCATAGGATGTGGAGTCTCCGCCCTAATAGGGAAAGAGAACACAAAAACTTGAAATAGTCCCGCCCCATTGACCGCCCGCAGTATTTTTATAGAGCCAAGACAGCTAACATATGCACATAAAAACTATTTCACGGTCCTAGAGTTCCGTTTATAGATGACAATTTCAGATTCACCCCAAAGACTCCCAAGGTAGTGGTAACTTTGGGATCAGGTTTTTTAAGGCCTTTGCTAAGTTTGGTTTGATCCCCATCTAATCAATAATTGACTGAGAATCTGTATAGTTTCATGAAAAGGTAATGTCAGAAGTGGGATTTGAACCCACGCCTCCAAGAGAGACTGCGACCTGAACGCAGCGCCTTAGACTGCTCAGCCATCCTGACTTTTTGTGGATTCTGTGCCTTAACTCTTTCCAAGTTAGTCAGCAGAAATATGACCAGTAATTGTCATTGAAAATTATTTTAAAATATTTAATATTACAGTTTTTATTTCAATACATTTGTTTAAACTATTAGTTATCAAGCCTATTTTGAGCTAAATGGCCAAGCCCCATTGTAAAAAAATATGACTTGTATCACTGTATGCAGTAATAACACTGGAATGCTTCTACATATCCCCATAATTCTGAAAGTGTTTTTTGTGACACATTGTACTTTACATTAACTGTAAATTTAGGTCAATATATTTTTAGTTTTTTTCTGTGAAAATATCTAAAGTTTGTTTAAAATTTTGAAATATTAGTCATTTTTATTCTTTGACTGCTTATATCCTTAAACCAACTTGTCGCACCACACAAAAATGTAAATAAATAGCATTTTTCATATGTGTACTTTTTGTCAGCATTCACTTTCAAACCTCCTTTTATTTTGTTAGGATGTTAGAAATGTTAGATTTCTCACAAAATGCGGTGATGCACCATATTTCTTCAGAATCTACTGTTTGGCCACACAGCAGGGCTTTGAAAATAAGAGCGCTATTTGGATTTTGGAATGCAGATTTTGCAAGAATAGTTTGCAGGTAAAATTTGCAGAGTACCAAAAGTACCAAAACAGCAGAAACCCCCCCAAACTGACCCCATTTAGAAATTACTTCTCACAATGAATTCATATACACCACAGCATTTCATAGTCAAATATACATGGTTGAAATCATTCAGCTAGTGTCTGATACATGCTTTCTTTATCAACTATCAGGTTTCCTTTAAATCCTCTTACAGCTAAGTGAAATGGAAATAAACAAAACAGAGGAAAAATTACAAAAAAATAATAATTTGCTCAAATGGAAAAGTTCCCATTTCTCATCTTTTTAACATTTTATTTTCTGTAGATAGTTAAGATTTTTAGGCCTTTTACATTTTCTTTAAATAATCAGTCCACGTGCTTTGTTTATTTTCTCCTTAAAATGTAAAGAATCAAGAAAAATGATGTTGCCGAAACCCGGGATCGAACCAGGGACCTTTAGATCTTCAGTCTAACGCTCTCCCATCTGAGCTATTTCGGCCAAACACAAACAACTTTAGGAGTGCTAGACACTTGGCAAATGTCAAGCGAAACCCCTGAAACTAGATATTTTTATTTTTGCTTTGACTGGTTTTTGCAGCATGATTTCTATTTGAAACTCCTGCTATTTTGTTGTACATATTTAATAACTTTCATTAACTCTTTGTGAATGAGTAGAAAAAAACAGCAATTTTGACAGAGATTTTTTTACATTTTCAATTTGACTCCATTCATCAGGTTCATTCAAACCCTGTGTTTGTGAGTCAGGTGATGGTTGCACATAAAAGACAATGTGCATGCATAATGTTACATCAAGTTTTATTTGTTATTAAATGCAAATAATTGGAGCAAAAAAGGAGACAACAATTTAGAGAAAATATTTTAATGATTGTTAACTTTCAATGTGAAAACATTTGTCCCAAAATGTGCTGAAACTTAGATGTCAGTATCGCATGTGCATTTCAGACTTTAAAACTATGATTACCTACTTTTTAAGCTTTTGTTTATTAAGTATTTTTATGGTCTATTGATCAATGAGGTAATCAAATATGAAATTAGACTTACCGGCAATTCAGTTTATAGAAATCTCCCAGAACAGCCCCATAGGATGTGGAGTCTCCGCCCTAATAGGGAAAGAGAACACAAAGAGTTGAAATAGTCCCGCCCCATTGACCGCCCGCAGTATTTTTATAGAGCCAAGACAGCTAACATATGCACATAAAAACTATTTCACGGTCCTAGAGTTCCGTTTATAGATGACAATTTCAGATTCACCCCAAAGACTCCCAGGTAGTGGTAACTTTGGGATCAGGTTTTTTAAGGCCCATTGCTAAGTTTGGTTTGATCCCCATCTAATCAATAATTGACTGAGAATCTGTATAGTTTCATGAAAAGGTAATGTCAGAAGTGGGATTTGAACCCACGCCTCCAAGAGAGACTGCGACCTGAACGCAGCGCCTTAGACCGCTCGGCCATCCTGACTTCTTGTGAATTTTGTGCCTTAACTCTTTCCAAGTTAGTCAGCAGAAATATGACCAGTAATTGTCATTGAAAATTATTTTAAAATATGTAATATTACAGTTTTTATTTCAATACATTTGTTTAAACTATTAGTTATCAAGCCTATTTTGAGCTAAATGGCCAAGCCCCATTGTAAAAAAATATGACTTTTATCACTGTATGCAGTAATAACTCTGGAATGCTTCTACATATCCCCATAATTCTGAAAGTGTTTTTTGTGACACATTGTACTTTACATTAACTGTAAATTTAGGTCAATATATTTTTAGTTTTTTTCTGTGAAAATATCTAAAGTTTGTTTAAAATTTTGAAATATTAGTCATTTTTATTCTTTGACTGCTTATATCCTTAAACCAACTTGTCGCACCACACAAAAATGTAAATAAATAGCATTTTTCATATGTGTACTTTTTGTCAGCATTCACTTTCAAACCTCCTTTTATTTTGTTAGGATGTTAGAAATGTTAGATTTCTCACAAAATGCGGTGATGCACCATATTTCTTCAGAATCTACTGTTTGGCCACACAGCAGGGCTTTGAAAATAAGAGCGCTATTTGGATTTTGGAATGCAGATTTTGCAAGAATAGTTTGCAGGTAAAATTTGCAGAGTACCAAAAGTACCAAAACAGCAGAAACCCCCCACAAAGTGACCCCATTTAGAAATTACTTCTCACAATGAATTCATATACACCACAGCATTTCATAGTCAAATATACATGGTTGAAATCATTCAGCTAGTGTCTGATACATGCTTTCTTTATCAGCTATCAGGTTTCCTTTAAATCCTCTTACAGCTAAGTGAAATGGAAATAAACAAAACAGAGGAAAAATTACAAAAAAATAATAATTTGCTCAAATGGAAAAGTTCCCATTTCTCATCTTTTTAACATTTTATTTTCTGTAGATAGTTAAGATTTTTAGGCCTTTTACATTTTCTTTAAATAATCAGTCCACGTGCTTTGTTTATTTTCTCCTTAAAATGTAAAGAATCAAGAAAAATGATGTTGCCGAAACCCGAGATCGAACCAGGGACCTTTAGATCTTCAGTCTAACGCTCTCCCATCTGAGCTATTTCGGCCAAACACAAACAACCTTAGGAGTGCTAGACACTTGGCAAATGTCAAGCGAAACCCCTGAAAGTAGATATTTTTATTTTTGCTTTGACTGGTTTTTGCAGCATGATTTCTATTTGAAACTCCTGCTATTTTGTTGTACATATTTAATAACTTTCATTAACTCTTTGTGAATGAGTAGAAAAAAACAGCAATTTTGACAGAGATTTTTTTACATTTTCAATTTGACTCCATTCATCAGGTTCATTCAAACCCTGTGTTTGTGAGACAGGTGATGGTTGCACATAAAAGACAATGTGCATGCATAATGTTACATCAAGTTTTATTTGTTATTAAATGCAAATAATTGGAGCAAAAAAGGAGACAACAATTTAGAGAAAATATTTTAATGATTGTTAACTTTCAATGTGAAAACATTTGTCCCAAAATGTGCTGAAACTTAGATGTCAGTATCGCATGTGCATTTCAGACTTTAAAACTATGATTACCTACTTTTTAAGCTTTTGTTTATTAAGTATTTTTATGGTCTATTGATGAATGAGGTAATCAAATATGAAATTAGACTTACCGGCAATTCAGTTTATAGAAATCTCCCAGAACAGCCCCATAGGATGTGGAGTCTCTGCCCTAATAGGGAAAGAGAACACAAAGAGTTGAAATAGTCCCGTCCCGTTGACCGCCCGCAGTATTTTTATAGTGCCAAGACAGCTAACATATGCACATAAAAACTATTTCACGGTCCTAGAGTTCCGTTTATAGACGACAATTTCAGATTCACCCCAAAGACTCCCAGGTGGTGGTAACTTTGGGATCAGGTTTTTTAAGGCTCATTGCTAAGTTTGGTTTGATCCCCATCTAATCAATAATTGACTGAGAATCTGTATAGTTTCATGAAAAGGTGATGTCAGAAGTGGGATTTGAACCCACGCCTCCAAGTCTCTCTTCTGACGTGAACGCAGCGCCTTAGACCGCTCGGCCATCCTGACTTCTTGTGAATTCTGTGCCTTAACTCTTTCCAAGTTAGTCAGCAGAAATATGACCAGTAATTGTCATTGAAAATTATTTTAAAATATGTAATATTACAGTTTTTATTTCAATACATTTGTTTAAATTATTAGTTATCAAGCCTATTTTGAGCTAAATGGCCAAGCCCCATTGTAAAAAAATATGACTTTTATCACTGTATGCAGTAATAACTCTGGAATGCTTCTACATATCCCCATAATTCTGAAAGTGTTTTTTGTGACACATTGTACTTTACATTAACTGTAAATTTAGGTCAATATATTTTTAGTTTTTTTCTGTGAAAATATCTAAAGTTTGTTTAAAATTTTGAAATATTAGTCATTTTTATTCTTTGACTGCTTATATCCTTAAACCAACTTGTCGCACCACACAAAAATGTAAATAAATAGCATTTTTCATATGTGTACTTTTTGTCAGCATTCACTTTCAAACCTCCTTTTATTTTGTTAGGATGTTAGAAATGTTAGATTTCTCACAAAATGCGGTGATGCACCATATTTCTTCAGAATCTACTGTTTGGCCACACAGCAGGGCTTTGAAAATAAGAGCGCTATTTGGATTTTGGAATGCAGATTTTGCAAGAATAGTTTGCAGGTAAAATTTGCAGAGTACCAAAAGTACCAAAACAGCAGAAACCCCCCCAAAGTGACCCCATTTTAGAAAATATTTTAATGATTGTTAACTTTCAATGTGAAAACATTTGTCCCAAAATGTGCTGAAACTTAGATGTCAGTATCGCATGTGCATTTCAGACTTTAAAACTATGATTACCTACTTTTTAAGCTTTTGTTTATTAAGTATTTTTATGGTCTATTGATGAATGAGGTAATCAAATATGAAATTAGACTTACCGGCAATTCAGTTTATAGAAATCTCCCAGAACAGCCCCATAGGATGTGGAGTCTCCGCCCTAATAGGGAAAGAGAACACAAAAACTTGAAATAGTCCCGCCCCATTGACCGCCCGCAGTATTTTTATAGAGCCAAGACAGCTAACATATGCACATAAAAACTATTTCACGGTCCTAGAGTTCCGTTTATAGATGACAATTTCAGATTCACCCCAAAGACTCCCAAGGTAGTGGTAACTTTGGGATCAGGTTTTTTAAGGCCTTTGCTAAGTTTGGTTTGATCCCCATCTAATCAATAATTGACTGAGAATCTGTATAGTTTCATGAAAAGGTAATGTCAGAAGTGGGATTTGAACCCACGCCTCCAAGAGAGACTGCGACCTGAACGCAGCGCCTTAGACTGCTCAGCCATCCTGACTTTTTGTGGATTCTGTGCCTTAACTCTTTCCAAGTTAGTCAGCAGAAATATGACCAGTAATTGTCATTGAAAATTATTTTAAAATATTTAATATTACAGTTTTTATTTCAATACATTTGTTTAAACTATTAGTTATCAAGCCTATTTTGAGCTAAATGGCCAAGCCCCATTGTAAAAAAATATGACTTGTATCACTGTATGCAGTAATAACACTGGAATGCTTCTACATATCCCCATAATTCTGAAAGTGTTTTTTGTGACACATTGTACTTTACATTAACTGTAAATTTAGGTCAATATATTTTTAGTTTTTTTCTGTGAAAATATCTAAAGTTTGTTTAAAATTTTGAAATATTAGTCATTTTTATTCTTTGACTGCTTATATCCTTAAACCAACTTGTCGCACCACACAAAAATGTAAATAAATAGCATTTTTCATATGTGTACTTTTTGTCAGCATTCACTTTCAAACCTCCTTTTATTTTGTTAGGATGTTAGAAATGTTAGATTTCTCACAAAATGCGGTGATGCACCATATTTCTTCAGAATCTACTGTTTGGCCACACAGCAGGGCTTTGAAAATAAGAGCGCTATTTGGATTTTGGAATGCAGATTTTGCAAGAATAGTTTGCAGGTAAAATTTGCAGAGTACCAAAAGTACCAAAACAGCAGAAACCCCCCCAAAGTGACCCCATTTAGAAATTACTTCTCACAATGAATTCATATACACCACAGCATTTCATAGTCAAATATACATGGTTGAAATCATTCAGCTAGTGTCTGATACATGCTTTCTTTATCAACTATCAGGTTTCCTTTAAATCCTCTTACAGCTAAGTGAAATGGAAATAAACAAAACAGAGGAAAAATTACAAAAAAATAATAATTTGCTCAAATGGAAAAGTTCCCATTTCTCATCTTTTTAACATTTTATTTTCTGTAGATAGTTAAGATTTTTAGGCCTTTTACATTTTCTTTAAATAATCAGTCCACGTGCTTTGTTTATTTTCTCCTTAAAATGTAAAGAATCAAGAAAAATGATGTTGCCGAAACCCGGGATCGAACATGGGACCTTTAGATGTTCAGTCTAACGCTCTCCCATCTGAGCTATTTCGGCCAAACACAAACAACTTTAGGAGTGCTAGACACTTGGCAAATGTCAAGCGAAACCCCTGAAACTAGATATTTTTATTTTTGCTTTGACTGGTTTTTGCAGCATGATTTCTATTTGAAACTCCTGCTATTTTGTTGTACATATTTAATAACTTTCATTAACTCTTTGTGAATGAGTAGAAAAAAACAGCAATTTTGACAGAGATTTTTTTACATTTTCAATTTGACTCCATTCATCAGGTTCATTCAAACCCTGTGTTTGTGAGTCAGGTGATGGTTGCACATAAAAGACAATGTGCATGCATAATGTTACATCAAGTTTTATTTGTTATTAAATGCAAATAATTGGAGCAAAAAAGGAGACAACAATTTAGAGAAAATATTTTAATGATTGTTAACTTTCAATGTGAAAACATTTGTCCCAAAATGTGCTGAAACTTAGATGTCAGTATCGCATGTGCATTTCAGACTTTAAAACTATGATTACCTACTTTTTAAGCTTTTGTTTATTAAGTATTTTTATGGTCTATTGATCAATGAGGTAATCAAATATGAAATTAGACTTACCGGCAATTCAGTTTATAGAAATCTCCCAGAACAGCCCCATAGGATGTGGAGTCTCCGCCCTAATAGGGAAAGAGAACACAAAGAGTTGAAATAGTCCCGCCCCATTGACCGCCCGCAGTATTTTTATAGAGCCAAGACAGCTAACATATGCACATAAAAACTATTTCACGGTCCTAGAGTTCCGTTTATAGATGACAATTTCAGATTCACCCCAAAGACTCCCAGGTAGTGGTAACTTTGGGATCAGGTTTTTTAAGGCCCATTGCTAAGTTTGGTTTGATCCCCATCTAATCAATAATTGACTGAGAATCTGTATAGTTTCATGAAAAGGTAATGTCAGAAGTGGGATTTGAACCCACGCCTCCAAGAGAGACTGCGACCTGAACGCAGCGCCTTAGACCGCTCGGCCATCCTGACTTCTTGTGAATTTTGTGCCTTAACTCTTTCCAAGTTAGTCAGCAGAAATATGACCAGTAATTGTCATTGAAAATTATTTTAAAATATGTAATATTACAGTTTTTATTTCAATACATTTGTTTAAACTATTAGTTATCAAGCCTATTTTGAGCTAAATGGCCAAGCCCCATTGTAAAAAAATATGACTTTTATCACTGTATGCAGTAATAACTCTGGAATGCTTCTACATATCCCCATAATTCTGAAAGTGTTTTTTGTGACACATTGTACTTTACATTAACTGTAAATTTAGGTCAATATATTTTTAGTTTTTTTCTGTGAAAATATCTAAAGTTTGTTTAAAATTTTGAAATATTAGTCATTTTTATTCTTTGACTGCTTATATCCTTAAACCAACTTGTCGCACCACACAAAAATGTAAATAAATAGCATTTTTCATATGTGTACTTTTTGTCAGCATTCACTTTCAAACCTCCTTTTATTTTGTTAGGATGTTAGAAATGTTAGATTTCTCACAAAATGCGGTGATGCACCATATTTCTTCAGAATCTACTGTTTGGCCACACAGCAGGGCTTTGAAAATAAGAGCGCTATTTGGATTTTGGAATGCAGATTTTGCAAGAATAGTTTGCAGGTAAAATTTGCAGAGTACCAAAAGTACCAAAACAGCAGAAACCCCCCACAAAGTGACCCCATTTAGAAATTACTTCTCACAATGAATTCATATACACCACAGCATTTCATAGTCAAATATACATGGTTGAAATCATTCAGCTAGTGTCTGATACATGCTTTCTTTATCAGCTATCAGGTTTCCTTTAAATCCTCTTACAGCTAAGTGAAATGGAAATAAACAAAACAGAGGAAAAATTACAAAAAAATAATAATTTGCTCAAATGGAAAAGTTCCCATTTCTCATCTTTTTAACATTTTATTTTCTGTAGATAGTTAAGATTTTTAGGCCTTTTACATTTTCTTTAAATAATCAGTCCACGTGCTTTGTTTATTTTCTCCTTAAAATGTAAAGAATCAAGAAAAATGATGTTGCCGAAACCCGAGATCGAACCAGGGACCTTTAGATCTTCAGTCTAACGCTCTCCCATCTGAGCTATTTCGGCCAAACACAAACAACCTTAGGAGTGCTAGACACTTGGCAAATGTCAAGCGAAACCCCTGAAAGTAGATATTTTTATTTTTGCTTTGACTGGTTTTTGCAGCATGATTTCTATTTGAAACTCCTGCTATTTTGTTGTACATATTTAATAACTTTCATTAACTCTTTGTGAATGAGTAGAAAAAAACAGCAATTTTGACAGAGATTTTTTTACATTTTCAATTTGACTCCATTCATCAGGTTCATTCAAACCCTGTGTTTGTGAGACAGGTGATGGTTGCACATAAAAGACAATGTGCATGCATAATGTTACATCAAGTTTTATTTGTTATTAAATGCAAATAATTGGAGCAAAAAAGGAGACAACAATTTAGAGAAAATATTTTAATGATTGTTAACTTTCAATGTGAAAACATTTGTCCCAAAATGTGCTGAAACTTAGATGTCAGTATCGCATGTGCATTTCAGACTTTAAAACTATGATTACCTACTTTTTAAGCTTTTGTTTATTAAGTATTTTTATGGTCTATTGATGAATGAGGTAATCAAATATGAAATTAGACTTACCGGCAATTCAGTTTATAGAAATCTCCCAGAACAGCCCCATAGGATGTGGAGTCTCTGCCCTAATAGGGAAAGAGAACACAAAGAGTTGAAATAGTCCCGTCCCGTTGACCGCCCGCAGTATTTTTATAGTGCCAAGACAGCTAACATATGCACATAAAAACTATTTCACGGTCCTAGAGTTCCGTTTATAGACGACAATTTCAGATTCACCCCAAAGACTCCCAGGTGGTGGTAACTTTGGGATCAGGTTTTTTAAGGCTCATTGCTAAGTTTGGTTTGATCCCCATCTAATCAATAATTGACTGAGAATCTGTATAGTTTCATGAAAAGGTGATGTCAGAAGTGGGATTTGAACCCACGCCTCCAAGTCTCTCTTCTGACGTGAACGCAGCGCCTTAGACCGCTCGGCCATCCTGACTTCTTGTGAATTCTGTGCCTTAACTCTTTCCAAGTTAGTCAGCAGAAATATGACCAGTAATTGTCATTGAAAATTATTTTAAAATATGTAATATTACAGTTTTTATTTCAATACATTTGTTTAAATTATTAGTTATCAAGCCTATTTTGAGCTAAATGGCCAAGCCCCATTGTAAAAAAATATGACTTTTATCACTGTATGCAGTAATAACTCTGGAATGCTTCTACATATCCCCATAATTCTGAAAGTGTTTTTTGTGACACATTGTACTTTACATTAACTGTAAATTTAGGTCAATATATTTTTAGTTTTTTTCTGTGAAAATATCTAAAGTTTGTTTAAAATTTTGAAATATTAGTCATTTTTATTCTTTGACTGCTTATATCCTTAAACCAACTTGTCGCACCACACAAAAATGTAAATAAATAGCATTTTTCATATGTGTACTTTTTGTCAGCATTCACTTTCAAACCTCCTTTTATTTTGTTAGGATGTTAGAAATGTTAGATTTCTCACAAAATGCGGTGATGCACCATATTTCTTCAGAATCTACTGTTTGGCCACACAGCAGGGCTTTGAAAATAAGAGCGCTATTTGGATTTTGGAATGCAGATTTTGCAAGAATAGTTTGCAGGTAAAATTTGCAGAGTACCAAAAGTACCAAAACAGCAGAAACCCCCCCAAAGTGACCCCATTTTAGAAAATATTTTAATGATTGTTAACTTTCAATGTGAAAACATTTGTCCCAAAATGTGCTGAAACTTAGATGTCAGTATCGCATGTGCATTTCAGACTTTAAAACTATGATTACCTACTTTTTAAGCTTTTGTTTATTAAGTATTTTTATGGTCTATTGATGAATGAGGTAATCAAATATGAAATTAGACTTACCGGCAATTCAGTTTATAGAAATCTCCCAGAACAGCCCCATAGGATGTGGAGTCTCCGCCCTAATAGGGAAAGAGAACACAAAGAGTTGAAATAGTCCCGCCCCATTGACCGCCCGCAGTATTTTTATAGTGCCAAGACAGCTAACATATGCACATAAAAACTATTTCACGGTCCTAGAGTTCCGTTTATAGACGACAATTTCAGATTCACCCCAAAGACTCCCAGGTAGTGGTAACTTTGGGATCAGGTTTTTTAAGGCCCATTGCTAAGTTTGGTTTGATCCCCATCTAATCAATAATTGACTGAGAATCTGTATAGCTTCATGAAAAGGTGATGTCAGAAGTGGGATTTGAACCCACGACTCCAAGAGAGACTGCGACCTGAACGCAGCGCCTTAGACCGCTCAGCCATCCTGACTTCTTCTGGATTCTGTGCCTTAACTCTTTCCAAGTTAGTCAGCAGAAATATGACCAGTAATTGTCATTGAAAATTATTTTCAAATATTTAATATTACAGTTTTTATTTCAATACATTTGTTTAAACTATTAGTTATCAAGCCCATTTTGAGCTAAATGGCCAAGCCCCATTTTAAAAAAATATGACTTTTATCACTGTATGCAGTAATAACTCTGGAATGCTTCTACATATCCCCGTAATTCTGAAAGTGTTTTTTGTGACACATTGTACTTTACATTAACTGTAAATTTAGGTCAATATATTTTTAGTTTTTTTCTGTGAAAATATCTAAAGTTTGTTTAAAATTTTGAAATATTAGTCATTGTTATTCTTTGACTGCTTATATCCTTAAACCAACTTGTCGCACCACACAAAAATGTAAATAAATAGCATTTTTCATATGTGTACTTTTTGTCAGCATTCACTTTCAAACCTCCTTTTATTTTGTTAGGATGTTAGAAATGTTAGATTTCTCACAAAATGCGGTGATGCACCATATTTCTTCAGAATCTACTGTTTGGCCACACAGCAGGGCTTTGAAAATAAGAGCGCTATTTGGATTTTGGAATGCAGATTTTGCAAGAATAGTTTGCAGGTAAAATTTGCAGAGTACCAAAAGTACCAAAACAGCAGAAACCCCCCCCAAAGTGACCCCATTTTAGAAATTACTTCTCACAATGAATTCATATACACCACAGCATTTCATAGTCAAATATACATGGTTGAAATCATTCAGCTAGTGTCTGATACATGCTTTCTTTATCAGCTATCAGGTTCCCTTTAAATCCTCTTACAGCTAAGTGAAATGGAAATAAACAAAACAAAGGAAAAATTACAAAAAAATAATAATTTGCTCAAATGGAAAAGTTCCCATTTCTCATCTTTTTAACATTTTATTTTCTGTAGATAGTTAAGATTTTTAGGCCTTTTACATTTTCTTTAAATAATCAGTCCACGTGCTTTGTTTATTTTCTCCTTAAAATGTAAAGAATCAAGAAAAATGATGTTGCCGAAACCCAGGATCGAACCAGGGACCTTTAGATCTATCAATCTAACGCTCTCCCATCTGAGCTATTTCGGCCAAACGAAAACAACTTTACGAGTGCTAGACACTTGGCAAATGTCAAGCGAAACCCCTGAAAGTAGATATTTTTATTTTTGCTTTGACTGGTTTTTGCAGCATGATTTCTATTTGAAACTCCTGCTATTTTGTTGTACATATTTAATAACTTTCATTAACTCTTTGTGAATGAGTAGAAAAAAACAGCAATTTTGACAGAGATTTTTTTACATTTTCAATTTGACTCCATTCATCAGGTTCATTCAAACCCTGTGTTTGTGAGACAGGTGATGGTTGCACATAAAAGACAATGTGCATGCATAATGTTACATCAAGTTTTATTTGTTATTAAATGCAAATAATTGGAGCAAAAAAGGAGACAACAATTTAGAGAAAATATTTTAATGATTGTTAACTTTCAATGTGAAAACATTTTTCCCAAAATGTGCTGAAACTTAGATGTCAGTATCGCATGTGCATTTCAGACTTTAAAACTATGATTACCTACTATTTAAGCTTTTGTTTATTAAGTATTTTTATGGTCAGCATTCACTTTCAAACCTCCTTTTATTTTGTTAGGATGTTAGAAATGTTAGATTTCTCACAAAATGCGGTGATGCACCATATTTCTTCAGAATCTACTGTTTGGCCACACAGCAGGGCTTTGAAAATAAGAGCGCTATTTGGATTTTGGAATGCAGATTTTGCAAGAATAGTTTGCAGGTAAAATTTGCAGAGTACCAAAAGTACCAAAACAGCAGAAACCCCCCCAAAGTGACCCCATTTTAGAAATTACTTCTCACAATGAATTCATATACACCACAGCATTTCATAGTCAAACATACATGGTTGAAATCATTCAGCTAGTGTCTGATACATGCTTTCTTTATCAGCTATCAGGTTCCCTTTAAATCCTCTTACAGCTAAGTGAAATGGAAATAAACAAAACAAAGGAAAAATTACAAAAAAATAATAATTTGCTCAAATGGAAAAGTTCCCATTTCTCATCTTTTTAACATTTTATTTTCTGTAGATAGTTAAGATTTTTAGGCCTTTTACATTTTCTTTAAATAATCAGTCCACGTGCTTTGTTTATTTTCTCCTTAAAATGTAAAGAATCAAGAAAAATGATGTTGCCGAAACCCGGGATCGAACCAGAGACCTTTAGATCTTCAGTCTAACGCTCTCCCATCTGAGCTATTTCGGCCAAACACAAACAACTTTAGGAGTGCTAGACACTTGGCAAATGTCAAGCGAAACCCCTGAAACTAGATATTTTTATTTTTGCTTTGACTGGTTTTTGCAGCATGATTTCTATTTGAAACTCCTGCTATTTTGTTGTACATATTTAATAACTTTCATTAACTCTTTGTGAATGAGTAGAAAAAAACAGCAATTTTGACAGAGATTTTTTTACATTTTCAATTTGACTCCATTCATCAGGTTCATTCAAACCCTGTGTTTGTGAGTCAGGTGATGGTTGCACATAAAAGACAATGTGCATGCATAATGTTACATCAAGTTTTATTTGTTATTAAATGCAAATAATTGGAGCAAAAAAGGAGACAACAATTTAGAGAAAATATTTTAATGATTGTTAACTTTCAATGTGAAAACATTTGTCCCAAAATGTGCTGAAACTTAGATGTCAGTATCGCATGTGCATTTCAGACTTTAAAACTATGATTACCTACTTTTTAAGCTTTTGTTTATTAAGTATTTTTATGGTCTATTGATCAATGAGGTAATCAAATATGAAATTAGACTTACCGGCAATTCAGTTTATAGAAATCTCCCAGAACAGCCCCATAGGATGTGGAGTCTCCGCCCTAATAGGGAAAGAGAACACAAAGAGTTGAAATAGTCCCGCCCCATTGACCGCCCGCAGTATTTTTATAGAGCCAAGACAGCTAACATATGCACATAAAAACTATTTCACGGTCCTAGAGTTCCGTTTATAGATGACAATTTCAGATTCACCCCAAAGACTCCCAGGTAGTGGTAACTTTGGGATCAGGTTTTTTAAGGCCCATTGCTAAGTTTGGTTTGATCCCCATCTAATCAATAATTGACTGAGAATCTGTATAGTTTCATGAAAAGGTAATGTCAGAAGTGGGATTTGAACCCACGCCTCCAAGAGAGACTGCGACCTGAACGCAGCGCCTTAGACCGCTCGGCCATCCTGACTTCTTGTGAATTTTGTGCCTTAACTCTTTCCAAGTTAGTCAGCAGAAATATGACCAGTAATTGTCATTGAAAATTATTTTAAAATATGTAATATTACAGTTTTTATTTCAATACATTTGTTTAAACTATTAGTTATCAAGCCTATTTTGAGCTAAATGGCCAAGCCCCATTGTAAAAAAATATGACTTTTATCACTGTATGCAGTAATAACTCTGGAATGCTTCTACATATCCCCATAATTCTGAAAGTGTTTTTTGTGACACATTGTACTTTACATTAACTGTAAATTTAGGTCAATATATTTTTAGTTTTTTTCTGTGAAAATATCTAAAGTTTGTTTAAAATTTTGAAATATTAGTCATTTTTATTCTTTGACTGCTTATATCCTTAAACCAACTTGTCGCACCACACAAAAATGTAAATAAATAGCATTTTTCATATGTGTACTTTTTGTCAGCATTCACTTTCAAACCTCCTTTTATTTTGTTAGGATGTTAGAAATGTTAGATTTCTCACAAAATGCGGTGATGCACCATATTTCTTCA
Source organism: Ranitomeya variabilis (assembly GCF_051348905.1). Lineage (NCBI taxonomy): Eukaryota > Metazoa > Chordata > Amphibia > Anura > Dendrobatidae > Ranitomeya > Ranitomeya variabilis. Next base: position 315,333,097 of record NC_135235.1, read on the forward strand.
GAATCTACTGTTTGGCCACACAGCAGGGCTTTGAAAATAAGAGCGCTATTTGGATTTTGGAATGCAGATTTTGCAAGAATAGTTTGCAGGTAAAATTTGCAGAGGACCAAAAGTACCAAAACAGCAGAAACCCCCCACAAAGTGACCCCATTTAGAAATTACTTCTCACAATGAATTCATATACACCACAGCATTTCATAGTCAAATATACATGGTTGAAATCATTCAGCTAGTGTCTGATACATGCTTTCTTTATCAGCTATCAGGTTCCCTTTAAATCCTCTTACAGCTAAGTGAAATGGAAATAAACAAAACAAAGGAAAAATTACAAAAAAATTATAATTTGCTCAAATGGAAAAGTTCCCATTTCTCATCTTTTTAACATTTTATTTTCTGTAGATAGTTAAGATTTTTAGGCCTTTTACATTTTCTTTAAATAATCAGTCCACGTGCTTTGTTTATTTTCTCCTTAAAATGTAAAGAATCAAGAAAAATGATGTTGCCGAAACCCAGGATCGAACCAGGGACCTTTAGATCTATCAATCTAACGCTCTCCCATCTGAGCTATTTCGGCCAAACGAAAACAACTTTACGAGTGCTATACACTTGGCAAATGTCAAGCGAAACCCCTGAAAGTAGATATTTTTATTTTTGCTTTGACTGGTTTTTGCAGCATGATTTCTATTTGAAACTCCTGCTATTTTGTTGTACATATTTAATAACTTTCATTAACTCTTTGTGAATGAGTAGAAAAAAACAGCAATTTTGACAGAGATTTTTTTACATTTTCAATTTGACTCCATTCATCAGGTTCATTCAAACCCTGTGTTTGTGAGACAGGTGATGGTTGCACATAAAAGACAATGTGCATGCATAATGTTACATCAAGTTTTATTTGTTATTAAATGCAAATAATTGGAGCAAAAAAGGAGACAACAATTTAGAGAAAATATTTTAATGATTGTTAACTTTCAATGTGAAAACATTTTTCCCAAAATGTGCTGAAACTTAGATGTCAGTATCGCATGTGCATTTCAGACTTTAAAACTATGATTACCTACTATTTAAGCTTTTGTTTATTAAGTATTTTTATGGTCAGCATTCACTTTCAAACCTCCTTTTATTTTGTTAGGATGTTAGAAATGTTAGATTTCTCACAAAATGCGGTGATGCACCATATTTCTTCAGAATCTACTGTTTGGCCACACAGCAGGGCTTTGAAAATAAGAGCGCTATTTGGATTTTGGAATGCAGATTTTGCAAGAATAGTTTGCAGGTAAAATTTGCAGAGTACCAAAAGTACCAAAACAGCAGAACCCCCCCCAAAGTGACCCCATTTTAGAAATTACTTCTCACAATGAATTCATATACACCACAGCATTTCATAGTCAAACATACATGGTTGAAATCATTCAGCTAGTGTCTGATACATGCTTTCTTTATCAGCTATCAGGTTCCCTTTAAATCCTCTTACAGCTAAGTGAAATGGAAATAAACAAAACAAAGGAAAAATTACAAAAAAATAATAATTTGCTCAAATGGAAAAGTTCCCATTTCTCATCTTTTTAACATTTTATTTTCTGTAGATAGTTAAGATTTTTAGGCCTTTTACATTTTTTTTAAATAATCAGTCCACGTGCTTTGTTTATTTTCTCCTTAAAATGTAAAGAATCAAGAAAAATGATGTTGCCGAAACCCGGGATCGAACCAGAGACCTTTAGATCTTCAGTCTAACGCTCTCCCATCTGAGCTATTTCGGCCAAACACAAACAACTTTAGGAGTGCTAGACACTTGGCAAATGTCAAGCGAAACCCCTGAAACTAGATATTTTTATTTTTGCTTTGACTGGTTTTTGCAGCATGATTTCTATTTGAAACTCCTGCTATTTTGTTGTACATATTTAATAACTTTCATTAACTCTTTGTGAATGAGTAGAAAAAAACAGCAATTTTGACAGAGATTTTTTTACATTTTCAATTTGACTCCATTCATCAGGTTCATTCAAACCCTGTGTTTGTGAGTCAGGTGATGGTTGCACATAAAAGACAATGTGCATGCATAATGTTACATCAAGTTTTATTTGTTATTAAATGCAAATAATTGGAGCAAAAAAGGAGACAACAATTTAGAGAAAATATTTTAATGATTGTTAACTTTCAATGTGAAAACATTTGTCCCAAAATGTGCTGAAACTTAGATGTCAGTATCGCATGTGCATTTCAGACTTTAAAACTATGATTACCTACTTTTTAAGCTTTTGTTTATTAAGTATTTTTATGGTCTATTGATCAATGAGGTAATCAAATATGAAATTAGACTTACCGGCAATTCAGTTTATAGAAATCTCCCAGAACAGCCCCATAGGATGTGGAGTCTCCACCCTAATAGGGAAAGAGAACACAAAGAGTTGAAATAGTCCCGCCCCATTGACCGCCCGCAGTATTTTTATAGAGCCAAGACAGCTAACATATGCACATAAAAACTATTTCACGGTCCTAGAGTTCCGTTTATAGATGACAATTTCAGATTCACCCCAAAGACTCCCAGGTAGTGGTAACTTTGGGATCAGGTTTTTTAAGGCCCATTGCTAAGTTTGGTTTGATCCCCATCTAATCAATAATTGACTGAGAATCTGTATAGTTTCATGAAAAGGTAATGTCAGAAGTGGGATTTGAACCCACGCCTCCAAGAGAGACTGCGACCTGAACGCAGCGCCTTAGACCGCTCAGCCATCCTGACTTCTTGTGGATTATGTGCCTTAACTCTTTCCAAGTTAGTCAGCAGAAATATGACCAGTAATTGTCATTGAAAATTATTTTCAAATATTTAATATTACAGTTTTTATTTCAATACATTTGTTTAAACTATTAGTTATCAAGCCTATTTTGAGCTAAATGGCCAAGCCCCATTTTAAAAAATATGACTTTTATCACTGTATGCAGTAATAACTCTGGAATGCTTCTACATATCCCCGTAATTCTGAAAGTGTTTTTTGTGACACATTGTACTTTACATTAACTGTAAATTTAGGTCAATATATTTTTAGTTTTTTTCTGTGAAAATATCTAAAGTTTGTTTAAAATTTTGAAATATTAGTCATTTTTATTCTTTGACTGCTTATATCCTTAAACCAACTTGTCGCACCACACAAAAATGTAAATAAATAGCATTTTTCATATGTGTACTTTTTGTCAGCATTCACTTTCAAACCTCCTTTTATTTTGTTAGGATGTTAGAAATGTTAGATTTCTCACAAAATGCGGTGATGCACCATATTTCTTCAGAATCTACTGTTTGGCCACACAGCAGGGCTTTGAAAATAAGAGCGCTATTTGGATTTTGGAATGCAGATTTTGCAAGAATAGTTTGCAGGTAAAATTTGCAGAGTACCAAAAGTACCAAAACAGCAGAAACCCCCCCAAAGTGACCCCATTTTAGAAAATATTTTAATGATTGTTAACTTTCAATGTGAAAACATTTGTCCCAAAATGTGCTGAAACTTAGATGTCAGTATCGCATGTGCATTTCAGACTTTAAAACTATGATTACCTACTTTTTAAGCTTTTGTTTATTAAGTATTTTTATGGTCTATTGATGAATGAGGTAATCAAATATGAAATTAGACTTACCGGCAATTCATTTTATAGAAATCTCCCAGAACAGCCCCATAGGATGTGGAGTCTCCGCCCTAATAGGGAAAGAGAACACAAAGAGTTGAAATAGTCCCGCCCCATTGACCGCCCGCAGTATTTTTATAGTGCCAAGACAGCTAACATATGCACATAAAAACTATTTCACGGTCCTAGAGTTCCGTTTATAGACGACAATTTCAGATTCACCCCAAAGACTCCCAGGTAGTGGTAACTTTGGGATCAGGTTTTTTAAGGCCCATTGCTAAGTTTGGTTTGATCCCCATCTAATCAATAATTGACTGAGAATCTGTATAGTTTCATGAAAAGGTGATGTCAGAAGTGGGATTTGAACCCACGACTCCAAGAGAGACTGCGACCTGAACGCAGCGCCTTAGACCGCTCAGCCATCCTGACTTCTTCTGGATTCTGTGCCTTAACTCTTTCCAAGTTAGTCAGCAGAAATATGACCAGTAATTGTCATTGAAAATTATTTTCAAATATTTAATATTACAGTTTTTATTTCAATACATTTGTTTAAACTATTAGTTATCAAGCCCATTTTGAGCTAAATGGCCAAGCCCCATTTTAAAAAAATATGACTTTTATCACTGTATGCAGTAATAACTCTGGAATGCTTCTACATATCCCCGTAATTCTGAAAGTGTTTTTTGTGACACATTGTACTTTACATTAACTGTAAATTTAGGTCAATATATTTTTAGTTTTTTTCTGTGAAAATATCTAAAGTTTGTTTAAAATTTTGAAATATTAGTCATTTTTATTCTTTGACTGCTTATATCCTTAAACCAACTTGTCGCACCACACAAAAATGTAAATAAATAGCATTTTTCATATGTGTACTTTTTGTCAGCATTCACTTTCAAACCTCCTTTTATTTTGTTAGGATGTTAGAAATGTTAGATTTCTCACAAAATGCGGTGATGCACCATATTTCTTCAGAATCTACTGTTTGGCCACACAGCAGGGCTTTGAAAATAAGAGCGCTATTTGGATTTTGGAATGCAGATTTTGCAAGAATAGTTTGCAGGTAAAATTTGCAGAGTACCAAAAGTACCAAAACAGCAGAAACCCCCCCAAAGTGACCCCATTTTAGAAAATATTTTAATGATTGTTAACTTTCAATGTGAAAACATTTGTCCCAAAATGTGCTGAAACTTAGATGTCAGTATCGCATGTGCATTTCAGACTTTAAAACTATGATTACCTACTTTTTAAGCTTTTGTTTATTAAGTATTTTTATGGTCTATTGATGAATGAGGTAATCAAATATGAAATTAGACTTACCGGCAATTCATTTTATAGAAATCTCCCAGAACAGCCCCATAGGATGTGGAGTCTCCGCCCTAATAGGGAAAGAGAACACAAAGAGTTGAAATAGTCCCGCCCCATTGACCGCCCGCAGTATTTTTATAGTGCCAAGACAGCTAACATATGCACATAAAAACTATTTCACGGTCCTAGAGTTCCGTTTATAGACGACAATTTCAGATTCACCCCAAAGACTCCCAGGTAGTGGTAACTTTGGGATCAGGTTTTTTAAGGCCCATTGCTAAGTTTGGTTTGATCCCCATCTAATCAATAATTGACTGAGAATCTGTATAGTTTCATGAAAAGGTGATGTCAGAAGTGGGATTTGAACCCACGACTCCAAGAGAGACTGCGACCTGAACGCAGCGCCTTAGACCGCTCAGCCATCCTGACTTCTTCTGGATTCTGTGCCTTAACTCTTTCCAAGTTAGTCAGCAGAAATATGACCAGTAATTGTCATTGAAAATTATTTTCAAATATTTAATATTACAGTTTTTATTTCAATACATTTGTTTAAACTATTAGTTATCAAGCCCATTTTGAGCTAAATGGCCAAGCCCCATTTTAAAAAAATATGACTTTTATCACTGTATGCAGTAATAACTCTGGAATGCTTCTACATATCCCCGTAATTCTGAAAGTGTTTTTTGTGACACATTGTACTTTACATTAACTGTAAATTTAGGTCAATATATTTTTAGTTTTTTTCTGTGAAAATATCTAAAGTTTGTTTAAAATTTTGAAATATTAGTCATTTTTATTCTTTGACTGCTTATATCCTTAAACCAACTTGTCGCACCACACAAAAATGTAAATAAATAGCATTTTTCATATGTGTACTTTTTGTCAGCATTCACTTTCAAACCTCCTTTTATTTTGTTAGGATGTTAGAAATGTCAGATTTCTCACAAAATGCGGTGATGCACCATATTTCTTCAGAATCTACTGTTTGGCCACACAGCAGGGCTTTGAAAATAAGAGCGCTATTTGGATTTTGGAATGCAGATTTTGCAAGAATAGTTTGCAGGTAAAATTTGCAGAGTACCAAAAGTACCAAAACAGCAGAAACCCCCCCCAAAGTGACCCCATTTTAGAAATTACTTCTCACAATGAATTCATATACACCACAGCATTTCATAGTCAAATATACATGGTTGAAATCATTCAGCTAGTGTCTGATACATGCTTTCTTTATCAGCTATCAGGTTCCCTTTAAATCCTCTTACAGCTAAGTGAAATGGAAATAAACAAAACAAAGGAAAAATTACAAAAAAATAATAATTTGCTCAAATGGAAAAGTTCCCATTTCTCATCTTTTTAACATTTTATTTTCTGTAGATAGTTAAGATTTTTAGGCCTTTTACATTTTCTTTAAATAATCAGTCCACGTGCTTTGTTTATTTTCTCCTTAAAATGTAAAGAATCAAGAAAAATGATGTTGCCGAAACCCAGGATCGAACCAAGGACCTTTAGATCTATCAATCTAACGCTCTCCCATCTGAGCTATTTCGGCCAAACAAAAACAACTTTAGGAGTGCTAGACACTTGGCAAATGTCAAGCGAAACCCCTGAAAGTAGATATTTTTATTTTTGCTTTGACTGGTTTTTGCAGCATGATTTCTATTTGAAACTCCTGCTATTTTGTTGTACATATTTAATAACTTTCATTAACTCTTTGTGAATGAGTAGAAAAAAACAGCAATTTTGACAGAGATTTTTTTACATTTTCAATTTGACTCCATTCATCAGGTTCATTCAAACCCTGTGTTTGTGAGACAGGTGATGGTTGCACATAAAAGACAATGTGCATGCATAATGTTACATCAAGTTTTATTTGTTATTAAATGCAAATAATTGGAGCAAAAAAGGAGACAACAATTTAGAGAAAATATTTTAATGATTGTTAACTTTCAATGTGAAAACATTTTTCCCAAAATGTGCTGAAACTTAGATGTCAGTATCGCATGTGCATTTCAGACTTTAAAACTATGATTACCTACTATTTAAGCTTTTGTTTATTAAGTATTTTTATGGTCAGCATTCACTTTCAAACCTCCTTTTATTTTGTTAGGATGTTAGAAATGTTAGATTTCTCACAAAATGCGGTGATGCACCATATTTCTTCAGAATCTACTGTTTGGCCACACAGCAGGGCTTTGAAAATAAGAGCGCTATTTGGATTTTGGAATGCAGATTTTGCAAGAATAGTTTGCAGGTAAAATTTGCAGAGTACCAAAAGTACCAAAACAGCAGAAACCCCCCCAAAGTGACCCCATTTTAGAAATTACTTCTCACAATGAATTCATATACACCACAGCATTTCATAGTCAAACATACATGGTTGAAATCATTCAGCTAGTGTCTGATACATGCTTTCTTTATCAGCTATCAGGTTCCCTTTAAATCCTCTTACAGCTAAGTGAAATGGAAATAAACAAAACAAAGGAAAAATTACAAAAAAATAATAATTTGCTCAAATGGAAAAGTTCCCATTTCTCATCTTTTTAACATTTTATTTTCTGTAGATAGTTAAGATTTTTAGGCCTTTTACATTTTCTTTAAATAATCAGTCCACGTGCTTTGTTTATTTTCTCCTTAAAATGTAAAGAATCAAGAAAAATGATGTTGCCGAAACCCGGGATCGAACCAGAGACCTTTAGATGTTCAGTCTAACGCTCTCCCATCTGAGCTATTTCGGCCAAACACAAACAACTTTAGGAGTGCTAGACACTTGGCAAATGTCAAGCGAAACCCCTGAAACTAGATATTTTTATTTTTGCTTTGACTGGTTTTTGCAGCATGATTTCTATTTGAAACTCCTGCTATTTTGTTGTACATATTTAATAACTTTAATTAACTCTTTGTGAATGAGTAGAAAAAAACAGCAATTTTGACAGAGATTTTTTTACATTTTCAATTTGACTCCATTCATCAGGTTCATTCAAACCCTGTGTTTGTGAGTCAGGTGATGGTTGCACATAAAAGACAATGTGCATGCATAATGTTACATCAAGTTTTATTTGTTATTAAATGCAAATAATTGGAGCAAAAAAGGAGACAACAATTTAGAGAAAATATTTTAATGATTGTTAACTTTCAATGTGAAAACATTTGTCCCAAAATGTGCTGAAACTTAGATGTCAGTATCGCATGTGCATTTCAGACTTTAAAACTATGATTACCTACTTTTTAAGCTTTTGTTTATTAAGTATTTTTATGGTCTATTGATCAATGAGGTAATCAAATATGAAATTAGACTTACCGGCAATTCAGTTTATAGAAATCTCCCAGAACAGCCCCATAGGATGTGGAGTCTCCACCCTAATAGGGAAAGAGAACACAAAGAGTTGAAATAGTCCCGCCCCATTGACCGCCCGCAGTATTTTTATAGAGCCAAGACAGCTAACATATGCACATAAAAACTATTTCACGGTCCTAGAGTTCCGTTTATAGATGACAATTTCAGATTCACCCCAAGGACTCCCAGGTAGTGGTAACTTTGGGATCAGGTTTTTTAAGGCCCATTGCTAAGTTTGGTTTGATCCCCATCTAATCAATAATTGACTGAGAATCTGTATAGTTTCATGAAAAGGTAATGTCAGAAGTGGGATTCGAACCCACGCCTCCAAGAGAGACTGCGACCTGAACGCAGCGCCTTAGACCGCTCAGCCATCCTGACTTCTTGTGGATTATGTGCCTTAACTCTTTCCAAGTTAGTCAGCAGAAATATGACCAGTAATTGTCATTGAAAATTATTTTCAAATATTTAATATTACAGTTTTTATTTCAATACATTTGTTTAAACTATTAGTTATCAAGCCTATTTTGAGCTAAATGGCCAAGCCCCATTTTAAAAAATATGACTTTTATCACTGTATGCAGTAATAACTCTGGAATGCTTCTACATATCCCCGTAATTCTGAAAGTGTTTTTTGTGACACATTGTACTTTACATTAACTGTAAATTTAGGTCAATATATTTTTAGTTTTTTTCTGTGAAAATATCTAAAGTTTGTTTAAAATTTTGAAATATTAGTCATTTTTATTCTTTGACTGCTTATATCCTTAAACCAACTTGTCGCACCACACAAAAATGTAAATAAATAGCATTTTTCATATGTGTACTTTTTGTCAGCATTCACTTTCAAACCTCCTTTTATTTTGTTAGGATGTTAGAAATGTTAGATTTCTCACAAAATGCGGTGATGCACCATATTTCTTCAGAATCTACTGTTTGGCCACACAGCAGGGCTTTGAAAATAAGAGCGCTATTTGGATTTTGGAATGCAGATTTTGCAAGAATAGTTTGCAGGTAAAATTTGCAGAGTACCAAAAGTACCAAAACAGCAGAAACCCCCCCAAAGTGACCCCATTTTAGAAAATATTTTAATGATTGTTAACTTTCAATGTGAAAACATTTGTCCCAAAATGTGCTGAAACTTAGATGTCAGTATCGCATGTGCATTTCAGACTTTAAAACTATGATTACCTACTTTTTAAGCTTTTGTTTATTAAGTATTTTTATGGTCTATTGATGAATGAGGTAATCAAATATGAAATTAGACTTACCGGCAATTCAGTTTATAGAAATCTCCCAGAACAGCCCCATAGGATGTGGAGTCTCCGCCCTAATAGGGAAAGAGAACACAAAGAGTTGAAATAGTCCCGCCCCATTGACCGCCCGCAGTATTTTTATAGTGCCAAGACAGCTAACATATGCACATAAAAACTATTTCACGGTCCTAGAGTTCCGTTTATAGACGACAATTTCAGATTCACCCCAAAGACTCCCAGGTAGTGGTAACTTTGGGATCAGGTTTTTTAAGGCCCATTGCTAAGTTTGGTTTGATCCCCATCTAATCAATAATTGACTGAGAATCTGTATAGTTTCATGAAAAGGTGATGTCAGAAGTGGGATTTGAACCCACGCCTCCAAGAGAGACTGCGACCTGAACGCAGCGCCTTAGACCGCTCAGCCATCCTGACTTCTTGTGGATTCTGTGCCTTAACTCTTTCCAAGTTAGTCAGCAGAAATATGACCAGTAATTGTCATTGAAAATTATTTTCAAATATTTAATATTACAGTTTTTATTTCAATACATTTGTTTAAACTATTAGTTATCAAGCCCATTTTGAGCTAAATGGCCAAGCCCCATTTTAAAAAAATATGACTTTTATCACTGTATGCAGTAATAACTCTGGAATGCTTCTACATATCCCCGTAATTCTGAAAGTGTTTTTTGTGACACATTGTACTTTACATTAACTGTAAATTTAGGTCAATATATTTTTAGTTTTTTTCTGTGAAAATATCTAAAGTTTGTTTAAAATTTTGAAATATTAGTCATTTTTATTCTTTGACTGCTTATATCCTTAAACCAACTTGTCGCACCACACAAAAATATAAATAAATAGCATTTTTCATATGTGTACTTTTTGTCAGCATTCACTTTCAAACCTCCTTTTATTTTGTTAGGATGTTAGAAATGTTAGATTTCTCACAAAATGCGGTGATGCACCATATTTCTTCAGAATCTACTGTTTGGCCACACAGCAGGGCTTTGAAAATAAGAGCGCTATTTGGATTTTGGAATGCAGATTTTGCAAGAATAGTTTGCAGGTAAAATTTGCAGAGTACCAAAAGTACCAAAACAGCAGAAACCCCCCCCAAAGTGACCCCATTTTAGAAATTACTTCTCACAATGAATTCATATACACCACAGCATTTCATAGTCAAATATACATGGTTGAAATCATTCAGCTAGTGTCTGATACATGCTTTCTTTATCAGCTATCAGGTTCCCTTTAAATCCTCTTACAGCTAAGTGAAATGGAAATAAACAAAACAAAGGAAAAATTACAAAAAAATAATAATTTGCTCAAATGGAAAAGTTCCCATTTCTCATCTTTTTAACATTTTATTTTCTGTAGATAGTTAAGATTTTTAGGCCTTTTACATTTTCTTTAAATAATCAGTCCACGTGCTTTGTTTATTTTCTCCTTAAAATGTAAAGAATCAAGAAAAATGATGTTGCCGAAACCCAGGATCGAACCAGGGACCTTTAGATCTATCAATCTAACGCTCTCCCATCTGAGCTATTTCGGCCAAACGAAAACATCTTTAGGAGTGCTAGACACTTGGCAAATGTCAAGCGAAACCCCTGAAAGTAGATATTTTTATTTTTGCTTTGACTGGTTTTTGCAGCATGATTTCTATTTGAAACTCCTGCTATTTTGTTGTACATATTTAATAACTTTCATTAACTCTTTGTGAATGAGTAGAAAAAAACAGCAATTTTGACAGAGATTTTTTTACATTTTCAATTTGACTCCATTCATCAGGTTCATTCAAACCCTGTGTTTGTGAGTCAGGTGATGGTTGCACATAAAAGACAATGTGCATGCATAATGTTACATCAAGTTTTATTTGTTATTAAATGCAAATAATTGGAGCAAAAAAGGAGACAACAATTTAGAGAAAATATTTTAATGATTGTTAACTTTCAATGTGAAAACATTTGTCCCAAAATGTGCTGAAAGTTAGATGGCAGTATCGCATGTGCATTTCAGACTTTAAAACTATGATTACCTACTTTTTAAGCTTTTGTTTATTAAGTATTTTTATGGTCTATTGATCAATGAGGTAATCAAATATGAAATTAGACTTACCGGCAATTCAGTTTATAGAAATCTCCCAGAACAGCCCCATAGGATGTGGAGTCTCCGCCCTAATAGGGAAAGAGAACACAAAGAGTTGAAATAGTCCCGCCCCATTGACCGCCCGCAGTATTTTTATAGAGCCAAGACAGCTAACATATGCACATAAAAACTATTTCACGGTCCTAGAGTTCCGTTTATAGATGACAATTTCAGATTCACCCCAAAGACTCCCAGGTAGTGGTAGCTTTGGGATCAGGTTTTTTAAGGCCCATTGCTAAGTTTGGTTTGATCCCCATCTAATCAATAATTGACTGAGAATCTGTATAGTTTCATGAAAAGGTAATGTCAGAAGTGGGATTTGAACCCACGCCTCCAAGAGAGACTGTGACCTGAACGCAGCGCCTTAGACCGCTCGGCCATCCTGACTTCTTGTGGATTCTGTGCCTTAACTCTTTCCAAGTTAGTCAGCAGAAATATGACCAGTAATTGTCATTGAAAATTATTTTCAAATATTTAATATTACAGTTTTTATTTCAATACATTTGTTTAAACTGTTAGTTATCAAGCCTATTTTGAGCTAAATGGCCAAGCCCCATTTTAAAAAATATGACTTTTATCACTGTATACAGTAATAACTCTGGAATGCTTCTACATATCCCCGTAATTCTGAAAGTGTTTTTTGTGACACATTGTACTTTACATTAAATGTAAATTTAGGTCAATATATTTTTAGTTTTTTTCTGTGAAAATATCTAAAGTTTGTTTAAAATTTTGAAATATTAGTCATTTTTATTCTTTGACTGCTTATATCCTTAAACCAACTTGTCGCACCACACAAAAATGTAAATAAATAGCATTTTTCATATGTGTACTTTTTGTCAGCATTCACTTTCAAACCTCCTTTTATTTTGTTAGGATGTTAGAAATGTTAGATTTCTCACAAAATGCGGTGATGCACCATATTTCTTCAGAATCTACTGTTTGGCCACACAGCAGGGCTTTGAAAATAAGAGCGCTATTTGGATTTTGGAATGAAGATTTTGCAAGAATAGTTTGCAGGTAAAATTTGCAGAGTACCAAAAGTACCAAAACAGCAGAAACCCCCCCAAAGTGACCCCATTTTAGAAAATATTTTAATGATTGTTAACTTTCAATGTGAAAACATTTGTCCCAAAATGTGCTGAAACTTAGATGTCAGTATCACATGTGCATTTCAGACTTTAAAACTATGATTACCTACTTTTTAAGCTTTTGTTTATTAAGTATTTTTATGGTCTATTGATGAATGAGGTAATCAAATATGAAATTAGACTTACCGGCAATTCAGTTTATAGAAATCTCCCAGAACAGCCCCATAGGATGTGGAGTCTCCGCCCTAATAGGGAAAGAGAACACAAAGAGTTGAAATAGTCCCGCCCCATTGACCGCCCGCAGTATTTTTATAGAGCCAAGACAGCTAACATATGCACATAAAAACTATTTCACGGTCCTAGAGTTCCGTTTATAGATGACAATTTCAGATTCACCCCAAAGACTCCCAGGTAGTGGTAACTTTGGGATCAGGTTTTTTAAGGCCCATTGCTAAGTTTGGTTTGATCCCCATCTAATCAATAATTGACTGAGAATCTGTATAGTTTCATGAAAAGGTAATGTCAGAAGTGGGATTTGAACCCACGCCTCCAAGAGAGACTGCGACCTGAACGCAGCGCCTTAGACCGCTCGGCCATCCTGACTTCTTGTGGATTCTGTGCCTTAACTCTTTCCAAGTTAGTCAGCAGAAATATGACCAGTAATTGTCATTGAAAATTATTTTCAAATATTTAATATTACAGTTTTTATTTCAATACATTTGTTTAAACTATTAGTTATCAAGCCTATTTTGAGCTAAATGGCCAAGCCCCATTTTAAAAAATATGACTTTTATCACTGTATGCAGTAATAACTCTGGAATGCTTCTACATATCCCCGTAATTCTGAAAGTGTTTTTTGTGACACATTGTACTTTACATTAACTGTAAATTTAGGTCAATATATTTTTAGTTTTTTTCTGTGAAAATATCTAAAGTTTGTTTAAAATTTTGAAATATTAGTTATTTTTATTCTTTGACTGCTTATATCCTTAAACCAACTTGTCGCACCACACAAAAATGTAAATAAATAGCATTTTTCATATGTGTACTTTTTGTCAGCATTCACTTTCAAACCTCCTTTTATTTTGTTAGGATGTTAGAAATGTTAGATTTCTCACAAAATGCGGTGATGCACCATATTTCTTCAGAATCTACTGTTTGGCCACACAGCAGGGCTTTGAAAATAAGAGCGCTATTTGGATTTTGGAATGAAGATTTTGCAAGAATAGTTTGCAGGTAAAATTTGCAGAGTACCAAAAGTACCAAAACAGCAGAAACCCCCCCAAAGTGACCCCATTTTAGAAAATATTTTAATGATTGTTAACTTTCAATGTGAAAACATTTGTCCCAAAATGTGCTGAAACTTAGATGTCAGTATCACATGTGCATTTCAGACTTTAAAACTATGATTACCTACTTTTTAAGCTTTTGTTTATTAAGTATTTTTATGGTCTATTGATGAATGAGGTAATCAAATATGAAATTAGACTTACCGGCAATTCAGTTTATAGAAATCTCCCAGAACAGCCCCATAGGATGTGGAGTCTCCGCCCTAATAGGGAAAGAGAACACAAAGAGTTGAAATAGTCCCGCCCCATTGACCGCCCGCAGTATTTTTATAGTGCCAAGACAGCTAACATATGCACATAAAAACTATTTCACGGTCCTAGAGTTCCGTTTATAGACGACAATTTCAGATTCACCCCAAAGACTCCCAGGTAGTGGTAACTTTGGGATCAGGTTTTTTAAGGCCCATTGCTAAGTTTGGTTTGATCCCCATCTAATCAATAATTGACTGAGAATCTGTATAGTTTCATGAAAAGGTGATGTCAGAAGTGGGATTTGAACCCACGACTCCAAGAGAGACTGCGACCTGAACGCAGCGCCTTAGACCGCTCAGCCATCCTGACTTCTTCTGGATTCTGTGCCTTAACTCTTTCCAAGTTAGTCAGCAGAAATATGACCAGTAATTGTCATTGAAAATTATTTTCAAATATTTAATATTACAGTTTTTATTTCAATACATTTGTTTAAACTATTAGTTATCAAGCCCATTTTGAGCTAAATGGCAAAGCCCCATTTTAAAAAAAATATGACTTTTATCACTGTATGCAGTAATAACTCTGGAATGCTTCTACATATCCCCGTAATTCTGAAAGTGTTTTTTGTGACACATTGTACTTTACATTAACTGTAAATTTAGGTCAATATATTTTTAGTTTTTTTCTGTGAAAATATCTAAAGTTTGTTTAAAATTTTGAAATATTAGTTATTTTTATTCTTTGACTGCTTATATCCTTAAACCAACTTGTCGCACCACACAAAAATGTAAATAAATAGCATTTTTCATATGTGTACTTTTTGTCAGCATTCACTTTCAAACCTCCTTTTATTTTGTTAGGATGTTAGAAATGTTAGATTTCTCACAAAATGTGGTGATGCACCATATTTCTTCAGAATCTACTGTTTGGCCACACAGCAGGGCTTTGAAAATAAGAGCGCTATTTGGATTTTGGAATGAAGATTTTGCAAGAATAGTTTGCAGGTAAAATTTGCAGAGTACCAAAAGTACCAAAACAGCAGAAACCCCCCCAAAGTGACCCCATTTTAGAAAATATTTTAATGATTGTTAACTTTCAATGTGAAAACATTTGTCCCAAAATGTGCTGAAACTTAGATGTCAGTATCACATGTGCATTTCAGACTTTAAAACTATGATTACCTACTTTTTAAGCTTTTGTTTATTAAGTATTTTTATGGTCTATTGATGAATGAGGTAATCAAATATGAAATTAGACTTACCGGCAATTCAGTTTATAGAAATCTCCCAGAACAGCCCCATAGGATGTGGAGTCTCCGCCCTAATAGGGAAAGAGAACACAAAGAGTTGAAATAGTCCCGCCCCATTGACCGCCCGCAGTATTTTTATAGTGCCAAGACAGCTAACATATGCACATAAAAACTATTTCACGGTCCTAGAGTTCCGTTTATAGACGACAATTTCAGATTCACCCCAAAGACTCCCAGGTAGTGGTAACTTTGGGATCAGGTTTTTTAAGGCCCATTGCTAAGTTTGGTTTGATCCCCATCTAATCAATAATTGACTGAGAATCTGTATAGTTTCATGAAAAGGTGATGTCAGAAGTGGGATTTGAACCCACGACTCCAAGAGAGACTGCGACCTGAACGCAGCGCCTTAGACCGCTCAGCCATCCTGACTTCTTCTGGATTCTGTGCCTTAACTCTTTCCAAGTTAGTCAGCAGAAATATGACCAGTAATTGTCATTGAAAATTATTTTCAAATATTTAATATTACAGTTTTTATTTCAATACATTTGTTTAAACTATTAGTTATCAAGCCCATTTTGAGCTAAATGGCAAAGCCCCATTTTAAAAAAATATGACTTTTATCACTGTATGCAGTAATAACTCTGGAATGCTTCTACATATCCCCGTAATTCTGAAAGTGTTTTTTGTGACACATTGTACTTTACATTAACTGTAAATTTAGGTCAATATATTTTTAATTTTTTTCTGTGAAAATATCTAAAGTTTGTTTAAAATTTTGAAATATTAGTCATTTTTATTCTTTGACTGCTTATATCCTTAAACCAACTTGTCGCACCACACAAAAATGTAAATAAATAGCATTTTTCATATGTGTACTTTTTGTCAGCATTCACTTTCAAACCTCCTTTTATTTTGTTAGGATGTTAGAAATGTTAGATTTCTCACAAAATGCGGTGATGCACCATATTTCTTCAGAATCTACTGTTTGGCCACACAGCAGGGCTTTGGAAATAAGAGCGCTATTTGGATTTTGGAATGCAGATTTTGCAAGAATAGTTTGCAGGTAAAATTTGCAGAGTACCAAAAGTACCAAAACAGCAGAAACCCCCCCAAAGTGACCCCATTTTAGAAATTACTTCTCACAATGAATTCATATACACCACAGCATTTCATAGTCAAATATACATGGTTGAAATCATTCAGCTAGTGTCTGATACATGCTTTCTTTATCAGCTATCAGGTTCCCTTTAAATCCTCTTACAGCTAAGTGAAATGGAAATAAACAAAACAAAGGAAAAATTACAAAAAAATAATAATTTGCTCAAATGGAAAAGTTCCCATTTCTCATCTTTTTAACATTTTATTTTCTGTAGATAGTTAAGATTTTTAGGCCTTTTACATTTTCTTTAAATAATCAGTCCACGTGCTTTGTTTATTTTCTCCTTAAAATGTAAAGAATCAAGAAAAATGATGTTGCCGAAACCCGGGATCGAACCAGGGACCTTTAGCTCTTCAGTCTAACGCTCTCCCATCTGAGCTATTTCGGCCAAACACAAACAGCTTTAGGAGTGCTAGACACTTGGCAAATGTCAAGCGAAACCCCTGAAACTAGTTATTTTTATTTTTGCTTTGACTTGTTTTTGCAGCATGATTTCTATTTGAAACTCCTGCTATTTTGTTGTACATATTTAATAACTTTCATTAACTCTTTGTGAATGAGTAGAAAAAAACAGCAATTTTGACAGAGATTTTTTTACATTTTCAATTTGACTCCATTCATCAGGTTCATTCAAACCCTGTGTTTGTGAGTCAGGTGATGGTTGCACATAAAAGACAATGTGCATGCATAATGTTACATCAAGTTTTATTTGTTATTAAATGCAAATAATTGGAGCAAAAAAGGAGACAACAATTTAGAGAAAATATTTTAATGATTGTTAACTTTCAATGTGAAAACATTTGTCCCAAAATGTGCTGAAAGTTAGATGGCAGTATCGCATGTGCATTTCAGACTTTAAAACTATGATTACCTACTTTTTAAGCTTTTGTTTATTAAGTATTTTTATGGTCTATTGATCAATGAGGTAATCAAATATGAAATTAGACTTACCGGCAATTCAGTTTATAGAAATCTCCCAGAACAGCCCCATAGGATGTGGAGTCTCCGCCCTAATAGGGAAAGAGAACACAAAGAGTTGAAATAGTCCCGCCCCATTGACCGCCCGCAGTATTTTTATAGAGCCAAGACAGCTAACATATGCACATAAAAACTATTTCACGGTCCTAGAGTTCCGTTTATAGATGACAATTTCAGATTCACCCCAAAGACTCCCAGGTAGTGGTAGCTTTGGGATCAGGTTTTTTAAGGCCCATTGCTAAGTTTGGTTTGATCCCCATCTAATCAATAATTGACTGAGAATCTGTATAGTTTCATGAAAAGGAAATGTCAGAAGTGGGATTTGAACCCACGCCTCCAAGAGAGACTGCGACCTGAACGCAGCGCCTTAGACCGCTCGGCCATCCTGACTTCTTGTGGATTCTGTGCCTTAACTCTTTCCAAGTTAGTCAGCAGAAATATGACCAGTAATTGTCATTGAAAATTATTTTCAAATATTTAATATTACAGTTTTTATTTCAATACATTTGTTTAAACTGTTAGTTATCAAGCCTATTTTGAGCTAAATGGCCAAGCCCCATTTTAAAAAATATGACTTTTATCACTGTATACAGTAATAACTCTGGAATGCTTCTACATATCCCCATAATTCTGAAAGTGTTTTTTGTGACACATTGTACTTTACATTAAATGTAAATTTAGGTCAATATATTTTTAGTTTTTTTCTGTGAAAATATCTAAAGTTTGTTTAAAATTTTGAAATATTAGTCATTTTTATTCTTTGACTGCTTATATCCTTAAACCAACTTGTCGCACCACACAAAAATGTAAATAAATAGCATTTTTCATATGTGTACTTTTTGTCAGCATTCACTTTCAAACCTCCTTTTATTTTGTTAGGATGTTAGAAATGTTAGATTTCTCACAAAATGCGGTGATGCACCATATTTCTTCAGAATCTACTGTTTGGCCACACAGCAGGGCTTTGAAAATAAGAGCGCTATTTGGATTTTGGAATGAAGATTTTGCAAGAATAGTTTGCAGGTAAAATTTGCAGAGTACCAAAAGTACCAAAACAGCAGAAACCCCCCCAAAGTGACCCCATTTTAGAAAATATTTTAATGATTGTTAACTTTCAATGTGAAAACATTTGTCCCAAAATGTGCTGAAACTTAGATGTCAGTATCACATGTGCATTTCAGACTTTAAAACTATGATTACCTACTTTTTAAGCTTTTGTTTATTAAGTATTTTTATGGTCTATTGATGAATGAGGTAATCAAATATGAAATTAGACTTACCGGCAATTCAGTTTATAGAAATCTCCCAGAACAGCCCCATAGGATGTGGAGTCTCCGCCCTAATAGGGAAAGAGAACACAAAGAGTTGAAATAGTCCCGCCCCATTGACCGCCCGCAGTATTTTTATAGAGCCAAGACAGCTAACATATGCACATAAAAACTATTTCACGGTCCTAGAGTTCCGTTTATAGATGACAATTTCAGATTCACCCCAAAGACTCCCAGGTAGTGGTAACTTTGGGATCAGGTTTTTTAAGGCCCATTGCTAAGTTTGGTTTGATCCCCATCTAATCAATAATTGACTGAGAATCTGTATAGTTTCATGAAAAGGTAATGTCAGAAGTGGGATTTGAACCCACGCCTCCAAGAGAGACTGCGACCTGAACGCAGCGCCTTAGACCGCTCGGCCATCCTGACTTCTTGTGGATTATGTGCCTTAACTCTTTCCAAGTTAGTCAGCAGAAATATGACCAGTAATTGTCATTGAAAATTATTTTCAAATATTTAATATTACAGTTTTTATTTCAATACATTTGTTTAAACTATTAGTTATCAAGCCTATTTTGAGCTAAATGGCCAAGCCCCATTTTAAAAAATATGACTTTTATCACTGTATGCAGTAATAACTCTGGAATGCTTCTACATATCCCCGTAATTCTGAAAGTGTTTTTTGTGACACATTGTACTTTACATTAAATGTAAATTTAGGTCAATATATTTTTAGTTTTTTTCTGTGAAAATATCTAAAGTTTGTTTAAAATTTTGAAATATTAGTCATTTTTATTCTTTGACTGCTTATATCCTTAAACCAACTTGTCGCACCACACAAAAATGTAAATAAATAGCATTTTTCATATGTGTACTTTTTGTCAGCATTCACTTTCAAACCTCCTTTTATTTTGTTAGGATGTTAGAAATGTTAGATTTCTCACAAAATGCGGTGATGCACCATATTTCTTCAGAATCTACTGTTTGGCCACACAGCAGGGCTTTGAAAATAAGAGCGCTATTTGGATTTTGGAATGAAGATTTTGCAAGAATAGTTTGCAGGTAAAATTTGCAGAGTACCAAAAGTACCAAAACAGCAGAAACCCCCCCAAAGTGACCCCATTTTAGAAAATATTTTAATGATTGTTAACTTTCAATGTGAAAACATTTGTCCCAAAATGTGCTGAAACTTAGATGTCAGTATCGCATGTGCATTTCAGACTTTAAAACTATGATTACCTACTTTTTAAGCTTTTGTTTATTAAGTATTTTTATGGTCTATTGATGAATGAGGTAATCAAATATGAAATTAGACTTACCGGCAATTCAGTTTATAGAAATCTCCCAGAACAGCCCCATAGGATGTGGAGTCTCCGCCCTAATAGGGAAAGAGAACACAAAGAGTTGAAATAGTCCCGCCCCATTGACCGCCCGCAGTATTTTTATAGAGCCAAGACAGCTAACATATGCACATAAAAACTATTTCACGGTCCTAGAGTTCCGTTTATAGATGACAATTTCAGATTCACCCCAAAGACTCCCAGGTAGTGGTAACTTTGGGATCAGGTTTTTTAAGGCCCATTGCTAAGTTTGGTTTGATCCCCATCTAATCAATAATTGACTGAGAATCTGTATAGTTTCATGAAAAGGTAATGTCAGAAGTGGGATTTGAACCCACGCCTCCAAGAGAGACTGCGACCTGAACGCAGCGCCTTAGACCGCTCGGCCATCCTGACTTCTTGTGGATTATGTGCCTTAACTCTTTCCAAGTTAGTCAGCAGAAATATGACCAGTAATTGTCATTGAAAATTATTTTCAAATATTTAATATTACAGTTTTTATTTCAATACATTTGTTTAAACTATTAGTTATCAAGCCTATTTTGAGCTAAATGGCCAAGCCCCATTTTAAAAAATATGACTTTTATCACTGTATGCAGTAATAACTCTGGAATGCTTCTACATATCCCCGTAATTCTGAAAGTGTTTTTTGTGACACATTGTACTTTACATTAACTGTAAATTTAGGTCAATATATTTTTAGTTTTTTTCTGTGAAAATATCTAAAGTTTGTTTAAAATTTTGAAATATTAGTCATTTTTATTCTTTGACTGCTTATATCCTTAAACCAACTTGTCGCACCACACAAAAATGTAAATAAATAGCATTTTTCATATGTGTACTTTTTGTCAGCATTCACTTTCAAACCTCCTTTTATTTTGTTAGGATGTTAGAAATGTTAGATTTCTCACAAAATGCGGTGATGCACCATATTTCTTCAGAATCTACTGTTTGGCCACACAGCAGGGCTTTGAAAATAAGAGCGCTATTTGGATTTTGGAATGCAGATTTTGCAAGAATAGTTTGCAGGTAAAATTTGCAGAGTACCAAAAGTACCAAAACAGCAGAAACCCCCCCAAAGTGACCCCATTTTAGAAAATATTTTAATGATTGTTAACTTTCAATGTGAAAACATTTGTCCCAAAATGTGCTGAAACTTAGATGTCAGTATCGCATGTGCATTTCAGACTTTAAAACTATGATTACCTACTTTTTAAGCTTTTGTTTATTAAGTATTTTTATGGTCTATTGATGAATGAGGTAATCAAATATGAAATTAGACTTACCGGCAATTCATTTTATAGAAATCTCCCAGAACAGCCCCATAGGATGTGGAGTCTCCGCCCTAATAGGGAAAGAGAACACAAAGAGTTGAAATTGTCCCGCCCCATTGACCGCCCGCAGTATTTTTATAGTGCCAAGACAGCTAACATATGCACATAAAAACTATTTCACGGTCCTAGAGTTCCGTTTATAGACGACAATTTCAGATTCACCCCAAAGACTCCCAGGTAGTGGTAACTTTGGGATCAGGTTTTTTAAGGCCCATTGCTAAGTTTGGTTTGATCCCCATCTAATCAATAATTGACTGAGAATCTGTATAGTTTCATGAAAAGGTGATGTCAGAAGTGGGATTTGAACCCACGACTCCAAGAGAGACTGCGACCTGAACGCAGCGCCTTAGACCGCTCAGCCATCCTGACTTCTTCTGGATTCTGTGCCTTAACTCTTTCCAAGTTAGTCAGCAGAAATATGACCAGTAATTGTCATTGAAAATTATTTTCAAATATTTAATATTACAGTTTTTATTTCAATACATTTGTTTAAACTATTAGTTATCAAGCCCATTTTGAGCTAAATGGCCAAGCCCCATTTTAAAAAAATATGACTTTTATCACTGTATGCAGTAATAACTCTGGAATGCTTCTACATATCCCCGTAATTCTGAAAGTGTTTTTTGTGACACATTGTACTTTACATTAACTGTAAATTTAGGTCAATATATTTTTAGTTTTTTTCTGTGAAAATATCTAAAGTTTGTTTAAAATTTTGAAATATTAGTCATTTTTATTCTTTGACTGCTTATATCCTTAAACCAACTTGTCGCACCACACAAAAATGTAAATAAATAGCATTTTTCATATGTGTACTTTTTGTCAGCATTCACTTTCAAACCTCCTTTTATTTTGTTAGGATGTTAGAAATGTTAGATTTCTCACAAAATGCGGTGATGCACCATATTTCTTCAGAATCTACTGTTTGGCCACACAGCAGGGCTTTGAAAATAAGAGCGCTATTTGGATTTTGGAATGCAGATTTTGCAAGAATAGTTTGCAGGTAAAATTTGCAGAGTACCAAAAGTACCAAAACAGCAGAAACCCCCCCCAAAGTGACCCCATTTTAGAAATTACTTCTCACAATGAATTCATATACACCACAGCATTTCATAGTCAAATATACATGGTTGAAATCATTCAGCTAGTGTCTGATACATGCTTTCTTTATCAGCTATCAGGTTCCCTTTAAATCCTCTTACAGCTAAGTGAAATGGAAATAAACAAAACAAAGGAAAAATTACAAAAAAATAATAATTTGCTCAAATGGAAAAGTTCCCATTTCTCATCTTTTTAACATTTTATTTTCTGTAGATAGTTAAGATTTTTAGGCCTTTTACATTTTCTTTAAATAATCAGTCCACGTGCTTTGTTTATTTTCTCCTTAAAATGTAAAGAATCAAGAAAAATGATGTTGCCGAAACCCAGGATCGAACCAGGGACCTTTAGATCTATCAATCTAACGCTCTCCCATCTGAGCTATTTCGGCCAAACAAAAACATCTTTAGGAGTGCTAGACACTTGGCAAATGTCAAGCGAAACCCCTGAAAGTAGATATTTTTATTTTTGCTTTGACTGGTTTTTGCAGCATGATTTCTATTTGAAACTCCTGCTATTTTGTTGTACATATTTAATAACTTTCATTAACTCTTTGTGAATGAGTAGAAAAAAACAGCAATTTTGACAGAGATTTTTTTACATTTTCAATTTGACTCCATTCATCAGGTTCATTCAAACCCTGTGTTTGTGAGTCAGGTGATGGTTGCACATAAAAGACAATGTGCATGCATAATGTTACATCAAGTTTTATTTGTTATTAAATGCAAATAATTGGAGCAAAAAAGGAGACAACAATTTAGAGAAAATATTTTAATGATTGTTAACTTTCAATGTGAAAACATTTGTCCCAAAATGTGCTGAAAGTTAGATGGCAGTATCGCATGTGCATTTCAGACTTTAAAACTATGATTACCTACTTTTTAAGCTTTTGTTTATTAAGTATTTTTATGGTCTATTGATCAATGAGGTAATCAAATATGAAATTAGACTTACCGGCAATTCAGTTTATAGAAATCTCCCAGAACAGCCCCATAGGATGTGGAGTCTCCGCCCTAATAGGGAAAGAGAACACAAAGAGTTCAAATAGTCCCGCCCCATTGACCGCCCGCAGTATTTTTATAGAGCCAAGACAGCTAACATATGCACATAAAAACTATTTCACGGTCCTAGAGTTCCGTTTATAGATGACAATTTCAGATTCACCCCAAAGACTCCCAGGTAGTGGTAGCTTTGGGATCAGGTTTTTTAAGGCCCATTGCTAAGTTTGGTTTGATCCCCATCTAATCAATAATTGACTGAGAATCTGTATAGTTTCATGAAAAGGTAATGTCAGAAGTGGGATTTGAACCCACGCCTCCAAGAGAGACTGTGACCTGAACGCAGCGCCTTAGACCGCTCGGCCATCCTGACTTCTTGTGGATTCTGTGCCTTAACTCTTTCCAAGTTAGTCAGCAGAAATATGACCAGTAATTGTCATTGAAAATTATTTTCAAATATTTAATATTACAGTTTTTATTTCAATACATTTGTTTAAACTGTTAGTTATCAAGCCTATTTTGAGCTAAATGGCCAAGCCCCATTTTAAAAAATATGACTTTTATCACTGTATACAGTAATAACTCTGGAATGCTTCTACATATCCCCGTAATTCTGAAAGTGTTTTTTGTGACACATTGTACTTTACATTAAATGTAAATTTAGGTCAATATATTTTTAGTTTTTTTCTGTGAAAATATCTAAAGTTTGTTTAAAATTTTGAAATATTAGTCATTTTTATTCTTTGACTGCTTATATCCTTAAACCAACTTGTCGCACCACACAAAAATGTAAATAAATAGCATTTTTCATATGTGTACTTTTTGTCAGCATTCACTTTCAAACCTCCTTTTATTTTGTTAGGATGTTAGAAATGTTAGATTTCTCACAAAATGCGGTGATGCACCATATTTCTTCAGAATCTACTGTTTGGCCACACAGCAGGGCTTTGAAAATAAGAGCGCTATTTGGATTTTGGAATGAAGATTTTGCAAGAATAGTTTGCAGGTAAAATTTGCAGAGTACCAAAAGTACCAAAACAGCAGAAACCCCCCCAAAGTGACCCCATTTTAGAAAATATTTTAATGATTGTTAACTTTCAATGTGAAAACATTTGTCCCAAAATGTGCTGAAACTTAGATGTCAGTATCACATGTGCATTTCAGACTTTAAAACTATGATTACCTACTTTTTAAGCTTTTGTTTATTAAGTATTTTTATGGTCTATTGATGAATGAGGTAATCAAATATGAAATTAGACTTACCGGCAATTCAGTTTATAGAAATCTCCCAGAACAGCCCCATAGGATGTGGAGTCTCCGCCCTAATAGGGAAAGAGAACACAAAGAGTTGAAATAGTCCCGCCCCATTGACCGCCCGCAGTATTTTTATAGAGCCAAGACAGCTAACATATGCACATAAAAACTATTTCACGGTCCTAGAGTTCCGTTTATAGATGACATTTTCAGATTCACCCCAAAGACTCCCAGGTAGTGGTAACTTTGGGATCAGGTTTTTTAAGGCCCATTGCTAAGTTTGGTTTGATCCCCATCTAATCAATAATTGACTGAGAATCTGTATAGTTTCATGAAAAGGTAATGTCAGAAGTGGGATTTGAACCCACGCCTCCAAGAGAGACTGCGACCTGAACGCAGCGCCTTAGACCGCTCGGCCATCCTGACTTCTTGTGGATTCTGTGCCTTAACTCTTTCCAAGTTAGTCAGCAGAAATATGACCAGTAATTGTCATTGAAAATTATTTTCAAATATTTAATATTACAGTTTTTATTTCAATACATTTGTTTAAACTATTAGTTATCAAGCCTATTTTGAGCTAAATGGCCAAGCCCCATTTTAAAAAATATGACTTTTATCACTGTATGCAGTAATAACTCTGGAATGCTTCTACATATCCCCGTAATTCTGAAAGTGTTTTTTGTGACACATTGTACTTTACATTAACTGTAAATTTAGGTCAATATATTTTTAGTTTTTTTCTGTGAAAATATCTAAAGTTTGTTTAAAATTTTGAAATATTAGTCATTTTTATTCTTTGACTGCTTATATCCTTAAACCAACTTGTCGCACCACACAAAAATGTAAATAAATAGCATTTTTCATATGTGTACTTTTTGTCAGCATTCACTTTCAAACCTCCTTTTATTTTGTTAGGATGTTAGAAATGTTAGATTTCTCACAAAATGCGGTGATGCACCATATTTCTTCAGAATCTACTGTTTGGCCACACAGCAGGGCTTTGAAAATAAGAGCGCTATTTGGATTTTGGAATGAAGATTTTGCAAGAATAGTTTGCAGGTAAAATTTGCAGAGTACCAAAAGTACCAAAACAGCAGAAACCCCCCCAAAGTGACCCCATTTTAGAAAATATTTTAATGATTGTTAACTTTCAATGTGAAAACATTTGTCCCAAAATGTGCTGAAACTTAGATGTCAGTATCACATGTGCATTTCAGACTTTAAAACTATGATTACCTACTTTTTAAGCTTTTGTTTATTAAGTATTTTTATGGTCTATTGATGAATGAGGTAATCAAATATGAAATTAGACTTACCGGCAATTCAGTTTATAGAAATCTCCCAGAACAGCCCCATAGGATGTGGAGTCTCCGCCCTAATAGGGAAAGAGAACACAAAGAGTTGAAATAGTCCCGCCCCATTGACCGCCCGCAGTATTTTTATAGTGCCAAGACAGCTAACATATGCACATAAAAACTATTTCACGGTCCTAGAGTTCCGTTTATAGACGACAATTTCAGATTCACCCCAAAGACTCCCAGGTAGTGGTAACTTTGGGATCAGGTTTTTTAAGGCCCATTGCTAAGTTTGGTTTGATCCCCATCTAATCAATAATTGACTGAGAATCTGTATAGTTTCATGAAAAGGTGATGTCAGAAGTGGGATTTGAACCCACGACTCCAAGAGAGACTGCGACCTGAACGCAGCGCCTTAGACCGCTCAGCCATCCTGACTTCTTCTGGATTCTGTGCCTTAACTCTTTCCAAGTTAGTCAGCAGAAATATGACCAGTAATTGTCATTGAAAATTATTTTCAAATATTTAATATTACAGTTTTTATTTCAATACATTTGTTTAAACTATTAGTTATCAAGCCCATTTTGAGCTAAATGGCAAAGCCCCATTTTAAAAAAATATGACTTTTATCACTGTATGCAGTAATAACTCTGGAATGCTTCTACATATCCCCGTAATTCTGAAAGTGTTTTTTGTGACACATTGTACTTTACATTAACTGTAAATTTAGGTCAATATATTTTTAGTTTTTTTCTGTGAAAATATCTAAAGTTTGTTTAAAATTTTGAAATATTAGTCATTTTTATTCTTTGACTGCTTATATCCTTAAACCAACTTGTCGCACCACACAAAAATGTAAATAAATAGCATTTTTCATATGTGTACTTTTTGTCAGCATTCACTTTCAAACCTCCTTTTATTTTGTTAGGATGTTAGAAATGTTAGATTTCTCACAAAATGCGGTGATGCACCATATTTCTTCAGAATCTACTGTTTGGCCACACAGCAGGGCTTTGAAAATAAGAGCGCTATTTGGATTTTGGAATGAAGATTTTGCAAGAATAGTTTGCAGGTAAAATTTGCAGAGTACCAAAAGTACCAAAACAGCAGAAACCCCCCCAAAGTGACCCCATTTTAGAAAATATTTTAATGATTGTTAACTTTCAATGTGAAAACATTTGTCCCAAAATGTGCTGAAACTTAGATGTCAGTATCACATGTGCATTTCAGACTTTAAAACTATGATTACCTACTTTTTAAGCTTTTGTTTATTAAGTATTTTTATGGTCTATTGATGAATGAGGTAATCAAATATGAAATTAGACTTACCGGCAATTCAGTTTATAGAAATCTCCCAGAACAGCCCCATAGGATGTGGAGTCTCCGCCCTAATAGGGAAAGAGAACACAAAGAGTTGAAATAGTCCCGCCCCATTGACCGCCCGCAGTATTTTTATAGAGCCAAGACAGCTAACATATGCACATAAAAACTATTTCACGGTCCTAGAGTTCCGTTTATAGATGACAATTTCAGATTCACCCCAAAGACTCCCAGGTAGTGGTAACTTTGGGATCAGGTTTTTTAAGGCCCATTGCTAAGTTTGGTTTGATCCCCATCTAATCAATAATTGACTGAGAATCTGTATAGTTTCATGAAAAGGTAATGTCAGAAGTGGGATTTGAACCCACGCCTCCAAGAGAGACTGCGACCTGAACGCAGCGCCTTAGACCGCTCGGCCATCCTGACTTCTTGTGGATTATGTGCCTTAACTCTTTCCAAGTTAGTCAGCAGAAATATGACCAGTAATTGTCATTGAAAATTATTTTCAAATATTTAATATTACAGTTTTTATTTCAATACATTTGTTTAAACTATTAGTTATCAAGCCTATTTTGAGCTAAATGGCCAAGCCCCATTTTAAAAAATATGACTTTTATCACTGTATGCAGTAATAACTCTGGAATGCTTCTACATATCCCCGTAATTCTGAAAGTGTTTTTTGTGACACATTGTACTTTACATTAACTGTAAATTTAGGTCAATATATTTTTAGTTTTTTTCTGTGAAAATATCTAAAGTTTGTTTAAAATTTTGAAATATTAGTCATTTTTATTCTTTGACTGCTTATATCCTTAAACCAACTTGTCGCACCACACAAAAATGTAAATAAATAGCATTTTTCATATGTGTACTTTTTGTCAGCATTCACTTTCAAACCTCCTTTTATTTTGTTAGGATGTTAGAAATGTTAGATTTCTCACAAAATGCGGTGATGCACCATATTTCTTCAGAATCTACTGTTTGGCCACACAGCAGGGCTTTGAAAATAAGAGCGCTATTTGGATTTTGGAATGAAGATTTTGCAAGAATAGTTTGCAGGTAAAATTTGCAGAGTACCAAAAGTACCAAAACAGCAGAAACCCCCCCAAAGTGACCCCATTTTAGAAAATATTTTAATGATTGTTAACTTTCAATGTGAAAACATTTGTCCCAAAATGTGCTGAAACTTAGATGTCAGTATCACATGTGCATTTCAGACTTTAAAACTATGATTACCTACTTTTTAAGCTTTTGTTTATTAAGTATTTTTATGGTCTATTGATGAATGAGGTAATCAAATATGAAATTAGACTTACCGGCAATTCAGTTTATAGAAATCTCCCAGAACAGCCCCATAGGATGTGGAGTCTCCGCCCTAATAGGGAAAGAGAACACAAAGAGTTGAAATAGTCCCGCCCCATTGACCGCCCGCAGTATTTTTATAGAGCCAAGACAGCTAACATATGCACATAAAAACTATTTCACGGTCCTAGAGTTCCGTTTATAGATGACAATTTCAGATTCACCCCAAAGACTCCCAGGTAGTGGTAACTTTGGGATCAGGTTTTTTAAGGCCCATTGCTAAGTTTGGTTTGATCCCCATCTAATCAATAATTGACTGAGAATCTGTATAGTTTCATGAAAAGGTAATGTCAGAAGTGGGATTTGAACCCACGCCTCCAAGAGAGACTGCGACCTGAACGCAGCGCCTTAGACCGCTCGGCCATCCTGACTTCTTGTGGATTATGTGCCTTAACTCTTTCCAAGTTAGTCAGCAGAAATATGACCAGTAATTGTCATTGAAAATTATTTTCAAATATTTAATATTACAGTTTTTATTTCAATACATTTGTTTAAACTATTAGTTATCAAGCCTATTTTGAGCTAAATGGCCAAGCCCCATTTTAAAAAATATGACTTTTATCACTGTATGCAGTAATAACTCTGGAATGCTTCTACATATCCCCGTAATTCTGAAAGTGTTTTTTGTGACACATTGTACTTTACATTAAATGTAAATTTAGGTCAATATATTTTTA
This sequence comes from Ranitomeya variabilis, assembly GCF_051348905.1. Lineage (NCBI taxonomy): Eukaryota > Metazoa > Chordata > Amphibia > Anura > Dendrobatidae > Ranitomeya > Ranitomeya variabilis. Next base: position 315,362,722 of record NC_135235.1, read on the forward strand.
GTTTTTTTCTGTGAAAATATCTAAAGTTTGTTTAAAATTTTGAAATATTAGTCATTTTTATTCTTTGACTGCTTATATCCTTAAACCAACTTGTCGCACCACACAAAAATGTAAATAAATAGCATTTTTCATATGTGTACTTTTTGTCAGCATTCACTTTCAAACCTCCTTTTATTTTGTTAGGATGTTAGAAATGTTAGATTTCTCACAAAATGCGGTGATGCACCATATTTCTTCAGAATCTACTGTTTGGCCACACAGCAGGGCTTTGAAAATAAGAGCGCTATTTGGATTTTGGAATGAAGATTTTGCAAGAATAGTTTGCAGGTAAAATTTGCAGAGTACCAAAAGTACCAAAACAGCAGAAACCCCCCCAAAGTGACCCCATTTTAGAAAATATTTTAATGATTGTTAACTTTCAATGTGAAAACATTTGTCCCAAAATGTGCTGAAACTTAGATGTCAGTATCGCATGTGCATTTCAGACTTTAAAACTATGATTACCTACTTTTTAAGCTTTTGTTTATTAAGTATTTTTATGGTCTATTGATGAATGAGGTAATCAAATATGAAATTAGACTTACCGGCAATTCAGTTTATAGAAATCTCCCAGAACAGCCCCATAGGATGTGGAGTCTCCGCCCTAATAGGGAAAGAGAACACAAAGAGTTGAAATAGTCCCGCCCCATTGACCGCCCGCAGTATTTTTATAGAGCCAAGACAGCTAACATATGCACATAAAAACTATTTCACGGTCCTAGAGTTCCGTTTATAGATGACAATTTCAGATTCACCCCAAAGACTCCCAGGTAGTGGTAACTTTGGGATCAGGTTTTTTAAGGCCCATTGCTAAGTTTGGTTTGATCCCCATCTAATCAATAATTGACTGAGAATCTGTATAGTTTCATGAAAAGGTAATGTCAGAAGTGGGATTTGAACCCACGCCTCCAAGAGAGACTGCGACCTGAACGCAGCGCCTTAGACCGCTTGGCCATCCTGACTTCTTGTGGATTATGTGCCTTAACTCTTTCCAAGTTAGTCAGCAGAAATATGACCAGTAATTGTCATTGAAAATTATTTTCAAATATTTAATATTACAGTTTTTATTTCAATACATTTGTTTAAACTATTAGTTATCAAGCCTATTTTGAGCTAAATGGCCAAGCCCCATTTTAAAAAATATGACTTTTATCACTGTATGCAGTAATAACTCTGGAATGCTTCTACATATCCCCGTAATTCTGAAAGTGTTTTTTGTGACACATTGTACTTTACATTAAATGTAAATTTAGGTCAATATATTTTTAGTTTTTTTCTGTGAAAATATCTAAAGTTTGTTTAAAATTTTGAAATATTAGTCATTTTTATTCTTTGACTGCTTATATCCTTAAACCAACTTGTCGCACCACACAAAAATGTAAATAAATAGCATTTTTCATATGTGTACTTTTTGTCAGCATTCACTTTCAAACCTCCTTTTATTTTGTTAGGATGTTAGAAATGTTAGATTTCTCACAAAATGCGGTGATGCACCATATTTCTTCAGAATCTACTGTTTGGCCACACAGCAGGGCTTTGAAAATAAGAGCGCTATTTGGATTTTGGAATGAAGATTTTGCAAGAATAGTTTGCAGGTAAAATTTGCAGAGTACCAAAAGTACCAAAACAGCAGAAACCCCCCCAAAGTGACCCCATTTTAGAAAATATTTTAATGATTGTTAACTTTCAATGTGAAAACATTTGTCCCAAAATGTGCTGAAACTTAGATGTCAGTATCGCATGTGCATTTCAGACTTTAAAACTATGATTACCTACTTTTTAAGCTTTTGTTTATTAAGTATTTTTATGGTCTATTGATGAATGAGGTAATCAAATATGAAATTAGACTTACCGGCAATTCAGTTTATAGAAATCTCCCAGAACAGCCCCATAGGATGTGGAGTCTCCGCCCTAATAGGGAAAGAGAACACAAAGAGTTGAAATAGTCCCGCCCCATTGACCGCCCGCAGTATTTTTATAGAGCCAAGACAGCTAACATATGCACATAAAAACTATTTCACGGTCCTAGAGTTCCGTTTATAGATGACAATTTCAGATTCACCCCAAAGACTCCCAGGTAGTGGTAACTTTGGGATCAGGTTTTTTAAGGCCCATTGCTAAGTTTGGTTTGATCCCCATCTAATCAATAATTGACTGAGAATCTGTATAGTTTCATGAAAAGGTAATGTCAGAAGTGGGATTTGAACCCACGCCTCCAAGAGAGACTGCGACCTGAACGCAGCGCCTTAGACCGCTCGGCCATCCTGACTTCTTGTGGATTATGTGCCTTAACTCTTTCCAAGTTAGTCAGCAGAAATATGACCAGTAATTGTCATTGAAAATTATTTTCAAATATTTAATATTACAGTTTTTATTTCAATACATTTGTTTAAACTATTAGTTATCAAGCCTATTTTGAGCTAAATGGCCAAGCCCCATTTTAAAAAATATGACTTTTATCACTGTATGCAGTAATAACTCTGGAATGCTTCTACATATCCCCGTAATTCTGAAAGTGTTTTTTGTGACACATTGTACTTTACATTAACTGTAAATTTAGGTCAATATATTTTTAGTTTTTTTCTGTGAAAATATCTAAAGTTTGTTTAAAATTTTGAAATATTAGTCATTTTTATTCTTTGACTGCTTATATCCTTAAACCAACTTGTCGCACCACACAAAAATGTAAATAAATAGCATTTTTCATATGTGTACTTTTTGTCAGCATTCACTTTCAAACCTCCTTTTATTTTGTTAGGATGTTAGAAATGTTAGATTTCTCACAAAATGCGGTGATGCACCATATTTCTTCAGAATCTACTGTTTGGCCACACAGCAGGGCTTTGAAAATAAGAGCGCTATTTGGATTTTGGAATGAAGATTTTGCAAGAATAGTTTGCAGGTAAAATTTGCAGAGTACCAAAAGTACCAAAACAGCAGAAACCCCCCCAAAGTGACCCCATTTTTGAAAATATTTTAATGATTGTTAACTTTCAATGTGAAAACATTTGTCCCAAAATGTGCTGAAACTTAGATGTCAGTATCGCATGTGCATTTCAGACTTTAAAACTATGATTACCTACTTTTTAAGCTTTTGTTTATTAAGTATTTTTATGGTCTATTGATGAATGAGGTAATCAAATATGAAATTAGACTTACCGGCAATTCATTTTATAGAAATCTCCCAGAACAGCCCCATAGGATGTGGAGTCTCCGCCCTAATAGGGAAAGAGAACACAAAGAGTTGAAATAGTCCCGCCCCATTGACCGCCCGCAGTATTTTTATAGTGCCAAGACAGCTAACATATGCACATAAAAACTATTTCACGGTCCTAGAGTTCCGTTTATAGACGACAATTTCAGATTCACCCCAAAGACTCCCAGGTAGTGGTAACTTTGGGATCAGGTTTTTTAAGGCCCATTGCTAAGTTTGGTTTGATCCCCATCTAATCAATAATTGACTGAGAATCTGTATAGTTTCATGAAAAGGTGATGTCAGAAGTGGGATTTGAACCCACGACTCCAAGAGAGACTGCGACCTGAACGCAGCGCCTTAGACCGCTCGGCCATCCTGACTTCTTCTGGATTCTGTGCCTTAACTCTTTCCAAGTTAGTCAGCAGAAATATGACCAGTAATTGTCATTGAAAATTATTTTCAAATATTTAATATTACAGTTTTTATTTCAATACATTTGTTTAAACTATTAGTTATCAAGCCTATTTTGAGCTAAATGGCCAAGCCCCATTTTAAAAAATATGACTTTTATCACTGTATGCAGTAATAACTCTGGAATGCTTCTACATATCCCCGTAATTCTGAAAGTGTTTTTTGTGACACATTGTACTTTACATTAAATGTAAATTTAGGTCAATATATTTTTAGTTTTTTTCTGTGAAAATATCTAAAGTTTGTTTAAAATTTTGAAATATTAGTCATTTTTATTCTTTGACTGCTTATATCCTTAAACCAACTTGTCGCACCACACAAAAATGTAAATAAATAGCATTTTTCATATGTGTACTTTTTGTCAGCATTCACTTTCAAACCTCCTTTTATTTTGTTAGGATGTTAGAAATGTTAGATTTCTCACAAAATGCGGTGATGCACCATATTTCTTCAGAATCTACTGTTTGGCCACACAGCAGGGCTTTGAAAATAAGAGCGCTATTTGGATTTTGGAATGAAGATTTTGCAAGAATAGTTTGCAGGTAAAATTTGCAGAGTACCAAAAGTACCAAAACAGCAGAAACCCCCCCAAAGTGACCCCATTTTAGAAAATATTTTAATGATTGTTAACTTTCAATGTGAAAACATTTGTCCCAAAATGTGCTGAAACTTAGATGTCAGTATCGCATGTGCATTTCAGACTTTAAAACTATGATTACCTACTTTTTAAGCTTTTGTTTATTAAGTATTTTTATGGTCTATTGATGAATGAGGTAATCAAATATGAAATTAGACTTACCGGCAATTCAGTTTATAGAAATCTCCCAGAACAGCCCCATAGGATGTGGAGTCTCCGGCCTAATAGGGAAAGAGAACACAAAGAGTTGAAATAGTCCCGCCCCATTGACCGCCCGCAGTATTTTTATAGAGCCAAGACAGCTAACATATGCACATAAAAACTATTTCACGGTCCTAGAGTTCCGTTTATAGATGACAATTTCAGATTCACCCCAAAGACTCCCAGGTAGTGGTAACTTTGGGATCAGGTTTTTTAAGGCCCATTGCTAAGTTTGGTTTGATCCCCATCTAATCAATAATTGACTGAGAATCTGTATAGTTTCATGAAAAGGTAATGTCAGAAGTGGGATTTGAACCCACGCCTCCAAGAGAGACTGCGACCTGAACGCAGCGCCTTAGACCGCTCGGCCATCCTGACTTCTTGTGGATTATGTGCCTTAACTCTTTCCAAGTTAGTCAGCAGAAATATGACCAGTAATTGTCATTGAAAATTATTTTCAAATATTTAATATTACAGTTTTTATTTCAATACATTTGTTTAAACTATTAGTTATCAAGCCTATTTTGAGCTAAATGGCCAAGCCCCATTTTAAAAAATATGACTTTTATCACTGTATGCAGTAATAACTCTGGAATGCTTCTACATATCCCCGTAATTCTGAAAGTGTTTTTTGTGACACATTGTACTTTACATTAACTGTAAATTTAGGTCAATATATTTTTAGTTTTTTTCTGTGAAAATATCTAAAGTTTGTTTAAAATTTTGAAATATTAGTCATTTTTATTCTTTGACTGCTTATATCCTTAAACCAACTTGTCGCACCACACAAAAATGTAAATAAATAGCATTTTTCATATGTGTACTTTTTGTCAGCATTCACTTTCAAACCTCCTTTTATTTTGTTAGGATGTTAGAAATGTTAGATTTCTCACAAAATGCGGTGATGCACCATATTTCTTCAGAATCTACTGTTTGGCCACACAGCAGGGCTTTGAAAATAAGAGCGCTATTTGGATTTTGGAATGCAGATTTTGCAAGAATAGTTTGCAGGTAAAATTTGCAGAGTACCAAAAGTACCAAAACAGCAGAAACCCCCCCAAAGTGACCCCATTTTTGAAAATATTTTAATGATTGTTAACTTTCAATGTGAAAACATTTGTCCCAAAATGTGCTGAAACTTAGATGTCAGTATCGCATGTGCATTTCAGACTTTAAAACTATGATTACCTACTTTTTAAGCTTTTGTTTATTAAGTATTTTTATGGTCTATTGATGAATGAGGTAATCAAATATGAAATTAGACTTACCGGCAATTCATTTTATAGAAATCTCCCAGAACAGCCCCATAGGATGTGGAGTCTCCGCCCTAATAGGGAAAGAGAACACAAAGAGTTGAAATAGTCCCGCCCCATTGACCGCCCGCAGTATTTTTATAGTGCCAAGACAGCTAACATATGCACATAAAAACTATTTCACGGTCCTAGAGTTCCGTTTATAGACGACAATTTCAGATTCACCCCAAAGACTCCCAGGTAGTGGTAACTTTGGGATCAGGTTTTTTAAGGCCCATTGCTAAGTTTGGTTTGATCCCCATCTAATCAATAATTGACTGAGAATCTGTATAGTTTCATGAAAAGGTGATGTCAGAAGTGGGATTTGAACCCACGACTCCAAGAGAGACTGCGACCTGAACGCAGCGCCTTAGACCGCTCAGCCATCCTGACTTCTTCTGGATTCTGTGCCTTAACTCTTTCCAAGTTAGTCAGCAGAAATATGACCAGTAATTGTCATTGAAAATTATTTTCAAATATTTAATATTACAGTTTTTATTTCAATACATTTGTTTAAACTATTAGTTATCAAGCCTATTTTGAGCTAAATGGCCAAGCCCCATTTTAAAAAATATGACTTTTATCACTGTATGCAGTAATAACTCTGGAATGCTTCTACATATCCCCGTAATTCTGAAAGTGTTTTTTGTGACACATTGTACTTTACATTAAATGTAAATTTAGGTCAATATATTTTTAGTTTTTTTCTGTGAAAATATCTAAAGTTTGTTTAAAATTTTGAAATATTAGTCATTTTTATTCTTTGACTGCTTATATCCTTAAACCAACTTGTCGCACCACACAAAAATGTAAATAAATAGCATTTTTCATATGTGTACTTTTTGTCAGCATTCACTTTCAAACCTCCTTTTATTTTGTTAGGATGTTAGAAATGTTAGATTTCTCACAAAATGCGGTGATGCACCATATTTCTTCAGAATCTACTGTTTGGCCACACAGCAGGGCTTTGAAAATAAGAGCGCTATTTGGATTTTGGAATGCAGATTTTGCAAGAATAGTTTGCAGGTAAAATTTGCAGAGTACCAAAAGTACCAAAACAGCAGAAACCCCCCCAAAGTGACCCCATTTTTGAAAATATTTTAATGATTGTTAACTTTCAATGTGAAAACATTTGTCCCAAAATGTGCTGAAACTTAGATGTCAGTATCGCATGTGCATTTCAGACTTTAAAACTATGATTACCTACTTTTTAAGCTTTTGTTTATTAAGTATTTTTATGGTCTATTGATGAATGAGGTAATCAAATATGAAATTAGACTTACCGGCAATTCAGTTTATAGAAATCTCCCAGAACAGCCCCATAGGATGTGGAGTCTCCGCCCTAATAGGGAAAGAGAACACAAAGAGTTGAAATAGTCCCGCCCCATTGACCGCCCGCAGTATTTTTATAGAGCCAAGACAGCTAACATATGCACATAAAAACTATTTCACGGTCCTAGAGTTCCGTTTATAGATGACAATTTCAGATTCACCCCAAAGACTCCCAGGTAGTGGTAACTTTGGGATCAGGTTTTTTAAGGCCCATTGCTAAGTTTGGTTTGATCCCCATCTAATCAATAATTGACTGAGAATCTGTATAGTTTCATGAAAAGGTAATGTCAGAAGTGGGATTTGAACCCACGCCTCCAAGAGAGACTGCGACCTGAACGCAGCGCCTTAGACCGCTCGGCCATCCTGACTTCTTGTGGATTATGTGCCTTAACTCTTTCCAAGTTAGTCAGCAGAAATATGACCAGTAATTGTCATTGAAAATTATTTTCAAATATTTAATATTACAGTTTTTATTTCAATACATTTGTTTAAACTATTAGTTATCAAGCCTATTTTGAGCTAAATGGCCAAGCCCCATTTTAAAAAATATGACTTTTATCACTGTATGCAGTAATAACTCTGGAATGCTTCTACATATCCCCGTAATTCTGAAAGTGTTTTTTGTGACACATTGTACTTTACATTAACTGTAAATTTAGGTCAATATATTTTTAGTTTTTTTCTGTGAAAATATCTAAAGTTTGTTTAAAATTTTGAAATATTAGTCATTTTTATTCTTTGACTGCTTATATCCTTAAACCAACTTGTCGCACCACACAAAAATGTAAATAAATAGCATTTTTCATATGTGTACTTTTTGTCAGCATTCACTTTCAAACCTCCTTTTATTTTGTTAGGATGTTAGAAATGTTAGATTTCTCACAAAATGCGGTGATGCACCATATTTCTTCAGAATCTACTGTTTGGCCACACAGCAGGGCTTTGAAAATAAGAGCGCTATTTGGATTTTGGAATGCAGATTTTGCAAGAATAGTTTGCAGGTAAAATTTGCAGAGTACCAAAAGTACCAAAACAGCAGAAACCCCCCCAAAGTGACCCCATTTTTGAAAATATTTTAATGATTGTTAACTTTCAATGTGAAAACATTTGTCCCAAAATGTGCTGAAACTTAGATGTCAGTATCGCATGTGCATTTCAGACTTTAAAACTATGATTACCTACTTTTTAAGCTTTTGTTTATTAAGTATTTTTATGGTCTATTGATGAATGAGGTAATCAAATATGAAATTAGACTTAACGGCAATTCATTTTATAGAAATCTCCCAGAACAGCCCCATAGGATGTGGAGTCTCCGCCCTAATAGGGAAAGAGAACACAAAGAGTTGAAATAGTCCCGCCCCATTGACCGCCCGCAGTATTTTTATAGTGCCAAGACAGCTAACATATGCACATAAAAACTATTTCACGGTCCTAGAGTTCCGTTTATAGACGACAATTTCAGATTCACCCCAAAGACTCCCAGGTAGTGGTAACTTTGGGATCAGGTTTTTTAAGGCCCATTGCTAAGTTTGGTTTGATCCCCATCTAATCAATAATTGACTGAGAATCTGTATAGTTTCATGAAAAGGTGATGTCAGAAGTGGGATTTGAACCCACGACTCCAAGAGAGACTGCGACCTGAACGCAGCGCCTTAGACCGCTCAGCCATCCTGACTTCTTCTGGATTCTGTGCCTTAACTCTTTCCAAGTTAGTCAGCAGAAATATGACCAGTAATTGTCATTGAAAATTATTTTCAAATATTTAATATTACAGTTTTTATTTCAATACATTTGTTTAAACTATTAGTTATCAAGCCTATTTTGAGCTAAATGGCCAAGCCCCATTTTAAAAAATATGACTTTTATCACTGTATGCAGTAATAACTCTGGAATGCTTCTACATATCCCCGTAATTCTGAAAGTGTTTTTTGTGACACATTGTACTTTACATTAAATGTAAATTTAGGTCAATATATTTTTAGTTTTTTTCTGTGAAAATATCTAAAGTTTGTTTAAAATTTTGAAATATTAGTCATTTTTATTCTTTGACTGCTTATATCCTTAAACCAACTTGTCGCACCACACAAAAATGTAAATAAATAGCATTTTTCATATGTGTACTTTTTGTCAGCATTCACTTTCAAACCTCCTTTTATTTTGTTAGGATGTTAGAAATGTTAGATTTCTCACAAAATGCGGTGATGCACCATATTTCTTCAGAATCTACTGTTTGGCCACACAGCAGGGCTTTGAAAATAAGAGCGCTATTTGGATTTTGGAATGCAGATTTTGCAAGAATAGTTTGCAGGTAAAATTTGCAGAGTACCAAAAGTACCAAAACAGCAGAAACCCCCCCAAAGTGACCCCATTTTTGAAAATATTTTAATGATTGTTAACTTTCAATGTGAAAACATTTGTCCCAAAATGTGCTGAAACTTAGATGTCAGTATCGCATGTGCATTTCAGACTTTAAAACTATGATTACCTACTTTTTAAGCTTTTGTTTATTAAGTATTTTTATGGTCTATTGATGAATGAGGTAATCAAATATGAAATTAGACTTACCGGCAATTCATTTTATAGAAATCTCCCAGAACAGCCCCATAGGATGTGGAGTCTCCGCCCTAATAGGGAAAGAGAACACAAAGAGTTGAAATAGTCCCGCCCCATTGACCGCCCGCAGTATTTTTATAGTGCCAAGACAGCTAACATATGCACATAAAAACTATTTCACGGTCCTAGAGTTCCGTTTATAGACGACAATTTCAGATTCACCCCAAAGACTCCCAGGTAGTGGTAACTTTGGGATCAGGTTTTTTAAGGCCCATTGCTAAGTTTGGTTTGATCCCCATCTAATCAATAATTGACTGAGAATCTGTATAGTTTCATGAAAAGGTGATGTCAGAAGTGGGATTTGAACCCACGACTCCAAGAGAGACTGCGACCTGAACGCAGCGCCTTAGACCGCTCAGCCATCCTGACTTCTTCTGGATTCTGTGCCTTAACTCTTTCCAAGTTAGTCAGCAGAAATATGACCAGTAATTGTCATTGAAAATTATTTTCAAATATTTAATATTACAGTTTTTATTTCAATACATTTGTTTAAACTATTAGTTATCAAGCCTATTTTGAGCTAAATGGCCAAGCCCCATTTTAAAAAATATGACTTTTATCACTGTATGCAGTAATAACTCTGGAATGCTTCTACATATCCCCGTAATTCTGAAAGTGTTTTTTGTGACACATTGTACTTTACATTAAATGTAAATTTAGGTCAATATATTTTTAGTTTTTTTCTGTGAAAATATCTAAAGTTTGTTTAAAATTTTGAAATATTAGTCATTTTTATTCTTTGACTGCTTATATCCTTAAACCAACTTGTCGCACCACACAAAAATGTAAATAAATAGCATTTTTCATATGTGTACTTTTTGTCAGCATTCACTTTCAAACCTCCTTTTATTTTGTTAGGATGTTAGAAATGTTAGATTTCTCACAAAATGCGGTGATGCACCATATTTCTTCAGAATCTACTGTTTGGCCACACAGCAGGGCTTTGAAAATAAGAGCGCTATTTGGATTTTGGAATGAAGATTTTGCAAGAATAGTTTGCAGGTAAAATTTGCAGAGTACCAAAAGTACCAAAACAGCAGAAACCCCCCCAAAGTGACCCCATTTTAGAAAATATTTTAATGATTGTTAACTTTCAATGTGAAAACATTTGTCCCAAAATGTGCTGAAACTTAGATGTCAGTATCGCATGTGCATTTCAGACTTTAAAACTATGATTACCTACTTTTTAAGCTTTTGTTTATTAAGTATTTTTATGGTCTATTGATGAATGAGGTAATCAAATATGAAATTAGACTTACCGGCAATTCAGTTTATAGAAATCTCCCAGAACAGCCCCATAGGATGTGGAGTCTCCGCCCTAATAGGGAAAGAGAACACAAAGAGTTGAAATAGTCCCGCCCCATTGACCGCCCGCAGTATTTTTATAGAGCCAAGACAGCTAACATATGCACATAAAAACTATTTCACGGTCCTAGAGTTCCGTTTATAGATGACAATTTCAGATTCACCCCAAAGACTCCCAGGTAGTGGTAACTTTGGGATCAGGTTTTTTAAGGCCCATTGCTAAGTTTGGTTTGATCCCCATCTAATCAATAATTGACTGAGAATCTGTATAGTTTCATGAAAAGGTAATGTCAGAAGTGGGATTTGAACCCACGCCTCCAAGAGAGACTGCGACCTGAACGCAGCGCCTTAGACCGCTCGGCCATCCTGACTTCTTGTGGATTATGTGCCTTAACTCTTTCCAAGTTAGTCAGCAGAAATATGACCAGTAATTGTCATTGAAAATTATTTTCAAATATTTAATATTACAGTTTTTATTTCAATACATTTGTTTAAACTATTAGTTATCAAGCCTATTTTGAGCTAAATGGCCAAGCCCCATTTTAAAAAATATGACTTTTATCACTGTATGCAGTAATAACTCTGGAATGCTTCTACATATCCCCGTAATTCTGAAAGTGTTTTTTGTGACACATTGTACTTTACATTAACTGTAAATTTAGGTCAATATATTTTTAGTTTTTTTCTGTGAAAATATCTAAAGTTTGTTTAAAATTTTGAAATATTAGTCATTTTTATTCTTTGACTGCTTATATCCTTAAACCAACTTGTCGCACCACACAAAAATGTAAATAAATAGCATTTTTCATATGTGTACTTTTTGTCAGCATTCACTTTCAAACCTCCTTTTATTTTGTTAGGATGTTAGAAATGTTAGATTTCTCACAAAATGCGGTGATGCACCATATTTCTTCAGAATCTACTGTTTGGCCACACAGCAGGGCTTTGAAAATAAGAGCGCTATTTGGATTTTGGAATGCAGATTTTGCAAGAATAGTTTGCAGGTAAAATTTGCAGAGTACCAAAAGTACCAAAACAGCAGAAACCCCCCCAAAGTGACCCCATTTTTGAAAATATTTTAATGATTGTTAACTTTCAATGTGAAAACATTTGTCCCAAAATGTGCTGAAACTTAGATGTCAGTATCGCATGTGCATTTCAGACTTTAAAACTATGATTACCTACTTTTTAAGCTTTTGTTTATTAAGTATTTTTATGGTCTATTGATGAATGAGGTAATCAAATATGAAATTAGACTTACCGGCAATTCATTTTATAGAAATCTCCCAGAACAGCCCCATAGGATGTGGAGTCTCCGCCCTAATAGGGAAAGAGAACACAAAGAGTTGAAATAGTCCCGCCCCATTGACCGCCCGCAGTATTTTTATAGTGCCAAGACAGCTAACATATGCACATAAAAACTATTTCACGGTCCTAGAGTTCCGTTTATAGACGACAATTTCAGATTCACCCCAAAGACTCCCAGGTAGTGGTAACTTTGGGATCAGGTTTTTTAAGGCCCATTGCTAAGTTTGGTTTGATCCCCATCTAATCAATAATTGACTGAGAATCTGTATAGTTTCATGAAAAGGTGATGTCAGAAGTGGGATTTGAACCCACGACTCCAAGAGAGACTGCGACCTGAACGCTGCGCCTTAGACCGCTCAGCCATCCTGACTTCTTCTGGATTCTGTGCCTTAACTCTTTCCAAGTTAGTCAGCAGAAATATGACCAGTAATTGTCATTGAAAATTATTTTCAAATATTTAATATTACAGTTTTTATTTCAATACATTTGTTTAAACTATTAGTTATCAAGCCTATTTTGAGCTAAATGGCCAAGCCCCATTTTAAAAAATATGACTTTTATCACTGTATGCAGTAATAACTCTGGAATGCTTCTACATATCCCCGTAATTCTGAAAGTGTTTTTTGTGACACATTGTACTTTACATTAAATGTAAATTTAGGTCAATATATTTTTAGTTTTTTTCTGTGAAAATATCTAAAGTTTGTTTAAAATTTTGAAATATTAGTCATTTTTATTCTTTGACTGCTTATATCCTTAAACCAACTTGTCGCACCACACAAAAATGTAAATAAATAGCATTTTTCATATGTGTACTTTTTGTCAGCATTCACTTTCAAACCTCCTTTTATTTTGTTAGGATGTTAGAAATGTTAGATTTCTCACAAAATGCGGTGATGCACCATATTTCTTCAGAATCTACTGTTTGGCCACACAGCAGGGCTTTGAAAATAAGAGCGCTATTTGGATTTTGGAATGAAGATTTTGCAAGAATAGTTTGCAGGTAAAATTTGCAGAGTACCAAAAGTACCAAAACAGCAGAAACCCCCCCAAAGTGACCCCATTTTAGAAAATATTTTAATGATTGTTAACTTTCAATGTGAAAACATTTGTCCCAAAATGTGCTGAAACTTAGATGTCAGTATCGCATGTGCATTTCAGACTTTAAAACTATGATTACCTACTTTTTAAGCTTTTGTTTATTAAGTATTTTTATGGTCTATTGATGAATGAGGTAATCAAATATGAAATTAGACTTACCGGCAATTCAGTTTATAGAAATCTCCCAGAACAGCCCCATAGGATGTGGAGTCTCCGCCCTAATAGGGAAAGAGAACACAAAGAGTTGAAATAGTCCCGCCCCATTGACCGCCCGCAGTATTTTTATAGAGCCAAGACAGCTAACATATGCACATAAAAACTATTTCACGGTCCTAGAGTTCCGTTTATAGATGACAATTTCAGATTCACCCCAAAGACTCCCAGGTAGTGGTAACTTTGGGATCAGGTTTTTTAAGGCCCATTGCTAAGTTTGGTTTGATCCCCATCTAATCAATAATTGACTGAGAATCTGTATAGTTTCATGAAAAGGTAATGTCAGAAGTGGGATTTGAACCCACGCCTCCAAGAGAGACTGCGACCTGAACGCAGCGCCTTAGACCGCTCGGCCATCCTGACTTCTTGTGGATTATGTGCCTTAACTCTTTCCAAGTTAGTCAGCAGAAATATGACCAGTAATTGTCATTGAAAATTATTTTCAAATATTTAATATTACAGTTTTTATTTCAATACATTTGTTTAAACTATTAGTTATCAAGCCTATTTTGAGCTAAATGGCCAAGCCCCATTTTAAAAAATATGACTTTTATCACTGTATGCAGTAATAACTCTGGAATGCTTCTACATATCCCCGTAATTCTGAAAGTGTTTTTTGTGACACATTGTACTTTACATTAACTGTAAATTTAGGTCAATATATTTTTAGTTTTTTTCTGTGAAAATATCTAAAGTTTGTTTAAAATTTTGAAATATTAGTCATTTTTATTCTTTGACTGCTTATATCCTTAAACCAACTTGTCGCACCACACAAAAATGTAAATAAATAGCATTTTTCATATGTGTACTTTTTGTCAGCATTCACTTTCAAACCTCCTTTTATTTTGTTAGGATGTTAGAAATGTTAGATTTCTCACAAAATGCGGTGATGCACCATATTTCTTCAGAATCTACTGTTTGGCCACACAGCAGGGCTTTGAAAATAAGAGCGCTATTTGGATTTTGGAATGCAGATTTTGCAAGAATAGTTTGCAGGTAAAATTTGCAGAGTACCAAAAGTACCAAAACAGCAGAAACCCCCCCAAAGTGACCCCATTTTTGAAAATATTTTAATGATTGTTAACTTTCAATGTGAAAACATTTGTCCCAAAATGTGCTGAAACTTAGATGTCAGTATCGCATGTGCATTTCAGACTTTAAAACTATGATTACCTACTTTTTAAGCTTTTGTTTATTAAGTATTTTTATGGTCTATTGATGAATGAGGTAATCAAATATGAAATTAGACTTACCGGCAATTCATTTTATAGAAATCTCCCAGAACAGCCCCATAGGATGTGGAGTCTCCGCCCTAATAGGGAAAGAGAACACAAAGAGTTGAAATAGTCCCGCCCCATTGACCGCCCGCAGTATTTTTATAGTGCCAAGACAGCTAACATATGCACATAAAAACTATTTCACGGTCCTAGAGTTCCGTTTATAGACGACAATTTCAGATTCACCCCAAAGACTCCCAGGTAGTGGTAACTTTGGGATCAGGTTTTTTAAGGCCCATTGCTAAGTTTGGTTTGATCCCCATCTAATCAATAATTGACTGAGAATCTGTATAGTTTCATGAAAAGGTGATGTCAGAAGTGGGATTTGAACCCACGACTCCAAGAGAGACTGCGACCTGAACGCAGCGCCTTAGACCGCTCAGCCATCCTGACTTCTTCTGGATTCTGTGCCTTAACTCTTTCCAAGTTAGTCAGCAGAAATATGACCAGTAATTGTCATTGAAAATTATTTTCAAATATTTAATATTACAGTTTTTATTTCAATACATTTGTTTAAACTATTAGTTATCAAGCCTATTTTGAGCTAAATGGCCAAGCCCCATTTTAAAAAATATGACTTTTATCACTGTATGCAGTAATAACTCTGGAATGCTTCTACATATCCCCGTAATTCTGAAAGTGTTTTTTGTGACACATTGTACTTTACATTAAATGTAAATTTAGGTCAATATATTTTTAGTTTTTTTCTGTGAAAATATCTAAAGTTTGTTTAAAATTTTGAAATATTAGTCATTTTTATTCTTTGACTGCTTATATCCTTAAACCAACTTGTCGCACCACACAAAAATGTAAATAAATAGCATTTTTCATATGTGTACTTTTTGTCAGCATTCACTTTCAAACCTCCTTTTATTTTGTTAGGATGTTAGAAATGTTAGATTTCTCACAAAATGCGGTGATGCACCATATTTCTTCAGAATCTACTGTTTGGCCACACAGCAGGGCTTTGAAAATAAGAGCGCTATTTGGATTTTGGAATGAAGATTTTGCAAGAATAGTTTGCAGGTAAAATTTGCAGAGTACCAAAAGTACCAAAACAGCAGAAACCCCCCCAAAGTGACCCCATTTTAGAAAATATTTTAATGATTGTTAACTTTCAATGTGAAAACATTTGTCCCAAAATGTGCTGAAACTTAGATGTCAGTATCGCATGTGCATTTCAGACTTTAAAACTATGATTACCTACTTTTTAAGCTTTTGTTTATTAAGTATTTTTATGGTCTATTGATGAATGAGGTAATCAAATATGAAATTAGACTTACCGGCAATTCAGTTTATAGAAATCTCCCAGAACAGCCCCATAGGATGTGGAGTCTCCGCCCTAATAGGGAAAGAGAACACAAAGAGTTGAAATAGTCCCGCCCCATTGACCGCCCGCAGTATTTTTATAGAGCCAAGACAGCTAACATATGCACATAAAAACTATTTCACGGTCCTAGAGTTCCGTTTATAGATGACAATTTCAGATTCACCCCAAAGACTCCCAGGTAGTGGTAACTTTGGGATCAGGTTTTTTAAGGCCCATTGCTAAGTTTGGTTTGATCCCCATCTAATCAATAATTGACTGAGAATCTGTATAGTTTCATGAAAAGGTAATGTCAGAAGTGGGATTTGAACCCACGCCTCCAAGAGAGACTGCGACCTGAACGCAGCGCCTTAGACCGCTCGGCCATCCTGACTTCTTGTGGATTATGTGCCTTAACTCTTTCCAAGTTAGTCAGCAGAAATATGACCAGTAATTGTCATTGAAAATTATTTTCAAATATTTAATATTACAGTTTTTATTTCAATATATTTGTTTAAACTATTAGTTATCAAGCCTATTTTGAGCTAAATGGCCAAGCCCCATTTTAAAAAATATGACTTTTATCACTGTATGCAGTAATAACTCTGGAATGCTTCTACATATCCCCGTAATTCTGAAAGTGTTTTTTGTGACACATTGTACTTTACATTAACTGTAAATTTAGGTCAATATATTTTTAGTTTTTTTCTGTGAAAATATCTAAAGTTTGTTTAAAATTTTGAAATATTAGTCATTTTTATTCTTTGACTGCTTATATCCTTAAACCAACTTGTCGCACCACACAAAAATGTAAATAAATAGCATTTTTCATATGTGTACTTTTTGTCAGCATTCACTTTCAAACCTCCTTTTATTTTGTTAGGATGTTAGAAATGTTAGATTTCTCACAAAATGCGGTGATGCACCATATTTCTTCAGAATCTACTGTTTGGCCACACAGCAGGGCTTTGAAAATAAGAGCGCTATTTGGATTTTGGAATGCAGATTTTGCAAGAATAGTTTGCAGGTAAAATTTGCAGAGTACCAAAAGTACCAAAACAGCAGAAACCCCCCCAAAGTGACCCCATTTTTGAAAATATTTTAATGATTGTTAACTTTCAATGTGAAAACATTTGTCCCAAAATGTGCTGAAACTTAGATGTCAGTATCGCATGTGCATTTCAGACTTTAAAACTATGATTACCTACTTTTTAAGCTTTTGTTTATTAAGTATTTTTATGGTCTATTGATGAATGAGGTAATCAAATATGAAATTAGACTTACCGGCAATTCATTTTATAGAAATCTCCCAGAACAGCCCCATAGGATGTGGAGTCTCCGCCCTAATAGGGAAAGAGAACACAAAGAGTTGAAATAGTCCCGCCCCATTGACCGCCCGCAGTATTTTTATAGTGCCAAGACAGCTAACATATGCACATAAAAACTATTTCACGGTCCTAGAGTTCCGTTTATAGACGACAATTTCAGATTCACCCCAAAGACTCCCAGGTAGTGGTAACTTTGGGATCAGGTTTTTTAAGGCCCATTGCTAAGTTTGGTTTGATCCCCATCTAATCAATAATTGACTGAGAATCTGTATAGTTTCATGAAAAGGTGATGTCAGAAGTGGGATTTGAACCCACGACTCCAAGAGAGACTGCGACCTGAACGCAGCGCCTTAGACCGCTCAGCCATCCTGACTTCTTCTGGATTCTGTGCCTTAACTCTTTCCAAGTTAGTCAGCAGAAATATGACCAGTAATTGTCATTGAAAATTATTTTCAAATATTTAATATTACAGTTTTTATTTCAATACATTTGTTTAAACTATTAGTTATCAAGCCCATTTTGAGCTAAATGGCCAAGCCCCATTTTAAAAAAATATGACTTTTATCACTGTATGCAGTAATAACTCTGGAATGCTTCTACATATCCCCGTAATTCTGAAAGTGTTTTTTGTGACACATTGTACTTTACATTAACTGTAAATTTAGGTCAATATATTTTTAGTTTTTTTCTGTGAAAATATCTAAAGTTTGTTTAAAATTTTGAAATATTAGTCATTTTTATTCTTTGACTGCTTATATCCTTAAACCAACTTGTCGCACCACACAAAAATGTAAATAAATAGCATTTTTCATATGTGTACTTTTTGTCAGCATTCACTTTCAAACCTCCTTTTATTTTGTTAGGATGTTAGAAATGTTAGATTTCTCACAAAATGCGGTGATGCACCATATTTCTTCAGAATCTACTGTTTGGCCACACAGCAGGGCTTTGAAAATAAGAGCGCTATTTGGATTTTGGAATGCAGATTTTGCAAGAATAGTTTGCAGGTAAAATTTGCAGAGTACCAAAAGTACCAAAACAGCAGAAACCCCCCCAAAGTGACCCCATTTTAGAAATTACTTCTCACAATGAATTCATATACACCACAGCATTTCATAGTCAAATATACATGGTTGAAATCATTCAGCTAGTGTCTGATACATGCTTTCTTTATCAGCTATCAGGTTCCCTTTAAATCCTCTTACAGCTAAGTGAAATGGAAATAAACAAAACAAAGGAAAAATTACAAAAAAATAATAATTTGCTCAAATGGAAAAGTTCCCATTTCTCATCTTTTTAACATTTTATTTTCTGTAGATAGTTAAGATTTTTAGGCCTTTTACATTTTCTTTAAATAATCAGTCCACGTGCTTTGTTTATTTTCTCCTTAAAATGTAAAGAATCAAGAAAAATGATGTTGCCGAAACCCAGGATCGAACCAGGGACCTTTAGATCTATCAATCTAACGCTCTCCCATCTGAGCTATTTCGGCCAAACAAAAACAACTTTAGGAGTGCTAGACACTTGGCAAATGTCAAGCGAAACCCCTGAAAGTAGATATTTTTATTTTTGCTTTGACTGGTTTTTGCAGCATGATTTCTATTTGAAACTCCTGCTATTTTGTTGTACATATTTAATAACTTTCATTAACTCTTTGTGAATGAGTAGAAAAAAACAGCAATTTTGACAGAGATTTTTTTACATTTTCAATTTGACTCCATTCATCAGGTTCATTCAAACCCTGTGTTTGTGAGACAGGTGATGGTTGCACATAAAAGACAATGTGCATGCATAATGTTACATCAAGTTTTATTTGTTATTAAATGCAAATAATTGGAGCAAAAAAGGAGACAACAATTTAGAGAAAATATTTTAATGATTGTTAACTTTCAATGTGAAAACATTTTTCCCAAAATGTGCTGAAACTTAGATGTCAGTATCGCATGTGCATTTCAGACTTTAAAACTATGATTACCTACTATTTAAGCTTTTGTTTATTAAGTATTTTTATGGTCAGCATTCACTTTCAAACCTCCTTTTATTTTGTTAGGATGTTAGAAATGTTAGATTTCTCACAAAATGCGGTGATGCACCATATTTCTTCAGAATCTACTGTTTGGCCACACAGCAGGGCTTTGAAAATAAGAGCGCTATTTGGATTTTGGAATGCAGATTTTGCAAGAATAGTTTGCAGGTAAAATTTGCAGAGTACCAAAAGTACCAAAACAGCAGAAACCCCCCCAAAGTGACCCCATTTTAGAAATTACTTCTCACAATGAATTCATATACACCACAGCATTTCATAGTCAAACACACATGGTTGAAATCATTCAGCTAGTGTCTGATACATGCTTTCTTTATCAGCTATCAGGTTCCCTTTAAATCCTCTTACAGCTAAGTGAAATGGAAATAAACAAAACAAAGGAAAAATTACAAAAAAATAATAATTTGCTCAAATGGAAAAGTTCCCATTTCTCATCTTTTTAACATTTTATTTTCTGTAGATAGTTAAGATTTTTAGGCCTTTTACATTTTCTTTAAATAATCAGTCCACGTGCTTTGTTTATTTTCTCCTTAAAATGTAAAGAATCAAGAAAAATGATGTTGCCGAAACCCGGGATCGAACCAGAGACCTTTAGATGTTCAGTCTAACGCTCTCCCATCTGAGCTATTTCGGCCAAACACAAACAACTTTAGGAGTGCTAGACACTTGGCAAATGTCAAGCGAAACCCCTGAAACTAGATATTTTTATTTTTGCTTTGACTGGTTTTTGCAGCATGATTTCTATTTGAAACTCCTGCTATTTTGTTGTACATATTTAATAACTTTCATTAACTCTTTGTGAATGAGTAGAAAAAAACAGCAATTTTGACAGAGATTTTTTTACATTTTCAATTTGACTCCATTCATCAGGTTCATTCAAACCCTGTGTTTGTGAGTCAGGTGATGGTTGCACATAAAAGACAATGTGCATGCATAATGTTACATCAAGTTTTATTTGTTATTAAATGCAAATAATTGGAGCAAAAAAGGAGACAACAATTTAGAGAAAATATTTTAATGATTGTTAACTTTCAATGTGAAAACATTTGTCCCAAAATGTGCTGAAACTTAGATGTCAGTATCGCATGTGCATTTCAGACTTTAAAACTATGATTACCTACTTTTTAAGCTTTTGTTTATTAAGTATTTTTATGGTCTATTGATCAATGAGGTAATCAAATATGAAATTAGACTTACCGGCAATTCAGTTTATAGAAATCTCCCAGAACAGCCCCATAGGATGTGGAGTCTCCACCCTAATAGGGAAAGAGAACACAAAGAGTTGAAATAGTCCCGCCCCATTGACCGCCCGCAGTATTTTTATAGAGCCAAGACAGCTAACATATGCACATAAAAACTATTTCACGGTCCTAGAGTTCCGTTTATAGATGACAATTTCAGATTCACCCCAAGGACTCCCAGGTAGTGGTAACTTTGGGATCAGGTTTTTTAAGGCCCATTGCTAAGTTTGGTTTGATCCCCATCTAATCAATAATTGACTGAGAATCTGTATAGTTTCATGAAAAGGTAATGTCAGAAGTGGGATTTGAACCCACGCCTCCAAGAGAGACTGCGACCTGAACGCAGCGCCTTAGACCGCTCAGCCATCCTGACTTCTTGTGGATTATGTGCCTTAACTCTTTCCAAGTTAGTCAGCAGAAATATGACCAGTAATTGTCATTGAAAATTATTTTCAAATATTTAATATTACAGTTTTTATTTCAATACATTTGTTTAAACTATTAGTTATCAAGCCTATTTTGAGCTAAATGGCCAAGCCCCATTTTAAAAAATATGACTTTTATCACTGTATGCAGTAATAACTCTGGAATGCTTCTACATATCCCCGTAATTCTGAAAGTGTTTTTTGTGACACATTGTACTTTACATTAACTGTAAATTTAGGTCAATATATTTTTAGTTTTTTTCTGTGAAAATATCTAAAGTTTGTTTAAAATTTTGAAATATTAGTCATTTTTATTCTTTGACTGCTTATATCCTTAAACCAACTTGTCGCACCACACAAAAATGTAAATAAATAGCATTTTTCATATGTGTACTTTTTGTCAGCATTCACTTTCAAACCTCCTTTTATTTTGTTAGGATGTTAGAAATGTTAGATTTCTCACAAAATGCGGTGATGCACCATATTTCTTCAGAATCTACTGTTTGGCCACACAGCAGGGCTTTGAAAATAAGAGCGCTATTTGGATTTTGGAATGCAGATTTTGCAAGAATAGTTTGCAGGTAAAATTTGCAGAGTACCAAAAGTACCAAAACAGCAGAAACCCCCCCAAAGTGACCCCATTTTAGAAAATATTTTAATGATTGTTAACTTTCAATGTGAAAACATTTGTCCCAAAATGTGCTGAAACTTAGATGTCAGTATCGCATGTGCATTTCAGACTTTAAAACTATGATTACCTACTTTTTAAGCTTTTGTTTATTAAGTATTTTTATGGTCTATTGATGAATGAGGTAATCAAATATGAAATTAGACTTACCGGCAATTCAGTTTATAGAAATCTCCCAGAACAGCCCCATAGGATGTGGAGTCTCCGCCCTAATAGGGAAAGAGAACACACAGAGTTGAAATAGTCCCGCCCCATTGACCGCCCGCAGTATTTTTATAGTGCCAAGACAGCTAACATATGCACATAAAAACTATTTCACGGTCCTAGAGTTCCGTTTATAGACGACAATTTCAGATTCACCCCAAAGACTCCCAGGTAGTGGTAACTTTGGGATCAGGTTTTTTAAGGCCCATTGCTAAGTTTGGTTTGATCCCCATCTAATCAATAATTGACTGAGAATCTGTATAGTTTCATGAAAAGGTGACGTCAGAAGTGGGATTTGAACCCACGACTCCAACCTGAACGCAGCGCCTTAGACCGCTCAGCCATCCTGACTTCTTCTGGATTCTGTGCCTTAACTCTTTCCAAGTTAGTCAGCAGAAATATGACCAGTAATTGTCATTGAAAATTATTTTCAAATATTTAATATTACAGTTTTTATTTCAATACATTTGTTTAAACTATTAGTTATCAAGCCCATTTTGAGCTAAATGGCCAAGCCCCATTTTAAAAAAATATGACTTTTATCACTGTATGCAGTAATAACTCTGGAATGCTTCATCAGGTTCATTCAAACCCTGTGTTTGTGAGTCAGGTGATGGTTGCACATAAAAGACAATGTGCATGCATAATGTTACATCAAGTTTTATTTGTTATTAAATGCAAATAATTGGAGCAAAAAAGGAGACAACAATTTAGAGAAAATATTTTAATGATTGTTAACTTTCAATGTGAAAACATTTGTCCCAAAATGTGCTGAAAGTTAGATGGCAGTATCGCATGTGCATTTCAGACTTTAAAACTATGATTACCTACTTTTTAAGCTTTTGTTTATTAAGTATTTTTATGGTCTATTGATCAATGAGGTAATCAAATATGAAATTAGACTTACCGGCAATTCAGTTTATAGAAATCTCCCAGAACAGCCCCATAGGATGTGGAGTCTCCGCCCTAATAGGGAAAGAGAACACAAAGAGTTGAAATAGTCCCGCCCCATTGACCGCCCGCAGTATTTTTATAGAGCCAAGACAGCTAACATATGCACATAAAAACTATTTCACGGTCCTAGAGTTCCGTTTATAGATGACAATTTCAGATTCACCCCAAGGACTCCCAGGTAGTGGTAACTTTGGGATCAGGTTTTTTAAGGCCCATTGCTAAGTTTGGTTTGATCCCCATCTAATCAATAATTGACTGAGAATCTGTATAGTTTCATGAAAAGGTAATGTCAGAAGTGGGATTTGAACCCACGCCTCCAAGAGAGACTGCGACCAGAATCTACTAGTTATCAAGCCCATTTTGAGCTAAATGGCAAAGCCCCATTTTAAAAAAATATGACTTTTATCACTGTATGCAGTAATAACTCTGGAATGCTTCTACATATCCCCGTAATTCTGAAAGTGTTTTTTGTGACACATTGTACTTTACATTAACTGTAAATTTAGGTCAATATATTTTTAGTTTTTTTCTGTGAAAATATCTAAAGTTTGTTTAAAATTTTGAAATATTAGTCATTTTTATTCTTTGACTGCTTATATCCTTAAACCAACTTGTCGCACCACACAAAAATGTAAATAAATAGCATTTTTCATATGTGTACTTTTTGTCAGCATTCACTTTCAAACCTCCTTTTATTTTGTTAGGATGTTAGAAATGTTAGATTTCTCACAAAATGCGGTGATGCACCATATTTCTTCAGAATCTACTGTTTGGCCACACAGCAGGGCTTTGGAAATAAGAGCGCTATTTGGATTTTGGAATGCAGATTTTGCAAGAATAGTTTGCAGGTAAAATTTGCAGAGTACCAAAAGTACCAAAACAGCAGAAACCCCCCCAAAGTGACCCCATTTTAGAAATTACTTCTCACAATGAATTCATATACACCACAGCATTTCATAGTCAAATATACATGGTTGAAATCATTCAGCTAGTGTCTGATACATGCTTTCTTTATCAGCTATCAGGTTCCCTTTAAATCCTCTTACAGCTAAGTGAAATGGAAATAAACAAAACAAAGGAAAAATTACAAAAAAATAATAATTTGCTCAAATGGAAAAGTTCCCATTTCTCATCTTTTTAACATTTTATTTTCTGTAGATAGTTAAGATTTTTAGGCCTTTTACATTTTCTTTAAATAATCAGTCCACGTGCTTTGTTTATTTTCTCCTTAAAATGTAAAGAATCAAGAAAAATGATGTTGCCGAAACCCGGGATCGAACCAGGGACCTTTAGATCTTCAGTCTAACGCTCTCCCATCTGAGCTATTTCGGCCAAACACAAACAGCTTTAGGAGTGCTAGACACTTGGCAAATGTCAAGCGAAACCCCTGAAACTAGATATTTTTATTTTTGCTTTGACTTGTTTTTGCAGCATGATTTCTATTTGAAACTCCTGCTATTTTGTTGTACATATTTAATAACTTTCATTAACTCTTTGTGAATGAGTAGAAAAAAACAGCAATTTTGACAGAGATTTTTTTACATTTTCAATTTGACTCCATTCATCAGGTTCATTCAAACCCTGTGTTTGTGAGTCAGGTGATGGTTGCACATAAAAGACAATGTGCATGCATAATGTTACATCAAGTTTTATTTGTTATTAAATGCAAATAATTGGAGCAAAAAAGGAGACAACAATTTAGAGAAAATATTTTAATGATTGTTAACTTTCAATGTGAAAACATTTGTCCCAAAATGTGCTGAAAGTTAGATGGCAGTATCGCATGTGCATTTCAGACTTTAAAACTATGATTACCTACTTTTTAAGCTTTTGTTTATTAAGTATTTTTATGGTCTATTGATCAATGAGGTAATCAAATATGAAATTAGACTTACCGGCAATTCAGTTTATAGAAATCTCCCAGAACAGCCCCATAGGATGTGGAGTCTCCGCCCTAATAGGGAAAGAGAACACAAAGAGTTGAAATAGTCCCGCCCCATTGACCGCCCGCAGTATTTTTATAGAGCCAAGACAGCTAACATATGCACATAAAAACTATTTCACGGTCCTAGAGTTCCGTTTATAGATGACAATTTCAGATTCACCCCAAAGACTCCCAGGTAGTGGTAGCTTTGGGATCAGGTTTTTTAAGGCCCATTGCTAAGTTTGGTTTGATCCCCATCTAATCAATAATTGACTGAGAATCTGTATAGTTTCATGAAAAGGTAATGTCAGAAGTGGGATTTGAACCCACGCCTCCAAGAGAGACTGCGACCTGAACGCAGCGCCTTAGACCGCTCGGCCATCCTGACTTCTTGTGGATTCTGTGCCTTAACTCTTTCCAAGTTAGTCAGCAGAAATATGACCAGTAATTGTCATTGAAAATTATTTTCAAATATTTAATATTACAGTTTTTATTTCAATACATTTGTTTAAACTGTTAGTTATCAAGCCTATTTTGAGCTAAATGGCCAAGCCCCATTTTAAAAAATATGACTTTTATCACTGTATACAGTAATAACTCTGGAATGCTTCTACATATCCCCATAATTCTGAAAGTGTTTTTTGTGACACATTGTACTTTACATTAAATGTAAATTTAGGTCAATATATTTTTAGTTTTTTTCTGTGAAAATATCTAAAGTTTGTTTAAAATTTTGAAATATTAGTCATTTTTATTCTTTGACTGCTTATATCCTTAAACCAACTTGTCGCACCACACAAAAATGTAAATAAATAGCATTTTTCATATGTGTACTTTTTGTCAGCATTCACTTTCAAACCTCCTTTTATTTTGTTAGGATGTTAGAAATGTTAGATTTCTCACAAAATGCGGTGATGCACCATATTTCTTCAGAATCTACTGTTTGGCCACACAGCAGGGCTTTGAAAATAAGAGCGCTATTTGGATTTTGGAATGAAGATTTTGCAAGAATAGTTTGCAGGTAAAATTTGCAGAGTACCAAAAGTACCAAAACAGCAGAAACCCCCCCAAAGTGACCCCATTTTAGAAAATATTTTAATGATTGTTAACTTTCAATGTGAAAACATTTGTCCCAAAATGTGCTGAAACTTAGATGTCAGTATCACATGTGCATTTCAGACTTTAAAACTATGATTACCTACTTTTTAAGCTTTTGTTTATTAAGTATTTTTATGGTCTATTGATGAATGAGGTAATCAAATATGAAATTAGACTTACCGGCAATTCAGTTTATAGAAATCTCCCAGAACAGCCCCATAGGATGTGGAGTCTCCGCCCTAATAGGGAAAGAGAACACAAAGAGTTGAAATAGTCCCGCCCCATTGACCGCCCGCAGTATTTTTATAGAGCCAAGACAGCTAACATATGCACATAAAAACTATTTCACGGTCCTAGAGTTCCGTTTATAGATGACAATTTCAGATTCACCCCAAAGACTCCCAGGTAGTGGTAACTTTGGGATCAGGTTTTTTAAGGCCCATTGCTAAGTTTGGTTTGATCCCCATCTAATCAATAATTGACTGAGAATCTGTATAGTTTCATGAAAAGGTAATGTCAGAAGTGGGATTTGAACCCACGCCTCCAAGAGAGACTGCGACCTGAACGCAGCGCCTTAGACCGCTCGGCCATCCTGACTTCTTGTGGATTCTGTGCCTTAACTCTTTCCAAGTTAGTCAGCAGAAATATGACCAGTAATTGTCATTGAAAATTATTTTCAAATATTTAATATTACAGTTTTTATTTCAATACATTTGTTTAAACTATTAGTTATCAAGCCTATTTTGAGCTAAATGGCCAAGCCCCATTTTAAAAAATATGACTTTTATCACTGTATGCAGTAATAACTCTGGAATGCTTCTACATATCCCCGTAATTCTGAAAGTGTTTTTTGTGACACATTGTACTTTACATTAACTGTAAATTTAGGTCAATATATTTTTAGTTTTTTTCTGTGAAAATATCTAAAGTTTGTTTAAAATTTTGAAATATTAGTTATTTTTATTCTTTGACTGCTTATATCCTTAAACCAACTTGTCGCACCACACAAAAATGTAAATAAATAGCATTTTTCATATGTGTACTTTTTGTCAGCATTCACTTTCAAACCTCCTTTTATTTTGTTAGGATGTTAGAAATGTTAGATTTCTCACAAAATGCGGTGATGCACCATATTTCTTCAGAATCTACTGTTTGGCCACACAGCAGGGCTTTGAAAATAAGAGCGCTATTTGGATTTTGGAATGAAGATTTTGCAAGAATAGTTTGCAGGTAAAATTTGCAGAGTACCAAAAGTACCAAAACAGCAGAAACCCCCCCAAAGTGACCCCATTTTAGAAAATATTTTAATGATTGTTAACTTTCAATGTGAAAACATTTGTCCCAAAATGTGCTGAAACTTAGATGTCAGTATCACATGTGCATTTCAGACTTTAAAACTATGATTACCTACTTTTTAAGCTTTTGTTTATTAAGTATTTTTATGGTCTATTGATGAATGAGGTAATCAAATATGAAATTAGACTTACCGGCAATTCAGTTTATAGAAATCTCCCAGAACAGCCCCATAGGATGTGGAGTCTCCGCCCTAATAGGGAAAGAGAACACAAAGAGTTGAAATAGTCCCGCCCCATTGACCGCCCGCAGTATTTTTATAGTGCCAAGACAGCTAACATATGCACATAAAAACTATTTCACGGTCCTAGAGTTCCGTTTATAGACGACAATTTCAGATTCACCCCAAAGACTCCCAGGTAGTGGTAACTTTGGGATCAGGTTTTTTAAGGCCCATTGCTAAGTTTGGTTTGATCCCCATCTAATCAATAATTGACTGAGAATCTGTATAGTTTCATGAAAAGGTGATGTCAGAAGTGGGATTTGAACCCACGACTCCAAGAGAGACTGCGACCTGAACGCAGCGCCTTAGACCGCTCAGCCATCCTGACTTCTTCTGGATTCTGTGCCTTAACTCTTTCCAAGTTAGTCAGCAGAAATATGACCAGTAATTGTCATTGAAAATTATTTTCAAATATTTAATATTACAGTTTTTATTTCAATACATTTGTTTAAACTATTAGTTATCAAGCCCATTTTGAGCTAAATGGCAAAGCCCCATTTTAAAAAAATATGACTTTTATCACTGTATGCAGTAATAACTCTGGAATGCTTCTACATATCCCCGTAATTCTGAAAGTGTTTTTTGTGACACATTGTACTTTACATTAACTGTAAATTTAGGTCAATATATTTTTAGTTTTTTTCTGTGAAAATATCTAAAGTTTGTTTAAAATTTTGAAATATTAGTCATTTTTATTCTTTGACTGCTTATATCCTTAAACCAACTTGTCGCACCACACAAAAATGTAAATAAATAGCATTTTTCATATGTGTACTTTTTGTCAGCATTCACTTTCAAACCTCCTTTTATTTTGTTAGGATGTTAGAAATGTTAGATTTCTCACAAAATGCGGTGATGCACCATATTTCTTCAGAATCTACTGTTTGGCCACACAGCAGGGCTTTGGAAATAAGAGCGCTATTTGGATTTTGGAATGCAGATTTTGCAAGAATAGTTTGCAGGTAAAATTTGCAGAGTACCAAAAGTACCAAAACAGCAGAAACCCCCCCAAAGTGACCCCATTTTAGAAAATATTTTAATGATTGTTAACTTTCAATGTGAAAACATTTGTCCCAAAATGTGCTGAAACTTAGATGTCAGTATCACATGTGCATTTCAGACTTTAAAACTATGATTACCTACTTTTTAAGCTTTTGTTTATTAAGTATTTTTATGGTCTATTGATGAATGAGGTAATCAAATATGAAATTAGACTTACCGGCAATTCAGTTTATAGAAATCTCCCAGAACAGCCCCATAGGATGTGGAGTCTCCGCCCTAATAGGGAAAGAGAACACAAAGAGTTGAAATAGTCCCGCCCCATTGACCGCCCGCAGTATTTTTATAGTGCCAAGACAGCTAACATATGCACATAAAAACTATTTCACGGTCCTAGAGTTCCGTTTATAGACGACAATTTCAGATTCACCCCAAAGACTGCCAGGTAGTGGTAACTTTGGGATCAGGTTTTTTAAGGCCCATTGCTAAGTTTGGTTTGATCCCCATCTAATCAATAATTGACTGAGAATCTGTATAGTTTCATGAAAAGGTGATGTCAGAAGTGGGATTTGAACCCACAACTCCAAGAGAGACTGCGACCTGAATGCAGCGCCTTAGACCGCTCAGCCATCCTGACTTCTTCTGGATTCTGTGCCTTAACTCTTTCCAAGTTAGTCAGCAGAAATATGACCAGTAATTGTCATTGAAAATTATTTTAAAATATGTAATATTACAGTTTTTATTTCAATACATTTGTTTAAACTATTAGTTATCAAGCCTATTTTGAGCTAAATGGCCAAGCCCCATTTTAAAAAAATATGACTTTTATCACTGTATGCAGTAATAACTCTGGAATGCTTCTACATATCCCCGTATTTCTGAAAGATTTTTTGTGACACATTGTACTTTACATTAACTGTAAATTTAGGTCAATATATTTTTAGTTTTTTTCTGTGAAAATATCTAAAGTTTGTTTAAAATTTTGAAATATTAGTCATTTTTATTCTTTGACTGCTTATATCCTTAAACCAACTTGTCGCACCACACAAAAATGTAAATAAATAGCATTTTTCATATGTGTACTTTTTGTCAGCATTCACTTTCAAACCTCCTTTTATTTTGTTAGGATGTTAGAAATGTTAGATTTCTCACAAAATGCGGTGATGCACCATATTTCTTCAGAATCTACTGTTTGGCCACACAGCAGGACTTTGAAAATAAGAGCGCTATTTGGATTTTGGAATGCAGATTTTGCAAGAATAGTTTGCAGGTAAAATTTGCAGAGTACCAAAAGTACCAAAACAGCAGAAACCCCCCCAAAGTGACCCCATTTTAGAAATTACTTCTCACAATGAATTCATATACACCACAGCATTTCATAGTCAAATATACATGGTTGAAATCATTCAGCTAGTGTCTGATACATGCTTTCTTTATCAGCTCTCAGGTTCCCTTTAAATCCTCTTACAGCTAAGTGAAATGGAAATAAACAAAACAAAGGAAAAATTACAAAAAAATAATAATTTGCTCAAATGGAAAAGTTCCCATTTCTCATCTTTTTAACATTTTATTTTCTGTAGATAGTTAAGATTTTTAGGCCTTTTACATTTTCTTTAAATAATCAGTCCACGTGCTTTGTTTATTTTCTCCTTAAAATGTAAAGAATCAAGTAAAAAGATGTTGCCGAAACCCGGGACCTTTTGATCTTCAATCTAACGCTCTCCCATCTGAGCTATTCCGGCCAAACGAAAACAACTTTAGGAGTGCTAGACACTTGGCAAATGTCAAGCGAAACCCCTGAAAGTAGATATTTTTATTTTTGCTTTGACTGGTTTTTGCAGCATGATTTCTATTTGAAACTCTTGCTATTTTGTTGTACATATTTAATAACTTTCATTAACTCTTTGTGAATGAGTAGAAAAAAACAGCAATTTTGACAGAGTTTTTTTACATTTTCAATTTGACTCCATTCATCAGGTTCATTCAAACCCTGTGTTTGTGAGACAGGTGATGGTTGCACATAAAAGACAATGTGCATGCATAATGTTACATCAAGTTTTATTTGTTATTAAATGCAAATAATTGGAGGAAAAAAGGAGACAACAATTTAGAGAAAATATTTTAATGATTGTTAACTTTCAATGTGAAAACATTTGTCCCAAAATGTGCTGAAACTTAGATGTCAGTATCGCATGTGCATTTCAGACTTTAAAACTATGATTACCTACATTTTAAGCTTTTGTTTATTAAGTATTTTTATGGTCTATTGATGAATGAGGTAATCAAATATGAAATTAGACTTACCGGCAATTCAGTTTATAAAAATCTCCCAGAACAGCCCCATAGGATGTGGAGTCTCCGCCCTAATAGGGAAAGAGAACACAAAGAGTTGAAATAGTCCCGCCCCATTGACCGCCCGCAGTATTTTTATAGTGCCAAGACAGCTAACATATGCACATAAAAAATATTTCACTGTCCTAGAGTTCCGTTTATAGACGACAATTTCAGATTCACCCCAAAGACTCCCAGGTAGTGGTAACTTTGGGATCAGGTTTTTTAAGGCCCATTGCTAAGTTTGGTTTGATCCCCATCTAATCAATAATTGACTGAGAATCTGTATAGTTTCATGAAAAGGTGATGTCAGAAGTGGGATTTGAACCCACGACTCCAAGAGAGACTGCAACCTGAACGCAGCGCCTTAGACCGCTCAGCCATCCTGACTTCTTGTGGATTCTGTGCCTTAACTCTTTCCAAGTTAGTCAGCAGAAATATGACCAGTAATTGTCATTGAAAATTATTTTAAAATATTTAATATTACAGTTTTTATTTCAATACATTTGTTTAAACTATTAGTTATCAAGCCTATTTTGAGCTAAATGGCCAAGCCCCATTTTAAAAAAATATGACTTTTATCACTGTATGCAGTAATAACTCTGGAATGCTTCTACATATCCCCGTATTTCTGAAAGTTTTTTTTGTGACACATTGTACTTTACATTAACTGTAAATTTAGGTCAATATATTTTTAGTTTTTTTCTGTGAAAATATCTAAAGTTTGTTTAAAATTTTGAAATATTAGTCATTTTTATTCTTTGACTGCTTATATCCTTAAACCAACTTGTCGCACCACACAAAAATGTAAATAAATAGCATTTTTCATATGTGTACTTTTTGTCAGCATTCACTTTCAAACCTCCTTTTATTTTGTTAGGATGTTAGAAATGTTAGATTTCTCACAAAATGCGGTGATGCACCATATTTCTTCAGAATCTACTGTTTGGCCACACAGCAGGGCTTTGAAAATAAGAGCGCTATTTGGATTTTGGAATGCAGATTTTGCAAGAATAGTTTGCAGGTAAAATTTGCAGAGTACCAAAAGTACCAAAACAGCAGAAACCCCCCCAAAGTGACCCCATTTTAGAAATTACTTCTCACAATGAATTCATATACACCACAGCATTTCATAGTCAAATATACATGGTTGAAATCATTCAGCTAGTGTCTGATACATGCTTTCTTTATCAGCTATCAGGTTCCCTTTAAATCCTCTTACAGCTAAGTGAAATGGAAATAAACAAAACAGAGGAAAAATTACAAAAAAATAATAATTTGCTCAAATGGAAAAGTTCCCATTTCTCATCTTTTTAACATTTTATTTTCTGTAGATAGTTAAGATTTTTAGGCCTTTTACATTTTCTTTAAATAATCAGTCCACGTGCTTTGTTTATTTTCTCCTTAAAATGTAAAGATTCAAGAAAAATGATGTTGCCGAAACCCGGGATCGAACCAGGGACCTTTAGATCTTCAATCTAACGCTCTCCCATCTGAGCTATTTCGGCCAAACGAAATCAACTTTAGGAGTGCTAGACACTTGGCAAATGTCAAGCGAAACCCCTGAAAGTAGATATTTTTATTTTTGCTTTGACTGGTTTTTGCAGCATGATTTCTATTTGAAACTCCTGCTATTTTGTTGTACATATTTAATAACTTTCATTAACTCTTTGTGAATGAGTAGAAAAAAACAGCAATTTTGACAGAGATTTTTTTACATTTTCAATTTGACTCCATTCATCAGGTTCATTCAAACCCTGTGTTTGTGAAACAGGTGATGGTTGCACATAAAAGACAATGTGCATGCATAATGTTACATCAAGTTTTATTTGTTATTAAATGCAAATAATTGGAGGAAAAAAGGAGACAACAATTTAGAGAAAATATTTTAATGATTGTTAACTTTCAATGTGAAAACATTTGTCCCAAAATGTGCTGAAACTTAGATGTCAGTATCGCATGTGCATTTCAGACTTTAAAACTATGATTACCTACTTTTTAAGCTTTTGTTTATTAAGTATTTTTATGGTCTATTGATGAATGAGGTAATCAAATATGAAATTAGACTTACCGGCAATTCAGTTTATAGAAATCTCCCAGAACAGCTCCATAGGATGTGGAGTCTCCGCCCTAATAGGGAAAGAGAACACAAAGAGTTGAAATAGTCCCGCCCCATTGACCGCCCGCAGTATTTTTATAGTGCCAAGACAGCTAACATATGCACATAAAAACTATTTCACGGTCCTAGAGTTCCGTTTATAGACGACAATTTCAGATTCACCCCAAAGACTCCCAGGTAGTGGTAACTTTGGGATCAGGTTTTTTAAGGCCCATTGCTAAGTTTGGTTTGATCCCCATCTAATCAATAATTGACTGAGAATCTGTATAGTTTCATGAAAAGGTGATGTCAGAAGTGGGATTTGAACCCACGCCTCCAAGAGAGACTGCGACCTGAACGCAGCGCCTTAGACCGCTCAGCCATCCTGACTTCTTGTGGATTCTGTGCCTTAACTCTTTCCAAGTTAGTCAGCAGAAATATGACCAGTAATTGTCATTGAAAATTATTTTCAAATATTTAATATTACAGTTTTTATTTCAATACATTTGTTTAAACTATTAGTTATCAAGCCTATTTTGAGCTAAATGGCCAAGCCCCATTTTAAAAAAATATGACTTTTATCACTGTATGCAGTAATAACTCTGGAATGCTTCTACATGTCCCCGTAATTCTGAAAGTGTTTTTTGTGACACATTGTACTTTACATTAACTGTAAATTTAGGTCAATATATTTTTAGTTTTTTTCTGTGAAAATATCTAAAGTTTGTTTAAAATTTTGAAATATTAGTCATTTTTATTCTTTGACTGCTTATATCCTTAAACCAACTTGTCGCACCACACAAAAATGTAAATAAATAGCATTTTTCATATGTGTACTTTTTGTCAGCATTCACTTTCAAACCTCCTTTTGTTTTGTTAGGATGTTAGAAATGTTAGATTTCTCACAAAATGCGGTGATGCACCATATTTCTTCAGAATCTACTGTTTGGCCACACAGCAGGGCTTTGAAAATAAGAGCGCTATTTGGATTTTGGAATGCAGATTTTGCAAGAATAGTTTGCAGGTAAAATTTGCAGAGTACCAAAAGTACCAAAACAGCAGAAACCCCACCAAAGTGACCCCATTTTAGAAATTACTTCTCACAATGAATTCATATACACCACAGCATTTCATAGTCAAACATACATGGTTGAAATCATTCAGCTAGTGTCTGATACATGCTTTCTTTATCAGCTATCAGGTTCCCTTTAAATCCTCTTACAGCTAAGTGAAATGGAAATAAACAAAACAGAGGAAAAATTACAAAAAAATAATAATTTGCTCAAATGGAAAAGTTCCCATTTCTCATCTTTTTAACATTTTATTTTCTGTAGATAGTTAAGATTTTTAGGCCTTTTACATTTTCTTTAAATAATCAGTCCACGTGCTTTGTTTATTTTCTCCTTAAAATGT
Organism: Ranitomeya variabilis; assembly: GCF_051348905.1. Lineage (NCBI taxonomy): Eukaryota > Metazoa > Chordata > Amphibia > Anura > Dendrobatidae > Ranitomeya > Ranitomeya variabilis. Next base: position 315,397,336 of record NC_135235.1, read on the forward strand.
AAAGAATCAAGAAAAATGATGTTGCCGAAACCCGGGACCTTTAGATCTTCAATCTAACGCTCTCCCATCTGAGCTATTTCGGCCAAACGAAATCAACTTTAGGAGTGCTAGACACTTGGCAAATGTCAAGCGAAACCCCTGAAAGTAGATATTTTTATTTTTGCTTTGACTGGTTTTTGCAGCATGATTTCTATTTGAAACTCCTGCTATTTTGTTGTACATATTTAATAACTTTCATTAACTCTTTGTGAATGAGTAGAAAAAAACAGCAATTTTGACAGAGATTTTTTTACATTTTCAATTTGACTCCATTCATCAGGTTCATTCAAACCCTGTGTTTGTGAGACAGGTGATGGTTGCACATAAAAGACAATGTGCATGCATAATGTTACATCAAGTTTTATTTGTTATTAAATGCAAATAATTGGAGGAAAAAAGGAGACAACAATTTAGAGAAAATATTTTAATGATTGTTAACTTTCAATGTGAAAACATTTGTCCCAAAATGTGCTGAAACTTAGATGTCAGTATCGCATGTGCATTTCAGACTTTAAAACTATGATTACCTACTTTTTAAGCTTTTGTTTATTAAGTATTTTTATGGTCTATTGATGAATGAGGTAATCAAATATGAAATTAGACTTACCGGCAATTCAGTTTATAGAAATCTCCCAGAACAGCCCCATAGGATGTGGAGTCTCCGCCCTAATAGGGAAAGAGAACACAAAGAGTTGAAATAGTCCCGCCCCATTGACCGCCCGCAGTATTTTTATAGTGCCAAGACAGCTAACATATGCACATAAAAACTATTTCACGGTCCTAGAGTTCCGTTTATAGATGACAATTTCAGATTCACCCCAAAGACTCCCAGGTAGTGGTAACTTTGGGATCAGGTTTTTTAAGGCCCATTGCTAAGTTTGGTTTGATCCCCATCTAATCAATAATTGACTGAGAATCTGTATAGTTTCATGAAAAGGTGATGTCAGAAGTGGGATTTGAACCCACGCCTCCAAGAGAGACTGCGACCTGAACGCAGCGCCTTAGACCGCTCAGCCATCCTGACTTCTTGTGGATTCTGTGCCTTAACTCTTTCCAAGTTAGTCAGCAGAAATATGACCAGTAATTGTCATTGAAAATTATTTTAAAATATTTAATATTACAGTTTTTATTTCAATACATTTGTTTAAACTATTAGTTATCAAGCCTATTTTGAGCTAAATGGCCAAGCCCCATTTTAAAAAAATATGACTTTTATCACTGTATGCAGTAATAACTCTGGAATGCTTCTACATATCCCCGTAATTCTGAAAGTGTTTTTTGTGACACATTGTACTTTACATTAACTGTAAATTTAGGTCAATATATTTTTAGTTTTTTTCTGTGAAAATATCTAAAGTTTGTTTAAAATTTTGAAATATTAGTCATTTTTATTCTTTGACTGCTTATATCCTTAAACCAACTTGTCGCACCACACAAAAATGTAAATAAATAGCATTTTTCATATGTGTACTTTTTGTCAGCATTCACTTTCAAACCTCCTTTTGTTTTGTTAGGATGTTAGAAATGTTAGATTTCTCACAAAATGCGGTGATGCACCATATTTCTTCAGAATCTACTGTTTGGCCACACAGCAGGGCTTTGAAAATAAGAGCGCTATTTGGATTTTGGAATGCAGATTTTGCAAGAATAGTTTGCAGGTAAAATTTGCAGAGTACCAAAAGTACCAAAACAGCAGAAACCCCACCAAAGTGACCCCATTTTAGAAATTACTTCTCACAATGAATTCATATACACCACAGCATTTCATAGTCAAACATACATGGTTGAAATCATTCAGCTAGTGTCTGATACATGCTTTCTTTATCAGCTATCAGGTTCCCTTTAAATCCTCTTACAGCTAAGTGAAATGGAAATAAACAAAACAGAGGAAAAATTACAAAAAAATAATAATTTGCTCAAATGGAAAAGTTCCCATTTCTCATCTTTTTAACATTTTATTTTCTGTAGATAGTTAAGATTTTTAGGCCTTTTACATTTTCTTTAAATAATCAGTCCACGTGCTTTGTTTATTTTCTCCTTAAAATGTAAAGAATCAAGAAAAATGATGTTGCCGAAACCCGGGACCTTTAGATCTTCAATCTAACGCTCTCCCATCTGAGCTATTTCGGCCAAACGAAATCAACTTTAGGAGTGCTAGACACTTGGCAAATGTCAAGCGAAACCCCTGAAAGTAGATATTTTTATTTTTGCTTTGACTGGTTTTTGCAGCATGATTTCTATTTGAAACTCCTGCTATTTTGTTGTACATATTTAATAACTTTCATTAACTCTTTGTGAATGAGTAGAAAAAAACAGCAATTTTGACAGAGATTTTTTTACATTTTCAATTTGACTCCATTCATCAGGTTCATTCAAACCCTGTGTTTGTGAGACAGGTGATGGTTGCACATAAAAGACAATGTGCATGCATAATGTTACATCAAGTTTTATTTGTTATTAAATGCAAATAATTGGAGCAAAAAAGGAGACAACAATTTAGAGAAAATATTTTAATGATTGTTAACTTTCAATGTGAAAACATTTGTCCCAAAATGTGCTGAAACTTAGATGTCAGTATCGCATGTGCATTTCAGACTTTAAAACTATGATTACCTACTTTTTAAGCTTTTGTTTATTAAGTATTTTTATGGTCTATTGATGAATGAGGTAATCAAATATGAAATTAGACTTACCGGCAATTCAGTTTATAGAAATCTCCCAGAACAGCTCCATAGGATGTGGAGTCTCCGCCCTAATAGGGAAAGAGAACACAAAGAGTTGAAATAGTCCCGCCCCATTGACCGCCCGCAGTATTTTTATAGTGCCAAGACAGCTAACATATGCACATAAAAACTACTTCACGGTCCTAGAGTTCCGTTTATAGACGACAATTTCAGATTCACCCCAAAGACTCCCAGGTAGTGGTAACTTTGGGATCAGGTTTTTTAAGGCCCATTGCTAAGTTTGGTTTGATCCCCATCTAATCAATAATTGACTGAGAATCTGTATAGTCTCATGAAAAGGTGATGTCAGAAGTGGGATTTGAACCCACAACTCCAAGAGAGACTGCGACCTGAACGCAGCGCCTTAGACCGCTCAGCCATCCTGACTTCTTGTGGATTCTGTGCCTTAACTCTTTCCAAGTTAGTCAGCAGAAATATGACCAGTAATTGTCATTGAAAATTATTTTAAAATATTTAATATTACAGTTTTTATTTCAATACATTTGTTTAAACTATTAGTTATCAAGCCTATTTTGAGCTAAATGGCCAAGCCCCATTTTAAAAAAATATGACTTTTATCACTGTATGCAGTAATAACTCTGGAATGCTTCTACATATCCCCGTAATTCTGAAAGTGTTTTTTGTGACACATTGTACTTTACATTAACTGTAAATTTAGGTCAATATATTTTTAGTTTTTTTCTGTGAAAATATCTAAAGTTTGTTTAAAATTTTGAAATATTAGTCATTTTTATTCTTTGACTGCTTATATCCTTAAACCAACTTGTCGCACCACACAAAAATGTAAATAAATAGCATTTTTCATATGTGTACTTTTTGTCAGCATTCACTTTCAAACCTCCTGTTGTTTTGTTAGGATGTTAGAAATGTTAGATTTCTCACAAAATGCGGTGATGCACCATATTTCTTCAGAATCTACTGTTTGGCCACACAGCAGGGCTTTGAAAATAAGAGCGCTATTTGGATTTTGGAATGCAGATTTTGCAAGAATAGTTTGCAGGTAAAATTTGCAGAGTACCAAAAGTACCAAAACAGCAGAAACCCCACCAAAGTGACCCCATTTTAGAAATTACTTCTCACAATGAATTCATATACACCACAGCATTTCATAGTCAAACATACATGGTTGAAATCATTCAGCTAGTGTCTGATACATGCTTTCTTTATCAGCTATCAGGTTCCCTTTAAATCCTCTTACAGCTAAGTGAAATGGAAATAAACAAAACAGAGGAAAAATTACAAAAAAATAATAATTTGCTCAAATGGAAAAGTTCCCATTTCTCATCTTTTTAACATTTTATTTTCTGTAGATAGTTAAGATTTTTAGGCCTTTTACATTTTCTTTAAATAATCAGTCCACGTGCTTTGTTTATTTTCTCCTTAAAATGTAAAGAATCAAGAAAAATGATGTTGCCGAAACCCGGGACCTTTAGATCTTCAATCTAACGCTCTCCCATCTGAGCTATTTCGGCCAAACGAAATCAACTTTAGGAGTGCTAGACACTTGGCAAATGTCAAGCGAAACCCCTGAAAGTAGATATTTTTATTTTTGCTTTGACTGGTTTTTGCAGCATGATTTCTATTTGAAACTCCTGCTATTTTGTTGTACATATTTAATAACTTTCATTAACTCTTTGTGAATGAGTAGAAAAAAACAGCAATTTTGACAGAGATTTTTTTACATTTTCAATTTGACTCCATTCATCAGGTTCATTCAAACCCTGTGTTTGTGAGACAGGTGATGGTTGCACATAAAAGACAATGTGCATGCATAATGTTACATCAAGTTTTATTTGTTATTAAATGCAAATAATTGGAGCAAAAAAGGAGACAACAATTTAGAGAAAATATTTTAATGATTGTTAACTTTCAATGTGAAAACATTTGTCCCAAAATGTGCTGAAACTTAGATGTCAGTATCGCATGTGCATTTCAGACTTTAAAACTATGATTACCTACTTTTTAAGCTTTTGTTTATTAAGTATTTTTATGGTCTATTGATGAATGAGGTAATCAAATATGAAATTAGACTTACCGGCAATTCAGTTTATAGAAATCTCCCAGAACAGCTCCATAGGATGTGGAGTCTCCGCCCTAATAGGGAAAGAGAACACAAAGAGTTGAAATAGTCCCGCCCCATTGACCGCCCGCAGTATTTTTATAGTGCCAAGACAGCTAACATATGCACATAAAAACTATTTCACGGTCCTAGAGTTCCGTTTATAGACGACAATTTCAGATTCACCCCAAAGACTCCCAGGTAGTGGTAACTTTGGGATCAGGTTTTTTAAGGCCCATTGCTAAGTTTGGTTTGATCCCCATCTAATCAATAATTGACTGAGAATCTGTATAGTTTCATGAAAAGGTGATGTCAGAAGTGGGATTTGAACCCACAACTCCAAGAGAGACTGCGACCTGAACGCAGCGCCTTAGACCGCTCAGCCATCCTGACTTCTTGTGGATTCTGTGCCTTAACTCTTTCCAAGTTAGTCAGCAGAAATATGACCAGTAATTGTCATTGAAAATTATTTTCAAATATTTAATATTACAGTTTTTATTTCAATACATTTGTTTAAACTATTAGTTATCAAGCCTATTTTGAGCTAAATGGCCAAGCCCCATTTTAAAAAAATATGACTTTTATCACTGTATGCAGTAATAACTCTGGAATGCTTCTACATGTCCCCGTAATTCTGAAAGTGTTTTTTGTGACACATTGTACTTTACATTAACTGTAAATTTAGGTCAATATATTTTTAGTTTTTTTCTGTGAAAATATCTAAAGTTTGTTTAAAATTTTGAAATATTAGTCATTTTTATTCTTTGACTGCTTATATCCTTAAACCAACTTGTCGCACCACACAAAAATGTAAATAAATAGCATTTTTCATATGTGTACTTTTTGTCAGCATTCACTTTCAAACCTCCTTTTGTTTTGTTAGGATGTTAGAAATGTTAGATTTCTCACAAAATGCGGTGATGCACCATATTTCTTCAGAATCTACTGTTTGGCCACACAGCAGGGCTTTGAAAATAAGAGCGCTATTTGGATTTTGGAATGCAGATTTTGCAAGAATAGTTTGCAGGTAAAATTTGCAGAGTACCAGAAGTACCAAAACAGCAGAAACCCCACCAAAGTGACCCCATTTTAGAAATTACTTCTCACAATGAATTCATATACACCACAGCATTTCATAGTCAAACATACATGGTTGAAATCATTCAGCTAGTGTCTGATACATGCTTTCTTTATCAGCTATCAGGTTCCCTTTAAATCCTCTTACAGCTAAGTGAAATGGAAATAAACAAAACAGAGGAAAAATTACAAAAAAATAATAATTTGCTCAAATGGAAAAGTTCCCATTTCTCATCTTTTTAACATTTTATTTTCTGTAGATAGTTAAGATTTTTAGGCCTTTTACATTTTCTTTAAATAATCAGTCCACGTGCTTTGTTTATTTTCTCCTTAAAATGTAAAGAATCAAGAAAAATGATGTTGCCGAAACCCGGGACCTTTAGATCTTCAATCTAACGCTCTCCCATCTGAGCTATTTCGGCCAAACGAAATCAACTTTAGGAGTGCTAGACACTTGGCAAATGTCAAGCGAAACCCCTGAAAGTAGATATTTTTATTTTTGCTTTGACTGGTTTTTGCAGCATGATTTCTATTTGAAACTCCTGCTATTTTGTTGTACATATTTAATAACTTTCATTAACTCTTTGTGAATGAGTAGAAAAAAACAGCAATTTTGACAGAGATTTTTTTACATTTTCAATTTGACTCCATTCATCAGGTTCATTCAAACCCTGTGTTTGTGAGACAGGTGATGGTTGCACATAAAAGACAATGTGCATGCATAATGTTACATCAAGTTTTATTTGTTATTAAATGCAAATAATTGGAGCAAAAAAGGAGACAACAATTTAGAGAAAATATTTTAATGATTGTTAACTTTCAATGTGAAAACATTTGTCCCAAAATGTGCTGAAACTTAGATGTCAGTATCGCATGTGCATTTCAGACTTTAAAACTATGATTACCTACTTTTTAAGCTTTTGTTTATTAAGTATTTTTATGGTCTATTGATGAATGAGGTAATCAAATATGAAATTAGACTTACCGGCAATTCAGTTTATAGAAATCTCCCAGAACAGCTCCATAGGATGTGGAGTCTCCGCCCTAATAGGGAAAGAGAACACAAAGAGTTGAAATAGTCCCGCCCCATTGACCGCCCGCAGTATTTTTATAGTGCCAAGACAGCTAACATATGCACATAAAAACTACTTCACGGTCCTAGAGTTCCGTTTATAGACGACAATTTCAGATTCACCCCAAAGACTCCCAGGTAGTGGTAACTTTGGGATCAGGTTTTTTAAGGCCCATTGCTAAGTTTGGTTTGATCCCCATCTAATCAATAATTGACTGAGAATCTGTATAGTCTCATGAAAAGGTGATGTCAGAAGTGGGATTTGAACCCACAACTCCAAGAGAGACTGCGACCTGAACGCAGCGCCTTAGACCGCTCAGCCATCCTGACTTCTTGTGGATTCTGTGCCTTAACTCTTTCCAAGTTAGTCAGCAGAAATATGACCAGTAATTGTCATTGAAAATTATTTTCAAATATTTAATATTACAGTTTTTATTTCAATACATTTGTTTAAACTATTAGTTATCAAGCCTATTTTGAGCTAAATGGCCAAGCCCCATTTTAAAAAAATATGACTTTTATCACTGTATGCAGTAATAACTCTGGAATGCTTCTACATGTCCCCGTAATTCTGAAAGTGTTTTTTGTGACACATTGTACTTTACATTAACTGTAAATTTAGGTCAATATATTTTTAGTTTTTTTCTGTGAAAATATCTAAAGTTTGTTTAAAATTTTGAAATATTAGTCATTTTTATTCTTTGACTGCTTATATCCTTAAACCAACTTGTCGCACCACACAAAAATGTAAATAAATAGCATTTTTCATATGTGTACTTTTTGTCAGCATTCACTTTCAAACCTCCTTTTGTTTTGTTAGGATGTTAGAAATGTTAGATTTCTCACAAAATGCGATGATGCACCATATTTCTTCAGAATCTACTGTTTGGCCACACAGCAGGGCTTTGAAAATAAGAGCGCTATTTGGATTTTGGAATGCAGATTTTGCAAGAATAGTTTGCAGGTAAAATTTGCAGAGTACCAAAAGTACCAAAACAGCAGAAACCCCACCAAAGTGACCCCATTTTAGAAATTACTTCTCACAATGAATTCATATACACCACAGCATTTCATAGTCAAACATACATGGTTGAAATCATTCAGCTAGTGTCTGATACATGCTTTCTTTATCAGCTATCAGGTTCCCTTTAAATCCTCTTACAGCTAAGTGAAATGGAAATAAACAAAACAGAGGAAAAATTACAAAAAAATAATAATTTGCTCAAATGGAAAAGTTCCCATTTCTCATCTTTTTAACATTTTATTTTCTGTAGATAGTTAAGATTTTTAGGCCTTTTACATTTTCTTTAAATAATCAGTCCACGTGCTTTGTTTATTTTCTCCTTAAAATGTAAAGAATCAAGAAAAATGATGTTGCTGAAACCCGGGATCGAACCAGGGACCTTTAGATCTTCAATCTAACGCTCTCCCATCTGAGCTATTTCGGCCAAACGAAATCAACTTTAGGAGTGCTAGACACTTGGCAAATGTCAAGCGAAACCCCTGAAAGTAGATATTTTTATTTTTGCTTTGACTGGTTTTTGCAGCATGATTTCTATTTGAAACTCCTGCTATTTTGTTGTACATATTTAATAACTTTCATTAACTCTTTGTGAATGAGTAGAAAAAAACAGCAATTTTGACAGAGATTTTTTTACATTTTCAATTTGACTCCATTCATCAGGTTCATTCAAACCCTGTGTTTGTGAGACAGGTGATGGTTGCACATAAAAGACAATGTGCATGCATAATGTTACATCAAGTTTTATTTGTTATTAAATGCAAATAATTGGAGCAAAAAAGGAGACAACAATTTAGAGAAAATATTTTAATGATTGTTAACTTTCAATGTGAAAACATTTGTCCCAAAATGTGCTGAAACTTAGATGTCAGTATCGCATGTGCATTTCAGACTTTAAAACTATGATTACCTACTTTTTAAGCTTTTGTTTATTAAGTATTTTTATGGTCTATTGATGAATGAGGTAATCAAATATGAAATTAGACTTACCGGCAATTCAGTTTATAGAAATCTCCCAGAACAGCCCCATAGGATGTGGAGTCTCCGCCCTAATAGGGAAAGAGAACACAAAGAGTTGAAATAGTCCCGCCCCATTGACCGCCCGCAGTATTTTTATAGTGCCAAGACAGCTAACATATGCACATAAAAACTATTTCACGGTCCTAGAGTTCCGTTTATAGACGACAATTTCAGATTCACCCCAAAGACTCCCAGGTAGTGGTAACTTTGGGATCAGGTTTTTTAAGGCCCATTGCTAAGTTTGGTTTGATCCCCATCTAATCAATAATTGACTGAGAATCTGTATAGTTTCATGAAAAGGTGATGTCAGAAGTGGGATTTGAACCCACAACTCCAAGAGAGACTGCGACCTGAACGCAGCGCCTTAGACCGCTCAGCCATCCTGACTTCTTGTGGATTCTGTGCCTTAACTCTTTCCAAGTTAGTCAGCAGAAATATGACCAGTAATTGTCATTGAAAATTATTTTCAAATATTTAATATTACAGTTTTTATTTCAATACATTTGTTTAAACTATTAGTTATCAAGCCTATTTTGAGCTAAATGGCCAAGCCCCATTTTAAAAAAATATGACTTTTATCACTGTATGCAGTAATAACTCTGGAATGCTTCTACATATCCCCATAATTCTGAAAGTGTTTTTTGTGACACATTGTACTTTACATTAACTGTAAATTTAGGTCAATATATTTTTAGTTTTTTTCTGTGAAAATATCTAAAGTTTGTTTAAAATTTTGAAATATTAGTCATTTTTATTCTTTGACTGCTTATATCCTTAAACCAACTTGTCGCACCACACAAAAATGTAAATAAATAGCATTTTTCATATGTGTACTTTTTGTCAGCATTCACTTTCAAACCTCCTTTTGTTTTGTTAGGATGTTAGAAATGTTAGATTTCTCACAAAATGCGGTGATGCACCATATTTCTTCAGAATCTACTGTTTGGCCACACAGCAGGGCTTTGAAAATAAGAGCGCTATTTGGATTTTGGAATGCAGATTTTGCAAGAATAGTTTGCAGGTAAAATTTGCAGAGTACCAAAAGTACCAAAACAGCAGAAACCCCACCAAAGTGACCCCATTTTAGAAATTACTTCTCACAATGAATTCATATACACCACAGCATTTCATAGTCAAACATACATGGTTGAAATCATTCAGCTAGTGTCTGATACATGCTTTCTTTATCAGCTATCAGGTTCCCTTTAAATCCTCTTACAGCTAAGTGAAATGGAAATAAACAAAACAGAGGAAAAATTACAAAAAAATAATAATTTGCTCAAATGGAAAAGTTCCCATTTCTCATCTTTTTAACATTTTATTTTCTGTAGATAGTTAAGATTTTTAGGCCTTTTACATTTTCTTTAAATAATCAGTCCACGTGCTTTGTTTATTTTCTCCTTAAAATGTAAAGAATCAAGAAAAATGATGTTGCCGAAACCCGGGATCGAACCAGGGACCTTTAGATCTTCAATCTAACGCTCTCCCATCTGAGCTATTTCGGCCAAACGAAAACAACTTTAGGAGTGCTAGACACTTGGCAAATGTCAAGCGAAACCCCTAAAAGTAGATATTTTTATTTTTGCTTTGACTGGTTTTTGCAGCATGATTTCTATTTGAAACTCCTGCTATTTTGTTGTACATATTTAATAACTTTCATTAACTCTTTGTGAATGAGTAGAAAAAAACAGCAATTTTGACAGAGATTTTTTTACATTTTCAATTTGACTCCATTCATCAGGTTCATTCAAACCCTGTGTTTGTGAGACAGGTGATGGTTGCACATAAAAGACAATGTGCATGTATAATGTTACATCAAGTTTTATTTGTTATTAAATGCAAATAATTGGAGGAAAAAAGGAGACAACAATTTAGAGAAAATATTTTAATGATTGTTAACTTTCAATGTGAAAACATTTGTCCCAAAATGTGCTGAAACTTAGATGTCAGTATCGCATGTGCATTTCAGACTTTAAAACTATGATTACCTACTTTTTAAGCTTTTGTTTATTAAGTATTTTTATGGTCTATTGATGAATGAGGTAATCAAATATGAAATTAGACTTACCGGCAATTCAGTTTATAGAAATCTCCCAGAACAGCCCCATAGGATGTGGAGTCTCCGCCCTAATAGGGAAAGAGAACACAAAGAGTTGAAATAGTCCCGCCCCATTGACCGCCCGCAGTATTTTTATAGTGCCAAGACAGCTAACATATGCACATAAAAACTATTTCACGGTCCTAGAGTTCCGTTTATAGACGACAATTTCAGATTCACCCCAAAGACTCCCAGGTAGTGGTAACTTTGGGATCAGGTTTTTTAAGGCCCATTGCTAAGTTTGGTTTGATCCCCATCTAATCAATAATTGACTGAGAATCTGTGTAGTTTCATGAAAAGGTGATGTCAGAAGTGGGATTTGAACCCACGCCTCCAAGAGAGACTGCGACCTGAACGCAGCGCCTTAGACCACTCAGCCATCCTGACTTCTTGTGGATTCTGTGCCTTAACTCTTTCCAAGTTAGTCAGCAGAAATATGACCAGTAATTGTCATTGAAAATTATTTTCAAATATTTAATATTACAGTTTTTATTTCAATACATTTGTTTAAACTATTAGTTATCAAGCCTATTTTGAGCTAAATGGCCAAGCCCCATTTTAAAAAAATATGACTTTTATCACTGTATGCAGTAATAACTCTGGAATGCTTCTACATATCCCCGTAATTCTGAAAGTGTTTTTTGTGACACATTGTACTTTACATTAACTGTAAATTTAGGTCAATATATTTTTAGTTTTTTTCTGTGAAAATATCTAAAGTTTGTTTAAAATTTTGAAATATTAGTCATTTTTATTCTTTGACTGCTTATATCCTTAAACCAACTTGTCGCACCACACAAAAATGTAAATAAATAGCATTTTTCATATGTGTACTTTTTGTCAGCATTCACTTTCAAACCTCCTTTTGTTTTGTTAGGATGTTAGAAATGTTAGATTTCTCACAAAATGCGGTGATGCACCATATTTCTTCAGAATCTACTGTTTGGCCACACAGCAGGGCTTTGAAAATAAGAGCGCTATTTGGATTTTGGAATGCAGATTTTGCAAGAATAGTTTGCAGGTAAAATTTGAAGAGTACCAAAAGTACCAAAACAGCAGAAACCCCACCAAAGTGACCCCATTTTAGAAATTACTTCTCACAATGAATTCATATACACCACAGCATTTCATAGTCAAACATACATGGTTGAAATCATTCAGCTAGTGTCTGATACATGCTTTCTTTATCAGCTATCAGGTTCCCTTTAAATCCTCTTACAGCTAAGTGAAATGGAAATAAACAAAACAAAGGAAAAATTACAAAAAAATAATAATTTGCTCAAATGGAAAAGTTCCCAATTCTCATCTTTTTAACATTTTATTTTCTGTAGATAGTTAAGATTTTTAGGCCTTTTACATTTTCTTTAAATAATCAGTCCACGTGCTTTGTTTATTTTCTCCTTAAAATGTAAAGAATCAAGAAAAATGATGTTGCCGAAACCCGGGATCGAACCAGGAACCTTTAGATCTTCAATCTAACGCTCTCCCATCTGAGCTATTCCGGCCAAACGAAAACAACTTTAGGAGTGCTAGACACTTGGCAAATGTCAAGCGAAACCCCTGAAAGTAGATATTTTTATTTTTGCTTTGACTGGTTTTTGCAGCATGATTTCTATTTGAAACTCCTGCTATTTTGTTGTACATATTTAATAACTTTCATTAACTCTTTGTGAATGAGTAGAAAAAAACAGCAATTTTGACAGAGATTTTTTTACATTTTCAATTTGACTAAATTCATCAGGTTCATTCAAACCCTGTGTTTGTGAGTCAGGTGATGGTTGCACATAAAAGACAATGTGCATGCATAATGTTACATCAAGTTTTATTTGTTATTAAATGCAAATAATTGGAGCAAAAAAGGAGACAACAATTTAGAGAAAATATTTTAATGATTGTTAACTTTCAATGTGAAAACATTTGTCCCAAAATGTGCTGAAACTTAGATGTCAGTATCGCATGTGCATTTCAGACTTTAAAACTATGATTACCTACTTTTTAAGCTTTTGTTTATTAAGTATTTTTATGGTCTATTGATGAATGAGGTAATCAAATATGAAATTAGACTTACCGGCAATTCAGTTTATAGAAATCTCCCAGAACAGCCCCATAGGATGTGGAGTCTCCGCCCTAATAGGGAAAGAGAACACAAAGAGTTGAAATAGTCCCGCCCCATTGACCGCCCGCAGTATTTTTATAGTGCCAAGACAGCTAACATATGCACATAAAAACTATTTCACGGTCCTAGAGTTCCGTTTATAGACGACAATTTCAGATTCACCCCAAAGACTCCCAGGTAGTGGTAACTTTGGGATCAGGTTTTTTAAGGCCCATTGCTAAGTTTGGTTTGATCCCCATCTAATCAATAATTGACTGAGAATCTGTATAGTTTCATGAAAAGGTGATGTCAGAAGTGGGATTTGAACCCACAACTCCAAGAGAGACTGCGACCTGAACGCAGCGCCTTAGACCGCTCAGCCATCCTGACTTCTTGTGGATTCTGTGCCTTAACTCTTTCCAAGTTAGTCAGCAGAAATATGACCAGTAATTGTCATTGAAAATTATTTTCAAATATTTAATATTACAGTTTTTATTTCAATACATTTGTTTAAACTATTAGTTATCAAGCCTATTTTGAGCTAAATGGCCAAGCCCCATTTTAAAAAAATATGACTTTTATCACTGTATGCAGTAATAACTCTGGAATGCTTCTACATATCCCCGTAATTCTGAAAGTGTTTTTTGTGACACATTGTACTTTACATTAACTGTAAATTTAGGTCAATATATTTTTAGTTTTTTTCTGTGAAAATATCTAAAGTTTGTTTAAAATTTTGAAATATTAGTCATTTTTATTCTTTGACTGCTTATATCCTTAAACCAACTTGTCGCACCACACAAAAATGTAAATAAATAGCATTTTTCATATGTGTACTTTTTGTCAGCATTCACTTTCAAACCTCCTTTTGTTTTGTTAGGATGTTAGAAATGTTAGATTTCTCACAAAATGCGGTGATGCACCATATTTCTTCAGAATCTACTGTTTGGCCACACAGCAGGGCTTTGAAAATAAGAGCGCTATTTGTATTTTGGAATGCAGATTTTGCAAGAATAGTTTGCAGGTAAAATTTGCAGAGTACCAAAAGTACCAAAACAGCAGAAACCCCACCAAAGTGACCCCATTTTAGAAATTACTTCTCACAATGAATTCATATACACCACAGCATTTCATAGTCAAACATACATGGTTGAAATCATTCAGCTAGTGTCTGATACATGCTTTCTTTATCAGCTATCAGGTTCCCTTTAAATCCTCTTACAGCTAAGTGAAATGGAAATAAACAAAACAGGAAAAATTACAAAAAAATAATAATTTGCTCAAATGGAAAAGTTCCCATTTCTCATCTTTTTAACATTTTATTTTCTGTAGATAAGATTTTTAGGCCTTTTACATTTTCTTTAAATAATCAGTCCACGTGCTTTGTTTATTTTCTCCTTAAAATGTAAAGAATCAAGAAAAGTGATGTTGCCGAAACCCGGGATCGAACCAGGGACCTTTAGATCTTCAGTCTAACGCTCTCCCATCTGAGCTATTTCGGCCAAACACAAACAACTTTAGGAGTGCTAGACACTTGGCAAATGTCAAGCGAAACCCCTGAAAGTAGATATTTTTATTTTTGCTTTGACTGGTTTTTGCAGCATGATTTCTATTTGAAACTCCTGCTATTTTGTTGTACATATGTAATAACTTTCATTAACTCTTTGTGAATGAGTAGAAAAAAACAGCAATTTTGACAGAGATTTTTTTACATTTTCAATTTGACTCCATTCATCAGGTTCATTCAAACCCTGTGTTTGTGAGACAGGTGATGGTTGCACATAAAAGACAATGTGCATGCATAATGTTACATCAAGTTTTATTTGTTATTAAATGCAAATAATTGGAGCAAAAAAGGAGACAACAATTTAGAGAAAATATTTTAATGATTGTTAACTTTCAATGTGAAAACATTTGTCCCAAAATGTGCTGAAACTTAGATGTCAGTATCGCATGTGCATTTCAGACTTTAAAACTATGATTACCTACCTTTTAAGCTTTTGTTTATTAAGTATTTTTATGGTCTATTGATGAATGAGGTAATCAAATATGAAATTAGACTTACCGGCAATTCAGTTTATAGAAATCTCCCAGAACAGCCCCATAGGATGTGGAGTCTCCGCCCTAATAGGGAAAGAGAACACAAAGAGTTGAAATAGTCCCGCCCCATTGACCGCCCGCAGTATTTTTATAGTGCCAAGACAGCTAACATATGCACATAAAAACTATTTCACGGTCCTAGAGTTCCGTTTATAGACGACAATTTCAGATTCACCCCAAAGACTCCCAGGTAGTGGTAACTTTGGGATCAGGTTTTTTAAGGCCCATTGCTAAGTTTGGTTTGATCCCCATCTAATCAATAATTGACTGAGAATCAGTATAGTTTCATGAAAAGGTGATGTCAGAAGTGGGATTTGAACCCACGCCTCCAAGAGAGACTGCGACCTGAACGCAGCGCCTTAGACCGCTCGGCCATCCTGACTTCTTGTGGATTCTGTGCCTTAACTCTTTCCAAGTTAGTCAGCAGAAATATGACCAGTAATTGTCATTGAAAATTATTTTAAAATATTTAATATTACAGTTTTTATTTCAATACATTTGTTTAAACTATTAGTTATCAAGCCTATTTTGAGCTAAATGGCCAAGCCCCATTTTAAAAAAATATGACTTTTATCACTGTATGCAGTAATAACTCTGGAATGCTTCTACATATCCCTGTAATTCTGAAAGTGTTTTTTGTGACACATTGTACTTTACATTAACTGTAAATTTAGGTCAATATATTTTTAGTTTTTTTCTGTGAAAATATCTAAATTTTGTTTAAAATTTTGAAATATTAGTCAGTTTTATTCTTTGACTGCTTATATCCTTAAACCAACTTGTTGCACCACACAAAAATGTAAATAAATAGCATTTTTCATATGTGTACTTTTTGTCAGCATTCACTTTCAAACCTCCTTTTATTTTGTTAGGATGTTAGAAATGTTAGATTTCTCACAAAATGCGGTGATGCACCATATTTCTTCAGAATCTACTGTTTGGCCACACAGCAGGGCTTTGAAAATAAGAGCGCTATTTGGATTTTGGAATGCAGATTTTGCAAGAATAGTTTGCAGGTAAAATTTGCAGAGTACCAAAAGTACCAAAACAGCAGAAACCCCCCCAAAGTGACCCCATTTTAGAAATTACTTCTCACAATGAATTCATATACACCACAGCATTTCATAGTCAAACATACATGGTTGAAATCATTCAGCTAGTGTCTGATACATGCTTTCTTTATCAGCTATCAGGTTCCCTTTAAATCCTCTTACAGCTAAGTGAAATGGAAATAAACAAAACAGAGGAAAAATTACAAAAAAATAATAATTTGCTCAAATGGAAAAGTTCCCATTTCTCATCTTTTTAACATTTTATTTTCTGTAGATAGTTAAGATTTTTAGGCCTTTTACATTTTCTTTAAATAATCAGTCCACGTGCTTTGTTTATTTTCTCCTTAAAATGTAAAGAATCAAGAAAAATGATGTTGCCGAAACCCGGGATCGAACCAGGGACCTTTAGATCTTCAATCTAACGCTCTCCCATCTGAGCTATTTCGGCCAAACGAAATCAACTTTAGGAGTGCTAGACACTTGGCAAATGTCAAGCGAAACCCCTGAAAGTAGATATTTTTATTTTTGCTTTGACTGGTTTTTGCAGCATGATTTCTATTTGAAACTCCTGCTATTTTGTTGTACATATTTAATAACTTTCATTAACTCTTTGTGAATGAGTAGAAAAAAACAGCAATTTTGACAGAGATTTTTTTACATTTTCAATTTGACTCCATTCATCAGGTTCATTCAAACCCTGTGTTTGTGAGACAGGTGATGGTTGCACATAAAAGACAATGTGCATGCATAATGTTACATCAAGTTTTATTTGTTATTAAATGCAAATAATTGGAGGAAAAAAGGAGACAACAATTTAGAGAAAATATTTTAATGATTGTTAACTTTCAATGTGAAAACATTTGTCCCAAAATGTGCTGAAACTTAGATGTCAGTATCGCATGTGCATTTCAGACTTTAAAACTATGATTACCTACTTTTTAAGCTTTTGTTTATTAAGTATTTTTATGGTCTATTGATGAATGAGGTAATCAAATATGAAATTAGACTTACCGGCAATTCAGTTTATAGAAATCTCCCAGAACAGCTCCATAGGATGTGGAGTCTCCGCCCTAATAGGGAAAGAGAACACAAAGAGTTGAAATAGTCCTGCCCCATTGACCGCCCGCAGTATTTTTATAGTGCCAAGACAGCTAACATATGCACATAAAAACTATTTCACGGTCCTAGAGTTCCGTTTATAGACGACAATTTCAGATTCACCCCAAAGACTCCCAGGTAGTGGTAACTTTGGGATCAGGTTTTTTAAGGCCCATTGCTAAGTTTGGTTTGATCCCCATCTAATCAATAATTGACTGAGAATCTGTATAGTTTCATGAAAAGGTGATGTCAGAAGTGGGATTTGAACCCACACCTCCAAGAGAGACTGCGACCTGAACGCAGCGCCTTAGACCGCTCAGCCATCCTGACTTCTTGTGGATTCTGTGCCTTAACTCTTTCCAAGTTAGTCAGCAGAAATATGACCAGTAATTGTCATTGAAAATTATTTTCAAATATTTAATATTACAGTTTTTATTTCAATACATTTGTTTAAACTATTAGTTATCAAGCCTATTTTGAGCTAAATGGCCAAGCCCCATTTTAAAAAAATATGACTTTTATCACTGTATGCAGTAATAACTCTGGAATGCTTCTACATATCCCCGTAATTCTGAAAGTGTTTTTTGTGACACATTGTACTTTACATTAACTGTAAATTTAGGTCAATATATTTTTAGTTTTTTTCTGTGAAAATATCTAAAGTTTGTTTAAAATTTTGAAATATTAGTCATTTTTATTCTTTGACTGCTTATATCCTTAAACCAACTTGTCGCACCACACAAAAATGTAAATAAATAGCATTTTTCATATGTGTACTTTTTGTCAGCATTCACTTTCAAACCTCCTTTTGTTTTGTTAGGATGTTAGAAATGTTAGATTTCTCACAAAATGCGGTGATGCACCATATTTCTTCAGAATCTACTGTTTGGCCACACAGCAGGGCTTTGAAAATAAGAGCGCTATTTGTATTTTGGAATGCAGATTTTGCAAGAATAGTTTGCAGGTAAAATTTGCAGAGTACCAAAAGTACCAAAACAGCAGAAACCCCACCAAAGTGACCCCATTTTAGAAATTACTTCTCACAATGAATTCATATACACCACAGCATTTCATAGTCAAACATACATGGTTGAAATCATTCAGCTAGTGTCTGATACATGCTTTCTTTATCAGCTATCAGGTTCCCTTTAAATCCTCTTACAGCTAAGTGAAATGGAAATAAACAAAACAGAGGAAAAATTACAAAAAAATAATAATTTGCTCAAATGGAAAAGTTCCCATTTCTCATCTTTTTAACATTTTATTTTCTGTAGATAGTTAAGATTTTTAGGCCTTTTACATTTTCTTTAAATAATCAGTCCACGTGCTTTGTTTATTTTCTCCTTAAAATGTAAAGAATCAAGAAAAATGATGTTGCCGAAACCCGGGATCGAACCAGGGACCTTTAGATCTTCAATCTAACGCTCTGCCATCTGAGCTATTTCGGCCAAACGAAAACAACTTTAGGAGTGCTAGACACTTGGCAAATGTCAAGCGAAACCCCTGAAAGTAGATATTTTTATTTTTGCTTTGACTGGTTTTTGCAGCATGATTTCTATTTGAAACTCCTGCTATTTTGTTGTACATATTTAATAACTTTCATTAACTCTTTGTGAATGAGTAGAAAAAAACAGCAATTTTGACAGAGATTTTTTTACATTTTCAATTTGACTCCATTCATCAGGTCAGGTTCATTCAAACCCTGTGTTTGTGAGACAGGTGATGGTTGCACATAAAAGACAATGTGCATGTATAATGTTACATCAAGTTTTATTTGTTATTAAATGCAAATAATTGGAGGAAAAAAGGAGACAACAATTTAGAGAAAATATTTTAATGATTGTTAACTTTCAATGTGAAAACATTTGTCCCAAAATGTGCTGAAACTTAGATGTCAGTATCGCATGTGCATTTCAGACTTTAAAACTATGATTACCTACTTTTTAAGCTTTTGTTTATTAAGTATTTTTATGGTCTATTGATGAATGAGGTAATCAAATATGAAATTAGACTTACCGGCAATTCAGTTTATAGAAATCTCCCAGAACAGCCCCATAGGATGTGGAGTCTCCGCCCTAATAGGGAAAGAGAACACAAAGAGTTGAAATAGTCCCGCCCCATTGACCGCCCGCAGTATTTTTATAGTGCCAAGACAGCTAACATATGCACATAAAAACTATTTCACGGTCCTAGAGTTCCGTTTATAGACGACAATTTCAGATTCACCCCAAAGACTCCCAGGTAGTGGTAACTTTGGGATCAGGTTTTTTAAGGCCCATTGCTAAGTTTGGTTTGATCCCCATCTAATCAATAATTGACTGAGAATCTGTGTAGTTTCATGAAAAGGTGATGTCAGAAGTGGGATTTGAACCCACGCCTCCAAGAGAGACTGCGACCTGAACGCAGCGCCTTAGACCGCTCAGCCATCCTGACTTCTTGTGGATTCTGTGCCTTAACTCTTTCCAAGTTAGTCAGCAGAAATATGACCAGTAATTGTCATTGAAAATTATTTTCAAATATTTAATATTACAGTTTTTATTTCAATACATTTGTTTAAACTATTAGTTATCAAGCCTATTTTGAGCTAAATGGCCAAGCCCCATTGTAAAAAAATATGACTTTTATCACTGTATGCAGTAATAACTCTGGAATGCTTCTACATATCCCCGTAATTCTGAAAGTGTTTTTTGTGACACATTGTACTTTACATTAACTGTAAATTTAGGTCAATATATTTTTAGTTTTTTTCTGTGAAAATATCTAAAGTTTGTTTAAAATTTTGAAATATTAGTCATTTTTATTCTTTGACTGCTTATATCCTTAAACCAACTTGTCGCACCACACAAAAATGTAAATAAATAGCATTTTTCATATGTGTACTTTTTGTCAGCATTCACTTTCAAACCTCCTTTTGTTTTGTTAGGATGTTAGAAATGTTAGATTTCTCACAAAATGCGGTGATGCACCATATTTCTTCAGAATCTACTGTTTGGCCACACAGCAGGGCTTTGAAAATAAGAGCGCTATTTGGATTTTGGAATGCAGATTTTGCAAGAATAGTTTGCAGGTAAAATTTGCAGAGTACCAAAAGTACCAAAACAGCAGAAACCCCACCAAAGTGACCCCATTTTAGAAATTACTTCTCACAATGAATTCATATACACCACAGCATTTCATAGTCAAACATACATGGTTGAAATCATTCAGCTAGTGTCTGATACATGCTTTCTTTATCAGCTATCAGGTTCCCTTTAAATCCTCTTACAGCTAAGTGAAATGGAAATAAACAAAACAAAGGAAAAATTACAAAAAAATAATAATTTGCTCAAATGGAAAAGTTCCCAATTCTCATCTTTTTAACATTTTATTTTCTGTAGATAGTTAAGATTTTTAGGCCTTTTACATTTTCTTTAAATAATCAGTCCACGTGCTTTGTTTATTTTCTCCTTAAAATGTAAAGAATCAAGAAAAATGATGTTGCCGAAACCCGGGATCGAACCAGGGACCTTTAGATCTTCAATCTAACGCTCTCCCATCTGAGCAATTCCGGCCAAACGAAAACAACTTTAGGAGTGCTAGACACTTGGCAAATGTCAAGCGAAACCCCTGAAAGTAGATATTTTTAGTTTTGCTTTGACTGTTTTTTGCAGCATGATTTCTATTTGAAACTCCTGCTATTTTGTTGTACATATTTAATAACTTTCATTAACTCTTTGTGAATGAGTAGAAAAAAACAGCAATTTTGACAGAGATTTTTTTACATTTTCAATTTGACTAAATTCATCAGGTTCATTCAAACCCTGTGTTTGTGAGTCAGGTGATGGTTGCACATAAAAGACAATGTGCATGCATAATGTTACATCAAGTTTTATTTGTTATTAAATGCAAATAATTGGAGCAAAAAAGGAGACAACAATTTAGAGAAAATATTTTAATGATTGTTAACTTTCAATGTGAAAACATTTGTCCCAAAATGTGCTGAAACTTAGATGTCAGTATCGCATGTGCATTTCAGACTTTAAAACTATGATTACCTACTTTTTAAGCTTTTGTTTATTAAGTATTTTTATGGTCTATTGATGAATGAGGTAATGAAATATGAAATTAGACTTACCGGCAATTCAGTTTATAGAAATCTCCCAGAACAGCCCCATAGGATGTGGAGTCTCCGCCCTAATAGGGAAAGAGAACACAAAGAGTTGAAATAGTCCCGCCCCATTGACCGCCCGCAGTATTTTTATAGTGCCAAGACAGCTAACATATGCACATAAAAACTATTTCACGGTCCTAGAGTTCCGTTTATAGACGACAATTTCAGATTCACCCCAAAGACTCCCAGGTAGTGGTAACTTTGGGATCAGGTTTTTTAAGGCCCATTGCTAAGTTTGGTTTGATCCCCATCTAATCAATAATTGACTGAGAATCTGTGTAGTTTCCTGAAAAGGTGATGTCAGAAGTGGGATTTGAACCCACGCCTCCAAGAGAGACTGCGACCTGAACGCAGCGCCTTAGACCGCTCAGCCATCCTGACTTCTTGTGGATTCTGTGCCTTAACTCTTTCCAAGTTAGTCAGCAGAAATATGACCAGTAATTGTCATTGAAAATTATTTTCAAATATTTAATATTACAGTTTTTATTTCAATACATTTGTTTAAACTATTAGTTATCAAGCCTATTTTGAGCTAAATGGCCAAGCCCCATTTTAAAAAAATATGACTTTTATCACTGTATGCAGTAATAACTCTGGAATGCTTCTACATATCCCCGTAATTCTGAAAGTGTTTTTTGTGACACATTGTACTTTACATTAACTGTAAATTTAGGTCAATATATTTTTAGTTTTTTTCTGTGAAAATATCTAAAGTTTGTTTAAAATTTTGAAATATTAGTCATTTTTATTCTTTGACTGCTTATATCCTTAAACCAACTTGTCGCACCACACAAAAATGTAAATAAATAGCATTTTTCATATGTGTACTTTTTGTCAGCATTCACTTTCAAACCTCCTTTTGTTTTGTTAGGATGTTAGAAATGTTAGATTTCTCACAAAATGCGGTGATGCACCATATTTCTTCAGAATCTACTGTTTGGCCACACAGCAGGGCTTTGAAAATAAGAGCGCTATTTGGATTTTGGAATGCAGATTTTGCAAGAATAGTTTGCAGGTAAAATTTGAAGAGTACCAAAAGTACCAAAACAGCAGAAACCCCACCAAAGTGACCCCATTTTAGAAATTACTTCTCACAATGAATTCATATACACCACAGCATTTCATAGTCAAACATACATGGTTGAAATCATTCAGCTAGTGTCTGATACATGCTTTCTTTATCAGCTATCAGGTTCCCTTTAAATCCTCTTACAGCTAAGTGAAATGGAAATAAACAAAACAGAGGAAAAATTACAAAAAAATAATAATTTGCTCAAATGGAAAAGTTCCCATTTCTCATCTTTTTAACATTTTATTTTCTGTAGATAGTTAAGATTTTTAGGCCTTTTACATTTTCTTTAAATAATCAGTCCACGTGCTTTGTTTATTTTCTCCTTAAAATGCAAAGAATCAAGAAAAACGATGTTGCCGAAACCCGGGATCGAACCAGGGACCTTTAGATCTTAAATCTAACGCTCTCACATCTGAGCTATTTCGGCCAAACGAAAACAACTTTAGGAGTGCTAGACACTTGGCAAATGTCAAGCGAAACCCCTGAAAGTAGATATTTTTATTTTTGCTTTGACTGGTTTTTGCAGCATGATTTCTATTTGAAACTCCTGCTATTTTGTTGTACATATTTAATAACTTTCATTAACTCTTTGTGAATGAGTAGAAAAAAACAGCAATTTTGACAGAGATTTTTTTACATTTTCAATTTGACTCCATTCATCAGGTTCATTCAAACCCTGTGTTTGTGAGACAGGTGATGGTTGCACATAAAAGACAATGTGCATGCATAATGTTACATCAAGTTTTATTTGTTATTAAATGCAAATAATTGGAGGAAAAAAGGAGACAACAATTTAGAGAAAATATTTTAATGATTGTTAACTTTCAATGTGAAAACATTTGTCCCAAAATGTTCTGAAACTTAGATGTCAGTATCGCATGTGCATTTCAGACTTTAAAACTATGATTACCTACTTTTTAAGCTTTTGTTTATTAAGTATTTTTATGGTCTATTGATGAATGAGGTAATCAAATATGAAATTAGACTTACCGGCAATTCAGTTTATAGAAATCTCCCAGAACAGCCCCATAGGATGTGGAGTCTCCGCCCTAATAGGGAAAGAGAACACAAAGAGTTGAAATAGTCCCGCCCCATTGACCGCCCGCAGTATTTTTATAGTGCCAAGACAGCTAACATATGCACATAAAAACTATTTCACGGTCCTAGAGTTCCGTTTATAGACGACAATTTCAGATTCACCCCAAAGACTCCCAGGTAGTGGTAACTTTGGGATCAGGTTTTTTAAGGCCCATTGCTAAGTTTGGTTTGATCCCCATCTAATCAATAATTGACTGAGAATCTGTGTAGTTTCATGAAAAGGTGATGTCAGAAGTGGGATTTGAACCCACGCCTCCAAGAGAGACTGCGACCTGAACGCAGCGCCTTAGACCGCTCAGCCATCCTGACTTCTTGTGGATTCTGTGCCTTAACTCTTTCCAAGTTAGTCAGCAGAAATATGACCAGTAATTGTCATTGAAAATTATTTTCAAATATTTAATATTACAGTTTTTATTTCAATACATTTGTTTAAACTATTAGTTATCAAGCCTATTTTGAGCTAAATGGCCAAGCCCCATTGTAAAAAAATATGACTTTTATCACTGTATGCAGTAATAACTCTGGAATGCTTCTACATATCCCCGTAATTCTGAAAGTGTTTTTTGTGACACATTGTACTTTACATTAACTGTAAATTTAGGTCAATATATTTTTAGTTTTTTTCTGTGAAAATATCTAAAGTTTGTTTAAAAT
Organism: Ranitomeya variabilis; assembly: GCF_051348905.1. Lineage (NCBI taxonomy): Eukaryota > Metazoa > Chordata > Amphibia > Anura > Dendrobatidae > Ranitomeya > Ranitomeya variabilis. Next base: position 315,421,785 of record NC_135235.1, read on the forward strand.
TTTGAAATATTAGTCATTTTTATTCTTTGACTGCTTATATCCTTAAACCAACTTGTCGCACCACACAAAAATGTAAATAAATAGCATTTTTCATATGTGTACTTTTTGTCAGCATTCACTTTCAAACCTCCTTTTGTTTTGTTAGGATGTTAGAAATGTTAGATTTCTCACAAAATGCGGTGATGCACCATATTTCTTCAGAATCTACTGTTTGGCCACACAGCAGGGCTTTGAAAATAAGAGCGCTATTTGGATTTTGGAATGCAGATTTTGCAAGAATAGTTTGCAGGTAAAATTTGCAGAGTACCAAAAGTACCAAAACAGCAGAAACCCCACCAAAGTGACCCCATTTTAGAAATTACTTCTCACAATGAATTCATATACACCACAGCATTTCATAGTCAAACATACATGGTTGAAATCATTCAGCTAGTGTCTGATACATGCTTTCTTTATCAGCTATCAGGTTCCCTTTAAATCCTCTTACAGCTAAGTGAAATGGAAATAAACAAAACAAAGGAAAAATTACAAAAAAATAATAATTTGCTCAAATGGAAAAGTTCCCAATTCTCATCTTTTTAACATTTTATTTTCTGTAGATAGTTAAGATTTTTAGGCCTTTTACATTTTCTTTAAATAATCAGTCCACGTGCTTTGTTTATTTTCTCCTTAAAATGTAAAGAATCAAGAAAAATGATGTTGCCGAAACCCGGGATCGAACCAGGGACCTTTAGATCTTCAATCTAACGCTCTCCCATCTGAGCAATTCCGGCCAAACGAAAACAACTTTAGGAGTGCTAGACACTTGGCAAATGTCAAGCGAAACCCCTGAAAGTAGATATTTTTAGTTTTGCTTTGACTGTTTTTTGCAGCATGATTTCTATTTGAAACTCCTGCTATTTTGTTGTACATATTTAATAACTTTCATTAACTCTTTGTGAATGAGTAGAAAAAAACAGCAATTTTGACAGAGATTTTTTTACATTTTCAATTTGACTAAATTCATCAGGTTCATTCAAACCCTGTGTTTGTGAGTCAGGTGATGGTTGCACATAAAAGACAATGTGCATGCATAATGTTACATCAAGTTTTATTTGTTATTAAATGCAAATAATTGGAGCAAAAAAGGAGACAACAATTTAGAGAAAATATTTTAATGATTGTTAACTTTCAATGTGAAAACATTTGTCCCAAAATGTGCTGAAACTTAGATGTCAGTATCGCATGTGCATTTCAGACTTTAAAACTATGATTACCTACTTTTTAAGCTTTTGTTTATTAAGTATTTTTATGGTCTATTGATGAATGAGGTAATGAAATATGAAATTAGACTTACCGGCAATTCAGTTTATAGAAATCTCCCAGAACAGCCCCATAGGATGTGGAGTCTCCGCCCTAATAGGGAAAGAGAACACAAAGAGTTGAAATAGTCCCGCCCCATTGACCGCCCGCAGTATTTTTATAGTGCCAAGACAGCTAACATATGCACATAAAAACTATTTCACGGTCCTAGAGTTCCGTTTATAGACGACAATTTCAGATTCACCCCAAAGACTCCCAGGTAGTGGTAACTTTGGGATCAGGTTTTTTAAGGCCCATTGCTAAGTTTGGTTTGATCCCCATCTAATCAATAATTGACTGAGAATCTGTGTAGTTTCCTGAAAAGGTGATGTCAGAAGTGGGATTTGAACCCACGCCTCCAAGAGAGACTGCGACCTGAACGCAGCGCCTTAGACCGCTCAGCCATCCTGACTTCTTGTGGATTCTGTGCCTTAACTCTTTCCAAGTTAGTCAGCAGAAATATGACCAGTAATTGTCATTGAAAATTATTTTCAAATATTTAATATTACAGTTTTTATTTCAATACATTTGTTTAAACTATTAGTTATCAAGCCTATTTTGAGCTAAATGGCCAAGCCCCATTTTAAAAAAATATGACTTTTATCACTGTATGCAGTAATAACTCTGGAATGCTTCTACATATCCCCGTAATTCTGAAAGTGTTTTTTGTGACACATTGTACTTTACATTAACTGTAAATTTAGGTCAATATATTTTTAGTTTTTTTCTGTGAAAATATCTAAAGTTTGTTTAAAATTTTGAAATATTAGTCATTTTTATTCTTTGACTGCTTATATCCTTAAACCAACTTGTCGCACCACACAAAAATGTAAATAAATAGCATTTTTCATATGTGTACTTTTTGTCAGCATTCACTTTCAAACCTCCTTTTGTTTTGTTAGGATGTTAGAAATGTTAGATTTCTCACAAAATGCGGTGATGCACCATATTTCTTCAGAATCTACTGTTTGGCCACACAGCAGGGCTTTGAAAATAAGAGCGCTATTTGGATTTTGGAATGCAGATTTTGCAAGAATAGTTTGCAGGTAAAATTTGAAGAGTACCAAAAGTACCAAAACAGCAGAAACCCCACCAAAGTGACCCCATTTTAGAAATTACTTCTCACAATGAATTCATATACACCACAGCATTTCATAGTCAAACATACATGGTTGAAATCATTCAGCTAGTGTCTGATACATGCTTTCTTTATCAGCTATCAGGTTCCCTTTAAATCCTCTTACAGCTAAGTGAAATGGAAATAAACAAAACAGAGGAAAAATTACAAAAAAATAATAATTTGCTCAAATGGAAAAGTTCCCATTTCTCATCTTTTTAACATTTTATTTTCTGTAGATAGTTAAGATTTTTAGGCCTTTTACATTTTCTTTAAATAATCAGTCCACGTGCTTTGTTTATTTTCTCCTTAAAATGCAAAGAATCAAGAAAAACGATGTTGCCGAAACCCGGGATCGAACCAGGGACCTTTAGATCTTAAATCTAACGCTCTCACATCTGAGCTATTTCGGCCAAACGAAAACAACTTTAGGAGTGCTAGACACTTGGCAAATGTCAAGCGAAACCCCTGAAAGTAGATATTTTTATTTTTGCTTTGACTGGTTTTTGCAGCATGATTTCTATTTGAAACTCCTGCTATTTTGTTGTACATATTTAATAACTTTCATTAACTCTTTGTGAATGAGTAGAAAAAAACAGCAATTTTGACAGAGATTTTTTTACATTTTCAATTTGACTCCATTCATCAGGTTCATTCAAACCCTGTGTTTGTGAGACAGGTGATGGTTGCACATAAAAGACAATGTGCATGCATAATGTTACATCAAGTTTTATTTGTTATTAAATGCAAATAATTGGAGGAAAAAAGGAGACAACAATTTAGAGAAAATATTTTAATGATTGTTAACTTTCAATGTGAAAACATTTGTCCCAAAATGTTCTGAAACTTAGATGTCAGTATCGCATGTGCATTTCAGACTTTAAAACTATGATTACCTACTTTTTAAGCTTTTGTTTATTAAGTATTTTTATGGTCTATTGATGAATGAGGTAATCAAATATGAAATTAGACTTACCGGCAATTCAGTTTATAGAAATCTCCCAGAACAGCCCCATAGGATGTGGAGTCTCCGCCCTAATAGGGAAAGAGAACACAAAGAGTTGAAATAGTCCCGCCCCATTGACCGCCCGCAGTATTTTTATAGTGCCAAGACAGCTAACATATGCACATAAAAACTATTTCACGGTCCTAGAGTTCCGTTTATAGACGACAATTTCAGATTCACCCCAAAGACTCCCAGGTAGTGGTAACTTTGGGATCAGGTTTTTTAAGGCCCATTGCTAAGTTTGGTTTGATCCCCATCTAATCAATAATTGACTGAGAATCTGTATAGTTTCATGAAAAGGTGATGTCAGAAGTGGGATTTGAACCCACGCCTCCAAGAGAGACTGCGACCTGAACGCAGCGCCTTAGACCACTCAGCCATCCTGACTTCTTGTGGATTCTGTGCCTTAACTCTTTCCAAGTTAGTCAGCAGAAATATGACCAGTAATTGTCATTGAAAATTATTTTCAAATATTTAATATTACAGTTTTTATTTCAATACATTTGTTTAAACTATTAGTTATCAAGCCTATTTTGAGCTAAATGGCCAAGCCCCATTTTAAAAAAATATGACTTTTATCACTGTATGCAGTAATAACTCTGGAATGCTTCTACATAACCCCGTAATTCTGAAAGTGTTTTTTGTGACACATTGTACTTTACATTAACTGTAAATTTAGGTCAATATATTTTTAGTTTTTTTCTGTGAAAATATCTAAAGTTTGTTTAAAATTTTGAAATATTAGTCATTTTTATTCTTTGACTGCTTATATCCTTAAACCAACTTGTCGCACCACACAAAAATGTAAATAAATAGCATTTTTCATATGTGTACTTTTTGTCAGCATTCACTTTCAAACCTCCTTTTGTTTTGTTAGGATGTTAGAAATGTTAGATTTCTCACAAAATGCGGTGATGCACCATATTTCTTCAGAATCTACTGTTTGGCCACACAGCAGGGCTTTGAAAATAAGAGCGCTATTTGGATTTTGGAATGCAGATTTTGCAAGAATAGTTTGCAGGTAAAATTTGCAGAGTACCAAAAGTACCAAAACAGCAGAAACCCCACCAAAGTGACCCCATTTTAGAAATTACTTCTCACAATGAATTCATATACACCACAGCATTTCATAGTCAAACATAAATGGTTGAAATCATTCAGCTAGTGTCTGATACATGCTTTCTTTATCAGCTATCAGGTTCCCTTTAAATCCTCTTACAGCTAAGTGAAATGGAAATAAACAAAACAGAGGAAAAATTACAAAAAAATAATAATTTGCTCAAATGGAAAAGTTCCCATTTCTCATCTTTTTAACATTTTATTTTCTGTAGATAGTTAAGATTTTTAGGCCTTTTACATTTTCTTTAAATAATCAGTCCACGTGCTTTGTTTATTTTCTCCTTAAAATGTAAAGAATCAAGAAAAATGATGTTGCCGAAACCCGGGATCGAACCAGGGACCTTTAGATCTTCAATCTAACGCTCTCCCATCTGAGCTATTTCGGCCAAACGAAATCAACTTTAGGAGTGCTAGACACTTGGCAAATGTCAAGCGAAACCCCTGAAAGTAGATATTTTTATTTTTGCTTTGACTGGTTTTTGCAGCATGATTTCTATTTGAAACTCCTGCTATTTTGTTGTACATATTTAATAACTTTCATTAACTCTTTGTGAATGAGTAGAAAAAAACAGCAATTTTGACAGAGATTTTTTTACATTTTCAATTTCACTCCATTCATCAGGTTCATTCAAACCCTGTGTTTGTGAGACAGGTGATGGTTGCACATAAAAGACAATGTGCATGCATAATGTTACATCAAGTTTTATTTGTTATTAAATGCAAATAATTGGAGGAAAAAAGGAGACAACAATTTAGAGAAAATATTTTAATGATTGTTAACTTTCAATGTGAAAACATTTGTCCCAAAATGTGCTGAAACTTAGATGTCAGTATCGCATGTGCATTTCAGACTTTAAAACTATGATTACCTACTTTTTAAGCTTTTGTTTATTAAGTATTTTTATGGTCTATTGATGAATGAGGTAATCAAATATGAAATTAGACTTACCGGCAATTCAGTTTATAGAAATCTCCCAGAACAGCCCCATAGGATGTGGAGTCTCCGCCCTAATAGGGAAAGAGAACACAAAGAGTTGAAATAGTCCCGCCCCATTGACCGCCCGCAGTATTTTTATAGTGCCAAGACAGCTAACATATGCACATAAAAACTATTTCACGGTCCTAGAGTTCCGTTTATATTCGACAATTTCAGATTCACCCCAAAGACTCCCAGGTAGTGGTAACTTTGGGATCAGGTTTTTTAAGGCCCATTGCTAAGTTTGGTTTGATCCCCATCTAATCAATAATTGACTGAGAATCTGTATAGTTTCATGAAAAGGTGATGTCAGAAGTGGGATTTGAACCCACGCCTCCAAGAGAGACTGCGACCTGAACGCAGCGCCTTAGACCGCTCAGCCATCCTGACTTCTTGTGGATTCTGTGCCTTAACTCTTTCCAAGTTAGTCAGCAGAAATATGACCAGTAATTGTCATTGAAAATTATTTTAAAATATTTAATATTACAGTTTTTATTTCAATACATTTGTTTAAACTATTAGTTATCAAGCCTATTTTGAGCTAAATGGCCAAGCCCCATTTTAAAAAAATATGACTTTTATCACTGTATGCAGTAATAACTCTGGAATGCTTCTACATATCCCCGTAATTCTGAAAGTGTTTTTTGTGACACATTGTACTTTACATTAACTGTAAATTTAGGTCAATATATTTTTAGTTTTTTTCTGTGAAAATATCTAAAGTTTGTTTAAAATTTTGAAATATTAGTCATTTTTATTCTTTGACTGCTTATATCCTTAAACCAACTTGTCGCACCACACAAAAATGTAAATAAATAGCATTTTTCATATGTGTACTTTTTGTCAGCATTCACTTTCAAACCTCCTTTTGTTTTGTTAGGATGTTAGAAATGTTAGATTTCTCACAAAATGCGGTGATGCACCATATTTCTTCAGAATCTACTGTTTGGCCACACAGCAGGGCTTTGAAAATAAGAGCGCTATTTGGATTTTGGAATGCAGATTTTGCAAGAATAGTTTGCAGGTAAAATTTGCAGAGTACCAAAAGTACCAAAACAGCAGAAACCCCACCAAAGTGACCCCATTTTAGAAATTACTTCTCACAATGAATTCATATACACCACAGCATTTCATAGTCAAACATACATGGTTGAAATCATTCAGCTAGTGTCTGATACATGCTTTCTTTATCAGCTATCAGGTTCCCTTTAAATCCTCTTACAGCTAAGTGAAATGGAAATAAACAAAACAGAGGAAAAATTACAAAAAAATAATAATTTGCTCAAATGGAAAAGTTCCCATTTCTCATCTTTTTAACATTTTATTTTCTGTAGATAGTTAAGATTTTTAGGCCTTTTACATTTTCTTTAAATAATCAGTCCACGTGCTTTGTTTATTTTCTCCTTAAAATGTAAAGAATCAAGAAAAATGATGTTGCCGAAACCCGGGACCTTTAGATCTTCAATCTAACGCTCTCCCATCTGAGCTATTTCGGCCAAACGAAATCAACTTTAGGAGTGCTAGACACTTGGCAAATGTCAAGCGAAACCCCTGAAAGTAGATATTTTTATTTTTGCTTTGACTGGTTTTTGCAGCATGATTTCTATTTGAAACTCCTGCTATTTTGTTGTACATATTTAATAACTTTCATTAACTCTTTGTGAATGAGTAGAAAAAAACAGCAATTTTGACAGAGATTTTTTTACATTTTCAATTTGACTCCATTCATCAGGTTCATTCAAACCCTGTGTTTGTGAGACAGGTGATGGTTGCACATAAAAGACAATGTGCATGCATAATGTTACATCAAGTTTTATTTGTTATTAAATGCAAATAATTGGAGCAAAAAAGGAGACAACAATTTAGAGAAAATATTTTAATGATTGTTAACTTTCAATGTGAAAACATTTGTCCCAAAATGTGCTGAAACTTAGATGTCAGTATTGCATGTGCATTTCAGACTTTAAAACTATGATTACCTACTTTTTAAGCTTTTGTTTATTAAGTATTTTTATGGTCTATTGATGAATGAGGTAATCAAATATGAAATTAGACTTACCGGCAATTCAGTTTATAGAAATCTCCCAGAACAGCTCCATAGGATGTGGAGTCTCCGCCCTAATAGGGAAAGAGAACACAAAGAGTTGAAATAGTCCCGCCCCATTGACCGCCCGCAGTATTTTTATAGTGCCAAGACAGCTAACATATGCACATAAAAACTATTTCACGGTCCTAGAGTTCCGTTTATAGACGACAATTTCAGATTCACCCCAAAGACTCCCAGGTAGTGGTAACTTTGGGATCAGGTTTTTTAAGGCCCATTGCTAAGTTTGGTTTGATCCCCATCTAATCAATAATTGACTGAGAATCTGTATAGTTTCATGAAAAGGTGATGTCAGAAGTGGGATTTGAACCCACAACTCCAAGAGAGACTGCGACCTGAACGCAGCGCCTTAGACCGCTCAGCCATCCTGACTTCTTGTGGATTCTGTGCCTTAACTCTTTCCAAGTTAGTCAGCAGAAATATGACCAGTAATTGTCATTGAAAATTATTTTCAAATATTTAATATTACAGTTTTTATTTCAATACATTTGTTTAAACTATTAGTTATCAAGCCTATTTTGAGCTAAATGGCCAAGCCCCATTTTAAAAAAATATGACTTTTATCACTGTATGCAGTAATAACTCTGGAATGCTTCTACATGTCCCCGTAATTCTGAAAGTGTTTTTTGTGACACATTGTACTTTACATTAACTGTAAATTTAGGTCAATACATTTTTAGTTTTTTTCTGTGAAAATATCTAAAGTTTGTTTAAAATTTTGAAATATTAGTCATTTTTATTCTTTGACTGCTTATATCCTTAAACCAACTTGTCGCACCACACAAAAATGTAAATAAATAGCATTTTTCATATGTGTACTTTTTGTCAGCATTCACTTTCAAACCTCCTTTTGTTTTGTTAGGATGTTAGAAATGTTAGATTTCTCACAAAATGCGGTGATGCACCATATTTCTTCAGAATCTACTGTTTGGCCACACAGCAGGGCTTTGAAAATAAGAGCGCTATTTGGATTTTGGAATGCAGATTTTGCAAGAATAGTTTGCAGGTAAAATTTGCAGAGTACCAAAAGTACCAAAACAGCAGAAACCCCACCAAAGTGACCCCATTTTAGAAATTACTTCTCACAATGAATTCATATACACCACAGCATTTCATAGTCAAACATACATGGTTGAAATCATTCAGCTAGTGTCTGATACATGCTTTCTTTATCAGCTATCAGGTTCCCTTTAAATCCTCTTACAGCTAAGTGAAATGGAAATAAACAAAACAGAGGAAAAATTACAAAAAAATAATAATTTGCTCAAATGGAAAAGTTCCCATTTCTCATCTTTTTAACATTTTATTTTCTGTAGATAGTTAAGATTTTTAGGCCTTTTACATTTTCTTTAAATAATCAGTCCACGTGCTTTGTTTATTTTCTCCTTAAAATGTAAAGAATCAAGAAAAATGATGTTGCCGAAACCCGGGACCTTTAGATCTTCAATCTAACGCTCTCCCATCTGAGCTATTTCGGCCAAACGAAATCAACTTTAGGAGTGCTAGACACTTGGCAAATGTCAAGCGAAACCCCTGAAAGTAGATATTTTTATTTTTGCTTTGACTGGTTTTTGCAGCATGATTTCTATTTGAAACTCCTGCTATTTTGTTGTACATATTTAATAACTTTCATTAACTCTTTGTGAATGAGTAGAAAAAAACAGCAATTTTGACAGAGATTTTTTTACATTTTCAATTTGACTCCATTCATCAGGTTCATTCAAACCCTGTGTTTGTGAGACAGGTGATGGTTGCACATAAAAGACAATGTGCATGCATAATGTTACATCAAGTTTTATTTGTTATTAAATGCAAATAATTGGAGCAAAAAAGGAGACAACAATTTAGAGAAAATATTTTAATGATTGTTAACTTTCAATGTGAAAACATTTGTCCCAAAATGTGCTGAAACTTAGATGTCAGTATCGCATGTGCATTTCAGACTTTAAAACTATGATTACCTACTTTTTAAGCTTTTGTTTATTAAGTATTTTTATGGTCTATTGATGAATGAGGTAATCAAATATGAAATTAGACTTACCGGCAATTCAGTTTATAGAAATCTCCCAGAACAGCTCCATAGGATGTGGAGTCTCCGCCCTAATAGGGAAAGAGAACACAAAGAGTTGAAATAGTCCCGCCCCATTGACCGCCCGCAGTATTTTTATAGTGCCAAGACAGCTAACATATGCACATAAAAACTACTTCACGGTCCTAGAGTTCCGTTTATAGACGACAATTTCAGATTCACCCCAAAGACTCCCAGGTAGTGGTAACTTTGGGATCAGGTTTTTTAAGGCCCATTGCTAAGTTTGGTTTGATCCCCATCTAATCAATAATTGACTGAGAATCTGTATAGTTTCATGAAAAGGTGATGTCAGAAGTGGGATTTGAACCCACAACTCCAAGAGAGACTGCGACCTGAACGCAGCGCCTTAGACCGCTCAGCCATCCTGACTTCTTGTGGATTCTGTGCCTTAACTCTTTCCAAGTTAGTCAGCAGAAATATGACCAGTAATTGTCATTGAAAATTATTTTCAAATATTTAATATTACAGTTTTTATTTCAATAAATTTGTTTAAACTATTAGTTATCAAGCCTATTTTGAGCTAAATGGCCAAGCCCCATTTTAAAAAAATATGACTTTTATCACTGTATGCAGTAATAACTCTGGAATGCTTCTACATGTCCCCGTAATTCTGAAAGTGTTTTTTGTGACACATTGTACTTTACATTAACTGTAAATTTAGGTCAATATATTTTTAGTTTTTTTCTGTGAAAATATCTAAAGTTTGTTTAAAATTTTGAAATATTAGTCATTTTTATTCTTTGACTGCTTATATCCTTAAACCAACTTGTCGCACCACACAAAAATGTAAATAAATAGCATTTTTCATATGTGTACTTTTTGTCAGCATTCACTTTCAAACCTCCTTTTGTTTTGTTAGGATGTTAGAAATGTTAGATTTCTCACAAAATGCGGTGATGCACCATATTTCTTCAGAATCTACTGTTTGGCCACACAGCAGGGCTTTGAAAATAAGAGCGCTATTTGGATTTTGGAATGCAGATTTTGCAAGAATAGTTTGCAGGTAAAATTTGCAGAGTACCAAAAGTACCAAAACAGCAGAAACCCCACCAAAGTGACCCCATTTTAGAAATTACTTCTCACAATGAATTCATATACACCACAGCATTTCATAGTCAAACATACATGGTTGAAATCATTCAGCTAGTGTCTGATACATGCTTTCTTTATCAGCTATCAGGTTCCCTTTAAATCCTCTTACAGCTAAGTGAAATGGAAATAAACAAAACAGAGGAAAAATTACAAAAAAATAATAATTTGCTCAAATGGAAAAGTTCCCATTTCTCATCTTTTTAACATTTTATTTTCTGTAGATAGTTAAGATTTTTAGGCCTTTTACATTTTCTTTAAATAATCAGTCCACGTGCTTTGTTTATTTTCTCCTTAAAATGTAAAGAATCAAGAAAAATGATGTTGCCGAAACCCGGGATCGAACCAGGGACCTTTAGATCTTCAATCTAACGCTCTCCCATCTGAGCTATTTCGGCCAAACGAAATCAACTTTAGGAGTGCTAGACACTTGGCAAATGTCAAGCGAAACCCCTGAAAGTAGATATTTTTATTTTTGCTTTGACTGGTTTTTGCAGCATGATTTCTATTTGAAACTCCTGCTATTTTGTTGTACATATTTAATAACTTTCATTAACTCTTTGTGAATGAGTAGAAAAAAACAGCAATTTTGACAGATTTTTTTACATTTTCAATTTGACTCCATTCATCAGGTTCATTCAAACCCTGTGTTTGTGAGACAGGTGATGGTTGCACATAAAAGACAATGTGCATGCATAATGTTACATCAAGTTTTATTTGTTATTAAATGCAAATAATTGGAGCAAAAAAGGAGACAACAATTTAGAGAAAATATTTTAATGATTGTTAACTTTCAATGTGAAAACATTTGTCCCAAAATGTGCTGAAACTTAGATGTCAGTATCGCATGTGCATTTCAGACTTTAAAACTATGATTACCTACTTTTTAAGCTTTTGTTTATTAAGTATTTTTATGGTCTATTGATGAATGAGGTAATCAAATATGAAATTAGACTTACCGGCAATTCAGTTTATAGAAATCTCCCAGAACAGCTCCATAGGATGTGGAGTCTCCGCCCTAATAGGGAAAGAGAACACAAAGAGTTGAAATAGTCCCGCCCCATTGACCGCCCGCAGTATTTTTATAGTGCCAAGACAGCTAACATATGCACATAAAAACTATTTCACGGTCCTAGAGTTCCGTTTATAGACGACAATTTCAGATTCACGCCAAAGACTCCCAGGTAGTGGTAACTTTGGGATCAGGTTTTTTAAGGCCCATTGCTAAGTTTGGTTTGATCCCCATCTAATCAATAATTGACTGAGAATCTGTATAGTTTCATGAAAAGGTGATGTCAGAAGTGGGATTTGAACCCACGCCTCCAAGAGAGACTGCGACCTGAACGCAGCGCCTTAGACCGCTCAGCCATCCTGACTTCTTGTGGATTCTGTGCCTTAACTCTTTCCAAGTTAGTCAGCAGAAATATGACCAGTAATTGTCATTGAAAATTATTTTCAAATATTTAATATTACAGTTTTTATTTCAATACATTTGTTTAAACTATTAGTTATCAAGCCTATTTTGAGCTAAATGGCCAAGCCCCATTTTAAAAAAATATGACTTTTATCACTGTATGCAGTAATAACTCTGGAATGCTTCTACATATCCCCGTAATTCTGAAAGTGTTTTTTGTGACACATTGTACTTTACATTAACTGTAAATTTAGGTCAATATATTTTTAGTTTTTTTCTGTGAAAATATCTAAAGTTTGTTTAAAATTTTGAAATATTAGTCATTTTTATTCTTTGACTGCTTATATCCTTAAACCAACTTGTCGCACCACACAAAAATGTAAATAAATAGCATTTTTCATATGTGTACTTTTTGTCAGCATTCACTTTCAAACCTCCTTTTGTTTTGTTAGGATGTTAGAAATGTTAGATTTCTCACAAAATGCGGTGATGCACCATATTTCTTCAGAATCTACTGTTTGGCCACACAGCAGGGCTTTGAAAATAAGAGCGCTATTTGGATTTTGGAATGCAGATTTTGCAAGAATAGTTTGCAGGTAAAATTTGCAGAGTACCAAAAGTACCAAAACAGCAGAAACCCCACCAAAGTGACCCCATTTTAGAAATTACTTCTCACAATGAATTCATATACACCACAGCATTTCATAGTCAAACATACATGGTTGAAATCATTCAGCTAGTGTCTGATACATGCTTTCTTTATCAGCTATCAGGTTCCCTTTAAATCCTCTTACAGCTAAGTGAAATGGAAATAAACAAAACAAAGGAAAAATTACAAAAAAATAATAATTTGCTCAAATGGAAAAGTTCCCAATTCTCATCTTTTTAACATTTTATTTTCTGTAGATAGTTAAGATTTTTAGGCCTTTTACATTTTCTTTAAATAATCAGTCCACGTGCTTTGTTTATTTTCTCCTTAAAATGTAAAGAATCAAGAAAAATGATGTTGCCGACACCCGGGATCGAACCAGGGAGCTTTAGATCTTCAATCTAACGCTCTCCCATCTGAGCTATTCCGGCCAAACGAAAACAACTTTAGGAGTGCTAGACACTTGGCAAATGTCAAGCGAAACCCCTGAAAGTAGATATTTTTATTTTTGCTTTGACTGGTTTTTGCAGCATGATTTCTATTTGAAACTCCTGCTATTTTGTTGTACATATTTAATAACTTTCATTAACTCTTTGTGAATGAGTAGAAAAAAACAGCAATTTTGACAGAGATTTTTTTACATTTTCAATTTGACTAAATTCATCAGGTTCATTCAAACCCTGTGTTTGTGAGTCAGGTGATGGTTGCACATAAAAGACAATGTGCATGCATAATGTTACATCAAGTTTTATTTGTTATTAAATACAAATAATTGGAGCAAAAAAGGAGACAACAATTTAGAGAAAATATTTTAATGATTGTTAACTTTCAATGTGAAAACATTTGTCCCAAAATGTGCTGAAACTTAGATGTCAGTATCGCATGTGCATTTCAGACTTTAAAACTATGATTACCTACTTTTTAAGCTTTTGTTTATTAAGTATTTTTATGGTCTATTGATGAATGAGGTAATCAAATATGAAATTAGACTTACCGGCAATTCAGTTTATAGAAATCTCCCAGAACAGCCCCATAGGATGTGGAGTCTCCGCCCTAATAGGGAAAGAGAACACAAAGAGTTGAAATAGTCCCGCCCCATTGACCGCCCGCAGTATTTTTATAGTGCCAAGACAGCTAACATATGCACATAAAAACTATTTCACGGTCCTAGAGTTCCGTTTATAGACGACAATTTCAGATTCACCCCAAAGACTCCCAGGTAGTGGTAACTTTGGGATCAGGTTTTTTAAGGCCCATTGCTAAGTTTGGTTTGATCCCCATCTAATCAATAATTGACTGAGAATCTGTATAGTTTCATGAAAAGGTGATGTCAGAAGTGGGATTTGAACCCACAACTCCAAGAGAGACTGCGACCTGAACGCAGCGCCTTAGACCGCTCAGCCATCCTGACTTCTTGTGGATTCTGTGCCTTAACTCTTTCCAAGTTAGTCAGCAGAAATATGACCAGTAATTGTCATTGAAAATTATTTTCAAATATTTAATATTACAGTTTTTATTTCAATACATTTGTTTAAACTATTAGTTATCAAGCCTATTTTGAGCTAAATGGCCAAGCCCCATTTTAAAAAAATATGACTTTTATCACTGTATGCAGTAATAACTCTGGAATGCTTCTACATATCCCCGTAATTCTGAAAGTGTTTTTTGTGACACATTGTACTTTACATTAACTGTAAATTTAGGTCAATATATTTTTAGTTTTTTTCTGTGAAAATATCTAAAGTTTGTTTAAAATTTTGAAATATTAGTCATTTTTATTCTTTGACTGCTTATATCCTTAAACCAACTTGTCGCACCACACAAAAATGTAAATAAATAGCATTTTTCATATGTGTACTTTTTGTCAGCATTCACTTTCAAACCTCCTTTTGTTTTGTTAGGATGTTAGAAATGTTAGATTTCTCACAAAATGCGGTGATGCACCATATTTCTTCAGAATCTACTGTTTGGCCACACAGCAGGGCTTTGAAAATAAGAGCGCTATTTGTATTTTGGAATGCAGATTTTGCAAGAATAGTTTGCAGGTAAAATTTGCAGAGTACCAAAAGTACCAAAACAGCAGAAACCCCACCAAAGTGACCCCATTTTAGAAATTACTTCTCACAATGAATTCATATACACCACAGCATTTCATAGTCAAACATACATGGTTGAAATCATTCAGCTAGTGTCTGATACATGCTTTCTTTATCAGCTATCAGGTTCCCTTTAAATCCTCTTACAGCTAAGTGAAATGGAAATAAACAAAACAGAGGAAAAATTACAAAAAAATAATAATTTGCTCAAATGGAAAAGTTCCCATTTCTCATCTTTTTAACATTTTATTTTCTGTAGATAGTTAAGATTTTTAGGCCTTTTACATTTTCTTTAAATAATCAGTCCACGTGCTTTGTTTATTTTCTCCTTAAAATGTAAAGAATCAAGAAAAATGATGTTGCCGAAACCCGGGATCGAACCAGGGACCTTTAGATCTTCAATCTAACGCTCTCCCATCTGAGCTATTTCGGCCAAACGAAATCAACTTTAGGAGTGCTAGACACTTGGCAAATGTCAAGCGAAACCCCTGAAAGTAGATATTTTTATTTTTGCTTTGACTGGTTTTTGCAGCATGATTTCTATTTGAAACTCCTGCTATTTTGTTGTACATATTTAATAACTTTCATTAACTCTTTGTGAATGAGTAGAAAAAAACAGCAATTTTGACAGAGATTTTTTTACATTTTCAATTTGACTCCATTCATCAGGTTCATTCAAACCCTGTGTTTGTGAGACAGGTGATGGTTGCACATAAAAGACAATGTGCATGCATAATGTTACATCAAGTTTTATTTGTTATTAAATGCAAATAATTGGAGGAAAAAAGGAGACAACAATTTAGAGAAAATATTTTAATGATTGTTAACTTTCAATGTGAAAACATTTGTCCCAAAATGTGCTGAAACTTAGATGTCAGTATCGCATGTGCATTTCAGACTTTAAAACTATGATTACCTACTTTTTAAGCTTTTGTTTATTAAGTATTTTTATGGTCTATTGATGAATGAGGTAATCAAATATGAAATTAGACTTACCGGCAATTCAGTTTATAGAAATCTCCCAGAACAGCCCCATAGGATGTGGAGTCTCCGCCCTAATAGGGAAAGAGAACACAAAGAGTTGAAATAGTCCCGCCCCATTGACCGCCCGCAGTATTTTTATAGTGCCAAGACAGCTAACATATGCACATAAAAACTATTTCACGGTCCTAGAGTTCCGTTTATAGACGACAATTTCAGATTCACCCCAAAGACTCCCAGGTAGTGGTAACTTTGGGATCAGGTTTTTTAAGGCCCATTGCTAAGTTTGGTTTGATCCCCATCTAATCAATAATTGACTGAGAATCTGTATAGTTTCATGAAAAGGTGATGTCAGAAGTGGGATTTGAACCCACAACTCCAAGAGAGACTGCGACCTGAACGCAGCGCCTTAGACCGCTCAGCCATCCTGACTTCTTGTGGATTCTGTGCCTTAACTCTTTCCAAGTTAGTCAGCAGAAATATGACCAGTAATTGTCATTGAAAATTATTTTCAAATATTTAATATTACAGTTTTTATTTCAATACATTTGTTTAAACTATTAGTTATCAAGCCTATTTTGAGCTAAATGGCCAAGCCCCATTTTAAAAAAATATGACTTTTATCACTGTATGCAGTAATAACTCTGGAATGCTTCTACATATCCCCGTAATTCTGAAAGTGTTTTTTGTGACACATTGTACTTTACATTAACTGTAAATTTAGGTCAATATATTTTTAGTTTTTTTCTGTGAAAATATCTAAAGTTTGTTTAAAATTTTGAAATATTAGTCATTTTTATTCTTTGACTGCTTATATCCTTAAACCAACTTGTCGCACCACACAAAAATGTAAATAAATAGCATTTTTCATATGTGTACTTTTTGTCAGCATTCACTTTCAAACCTCCTTTTGTTTTGTTAGGATGTTAGAAATGTTAGATTTCTCACAAAATGCGGTGATGCACCATATTTCTTCAGAATCTACTGTTTGGCCACACAGCAGGGCTTTGAAAATAAGAGCGCTATTTGTATTTTGGAATGCAGATTTTGCAAGAATAGTTTGCAGGTAAAATTTGCAGAGTACCAAAAGTACCAAAACAGCAGAAACCCCACCAAAGTGACCCCATTTTAGAAATTACTTCTCACAATGAATTCATATACACCACAGCATTTCATAGTCAAACATACATGGTTGAAATCATTCAGCTAGTGTCTGATACATGCTTTCTTTATCAGCTATCAGGTTCCCTTTAAATCCTCTTACAGCTAAGTGAAATGGAAATAAACAAAACAGAGGAAAAATTACAAAAAAATAATAATTTGCTCAAATGGAAAAGTTCCCATTTCTCATCTTTTTAACATTTTATTTTCTGTAGATAGTTAAGATTTTTAGGCCTTTTACATTTTCTTTAAATAATCAGTCCACGTGCTTTGTTTATTTTCTCCTTAAAATGTAAAGAATCAAGAAAAATGATGTTGCCGAAACCCGGGATCGAACCAGGGACCTTTAGATCTTCAATCTAACGCTCTCCCATCTGAGCTATTTCGGCCAAACGAAATCAACTTTAGGAGTGCTAGACACTTGGCAAATGTCAAGCGAAACCCCTGAAAGTAGATATTTTTATTTTTGCTTTGACTGGTTTTTGCAGCATGATTTCTATTTGAAACTCCTGCTATTTTGTTGTACATATTTAATAACTTTCATTAACTCTTTGTGAATGAGTAGAAAAAAACAGCAATTTTGACAGAGATTTTTTTACATTTTCAATTTGACTCCATTCATCAGGTTCATTCAAACCCTGTGTTTGTGAGACAGGTGATGGTTGCACATAAAAGACAATGTGCATGCATAATGTTACATCAAGTTTTATTTGTTATTAAATGCAAATAATTGGAGGAAAAAAGGAGACAACAATTTAGAGAAAATATTTTAATGATTGTTAACTTTCAATGTGAAAACATTTGTCCCAAAATGTGCTGAAACTTAGATGTCAGTATCGCATGTGCATTTCAGACTTTAAAACTATGATTACCTACTTTTTAAGCTTTTGTTTATTAAGTATTTTTATGGTCTATTGATGAATGAGGTAATCAAATATGAAATTAGACTTACCGGCAATTCAGTTTATAGAAATCTCCCAGAACAGCTCCATAGGATGTGGAGTCTCCGCCCTAATAGGGAAAGAGAACACAAAGAGTTGAAATAGTCCCGCCCCATTGACCGCCCGCAGTATTTTTATAGTGCCAAGACAGCTAACATATGCACATAAAAACTATTTCACGGTCCTAGAGTTCCGTTTATAGACGACAATTTCAGATTCACCCCAAAGACTCCCAGGTAGTGGTAACTTTGGGATCAGGTTTTTTAAGGCCCATTGCTAAGTTTGGTTTGATCCCCATCTAATCAATAATTGACTGAGAATCTGTATAGTTTCATGAAAAGGTGATGTCAGAAGTGGGATTTGAACCCACACCTCCAAGAGAGACTGCGACCTGAACGCAGCGCCTTAGACCGCTCAGCCATCCTGACTTCTTGTGGATTCTGTGCCTTAACTCTTTCCAAGTTAGTCAGCAGAAATATGACCAGTAATTGTCATTGAAAATTATTTTCAAATATTTAATATTACAGTTTTTATTTCAATACATTTGTTTAAACTATTAGTTATCAAGCCTATTTTGAGCTAAATGGCCAAGCCCCATTTTAAAAAAATATGACTTTTATCACTGTATGCAGTAATAACTCTGGAATGCTTCTACATATCCCCGTAATTCTGAAAGTGTTTTTTGTGACACATTGTACTTTACATTAACTGTAAATTTAGGTCAATATATTTTTAGTTTTTTTCTGTGAAAATATCTAAAGTTTGTTTAAAATTTTGAAATATTAGTCATTTTTATTCTTTGACTGCTTATATCCTTAAACCAACTTGTCGCACCACACAAAAATGTAAATAAATAGCATTTTTCATATGTGTACTTTTTGTCAGCATTCACTTTCAAACCTCCTTTTGTTTTGTTAGGATGTTAGAAATGTTAGATTTCTCACAAAATGCGGTGATGCACCATATTTCTTCAGAATCTACTGTTTGGCCACACAGCAGGGCTTTGAAAATAAGAGCGCTATTTGTATTTTGGAATGCAGATTTTGCAAGAATAGTTTGCAGGTAAAATTTGCAGAGTACCAAAAGTACCAAAACAGCAGAAACCCCACCAAAGTGACCCCATTTTAGAAATTACTTCTCACAATGAATTCATATACACCACAGCATTTCATAGTCAAACATACATGGTTGAAATCATTCAGCTAGTGTCTGATACATGCTTTCTTTATCAGCTATCAGGTTCCCTTTAAATCCTCTTACAGCTAAGTGAAATGGAAATAAACAAAACAGAGGAAAAATTACAAAAAAATAATAATTTGCTCAAATGGAAAAGTTCCCATTTCTCATCTTTTTAACATTTTATTTTCTGTAGATAGTTAAGATTTTTAGGCCTTTTACATTTTCTTTAAATAATCAGTCCACGTGCTTTGTTTATTTTCTCCTTAAAATGTAAAGAATCAAGAAAAATGATGTTGCCGAAACCCGGGATCGAACCAGGGACCTTTAGATCTTCAATCTAACGCTCTCCCATCTGAGCTATTTCGGCCAAACGAAATCAACTTTAGGAGTGCTAGACACTTGGCAAATGTCAAGCGAAACCCCTGAAAGTAGATATTTTTATTTTTGCTTTGACTGGTTTTTGCAGCATGATTTCTATTTGAAACTCCTGCTATTTTGTTGTACATATTTAATAACTTTCATTAACTCTTTGTGAATGAGTAGAAAAAAACAGCAATTTTGACAGAGATTTTTTTACATTTTCAATTTGACTCCATTCATCAGGTTCATTCAAACCCTGTGTTTGTGAGACAGGTGATGGTTGCACATAAAAGACAATGTGCATGCATAATGTTACATCAAGTTTTATTTGTTATTAAATGCAAATAATTGGAGGAAAAAAGGAGACAACAATTTAGAGAAAATATTTTAATGATTGTTAACTTTCAATGTGAAAACATTTGTCCCAAAATGTGCTGAAACTTAGATGTCAGTATCGCATGTGCATTTCAGACTTTAAAACTATGATTACCTACTTTTTAAGCTTTTGTTTATTAAGTATTTTTATGGTCTATTGATGAATGAGGTAATCAAATATGAAATTAGACTTACCGGCAATTCAGTTTATAGAAATCTCCCAGAACAGCTCCATAGGATGTGGAGTCTCCGCCCTAATAGGGAAAGAGAACACAAAGAGTTGAAATAGTCCTGCCCCATTGACCGCCCGCAGTATTTTTATAGTGCCAAGACAGCTAACATATGCACATAAAAACTATTTCACGGTCCTAGAGTTCCGTTTATAGACGACAATTTCAGATTCACCCCAAAGACTCCCAGGTATTGGTAACTTTGGGATCAGGTTTTTTAAGGCCCATTGCTAAGTTTGGTTTGATCCCCATCTAATCAATAATTGACTGAGAATCTGTATAGTTTCATGAAAAGGTGATGTCAGAAGTGGGATTTGAACCCACACCTCCAAGAGAGACTGCGACCTGAACGCAGCGCCTTAGACCGCTCAGCCATCCTGACTTCTTGTGGATTCTGTGCCTTAACTCTTTCCAAGTTAGTCAGCAGAAATATGACCAGTAATTGTCATTGAAAATTATTTTCAAATATTTAATATTACAGTTTTTATTTCAATACATTTGTTTAAACTATTAGTTATCAAGCCTATTTTGAGCTAAATGGCCAAGCCCCATTTTAAAAAAATATGACTTTTATCACTGTATGCAGTAATAACTCTGGAATGCTTCTACATATCCCCGTAATTCTGAAAGTGTTTTTTGTGACACATTGTACTTTACATTAACTGTAAATTTAGGTCAATATATTTTTAGTTTTTTTCTGTGAAAATATCTAAAGTTTGTTTAAAATTTTGAAATATTAGTCATTTTTATTCTTTGACTGCTTATATCCTTAAACCAACTTGTCGCACCACACAAAAATGTAAATAAATAGCATTTTTCATATGTGTACTTTTTGTCAGCATTCACTTTCAAACCTCCTTTTGTTTTGTTAGGATGTTAGAAATGTTAGATTTCTCACAAAATGCGGTGATGCACCATATTTCTTCAGAATCTACTGTTTGGCCACACAGCAGGGCTTTGAAAATAAGAGCGCTATTTGTATTTTGGAATGCAGATTTTGCAAGAATAGTTTGCAGGTAAAATTTGCAGAGTACCAAAAGTACCAAAACAGCAGAAACCCCACCAAAGTGACCCCATTTTAGAAATTACTTCTCACAATGAATTCATATACACCACAGCATTTCATAGTCAAACATACATGGTTGAAATCATTCAGCTAGTGTCTGATACATGCTTTCTTTATCAGCTATCAGGTTCCCTTTAAATCCTCTTACAGCTAAGTGAAATGGAAATAAACAAAACAGAGGAAAAATTACAAAAAAATAATAATTTGCTCAAATGGAAAAGTTCCCATTTCTCATCTTTTTAACATTTTATTTTCTGTAGATAGTTAAGATTTTTAGGCCTTTTACATTTTCTTTAAATAATCAGTCCACGTGCTTTGTTTATTTTCTCCTTAAAATGTAAAGAATCAAGAAAAATGATGTTGCCGAAACCCGGGATCGAACCAGGGACCTTTAGATCTTCAATCTAACGCTCTGCCATCTGAGCTATTTCGGCCAAACGAAAACAACTTTAGGAGTGCTAGACACTTGGCAAATGTCAAGCGAAACCCCTGAAAGTAGATATTTTTATTTTTGCTTTGACTGGTTTTTGCAGCATGATTTCTATTTGAAACTCCTGCTATTTTGTTGTACATATTTAATAACTTTCATTAACTCTTTGTGAATGAGTAGAAAAAAACAGCAATTTTGACAGAGATTTTTTTACATTTTCAATTTGACTCCATTCATCAGGTCAGGTTCATTCAAACCCTGTGTTTGTGAGACAGGTGATGGTTGCACATAAAAGACAATGTGCATGTATAATGTTACATCAAGTTTTATTTGTTATTAAATGCAAATAATTGGAGGAAAAAAGGAGACAACAATTTAGAGAAAATATTTTAATGATTGTTAACTTTCAATGTGAAAACATTTGTCCCAAAATGTGCTGAAACTTAGATGTCAGTATCGCATGTGCATTTCAGACTTTAAAACTATGATTACCTACTTTTTAAGCTTTTGTTTATTAAGTATTTTTATGGTCTATTGATGAATGAGGTAATCAAATATGAAATTAGACTTACCGGCAATTCAGTTTATAGAAATCTCCCAGAACAGCCCCATAGGATGTGGAGTCTCCGCCCTAATAGGGAAAGAGAACACAAAGAGTTGAAATAGTCCCGCCCCATTGACCGCCCGCAGTATTTTTATAGTGCCAAGACAGCTAACATATGCACATAAAAACTATTTCACGGTCCTAGAGTTCCGTTTATAGACGACAATTTCAGATTCACCCCAAAGACTCCCAGGTAGTGGTAACTTTGGGATCAGGTTTTTTAAGGCCCATTGCTAAGTTTGGTTTGATCCCCATCTAATCAATAATTGACTGAGAATCTGTGTAGTTTCATGAAAAGGTGATGTCAGAAGTGGGATTTGAACCCACGCCTCCAAGAGAGACTGCGACCTGAACGCAGCGCCTTAGACCGCTCAGCCATCCTGACTTCTTGTGGATTCTGTGCCTTAACTCTTTCCAAGTTAGTCAGCAGAAATATGACCAGTAATTGTCATTGAAAATTATTTTCAAATATTTAATATTACAGTTTTTATTTCAATACATTTGTTTAAACTATTAGTTATCAAGCCTATTTTGAGCTAAATGGCCAAGCCCCATTGTAAAAAAATATGACTTTTATCACTGTATGCAGTAATAACTCTGGAATGCTTCTACATATCCCCGTAATTCTGAAAGTGTTTTTTGTGACACATTGTACTTTACATTAACTGTAAATTTAGGTCAATATATTTTTAGTTTTTTTCTGTGAAAATATCTAAAGTTTGTTTAAAATTTTGAAATATTAGTCATTTTTATTCTTTGACTGCTTATATCCTTAAACCAACTTGTCGCACCACACAAAAATGTAAATAAATAGCATTTTTCATATGTGTACTTTTTGTCAGCATTCACTTTCAAACCTCCTTTTGTTTTGTTAGGATGTTAGAAATGTTAGATTTCTCACAAAATGCGGTGATGCACCATATTTCTTCAGAATCTACTGTTTGGCCACACAGCAGGGCTTTGAAAATAAGAGCGCTATTTGGATTTTGGAATGCCGATTTTGCAAGAATAGTTTGCAGGTAAAATTTGAAGAGTACCAAAAGTACCAAAACAGCAGAAACCCCACCAAAGTGACCCCATTTTAGAAATTACTTCTCACAATGAATTCATATACACCACAGCATTTCATAGTCAAACATACATGGTTGAAATCATTCAGCTAGTGTCTGATACATGCTTTCTTTATCAGCTATCAGGTTCCCTTTAAATCCTCTTACAGCTAAGTGAAATGGAAATAAACAAAACAAAGGAAAAATTACAAAAAAATAATAATTTGCTCAAATGGAAAAGTTCCCAATTCTCATCTTTTTAACATTTTATTTTCTGTAGATAGTTAAGATTTTTAGGCCTTTTACATTTTCTTTAAATAATCAGTCCACGTGCTTTGTTTATTTTCTCCTTAAAATGTAAAGAATCAAGAAAAATCATGTTGCCGAAACCCGGGATCGAACCAGGGACCTTTAGATCTTCAATCTAACGCTCTCCCATCTGAGCAATTCCGGCCAAACGAAAACAACTTTAGGAGTGCTAGACACTTGGCAAATGTCAAGCGAAACCCCTGAAAGTAGATATTTTTATTTTTGCTTTGACTGGTTTTTGCAGCATGATTTCTATTTGAAACTCCTGCTATTTTGTTGTACATATTTAATAACTTTCATTAACTCTTTGTGAATGAGTAGAAAAAAACAGCAATTTTGACAGAGATTTTTTTACATTTTCAATTTGACTCCATTCATCAGGTTCATTCAAACCCTGTGTTTGTGAGACAGGTGATGGTTGCACATAAAAGACAATGTGCATGCATAATGTTACATCAAGTTTTATTTGTTATTAAATGCAAATAATTGGAGGAAAAAAGGAGACAACAATTTAGAGAAAATATTTTAATGATTGTTAACTTTCAATGTGAAAACATTTGTCCCAAAATGTTCTGAAACTTAGATGTCAGTATCGCATGTGCATTTCAGACTTTAAAACTATGATTACCTACTTTTTAAGCTTTTGTTTATTAAGTATTTTTATGGTCTATTGATGAATGAGGTAATCAAATATGAAATTAGACTTACCGGCAATTCAGTTTATAGAAATCTCCCAGAACAGCCCCATAGGATGTGGAGTCTCCGCCCTAATAGGGAAAGAGAACACAAAGAGTTGAAATAGTCCCGCCCCATTGACCGCCCGCAGTATTTTTATAGTGCCAAGACAGCTAACATATGCACATAAAAACTATTTCACGGTCCTAGAGTTCCGTTTATAGACGACAATTTCAGATTCACCCCAAAGACTCCCAGGTAGTGGTAACTTTGGGATCAGGTTTTTTAAGGCCCATTGCTAAGTTTGGTTTGATCCCCATCTAATCAATAATTGACTGAGAATCTGTATAGTTTCATGAAAAGGTGATGTCAGAAGTGGGATTTGAACCCATGCCTCCAAGAGAGACTGCGACCTGAACGCAGCGCCTTAGACCACTCAGCCATCCTGACTTCTTGTGGATTCTGTGCCTTAACTCTTTCCAAGTTAGTCAGCAGAAATATGACCAGTAATTGTCATTGAAAATTATTTTCAAATATTTAATATTACAGTTTTTATTTCAATACATTTGTTTAAACTATTAGTTATCAAGCCTATTTTGAGCTAAATGGCCAAGCCCCATTTTAAAAAAATATGACTTTTATCACTGTATGCAGTAATAACTCTGGAATGCTTCTACATATCCCCGTAATTCTGAAAGTGTTTTTTGTGACACATTGTACTTTACATTAACTGTAAATTTAGGTCAATATATTTTTAGTTTTTTTCTGTGAAAATATCTAAAGTTTGTTTAAAATTTTGAAATATTAGTCATTTTTATTCTTTGACTGCTTATATCCTTAAACCAACTTGTCGCACCACACAAAAATGTAAATAAATAGCATTTTTCATATGTGTACTTTTTGTCAGCATTCACTTTCAAACCTCCTTTTGTTTTGTTAGGATGTTAGAAATGTTAGATTTCTCACAAAATGCGGTGATGCACCATATTTCTTCAGAATCTACTGTTTGGCCACACAGCAGGGCTTTGAAAATAAGAGCGCTATTTGGATTTTGGAATGCAGATTTTGCAAGAATAGTTTGCAGGTAAAATTTGCAGAGTACCAAAAGTACCAAAACAGCAGAAACCCCACCAAAGTGACCCCATTTTAGAAATTACTTCTCACAATGAATTCATATACACCACAGCATTTCATAGTCAAACATACATGGTTGAAATCATTCAGCTAGTGTCTGATACATGCTTTCTTTATCAGCTATCAGGTTCCCTTTAAATCCTCTTACAGCTAAGTGAAATGGAAATAAACAAAACAGAGGAAAAATTACAAAAAAATAATAATTTGCTCAAATGGAAAAGTTCCCATTTCTCATCTTTTTAACATTTTATTTTCTGTAGATAGTTAAGATTTTTAGGCCTTTTACATTTTCTTTAAATAATCAGTCCACGTGCTTTGTTTATTTTCTCCTTAAAATGTAAAGAATCAAGAAAAATGATGTTGCCGAAACCCGGGATCGAAGCAGGGACCTTTAGATCTTCAATCTAACGCTCTCCCATCTGAGCTATTTCGGCCAAAAGAAATCAACTTTAGGAGTGCTAGACACTTGGCAAATGTCAAGCGAAACCCCTGAAAGTAGATATTTTTATTTTTGCTTTGACTGGTTTTTGCAGCATGATTTCTATTTGAAACTCCTGCTATTTTGTTGTACATATTTAATAACTTTCATTAACTCTTTGTGAATGAGTAGAAAAAAACAGCAATTTTGACAGAGATTTTTTTACATTTTCAATTTGACTCCATTCATCAGGTTCATTCAAACCCTGTGTTTGTGAGACAGGTGATGGTTGCACATAAAAGACAATGTGCATGCATAATGTTACATCAAGTTTTATTTGTTATTAAATGCAAATAATTGGAGGAAAAAAGGAGACAACAATTTAGAGAAAATATTTTAATGATTGTTAACTTTCAATGTGAAAACATTTGTCCCAAAATGTTCTGAAACTTAGATGTCAGTATCGCATGTGCATTTCAGACTTTAAAACTATGATTACCTACTTTTTAAGCTTTTGTTTATTAAGTATTTTTATGGTCTATTGATGAATGAGGTAATCAAATATGAAATTAGACTTACCGGCAATTCAGTTTATAGAAATCTCCCAGAACAGCCCCATAGGATGTGGAGTCTCCGCCCTAATAGGGAAAGAGAACACAAAGAGTTGAAATAGTCCCGCCCCATTGACCGCCCGCAGTATTTTTATAGTGCCAAGACAGCTAACATATGCACATAAAAACTATTTCACGGTCCTAGAGTTCCGTTTATAGACGACAATTTCAGATTCACCCCAAAGACTCCCAGGTAGTGGTAACTTTGGGATCAGGTTTTTTAAGGCCCATTGCTAAGTTTGGTTTGATCCCCATCTAATCAATAATTGACTGAGAATCTGTATAGTTTCATGAAAAGGTGATGTCAGAAGTGGGATTTGAACCCACGCCTCCAAGAGAGACTGCGACCTGAACGCAGCGCCTTAGACCACTCAGCCATCCTGACTTCTTGTGGATTCTGTGCCTTAACTCTTTCCAAGTTAGTCAGCAGAAATATGACCAGTAATTGTCATTGAAAATTATTTTCAAATATTTAATATTACAGTTTTTATTTCAATACATTTGTTTAAACTATTAGTTATCAAGCCTATTTTGAGCTAAATGGCCAAGCCCCATTTTAAAAAAATATGACTTTTATCACTGTATGCAGTAATAACTCTGGAATGCTTCTACATATCCCCGTAATTCTGAAAGTGTTTTTTGTGACACATTGTACTTTACATTAACTGTAAATTTAGGTCAATATATTTTTAGTTTTTTTCTGTGAAAATATCTAAAGTTTGTTTAAAATTTTGAAATATTAGTCATTTTTATTCTTTGACTGCTTATATCCTTAAACCAACTTGTCGCACCACACAAAAATGTAAATAAATAGCATTTTTCATATGTGTACTTTTTGTCAGCATTCACTTTCAAACCTCCTTTTGTTTTGTTAGGATGTTAGAAATGTTAGATTTCTCACAAAATGCGGTGATGCACCATATTTCTTCAGAATCTACTGTTTGGCCACACAGCAGGGCTTTGAAAATAAGAGCGCTATTTGGATTTTGGAATGCAGATTTTGCAAGAATAGTTTGCAGGTAAAATTTGCAGAGTACCAAAAGTACCAAAACAGCAGAAACCCCACCAAAGTGACCCCATTTTAGAAATTACTTCTCACAATGAATTCATATACACCACAGCATTTCATAGTCAAACATAAATGGTTGAAATCATTCAGCTAGTGTCTGATACATGCTTTCTTTATCAGCTATCAGGTTCCCTTTAAATCCTCTTACAGCTAAGTGAAATGGAAATAAACAAAACAGAGGAAAAATTACAAAAAAATAATAATTTGCTCAAATGGAAAAGTTCCCATTTCTCATCTTTTTAACATTTTATTTTCTGTAGATAGTTAAGATTTTTAGGCCTTTTACATTTTCTTTAAATAATCAGTCCACGTGCTTTGTTTATTTTCTCCTTAAAATGTAAAGAATCAAGAAAAATGATGTTGCCGAAACCCGGGATCGAACCAGGGACCTTTAGATCTTCAATCTAACGCTCTCCCATCTGAGCTATTTCGGCCAAACGAAATCAACTTTAGGAGTGCTAGACACTTGGCAAATGTCAAGCGAAACCCCTGAAAGTAGATATTTTTATTTTTGCTTTGACTGGTTTTTGCAGCATGATTTCTATTTGAAACTCCTGCTATTTTGTTGTACATATTTAATAACTTTCATTAACTCTTTGTGAATGAGTAGAAAAAAACAGCAATTTTGACAGAGATTTTTTTACATTTTCAATTTCACTCCATTCATCAGGTTCATTCAAACCCTGTGTTTGTGAGACAGGTGATGGTTGCACATAAAAGACAATGTGCATGCATAATGTTACATCAAGTTTTATTTGTTATTAAATGCAAATAATTGGAGGAAAAAAGGAGACAACAATTTAGAGAAAATATTTTAATGATTGTTAACTTTCAATGTGAAAACATTTGTCCCAAAATGTGCTGAAACTTAGATGTCAGTATCGCATGTGCATTTCAGACTTTAAAACTATGATTACCTACTTTTTAAGCTTTTGTTTATTAAGTATTTTTATGGTCTATTGATGAATGAGGTAATCAAATATGAAATTAGACTTACCGGCAATTCAGTTTATAGAAATCTCCCAGAACAGCCCCATAGGATGTGGAGTCTCCGCCCTAATAGGGAAAGAGAACACAAAGAGTTGAAATAGTCCCGCCCCATTGACCGCCCGCAGTATTTTTATAGTGCCAAGACAGCTAACATATGCACATAAAAACTATTTCACGGTCCTAGAGTTCCGTTTATATTCGACAATTTCAGATTCACCCCAAAGACTCCCAGGTAGTGGTAACTTTGGGATCAGGTTTTTTAAGGCCCATTGCTAAGTTTGGTTTGATCCCCATCTAATCAATAATTGACTGAGAATCTGTATAGTTTCATGAAAAGGTGATGTCAGAAGTGGGATTTGAACCCACGCCTCCAAGAGAGACTGCGACCTGAACGCAGCGCCTTAGACCGCTCAGCCATCCTGACTTCTTGTGGATTCTGTGCCTTAACTCTTTCCAAGTTAGTCAGCAGAAATATGACCAGTAATTGTCATTGAAAATTATTTTCAAATATTTAATATTACAGTTTTTATTTCAATACATTTGTTTAAACTATTAGTTATCAAGCCTATTTTGAGCTAAATGGCCAAGCCCCATTTTAAAAAAATATGACTTTTATCACTGTATGCAGTAATAACTCTGGAATGCTTCTACATATCCCCGTAATTCTGAAAGTGTTTTTTGTGACACATTGTACTTTACATTAACTGTAAATTTAGGTCAATATATTTTTAGTTTTTTTCTGTGAAAATATCTAAAGTTTGTTTAAAATTTTGAAATATTAGTCATTTTTATTCTTTGACTGCTTATATCCTTAAACCAACTTGTCGCACCACACAAAAATGTAAATAAATAGCATTTTTCATATGTGTACTTTTTGTCAGCATTCACTTTCAAACCTCCTTTTGTTTTGTTAGGATGTTAGAAATGTTAGATTTCTCACAAAATGCGGTGATGCACCATATTTCTTCAGAATCTACTGTTTGGCCACACAGCAGGGCTTTGAAAATAAGAGCGCTATTTGGATTTTGGAATGCAGATTTTGCAAGAATAGTTTGCAGGTAAAATTTGCAGAGTACCAAAAGTACCAAAACAGCAGAAACCCCACCAAAGTGACCCCATTTTAGAAATTACTTCTCACAATGAATTCATATACACCACAGCATTTCATAGTCAAACATACATGGTTGAAATCATTCAGCTAGTGTCTGATACATGCTTTCTTTATCAGCTATCAGGTTCCCTTTAAATCCTCTTACAGCTAAGTGAAATGGAAATAAACAAAACAGAGGAAAAATTACAAAAAAATAATAATTTGCTCAAATGGAAAAGTTCCCATTTCTCATCTTTTTAACATTTTATTTTCTGTAGATAGTTAAGATTTTTAGGCCTTTTACATTTTCTTTAAATAATCAGTCCACGTGCTTTGTTTATTTTCTCCTTAAAATGTAAAGAATCAAGAAAAATGATGTTGCCGAAACCCGGGATCGAACCAGGGACCTTTAGATCTTCAATCTAACGCTCTCCCATCTGAGCTATTTCGGCCAAACAAAATCAACTTCAGGAGTGCTAGACACTTGGCAAATGTCAAGCGAAACCCCTGAAAGTAGATATTTTTATTTTTGCTTTGACTGGTTTTTGCAGCATGATTTCTATTTGAAACTCCTGCTATTTTGTTGTACATATTTAATAACTTTCATTAACTCTTTGTGAATGAGTAGAAAAAAACAGCAATTTTGACAGAGATTTTTTTACATTTTCAATTTGACTCCATTCATCAGGTTCATTCAAACCCTGTGTTTGTGAGACAGGTGATGGTTGCACATAAAAGACAATGTGCATGCATAATGTTACATCAAGTTTTATTTGTTATTAAATGCAAATAATTGGAGGAAAAAAGGAGACAACAATTTAGAGAAAATATTTTAATGATTGTTAACTTTCAATGTGAAAACATTTGTCCCAAAATGTGCTGAAACTTAGATGTCAGTATCGCATGTGCATTTCAGACTTTAAAACTATGATTACCTACTTTTTAAGCTTTTGTTTATTAAGTATTTTTATGGTCTATTGATGAATGAGGTAATCAAATATGAAATTAGACTTACCGGCAATTCAGTTTATAGAAATCTCCCAGAACAGCTCCATAGGATGTGGAGTCTCCGCCCTAATAGGGAAAGAGAACACAAAGAGTTGAAATAGTCCCGCCCCATTGACCGCCCGCAGTATTTTTATAGTGCCAAGACAGCTAACATATGCACATAAAAACTATTTCACGGTCCTAGAGTTCCGTTTATAGACGACAATTTCAGATTCACCCCAAAGACTCCCAGGTAGTGGTAACTTTGGGATCAGGTTTTTTAAGGCCCATTGCTAAGTTTGGTTTGATCCCCATCTAATCAATAATTGACTGAGAATCTGTGTAGTTTTATGAAAAGGTGATGTCAGAAGTGGGATTTGAACCCACGCCTCCAAGAGAGACTGCGACCTGAACGCAGCGCCTTAGACCGCTCAGCCATCCTGACTTCTTGTGGATTCTGTGCCTTAACTCTTTCCAAGTTAGTCAGCAGAAATATGACCAGTAATTGTCATTGAAAATTATTTTCAAATATTTAATATTACAGTTTTTATTTCAATACATTTGTTTAAACTATTAGTTATCAAGCCTATTTTGAGCTAAATGGCCAAGCCCCATTTTAAAAAAATATGACTTTTATCACTGTATGCAGTAATAACTCTGGAATGCTTCTACATATCCCCGTAATTCTGAAAGTGTTTTTTGTGACACATTGTACTTTACATTAACTGTAAATTTAGGTCAATATATTTTTTGTTTTTTTCTGTGAAAATATCTAAAGTTTGTTTAAAATTTTGAAATATTAGTCATTTTTATTCTTTGACTGCTTATATCCTTAAACCAACTTGTCGCACCACACAAAAATGTAAATAAATAGCATTTTTCATATGTGTACTTTTTGTCAGCATTCACTTTCAAACCTCCTTTTGTTTTGTTAGGATGTTAGAAATGTTAGATTTCTCACAAAATGCGGTGATGCACCATATTTCTTCAGAATCTACTGTTTGGCCACACAGCAGGGCTTTGAAAATAAGAGCGCTATTTGGATTTTGGAATGCAGATTTTGCAAGAATAGTTTGCAGGTAAAATTTGCAGAGTACCAAAAGTACCAAAACAGCAGAAACCCCACCAAAGTGACCCCATTTTAGAAATTACTTCTCACAATGAATTCATATACACCACAGCATTTCATAGTCAAACATAAATGGTTGAAATCATTCAGCTAGTGTCTGATACATGCTTTCTTTATCAGCTATCAGGTTCCCTTTAAATCCTCTTACAGCTAAGTGAAATGGAAATAAACAAAACAGAGGAAAAATTACAAAAAAATAATAATTTGCTCAAATGGAAAAGTTCCCATTTCTCATCTTTTTAACATTTTATTTTCTGTAGATAGTTAAGATTTTTAGGCCTTTTACATTGTCTTTAAATAATCAGTCCACGTGCTTTGTTTATTTTCTCCTTAAAATGTAAAGAATCAAGAAAAATGATGTTGCCGAAACCCAGGATCGAACCAGGGACCTTTAGATCTTCAATCTAACGCTCTCCCATCTGAGCTATTTCGGCCAATCGAAAACAACTTTAGGAGTGCTAGACACATGGCAAATGTCAAGCGAAACCCCTGAAAGTAGATATTTTTATTTTTGCTTTGACTGGTTTTTGCAGCATGATTTCTATTTGAAACTCCTGCTATTTTGTTGTACATATTTAATAACTTTCATTAACTCTTTGTGAATGAGTAGAAAAAAACAGCAATTTTGACAGAGATTTTTTTACATTTTCAATTTCACTCCATTCATCAGGTTCATTCAAACCCTGTGTTTGTGAGACAGGTGATGGTTGCACATAAAAGACAATGTGCATGCATAATGTTACATCAAGTTTTATTTGTTATTAAATGCAAATAATTGGAGGAAAAAAGGAGACAACAATTTAGAGAAAATATTTTAATGATTGTTAACTTTCAATGTGAAAACATTTGTCCCAAAATGTGCTGAAACTTAGATGTCAGTATCGCATGTGCATTTCAGACTTTAAAACTATGATTACCTACTTTTTAAGCTTTTGTTTATTAAGTATTTTTATGGTCTATTGATGAATGAGGTAATCAAATATGAAATTAGACTTACCGGCAATTCAGTTTATAGAAATCTCCCAGAACAGCCCCATAGGATGTGGAGTCTCCGCCCTAATAGGGAAAGAGAACACAAAGAGTTGAAATAGTCCCGCCCCATTGACCGCCCGCAGTATTTTTATAGTGCCAAGACAGCTAACATATGCACATAAAAACTATTTCACGGTCCTAGAGTTCCGTTTATAGACGACAATTTCAGATTCACCCCAAAGACTCCCAGGTAGTGGTAACTTTGGGATCAGGTTTTTTAAGGCCCATTGCTAAGTTTGGTTTGATCCCCATCTAATCAATAATTGACTGAGAATCTGTATAGTTTCATGAAAAGGTGATGTCAGAAGTGGGATTTGAACCCACGCCTCCAAGAGAGACTGCGACCTGAACGCAGCGCCTTAGACCGCTCAGCCATCCTGACTTCTTGTGGATTCTGTGCCTTAACTCTTTCCAAGTTAGTCAGCAGAAATATGACCAGTAATTGTCATTGAAAATTATTTTCAAATATTTAATATTACAGTTTTTATTTCAATACATTTGTTTAAACTATTAGTTATCAAGCCTATTTTGAGCTAAATGGCCAAGCCCCATTTTAAAAAAATATGACTTTTATCACTGTATGCAGTAATAACTCTGGAATGCTTCTACATATCCCCGTAATTCTGAAAGTGTTTTTTGTGACACATTGTACTTTACATTAACTGTAAATTTAGGTCAATATATTTTTAGTTTTTTTCTGTGAAAATATCTAAAGTTTGTTTAAAATTTTGAAATATTAGTCATTTTTATTCTTTGACTGCTTATATCCTTAAACCAACTTGTCGCACCACACAAAAATGTAAATAAATAGCATTTTTCATATGTGTACTTTTTGTCAGCATTCACTTTCAAACCTCC
Organism: Ranitomeya variabilis; assembly: GCF_051348905.1. Taxonomy (NCBI): domain Eukaryota; kingdom Metazoa; phylum Chordata; class Amphibia; order Anura; family Dendrobatidae; genus Ranitomeya; species Ranitomeya variabilis. Next base: position 315,455,463 of record NC_135235.1, read on the forward strand.
TTTTGTTTTGTTAGGATGTTAGAAATGTTAGATTTCTCACAAAATGCGGTGATGCACCATATTTCTTCAGAATCTACTGTTTGGCCACACAGCAGGGCTTTGAAAATAAGTGCGCTATTTGGATTTTGGAATGCAGATTTTGCAAGAATAGTTTGCAGGTAAAATTTGCAGAGTACCAAAAGTACCAAAACAGCAGAAACCCCACCAAAGTGACCCCATTTTAGAAATTACTTCTCACAATGAATTCATATACACCACAGCATTTCATAGTCAAACATACATGGTTGAAATCATTCAGCTAGTGTCTGATACATGCTTTCTTTATCAGCTATCAGGTTCCCTTTAAATCCTCTTACAGCTAAGTGAAATGGAAATAAACAAAACAGAGGAAAAATTACAAAAAAATAATAATTTGCTCAAATGGAAAAGTTCCCATTTCTCATCTTTTTAACATTTTATTTTCTGTAGATAGTTAAGATTTTTAGGCCTTTTACATTTTCTTTAAATAATCAGTCCACGTGCTTTGTTTATTTTCTCCTTAAAATGTAAAGAATCAAGAAAAATGATGTTGCCGAAACCCGGGATCGAACCAGGGACCTTTAGATCTTCAATCTAACGCTCTCCCATCTGAGCTATTTCGGCCAAACGAAAACAACTTTAGGAGTGCTAGACACTTGGCAAATGTCAAGCGAAACCCCTGAAAGTAGATATTTTTATTTTTGCTTTGACTGGTTTTTGCAGCATGATTTCTATTTGAAACTCCTGCTATTTTGTTGTACATATTTAATAACTTTCATTAACTCTTTGTGAATGAGTAGAAAAAAACAGCAATTTTGACAGAGATTTTTTTACATTTTCAATTTGACTCCATTCATCAGGTTCATTCAAACCCTGTGTTTGTGAGACAGGTGATGGTTGCACTTAAAAGACAATGTGCATGCATAATGTTACATCAAGTTTTATTTGTTATTAAATGCAAATAATTGGAGGAAAAAAGGAGACAACAATTTAGAGAAAATATTTTAATGATTGTTAACTTTCAATGTGAAAACATTTGTCCCAAAATGTGCTGAAACTTAGATGTCAGTATCGCATGTGCATTTCAGACTTTAAAACTATGATTACCTACTTTTTAAGCTTTTGTTTATTAAGTATTTTTATGGTCTATTGATGAATGAGGTAATCAAATATGAAATTAGACTTACCGGCAATTCAGTTTATAGAAATCTCCCAGAACAGCTCCATAGGATGTGGAGTCTCCGCCCTAATAGGGAAAGAGAACACAAAGAGTTGAAATAGTCCCGCCCCATTGACCGCCCGCAGTATTTTTATAGAGCCAAGACAGCTAACATATGCACATAAAAACTATTTCACGGTCCTAGAGTTCCGTTTATAGACGACAATTTCAGATTCACCCCAAAGACTCCCAGGTAGTGGTAACTTTGGGATCAGGTTTTTTAAGGCCCATTGCTAAGTTTGGTTTGATCCCCATCTAATCAATAATTGACTGAGAATCTGTATAGTTTCATGAAAAGGTGATGTCAGAAGTGGGATTTGAACCCACGCCTCCAAGAGAGACTGCGACCTGAACGCAGCGCCTTAGACCGCTCAGCCATCCTGACTACTTGTGGATTCTGTGCCTTAACTCTTTCCAAGTTAGTCAGCAGAAATATGACCAGTAATTGTCATTGAAAATTATTTTCAAATATTTAATATTACAGTTTTTATTTCAATACATTTGTTTAAACTATTAGTTATCAAGCCTATTTTGAGCTAAATGGCCAAGCCCCATTTTAAAAAAATATGACTTTTATCACTGTATGCAGTAATAACTCTGGAATGCTTCTACATATCCCCGTAATTCTGAAAGTGTTTTTTGTGACACATTGTACTTTACATTAACTGTAAATTTAGGTCAATATATTTTTAGTTTTTTTCTGTGAAAATATCTAAAGTTTGTTTAAAATTTTGAAATATTAGTCATTTTTATTCTTTGACTGCTTATATCCTTAAACCAACTTGTCGCACCACACAAAAATGTAAATAAATAGCATTTTTCATATGTGTACTTTTTGTCAGCATTCACTTTCAAACCTCCTTTTGTTTTGTTAGGATGTTAAAAATGTTAGATTTCTCACAAAATGCGGTGATGCACCATATTTCTTCAGAATCTACTGTTTGGCCACACAGCAGGGCTTTGAAAATAAGAGCGCTATTTGGATTTTGGAATGCAGATTTTGCAAGAATAGTTTGCAGGTAAAATTTGCAGAGTACCAAAAGTACCAAAACAGCAGAAACCCCACCAAAGTGACCCCATTTTAGAAATTACTTCTCACAATGAATTCATATACACCACAGCATTTCATAGTCAAACATACATGGTTGAAATCATTCAGCTAGTGTCTGATACATGCTTTCTTTATCAGCTATCAGGTTCCCTTTAAATCCTCTTACAGCTAAGTGAAATGGAAATAAACAAAACAGAGGAAAAATTACAAAAAAATAATAATTTGCTCAAATGGAAAAGTTCCCATTTCTCATCTTTTTAACATTTTATTTTCTGTAGATAGTTAAGATTTTTAGGCCTTTTACATTTTCTTTAAATAATCAGTCCACGTGCTTTGTTTATTTTCTCCTTAAAATGTAAAGAATCAAGAAAAATGATGTTGCCGAAACCCGGGATCGAACCAGGGACCTTTAGATCTTCAATCTAACGCTCTCCCATCTGAGCTATTTCGGCCAAACGAAATCAACTTTAGGAGTGCTAGACACTTGGCAAATGTCAAGCGAAACCCCTGAAAGTAGATATTTTTATTTTTGCTTTGACTGGTTTTTGCAGCATGATTTCTATTTGAAACTCCTGCTATTTTGTTGTACATATTTAATAACTTTCATTAACTCTTTGTGAATGAGTAGAAAAAAACAGCAATTTTGACAGAGATTTTTTTACATTTTCAATTTCACTCCATTCATCAGGTTCATTCAAACCCTGTGTTTGTGAGACAGGTGATGGTTGCACATAAAAGACAATGTGCATGCATAATGTTACATCAAGTTTTATTTGTTATTAAATGCAAATAATTGGAGGAAAAAAGGAGACAACAATTTAGAGAAAATATTTTAATGATTGTTAACTTTCAATGTGAAAACATTTGTCCCAAAATGTGCTGAAACTTAGATGTCAGTATCGCATGTGCATTTCAGACTTTAAAACTATGATTACCTACTTTTTAAGCTTTTGTTTATTAAGTATTTTTATGGTCTATTGATGAATGAGGTAATCAAATATGAAATTAGACTTACCGGCAATTCAGTTTATAGAAATCTCCCAGAACAGCTCCATAGGATGTGGAGTCTCCGCCCTAATAGGGAAAGAGAACACAAAGAGTTGAAATAGTCCCGCCCCATTGACCGCCCGCAGTATTTTTATAGTGCCAAGACAGCTAACATATGCACATAAAAACTATTTCACGGTCCTAGAGTTCCGTTTATAGACGACAATTTCAGATTCACCCCAAAGACTCCCAGGTAGTGGTAACTTTGGGATCAGGTTTTTTAAGGCCCATTGCTAAGTTTGGTTTGATCCCCATCTAATCAATAATTGACTGAGAATCTGTATAGTTTCATGAAAAGGTGATGTCAGAAGTGGGATTTGAACCCACGCCTCCAAGAGAGACTGCGACCTGAACGCAGCGCCTTAGACCGCTCAGCCATCCTGACTTCTTGTGGATTCTGTGCCTTAACTCTTTCCAAGTTAGTCAGCAGAAATATGACCAGTAATTGTCATTGAAAATTATTTTCAAATATTTAATATTACAGTTTTTATTTCAATACATTTGTTTAAACTATTAGTTATCAAGCCTATTTTGAGCTAAATGGCCAAGCCCCATTTTAAAAAAATATGACTTTTATCACTGTATGCAGTAATAACTCTGGAATGCTTCTACATATCCCCGTAATTCTGAAAGTGTTTTTTGTGACACATTGTACTTTACATTAACTGTAAATTTAGGTCAATATATTTTTAGTTTTTTTCTGTGAAAATATCTAAAGTTTGTTTAAAATTTTGAAATATTAGTCATTTTTATTCTTTGACTGCTTATATCCTTAAACCAACTTGTCGCACCACACAAAAATGTAAATAAATAGCATTTTTCATATGTGTACTTTTTGTCAGCATTCACTTTCAAACCTCCTTTTGTTTTGTTAGGATGTTAGAAATGTTAGATTTCTCACAAAATGCGGTGATGCACCATATTTCTTCAGAATCTACTGTTTGGCCACACAGCAGGGCTTTGAAAATAAGTGCGCTATTTGGATTTTGGAATGCAGATTTTGCAAGAATAGTTTGCAGGTAAAATTTGCAGAGTACCAAAAGTACCAAAACAGCAGAAACCCCACCAAAGTGACCCCATTTTAGAAATTACTTCTCACAATGAATTCATATACACCACAGCATTTCATAGTCAAACATACATGGTTGAAATCATTCAGCTAGTGTCTGATACATGCTTTCTTTATCAGCTATCAGGTTCCCTTTAAATCCTCTTACAGCTAAGTGAAATGGAAATAAACAAAACAGAGGAAAAATTACAAAAAAATAATAATTTGCTCAAATGGAAAAGTTCCCATTTCTCATCTTTTTAACATTTTATTTTCTGTAGATAGTTAAGATTTTTAGGCCTTTTACATTTTCTTTAAATAATCAGTCCACGTGCTTTGTTTATTTTCTCCTTAAAATGTAAAGAATCAAGAAAAATGATGTTGCCGAAACCCGGGATCGAACCAGGGACCTTTAGATCTTCAATCTAACGCTCTCCCATCTGAGCTATTTCGGCCAAACGAAAACAACTTTAGGAGTGCTAGACACTTGGCAAATGTCAAGCGAAACCCCTGAAAGTAGATATTTTTATTTTTGCTTTGACTGGTTTTTGCAGCATGATTTCTATTTGAAACTCCTGCTATTTTGTTGTACATATTTAATAACTTTCATTAACTCTTTGTGAATGAGTAGAAAAAAACAGCAATTTTGACAGAGATTTTTTTACATTTTCAATTTGACTCCATTCATCAGGTTCATTCAAACCCTGTGTTTGTGAGACAGGTGATGGTTGCACTTAAAAGACAATGTGCATGTATAATGTTACATCAAGTTTTATTTGTTATTAAATGCAAATAATTGGAGGAAAAAAGGAGACAACAATTTAGAGAAAATATTTTAATGATTGTTAACTTTCAATGTGAAAACATTTGTCCCAAAATGTGCTGAAACTTAGATGTCAGTATCGCATGTGCATTTCAGACTTTAAAACTATGATTACCTACTTTTTAAGCTTTTGTTTATTAAGTATTTTTATGGTCTATTGATGAATGAGGTAATCAAATATGAAATTAGACTTACCGGCAATTCAGTTTATAGAAATCTCCCAGAACAGCTCCATAGGATGTGGAGTCTCCGCCCTAATAGGGAAAGAGAACACAAAGAGTTGAAATAGTCCCGCCCCATTGACCGCCCGCAGTATTTTTATAGAGCCAAGACAGCTAACATATGCACATAAAAACTATTTCACGGTCCTAGAGTTCCGTTTATAGACGACAATTTCAGATTCACCCCAAAGACTCCCAGGTAGTGGTAACTTTGGGATCAGGTTTTTTAAGGCCCATTGCTAAGTTTGGTTTGATCCCCATCTAATCAATAATTGACTGAGAATCTGTATAGTTTCATGAAAAGGTGATGTCAGAAGTGGGATTTGAACCCACGCCTCCAAGAGAGACTGCGACCTGAACGCAGCGCCTTAGACCGCTCAGCCATCCTGACTACTTGTGGATTCTGTGCCTTAACTCTTTCCAAGTTAGTCAGCAGAAATATGACCAGTAATTGTCATTGAAAATTATTTTCAAATATTTAATATTACAGTTTTTATTTCAATACATTTGTTTAAACTATTAGTTATCAAGCCTATTTTGAGCTAAATGGCCAAGCCCCATTTTAAAAAAATATGACTTTTATCACTGTATGCAGTAATAACTCTGGAATGCTTCTACATATCCCCGTAATTCTGAAAGTGTTTTTTGTGACACATTGTACTTTACATTAACTGTAAATTTAGGTCAATATATTTTTAGTTTTTTTCTGTGAAAATATCTAAAGTTTGTTTAAAATTTTGAAATATTAGTCATTTTTATTCTTTGACTGCTTATATCCTTAAACCAACTTGTCGCACCACACAAAAATGTAAATAAATAGCATTTTTCATATGTGTACTTTTTGTCAGCATTCACTTTCAAACCTCCTTTTGTTTTGTTAGGATGTTAAAAATGTTAGATTTCTCACAAAATGCGGTGATGCACCATATTTCTTCAGAATCTACTGTTTGGCCACACAGCAGGGCTTTGAAAATAAGAGCGCTATTTGGATTTTGGAATGCAGATTTTGCAAGAATAGTTTGCAGGTAAAATTTGCAGAGTACCAAAAGTACCAAAACAGCAGAAACCCCACCAAAGTGACCCCATTTTAGAAATTACTTCTCACAATGAATTCATATACACCACAGCATTTCATAGTCAAACATACATGGTTGAAATCATTCAGCTAGTGTCTGATACATGCTTTCTTTATCAGCTATCAGGTTCCCTTTAAATCCTCTTACAGCTAAGTGAAATGGAAATAAACAAAACAGAGGAAAAATTACAAAAAAATAATAATTTGCTCAAATGGAAAAGTTCCCATTTCTCATCTTTTTAACATTTTATTTTCTGTAGATAGTTAAGATTTTTAGGCCTTTTACATTTTCTTTAAATAATCAGTCCACGTGCTTTGTTTATTTTCTCCTTAAAATGTAAAGAATCAAGAAAAATGATGTTGCCGAAACCCGGGATCGAACCAGGGACCTTTAGATCTTCAATCTAACGCTCTCCCATCTGAGCTATTTCGGCCAAACGAAAACAACTTTAGGAGTGCTAGACACTTGGCAAATGTCAAGCGAAACCCCTGAAAGTAGATATTTTTATTTTTGCTTTGACTGGTTTTTGCAGCATGATTTCTATTTGAAACTCCTGCTATTTTGTTGTACATATTTAATAACTTTCATTAACTCTTTGTGAATGAGTAGAAAAAAACAGCAATTTTGACAGAGATTTTTTTACATTTTCAATTTGACTCCATTCATCAGGTTCATTCAAACCCTGTGTTTGTGAGACAGGTGATGGTTGCACTTAAAAGACAATGTGCATGTATAATGTTACATCAAGTTTTATTTGTTATTAAATGCAAATAATTGGAGGAAAAAAGGAGACAACAATTTAGAGAAAATATTTTAATGATTGTTAACTTTCAATGTGAAAACATTTGTCCCAAAATGTGCTGAAACTTAGATGTCAGTATCGCATGTGCATTTCAGACTTTAAAACTATGATTACCTACTTTTTAAGCTTTTGTTTATTAAGTATTTTTATGGTCTATTGATGAATGAGGTAATCAAATATGAAATTAGACTTACCGGCAATTCAGTTTATAGAAATCTCCCAGAACAGCCCCATAGGATGTGGAGTCTCCGCCCTAATAGGGAAAGAGAACACAAAGAGTTGAAATAGTCCCGCCCCATTGACCGCCCGCAGTATTTTTATAGAGCCAAGACAGCTAACATATGCACATAAAAACTATTTCACGGTCCTAGAGTTCCGTTTATAGACGACAATTTCAGATTCACCCCAAAGACTCCCAGGTAGTGGTAACTTTGGGATCAGGTTTTTTAAGGCCCATTGCTAAGTTTGGTTTGATCCCCATCTAATCAATAATTGACTGAGAATCTGTATAGTTTCATGAAAAGGTGATGTCAGAAGTGGGATTTGAACCCACGACTCCAAGAGAGACTGCGACCTGAACGCAGCGCCTTAGACCGCTCAGCCATCCTGACTTCTTGTGGATTCTGTGCCTTAACTCTTTCCAAGTTAGTCAGCAGAAATATGACCAGTAATTGTCATTGAAAATTATTTTCAAATATTTAATATTACAGTTTTTATTTCAATACATTTGTTTAAACTATTAGTTATCAAGCCTATTTTGAGCTAAATGGCCAAGCCCCATTTTAAAAAAATATGACTTTTATCACTGTATGCAGTAATAACTCTGGAATGCTTCTACATATCCCCGTAATTCTGAAAGTTTTTTTTGTGACACATTGTACTTTACATTAACTGTAAATTTAGGTCAATATATTTTTAGTTTTTTTCTGTGAAAATATCTAAAGTTTGTTTAAAATTTTGAAATATTAGTCATTTTTATTCTTTGACTGCTTATATCCTTAAACCAACTTGTCGCACCACACAAAAATGTAAATAAATAGCATTTTTCATATGTGTACTTTTTGTCAGCATTCACTTTCAAACCTCCTTTTGTTTTGTTAGGATGTTAGAAATGTTAGATTTCTCACAAAATGCGGTGATGCACCATATTTCTTCAGAATCTACTGTTTGGCCACACAGCAGGGCTTTGAAAATAAGAGCGCTATTTGGATTTTGGAATGCAGATTTTGCAAGAATAGTTTGCAGGTAAAATTTGCAGAGTACCAAAAGTACCAAAACAGCAGAAACCCCACCAAAGTGACCCCATTTTAGAAATTACTTCTCACAATGAATTCATATACACCACAGCATTTCATAGTCAAACATACATGGTTGAAATCATTCAGCTAGTGTCTGATACATGCTTTCTTTATCAGCTATCAGGTTCCCTTTAAATCCTCTTACAGCTAAGTGAAATGGAAATAAACAAAACAGAGGAAAAATTACAAAAAAATAATAATTTGCTCAAATGGAAAAGTTCCCATTTCTCATCTTTTTAACATTTTATTTTCTGTAGATAGTTAAGATTTTTAGGCCTTTTACATTTTCTTTAAATAATCAGTCCACGTGCTTTGTTTATTTTCTCCTTAAAATGTAAAGAATCAAGAAAAATGATGTTGCCGAAACCCGGGATCGAACCAGGGACCTTTAGATCTTCAATCTAACGCTCTCCCATCTGAGCTATTTCGGCCAAACGAAAACAACTTTAGGAGTGCTAGACACTTGGCAAATGTCAAGCGAAACCCCTGAAAGTAGATATTTTTATTTTTGCTTTGACTGGTTTTTGCAGCATGATTTCTATTTGAAACTCCTGCTATTTTGTTGTACATATTTAATAACTTTCATTAACTCTTTGTGAATGAGTAGAAAAAAACAGCAATTTTGACAGAGATTTTTTTACATTTTCAATTTGACTCCATTCATCAGGTTCATTCAAACCCTGTGTTTGTGAGACAGGTGATGGTTGCACTTAAAAGACAATGTGCATGTATAATGTTACATCAAGTTTTATTTGTTATTAAATGCAAATAATTGGAGGAAAAAAGGAGACAACAATTTAGAGAAAATATTTTAATGATTGTTAACTTTCAATGTGAAAACATTTGTCCCAAAATGTGCTGAAACTTAGATGTCAGTATCGCATGTGCATTTCAGACTTTAAAACTATGATTACCTACTTTTTAAGCTTTTGTTTATTAAGTATTTTTATGGTCTATTGATGAATGAGGTAATCAAATATGAAATTAGACTTACCGGCAATTCAGTTTATAGAAATCTCCCAGAACAGCCCCATAGGATGTGGAGTCTCCGCCCTAATAGGGAAAGAGAACACAAAGAGTTGAAATAGTCCCGCCCCATTGACCGCCCGCAGTATTTTTATAGAGCCAAGACAGCTAACATATGCACATAAAAACTATTTCACGGTCCTAGAGTTCCGTTTATAGACGACAATTTCAGATTCACCCCAAAGACTCCCAGGTAGTGGTAACTTTGGGATCAGGTTTTTTAAGGCCCATTGCTAAGTTTGGTTTGATCCCCATCTAATCAATAATTGACTGAGAATCTGTATAGTTTCATGAAAAGGTGACTCCCAGGTAGTGGTAACTTTGGGATCAGGTTTTTTAAGGCCCATTGCTAAGTTTGGTTTGATCCCCATCTAATCAATAATTGACTGAGAATCTGTATAGTTTCATGAAAAGGTGATGTCAGAAGTGGGATTTGAACCCACGACTCCAAGAGAGACTGCGACCTGAACGCAGCGCCTTAGACTGCTCAGCCATCCTGACTTCTTGTGGATTCTGTGCCTTAACTCTTTCCAAGTTAGTCAGCAGAAATATGACCAGTAATTGTCATTGAAAATTATTTTCAAATATTTAATATTACAGTTTTTATTTCAATACATTTGTTTAAACTATTAGTTATCAAGCCTATTTTGAGCTAAATGGCCAAGCCCCATTTTAAAAAAATATGACTTTTATCACTGTATGCAGTAATAACTCTGGAATGCTTCTACATATCCCCGTAATTCTGAAAGTTTTTTTTGTGACACATTGTACTTTACATTAACTGTAAATTTAGGTCAATATATTTTTAGTTTTTTTCTGTGAAAATATCTAAAGTTTGTTTAAAATTTTGAAATATTAGTCATTTTTATTCTTTGACTGCTTATATCCTTAAACCAACTTGTCGCACCACACAAAAATGTAAATAAATAGCATTTTTCATATGTGTACTTTTTGTCAGCATTCACTTTCAAACCTCCTTTTGTTTTGTTAGGATGTTAGAAATGTTAGATTTCTCACAAAATGCGGTGATGCACCATATTTCTTCAGAATCTACTGTTTGGCCACACAGCAGGGCTTTGAAAATAAGAGCGCTATTTGGATTTTGGAATGCAGATTTTGCAAGAATAGTTTGCAGGTAAAATTTGCAGAGTACCAAAAGTACCAAAACAGCAGAAACCCCACCAAAGTGACCCCATTTTAGAAATTACTTCTCACAATGAATTCATATACACCACAGCATTTCATAGTCAAACATACATGGTTGAAATCATTCAGCTAGTGTCTGATACATGCTTTCTTTATCAGCTATCAGGTTCCCTTTAAATCCTCTTACAGCTAAGTGAAATGGAAATAAACAAAACAGAGGAAAAATTACAAAAAAATAATAATTTGCTCAAATGGAAAAGTTCCCATTTCTCATCTTTTTAACATTTTATTTTCTGTAGATAGTTAAGATTTTTAGGCCTTTTACATTTTCTTTAAATAATCAGTCCACGTGCTTTGTTTATTTTCTCCTTAAAATGTAAAGAATCAAGAAAAATGATGTTGCCGAAACCCGGGATCGAACCAGGGACCTTTAGATCTTCAATCTAACGCTCTCCCATCTGAGCTATTTCGGCCAAACGAAAACAACTTTAGGAGTGCTAGACACTTGGCAAATGTCAAGCGAAACCCCTGAAAGTAGATATTTTTATTTTTGCTTTGACTGGTTTTTGCAGCATGATTTCTATTTGAAACTCCTGCTATTTTGTTGTACATATTTAATAACTTTCATTAACTCTTTGTGAATGAGTAGAAAAAAACAGCAATTTTGACAGAGATTTTTTTACATTTTCAATTTGACTCCATTCATCAGGTTCATTCAAACCCTGTGTTTGTGAGACAGGTGATGGTTGCACTTAAAAGACAATGTGCATGTATAATGTTACATCAAGTTTTATTTGTTATTAAATGCAAATAATTGGAGGAAAAAAGGAGACAACAATTTAGAGAAAATATTTTAATGATTGTTAACTTTCAATGTGAAAACATTTGTCCCAAAATGTGCTGAAACTTAGATGTCAGTATCGCATGTGCATTTCAGACTTTAAAACTATGATTACCTACTTTTTAAGCTTTTGTTTATTAAGTATTTTTATGGTCTATTGATGAATGAGGTAATCAAATATGAAATTAGACTTACCGGCAATTCAGTTTATAGAAATCTCCCAGAACAGCCCCATAGGATGTGGAGTCTCCGCCCTAATAGGGAAAGAGAACACAAAGAGTTGAAATAGTCCCGCCCCATTGACCGCCCGCAGTATTTTTATAGAGCCAAGACAGCTAACATATGCACATAAAAACTATTTCACGGTCCTAGAGTTCCGTTTATAGACGACAATTTCAGATTCACCCCAAAGACTCCCAGGTAGTGGTAACTTTGGGATCAGGTTTTTTAAGGCCCATTGCTAAGTTTGGTTTGATCCCCATCTAATCAATAATTGACTGAGAATCTGTATAGTTTCATGAAAAGGTGACTCCCAGGTAGTGGTAACTTTGGGATCAGGTTTTTTAAGGCCCATTGCTAAGTTTGGTTTGATCCCCATCTAATCAATAATTGACTGAGAATCTGTATAGTTTCATGAAAAGGTGATGTCAGAAGTGGGATTTGAACCCACGACTCCAAGAGAGACTGCGACCTGAACGCAGCGCCTTAGACTGCTCAGCCATCCTGACTTCTTGTGGATTCTGTGCCTTAACTCTTTCCAAGTTAGTCAGCAGAAATATGACCAGTAATTGTCATTGAAAATTATTTTCAAATATTTAATATTACAGTTTTTATTTCAATACATTTGTTTAAACTATTAGTTATCAAGCCTATTTTGAGCTAAATGGCCAAGCCCCATTTTAAAAAAATATGACTTTTATCACTGTATGCAGTAATAACTCTGGAATGCTTCTACATATCCCCGTAATTCTGAAAGTTTTTTTTGTGACACATTGTACTTTACATTAACTGTAAATTTAGGTCAATATATTTTTAGTTTTTTTCTGTGAAAATATCTAAAGTTTGTTTAAAATTTTGAAATATTAGTCATTTTTATTCTTTGACTGCTTATATCCTTAAACCAACTTGTCGCACCACACAAAAATGTAAATAAATAGCATTTTTCATATGTGTACTTTTTGTCAGCATTCACTTTCAAACCTCCTTTTGTTTTGTTAGGATGTTAGAAATGTTAGATTTCTCACAAAATGCGGTGATGCACCATATTTCTTCAGAATCTACTGTTTGGCCACACAGCAGGGCTTTGAAAATAAGAGCGCTATTTGGATTTTGGAATGCAGATTTTGCAAGAATAGTTTGCAGGTAAAATTTGCAGAGTACCAAAAGTACCAAAACAGCAGAAACCCCACCAAAGTGACCCCATTTTAGAAATTACTTCTCACAATGAATTCATATACACCACAGCATTTCATAGTCAAACATACATGGTTGAAATCATTCAGCTAGTGTCTGATACATGCTTTCTTTATCAGCTATCAGGTTCCCTTTAAATCCTCTTACAGCTAAGTGAAATGGAAATAAACAAAACAGAGGAAAAATTACAAAAAAATAATAATTTGCTCAAATGGAAAAGTTCCCATTTCTCATCTTTTTAACATTTTATTTTCTGTAGATAGTTAAGATTTTTAGGCCTTTTACATTTTCTTTAAATAATCAGTCCACGTGCTTTGTTTATTTTCTCCTTAAAATGTAAAGAATCAAGAAAAATGATGTTGCCGAAACCCGGGATCGAACCAGGGACCTTTAGATCTTCAATCTAACGCTCTCCCATCTGAGCTATTTCGGCCAAACGAAAACAACTTTAGGAGTGCTAGACACTTGGCAAATGTCAAGCGAAACCCCTGAAAGTAGATATTTTTATTTTTGCTTTGACTGGTTTTTGCAGCATGATTTCTATTTGAAACTCCTGCTATTTTGTTGTACATATTTAATAACTTTCATTAACTCTTTGTGAATGAGTAGAAAAAAACAGCAATTTTGACAGAGATTTTTTTACATTTTCAATTTGACTCCATTCATCAGGTTCATTCAAACCCTGTGTTTGTGAGACAGGTGATGGTTGCACTTAAAAGACAATGTGCATGTATAATGTTACATCAAGTTTTATTTGTTATTAAATGCAAATAATTGGAGGAAAAAAGGAGACAACAATTTAGAGAAAATATTTTAATGATTGTTAACTTTCAATGTGAAAACATTTGTCCCAAAATGTGCTGAAACTTAGATGTCAGTATCGCATGTGCATTTCAGACTTTAAAACTATGATTACCTACTTTTTAAGCTTTTGTTTATTAAGTATTTTTATGGTCTATTGATGAATGAGGTAATCAAATATGAAATTAGACTTACCGGCAATTCAGTTTATAGAAATCTCCCAGAACAGCCCCATAGGATGTGGAGTCTCCGCCCTAATAGGGAAAGAGAACACAAAGAGTTGAAATAGTCCCGCCCCATTGACCGCCCGCAGTATTTTTATAGAGCCAAGACAGCTAACATATGCACATAAAAACTATTTCACGGTCCTAGAGTTCCGTTTATAGACGACAATTTCAGATTCACCCCAAAGACTCCCAGGTAGTGGTAACTTTGGGATCAGGTTTTTTAAGGCCCATTGCTAAGTTTGGTTTGATCCCCATCTAATCAATAATTGACTGAGAATCTGTATAGTTTCATGAAAAGGTGACTCCCAGGTAGTGGTAACTTTGGGATCAGGTTTTTTAAGGCCCATTGCTAAGTTTGGTTTGATCCCCATCTAATCAATAATTGACTGAGAATCTGTATAGTTTCATGAAAAGGTGATGTCAGAAGTGGGATTTGAACCCACGACTCCAAGAGAGACTGCGACCTGAACGCAGCGCCTTAGACTGCTCAGCCATCCTGACTTCTTGTGGATTCTGTGCCTTAACTCTTTCCAAGTTAGTCAGCAGAAATATGACCAGTAATTGTCATTGAAAATTATTTTAAAATATTTAATATTACAGTTTTTATTTCAATACATTTGTTTAAACTATTAGTTATCAAGCCTATTTTGAGCTAAATGGCCAAGCCCCATTTTAAAAAAATATGACTTTTATCACTGTATGCAGTAATAACTCTGGAATGCTTCTACATATCCCCGTAATTCTGAAAGTTTTTTTTGTGACACATTGTACTTTACATTAACTGTAAATTTAGGTCAATATATTTTTAGTTTTTTTCTGTGAAAATATCTAAAGTTTGTTTAAAATTTTGAAATATTAGTCATTTTTATTCTTTGACTGCTTATATCCTTAAACCAACTTGTCGCACCACACAAAAATGTAAATAAATAGCATTTTTCATATGTGTACTTTTTGTCAGCATTCACTTTCAAACCTCCTTTTATTTTGTTAGGATGTTAGAAATGTTAGATTTCTCACAAAATGCGGTGATGCACCATATTTCTTCAGAATCTACTGTTTGGCCACACAGCAGGACTTTGAAAATAAGAGCGCTATTTGGATTTTGGAATGCAGATTTTGCAAGAATAGATTGCAGGTAAAATTTGCAGAGTACCAAAAGTACCAAAACAGCAGAAACCCCCCCAAAGTGACCCCATTTTAGAAATTACTTCTCACAATGAATTCATATACACCACAGCATTTCATAGTCAAATATACATGGTTGAAATCATTCAGCTAGTGTCTGATACATGCTTTCTTTATCAGCTATCAGGTTCCCTTTAAATCCTCTTACAGCTAAGTGAAATGAAAATAAACAAAACAGGAAAAATTACAAAAAAATAATAA
Organism: Ranitomeya variabilis; assembly: GCF_051348905.1. Classification (NCBI taxonomy): domain Eukaryota; kingdom Metazoa; phylum Chordata; class Amphibia; order Anura; family Dendrobatidae; genus Ranitomeya; species Ranitomeya variabilis. Next base: position 315,470,906 of record NC_135235.1, read on the forward strand.
TTTGCTCAAATGGAAAAGTTCCCATTTCTCATCTTTTTAACATTTTATTTTCTGTAGATAGTTAAGATTTTTAGGCCTTTTACATTTTCTTTAAATAATCAGTCCACGTGCTTTGTTTATTTTCTCCTTAAAATGTAAAGAATCAAGAAAAATGATGTTGCCGAAACACGGGATCGAACCAGGAACCTTTAGATCTTCAGTCTAACGCTCTCCCATCTGAGCTATTTCGGCCAAACGAAAACAACTTTAGGAGTGCTAGACACTTGGCAAATGTCAAGCGAAACCCCTGAAAGTAGATATTTTTATTTTTGCTTTGACTGGTTTTTGCAGCATGATTTCTATTTGAAACTCCTGCTATTTTGTTGTACATATTTAATAACTTTCATTAACTCTTTGTGAATGAGTAGAAAAAAACAGCAATTTTGACAGATTTTTTTACATTTTCAATTTGACTCCATTCATCAGGTTCATTCAAACCCTGTGTTTGTGAGACAGGTGATGGTTGCACATAAAAGACAATGTGCATGCATAATGTTACATCAAGTTTTATTTGTTATTAAATGCAAATAATTGGAGGAAAAAAGGAGACAACAATTTAGAGAAAATATTTTAATGATTGTTAACTTTCAATGTGAAAACATTTGTCCCAAAATGTGCTGAAACTTAGATGTCAGTATCGCATGTGCATTTCAGACTTTAAAACTATGATTACCTACTTTTTAAGCTTTTGTTTATTAAGTATTTTTATGGTCTATTGATCAATGAGGTAATCAAATATGAAATAAGACTTACCGGCAATTCAGTTTATAGAAATCTCCCAGAACAGCCCCATAGGAAGTGGAGTCTCCGCCCTAATAGGGAAAGAGAACACAAAGAGTTGAAATAGTCCCGCCCCATTGACCACCCGCAGTATTTTTATAGAGCCAAGACAGCTAACATATGCACATAAAAACTATTTCACGGTCCTAGAGTTCCGTTTATAGACGACAATTTCAGATTCACCCCAAAGACTCCCAGGTAGTGGTAACTTTGGGATCAGGTTTTTTAAGGCCCATTGCTAAGTTTGGTTTGATCCCCATCTAATCAATAATTGACTGAGAATCTGTATAGTTTCATGAAAAGGTGATGTCAGAAGTGGGATTTGAACCCACACCTCCAAGAGAGACTGTGACCTGAACGCAGCGCCTTAGACCGCTCGGCAATCCTGACTTCTTGTGGATTCTGTGCCTTAACTCTTTCCAAGTTAGTCAGAAGAAATATGACCAGTAATTGTCATTGAAAATTATTTTAAAATATTTAATATTACAGTTTTTATTTCAATACATTTGTTTAAACTATTAGTTATCAAGCCTATTTTGAGCTAAATGGCCAAGCCCCATTTTAAAAAAATATGACTTTTATCACTGTATGCAGTAATAACTCTGGAATGCTTCTACATATCCCCGTAATTCTGAAAGTGTTTTTTGTGACACATTGTACTTTACATTAACTGTAAATTTAGGTCAATATATTTTTAGTTTTTTTCTGTGAAAATATCTAAAGTTTGTTTAAAATTTTGAAATATTAGTCATTTTTATTCTTTGACTGCTTATATCCTTAAACCAACTTGTCGCACCACACAAAAATGTAAATAAATAGCATTTTTCATATGTGTACTTTTTGTCAGCATTCACTTTCAAACCTCCTTTTGTTTTGTTAGGATGTTAGAAATGTTAGATTTCTCACAAAATGCGGTGATGCACCATATTTCTTCAGAATCTACTGTTTGGCCACACAGCAGGGCTTTGAAAATAAGAGCGCTATTTGGATTTTGGAATGCAGATTTTGCAAGAATAGTTTGCAGGTAAAATTTGCAGAGTACCAAAAGTACCAAAACAGCAGAAACCCCACCAAAGTGACCCCATTTTAGAAATTACTTCTCACAATGAATTCATATACACCACAGCATTTCATAGTCAAACATACATGGTTGAAATCATTCAGCTAGTGTCTGATACATGCTTTCTTTATCAGCTATCAGGTTCCCTTCAAATCCTCTTACAGCTAAGTGAAATGGAAATAAACAAAACAGAGGAAAAATTACAAAAAAAAATAATAATTTGCTCAAATGGAAAAGTTCCCATTTCTCATCTTTTTAACATTTTATTTTCTGTAGATAGTTAAGATTTTTAGGCCTTTTACATTTTCTTTAAATAATCAGTCCACGTGCTTTGTTTATTTTCTCCTTAAAATGTAAAGAATCAAGAAAAATGATGTTGCCGAAACCCGGGATCGAACCAGGGACCTTTAGATCTTCAATCTAACGCTCTCCCATCTGAGCTATTTCGGCCAAACGAAAACAATTTTAGGAGTGCTAGACACTTGGCAAATGTCAAGCGAAACCCCTGAAAGTAGATATTTTTATTTTTGCTTTGACTGGTTTTTGCAGCATGATTTCTATTTGAAACTCCTGCTATTTTGTTGTACATATTTAATAACTTTCATTAACTCTTTGTGAATGAGTAGAAAAAAACAGCAATTTTGACAGAGATTTTTTTACATTTTCAATTTGACTCCATTCATCAGGTTCATTCAAACCCTGTGTTTGTGAGACAGGTGATGGTTGCACATAAAAGACAATGTGCATGCATAATGTTACATCAAGTTTTATTTGTTATTAAATGCAAATAATTGGAGGAAAAAAGGAGACAACAATTTAGAGAAAATATTTTAATGATTGTTAACTTTCAATGTGAAAACATTTGTCCCAAAATGTGCTGAAACTTAGATGTCAGTATCGCATGTGCATTTCAGACTTTAAAACTATGATTACCTACTTTTTAAGCTTTTGTTTATTAAGTATTTTTATGGTCTATTGATGAATGAGGTAATCAAATATGAAATTAGACTTACCGGCAATTCAGTTTATAGAAATCTCCCAGAACAGCCCCATAGGATGTGGAGTCTCCGCCCTAATAGGGAAAGAGAACACAAAGAGTTGAAATAGTCCCGCCCCATTGACCGCCCGCAGTATTTTTATAGTGCCAAGACAGCTAACATATGCACATAAAAACTATTTCACGGTCCTAGAGTTCCGTTTATAGACGACAATTTCAGATTCACCCCAAAGACTCCCAGGTAGTGGTAACTTTGGGATCAGGTTTTTTAAGGCCCATTGCTAAGTTTGGTTTGATCCCCATCTAATCAATAATTGACTGAGAATCTGTATAGTTTCATGAAAAGGTGATGTCAGAAGTGGGATTTGAACCCACGCCTCCAAGAGAGACTGCGACCTGAATGCAGCGCCTTAGACCGCTCGGCCATCCTGACTTCTTGTGGATTCTGTGCCTTAACTCTTTCCAAGTTAGTCAGCAGAAATATGACCAGTAATTGTCATTGAAAATTATTTTCAAATATTTAATATTACAGTTTTTATTTCAATACATTTGTTTAAACTATTAGTTATCAAGCCTATTTTGAGCTAAATGGCCAAGCCCCATTTTAAAAAAATATGACTTTTATCACTGTATGCAGTAATAACTCTGGAATGCTTCTACATATCCCCGTAATTCTGAAAGTGTTTTTTGTGACACATTGTACTTTACATTAACTGTAAATTTAGGTCAATATATTTTTAGTTTTTTTCTGTGAAAATATCTAAAGTTTGTTTAAAATTTTGAAATATTAGTCATTTTTATTCTTTGACTGCTTATATCCTTAAACCAACTTGTCGCACCACACAAAAATGTAAATAAATAGCATTTTTCATATGTGTACTTTTTGTCAGCATTCACTTTCAAACCTCCTTTTGTTTTGTTAGGATGTTAGAAATGTTAGATTTCTCACAAAATGCGGTGATGCACCATATTTCTTCAGAATCTACTGTTTGGCCACACAGCAGGGCTTTGAAAATAAGAGCGCTATTTGGATTTTGGAATGCAGATTTTGCAAGAATAGATTGCAGGTAAAATTTGCAGAGTACCAAAAGTACCAAAACAGCAGAAACCCCACCAAAGTGACCCCATTTTAGAAATTACTTCTCACAATGAATTCATATACACCAGAGCATTTCATAGTCAAACATACATGGTTGAAATCATTCAGCTAGTGTCTGATACATGCTTTCTTTATCAGCTATCAGGTTCCCTTTAAATCCTCTTACAGCTAAGTGAAATGGAAATAAACAAAACAGAGGAAAAATTACAAAAAAATAATAATTTGCTCAAATGGAAAAGTTCCCATTTCTCATCTTTTTAACATTTTATTTTCTGTAGATAGTTAAGATTTTTAGGCCTTTTACATTTTCTTTAAATAATCAGTCCACGTGCTTTGTTTATTTTCTCCTTAAAATGTAAAGAATCAAGAAAAATGATGTTGCCGAAACCCGGGATCGAACCAGGGACCTTTAGATCTTCAATCTAACGCTCTCCCATCTGAGCTATTTCGGCCAAACGAAAACAACTTTAGGAGTGCTAGACACTTGGCAAATGTCAAGCGAAACCCCTGAAAGTAGATATTTTTATTTTTGCTTTGACTGGTTTTTGCAGCATGATTTCTATTTGAAACTCCTGCTATTTTGTTGTACATATTTAATAACTTTCATTAACTCTTTGTGAATGAGTAGAAAAAAACAGCAATTTTGACAGATTTTTTTACATTTTCAATTTGACTCCATTCATCAGGTTCATTCAAACCCTGTGTTTGTGAGACAGGTGATGGTTGCACATAAAAGACAATGTGCATGCATAATGTTACATCAAGTTTTATTTGTTATTAAATGCAAATAATTGGAGGAAAAAAGGAGACAACAATTTAGAGAAAATATTTTAATGATTGTTAACTTTCAATGTGAAAACATTTGTCCCAAAATGTGCTGAAACTTAGATGTCAGTATCGCATGTGCATTTCAGACTTTAAAACTATGATTACCTACTTTTTAAGCTTTTGTTTATTAAGTATTTTTATGGTCTATTGATGAATGAGGTAATCAAATATGAAATTAGACTTACCGGCAATTCAGTTTATAGAAATCTCCCAGAACAGCCCCATAGGATGTGGAGTCTCCGCCCTAATAGGGAAAGAGAACACAAAGAGTTGAAATAGTCCCGCCCCATTGACCGCCCGCAGTATTTTTATAGTGCCAAGACAGCTAAAATATGCACATAAAAACTATTTCACGGTCCTAGAGTTCCGTTTATAGACGACAATTTCAGATTCAACCCAAAGACTCCCAGGTAGTGGTAACTTTGGGATCAGGTTTTTTAAGGCCCATTGCTAAGTTTGGTTTGATCCCCATCTAATCAATAATTGACTGAGAATCTGTATAGTTTCATGAAAAGGTGATGTCAGAAGTGGGATTTGAACCCACGCCTCCAAGAGAGACTGCGACCTGAATGCAGCGCCTTAGACCGCTCGGCCATCCTGACTTCTTGTGGATTCTGTGCCTTAACTCTTTCCAAGTTAGTCAGCAGAAATATGACCAGTAATTGTCATTGAAAATTATTTTCAAATATTTAATATTACAGTTTTTATTTCAATACATTTGTTTAAACTATTAGTTATCAAGCCTATTTTGAGCTAAATGGCCAAGCCCCATTTTAAAAAAATATGACTTTTATCACTGTATGCAGTAATAACTCTGGAATGCTTCTACATATCCCCGTAATTCTGAAAGTGTTTTTTGTGACACATTGTACTTTACATTAACTGTAAATTTAGGTCAATATATTTTTAGTTTTTTTCTGTGAAAATATCTAAAGTTTGTTTAAAATTTTGAAATATTAGTCATTTTTATTCTTTGACTGCTTATATCCTTAAACCAACTTGTCGCACCACACAAAAATGTAAATAAATAGCATTTTTCATATGTGTACTTTTTGTCAGCATTCACTTTCAAACCTCCTTTTGTTTTGTTAGGATGTTAGAAATGTTAGATTTCTCACAAAATGCGGTGATGCACCATATTTCTTCAGAATCTACTGTTTGGCCACACAGCAGGGCTTTGAAAATAAGAGCGCTATTTGGATTTTGGAATGCAGATTTTGCAAGAATAGATTGCAGGTAAAATTTGCAGAGTACCAAAAGTACCAAAACAGCAGAAACCCCACCAAAGTGACCCCATTTTAGAAATTACTTCTCACAATGAATTCATATACACCAGAGCATTTCATAGTCAAACATACATGGTTGAAATCATTCAGCTAGTGTCTGATACATGCTTTCTTTATCAGCTATCAGGTTCCCTTTAAATCCTCTTACAGCTAAGTGAAATGGAAATAAACAAAACAGAGGAAAAATTACAAAAAAATAATAATTTGCTCAAATGGAAAAGTTCCCATTTCTCATCTTTTTAACATTTTATTTTCTGTAGATAGTTAAGATTTTTAGGCCTTTTACATTTTCTTTAAATAATCAGTCCACGTGCTTTGTTTATTTTCTCCTTAAAATGTAAAGAATCAAGAAAAATGATGTTGCCGAAACCCGGGATCGAACCAGGGACCTTTAGATCTTCAATCTAACGCTCTCCCATCTGAGCTATTTCGGCCAAACGAAAACAACTTTAGGAGTGCTAGACACTTGGCAAATGTCAAGCGAAACCCCTGAAAGTAGATATTTTTATTTTTGCTTTGACTGGTTTTTGCAGCATGATTTCTATTTGAAACTCCTGCTATTTTGTTGTACATATTTAATAACTTTCATTAACTCTTTGTGAATGAGTAGAAAAAAACAGCAATTTTGACAGAGATTTTTTTACATTTTCAATTTCACTCCATTCATCAGGTTCATTCAAACCCTGTGTTTGTGAGACAGGTGATGGTTGCACATAAAAGACAATGTGCATGCATAATGTTACATCAAGTTTTATTTGTTATTAAATGCAAATAATTGGAGGAAAAAAGGAGACAACAATTTAGAGAAAATATTTTAATGATTGTTAACTTTCAATGTGAAAACATTTGTCCCAAAATGTGCTGAAACTTAGATGTCAGTATCGCATGTGCATTTCAGACTTTAAAACTATGATTACCTACTTTTTAAGCTTTTGTTTATTAAGTATTTTTATGGTCTATTGATGAATGAGGTAATCAAATATGAAATTAGACTTACCGGCAATTCAGTTTATAGAAATCTCCCAGAACAGCCCCATAGGATGTGGAGTCTCCGCCCTAATAGGGAAAGAGAACACAAAGAGTTGAAATAGTCCCGCCCCATTGACCGCCCGCAGTATTTTTATAGTGCCAAGACAGCTAACATATGCACATAAAAACTATTTCACGGTCCTAGAGTTCCGTTTATAGACGACAATTTCAGATTCACCCCAAAGACTCCCAGGTAGTGGTAACTTTGGGATCAGGTTTTTTAAGGCCCATTGCTAAGTTTGGTTTGATCCCCATCTAATCAATAATTGACTGAGAATCTGTATAGTTTCATGAAAAGGTGATGTCAGAAGTGGGATTTGAACCCACGCCTCCAAGAGAGACTGCGACCTGAACGCAGCGCCTTAGACCGCTCAGCCATCCTGACTTCTTGTGGATTCTGTGCCTTAACTCTTTCCAAGTTAGTCAGCAGAAATATGACCAGTAATTGTCATTGAAAATTATTTTCAAATATTTAATATTACAGTTTTTATTTCAATACATTTGTTTAAACTATTAGTTATCAAGCCTATTTTGAGCTAAATGGCCAAGCCCCATTTTAAAAAAATATGACTTTTATCACTGTATGCAGTAATAACTCTGGAATGCTTCTACATATCCCCGTAATTCTGAAAGTGTTTTTTGTGACACATTGTACTTTACATTAACTGTAAATTTAGGTCAATATATTTTTAGTTTTTTTCTGTGAAAATATCTAAAGTTTGTTTAAAATTTTGAAATATTAGTCATTTTTATTCTTTGACTGCTTATATCCTTAAACCAACTTGTCGCACCACACAAAAATGTAAATAAATAGCATTTTTCATATGTGTACTTTTTGTCAGCATTCACTTTCAAACCTCCTTTTGTTTTGTTAGGATGTTAGAAATGTTAGATTTCTCACAAAATGCGGTGATGCACCATATTTCTTCAGAATCTACTGTTTGGCCACACAGCAGGGCTTTGAAAATAAGTGCGCTATTTGGATTTTGGAATGCAGATTTTGCAAGAATAGTTTGCAGGTAAAATTTGCAGAGTACCAAAAGTACCAAAACAGCAGAAACCCCACCAAAGTGACCCCATTTTAGAAATTACTTCTCACAATGAATTCATATACACCACAGCATTTCATAGTCAAACATACATGGTTGAAATCATTCAGCTAGTGTCTGATACATGCTTTCTTTATCAGCTATCAGGTTCCCTTTAAATCCTCTTACAGCTAAGTGAAATGGAAATAAACAAAACAGAGGAAAAATTACAAAAAAATAATAATTTGCTCAAATGGAAAAGTTCCCATTTCTCATCTTTTTAACATTTTATTTTCTGTAGATAGTTAAGATTTTTAGGCCTTTTACATTTTCTTTAAATAATCAGTCCACGTGCTTTGTTTATTTTCTCCTTAAAATGTAAAGAATCAAGAAAAATGATGTTGCCGAAACCCGGGATCGAACCAGGGACCTTTAGATCTTCAATCTAACGCTCTCCCATCTGAGCTATTTCGGCCAAACGAAAACAACTTTAGGAGTGCTAGACACTTGGCAAATGTCAAGCGAAACCCCTGAAAGTAGATATTTTTATTTTTGCTTTGACTGGTTTTTGCAGCATGATTTCTATTTGAAACTCCTGCTATTTTGTTGTACATATTTAATAACTTTCATTAACTCTTTGTGAATGAGTAGAAAAAAACAGCAATTTTGACAGAGATTTTTTTACATTTTCAATTTGACTCCATTCATCAGGTTCATTCAAACCCTGTGTTTGTGAGACAGGTGATGGTTGCACTTAAAAGACAATGTGCATGTATAATGTTACATCAAGTTTTATTTGTTATTAAATGCAAATAATTGGAGGAAAAAAGGAGACAACAATTTAGAGAAAATATTTTAATGATTGTTAACTTTCAATGTGAAAACATTTGTCCCAAAATGTGCTGAAACTTAGATGTCAGTATCGCATGTGCATTTCAGACTTTAAAACTATGATTACCTACTTTTTAAGCTTTTGTTTATTAAGTATTTTTATGGTCTATTGATGAATGAGGTAATCAAATATGAAATTAGACTTACCGGCAATTCAGTTTATAGAAATCTCCCAGAACAGCTCCATAGGATGTGGAGTCTCCGCCCTAATAGGGAAAGAGAACACAAAGAGTTGAAATAGTCCCGCCCCATTGACCGCCCGCAGTATTTTTATAGAGCCAAGACAGCTAACATATGCACATAAAAACTATTTCACGGTCCTAGAGTTCCGTTTATAGACGACAATTTCAGATTCACCCCAAAGACTCCCAGGTAGTGGTAACTTTGGGATCAGGTTTTTTAAGGCCCATTGCTAAGTTTGGTTTGATCCCCATCTAATCAATAATTGACTGAGAATCTGTATAGTTTCATGAAAAGGTGATGTCAGAAGTGGGATTTGAACCCACGCCTCCAAGAGAGACTGCGACCTGAACGCAGCGCCTTAGACCGCTCAGCCATCCTGACTACTTGTGGATTCTGTGCCTTAACTCTTTCCAAGTTAGTCAGCAGAAATATGACCAGTAATTGTCATTGAAAATTATTTTCAAATATTTAATATTACAGTTTTTATTTCAATACATTTGTTTAAACTATTAGTTATCAAGCCTATTTTGAGCTAAATGGCCAAGCCCCATTTTAAAAAAATATGACTTTTATCACTGTATGCAGTAATAACTCTGGAATGCTTCTACATATCCCCGTAATTCTGAAAGTGTTTTTTGTGACACATTGTACTTTACATTAACTGTAAATTTAGGTCAATATATTTTTAGTTTTTTTCTGTGAAAATATCTAAAGTTTGTTTAAAATTTTGAAATATTAGTCATTTTTATTCTTTGACTGCTTATATCCTTAAACCAACTTGTCGCACCACACAAAAATGTAAATAAATAGCATTTTTCATATGTGTACTTTTTGTCAGCATTCACTTTCAAACCTCCTTTTGTTTTGTTAGGATGTTAAAAATGTTAGATTTCTCACAAAATGCGGTGATGCACCATATTTCTTCAGAATCTACTGTTTGGCCACACAGCAGGGCTTTGAAAATAAGAGCGCTATTTGGATTTTGGAATGCAGATTTTGCAAGAATAGTTTGCAGGTAAAATTTGCAGAGTACCAAAAGTACCAAAACAGCAGAAACCCCACCAAAGTGACCCCATTTTAGAAATTACTTCTCACAATGAATTCATATACACCACAGCATTTCATAGTCAAACATACATGGTTGAAATCATTCAGCTAGTGTCTGATACATGCTTTCTTTATCAGCTATCAGGTTCCCTTTAAATCCTCTTACAGCTAAGTGAAATGGAAATAAACAAAACAGAGGAAAAATTACAAAAAAATAATAATTTGCTCAAATGGAAAAGTTCCCATTTCTCATCTTTTTAACATTTTATTTTCTGTAGATAGTTAAGATTTTTAGGCCTTTTACATTTTCTTTAAATAATCAGTCCACGTGCTTTGTTTATTTTCTCCTTAAAATGTAAAGAATCAAGAAAAATGATGTTGCCGAAACCCGGGATCGAACCAGGGACCTTTAGATCTTCAATCTAACGCTCTCCCATCTGAGCTATTTCGGCCAAACGAAATCAACTTTAGGAGTGCTAGACACTTGGCAAATGTCAAGCGAAACCCCTGAAAGTAGATATTTTTATTTTTGCTTTGACTGGTTTTTGCAGCATGATTTCTATTTGAAACTCCTGCTATTTTGTTGTACATATTTAATAACTTTCATTAACTCTTTGTGAATGAGTAGAAAAAAACAGCAATTTTGACAGAGATTTTTTTACATTTTCAATTTCACTCCATTCATCAGGTTCATTCAAACCCTGTGTTTGTGAGACAGGTGATGGTTGCACATAAAAGACAATGTGCATGCATAATGTTACATCAAGTTTTATTTGTTATTAAATGCAAATAATTGGAGGAAAAAAGGAGACAACAATTTAGAGAAAATATTTTAATGATTGTTAACTTTCAATGTGAAAACATTTGTCCCAAAATGTGCTGAAACTTAGATGTCAGTATCGCATGTGCATTTCAGACTTTAAAACTATGATTACCTACTTTTTAAGCTTTTGTTTATTAAGTATTTTTATGGTCTATTGATGAATGAGGTAATCAAATATGAAATTAGACTTACCGGCAATTCAGTTTATAGAAATCTCCCAGAACAGCTCCATAGGATGTGGAGTCTCCGCCCTAATAGGGAAAGAGAACACAAAGAGTTGAAATAGTCCCGCCCCATTGACCGCCCGCAGTATTTTTATAGTGCCAAGACAGCTAACATATGCACATAAAAACTATTTCACGGTCCTAGAGTTCCGTTTATAGACGACAATTTCAGATTCACCCCAAAGACTCCCAGGTAGTGGTAACTTTGGGATCAGGTTTTTTAAGGCCCATTGCTAAGTTTGGTTTGATCCCCATCTAATCAATAATTGACTGAGAATCTGTATAGTTTCATGAAAAGGTGATGTCAGAAGTGGGATTTGAACCCACGCCTCCAAGAGAGACTGCGACCTGAACGCAGCGCCTTAGACCGCTCAGCCATCCTGACTTCTTGTGGATTCTGTGCCTTAACTCTTTCCAAGTTAGTCAGCAGAAATATGACCAGTAATTGTCATTGAAAATTATTTTCAAATATTTAATATTACAGTTTTTATTTCAATACATTTGTTTAAACTATTAGTTATCAAGCCTATTTTGAGCTAAATGGCCAAGCCCCATTTTAAAAAAATATGACTTTTATCACTGTATGCAGTAATAACTCTGGAATGCTTCTACATATCCCCGTAATTCTGAAAGTGTTTTTTGTGACACATTGTACTTTACATTAACTGTAAATTTAGGTCAATATATTTTTAGTTTTTTTCTGTGAAAATATCTAAAGTTTGTTTAAAATTTTGAAATATTAGTCATTTTTATTCTTTGACTGCTTATATCCTTAAACCAACTTGTCGCACCACACAAAAATGTAAATAAATAGCATTTTTCATATGTGTACTTTTTGTCAGCATTCACTTTCAAACCTCCTTTTGTTTTGTTAGGATGTTAGAAATGTTAGATTTCTCACAAAATGCGGTGATGCACCATATTTCTTCAGAATCTACTGTTTGGCCACACAGCAGGGCTTTGAAAATAAGAGCGCTATTTGGATTTTGGAATGCAGATTTTGCAAGAATAGTTTGCAGGTAAAATTTGCAGAGTACCAAAAGTACCAAAACAGCAGAAACCCCACCAAAGTGACCCCATTTTAGAAATTACTTCTCACAATGAATTCATATACACCACAGCATTTCATAGTCAAACATACATGGTTGAAATCATTCAGCTAGTGTCTGATACATGCTTTCTTTATCAGCTATCAGGTTCCCTTTAAATCCTCTTACAGCTAAGTGAAATGGAAATAAACAAAACAGAGGAAAAATTACAAAAAAATAATAATTTGCTCAAATGGAAAAGTTCCCATTTCTCATCTTTTTAACATTTTATTTTCTGTAGATAGTTAAGATTTTTAGGCCTTTTACATTTTCTTTAAATAATCAGTCCACGTGCTTTGTTTATTTTCTCCTTAAAATGTAAAGAATCAAGAAAAATGATGTTGCCGAAACCCGGGATCGAACCAGGGACCTTTAGATCTTCAATCTAACGCTCTCCCATCTGAGCTATTTCGGCCAAACGAAAACAACTTTAGGAGTGCTAGACACTTGGCAAATGTCAAGCGAAACCCCTGAAAGTAGATATTTTTATTTTTGCTTTGACTGGTTTTTGCAGCATGATTTCTATTTGAAACTCCTGCTATTTTGTTGTACATATTTAATAACTTTCATTAACTCTTTGTGAATGAGTAGAAAAAAACAGCAATTTTGACAGAGATTTTTTTACATTTTCAATTTGACTCCATTCATCAGGTTCATTCAAACCCTGTGTTTGTGAGACAGGTGATGGTTGCACTTAAAAGACAATGTGCATGTATAATGTTACATCAAGTTTTATTTGTTATTAAATGCAAATAATTGGAGGAAAAAAGGAGACAACAATTTAGAGAAAATATTTTAATGATTGCTAACTTTCAATGTGAAAACATTTGTCCCAAAATGTGCTGAAACTTAGATGTCAGTATCGCATGTGCATTTCAGACTTTAAAACTATGATTACCTACTTTTTAAGCTTTTGTTTATTAAGTATTTTTATGGTCTATTGATGAATGAGGTAATCAAATATGAAATTAGACTTACCGGCAATTCAGTTTATAGAAATCTCCCAGAACAGCCCCATAGGATGTGGAGTCTCCGCCCTAATAGGGAAAGAGAACACAAAGAGTTGAAATAGTCCCGCCCCGTTGACCGCCTGCAGTATTTTTATAGTGCCAAGACAGCTAACATATGCACATAAAAACTATTTAACGGTCCTAGAGTTCCGTTTATAGACGACAATTTCAGATTCACCCCAAAGACTCCCAGGTAGTGGTAACTTTGGGATCAGGTTTTTTAAGGCCCATTGCTAAGTTTGGTTTGATCCCCATCTAATCAATAATTGACTGAGAATCTGTATAGTTTCATGAAAAGGTGATGTCAGAAGTGGGATTTGAACCCACGCCTCCAAGAGAGACTGCGACCTGAACGCAGCGCCTTAGACCGCTCGGCCATCCTGACTTCTTGTGGATTCTGTGCCTTAACTCTTTCCAAGTTAGTCAGAAGAAATATGACCAGTAATTGTCATTGAAAATTATTTTAAAATATTTCATATTACAGTTTTTATTTCAATACATTTGTTTAAACTATTAGTTATCAAGCCTATTTTGAGCTAAATGGCCAAGCCCCATTTTAAAAAAATATGACTTTTATCACTGTATGCAGTAATAACTCTGGAATGCTTCTACATATCCCCGTAATTCTGAAAGTGTTTTTTGTGACACATTGTACTTTACATTAACTGTAAATTTAGGTCAATATATTTTTTGTTTTTTTCTGTGAAAATATCTAAATTTTGTTTAAAATTTTGAAATATTAGTCATTTTTATTCTTTGACTGCTTATATCCTTAAACCAACTTGTCGCACCACACAAAAATGTAAATAAATAGCATTTTTCATATGTGTACTTTTGGTCAGCATTCACTTTCAAACCTCCTTTTATTTTGTTAGGATGTTAGAAATGTTAGATTTCTCACAAAATGCGATGATGCACCATATTTCTTCAGAATCCACTGTTTGGCCACACAGCAGGGCTTTGAAAATAAGACCGCTATTTGGATTTTGGAATGCAGATTTTGCAAGAATAGTTTGTAGGTAAAATTTGCAGAGTACCAAAAGTACCAAAACAGCAGAAACCCCCCCAAAGTGACCCCATTTTAGAAATTACTTCTCACAATGAATTCATATACACCACAGCATTTCATAGTCAAACATACATGGTTGAAATCATTCAGCTAGTGTCTGATACATGCTTTCTTTATCAGCTATCAGGTTCCCTTTAAATCCTCTTACAGCTAAGTGAAATGGAAATAAACAAAACAGAGGAAAAATTACAAAAAAATAATAATTTGCTCAAATGGAAAAGTTCCCATTTCTCATCTTTTTAACATTTTATTTTCTGTAGATAGTTAAGATTTTTAGGCCTTTTACATTTTCTTTAAATAATCAGTCCACGTGCTTTGTTTATTTTCTCCTTAAAATGTAAAGAATCAAGAAAAATGATGTTGTCGAAACCCGGGACCTAACCAGGGACCTTTAGATCTTCAGTCTAACGCTCTCCCGTCTGAGCTATTTCGGCCAAACACAAACAACTTTAGGAGTGCTAGACACTTGGCAAATGTCAAGCAAAACCCCTGAAAGTAGATATTTTTATTTTTGCTTTGACTGGTTTTTGCAGCATGATTTCTATTTGAAACTCCTGCTATTTTGTTGTACATATTTAATAACTTTAATTAACTCTTTGTGAATGAGTAGCAAAAAACAGCAATTTTGACAGAGATTTTTTTACATTTTCAATTTGACTCCATTCATCAGGTTCATTCAAACCCTGTGTTTGTGAGACAGGTGATGGTTGCACATAAAAGACAATGTGCATATATAATGTTACATCAAGTTTTATTTGTTATTAAATGCAAATAATTGGAGCAAAAAAGGAGACAACAATTTAGAGAAAATAATTTAATGATTGTTAACTTTCAGTGTGAAAACATTTGTCCCAAAATGTGCTGAAACTTAGATGTCAGTATCGCATGTGCATTTCAGACTTTAAAACTATGATTACCTACTTTTTAAGCTTTTGTTTATTAAGTATTTTTATGGTCTATTGATGAATGAGGTAATCAAATATGAAATTAGACTTACCGGCAATTCAGTTTATAGAAATCTCCCAGAACAGCCCCATAGGATGTGGAGTCTCAGCCCTAATAGGGAAAGAGAACACAAAGAGTTGAAATAGTCACGCCCTATTGACCGCCCGCAGTATTTTTATAGTGCCAAGACAGCTAACATATGCACATAAAAACTATTTCACGGTCCTAGAGTTCCGTTTATAGACGACAATTTCAGATTCACCCCAAAGACTCCCAGGTAGTGGTAACTTTGGGATCAGGTTTTTTAAGGCCCATTGCTAAGTTTGGTTTGATCCCCATCATGACTGAGAATCTGTATAGTTTCATGAAAAGGTGATGTCAGAAATGGGATTTGAACCCAGAGTCTGCAACCTGAACGCAGCGCCTTAGACCACTCGGCCATCCTGACTTCTTGTGGATTCTGTGCCTTAACTCTTTCCAAGTTAGTCAGCAGAAATATGACCAGTAATTGTCATTGAAAATTATTTTAAAATATTTAATATTACAGTTTTTATTTCAATACATTTGTTTAAACTATTAGTTATCAAGCCTATTTTGAGCTAAATGGCCAAGCCCCATTTTAAAAAAAATATGACTTTTATCACTGTATGCAGTAATAACTCTGGAATGCTTCTACATATCCCCGTAATTCTGAAAGTGTTTTTTGTGACACATTGTACTTTACATTAACTGTAAATTTAGGTCAATATATTTTTTGTTTTTTTCTGTGAAAATATCTAAAGTTTGTTTAAAATTTTGAAATATTAGTCATTTTTATTCTTTGACTGCTTATATCCTTAAACCAACTTGTCGCACCACACAAAAATGTAAATAAATAGCATTTTTCATATGTGTACTTTTTGTCAGCATTCACTTTCAAACCTCCTTTTATTTTGTTAGGATGTTAGAAATGTTAGATTTCTCACAAAATGCGGTGATGCACCATATTTCTTCAGAATCTACTGTTTGGCCACACAGCAGGGCTTTGAAAATAAGAGCGCTATTTGGATTTTGGAATGCAGATTTTGCAAGAATAGTTTGCAGGTAAAATTTGCAGAGTACCAAAAGTACCAAAACAGCAGAAACCCCCCCAAAGTGACCCCATTTTAGAAATTACTTCTCACAATGAATTCATATACACCACAGCATTTCATAGTCAAACATACATGGTTGAAATCATTCAGCTAGTGTCTGATACATGCTTTCTTTATCAGCTATCAGGTTCCCTTTAAATCCTCTTACAGCTAAGTGAAATGGAAATAAACAAAACAGAGGAAAAATTACAAAAAAATAATAATTTGCTCAAATGGAAAAGTTCCCATTTCTCATCTTTTTAACATTTTATTTTCTGTAGATAGTTAAGATTTTTAGGCCTTTTACATTTTCTTTAAATAATCAGTCCACGTGCTTTGTTTATTTTCTCCTTAAAATGTAAAGAATCAAGAAAAATGATGTTGCCGAAACCTGGGATCGAACCAGGGACCTTTAGATCTTCAGTCTAACGCTCTCCCATCTGAGCTATTTCGGCCAAACACAAACGACTTTAGGAGTGCTAGACACTTGGCAAATGTCAAGCGAAACCCCTGAAAGTAGATATTTTTATTTTTGCTTTGACTGGTTTTTGCAGCATGATTTCTATTTGAAACTCCTGCTATTTTGTTGTACATATTTAATAACTTTCATTAACTCTTTGTGAATGAGTAGAAAAAAAACAGCAATTTTGACAGAGATTTTTTTACATTTTCAATTTGACTCCTGTTGTGAATTTGGATTCTGGGCTCCCCCGGTGGCCGTTTGTGGAATTGGACTTGTCATCCTCTTTCCTGGTTCACCTGGTTCCATCAGTAGTGGGTGTCGCTATTTAAGCTCATTTCTCTGGTGGTTTCTTGCCGGTCAACAATGTTATCTGATGCCTCTCAGTGCTTGTTCCTGCTTCTAGACAACTACTAGATAAGTTGGACTTTTGTCCATGTTTTGTTTTGCCTCTTTGTTCCAGTTCACAGCTGAAGTTTTGTTACTGTGTCTGGAAAGCTCTCGTTGATCAGGGATTGCTACTCTGGCGTTATGAGTTAATGCCAGAGTTTAAGGTAATCTCTGGATGGTGTTTTGTTAGTGTTTTTCTGCTGACCATGAAAGTATACTATCTGTCTTCTGCTATCTAGTAAGCGGACCTCAAATTTGCTAAGACTATTTTCCTGCTGCGTTTGTTGTTTCATCTGAACTCACCGTCATTATATGTGGGGGGCTACTGTCTTCTTTGGAATATTTCTCTAGAGGTGAGCCAGGTCTTATATTTCCCTCTGCTAGCTATTTAGGTCTTAGGCCAGAGCTGGGCATCTAGCTATAATTAGGAAAAGCTACCTGGCTATTTCTAGTTGCGCGGCAGGCTTAGTTCATGGTCAGTATAGTTCCATCTTCCGAGAGCTTGTCCCTCTATAGGCTTGCTATGATCTCTCCCTGCAGAGATCATGACAGTTTGACCGGCCAATAAAGTGTTAAAGACCCAGGTTGAGAAAGGAGAGTTATAAGAAGTCTGCTGGAATTTTTTTTTTTTTTTTTTTTTTTTTTTTTCCTCCAGTCTGCCTTGCTGCAGTCTTTTTTCTCTCTCTCCTCCTAATCTCTGTATGGCTCTGTGTGCACCTGACAATAATGGATCTTCAGAGTGTAACTGCGGGTTTGAATAATCTCATCACGAAAGTACAAAATTTACAAGATTTTGTGGTACATGCTCCGGTATCTGAGCCGAGAATTCCTTTGCCGGAGTTCTTTACAGGGAATAGAGCTAGCTTCCAGAATTTCCGAAATAATTGTAAGCTTTATTTGTCCCTGAAGTCTCGTTCAGCTGGAGACCCTGCTCAGCAGGTTAGGATTGTGATTTCCTTGCTCAGGGGTGACCCTCAAGATTGGGCCTTCTCATTGCCAGCAGGGGATCCTGCGTTGCGCGATGTGGATGCGTTTTTTCTGGCCTTGGGCTTGCTTTATGAGGAACCTCATTTGGAACTTCAGGCAGAAAAAACTTTGATGGCACTATCTCAGGGGCAAGACGAAGCTGAAGTTTACTGCCAAAAATTCCGTAAATGGTCTGTGCTTACTCAGTGGAATGAGTGCGCCTTGGCGGCAACTTTCAGAGAAGGTCTCTCTGATGCCGTTAAGGATGTTATGGTGGGGTTCCCTGTGCCTGCAGGTCTGAATGAGTCAATGACAATGGCTATTCAGATTGATAGGCGTCTGCGGGAGCGCAAACCGGTGCACCATCTGGCGGTGTCTATGGAAAAGACGCCAGAAAGTATGCAGTGTGATAGAATTCTGTCCAGGAGTGAGCGGCAGAATTTTAGACGGAAGAATGGATTGTGTTTCTATTGTGGGGATTCTACTCATGTTATATCAGCATGCTCTAGGCGTACAAAGAAGCTTGATAAGTCTGTTTCCATTGGCACCATTCAGTCTAAGTTTATTTTGTCTGTAACCCTGATTTGCTCTTTGTCATCCATTGCCACGGACGCCTATGTTGACTCTGGCGCCGCTCTGAGTCTTATGGATTGGTCCTTTGCCAATCGTTGTGGTTTTGATTTAGAGCCTTTGGAGACTCTTATTCCTCTGAAGGGGATTGACTCCACCCCATTGGCTAATAATAAACCACAATACTGGACACAAGTAACCATGCGTATCAATCCGGATCACCAGGAGATTATTCGTTTCCTGGTGCTGTATAATTTACATGACGATTTGGTACTGGGATTGCCATGGTTGCAGTCTCACAATCCAGTCTTGGACTGGAGAGCAATGTCTGTGTTGAGCTGGGGATGTAAGGGTATTCATGGGGACTTACCTTTGGTTTCTATTTCTTCGTCCATTCCCTCTGAAGTCCCTGAGTTTCTCTCTGATTATCAAGACGTCTTTGACGAACCCAAGCTTGGGTCGTTACCTCCGCACCGTGAGTGCGATTGTGCCATAGATTTGATACCGGGTTGTAAATATCCAAAGGGTCGTTTGTTTAATCTGTCTGTGCCGGAACATGCTGCTATGCGGGAATATATAAAGGAGTCTTTGGAAAAGGGACATATTCGTCCATCTTCTTCTCCCTTGGGAGCTGGGTTTTTCTTTGTCTCAAAGAAAGACGGCTCTTTGAGACCATGTATTGATTATCGGCTTCTGAATAAGATCACTGTTAAGTATCAATACCCATTGCCATTGCTTACTGATTTGTTTGCTCGTATAGAGGGGGCTAAGTGGTTCTCTAAAATTGATCTTCGTGGGGCGTATAATTTGGTGCGGATCAGGCAGGGGGATGAGTGGAAGACCGCATTTAATACGCCCGAGGGCCACTTTGAGTATTTGGTCATGCCTTTTGGTCTTTCTAATGCCCCTTCAGTTTTCCAGTCTTTTATGCATGATATTTTCCGCGATTTTCTGGATAAATTTATGATAATATATCTGGATGATATTCTGATTTTTTCTGATGACTGGGACTCTCATGTCCAGCAGGTCAGGAGAGTTTTTCAGGTTCTGCGGTCTAATTCTTTATGTGTGAAGGGGTCTAAGTGCGTTTTTGGGGTTCAGAAAATTTCCTTTTTGGGGTATATTTTTTCTCCCTCTTCCATTGAGATGGATCCCGTCAGGGTGCAAGCTATTTGTGACTGGACTCAGCCCTCCTCTCTTAAGGGTCTTCAGAGATTTTTGGGCTTTGCCAACTTTTACCGCCGATTTATTGCTGGTTTTTCGGATGTCGTTAAACCACTGACTGATTTGACCAGACAAGGCGCTGATGTTGCTAATTGGTCCCCTCATGCTGTAGAGGCCTTTAAGGAGCTTAAGCGCCGTTTTGCCTCTGCCCCTGTGTTGCGTCAGCCTGATGTGAATCTGCCTTTTCAGGTTGAGGTTGACGCTTCGGAGATCGGAGCTGGGGCAGTGTTGTCGCAGAAAGGTTCCGACTGCTCCGTCATTAGGCCTTGTGCTTTTTTTTCTCGCAAATTTTCGCCCGCAGAGCGGAATTATGATGTTGGGAATCGGGAGCTTTTGGCCATGAAGTGGGTGTTTGAGGAGTGGCGCCATTGGCTCGAGGGGGCTAGGCATCAGGTGGTGGTATTGACTGACCACAAAAATTTGATTTATCTTGAGACTGCCAGGCGCCTGAATCCTAGACAGGCGCGCTGGTCTTTATTTTTTTCTCGCTTTAATTTTGTGGTGTCATACCTACCGGGTTCTAAGAATGTTAAGGCAGATGCCCTTTCTAGGAGTTTTGACCCGGACTCTCCTGGTAATTCTGAACCCACAGGTATCCTTAGGGAGGGAGTAATTTTGTCGGCAGTTTCTCCTGATCTGCGGCGGTCCTTGCAAGAGTTTCAGGCGGATAGACCGGATCGTTGTCCGCCTGATAGACTGTTTGTTCCGGATGATTGGACCAGTAGAGTCATCTCTGAGGTACATTCTTCTGCATTGGCAGGTCATCCCGGAATTTTTGGTACCAGGGATTTGGTGGCAAGATCCTTCTGGTGGCCTTCCCTGTCACGAGATGTGCGAGTCTTTGTGCAGTCATGTGACATTTGTGCTCGGGCCAAGTCTTGTAGTTCTCGGGCTAGCGGACTGCTGTTGCCCTTGCCTATTCCTAAGAGGCCTTGGACACACATCTCGATGGATTTTATTTCAGATCTGCCTGTTTCCCAGAAGATGTCTGTCATCTGGGTGGTCTGTGACCGTTTCTCTAAAATGGTCCATTTGGTTCCTCTGCCCAAGTTGCCTTCTTCTTCTGAGTTGGTTCCTCTGTTTTTTCAGAATGTTGTCCGATTGCACGGTATTCCTGAGAATATCGTTTCTGACAGAGGTACCCAATTTGTGTCTAGATTTTGGCGGGCATTCTGTGCTAGGATGGGCATAGATTTGTCTTTTTCATCTGCTTTTCACCCTCAGACTAATGGCCAGACCGAGCGGACTAATCAGACCCTGGAGACATATCTGAGGTGTTTTGTCTCTGCTGACCAGGATGATTGGGTTGCTTTTTTGCCATTGGCAGAGTTCGCCCTCAATAATCGGGCCAGCTCTTCCACCTTGGTGTCCCCGTTTTTCTGTAATTCGGGGTTTCACCCTCGATTTTCCTCCGGTCAGGTGGAATCCTCGGATTGTCCTGGAGTGGATGCGGTGGTGGAGAGATTGCATCACATCTGGGGGCAGGTTATGGACAATTTGAAGTTGTCCCAGGAGAAGACTCAGCGTTTTGCCAACCGTCATCGTCGTGTTGGTTCTCGGCTTTGTGTTGGAGATTTGGTGTGGTTGTCTTCTCGTTTTGTCCCTATGAGGGTCTCTTCTCCTAAGTTTAAACCTCGGTTCATCGGCCCTTATAAAATATTGGAGATTCTTAATCCTGTTTCTTTCCGTTTGGACCTCCCTGCGTCCTTTTCCATTCATAACGTTTTTCATCGGTCGTTATTGCGCAGGTATGAGGTACCTGTTGTACCTTCGGTTGAGCCTCCTGCTCCGGTGTTGGTTGAGGGTGAGTTGGAGTACGTTGTGGAGAAAATTTTGGACTCTCGTGTTTCCAGACGGAGACTCCAGTATCTGGTCAACTGGAAGGGTTACGGCCAGGAGGATAATTCTTGGGTCAATGCATCTGATGTTCATGCTTCTGATCTTGTTCGTGCCTTCCATAGGGCTCATCCTGGTCGCCCTGGTGGATCTGGTGAGGGTTCGGTGCCCCCTCCTTGAGGGGGGGGTACTGTTGTGAATTTGGATTCTGGGCTCCCCCGGTGGCCGTTTGTGGAATTGGACTTGTCATCCTCTTTCCTGGTTCACCTGGTTCCATCAGTAGTGGGTGTCGCTATTTAAGCTCATTTCTCTGGTGGTTTCTTGCCGGTCAACAATGTTATCTGATGCCTCTCAGTGCTTGTTCCTGCTTCTAGACAACTACTAGATAAGTTGGACTTTTGTCCATGTTTTGTTTTGCCTCTTTGTTCCAGTTCACAGCTGAAGTTTTGTTACTGTGTCTGGAAAGCTCTCGTTGATCAGGGATTGCTACTCTGGCGTTATGAGTTAATGCCAGAGTTTAAGGTAATCTCTGGATGGTGTTTTGTTAGTGTTTTTCTGCTGACCATGAAAGTATACTATCTGTCTTCTGCTATCTAGTAAGCGGACCTCAAATTTGCTAAGACTATTTTCCTGCTGCGTTTGTTGTTTCATCTGAACTCACCGTCATTATATGTGGGGGGCTACTGTCTTCTTTGGAATATTTCTCTAGAGGTGAGCCAGGTCTTACATTTCCCTCTGCTAGCTATTTAGGTCTTAGGCCAGAGCTGGGCATCTAGCTATAATTAGGAAATGCTACCTGGCTATTTCTAGTTGCGCGGCAGGCTTAGTTCATGGTCAGTATAGTTCCATCTTCCGAGAGCTTGTCCCTCTATAGGCTTGCTATGATCTCTCCCTGCAGAGATCATGACAGACTCCATTCATCAGGTTCATTCAAACCCTGTGTTTGTGAGACAGGTGATGGTTGCACATAAAAGACAATGTGCATATATAATGTTACATCAAGTTTTATTTGTTATTAAATGCAAATAATTGGAGCAAAAAAGGAGACAACAATTTAGAGAAAATATTTTAATGATTGTTAACTTTCAATGTGAAAACATTTGTCCCAAAATGTGCTGAAACTTAGATGTCAGTATCGCATGTACATTTCAGACTTTAAAACTATGATTACCTGCTTTTTAAGCTTTTGTTTATTAAGTATTTTTATGGTCTATTGATGAATGAGGTAATCAAATATGAAATTAGACATACCGGCAATTCAGTTTATAGAAATCTCCCAGAACAGCCCCATAGGATGTGGAGTCTCCGCCCTAATAGGGAAAGAGAACACAAAGAGTTGAAATAGTCACGCCCCATTGACCGCCGGCAGTATTTTTATAGTGCCAAGACAGCTAACATATGCACATAAAAACTATTTCACGGTCCTAGAGTTCCGTTTATAGACGACAATTTCAGATTCACCCCAAAGACTCCCAGGTAGTGGTAACTTTGGGATCGGATTTTTTAAGGCCCATTGCTAAGTTTGGTTTGATCCCCATCTAATCAATAATTGACTGAGAATCTGTATAGTTTCATGAAAAGGTGATGTCAGAAGTGGGATTTGAACCCACTCCTCCAAGAGAGACTGCGTCCTGAACGCAGTGCCTTAGACCGCTCGGCCATCCTGACTTCTTGTGGATTCTGTGCCTTAACTCTTTCCAAGTTAGTCAGAAGAAATATGACCAGTAATTGTCATTGAAAATTATTTTAAAATATTTAATATTACAGTTTTTATTTCAATACATTTGTTTAAACTATTAGTTATCAAGCCTATTTTGAGCTAAATGGCCAAGCCCCATTTTAAAAAAAATATGACTTTTATCACTGTATGCAGTAATAACTCTGGAATGCTTCTACATATCCCCGTAATTCTGAAAGTGTTTTTTGTGACACATTGTACTTTACATTAACTGTAAATTTAGGTCAATATATTTTTTGTTTTTTTCTGTGAAAATATCTAAATTTTGTTTAAAATTTTGAAATATTAGTCATTTTTATTCTTTGACTGCTTATATCCTTAAACCAACTTGTCGCACCACACAAAAATGTAAATAAATAGCATTTTTCATATGTGTACTTTTTGTCAGCATTCACTTTCAAACCTCCTTTTATTTTGTTAGGATGTTAGAAATGTTAGATTTCTCACAAAATGCGATGATGCACCATATTTCTTCAGAATCTACTGTTTGGCCACACAGCAGGGCTTTGAAAATAAGAGCGCTATTTGGATTTTGGAATGCAGATTTTGCAAGAATAGTTTGCAGGTAAAATTTGCAGAGTACCAAAACAGCAGAAACCCCCCCAAAGTGACCCCATTTTAGAAATTACTTCTCACAATGAATTCATATACACCACAGCATTTCATAGTCAAACATACATGGTTGAAATCATTCAGCTAGTGTCTGATACATGCTTTCTTTATCAGCTATCAGGTTCCCTTTAAATCCTCTTACAGCTAAGTGAAATGGAAATAAACAAAACAGAGGAAAAATTACAAAAAAATAATAATTTGCTCAAATGGAAAAGTTCCCATTTCTCATCTTTTTAACATTTTATTTTCTGTAGATAGTTAAGATTTTTAGGCCTTTTACATTTTCTTTAAATAATCAGTCCACGTGCTTTGTTTATTTTCTCCTTAAAATGTAAAGAATCAAGAAAAATGATGTTGTCGAAACCCGGGACCTAACCAGGGACCTTTAGATCTTCAGTCTAACGCTCTCCCGTCTGAGCTATTTCGGCCAAACACAAACAACTTTAGGAGTGCTAGACACTTGGCAAATGTCAAGCGAAACCCCTGAAAGTAGATATTTTTATTTTTGCTTTGACTGGTTTTTGCAGCATGATTTCTATTTGAAACTCCTGCTATTTTGTTGTACATATTTAATAACTTTAATTAACTCTTTGTGAATGAGTAGAAAAAAACAGCAATTTTGACAGAGATTTTTTTACATTTTCAATTTGACTCCATTCATCAGGTTAATTCAAACCCTGTGTTTGTGAGACAGGTGATGGTTGCACATAAAAGACAATGTGCATATATAATGTTACATCAAGTTTTATTTGTTATTAAATGCAAATAATTGGAGCAAAAAAGGAGACAACAATTTAGAGAAAATATTTTAATGATTGTTAACTTTCAATGTGAAAACATTTGTCCCAAAATGTGCTGAAACTTAGATGTCAGTATCGCATGTACATTTCAGACTTTAAAACTATGATTACCTGCTTTTTAAGCTTTTGTTTATTAAGTATTTTTATGGTCTATTGATGAATGAGGTAATCAAATATGAAATTAGACTTACCGGCAATTCAGTTTATAGAAATCTCCCAGAACAGCCCCATAGGATGTGGAGTCTCCGCCCTAATAGGGAAAGAGAACACAAAGAGTTGAAATAGTCACGCCCCATTGACCGCCGGCAGTATTTTTATAGTGCCAAGACAGCTAACATATGCACATAAAAACTATTTCACGGTCCTAGAGTTCCGTTTATAGACGACAATTTCAGATTCACCCCAAAGACTCCCAGGTAGTGGTAACTTTGGGATCGGATTTTTTAAGGCCCATTGCTAAGTTTGGTTTGATCCCCATCTAATCAATAATTGACTGAGAATCTGTATAGTTTCATGAAAAGGTGATGTCAGAAGTGGGATTTGAACCCACTCCTCCAAGAGAGACTGCGTCCTGAACGCAGTGCCTTAGACCGCTCGGCCATCCTGACTTCTTGTGGATTCTGTGCCTTAACTCTTTCCAAGTTAGTCAGAAGAAATATGACCAGTAATTGTCATTGAAAATTATTTTAAAATATTTAATATTACAGTTTTTATTTCAATACATTTGTTTAAACTATTAGTTATCAAGCCTATTTTGAGCTAAATGGCCAAGCCCCATTTTAAAAAAAATATGACTTTTATCACTGTATGCAGTAATAACTCTGGAATGCTTCTACATATCCCCGTAATTCTGAAAGTGTTTTTTGTGACACATTGTACTTTACATTAACTGTAAATTTAGGTCAATATATTTTTTGTTTTTTTCTGTGAAAATATCTAAATTTTGTTTAAAATTTTGAAATATTAGTCATTTTTATTCTTTGACTGCTTATATCCTTAAACCAACTTGTCGCACCACACAAAAATGTAAATAAATAGCATTTTTCATATGTGTACTTTTTGTCAGCATTCACTTTCAAACCTCCTTTTATTTTGTTAGGATGTTAGAAATGTTAGATTTCTCACAAAATGCGATGATGCACCATATTTCTTCAGAATCTACTGTTTGGCCACACAGCAGGGCTTTGAAAATAAGAGCGCTATTTGGATTTTGGAATGCAGATTTTGCAAGAATAGTTTGCAGGTAAAATTTGCAGAGTACCAAAACAGCAGAAACCCCCCCAAAGTGACCCCATTTTAGAAATTACTTCTCACAATGAATTCATATACACCACAGCATTTCATAGTCAAACATACATGGTTGAAATCATTCAGCTAGTGTCTGATACATGCTTTCTTTATCAGCTATCAGGTTCCCTTTAAATCCTCTTACAGCTAAGTGAAATGGAAATAAACAAAACAGAGGAAAAATTACAAAAAAATAATAATTTGCTCAAATGGAAAAGTTCCCATTTCTCATCTTTTTAACATTTTATTTTCTGTAGATAGTTAAGATTTTTAGGCCTTTTACATTTTCTTTAAATAATCAGTCCACGTGCTTTGTTTATTTTCTCCTTAAAATGTAAAGAATCAAGAAAAATGATGTTGTCGAAACCCGGGACCTAACCAGGGACCTTTAGATCTTCAGTCTAACGCTCTCCCGTCTGAGCTATTTCGGCCAAACACAAACAACTTTAGGAGTGCTAGACACTTGGCAAATGTCAAGCGAAACCCCTGAAAGTAGATATTTTTATTTTTGCTTTGACTGGTTTTTGCAGCATGATTTCTATTTGAAACTCCTGCTATTTTGTTGTACATATTTAATAACTTTAATTAACTCTTTGTGAATGAGTAGAAAAAAACAGCAATTTTGACAGAGATTTTTTTACATTTTCAATTTGACTCCATTCATCAGGTTCATTCAAACCCTGTGTTTGTGAGACAGGTGATGGTTGCACATAAAAGACAATGTGCATATATAATGTTACATCAAGTTTTATTTGTTATTAAATGCAAATAATTGGAGCAAAAAAGGAGACAACAATTTAGAGAAAATATTTTAATGATTGTTAACTTTCAATGTGAAAACATTTGTCCCAAAATGTGCTGAAACTTAGATGTCAGTATCGCATGTGCATTTCAGACTTTAAAACTATGATTACCTGCTTTTTAAGCTTTTGTTTAAGAAGTATTTTTATGGTCTATTGATGAATGAGGTAATCAAATATGAAATTAGACTTACCGGCAATTCAGTTTATAGAAATCTCCCAGAACAGCCCCATAGGATGTGGAGTCTCTGCCCTAATAGGGAAAGAGAACACAAAGAGTTGAAATAGTCCCGCCCCATTGACCGCCGGCAGTATTTTCATAGTGCCAAGACAGCTAACATATGCACATAAAAACTATTTCACGGTCCTAGAGTTCCGTTTATAGACGACAATTTCAGATTCACCCCAAAGACTCCCAGGTAGTGGTAACTTTGGGATCGGATTTTTTAAGGCCCATTGCTAAGTTTGGTTTGATCCCCATCTAATCAATAATTGACTGAGAATCTGTATAGTTTCATGAAAAGGTGATGTCAGAAGTGGGATTTGAACCCACGCCTCCAAGAGAGACTGCGACCTGAACGCAGTGCCAATTATTTGCATTTAATAACAAATAAAAATTGATGTAACATTATGCATGCACATTGTCTTTTATGTGCAACCATCACCTGTCTCACAAACACAGGGTTTGAATGAACCTGATGAATGGAGTCAAATTGAAAATGTAAAAAAATCTCTGTCAAAATTGCTGTTTTTTTCTACTCATTCACAAAGAGTGTTAATGAAAGTTATTAAATATGTACAACAAAATAGCAGGAGTTTCAAATAGAAATCATGCTGCAAAAACCAGTCAAAGCAAAAATAAAAATATCTACTTTCAGGGGTTTCGCTTGACATTTGCCAAGTGTCTAGCACTCCTAAAGTTGTTTGTGTTTGGCTGAAATAGCTCAGATGGGAGAGCGTTAGACTGAAGATCTAAAGGTCCCTGGTTCGATCCCGGGTTTCGGCAACATCATTTTTCTTGATTCTTTACATTTTAAGGAGAAAATAAACAAAGCACGTGGACTGATTATTTAAAGAAAATGTAAAAGGCCTAAAAATCTTAACTATCTACAGAAAATAAAATGTTAAAAAGATGAGAAATGGGAACTTTTCCATTTGAGCAAATTATTATTTTTTTGTAATTTTTCCTCTGTTTTGTTTATTTCCATTTCACTTAGCTGTAAGAGGATTTAAAGGGAACCTGATAGCTGATAAAGAAAGCATGTATCAGACACTAGCTGAATGATTTCAACCATGTATGTTTGACTATGAAATGCTGTGGTGTATATGAATTCATTGTGAGAAGTAATTTCTAAAATGGGGTCACTTTGGGGGGGTTTCTGCTGTTTTGGTACTTTTGGTACTCTGCAAATTTTACCTGCAAACTATTCTTGCAAAATCTGCATTCCAAAATCCAAATAGCGCTCTTATTTTCAAAGCCCTGCTGTGTGGCCAAACAGTAGATTCTGAAGAAATATGGTGCATCACCGCATTTTGTGAGAAATCTAACATTTCTAACATCCTAACAAAATAAAAGGAGGTTTGAAAGTGAATGCTGACAAAAAGTACACATATGAAAAATGCTATTTATTTACATTTTTGTGTGGTGCAACAAGTTGGTTTAAGGATATAAGCAGTCAAAGAATAAAAATGACTAATATTTCAAAATTTTAAACAAAATTTAGATATTTTCACAGAAAAAAACTAAAAATATATTGACCTAAATTTACAGTTAATGTAAAGTACAATGTGTCACAAAAAATACTTTCAGAATTACGGGGATATGTAGAAGCATTCCAGAGTTATTACTGCATACAGTGATAAAAGTCATATTTTTTTAAAATGGGGCTTGGCCATTTAGCTCAAAATAGGCTTTCATAATGAGGTAATCATATTTGATTACCTCATTCATCAATAAACCATAAAAATACTTAATAAACAAAAGCTTAAAAAGCAGGTAATCATAGTTTTAAAGTCTGAAATGCACATGCGATACTGACATCTAAGTTTCAGCACATTTTGGGACAAATGTTTTCACATTGAAAGTTAACAATCATTAAAATATTTTCTCTAAATTGTTGTCTCCTTTTTTGCTCCAATTATTTGCATTTAATAACAAATAAAACTTGATGTAACATTATGCATGCACATTGTCTTTTATGTGCAACCATCACCTGTCTCACAAACACAGGGTTTGAATGAACCTGATGAATGGAGTCAAATTGAAAATGTAAAAAAATCTCTGTCAAAATTGCTGTTTTTTTCTACTCATTCACAAAGAGTTAATGAAAGTTATTAAATATGTACAACAAAATAGCAGGAGTTTCAAATAGAAATCATGCTGCAAAAACCAGTCAAAGCAAAAATAAAAATATCTACTTTCAGGGGTTTCGCTTGACATTTGCCAAGTGTCTAGCACTCCTAAAGTTGTTTGTGTTTGGCCGAAATAGCTCAGATGGGAGAGCGTTAGACTGAAGCTCTAAAGGTCCCTGGTTTGATCCCGGGTTTCGGCAACATCATTTTTCTTGATTCTTTACATTTTAAGGAGAAAATAAACAAAGCACGTGGACTGATTATTTAAAAAAAATGTAAAAGGCCTAAAAATCTTAACTATCTACAGAAAATAAAATGTTAAAAAGATGAGAAATGGGAACTTTTCCATTTGAGCAAATTATTATTTTTTTGTAATTTTTCCTCTGTTTTGTTTATTTCCATTTCACTTAGCTGTAAGAGGATTTAAAGGGAACCTGATAGCTGATAAAGAAAGCATGTATCAGACACTAGCTGAATGATTTCAACCATGTATGTCTGACTATGAAATGCTGTGGTGTATATGAATTCATTGTGAGAAGTAATTTCTAAAATGGGGTCACTTTGGGGGGGTTTCTGCTGTTTTGGTACTTTTGGTACTCTGCAAATTTTACCTGCAAACTATTCTTGCAAAATCTGCATTCCAAAATCCAAATAGCGCTCTTATTTTCAAAGCCCTGCTGTGTGGCCAAACAGTAGATTCTGAAGAAATATGGTGCATCACCGCATTTTGTGAGAAATCTAACATTTCTAACATCCTAACAAAATAAAAGGAGGTTTGAAAGTGAATGCTGACAAAAAGTACACATATGAAAAATGCTATTTATTTACATTTTTGTGTGGTGCAACAAGTTGGTTTAAGGATATAAGCAGTCAAAGAATAAAAATGACTAATATTTCAAAATTTTAAACAAAATTTAGATATTTTCACAGAAAAAAACTAAAAATATATTGACCTAAATTTACAGTTAATGTAAAGTACAATGTGTCACAAAAAATACTTTCAGAATTACGGGGATATGTAGAAGCATTCCAGAGTTATTACTGCATACAGTGATAAAAGTCATATTTTTTTAAAATGGGGCTTGGCCATTTAGCTCAAAATAGGCTTTCATAATGAGGTAATCATATTTGATTACCTCATTCATCAATAAAAAAAAAAATACTTAATAAACAAAAGCTTAAAAAGCAGGTAATCATAGTTTTAAAGTCTGAAATGCACATGCGATACTGACATCTAAGTTTCAGCACATTTTGGGACAAATGTTTTCACATTGAAAGTTAACAATCATGAAAATATTTTCTCTAAATTGTTGTCTCCTTTTTTGCTCCAATTATTTGCATTTAATAACAAATAAAACTTGATGTAACATTATGAATGCACATTGTCTTTTATGTGCAACCATCACCTGTCTCACAAACACAGGGTTTGAATGAACCTGATGAATGGAGTCAAATTGAAAATGTAAAAAAATCTCTGTCAAAATTGCTGTTTTTTTCTACTCATTCACAAAGAGTTAATGAAAGTTATTAAATATGTACAACAAAATAGCAGGAGTTTCAAATAGAAATCATGCTGCAAAAACCAGTCAAAGCAAAAATAAAAATATCTACTTTCAGGGGTTTCGCTTGACATTTGCCAAGTGTCTAGCACTCCTAAAGTTGTTTGTGTTTGGCCGAAATAGCTCAGATGGGAGAGCGTTAGACTGAAGATCTAAAGGTCCCTGGTTCGATCCCGGGTTTCGGCAGCATCATTTTTCTTGATTCTTTACATTTTAAGGAGAAAATAAACAAAGCACGTGGACTGATTATTTAAAGAAAATGTAAAAGGCCTAAAAATCTTAACTATCTACAGAAAATAAAATGTTAAAAAGATGAGAAATGGGAACTTTTCCATTTGAGCAAATTATTATTTTTTTGTAATTTTTCCTCTGTTTTGTTTATTTCCATTTCACTTAGCTGTAAGAGGATTTAAAGGGAACCTGATAGCTGATAAAGAAAGCATGTATCAGACACTAGCTGAATGATTTCAACCATGTATGTTTGACTATGAAATGCTGTGGTGTATATGAATTCATTGTGAGAAGTAATTTCTAAAATGGGGTCACTTTGGGGGGGTTTCTGCTGTTTTGGTACTTTTGGTACTCTGCAAATTTTACCTGCAAACTATTCTTGCAAAATCTGCATTCCAAAATCCAAATAGCGCTCTTATTTTCAAAGCCCTGCTGTGTGGCCAAACAGTAGATTCTGAAGAAATATGGTGCATCACCGCATTTTGTGAGAAATCTAACATTTCTAACATCCTAACAAAATAAAAGGAGGTTTGAAAGTGAATGCTGACAAAAAGTACACATATGAAAAATGCTATTTATTTACATTTTTGTGTGGTGCAACAAGTTGGTTTAAGGATATAAGCAGTCAAAGAATAAAAATGACTAATATTTCAAAATTTTAAACAAAATTTAGATATTTTCACAGAAAAAAACTAAAAATATATTGACCTAAATTTACAGTTAATGTAAAGTACAATGTGTCACAAAAAATACTTTCAGAATTACGGGGATATGTAGAAGCATTCCAGAGTTATTACTGCATACAGTGATAAAAGTCATATTTTTTTAAAATGGGGCTTGGCCATTTAGCTCAAAATAGGCTTTCATCATGAGGTAATCATATTTGATTACCTCATTCATCAATAAACCATAAAAATACTTAATAAACAAAAGCTTAAAAAGCAGGTAATCATAGTTTTAAAGTCTGAAATGCACATGCGATACTGACATCTAAGTTTCAGCACATTTTGGGACAAATGTTTTCACATTGAAAGTTAACAATCATGAAAATATTTTCTCTAAATTGTTGTCTCCTTTTTTGCTCCAATTATTTGCATTTAATAACAAATAAAACTTGATGTAACATTATGCATGCACATTGTCTTTTATGTGCAACCATCACCTGTCTCACAAACACAGGGTTTGAATGAACCTGATGAATGGAGTCAAATTGAAAATGTAAAAAAATCTCTGTCAAAATTGCTGTTTTTTTCTACTCATTCACAAAGAGTTAATGAAAGTTATTAAATATGTACAACAAAATAGCAGGAGTTTCAAATAGAAATCATGCTGCAAAAACCAGTCAAAGCAAAAATAAAAATATCTACTTTCAGGGGTTTCGCTTGACATTTGCCAAGTGTCTAGCACTCCTAAAGTTGTTTGTGTTTGGCCGAAATAGCTCAGATGGGAGAGCGTTAGACTGAAGATCTAAAGGTCCCTGGTTCGATCCCGGGTTTCGGTAACATCATTTTTCTTGATTCTTTACATTTTAAGGAGAAAATAAACAAAGCACGTGGACTGATTATTTAAAGAAAATGTAAAAGGCCTAAAAATCTTAACTATCTACAGAAAATAAAATGTTAAAAAGATGAGAAATGGGAACTTTTCCATTTGAGCAAATTATTATTTTTTTGTAATTTTTCCTCTGTTTTGTTTATTTCCATTTCACTTAGCTGTAAGAGGATTTAAAGGGAACCTGATAGCTGATAAAGAAAGCATGTATCAGACACTAGCTGAATGATTTCAACCATGTATGTTTGACTATGAAATGCTGTGGTGTATATGAATTCATTGTGAGAAGTAATTTCTAAAATGGGGTCACTTTGGGGGGGTTTCTGCTGTTTTGGTACTTTTGGTACTCTGCAAATTTTACCTGCAAACTATTCTTGCAAAATCTGCATTCCAAAATCCAAATAGCGCTCTTATTTTCAAAGCCCTGCTGTGTGGCCAAACAGTAGATTCTGAAGAAATATGGTGCATCACCGCATTTTGTGAGAAATCTAACATTTCTAACATCCTAACAAAATAAAAGGAGGTTTGAAAGTGAATGCTGACAAAAAGTACACATATGAAAAATGCTATTTATTTACATTTTTGTGTGGTGCAACAAGTTGGTTTAAGGATATAAGCAGTCAAAGAATAAAAATGACTAATATTTCAAAATTTTAAACAAAATTTAGATATTTTCACAGAAAAAAACTAAAAATATATTGACCTAAATTTACAGTTAATGTAAAGTACAATGTGTCACAAAAAACACTTTCAGAATTACGGGGATATGTAGAAGCATTCCAGAGTTATTACTGCATACAGTGATAAAAGTCATATTTTTTTAAAATGGGGCTTGGCCATTTAGCTCAAAATAGGCTTGATAACTAATAGTTTAAACAAATGTATTGAAATAAAAACTGTAATATTAAATATTTTAAAATAATTTTCAATGACAATTACTGGTCATATTTCTTCTGACTAACTTGGAAAGAGTTAAGGCACAGAATCCACAAGAAGTCAGGATGGCCGAGCGGTCTAAGGCGCTGCGTTCAGGTCGCAGTCTCTCTTGGAGGCGTGGGTTCAAATCCCACTTCTGACATCACCTTTTTATGAAACTATACAGATTCTCAGTCAATTATTGATTAGATGGGGATCAAACCAAACTTAGCAATGGGCCTTAAAAAATCCGATCCCAAAGTTACCACTACCTGGGAGTCTTTGGGGTGAATCTGAAATTGTCGTCTATAAACGGAACTCTAGGACCGTGAAATAGTTTTTATGTGCATATGTTAGCTGTCTTGGCACTATAAAAATACTGCCGGCGGTCAATGGGGCGGGACTATTTCAACTCTTTGTGTTCTCTTTCCCTATTAGGGCGGAGACTCCACATCCTATGGGGCTGTTCTGGGAGATTTCTATAAACTGAATTGCCGGTAAGTCTAATTTCATATTTGATTACCTCATTCATCAATAGACCATAAAAATACTTAATAAACAAAAGCTTAAAAAGCAGGTAATCATAGTTTTAAAGTCTGAAATGCACATGCGATACTGACATCTAAGTTTCAGCACATTTTGGGACAAATGTTTTCACATTGAAAGTTAACAATCATGAAAATATTTTCTCTAAATTGTTGTCTCCTTTTTTGCTCCAATTATTTGCATTTAATAACAAATAAAACTTGATGTAACATTATGCATGCACATTGTCTTTTATGTGCAACCATCACCTGTCTCACAAACACAGGGTTTGAATGAACCTGATGAATGGAGTCAAATTGAAAATGTAAAAAAATCTCTGTCAAAATTGCTGTTTTTTTCTACTCATTCACAAAGAGTTAATGAAAGTTATTAAATATGTACAACAAAATAGCAGGAGTTTCAAATAGAAATCATGCTGCAAAAACCAGTCAAAGCAAAAATAAAAATATCTACTTTCAGGGGTTTCGCTTGACATTTGCCAAGTGTCTAGCACTCCTAAAGTTGTTTGTGTTTGGCCGAAATAGCTCAGATGGGAGAGCGTTAGACTGAAGATCTAAAGGTCCCTGGTTCGATCCTGGGTTTCGGCAGCATCATTTTTCTTGATTCTTTACATTTTAAGGAGAAAATAAACAAAGCACGTGGAGTGATTATTTAAAGAAAATGTAAAAGGCCTAAAAATCTTAACTATCTACAGAAAATAAAATGTTAAAAAGATGAGAAATGGGAACTTTTCCATTTGAGCAAATTATTATTTTTTTGTAATTTTTCCTCTGTTTTGTTTATTTCCATTTCACTTAGCTGTAAGAGGATTTAAAGGGAACCTGATAGCTGATAAAGAAAGCATGTATCAGACACTAGCTGAATGATTTCAACCATGTATGTTTGACTATGAAATGCTGTGGTGTATATGAATTCATTGTGAGAAGTAATTTCTAAAATGGGGTCACTTTGGGGGGGTTTCTGCTGTTTTGGTACTTTTGGTACTCTGCAAATTTTACCTGCAAACTATTCTTGCAAAATCTGCATTCCAAAATCCAAATAGCGCTCTTATTTTCAAAGCCCTGCTGTGTGGCCAAACAGTAGATTCTGAAGAAATATGGTGCATCACCGCATTTTGTGAGAAATCTAACATTTCTAACATCCTAACAAAATAAAAGGAGGTTTGAAAGTGAATGCTGACAAAAAGTACACATATGAAAAATGCTATTTATTTACATTTTTGTGTGGTGCAACAAGTTGGTTTAAGGATATAAGCAGTCAAAGAATAAAAATGACTAATATTTCAAAATTTTAAACAAAATTTAGATATTTTCACAGAAAAAAACTAAAAATATATTGACCTAAATTTACAGTTAATGTAAAGTACAATGTGTCACAAAAAATACTTTCAGAATTACGGGGATATGTAGAAGCATTCCAGAGTTATTACTGCATACAGTGATAAAAGTCATATTTTTTTAAAATGGGGCTTGGCCATTTAGCTCAAAATAGGCTTTCATAATGAGGTAATCATATTTGATTACCTCATTCATCAATAAACCATAAAAATACTTAATAAACAAAAGCTTAAAAAGCAGGTAATCATAGTTTTAAAGTCTGAAATGCACATGCGATACTGACATCTAAGTTTCAGCACATTTTGGGACAAATGTTTTCACATTGAAAGTTAACAATCATGAAAATATTTTCTCTAAATTGTTGTCTCCTTTTTTGCTCCAATTATTTGCATTTAATAACAAATAAAACTTGATGTAACATTATGCATGCACATTGTCTTTTATGTGCAACCATCACCTGTCTCACAAACACAGGGTTTGAATGAACCTGATGAATGGAGTCAAATTGAAAATGTAAAAAAATCTCTGTCAAAATTGCTGTTTTTTTCTACTCATTCACAAAGAGTGTTAATGAAAGTTATTAAATATGTACAACAAAATAGCAGGAGTTTCAAATAGAATTCATGCTGCAAAAACCAGTCAAAGCAAAAATAAAAATATCTACTTTCAGGGGTTTCGCTTGACATTTGCCAAGTGTCTAGCACTCCTAAAGTTTTTTGTGTTTGGCCGAAATAGCTCAGATGGGAGAGCGTTAGACTGAAGATCTAAAGGTCCCTGGTTCGATCCCGGGTTTCGGCAACATCATTTTTCTTGATTCTTTACATTTTAAGGAGAAAATAAACAAAGCACGTGGACTGATTATTTAAAGAAAATGTAAAAGGCCTAAAAATCTTAACTATCTACAGAAAATAAAATGTTAAAAAGATGAGAAATGGGAACTTTTCCATTTGAGCAAATTATTATTTTTTTGTAATTTTTCCTCTGTTTTGTTTATTTCCATTTCACTTAGCTGTAAGAGGATTTAAAGGGAACCTGATAGCTGATAAAGAAAGCATGTATCAGACACTAGCTGAATGATTTCAACCATGTATGTTTGACTATGAAATGCTGTGGTGTATATGAATTCATTGTGAGAAGTAATTTCTAAAATGGGGTCACTTTGGGGGGGTTTCTGCTGTTTTGGTACTTTTGGTACTCTGCAAATTTTACCTGCAAACTATTCTTGCAAAATCTGCATTCCAAAATCCAAATAGCGCTCTTATTTTCAAAGCCCTGCTGTGTGGCCAAACAGTAGATTCTGAAGAAATATGGTGCATCACCGCATTTTGTGAGAAATCTAACATTTCTAACATCCTAACAAAATAAAAGGAGGTTTGAAAGTGAATGCTGACAAAAAGTACACATATGAAAAATGCTATTTATTTACATTTTTGTGTGGTGCAACAAGTTGGTTTAAGGATATAAGCAGTCAAAGAATAAAAATGACTAATATTTCAAAATTTTAAACAAAATGTAGATATTTTCACAGAAAAAAACTAAAAATATATTGACCTAAATTTACAGTTAATGTAAAGTACAATGTGTCACAAAAAACACTTTCAGAATTACGGGGATATGTAGAAGCATTCCAGAGTTATTACTGCATACAGTGATAAAAGTCATATTTTTTTAAAATGGGGCTTGGCCATTTAGCTCAAAATAGGCTTGATAACTAATAGTTTAAACAAATGTATTGAAATAAAAACTGTAATATTAAATATTTTAAAATAATTTTCAATGACAATTACTGGTCATATTTCTTCTGACTAACTTGGAAAGAGTTAAGGCACAGAATCCACAAGAAGTCAGGATGGCCGAGCGGTCTAAGGCGCTGCGTTCAGGTCGCAGTCTCTCTTGGAGGCGTGGGTTCAAATCCCACTTCTGACATCACCTTTTTATGAAACTATACAGATTCTCAGTCAATTATTGATTAGATGGGGATCAAACCAAACTTAGCAATGGGCCTTAAAAAATCCGATCCCAAAGTTACCACTACCTGGGAGTCTTTGGGGTGAATCTGAAATTGTCGTCTATAAACGGAACTCTAGGACCGTGAAATAGTTTTTATGTGCATATGTTAGCTGTCTTGGCACTATAAAAATACTGCCGGCGGTCAATGGGGCGGGACTATTTCAACTCTTTGTGTTCTCTTTCCCTATTAGGGCGGAGACTCCACATCCTATGGGGCTGTTCTGGGAGATTTCTATA
This sequence comes from Ranitomeya variabilis, assembly GCF_051348905.1. Lineage (NCBI taxonomy): Eukaryota > Metazoa > Chordata > Amphibia > Anura > Dendrobatidae > Ranitomeya > Ranitomeya variabilis. The sequence continues at coordinate 315,508,865 of NC_135235.1, forward strand.
AACTGAATTGCCGGTAAGTCTAATTTCATATTTGATTACCTCATTCATCAATAGACCATAAAAATACTTAATAAACAAAAGCTTAAAAAGCAGGTAATCATAGTTTTAAAGTCTGAAATGCACATGCGATACTGACATCTAAGTTTCAGCACATTTTGGGACAAATGTTTTCACATTGAAAGTTAACAATCATGAAAATATTTTCTCTAAATTGTTGTCTCCTTTTTTGCTCCAATTATTTGCATTTAATAACAAATAAAACTTGATGTAACATTATGCATGCACATTGTCTTTTATGTGCAACCATCACCTGTCTCACAAACACAGGGTTTGAATGAACCTGATGAATGGAGTCAAATTGAAAATGTAAAAAAATCTCTGTCAAAATTGCTGTTTTTTTCTACTCATTCACAAAGAGTTAATGAAAGTTATTAAATATGTACAACAAAATAGCAGGAGTTTCAAATAGAAATCATGCTGCAAAAACCAGTCAAAGCAAAAATAAAAATATCTACTTTCAGGGGTTTCGCTTGACATTTGCCAAGTGTCTAGCACTCCTAAAGTTGTTTGTGTTTGGCCGAAATAGCTCAGATGGGAGAGCGTTAGACTGAAGATCTAAAGGTCCCTGGTTCGATCCCGGGTTTCGGTAACATCATTTTTCTTGATTCTTTACATTTTAAGGAGAAAATAAACAAAGCACGTGGACTGATTATTTAAAGAAAATGTAAAAGGCCTAAAAATCTTAACTATCTACAGAAAATAAAATGTTAAAAAGATGAGAAATGGGAACTTTTCCATTTGAGCAAATTATTATTTTTTTGTAATTTTTCCTCTGTTTTGTTTATTTCCATTTCACTTAGCTGTAAGAGGATTTAAAGGGAACCTGATAGCTGATAAAGAAAGCATGTATCAGACACTAGCTGAATGATTTCAACCATGTATGTTTGACTATGAAATGCTGTGGTGTATATGAATTCATTGTGAGAAGTAATTTCTAAAATGGGGTCACTTTGGGGGGGTTTCTGCTGTTTTGGTACTTTTGGTACTCTGCAAATTTTACCTGCAAACTATTCTTGCAAAATCTGCATTCCAAAATCCAAATAGCGCTCTTATTTTCAAAGCCCTGCTGTGTGGCCAAACAGTAGATTCTGAAGAAATATGGTGCATCACCGCATTTTGTGAGAAATCTAACATTTCTAACATCCTAACAAAATAAAAGGAGGTTTGAAAGTGAATGCTGACAAAAAGTACACATATGAAAAATGCTATTTATTTACATTTTTGTGTGGTGCAACAAGTTGGTTTAAGGATATAAGCAGTCAAAGAATAAAAATGACTAATATTTCAAAATTTTAAACAAAATTTAGATATTTTCACAGAAAAAAACTAAAAATATATTGACCTAAATTTACAGTTAATGTAAAGTACAATGTGTCACAAAAAACACTTTCAGAATTACGGGGATATGTAGAAGCATTCCAGAGTTATTACTGCATACAGTGATAAAAGTCATATTTTTTTAAAATGGGGCTTGGCCATTTAGCTCAAAATAGGCTTGATAACTAATAGTTTAAACAAATGTATTGAAATAAAAACTGTAATATTAAATATTTTAAAATAATTTTCAATGACAATTACTGGTCATATTTCTTCTGACTAACTTGGAAAGAGTTAAGGCACAGAATCCACAAGAAGTCAGGATGGCCGAGCGGTCTAAGGCGCTGCGTTCAGGTCGCAGTCTCTCTTGGAGGCGTGGGTTCAAATCCCACTTCTGACATCACCTTTTTATGAAACTATACAGATTCTCAGTCAATTATTGATTAGATGGGGATCAAACCAAACTTAGCAATGGGCCTTAAAAAATCCGATCCCAAAGTTACCACTACCTGGGAGTCTTTGGGGTGAATCTGAAATTGTCGTCTATAAACGGAACTCTAGGACCGTGAAATAGTTTTTATGTGCATATGTTAGCTGTCTTGGCACTATAAAAATACTGCCGGCAGTCAATGGGGCGGGACTATTTCAACTCTTTGTGTTCTCTTTCCCTATTAGGGCGGAGACTCCACATCCTATGGGGCTGTTCTGGGAGATTTCTATAAACTGAATTGCCGGTAAGTCTAATTTCATATTTGATTACCTCATTCATCAATAGACCATAAAAATACTTAATAAACAAAAGCTTAAAAAGCAGGTAATCATAGTTTTAAAGTCTGAAATGCACATGCGATACTGACATCTAAGTTTCAGCACATTTTGGGACAAATGTTTTCACATTGAAAGTTAACAATCATGAAAATATTTTCTCTAAATTGTTGTCTCCTTTTTTGCTCCAATTATTTGCATTTAATAACAAATAAAACTTGATGTAACATTATGCATGCACATTGTCTTTTATGTGCAACCATCACCTGTCTCACAAACACAGGGTTTGAATGAACCTGATGAATGGAGTCAAATTGAAAATGTAAAAAAATCTCTGTCAAAATTGCTGTTTTTTTCTACTCATTCACAAAGAGTTAATGAAAGTTATTAAATATGTACAACAAAATAGCAGGAGTTTCAAATAGAAATCATGCTGCAAAAACCAGTCAAAGCAAAAATAAAAATATCTACTTTCAGGGGTTTCGCTTGACATTTGCCAAGTGTCTAGCACTCCTAAAGTTGTTTGTGTTTGGCCGAAATAGCTCAGATGGGAGAGCGTTAGACTGAAGATCTAAAGGTCCCTGGTTCGATCCTGGGTTTCGGCAGCATCATTTTTCTTGATTCTTTACATTTTAAGGAGAAAATAAACAAAGCACGTGGACTGATTATTTAAAGAAAATGTAAAAGGCCTAAAAATCTTAACTATCTACAGAAAATAAAATGTTAAAAAGATGAGAAATGGGAACTTTTCCATTTGAGCAAATTATTATTTTTTTGTAATTTTTCCTCTGTTTTGTTTATTTCCATTTCACTTAGCTGTAAGAGGATTTAAAGGGAACCTGATAGCTGATAAAGAAAGCATGTATCAGACACTAGCTGAATGATTTCAACCATGTATGTTTGACTATGAAATGCTGTGGTGTATATGAATTCATTGTGAGAAGTAATTTCTAAAATGGGGTCACTTTGGGGGGGTTTCTGCTGTTTTGGTACTTTTGGTACTCTGCAAATTTTACCTGCAAACTATTCTTGCAAAATCTGCATTCCAAAATCCAAATAGCGCTCTTATTTTCAAAGCCCTGCTGTGTGGCCAAACAGTAGATTCTGAAGAAATATGGTGCATCACCGCATTTTGTGAGAAATCTAACATTTCTAACATCCTAACAAAATAAAAGGAGGTTTGAAAGTGAATGCTGACAAAAAGTACACATATGAAAAATGCTATTTATTTACATTTTTGTGTGGTGCAACAAGTTGGTTTAAGGATATAAGCAGTCAAAGAATAAAAATGACTAATATTTCAAAATTTTAAACAAAATTTAGATATTTTCACAGAAAAAAACTAAAAATATATTGACCTAAATTTACAGTTAATGTAAAGTACAATGTGTCACAAAAAATACTTTCAGAATTACGGGGATATGTAGAAGCATTCCAGAGTTATTACTGCATACAGTGATAAAAGTCATATTTTTTTAAAATGGGGCTTGGCCATTTAGCTCAAAATAGGCTTTCATAATGAGGTAATCATATTTGATTACCTCATTCATCAATAAACCATAAAAATACTTAATAAACAAAAGCTTAAAAAGCAGGTAATCATAGTTTTAAAGTCTGAAATGCACATGCGATACTGACATCTAAGTTTCAGCACATTTTGGGACAAATGTTTTCACATTGAAAGTTAACAATCATGAAAATATTTTCTCTAAATTGTTGTCTCCTTTTTTGCTCCAATTATTTGCATTTAATAACAAATAAAACTTGATGTAACATTATGCATGCACATTGTCTTTTATGTGCAACCATCACCTGTCTCACAAACACAGGGTTTGAATGAACCTGATGAATGGAGTCAAATTGAAAATGTAAAAAAATCTCTGTCAAAATTGCTGTTTTTTTCTACTCATTCACAAAGAGTGTTAATGAAAGTTATTAAATATGTACAACAAAATAGCAGGAGTTTCAAATAGAATTCATGCTGCAAAAACCAGTCAAAGCAAAAATAAAAATATCTACTTTCAGGGGTTTCGCTTGACATTTGCCAAGTGTCTAGCACTCCTAAAGTTTTTTGTGTTTGGCCGAAATAGCTCAGATGGGAGAGCGTTAGACTGAAGATCTAAAGGTCCCTGGTTCGATCCCGGGTTTCGGCAACATCATTTTTCTTGATTCTTTACATTTTAAGGAGAAAATAAACAAAGCACGTGGACTGATTATTTAAAGAAAATGTAAAAGGCCTAAAAATCTTAACTATCTACAGAAAATAAAATGTTAAAAAGATGAGAAATGGGAACTTTTCCATTTGAGCAAATTATTATTTTTTTGTAATTTTTCCTCTGTTTTGTTTATTTCCATTTCACTTAGCTGTAAGAGGATTTAAAGGGAACCTGATAGCTGATAAAGAAAGCATGTATCAGACACTAGCTGAATGATTTCAACCATGTATGTTTGACTATGAAATGCTGTGGTGTATATGAATTCATTGTGAGAAGTAATTTCTAAAATGGGGTCACTTTGGGGGGGTTTCTGCTGTTTTGGTACTTTTGGTACTCTGCAAATTTTACCTGCAAACTATTCTTGCAAAATCTGCATTCCAAAATCCAAATAGCGCTCTTATTTTCAAAGCCCTGCTGTGTGGCCAAACAGTAGATTCTGAAGAAATATGGTGCATCACCGCATTTTGTGAGAAATCTAACATTTCTAACATCCTAACAAAATAAAAGGAGGTTTGAAAGTGAATGCTGACAAAAAGTACACATATGAAAAATGCTATTTATTTACATTTTTGTGTGGTGCAACAAGTTGGTTTAAGGATATAAGCAGTCAAAGAATAAAAATGACTAATATTTCAAAATTTTAAACAAAATGTAGATATTTTCACAGAAAAAAACTAAAAATATATTGACCTAAATTTACAGTTAATGTAAAGTACAATGTGTCACAAAAAACACTTTCAGAATTACGGGGATATGTAGAAGCATTCCAGAGTTATTACTGCATACAGTGATAAAAGTCATATTTTTTTAAAATGGGGCTTGGCCATTTAGCTCAAAATAGGCTTGATAACTAATAGTTTAAACAAATGTATTGAAATAAAAACTGTAATATTAAATATTTTAAAATAATTTTCAATGACAATTACTGGTCATATTTCTTCTGACTAACTTGGAAAGAGTTAAGGCACAGAATCCACAAGAAGTCAGGATGGCCGAGCGGTCTAAGGCGCTGCGTTCAGGTCGCAGTCTCTCTTGGAGGCGTGGGTTCAAATCCCACTTCTGACATCACCTTTTTATGAAACTATACAGATTCTCAGTCAATTATTGATTAGATGGGGATCAAACCAAACTTAGCAATGGGCCTTAAAAAATCCGATCCCAAAGTTACCACTACCTGGGAGTCTTTGGGGTGAATCTGAAATTGTCGTCTATAAACGGAACTCTAGGACCGTGAAATAGTTTTTATGTGCATATGTTAGCTGTCTTGGCACTATAAAAATACTGCCGGCGGTCAATGGGGCGGGACTATTTCAACTCTTTGTGTTCTCTTTCCCTATTAGGGCGGAGACTCCACATCCTATGGGGCTGTTCTGGGAGATTTCTATAAACTGAATTGCCGGTAAGTCTAATTTCATATTTGATTACCTCATTCATCAATAGACCATAAAAATACTTAATAAACAAAAGCTTAAAAAGCAGGTAATCATAGTTTTAAAGTCTGAAATGCACATGCGATACTGACATCTAAGTTTCAGCACATTTTGGGACAAATGTTTTCACATTGAAAGTTAACAATCATGAAAATATTTTCTCTAAATTGTTGTCTCCTTTTTTGCTCCAATTATTTGCATTTAATAACAAATAAAACTTGATGTAACATTATGCATGCACATTGTCTTTTATGTGCAACCATCACCTGTCTCACAAACACAGGGTTTGAATGAACCTGATGAATGGAGTCAAATTGAAAATGTAAAAAAATCTCTGTCAAAATTGCTGTTTTTTTCTACTCATTCACAAAGAGTTAATGAAAGTTATTAAATATGTACAACAAAATAGCAGGAGTTTCAAATAGAAATCATGCTGCAAAAACCAGTCAAAGCAAAAATAAAAATATCTACTTTCAGGGGTTTCGCTTGACATTTGCCAAGTGTCTAGCACTCCTAAAGTTGTTTGTGTTTGGCCGAAATAGCTCAGATGGGAGAGCGTTAGACTGAAGATCTAAAGGTCCCTGGTTCGATCCTGGGTTTCGGCAGCATCATTTTTCTTGATTCTTTACATTTTAAGGAGAAAATAAACAAAGCACGTGGACTGATTATTTAAAGAAAATGTAAAAGGCCTAAAAATCTTAACTATCTACAGAAAATAAAATGTTAAAAAGATGAGAAATGGGAACTTTTCCATTTGAGCAAATTATTATTTTTTTGTAATTTTTCCTCTGTTTTGTTTATTTCCATTTCACTTAGCTGTAAGAGGATTTAAAGGGAACCTGATAGCTGATAAAGAAAGCATGTATCAGACACTAGCTGAATGATTTCAACCATGTATGTTTGACTATGAAATGCTGTGGTGTATATGAATTCATTGTGAGAAGTAATTTCTAAAATGGGGTCACTTTGGGGGGGTTTCTGCTGTTTTGGTACTTTTGGTACTCTGCAAATTTTACCTGCAAACTATTCTTGCAAAATCTGCATTCCAAAATCCAAATAGCGCTCTTATTTTCAAAGCCCTGCTGTGTGGCCAAACAGTAGATTCTGAAGAAATATGGTGCATCACCGCATTTTGTGAGAAATCTAACATTTCTAACATCCTAACAAAATAAAAGGAGGTTTGAAAGTGAATGCTGACAAAAAGTACACATATGAAAAATGCTATTTATTTACATTTTTGTGTGGTGCAACAAGTTGGTTTAAGGATATAAGCAGTCAAAGAATAAAAATGACTAATATTTCAAAATTTTAAACAAAATTTAGATATTTTCACAGAAAAAAACTAAAAATATATTGACCTAAATTTACAGTTAATGTAAAGTACAATGTGTCACAAAAAATACTTTCAGAATTACGGGGATATGTAGAAGCATTCCAGAGTTATTACTGCATACAGTGATAAAAGTCATATTTTTTTAAAATGGGGCTTGGCCATTTAGCTCAAAATAGGCTTTCATAATGAGGTAATCATATTTGATTACCTCATTCATCAATAAACCATAAAAATACTTAATAAACAAAAGCTTAAAAAGCAGGTAATCATAGTTTTAAAGTCTGAAATGCACATGCGATACTGACATCTAAGTTTCAGCACATTTTGGGACAAATGTTTTCACATTGAAAGTTAACAATCATGAAAATATTTTCTCTAAATTGTTGTCTCCTTTTTTGCTCCAATTATTTGCATTTAATAACAAATAAAACTTGATGTAACATTATGCATGCACATTGTCTTTTATGTGCAACCATCACCTGTCTCACAAACACAGGGTTTGAATGAACCTGATGAATGGAGTCAAATTGAAAATGTAAAAAAATCTCTGTCAAAATTGCTGTTTTTTTCTACTCATTCACAAAGAGTTAATGAAAGTTATTAAATATGTACAACAAAATAGCAGGAGTTTCAAATAGAAATCATGCTGCAAAAACCAGTCAAAGCAAAAATAAAAATATCTACTTTCAGGGGTTTCGCTTGACATTTGCCAAGTGTCTAGCACTCCTAAAGTTGTTTGTGTTTGGCCGAAATAGCTCAGATGGGAGAGCGTTAGACTTAAGATCTAAAGGTCCCTGGTTCGATCCTGGGTTTCGGCAACATCATTTTTCTTGATTCTTTACATTTTAAGGAGAAAATAGACAAAGCACGTGGACTGATTATTTAAAGAAAATGTAAAAGGCCTAAAAATCTTAACTATCTACAGAAAATAAAATGTTAAAAAGATGAGAAATGGGAACTTTTCCATTTGAGCAAATTATTATTTTTTTGTAATTTTTCCTCTGTTTTGTTTATTTCCATTTCACTTAGCTGTAAGAGGATTTAAAGGGAACCTGATAGCTGATAAAGAAAGCATGTATCAGACACTAGCTGAATGATTTCACAGTCTCTCTTGGAGGCGTGGGTTCAAATCCCACTTCTGACATCACCTTTTCATGAAACTATACAGATTCTCAGTCAATTATTGATTAGATGGGGATCAAACCAAACTTAGCAATGGGCCTTAAAAAATCCGATCCCAAAGTTACCACTCCACTACCTGGGAGTCTTTGGGGTGAATCTGAAATTGTCGTCTATAAACGGAACTCTAGGACCGTGAAATAGTTTTTATGTGCATATGTTAGCTGTCTTGGCACTATAAAAATACTGCCGGCGGTCAATGGGGCGGGACTATTTCAACTCTTTGTGTTCTCTTTCCCTATTAGGGCGGAGACTCCACATCCTATGGGGCTGTTCTGGGAGATTTCTATAAACTGAATTGCCGGTAAGTCTAATTTCATATTTGATTACCTCATTCATCAATAGACCATAAAAATACTTAATAAACAAAAGCTTAAAAAGCAGGTAATCATAGTTTTAAAGTCTGAAATGCACATGCAATACTGACATCTAAGTTTCAGCACATTTTGGGACAAATGTTTTCACATTGAAAGTTAACAATCATTAAAATATTTTCTCTAAATTGTTGTCTCCTTTTTTGCTCCAATTATTTGCATTTAATAACAAATAAAACTTGATGTAACATTATGCATGCACATTGTCTTTTATGTGCAACCATCACCTGTCTCACAAACACAGGGTTTGAATGAACCTGATGAATGGAGTCAAATTGAAAATGTAAAACAATCTCTGTCAAAATTGCTGTTTTTTTCTACTCATTCACAAAGAGTTAATGAAAGTTATTAAATATGTACAACAAAATAGCAGGAGTTTCAAATAGAAATCATGCTGCAAAAACCAGTCAAAGCAAAAATAAAAATATCTACTTTCAGGGGTTTCGCTTGACATTTGCCAAGTGTCTAGCACTCCTAAAGTTGTCTGTGTTTGGCCGAAATAGCTCAGATGGGAGAGCGTTAGACTGAAGATCTAAAGGTCCCTGGTTCGATCCTGGGTTTCGGCAACATCATTTTTCTTGATTCTTTACATTTTAAGGAGAAAATAAACAAAGCACGTGGACTGATTATTTAAAGAAAATGTAAAAGGCCTAAAAATCTTAACTATCTACAGAAAATAAAATGTTAAAAAGATGAGAAATGGGAACTTTTCCATTTGAGCAAATTATTATTTTTTTGTAATTTTTCCTCTGTTTTGTTTATTTCCATTTCACTTAGCTGTAAGAGGATTTAAAGGGAACCTGATAGCTGATAAAGAAAGCATGTATCAGACACTAGCTGAATGATTTCAACCATGTATGTTTGACTATGAAATGCTGTGGTGTATATGAATTCATTGTGAGAAGTAATTTCTAAAATGGGGTCACTTTGGGGGGGTTTCTGCTGTTTTGGTACTTTTGGTACTCTGCAAATTTTACCTGCAAACTATTCTTGCAAAATCTGCATTCCAAAATCCAAATAGCGCTCTTATTTTCAAAGCCCTGCTGTGTGGCCAAACAGTAGATTCTGAAGAAATATGGTGCATCACCGCATTTTGTGAGAAATCTAACATTTCTAACATCCTAACAAAATAAAAGGAGGTTTGAAAGTGAATGCTGACAAAAAGTACACATATGAAAAATGCTATTTATTTACATTTTTGTGTGGTGCAACAAGTTGGTTTAAGGATATAAGCAGTCAAAGAATAAAAATGACTAATATTTCAAAATTTTAAACAAAATTTAGATATTTTCACAGAAAAAAACTAAAAATATATTGACCTAAATTTACAGTTAATGTAAAGTACAATGTGTCACAAAAAATACTTTCAGAATTACGGGGATATGTAGAAGCATTCCAGAGTTATTACTGCATACAGTGATAAAAGTCATATTTTTTTAAAATGGGGCTTGGCCATTTAGCTCAAAATAGGCTTTCATAATGAGGTAATCATATTTGATTACCTCATTCATCAATAAACCATAAAAATACTTAATAAACAAAAGCTTAAAAAGCAGGTAATCATAGTTTTAAAGTCTGAAATGCACATGCGATACTGACATCTAAGTTTCAGCACATTTTGGGACAAATGTTTTCACATTGAAAGTTAACAATCATGAAAATATTTTCTCTAAATTGTTGTCTCCTTTTTTGCTCCAATTATTTGCATTTAATAACAAATAAAACTTGATGTAACATTATGCATGCACATTGTCTTTTATGTGCAACCATCACCTGTCTCACAAACACAGGGTTTGAATGAACCTGATGAATGGAGTCAAATTGAAAATGTAAAAAAATCTCTGTCAAAATTGCTGTTTTTTTCTACTCATTCACAAAGAGTTAATGAAAGTTATTAAATATGTACAACAAAATAGCAGGAGTTTCAAATAGAAATCATGCTGCAAAAACCAGTCAAAGCAAAAATAAAAATATCTACTTTCAGGGGTTTCGCTTGACATTTGCCAAGTGTCTAGCACTCCTAAAGTTGTTTGTGTTTGGCCGAAATAGCTCAGATGGGAGAGCGTTAGACTTAAGATCTAAAGGTCCCTGGTTCGATCCTGGGTTTCGGCAACATCATTTTTCTTGATTCTTTACATTTTAAGGAGAAAATAGACAAAGCACGTGGACTGATTATTTAAAGAAAATGTAAAAGGCCTAAAAATCTTAACTATCTACAGAAAATAAAATGTTAAAAAGATGAGAAATGGGAACTTTTCCATTTGAGCAAATTATTATTTTTTTGTAATTTTTCCTCTGTTTTGTTTATTTCCATTTCACTTAGCTGTAAGAGGATTTAAAGGGAACCTGATAGCTGATAAAGAAAGCATGTATCAGACACTAGCTGAATGATTTCACAGTCTCTCTTGGAGGCGTGGGTTCAAATCCCACTTCTGACATCACCTTTTCATGAAACTATACAGATTCTCAGTCAATTATTGATTAGATGGGGATCAAACCAAACTTAGCAATGGGCCTTAAAAAATCCGATCCCAAAGTTACCACTCCACTACCTGGGAGTCTTTGGGGTGAATCTGAAATTGTCGTCTATAAACGGAACTCTAGGACCGTGAAATAGTTTTTATGTGCATATGTTAGCTGTCTTGGCACTATAAAAATACTGCCGGCGGTCAATGGGGCGGGACTATTTCAACTCTTTGTGTTCTCTTTCCCTATTAGGGCGGAGACTCCACATCCTATGGGGCTGTTCTGGGAGATTTCTATAAACTGAATTGCCGGTAAGTCTAATTTCATATTTGATTACCTCATTCATCAATAGACCATAAAAATACTTAATAAACAAAAGCTTAAAAAGCAGGTAATCATAGTTTTAAAGTCTGAAATGCACATGCAATACTGACATCTAAGTTTCAGCACATTTTGGGACAAATGTTTTCACATTGAAAGTTAACAATCATTAAAATATTTTCTCTAAATTGTTGTCTCCTTTTTTGCTCCAATTATTTGCATTTAATAACAAATAAAACTTGATGTAACATTATGCATGCACATTGTCTTTTATGTGCAACCATCACCTGTCTCACAAACACAGGGTTTGAATGAACCTGATGAATGGAGTCAAATTGAAAATGTAAAACAATCTCTGTCAAAATTGCTGTTTTTTTCTACTCATTCACAAAGAGTTAATGAAAGTTATTAAATATGTACAACAAAATAGCAGGAGTTTCAAATAGAAATCATGCTGCAAAAACCAGTCAAAGCAAAAATAAAAATATCTACTTTCAGGGGTTTCGCTTGACATTTGCCAAGTGTCTAGCACTCCTAAAGTTGTCTGTGTTTGGCCGAAATAGCTCAGATGGGAGAGCGTTAGACTGAAGATCTAAAGGTCCCTGGTTCGATCCTGGGTTTCGGCAACATCATTTTTCTTGATTCTTTACATTTTAAGGAGAAAATAAACAAAGCACGTGGACTGATTATTTAAAGAAAATGTAAAAGGCCTAAAAATCTTAACTATCTACAGAAAATAAAATGTTAAAAAGATGAGAAATGGGAACTTTTCCATTTGAGCAAATTATTATTTTTTTGTAATTTTTCCTCTGTTTTGTTTATTTCCATTTCACTTAGCTGTAAGAGGATTTAAAGGGAACCTGATAGCTGATAAAGAAAGCATGTATCAGACACTAGCTGAATGATTTCAACCATGTATGTTTGACTATGAAATGCTGTGGTGTATATGAATTCATTGTGAGAAGTAATTTCTAAAATGGGGTCACTTTGGGGGGGTTTCTGCTGTTTTGGTACTTTTGGTACTCTGCAAATTTTACCTGCAAACTATTCTTGCAAAATCTGCATTCCAAAATCCAAATAGCGCTCTTATTTTCAAAGCCCTGCTGTGTGGCCAAACAGTAGATTCTGAAGAAATATGGTGCATCACCGCATTTTGTGAGAAATCTAACATTTCTAACATCCTAACAAAATAAAAGGAGGTTTGAAAGTGAATGCTGACAAAAAGTACACATATGAAAAATGCTATTTATTTACATTTTTGTGTGGTGCAACAAGTTGGTTTAAGGATATAAGCAGTCAAAGAATAAAAATGACTAATATTTCAAAATTTTAAACAAAATTTAGATATTTTCACAGAAAAAAACTAAAAATATATTGACCTAAATTTACAGTTAATGTAAAGTACAATGTGTCACAAAAAATACTTTCAGAATTACGGGGATATGTAGAAGCATTCCAGAGTTATTACTGCATACAGTGATAAAAGTCATATTTTTTTAAAATGGGGCTTGGCCATTTAGCTCAAAATAGGCTTTCATAATGAGGTAATCATATTTGATTACCTCATTCATCAATAAACCATAAAAATACTTAATAAACAAAAGCTTAAAAAGCAGGTAATCATAGTTTTAAAGTCTGAAATGCACATGCGATACTGACATCTAAGTTTCAGCACATTTTGGGACAAATGTTTTCACATTGAAAGTTAACAATCATGAAAATATTTTCTCTAAATTGTTGTCTCCTTTTTTGCTCCAATTATTTGCATTTAATAACAAATAAAACTTGATGTAACATTATGCATGCACATTGTCTTTTATGTGCAACCATCACCTGTCTCACAAACACAGGGTTTGAATGAACCTGATGAATGGAGTCAAATTGAAAATGTAAAAAAATCTCTGTCAAAATTGCTGTTTTTTTCTACTCATTCACAAAGAGTTAATGAAAGTTATTAAATATGTACAACAAAATAGCAGGAGTTTCAAATAGAAATCATGCTGCAAAAACCAGTCAAAGCAAAAATAAAAATATCTACTTTCAGGGGTTTCGCTTGACATTTGCCAAGTGTCTAGCACTCCTAAAGTTGTTTGTGTTTGGCCGAAATAGCTCAGATGGGAGAGCGTTAGACTGAAGATCTAAAGGTCCCTGGTTCGATCCTGGGTTTCGGCAACATCATTTTTCTTGATTCTTTACATTTTAAGGAGAAAATAGACAAAGCACGTGGACTGATTATTTAAAGAAAATGTAAAAGGCCTAAAAATCTTAACTATCTACAGAAAATAAAATGTTAAAAAGATGAGAAATGGGAACTTTTCCATTTGAGCAAATTATTATTTTTTTGTAATTTTTCCTCTGTTTTGTTTATTTCCATTTCACTTAGCTGTAAGAGGATTTAAAGGGAACCTGATAGCTGATAAAGAAAGCATGTATCAGACACTAGCTGAATGATTTCACAGTCTCTCTTGGAGGCGTGGGTTCAAATCCCACTTCTGACATCACCTTTTCATGAAACTATACAGATTCTCAGTCAATTATTGATTAGATGGGGATCAAACCAAACTTAGCAATGGGCCTTAAAAAATCCGATCCCAAAGTTACCACTCCACTACCTGGGAGTCTTTGGGGTGAATCTGAAATTGTCGTCTATAAACGGAACTCTAGGACCGTGAAATAGTTTTTATGTGCATATGTTAGCTGTCTTGGCACTATAAAAATACTGCCGGCGGTCAATGGGGCGGGACTATTTCAACTCTTTGTGTTCTCTTTCCCTATTAGGGCGGAGACTCCACATCCTATGGGGCTGTTCTGGGAGATTTCTATAAACTGAATTGCCGGTAAGTCTAATTTCATATTTGATTACCTCATTCATCAATAGACCATAAAAATACTTAATAAACAAAAGCTTAAAAAGCAGGTAATCATAGTTTTAAAGTCTGAAATGCACATGCAATACTGACATCTAAGTTTCAGCACATTTTGGGACAAATGTTTTCACATTGAAAGTTAACAATCATTAAAATATTTTCTCTAAATTGTTGTCTCCTTTTTTGCTCCAATTATTTGCATTTAATAACAAATAAAACTTGATGTAACATTATGCATGCACATTGTCTTTTATGTGCAACCATCACCTGTCTCACAAACACAGGGTTTGAATGAACCTGATGAATGGAGTCAAATTGAAAATGTAAAAAAATCTCTGTCAAAATTGCTGTTTTTTTCTACTCATTCACAAAGAGTTAATGAAAGTTATTAAATATGTACAACAAAATAGCAGGAGTTTCAAATAGAAATCATGCTGCAAAAACCAGTCAAAGCAAAAATAAAAATATCTACTTTCAGGGGTTTCGCTTGACATTTGCCAAGTGTCTAGCACTCCTAAAGTTGTTTGTGTTTGGCCGAAATAGCTCAGATGGGAGAGCGTTAGACTGAAGATCTAAAGGTCCCTGGTTCGATCCCGGGTTTCGGCAACATCATTTTTCTTGATTCTTTACATTTTAAGGAGAAAATAAACAAAGCACGTGGACTGATTATTTAAAGAAAATGTAAAAGGCCTAAAAATCTTAACTATCTACAGAAAATAAAATGTTAAAAAGATGAGAAATGGGAACTTTTCCATTTGAGCAAATTATTATTTTTTTGTAATTTTTCCTCTGTTTTGTTTATTTCCATTTCACTTAGCTGTAAGAGGATTTAAAGGGAACCTGATAGCTGATAAAGAAAGCATGTATCAGACACTAGCTGAATGATTTCAACCATGTATGTTTGACTATGAAATGCTGTGGTGTATATGAATTCATTGTGAGAAGTAATTTCTAAAATGGGGTCACTTTGGGGGGGTTTCTGCTGTTTTGGTACTTTTGGTACTCTGCAAATTTTACCTGCAAACTATTCTTGCAAAATCTGCATTCCAAAATCCAAATAGCGCTCTTATTTTCAAAGCCCTGCTGTGTGGCCAAACAGTAGATTCTGAAGAAATATGGTGCATCACCGCATTTTGTGAGAAATCTAACATTTCTAACATCCTAACAAAATAAAAGGAGGTTTGAAAGTGAATGCTGACAAAAAGTACACATATGAAAAATGCTATTTATTTACATTTTTGTGTGGTGCAACAAGTTGGTTTAAGGATATAAGCAGTCAAAGAATAAAAATGACTAATATTTCAAAATTTTAAACAAAATTTAGATATTTTCACAGAAAAAAACTAAAAATATATTGACCTAAATTTACAGTTAATGTAAAGTACAATGTGTCACAAAAAATACTTTCAGAATTACGGGGATATGTAGAAGCATTCCAGAGTTATTACTGCATACAGTGATAAAAGTCATATTTTTTTAAAATGGGGCTTGGCCATTTAGCTCAAAATAGGCTTTCATAATGAGGTAATCATATTTGATTACCTCATTCATCAATAAACCATAAAAATACTTAATAAACAAAAGCTTAAAAAGCAGGTAATCATAGTTTTAAAGTCTGAAATGCACATGCGATACTGACATCTAAGTTTCAGCACATTTTGGGACAAATGTTTTCACATTGAAAGTTAACAATCATGAAAATATTTTCTCTAAATTGTTGTCTCCTTTTTTGCTCCAATTATTTGCATTTAATAACAAATAAAACTTGATGTAACATTATGCATGCACATTGTCTTTTATGTGCAACCATCACCTGTCTCACAAACACAGGGTTTGAATGAACCTGATGAATGGAGTCAAATTGAAAATGTAAAAAAATCTCTGTCAAAATTGCTGTTTTTTTCTACTCATTCACAAAGAGTTAATGAAAGTTATTAAATATGTACAACAAAATAGCAGGAGTTTCAAATAGAAATCATGCTGCAAAAACCAGTCAAAGCAAAAATAAAAATATCTACTTTCAGGGGTTTCGCTTGACATTTGCCAAGTGTCTAGCACTCCTAAAGTTGTTTGTGTTTGGCCGAAATAGCTCAGATGGGAGAGCGTTAGACTGAAGATCTAAAGGTCCCTGGTTCTATCCCGGGTTTCGGCAACATCATTTTTCTTGATTCTTTACATTTTAAGGAGAAAATAAACAAAGCACGTGGACTGATTATTTAAAGAAAATGTAAAAGGCCTAAAAATCTTAACTATCTACAGAAAATAAAATGTTAAAAAGATGAGAAATGGGAACTTTTCCATTTGAGCAAATTATTATTTTTTTGTAATTTTTCCTCTGTTTTGTTTATTTCCATTTCACTTAGCTGTAAGAGGATTTAAAGGGAACCTGATAGCTGATAAAGAAAGCATGTATCAGACACTAGCTGAATGATTTCAACCATGTATGTTTGACTATGAAATGCTGTGGTGTATATGAATTCATTGTGAGAAGTAATTTCTAAAATGGGGTCACTTTGGGGGGGTTTCTGCTGTTTTGGTACTTTTGGTACTCTGCAAATTTTACCTGCAAACTATTCTTGCAAAATCTGCATTCCAAAATCCAAATAGCGCTCTTATTTTCAAAGCCCTGCTGTGTGGCCAAACAGTAGATTCTGAAGAAATATGGTGCATCACCGCATTTTGTGAGAAATCTAACATTTCTAACATCCTAACAAAATAAAAGGAGGTTTGAAAGTGAATGCTGACAAAAAGTACACATATGAAAAATGCTATTTATTTACATTTTTGTGTGGTGCAACAAGTTGGTTTAAGGATATAAGCAGTCAAAGAATAAAAATGACTAATATTTCAAAATTTTAAACAAAATGTAGATATTTTCACAGAAAAAAACTAAAAATATATTGACCTAAATTTACAGTTAATGTAAAGTACAATGTGTCACAAAAAACACTTTCAGAATTACGGGGATATGTAGAAGCATTCCAGAGTTATTACTGCATACAGTGATAAAAGTCATATTTTTTTAAAATGGGGCTTGGCCATTTAGCTCAAAATAGGCTTGATAACTAATAGTTTAAACAAATGTATTGAAATAAAAACTGTAATATTAAATATTTTAAAATAATTTTCAATGACAATTACTGGTCATATTTCTTCTGACTAACTTGGAAAGAGTTAAGGCACAGAATCCACAAGAAGTCAGGATGGCCGAGCGGTCTAAGGCGCTGCGTTCAGGTCGCAGTCTCTCTTGGAGGCGTGGGTTCAAATCCCACTTCTGACATCACCTTTTCATGAAACTATACAGATTCTCAGTCAATTATTGATTAGATGGGGATCAAACCAAACTTAGCAATGGGCCTTAAAAAATCCGATCCCAAAGTTACCACTACCTGGGAGTCTTTGGGGTGAATCTGAAATTGTCGTCTATAAACGGAACTCTAGGACCGTGAAATAGTTTTTATGTGCATATGTTAGCTGTCTTGGCACTATAAAAATACTGCCGGCGGTCAATGGGGCGGGACTATTTCAACTCTTTGTGTTCTCTTTCCCTATTAGGGCGGAGACTCCACATCCTATGGGGCTGTTCTGGGAGATTTCTATAAACTGAATTGCCGGTAAGTCTAATTTCATATTTGATTACCTCATTCATCAATAGACCATAAAAATACTTAATAAACAAAAGCTTAAAAAGCAGGTAATCATAGTTTTAAAGTCTGAAATGCACATGCAATACTGACATCTAAGTTTCAGCACATTTTGGGACAAATGTTTTCACATTGAAAGTTAACAATCATTAAAATATTTTCTCTAAATTGTTGTCTCCTTTTTTGCTCCAATTATTTGCATTTAATAACAAATAAAACTTGATGTAACATTATGCATGCACATTGTCTTTTATGTGCAACCATCACCTGTCTCACAAACACAGGGTTTGAATGAACCTGATGAATGGAGTCAAATTGAAAATGTAAAAAAATCTCTGTCAAAATTGCTGTTTTTTTCTACTCATTCACAAAGAGTTAATGAAAGTTATTAAATATGTACAACAAAATAGCAGGAGTTTCAAATAGAAATCATGCTGCAAAAACCAGTCAAAGCAAAAATAAAAATATCTACTTTCAGGGGTTTCGCTTGACATTTGCCAAGTGTCTAGCACTCCTAAAGTTGTTTGTGTTTGGCCGAAATAGCTCAGATGGGAGAGCGTTAGACTGAAGATCTAAAGGTCCCGGGTTTCGGTAACATCATTTTTCTTGATTCTTTACATTTTAAGGAGAAAATAAACAAAGCACGTGGACTGATTATTTAAAGAAAATGTAAAAGGCCTAAAAATCTTAACTATCTACAGAAAATAAAATGTTAAAAAGATGAGAAATGGGAACTTTTCCATTTGAGCAAATTATTATTTTTTTGTAATTTTTCCTCTGTTTTGTTTATTTCCATTTCACTTAGCTGTAAGAGGATTTAAAGGGAACCTGATAGCTGATAAAGAAAGCATGTATCAGACACTAGCTGAATGATTTCAACCATGTATGTTTGACTATGAAATGCTGTGGTGTATATGAATTCATTGTGAGAAGTAATTTCTAAAATGGGGTCACTTTGGGGGGGTTTCTGCTGTAAACAAAAGCTTAAAAAGTAGGTAATCATAGTTTTAAAGTCTGAAATGCACATGCGATACTGACATCTAAGTTTCAGCACATTTTGGGACAAATGTTTTCACATTGAAAGTTAACAATCATTAAAATATTTTCTCTAAATTGTTGTCTCCTTTTTTGCTCCAATTATTTGCATTTAATAACAAATAAAACTTGATGTAACATTATGCATGCACATTGTCTTTTATGTGCAACCATCACCTGTCTCACAAACACAGGGTTTGAATGAACCTGATGAATGGAGTCAAATTGAAAATGTAAAAAAATCTCTGTCAAAATTGCTGTTTTTTTCTACTCATTCACAAAGAGTGTTAATGAAAGTTATTAAATATGTACAACAAAATAGCAGGAGTTTCAAATAGAAATCATGCTGCAAAAACCAGTCAAAGCAAAAATAAAAATATCTACTTTCAGGGGTTTCGCTTGACATTTGCCAAGTGTCTAGCACTCCTAAAGTTGTTTGTGTTTGGCTGAAATAGCTCAGATGGGAGAGCGTTAGACTGAAGATCTCAAGGTCCCTGGTTCGATCCCGGGTTTCGGCAACATCATTTTTCTTGATTCTTTACATTTTAAGGAGAAAATAAACAAAGCACGTGGACTGATTATTTAAAGAAAATGTAAAAGGCCTAAAAATCTTAACTATCTACAGAAAATAAAATGTTAAAAAGATGAGAAATGGGAACTTTTCCATTTGAGCAAATTATTATTTTTTTGTAATTTTTCCTCTGTTTTGTTTATTTCCATTTCACTTAGCTGTAAGAGGATTTAAAGGGAACCTGATAGCTGATAAAGAAAGCATGTATCAGACACTAGCTGAATGATTTCAACCATGTATGTTTGACTATGAAATGCTGTGGTGTATATGAATTCATTGTGAGAAGTAATTTCTAAAATGGGGTCACTTTGGGGGGGTTTCTGCTGTTTTGGTACTTTTGGTACTCTGCAAATTTTACCTGCAAACTATTCTTGCAAAATCTGCATTCCAAAATCCAAATAGCGCTCTTATTTTCAAAGCCCTGCTGTGTGGCCAAACAGTAGATTCTGAAGAAATATGGTGCATCACCGCATTTTGTGAGAAATCTAACATTTCTAACATCCTAACAAAATAAAAGGAGGTTTGAAAGTGAATGCTGACAAAAAGTACACATATGAAAAATGCTATTTATTTACATTTTTGTGTGGTGCAACAAGTTGGTTTAAGGATATAAGCAGTCAAAGAATAAAAATGACTAATATTTCAAAATTTTAAACAAAATTTAGATATTTTCACAGAAAAAAACTAAAAATATATTGACCTAAATTTACAGTTAATGTAAAGTACAATGTGTCACAAAAAATACTTTCAGAATTACGGGGATATGTAGAAGCATTCCAGAGTTATTACTGCATACAGTGATAAAAGTCATATTTTTTTAAAATGGGGCTTGGCCATTTAGCTCAAAATAGGCTTTCATAATGAGGTAATCATATTTGATTACCTCATTCATCAATAAACCATAAAAATACTTAATAAACAAAAGCTTAAAAAGCAGGTAATCATAGTTTTAAAGTCTGAAATGCACATGCGATACTGACATCTAAGTTTCAGCACATTTTGGGACAAATGTTTTCACATTGAAAGTTAACAATCATGAAAATATTTTCTCTAAATTGTTGTCTCCTTTTTTGCTCCAATTATTTGCATTTAATAACAAATAAAACTTGATGTAACATTATGCATGCACATTGTCTTTTATGTGCAACCATCACCTGTCTCACAAACACAGGGTTTGAATGAACCTGATGAATGGAGTCAAATTGAAAATGTAAAAAAATCTCTGTCAAAATTGCTGTTTTTTTCTACTCATTCACAAAGAGTTAATGAAAGTTATTAAATATGTACAACAAAATAGCAGGAGTTTCAAATAGAAATCATGCTGCAAAAACCAGTCAAAGCAAAAATAAAAATATCTACTTTCAGGGGTTTCGCTTGACATTTGCCAAGTGTCTAGCACTCCTAAAGTTGTTTGTGTTTGGCCGAAATAGCTCAGATGGGAGAGCGTTAGACTGAAGATCTAAAGGTCCCTGGTTCGATCCCGGGTTTCGGCAACATCACTTTTCTTGATTCTTTACATTTTAAGGAGAAAATAAACAAAGCACGTGGACTGATTATTTAAAGAAAATGTAAAAGGCCTAAAAATCTTAACTATCTACAGAAAATAAAATGTTAAAAAGATGAGAAATGGGAACTTTTCCATTTGAGCAAATTATTATTTTTTTGTAATTTTTCCTCTGTTTTGTTTATTTCCATTTCACTTAGCTGTAAGAGGATTTAAAGGGAACCTGATAGCTGATAAAGAAAGCATGTATCAGACACTAGCTGAATGATTTCAACCATGTATGTTTGACTATGAAATGCTGTGGTGTATATGAATTCATTGTGAGAAGTAATTTCTAAAATGGGGTCACTTTGGGGGGGTTTCTGCTGTTTTGGTACTTTTGGTACTCTGCAAATTTTACCTGCAAACTATTCTTGCAAAATCTGCATTCCAAAATCCAAATAGCGCTCTTATTTTCAAAGCCCTGCTGTGTGGCCAAACAGTAGATTCTGAAGAAATATGGTGCATCACCGCATTTTGTGAGAAATCTAACATTTCTAACATCCTAACAAAATAAAAGGAGGTTTGAAAGTGAATGCTGACAAAAAGTACACATATGAAAAATGCTATTTATTTACATTTTTGTGTGGTGCAACAAGTTGGTTTAAGGATATAAGCAGTCAAAGAATAAAAATGACTAATATTTCAAAATTTTAAACAAAATGTAGATATTTTCACAGAAAAAAACTAAAAATATATTGACCTAAATTTACAGTTAATGTAAAGTACAATGTGTCACAAAAAACACTTTCAGAATTACGGGGATATGTAGAAGCATTCCAGAGTTATTACTGCATACAGTGATAAAAGTCATATTTTTTTAAAATGGGGCTTGGCCATTTAGCTCAAAATAGGCTTGATAACTAATAGTTTAAACAAATGTATTGAAATAAAAACTGTAATATTAAATATTTTAAAATAATTTTCAATGACAATTACTGGTCATATTTCTTCTGACTAACTTGGAAAGAGTTAAGGCACAGAATCCACAAGAAGTCAGGATGGCCGAGCGGTCTAAGGCGCTGCGTTCAGGTCGCAGTCTCTCTTGGAGGCGTGGGTTCAAATCCCACTTCTGACATCACCTTTTCATGAAACTATACAGATTCTCAGTCAATTATTGATTAGATGGGGATCAAACCAAACTTAGCAATGGGCCTTAAAAAATCCGATCCCAAAGTTACCACTACCTGGGAGTCTTTGGGGTGAATCTGAAATTGTCGTCTATAAACGGAACTCTAGGACCGTGAAATAGTTTTTATGTGCATATGTTAGCTGTCTTGGCACTATAAAAATACTGCCGGCGGTCAATGGGGCGGGACTATTTCAACTCTTTGTGTTCTCTTTCCCTATTAGGGCGGAGACTCCACATCCTATGGGGCTGTTCTGGGAGATTTCTATAAACTGAATTGCCGGTAAGTCTAATTTCATATTTGATTACCTCATTCATCAATAGACCATAAAAATACTTAATAAACAAAAGCTTAAAAAGCAGGTAATCATAGTTTTAAAGTCTGAAATGCACATGCGATACTGACATCTAAGTTTCAGCACATTTTGGGACAAATGTTTTCACATTGAAAGTTAACAATCATTAAAATATTTTCTCTAAATTGTTGTCTCCTTTTTTGCTCCAATTATTTGCATTTAATAACAAATAAAACTTGATGTAACATTATGCATGCACATTGTCTTTTATGTGCAACCATCACCTGTCTCACAAACACAGGGTTTGAATGAACCTGATGAATGGAGTCAAATTGAAAATGTAAAAAAATCTCTGTCAAAATTGCTGTTTTTTTCTACTCATTCACAAAGAGTTAATGAAAGTTATTAAATATGTACAACAAAATAGCAGGAGTTTCAAATAGAAATCATGCTGCAAAAACCAGTCAAAGCAAAAATAAAAATATCTACTTTCAGGGGTTTCGCTTGACATTTGCCAAGTGTCTAGCACTCCTAAAGTTGTTTGTGTTTGGCCGAAATAGCTCAGATGGGAGAGCGTTAGACTGAAGATCTAAAGGTCCCGGGTTTCGGTAACATCATTTTTCTTGATTCTTTACATTTTAAGGAGAAAATAAACAAAGCACGTGGACTGATTATTTAAAGAAAATGTAAAAGGCCTAAAAATCTTAACTATCTACAGAAAATAAAATGTTAAAAAGATGAGAAATGGGAACTTTTCCATTTGAGCAAATTATTATTTTTTTGTAATTTTTCCTGTGTTTTGTTTATTTCCATTTCACTTAGCTGTAAGAGGATTTAAAGGGAACCTGATAGCTGATAAAGAAAGCATGTATCAGACACTAGCTGAATGATTTCAACCATGTATGTTTGACTATGAAATGCTGTGGTGTATATGAATTCATTGTGAGAAGTAATTTCTAAAATGGGGTCACTTTGGGGGGGTTTCTGCTGTAAACAAAAGCTTAAAAAGTAGGTAATCATAGTTTTAAAGTCTGAAATGCACATGCGATACTGACATCTAAGTTTCAGCACATTTTGGGACAAATGTTTTCACATTGAAAGTTAACAATCATTAAAATATTTTCTCTAAATTGTTGTCTCCTTTTTTGCTCCAATTATTTGCATTTAATAACAAATAAAACTTGATGTAACATTATGCATGCACATTGTCTTTTATGTGCAACCATCACCTGTCTCACAAACACAGGGTTTGAATGAACCTGATGAATGGAGTCAAATTGAAAATGTAAAAAAATCTCTGTCAAAATTGCTGTTTTTTTCTACTCATTCACAAAGAGTTAATGAAAGTTATTAAATATGTACAACAAAATAGCAGGAGTTTCAAATAGAAATCATGCTGCAAAAACCAGTCAAAGCAAAAATAAAAATATCTACTTTCAGGGGTTTCGCTTGACATTTGCCAAGTGTCTAGCACTCCTAAAGCTGTTTGTGTTTGGCCGAAATAGCTCAGATGGGAGAGCGTTAGACTGAAGATCTAAAGGCCCCTGGTTCAATCCCGGGTTTCGGCAACATCATTTTTCTTGATTCTTTACATTTTAAGGAGAAAATAAACAAAGCACGTGGACTGATTATTTAAAGAAAATGTAAAAGGCCTAAAAATCTTAACTATCTACAGAAAATAAAATGTTAAAAAGATGAGAAATGGGAACTTTTCCATTTGAGCAAATTATTATTTTTTTGTAATTTTTCCTCTGTTTTGTTTATTTCCATTTCACTTAGCTGTAAGAGGATTTAAAGGGAACCTGATAGCTGATAAAGAAAGCATGTATCAGACACTAGCTGAATGATTTCAACCATGTATGTTTGACTATGAAATGCTGTGGTGTATATGAATTCATTGTGAGAAGTAATTTCTAAAATGGGGTCACTTTGGGGGGGTTTCTGCTGTTTTGGTACTTTTGGTACTCTGCAAATTTTACCTGCAAACTATTCTTGCAAAATCTGCATTCCAAAATCCAAATAGCGCTCTTATTTTCAAAGCCCTGCTGTGTGGCCAAACAGTAGATTCTGAAGAAATATGGTGCATCACCGCATTTTGTGAGAAATCTAACATTTCTAACATCCTAACAAAATAAAAGGAGGTTTTAAAGTGAATGCTGACAAAAAGTACACATATGAAAAATGCTATTTATTTACATTTTTGTGTGGTGCAACAAGTTGGTTTAAGGATATAAGCAGTCAAAGAATAAAAATGACTAATATTTCAAAATTTTAAACAAAATTTAGATATTTTCTCAGAAAAAAACTAAAAATATATTGACCTAAATTTACAGTTAATGTAAAGTACAATGTGTCACAAAAAACACTTTCAGAATTACGGGGATATGTAGAAGCATTCCAGAGTTATTACTGCATACAGTGATAAAAGTCATATTTTTTAAAATGGGGCTTGGCCATTTAGCTCAAAATAGGCTTGATAACTAATAGTTTAAACAAATGTATTGAAATAAAAACTGTAATATTAAATATTTTAAAATAATTTTCAATGACAATTACTGGTCATATTTCTGCTGACTAACTTGGAAAGAGTTAAGGCACAGAATCCACAAGAAGTCAGGCGCTGCGTTCAGGTCGCAGTCTCTCTTGGAGGCGTGGGTTCAAATCCCACTTTTGACATCACCTTTTCATGAAACTATACAGATTCTCAGTCAATTATTGATTAGATGGGGATCAAACCAAACTTAGCAATGGGCCTTAAAAAACCTGATCCCAAAGTTACCACTACCTGGGAGTCTTTGGGGTGAATCTGAAATTGTCGTCTATAAACGGAACTCTAGGACCGTGAAATAGTTTTTATGTGCATATGTTAGCTGTCTTGGCACTATAAAAATACTGCCGGCGGTCAATGGGGCGGGACTATTTCAACTCTTTGTGTTCTCTTTCCCTATTAGGGCGGAGACTCCACATCCTATGGGGCTGTTCTGGGAGATTTCTATAAACTGAATTGCCGGTAAGTCTAATTTCATATTTGATTACCTCATTCATCAATAGACCATAAAAATACTTAATAAACAAAAGCTTAAAAAGCAGGTAATCATAGTTTTAAAGTCTGAAATGCACATGCGATACTGACATCTAAGTTTCAGCACATTTTGGGACAAATGTTTTCACATTGAAAGTTAACAATCATTAAAATATTTTCTCTAAATTGTTGTCTCCTTTTTTGCTCCAATTATTTGCATTTAATAACAAATAAAACTTGATGTAACATTATGCATGCACATTGTCTTTTATGTGCAACCATCACCTGTCTCACAAACACAGGGTTTGAATGAACCTGATGAATGGAGTCAAATTGAAAATGTAAAAAAATCTCTGTCAAAATTGCTGTTTTTTTCTACTCATTCACAAAGAGTTAATGAAAGTTATTAAATATGTACAACAAAATAGCAGGAGTTTCAAATAGAAATCATGCTGCAAAAACCAGTCAAAGCAAAAATAAAAATATCTACTTTCAGGGGTTTCGCTTGACATTTGCCAAGTGTCTAGCACTCCTAAAGTTGTTTGTGTTTGGCCGAAATAGCTCAGATGGGAGAGCGTTAGACTGAAGATCTAAAGGTCCCGGGTTTCGGTAACATCATTTTTCTTGATTCTTTACATTTTAAGGAGAAAATAAACAAAGCACGTGGACTGATTATTTAAAGAAAATGTAAAAGGCCTAAAAATCTTAACTATCTACAGAAAATAAAATGTTAAAAAGATGAGAAATGGGAACTTTTCCATTTGAGCAAATTATTATTTTTTTGTAATTTTTCCTCTGTTTTGTTTATTTCCATTTCACTTAGCTGTAAGAGGATTTAAAGGGAACCTGATAGCTGATAAAGAAAGCATGTATCAGACACTAGCTGAATGATTTCAACCATGTATGTTTGACTATGAAATGCTGTGGTGTATATGAATTCATTGTGAGAAGTAATTTCTAAAATGGGGTCACTTTGGGGGGGTTTCTGCTGTAAACAAAAGCTTAAAAAGTAGGTAATCATAGTTTTAAAGTCTGAAATGCACATGCGATACTGACATCTAAGTTTCAGCACATTTTGGGACAAATGTTTTCACATTGAAAGTTAACAATCATTAAAATATTTTCTCTAAATTGTTGTCTCCTTTTTTGCTCCAATTATTTGCATTTAATAACAAATAAAACTTGATGTAACATTATGCATGCACATTGTCTTTTATGTGCAACCATCACCTGTCTCACAAACACAGGGTTTGAATGAACCTGATGAATGGAGTCAAATTGAAAATGTAAAAAAATCTCTGTCAAAATTGCTGTTTTTTTCTACTCATTCACAAAGAGTGTTAATGAAAGTTATTAAATATGTACAACAAAATAGCAGGAGTTTCAAATAGAAATCATGCTGCAAAAACCAGTCAAAGCAAAAATAAAAATATCTACTTTCAGGGGTTTCGCTTGACATTTGCCAAGTGTCTAGCACTCCTAAAGTTGTTTGTGTTTGGCTGAAATAGCTCAGATGGGAGAGCGTTAGACTGAAGATCTCAAGGTCCCTGGTTCGATCCCGGGTTTCGGCAACATCATTTTTCTTGATTCTTTACATTTTAAGGAGAAAATAAACAAAGCACGTGGACTGATTATTTAAAGAAAATGTAAAAGGCCTAAAAATCTTAACTATCTACAGAAAATAAAATGTTAAAAAGATGAGAAATGGGAACTTTTCCATTTGAGCAAATTATTATTTTTTTGTAATTTTTCCTCTGTTTTGTTTATTTCCATTTCACTTAGCTGTAAGAGGATTTAAAGGGAACCTGATAGCTGATAAAGAAAGCATGTATCAGACACTAGCTGAATGATTTCAACCATGTATGTTTGACTATGAAATGCTGTGGTGTATATGAATTCATTGTGAGAAGTAATTTCTAAAATGGGGTCACTTTGGGGGGGTTTCTGCTGTTTTGGTACTTTTGGTACTCTGCAAATTTTACCTGCAAACTATTCTTGCAAAATCTGCATTCCAAAATCCAAATAGCGCTCTTATTTTCAAAGCCCTGCTGTGTGGCCAAACAGTAGATTCTGAAGAAATATGGTGCATCACCGCATTTTGTGAGAAATCTAACATTTCTAACATCCTAACAAAATAAAAGGAGGTTTGAAAGTGAATGCTGACAAAAAGTACACATATGAAAAATGCTATTTATTTACATTTTTGTGTGGTGCAACAAGTTGGTTTAAGGATATAAGCAGTCAAAGAATAAAAATGACTAATATTTCAAAATTTTAAACAAAATTTAGATATTTTCACAGAAAAAAACTAAAAATATATTGACCTAAATTTACAGTTAATGTAAAGTACAATGTGTCACAAAAAACACTTTCAGAATTACGGGGATATGTAGAAGCATTCCAGAGTTATTACTGCATACAGTGATAAAAGTCATATTTTTTTAAAATGGGGCTTGGCCATTTAGCTCAAATTAGGCTTTATAACTAATAGTTTAAACAAATGTATTGAAATAAAAACTGTAATATTAAATATTTTAAAATAATTTTCAATGACAATTACTGGTTATATTTCTGCTGACTAACTTGGAAAGAGTTAAGGCACAGAATCCACAAGAAGTCAGGCGCTGCGTTCAGGTTGCAGTCTCTCTTGGAGGTGTGGGTTCAAATCCCACTTCTGACATCACCTTTTCATGAAACTATACAGATTCTCAGTCAATTATTGATTAGATGGGGATCAAACCAAACTTAGCAATGGGCCTTAAAAAACCTGATTCCAAAGTTACCACTACCTGGGAGTCTTTGGGGTGAATCTGAAATTGTCGTCTATAAACGGAACTCTAGGACCGTGAAATAGTTTTTATGTGCATATGTTAGCTGTCTTGGCACTATAAAAATACTGCGGGCGGTCAATGGGGCGGGACTATTTCAACTCTTTGTGTTCTCTTTCCCTATTAGGGCGGAGACTCCACATCCTATGGGGCTGTTCTGGGAGATTTCTATAAACTGAATTGCCGGTAAGTCTAATTTCATATTTGATTACCTCATTCATCAATAGACCATAAAAAAACTTAATAAACAAAAGCTTAAAAGGTAGGTAATCATAGTTTTAAAGTCTGAAATGCACATGCGATACTGACATCTAAGTTTCAGCACATTTTGGGACAAATGTTTTCACATTGAAAGTTAACAATCATTAAAATATTTTCTCTAAATTGTTGTCTCCTTTTTTGCTCCAATTATTTGCATTTAATAACAAATAAAACTTGATGTAACATTATGCATGCACATTGTCTTTTATGTGCAACCATCACCTGTCTCACAAACACAGGGTTTGAATGAACCTGATGAATGGAGTCAAATTGAAAATGTAAAAAAATCTCTGTCAAAATTGCTGTTTTTTTCTACTCATTCACAAAGAGTTAATGAAAGTTATTAAATATGTACAACAAAATAGCAGGAGTTTCAAATAGAAATCATGCTGCAAAAACCAGTCAAAGCAAAAATAAAAATATCTACTTTCAGGGGTTTCGCTTGACATTTGCCAAGTGTCTAGCACTCCTAAAGCTGTTTGTGTTTGGCCGAAATAGCTCAGATGGGAGAGCGTTAGACTGAAGATCTAAAGGCCCCTGGTTCAATCCCGGGTTTCGGCAACATCATTTTTCTTGATTCTTTACATTTTAAGGAGAAAATAAACAAAGCACGTGGACTGATTATTTAAAGAAAATGTAAAAGGCCTAAAAATCTTAACTATCTACAGAAAATAAAATGTTAAAAAGATGAGAAATGGGAACTTTTCCATTTGAGCAAATTATTATTTTTTTGTAATTTTTCCTCTGTTTTGTTTATTTCCATTTCACTTAGCTGTAAGAGGATTTAAAGGGAACCTGATAGCTGATAAAGAAAGCATGTATCAGACACTAGCTGAATGATTTCAACCATGTATGTTTGACTATGAAATGCTGTGGTGTATATGAATTCATTGTGAGAAGTAATTTCTAAAATGGGGTCACTTTGGGGGGGTTTCTGCTGTTTTGGTACTTTTGGTACTCTGCAAATTTTACCTGCAAACTATTCTTGCAAAATCTGCATTCCAAAATCCAAATAGCGCTCTTATTTTCAAAGCCCTGCTGTGTGGCCAAACAGTAGATTCTGAAGAAATATGGTGCATCACCGCATTTTGTGAGAAATCTAACATTTCTAACATCCTAACAAAATAAAAGGAGGTTTTAAAGTGAATGCTGACAAAAAGTACACATATGAAAAATGCTATTTATTTACATTTTTGTGTGGTGCAACAAGTTGGTTTAAGGATATAAGCAGTCAAAGAATAAAAATGACTAATATTTCAAAATTTTAAACAAAATTTAGATATTTTCTCAGAAAAAAACTAAAAATATATTGACCTAAATTTACAGTTAATGTAAAGTACAATGTGTCACAAAAAACACTTTCAGAATTACAGGGATATGTAGAAGCATTCCAGAGTTATTACTGCATACAGTGATAAAAGTCATATTTTTTAAAATGGGGCTTGGCCATTTAGCTCAAAATAGGCTTGATAACTAATAGTTTAAACAAATGTATTGAAATAAAAACTGTAATATTAAATATTTTAAAATAATTTTCAATGACAATTACTGGTCATATTTCTGCTGACTAACTTGGAAAGAGTTAAGGCACAGAATCCACAAGAAGTCAGGCGCTGCGTTCAGGTCGCAGTCTCTCTTGGAGGCGTGGGTTCAAATCCCACTTTTGACATCACCTTTTCATGAAACTATACAGATTCTCAGTCAATTATTGATTAGATGGGGATCAAACCAAACTTAGCAATGGGCCTTAAAAAACCTGATCCCAAAGTTACCACTACCTGGGAGTCTTTGGGGTGAATCTGAAATTGTCGTCTATAAACGGAACTCTAGGACCGTGAAATAGTTTTTATGTGCATATGTTAGCTGTCTTGGCACTATAAAAATACTGCGGGTGGTCAATGGGGCGGGACTATTTCAACTCTTTGTGTTCTCTTTCCCTATTAGGGCGGAGACTCCACATCCTATGGGGCTGTTCTGGGAGATTTCTATAAACTGAATTGCCGGTAAGTCTAATTTCATATTTGATTACCTCATTCATCAATAGCCCATAAAAATACTTAATAAACAAAAGCTTAAAAGGTAGGTAATCATAGTTTTAAAGTCTGAAATGCACATGCCATACTGACATCTAAGTTTCAGCACATTTTGGGACAAATATTTTCACATTGTAAGTTAACAATCATTAAAATATTTTCTCTAAATTGTTGTCTCCTTTTTTGCTCCAATTATTTGCATTTAATAACAAATAAAACTTGATGTAACATTATGCATGCACATTGTCTTTTATGTGCAACCATCACCTGACTCACAAACACAGGGTTTGAATGAACCTGATGAATGGAGTCAAATTGAAAATGTAAAAAAATCTCTGTCAAAATTGCTGTTTTTTCTACTCATTCACAAAGAGTTAATTAAAGTTATTAAATATGTACAACAAAATAGCAGGAGTTTCAAATAGAAATCATGCTGCAAAAACCAGTCAAAGCAAAAATAAAAATGTCTACTTTCAGGGGTTTCGCTTGACATTTCACAAGTGTCTAGCACTCCTAAAGCTGTTTGTGTTTGGCCGAAATAGCTCAGATGGGAGAGCGTTAGACTGAAGATCTAAAGGTCCCTGGTTCGATCCCGGGTTTCGGCAACATCATTTTTCTTGATTCTTTACATTTTAAGGAGAAAATAAACAAAGCACGTGGACTGATTATTTAAAGAAAATGTAAAAGGCCTAAAAATCTTAACTATCTACAGAAAATAAAATGTTAAAAAGATGAGAAATGGGAACTTTTCCATTTGAGCAAATTATTATTTTTTTGTAATTTTTCCTCTGTTTTGTTTATTTCCATTTCACTTAGCTGTAAGAGGATTTAAAGGGAACCTGATAGCTGATAAAGAAAGCATGTATCAGACACTAGCTGAATGATTTCAACCATGTATGTTTGACTATGAAATGCTGTGGTGTATATGAATTCATTGTGAGAAGTAATTTCTAAAATGGGGTCACTTTGGGGGGGTTTCTGCTGTTTTGGTACTTTTGGTACTCTGCAAATTTTACCTGCAAACTATTCTTGCAAAATCTGCATTCCAAAATCCAAATAGCGCTCTTATTTTCAAAGCCCTGCTGTGTGGCCAAACAGTAGATTCTGAAGAAATATGGTGCATCATCGCATTTTGTGAGAAATCTAACATTTCTAACATCCTAACAAAATAAAAGGAGGTTTGAAAGTGAATGCTGACCAAAAGTACACATATGAAAAATGCTATTTATTTACATTTTTGTGTGGTGCGACAAGTTGGTTTAAGGATATAAGCAGTCAAAGAATAAAAATGACTAATATTTCAAAATTTTAAACAAAATTTAGATATTTTCACAGAAAAAAACAAAAAATATATTGACCTAAATTTACAGTTAATGTAAAGTACAATGTGTCACAAAAAACACTTTCAGAATTACGGGGATATGTAGAAGCATTCCAGAGTTATTACTGCATACAGTGATAAAAGTCATATTTTTTTAAAAATGGGGCTTGGCCATTTAGCTCAAAATAGGCTTGATAACTAATAGTTTAAACAAATGTATTGAAATAAAAACTGTAATATTAAATATTTTAAAATAATTTTCAATGACAATTACTGGTCATATTTCTTCTGACTAACTTGGAAAGAGTTAAGGCACAGAATCCACAAGAAGTCAGGATGGCCGAGCGGTCTAAGGCACTGCGTTCAGGACGCAGTCTCTTTTGGAGGCGTGGGTTCAAATCCCACTTCTGACATCACCTTTTCATGAAACTATACAGATTCTCAGTCAATTATTGATTAGATGGGGATCAAACCAAACTTAGCAATGGGCCTTAAAAAATCCGATCCCAAAGTTACCACTTCCTGGGAGTCTTTGGGGTGAATCTGAAATTGTCGTCTATAAACGGAACTCTAGGACCGTGAAATAGTTTTTATGTGCATATGTTAGCTGTCTTGGCACTATAAAAATACTGCCGGCGGTCAATGGGGCGGGACTATTTCAACTCTTTGTGTTCTCTTTCCCTATTAGGGCGGAGACTCCACATCCTATGGGGCTGTTCTGGGAGATTTCTATAAACTGAATTGCCGGTAAGTCTAATTTCATATTTGATTACCTCATTCATCAATAGACCATAAAAATACTTAATAAACAAAAGCTTAAAAAGCAGGTAATCATAGTTTTAAAGTCTGAAATGCACATGCGATACTGACATCTAAGTTTCAGCACATTTTGGGACAAATGTTTTCACATTGAAAGTTAACAATCATGAAAATATTTTCTCTAAATTGTTGTCTCCTTTTTTGCTCCAATTATTTGCATTTAATAACAAATAAAACTTGATGTAACATTATGCATGCACATTGTCTTTTATGTGCAACCATCACCTGTCTCACAAACACAGGGTTTGAATGAACCTGATGAATGGAGTCAAATTGAAAATGTAAAAAAATCTCTGTCAAAATTGCTGTTTTTTTCTACTCATTCACAAAGAGTTAATGAAAGTTATTAAATATGTACAACAAAATAGCAGGAGTTTCAAATAGAAATCATGCTGCAAAAACCAGTCAAAGCAAAAATAAAAATATCTACTTTCAGGGGTTTCGCTTGACATTTGCCAAGTGTCTAGCACTCCTGAAGTTGATTTTGTTTGGCCGAAATAGCTCAGATGGGAGAGCGTTAGATTGAAGATCTAAAGGTCCCTGGTTCGATCCCGGGTTTCGGCAACATCATTTTTCTTGATTCTTTACATTTTAAGGAGAAAATAGACAAAGCACGTGGACTGATTATTTAAAGAAAATGTAAAAGGCCTAAAAATCTTAACTATCTACAGAAAATAAAATGTTAAAAAGATGAGAAATGGGAACTTTTCCATTTGAGCAAATTATTATTTTTTTGTAATTTTTCCTCTGTTTTGTTTATTTCCATTTCACTTAGCTGTAAGAGGATTTAAAGGGAACCTGATAGCTGATAAAGAAAGCATGTATTAGACACTAGCTGAATGATTTCACAGTCTCTCTTGGAGGCGTGGGTTCAAATCCCACTTCTGACATCACCTTTTCATGAAACTATACAGATTCTCAGTCAATTATTGATTAGATGGGGATCAAACCAAACTTAGCAATGGGCCTTAAAAAATCCGATCCCAAAGTTACCACTCCACTACCTGGGAGTCTTTGGGGTGAATCTGAAATTGTCGTCTATAAACGGAACTCTAGGACCGTGAAATAGTTTTTATGTGCATATGTTAGCTGTCTTGGCACTATAAAAATACTGCCGGCGGTCAATGGGGCGGGACTATTTCAACTCTTTGTGTTCTCTTTCCCTATTAGGGCGGAGACTCCACATCCTATGGGGCTGTTCTGGGAGATTTCTATAAACTGAATTGCCGGTAAGTCTAATTTCATATTTGATTACCTCATTCATCAATAGACCATAAAAATACTTAATAAACAAAAGCTTAACCCCTTCCTGACATCCGACGTACTATCCCGTCGAGGTGGGGTGGGCCCGTATGACCGCCGACGGGATAGTACGTCATAGCCGATCGGCCGCGCTCACGGGGGGAGCGCGGCCGATCGCGGCCGGGTGTCGGCTGCATATCGCAGCTGACATCCGGCACTATGTGCCAGGAGCGGTCACGGACCGCTCCCGGCACATTAACCCCCGGCACACCGCGATCAAACATGATCGCGATGTGCCGGCGGTGCAGGGAAGCATCGCGCAGGGAGGGGGCTCCCTGCGGGCTTCCCTGAGCCCCCCGCA
Organism: Ranitomeya variabilis; assembly: GCF_051348905.1. NCBI lineage: Eukaryota > Metazoa > Chordata > Amphibia > Anura > Dendrobatidae > Ranitomeya > Ranitomeya variabilis. The sequence goes on from NC_135235.1 coordinate 315,543,298, forward strand.
GCAACGCGATGTGATCGCGTTGCTGCGAGGGTCTTACCTCCCTCCCTGCCTGCTCCAGACCCGGATCCAAGATGGCCGCGGATCCGGGTCCTGCAGGGAGGGAGGTGGCTTCACAGACGCCTGCTCAGAGCAGGCACTGTGAAGCAGCCTGTACTTCTCGCAGATCAGTAATCTGTCAGAGTGCTATGCAAACTGGCAGATCACCGATCTGTATTGTCCCCCCCTGGGGCAAAGTAAAAAAGTAAAAAAAAAAATTTCCAAATGTGTAAAAAAAAATAAAAAAAATATTCCAAAATAATGAAAAAAAAAAAATATTATTCCCATAAATACATTTCTTTGTCTAAATAAAAAAAACAACAATAAAAGTACACATATTTAGTATCGCCGCGTCCGTAACGACCCCACCTATAAAACTGCCCCACTAGTTAACCCCTTCAGTAAACACCGTAAGAAAAAAAAAAAAAAACGAGGCAAAAAACAACGCTTTATTACCATACCGCCGAACAAAAAGTGGAATAACACGCGATCAAAAAGACTGATATAAATATCCATGGTACCGCTGAAAACGTCATCTTGTCCCGCAAAAAACAAGCCGCCATACAGCATCATCAGCAAAAAAATAAAAAAGTTATAGTCCTGAGAAAAAAGCGATACCAAAATAATTATTTTTTCTATAAAATAGTTTTTATCGTATAAAAGCGCCAAAACATAAAAAAATGATATAAATGAGATATCGCTGTAATCATACTGACCCGACGAATAAAACTGCTTTATCAATTTTACCAAACGCGGAACGGTATAAACGCCTCTCCCAAAAGAAATTCAGGAATTGCTGGTTTTTGGTCATTCTGCCTCACAAAAATCGGAATAAAAAGCGATCAAAAACGGTCACATGTCCGAAAATGTTACCAATAAAAACGTCAACTCGTCCCGCAAAAAACAAGACCTCACATAACTCTGTGGAGCAAAATGTGGAAAAATTATAGCTCTCAAAATGTGGAGACGCAAAAACTTTTTTGCTATAAAAAGCGTCGCTGGTTTCACACTTGCGTTTTTGTCTGCAGCGTTTTTTGCACAAAAAAACGCATGCGTTTTTTCCCTATATTTAACATTGAAAACGCATGCGTTTTTTTGTAGACGTTTGGTCGCGTTTTCAAACGCATGCGGTTTTTTTCTGCATGCGTTAATTTTCAGAAATACAACCTGCAGTATTTTCTTGATGTTTTTAAGCACATGCGTTTGTTTGCGTTAAAAACGCATGCATTTTTATTGAAAAAAAACAGAAAACACACTGAAAAGCCACCCACCACCATCAAGGTGATAAAGGGATCCAAACCCTAACCCTAACTCTACCCCTAACCTCACCCCTAACCGTTTAATGAACATTTTCTGACAGTCATAGTGCCACGTATTTCAGTGCCACGTATTTCAGTGCCACGTATTTCAGTGCCACGTATTTCAGTGCCATGTATTTCAGGGCAACGTATCACGTATTTCAGTGCCACGTGTTTCAGTGCCACGTATTTCAGTGCCACGTATCACGTATTTCAGTGCCACATATTTTAGTACCACGTATTTCAGTTGCACGTGTTTCAGTGCCACGTATTTCAGTGCCACGTATTTCAGTGCCACGTATTTCAGTGCCACGTATTTCAGTGCCACGTATCACGTATTTCAGTGCCACGTGTTTCAGTGCCACGTATTTAAGTGCCACGTATCACATATTTCAGTGCCACGTATTTAAGTGCCACGTATTTAAGTGCCACGTATTTAAGTGCCACGTATTTCAGTGCCACGTATTTCAGTGCCACGTATTTCAGTGCCACGTATTTAAGTGCCACGTATCACATATTTAAGTGCCACGTATTTAAGTGCCACGTATTTAAGTGCCACGTATTTCAGTGCCACGTATTTCAGTGCCACGTATTTCAGTGCCACGTATTTCAGTGCCATGTATCACGTATTTCAGTGCCACGTGTTTCAGTGCCACGTATTTAAGTGCCACGTATCACATATTTAAGTGCCACGTATTTCAGTGCCACGTATTTCAGTGCCACGTATTTCAGTGCCACGTATTTCAGTGCCACGTATCACGTATTTCAGTGCCACGTGTTTCAGTGCCACGTATTTAAGTGCCACGTATTTCAGTGCCACGTATTTCAGTGCCACGTATTTCAGTGCCACGTATTTCAGTGCCACGTATTTCAGTGCCACGTATTTCAGTGCCACGTATTTCAGTCACGTTTAGGGTTAGGGTTAGGGGTAGGGTTAGGGTTAGGGCTAGGGTTGGAGGTAAAGTTAGGGTTGGGGCTAAAGTTAGGGTTGGGGCTAAAGTTAGGGTTGGGGCTAAAGTTAGGGTTAGGGTTTGGATTACATTTACGTTTGGATTAGGGTTGGGATTAGAATTATGGGTGTGTCAGGGCTAGGGGTGTGGTTAGGGTTACCGTTGGGATTAGGGTTAGGGGTGTGTTAGGGTTAGGGTTTCAGGTAGAATTGGAGAGTTTCCACTGTCCAGGCACATCAGGGGCTCTCCAAGCGCGACATGGCGTCCAATCTCAATTCCAGCCAATTCTGCGTTGAAAAAGTAAAACAGTGCTCTTTCCCTTCCGAGCTCTCCCGTGCGCCCAAAAAGGGGTTTACCCCAACATATGTGTTATCAGCGTACTCGGGACAAATTGAACAACAACTTCTGGGGTCCAAGCTCTCTTGTTATCCTTAGGAAAATAAAAATTTGGGGGGCTAAAAATCATTTTTGTGGGAAAAAAAAGATGTTTTATTTTCACGGCTCTGCGTTATAAACTGTAGTGAAACACTTGGGGGTTCAAAGTTCTCACAACACATCTAGATAAGTTCCTTGGGAGGTCTAGTTTCCAATATGGGGTCACTTGTGGGGGGTTTGTACTGTTTGGGTACATCAGGGGCTCTGCAAATGCAACGTGACGCCTGCAGACCAATCCATTTAAGGCTGCATTCCAAATGGCGCTCCTTCCCTTCCGAGCTCTGTCATGCACCCAAACAGTGGTTCCCCCCCACATATGGGGTATCAGCGTACTCAGGACAAATTGGACAACAACTTTTGGGGTCCAATTTATCCTGTTACCCTTGTGAAAATACAAAACTGGGGGCTAAAAAATCATTTTTGTGAAAAAAAAAAAGAATTTTTATTTTCACGGATTTGCGCTATAAACTTTAGTGAAACACTTGGGGGTTCAAAGTTCTCAAACCACATCTAGATAAGTTCCTTGGGAGGTCTAGTTTCCAATATGGGGTCACTTGTGGGGGGTTTGTACTGTTTGGGTACATCAGGGGCTCTGCAAATGCAACGTGACGGCTGCTGACCAATCCATTTAAGTCTGCATTCCAAATGGCGCTCCTTCCCTTCCGAGCTCTGTCATGCGCCCAAACAGTGGTTCCCCCCACATATGGGGTATCAGCGTACTCAGGACAAATTGGACAACAAATTTTGGGGTCCAATTTATTCTGTTACCCTTGTAAAAATACAAAGCTGGGGGCTAAAAAATCATTTTTGAGAAAAAAAAAAATTATTTTCACGGCTCTGCGTTATAATCTGTAGTGAAACACTTGGGGGTTCAAAGCTCTCAAAACACATCTAGATAAGTTCCTTAGGGGGTCTACTTTCCAAAATGGTGTCACTTGTAGGGAGTTTCAATGTGTAGGCACATCAGGGGCTCTCCAAACGCAACATGGCGTCCCATCTCAATTCCAGTCAATTTTGCATTGAAAAGTCAAATGGCGCTCCTTCCCTTCCAAGCTCTGCCATGCGTCCAAACAATGGTTTACACCCACATATGGGGTATCAGCGTACTCAGGACAAATTGCACAACATTTTTTGGGGTCCAATTTCTTCTCTTACCCTTGGGAAAATAAAAAATTGGGGGCAAAAAATCATTTTTATGAAAAAATATGATTTTTTATTTTTATGGCTCTGCATTATAAACTTCTGTGAAGCACTTGGTGGGTCAAAGTGCTCACCACACATCTAGATAAGTTCCTTAGGGGGTCTACTTTCCAAAATGGTGTCACTTGTAGGGAGTTTCAATGTTTAGGCACATCAGGAGCTCTCCAAACGCAACATGGCGTCCCATCTCAATTCCAGTCAATTTTGCATTGAAAAGTCAAATGGCGCTCCTTCACTTCCAAGCTCTGCCATGCGCCCAAACAATGGTTTACACCCACATATGGGGTATCAGCGTACTCAGGACAAATTGCACAACATTTTTTGGGGTCCAATTTCTTCTCTTACCCTTGGGAAAATAAAAAATTGGGGGCGAAAAGATCATTTTTGTGAAAAAATATGATTTTTTATTTTTACGGCTCCGCATTATAAACTTCTGTGAAGCACTTGGTGGGTCAAAGTGCTCACCACACATCTAGATAAGTTCCTTAGGGGGTCTACTTTCCAAAATGGTGTCACTTGTAGGGAGTTTCAATGTTTAGGCACATCAGGAGCTCTCCAAACGCAACATGGCGTCCCATCTCAATTCCAGTCAATTTTGCATTGAAAAGTCAAATGGCGCTCCTTCACTTCCAAGCTCTGCCATGCGCCCAAACAATGGTTTACACCCACATATGGGGTATCAGCGTACTCAGGACAAATTGCACAACATTTTTTGGGGTCCAATTTCTTCTCTTACCCTTGGGAAAATAAAAAATTGGGGGCGAAAAGATCATTTTTGTGAAAAAATATGATTTTTTATTTTTACGGCTCTGCATTATAAACTTCTGTGAAGCACTTGGTGGGTCAAAGTGCTCACCACACATCTAGATAAGTTCCTTAGGGGGTCTACTTTCCAAAATGGTGTCACTTGTAGGGAGTTTCAATGTTTAGGCACATCAGGAGCTCTCCAAACGCAACATGGCGTCCCATCTCAATTCCAGTCAATTTTGCATTGAAAAGTCAAATGGCGCTCCTTCACTTCCAAGCTCTGCCATGCGCCCAAACAATGGTTTACACCCACATATGGGGTATCAGCGTACTCAGGACAAATTGCACAACATTTTTTGGGGTCCAATTTCTTCTCTTACCCTTGGGAAAATAAAAAATTGGGGGCGAAAAGATCATTTTTGTGAAAAAATATGATTTTTTATTTTTACGGCTCTGCATTATAAACTTCTGTGAAGCACTTGGTGGGTCAAAGTGCTCACCACACATCAAGATAAGTTCCTTAGGGGGTCTACTTTCCAAAATGGTGTCACTTGTAGGGGGTTTCAGTGTTTAGGCACATCAGGGGCTCTCCAAACACAACATGGCGTCCCATCTCAATTCCAGTCAATTTTGCATTGAAAAGTCAAATGGCGCTCCTTTCCTTCCGAGCTCTGCCATACGCCCAAACAGTGGTTTACCCCCACATATGGGGTATCAGCGTACTCAGGACAAATTGTACAACAACTTTGGGGGTCCATTTTCTCCTGTTACCCTTGGTAAAATAAAACAAATTGGAGCTGAAATAAATTTTGTGTGAAAAAAAGTTAAATGTTCATTTTTATTTAAACATTCCAAAAATTCCTGTGAAACACCTGAAGGGTTAATAAACTTCTTGAATGTGGTTTTGAGCACCTTGAGGGGTGCAGTTTTTAGAATGGTGTCACACTTGAGTATTTTCTATCATATAGACCCCTCAAAATGACTTCAAATGAGATGTGGTCCCTAAAAAAAAATGGTGTTGTAAAAATGAGAAATTGCTGCTCAACTTTTAACCCTTATAACTCCGTCACAAAAAAAAAATTTGGTTCCAAAATTGTACTGATGTAAAGTAGACATGTGGGAAATGTTACTTATTAAGTATTTTGCGTGACATATGTCTGTGATTTAAGGGCATAAAAATTCAAAGTTGGAAAATTGCAAAATTTTCAAAATTTTCGCCAAATTTCAATTTTTTTCACAAATAAACGCAAGTTATATCAAAGAAATTTTACCCCTAACATGAAGTACAATATGTCACGAGAAAACAGTGTCAGAATCGCCAAGATCCGTCAAAGCGTTCCAGAGTTATAGCCTCATAAAGGGACAGTGGTCAGAATTGTAAAAATTGGCCCGGTCATTAACGTGCAAACCACCCTTGGGGGTGAAGGGGTTAAAAAGTAGGTAATCATAGTTTTAAAGTCTGAAATGCACATGCGATACTGACATCTAAGTGTCAGCACATTTTGGGACAAATGTTTTCACATTGAAAGTTAACAATCATTAAAATATTTTCTCTAAATTGTTGTCTCCTTTTTTGCTCCAATTATTTGCATTTAATAACAAATAAAACTTGATGTAACATTATGCATGCACATTGTCTTTTATGTGCAACCATCACCTGTCTCACAAACACAGGGTTTGAATGAACCTGATGAATGGAGTCAAATTGAAAATGTAAAAAAATCTCTGTCAAAATTGCTGTTTTTTTCTACTCATTCACAAAGAGTTAATGAAAGTTATTAGATATGTACAACAAAATAGCAGGAGTTTCAAATAGAAATCATGCTGCAAAAATCAGTCAAAGCAAAAATAAAAATATCTACTTTCAGGGGTTTCGCTTGACAATTGCCAAGTGTCTAGCACTCCTAAAATTGTTTGTGTTTGGCCGAAATAGCTCAGATGGGAGAGCGTTAGATTGAAGATCTAAAGGTCCCTGGTTCGATCCCGGGTTTCGGCAACATCATTTTTCTTGATTCTTTACATTTTAAGGAGAAAATAAACAAAGCACGTGGACTGATTATTTAAAGAAAATGTAAAAGGCCTAAAAATCTTAACTATCTACAGAAAATAAAATGTTAAAAAGATGAGAAATGGGAACTTTTCCATTTGAGCAAATTATTATTTTTTTGTAATTTTTCCTCTGTTTTGTTTATTTCCATTTCACTTAGCTGTAAGAGGATTTAAAGGGAACCTGATAGCTGATAAAGAAAGCATGTATCAGACACTAGCTGAATGATTTCAACCATGTATGTTTGACTATGAAATGCTGTGGTGTATATGAATTCATTGTGAGAAGTAATTTCTAAAATGGGGTCACTTTGGGGGGGTTTCTGCTGTTTTGGTACTTTTGGTACTCTGCAAATTTTACCTGCAAACTATTCTTGCAAAATCTGCATTCCAAAATCCAAATAGCGCTCTTATTTTCAAAGCCCTGCTGTGTGGCCAAACAGTAGATTCTGAAGAAATATGGTGCATCACCGCATTTTGTGAGAAATCTAACATTTCTAACATCCTAACAAAATAAAAGGAGGTTTGAAAGTGAATGCTGACAAAAAGTACACATATGAAAAATGCTATTTATTTACATTTTTGTGTGGTGCGACAAGTTGGTTTAAGGATATAAGCAGTCAAAGAATAAAAATGACTAATATTTCAAAATTTTAAACAAACTTTAGATATTTTCACAGAAAAAAACAAAAAATATATTGACCTAAATTTACAGTTAATGTAAAGTACAATGTGTCACAAAAAACACTTTCAGAATTACGGGGATATGTAGAAGCATTCCAGAGTTATTACTGCATACAGTGATAAAAGTCATATTTTTTTTAAAATGGGGCTTGGCCATTTAGCTCAAAATAGGCTTGATAACTAATAGTTTAAACAAATGTATTGAAATAAAAACTGTAATATTAAATATTTTAAAATAATTTTCAATGACAATTACTGGTCATATTTCTGCTGACTAACTTGGAAAGAGTTAAGGCACAGAATCCACAAGAAGTCAGGATGGCCGAGTGGTCTAAGGCGCTGCGTTCAGGTTGCAGACTCTGGGTTCAAATCCCATTTCTGACATCACCTTTTCATGAAACTATACAGATTCTCAGTCATGATGGGGATCAAACCAAACTTAGCAATGGGCCTTAAAAAACCTGATCCCAAAGTTACCACTACCTGGGAGTCCTTGGGGTGAATCTGAAATTGTCGTCTATAAACGGAACTCTAGGACCGTGAAATAGTTTTTATGTGCATATGTTAGCTGTCTTGGCACTATAAAAATACTGCGGGCGGTCAATAGGGCGTGACTATTTCAACTCTTTGTGTTCTCTTTCCCTATTAGGGCTGAGACTCCACATCCTATGGGGCTGTTCTGGGAGATTTCTATAAACTGAATTGCCGGTAAGTCTAATTTCATATTTGATTACCTCATTCATCAATAGACCATGAAAATACTTAATAAACAAAAGCTTAAAAAGTAGGTAATCATAGTTTTAAAGTCTGAAATGCACATGCGATACTGACATCTAAGTTTCAGCACATTTTGGGACAAATTTTTTCACACTGAAAGTTAACAATCATTAAAATATTTTCTCTAAATTGTTGTCTCCTTTTTTGCTCCAATTATTTGCATTTAATAACAAATAAAACTTGATGTAACATTATATATGCACATTGTCTTTTATGTGCAACCATCACCTGTCTCACAAACACAGGGTTTGAATGAACCTGATGAATGGAGTCAAATTGAAAATGTAAAAAAATCTCTGTCAAAATTGCTGTTTTTTTCTACTCATTCACAAAGAGTTAATTAAAGTTATTAAATATGTACAACAAAATAGCAGGAGTTTCAAATAGAAATCATGCTGCAAAAACCAGTCAAAGCAAAAATAAAAATATCTACTTTCAGGGGTTTCGCTTGACATTTGCCAAGTGTCTAGCACTCCTAAAGTTGTTTGTGTTTGGCCGAAATAGCTCAGACGGGAGAGCGTTAGACTGAAGATCTAAAGGTCCCGGGTTTCGACAACATCATTTTTCTTGATTCTTTACATTTTAAGGAGAAAATAAACAAAGCACGTGGACTGATTATTTAAAGAAAATGTAAAAGGCCTAAAAATCTTAACTATCTACAGAAAATAAAATGTTAAAAAGATGAGAAATGGGAACTTTTCTATTTGAGCAAATTATTATTTTTTTGTAATTTTTCCTCTGTTTTGTTTATTTCCATTTCACTTAGCTGTAAGAGGATTTAAAGGGAACCTGATAGCTGATAAAGAAAGCATGTATCAGACACTAGCTGAATGATTTCAACCATGTATGTTTGACTATGAAATGCTGTGGTGTATATGAATTCATTGTGAGAAGTAATTTCTAAAATGGGGTCACTTTGGGGGGGTTTCTGCTGTTTTGGTACTTTTGGTACTCTGCAAATTTTACCTGCAAACTATTCTTGCAAAATCTGCATTCCAAAATCCAAATAGCGCTCTTATTTTCAAAGCCCTGCTGTGTGGCCAAACAGTAGATTCTGAAGAAATATGGTGCATCACCGCATTTTGTGAGAAATCTAACATTTCTAACATCCTAACAAAATAAAAGGAGGTTTGAAAGTGAATGCTGACAAAAAGTACACATATGAAAAATGCTATTTATTTACATTTTTGTGTGGTGCGACAAGTTGGTTTAAGGATATAAGCAGTCAAAGAATAAAGATGACTAATATTTCAAAATTTTAAACAAATTTTAGATATTTTCACAGAAAAAAACTAAAAATATATTGACCTAAATTTACAGTTAATGTAAAGTACAATGTGTCACAAAAAACACTTTCAGAATTACGGGGATATGTAGAAGCATTCCAGAGTTATTACTGCATACAGTGATAAAAGTCATATTTTTTTAAAATGGGGCTTGGCCATTTAGCTCAAAATAGGCTTGATAACTAATAGTTTAAACAAATGTATTGAAATAAAAACTGTAATATTAAATATTTTAAAATAATTTTCAATGACAAATACTGGTCATATTTCTGCTGACTAACTTGGAAAGAGTTAAGGCACAGAATCCACAAGAAGTCAGGATGGCCGAGCGGTCTAAGTTGCTGCGTTCAGGTCACAGTCTCTCTTGGAGGCGTGGGTTCAAATCCCACTTCTGACATCACCTTTTCATGAAACTATACAGATTCTCAGTCAATTATTGATTAGAGGGGGATCAAACCAAACTTAGCAATGGGCCTTAAAAAATCCGATCCCAAAGTTACCACTACCTGGGAGTCTTTGGGGTGAATCTGAAATTGTCGTCTAAAAACGGAACTCTAGGACCGTGAAATAGTTTTTATGTGCATATGTTAGCTGTCTTGGCACTATAAAAATACTGCGAGCGGTCAATGGGGCGTGACTATTTCAACTCTTTGTGTTCTCTTTCCCTATTAGGGCGGAGATTCCACATCCTATGGGGCTGTTCTGGGAGATTTCTATAAACTGAATTGCCGGTAAGTCTAATTTCATATTTGATTACCTCATTCATCAATAGACCATAAAAATACTTAATAAACAAAAGCTTAAAAAGTAGGTAATCATAGTTTTAAAGTCTGAAATGCACATGCGATACTGACATCTAAGTTTCAGCACATTTTGGGACAAATGTTTTCACATTGAAAGTTAACAATCATTAAAATATTTTCTCTAAATTGTTGTCTCCTTTTTTGCTCCAATTATTTGCATTTAATAACAAATAAAACTTGATGTAACATTATATATGCACATTGTCTTTTATGTGCAACCATCACCTGTCTCACAAACACAGGGTTTGAATGAACCTGATGAATGGAGTCAAATTGAAAATGTAAAAAAATCTCTGTCAAAATTGCTGTTTTTTTCTACTCATTCACAAAGAGTTAATTAAAGTTATTAAATATGTACAACAAAATAGCAGGAGTTTCAAATAGAAATCATGCTGCAAAAACCAGTCAAAGCAAAAATAAAAATATCTACTTTCAGGGGTTTCGCTTGACATTTGCCAAGTGTCTAGCACTCCTAAAGTTGTTTGTGTTTGGCCGAAATAGCTCAGACGGGAGAGCTCAGACTGAAGATCTAAAGGTCCCGGGTTTCGACAACATCATTTTTCTTGATTCTTTACATTTTAAGGAGAAAATAAACAAAGCACGTGGACTGATTATTTAAAGAAAATGTAAAAGGCCTAAAAATCTTAACTATCTACAGAAAATAAAATGTTAAAAAGATGAGAAATGGGAACTTTTCTATTTGAGCAAATTATTATTTTTTTGTAATTTTTCCTCTGTTTTGTTTATTTCCATTTCACTTAGCTGTAAGAGGATTTAAAGGGAACCTGATAGCTGATAAAGAAAGCATGTATCAGACACTAGCTGAATGATTTCAACCATGTATGTTTGACTATGAAATGCTGTGGTGTATATGAATTCATTGTGAGAAGTAATTTCTAAAATGGGGTCACTTTGGGGGGGTTTCTGCTGTTTTGGTACTTTTGGTACTCTGCAAATTTTACCTGCAAACTATTCTTGCAAAATCTGCATTCCAAAATCCAAATAGCGCTCTTATTTTCAAAGCCCTGCTGTGTGGCCAAACAGTAGATTCTGAAGAAATATGGTGCATCATCGCATTTTGTGAGAAATCTAACATTTCTAACATCCTAACAAAATAAAAGGAGGTTTGAAAGTGAATGCTGACCAAAAGTACACATATGAAAAATGCTATTTATTTACATTTTTGTGTGGTGCGACAAGTTGGTTTAAGGATATAAGCAGTCAAAGAATAAAAATGACTAATATTTCAAAATTTTAAACAAAATTTAGATATTTTCACAGAAAAAAACTAAAAATATATTGACCTAAATTTACAGTTAATGTAAAGTACAATGTGTCACAAAAAACACTTTCAGAATTACGGGGATATGTGTAGAAGCATTCCAGAGTTATTACTGCATACAGTGATAAAAGTCATATTTTTTTAAAATGGGGCTTGGCCATTTAGCTCAAAATAGGCTTGATAACTAATAGTTTAAACAAATGTATTGAAATAAAAACTGTAATATTAAATATTTTAAAATAATTTTCAATGACAATTACTGGTCATATTTCTTCTGACTAACTTGAAAAGAGTTAAGGCACAGAATCCTCAAGAAGTCAGGATGGCCGAGCGGTCTAAGGCGCTGCATTCAGGTCGCAGTCTCTCTTGGAGGCATGGATTCAAATCCCACTTCTGACATCACCTTTTCATGAAACTATACAGATTCTCAGTCAATTATTGATTAGATGGGGATCAAACCAAACTTAGCAATGGGCCTTAAAAAATCCGATCCCAAAGTTACCACTACCTGGGAGTCTTTGGGGTGAATCTGAAATTGTCGTCTATAAACGGAACTCTAGGACCGTGAAGTAGTTTTTATGTGCATATGTTAGCTGTCTTGGCACTATAAAAATACTGCCGGCGGTCAATGGGGCGGGACTATTTCAACTCTTTGTGTTCTCTTTCCCTATTAGGGCGGAGACTCCACATCCTATGGGGCTGTTCTGGGAGATTTCTATAAACTGAATTGCCGGTAAGTCTAATTTCATATTTGATTACCTCATTCATCAATAGACCATAAAAATACTTAATAAACAAAAGCTTAAAAAGCAGGTAATCATAGTTTTAAAGTCTGAAATGCACATGCGATACTGACATCTAAGTTTCAGCACCTTTTGGGACAAATGTTTTCACATTGAAAGTTAACAATCATTAAAATATTTTCTCTAAATTGTTGTCTCCTTTTTTGCTCCAATTATTTGCATTTAATAACAAATAAAACTTGATGTAACATCATATATGCACATTGTCTTTTATGTGCAACCATCACCTGTCTCACAAACACAGGGTTTGAATGAACCTGATGAATGGAGTCAAATTGAAAATGTAAAAAAATCTCTGTCAAAATTGCTGTTTTTTTTCTACTCTTTCACAAAGAGTTAATGAAAGTTATTAAATATGTACACCAAATAGCAGGAGTTTCAAATAGAAATCATGCTGCAAAAACCAGTCAAAGCAAAAATAAAAATATCTACTTTCAGGGGTTTCGCTTGACATTTGCCAAGTGTCTAGCACTCCTAAAGTCGTTTGTGTTTGGCCGAAATAGCTCAGATGGGAGAGCGTTAGACTGAAGATCTAAAGATCCCGGGTTTCGGCAACATCATTTTTCTTGATTCTTTACATTTTAAGGAGAAAATAAACAAAGCACGTGGACTGATTATTTAAACAAAATGTAAAAGGCCTAAAAATCTTAACTATCTACAGAAAATAAAATGTTAAAAAGATGAGAAATGGGAACTTTTCCATTTGAGCAAATTATTATTTTTTTGTAATTTTTCCTCTGTTTTGTTTATTTCCATTTCACTTAGCTGTAAGAGGATTTAAAGGGAACCTGATAGCTGATAAAGAAAGCATGTATCAGACACTAGCTGAATGATTTCAACCATGTATGTTTGACTATGAAATGCTGTGGTGTATATGAATTCATTGTGAGAAGTAATTTCTAAAATGGGGTCACTTTGGGGGGGTTTCTGCTGTTTTGGTACTTTTGGTACTCTGCAAATTTTACCTGCAAACTATTCTTGCAAAATCTGCATTCCAAAATCCAAATAGCGCTCTTATTTTCAAAGCCCTGCTGTGTGGCCAAACAGTAGATTCTGAAGAAATATGGTGCATCACCGCATTTTGTGAGAAATCTAACATTTCTAACATCCTAACAAAATAAAAGGAGGTTTGAAAGTGAATGCTGACAAAAAGTACACATATGAAAAATGCTATTTATTTACATTTTTGTGTGGTGCGACAAGTTGGTTTAAGGATATAAGCAGTCAAAGAATAAAAATGACTAATATTTCAAAATTTTAAAACAAACTTTAGATATTTTCACAGAAAAAAACTAAAAATATATTGACCTAAATTTACAGTTAATGTAAAGTACAATGTGTCACAAAAAACACTTTCAGAATTACGGGGATATGTAGAAGCATTCCAGAGTTATTACTGCATACAGTGATAAAAGTCATATTTTTTTAAAATGGGGCTTGGCCATTTAGCTCAAAATAGGCTTGATAACTAATAGTTTAAACAAATGTATTGAAATAAAAACTGTAATATTAAATATTTTAAAATAATTTTCAATGACAATTACTGGTCATATTTCTGCTGACTAACTTGGAAAGAGTTAAGGCACAGAATCCACAAGAAGTCAGGATGGCCGAGCGGTCTAAGTTGCTGCGTTCAGGTCACAGTCTCTCTTGGAGGCGTGGGTTCAAATCCCACTTCTGACATCACCTTTTCATGAAACTATACAGATTCTCAGTCAATTATTGATTAGAGGGGGATCAAACCAAACTTAGCAATGGGCCTTAAAAAATCCGATCCCAAAGTTACCACTACCTGGGAGTCTTTGGGGTGAATCTGAAATTGTCGTCTAAAAACGGAACTCTAGGACCGTGAAATAGTTTTTATGTGCATATGTTAGCTGTCTTGGCACTATAAAAATACTGCGAGCGGTCAATGGGGCGTGACTATTTCAACTCTTTGTGTTGTCTTTCCCTATTAGGGCGGAGACTCCACATCCTATGGGGCTGTTCTGGGAGATTTCTATAAACTGAATTGCCGGTAAGTCTAATTTCATATTTGATTACCTCATTCATCAATAGACCATAAAAATACTTAATAAACAAAAGCTTAAAAAGTAGGTAATCATAGTTTTAAAGTCTGAAATGCACATGCGATACTGACATCTAAGTTTCAGCACATTTTGGGACAAATGTTTTCACATTGAAAGTTAACAATCATTAAAATATTTTCTCTAAATTGTTGTCTCCTTTTTTGCTCCAATTATTTGCATTTAATAACAAATAAAACTTGATGTAACATTATATATGCACATTTTCTTTTATGTGCAACCATCACCTGTCTCACAAACACAGGGTTTGAATGAACCTGATGAATGGAGTCAAATTGAAAATGTAAAAAAATCTCTGTCAAAATTGCTGTTTTTTTCTACTCATTCACAAAGAGTTAATTAAAGTTATTAAATATGTACAACAAAATAGCAGGAGTTTCAAATAGAAATCATGCTGCAAAAACCAGTCAAAGCAAAAATAAAAATATCTACTTTCAGGGGTTTCGCTTGACATTTGCCAAGTGTCTAGCACTCCTAAAGTTGTTTGTGTTTGGCCGAAATAGCTCAGACGGGAGAGCGTTAGACTGAAGATCTAAAGGTCCCGGGTTTCGACAACATCATTTTTCTTGATTCTTTACATTTTAAGGAGAAAATAAACAAAGCACGTGGACTGATTATTTAAAGAAAATGTAAAAGGCCTAAAAATCTTAACTATCTACAGAAAATAAAATGTTAAAAAGATGAGAAATGGGAACTTTTCTATTTGAGCAAATTATTATTTTTTTGTAATTTTTCCTCTGTTTTGTTTATTTCCATTTCACTTAGCTGTAAGAGGATTTAAAGGGAACCTGATAGCTGATAAAGAAAGCATGTATCAGACACTAGCTGAATGATTTCAACCATGTATGTTTGACTATGAAATGCTGTGGTGTATATGAATTCATTGTGAGAAGTAATTTCTAAAATGGGGTCACTTTGGGGGGGTTTCTGCTGTTTTGGTACTTTTGGTACTCTGCAAATTTTACCTGCAAACTATTCTTGCAAAATCTGCATTCCAAAATCCAAATAGCGCTCTTATTTTCAAAGCCCTGCTGTGTGGCCAAACAGTAGATTCTGAAGAAATATGGTGCATCACCGCATTTTGTGAGAAATCTAACATTTCTAACATCCTAACAAAATAAAAGGAGGTTTGAAAGTGAATGCTGACAAAAAGTACACATATGAAAAATGCTATTTATTTACATTTTTGTGTGGTGCGACAAGTTGGTTTAAGGATATAAGCAGTCAAAGAATAAAGATGACTAATATTTCAAAATCTTAAACAAATTTTAGATATTTTCACAGAAAAAAACTAAAAATATATTGACCTAAATTTACAGTTAATGTAAAGTACAATG
The DNA here is from genome assembly GCF_051348905.1 of Ranitomeya variabilis. Lineage (NCBI taxonomy): Eukaryota > Metazoa > Chordata > Amphibia > Anura > Dendrobatidae > Ranitomeya > Ranitomeya variabilis. Next base: position 315,559,069 of record NC_135235.1, read on the forward strand.
TGTCACAAAAAACACTTTCAGAATTACGGGGATATGTAGAAGCATTCCAGAGTTATTACTGCATACAGTGATAAAAGTCATATTTTTTTAAAATGGGGCTTGGCCATTTAGCTCAAAATAGGCTTGATAACTAATAGTTTAAAAAAATGTATTGAAATAAAAACTGTAATATTAAATATTTTAAAATAATTTTCAATGACAATTACTGGTCATATTTCTGCTGACTAACTTGGAAAGAGTTAAGGCACAGAATCCACAAGAAGTCAGGATGGCCGAGCGGTCTAAGGCGCTGCGTTCAGGTTGCAGACTCTGGGTTCAAATCCCACTTCTGACATCACCTTTTCAGGAAACTATACAGATTCTCAGTCATGATGGGGATCAAACCAAACTTAGCAATGGGCCTTAAAACACCTGATCCCAAAGTTACCACTACCTGGGAGTCTTTGGGGTGAATCTGAAATTGTCGTCTATAAACGGAACTCTAGGACCGTGAAATAGTTTTTATGTGCATATGTTAACTGTCTTGGCACTATAAAAATACTGCGGGCGGTCAATGGGGCGTGACTATTTCAACTCTTTGTGTTCTCTTTCCCTATTAGGGCGGAGACTCCACATCCTATGGGGCTGTTCTGGGAGATTTCTATAAACTGAATTGCCGGTAAGTCTAATTTCATATTTGATTACCTCATTCATCAATAGACCATAAAAATACTTAATAAACAAAAGCTTAAAAAGTAGGTAATCATAGTTTTAAAGTCTGAAATGCACATGCGATACTGACATCTAAGTTTCAGCACATTTTGGGACAAATGTTTTCACACTGAAAGTTAACAATCATTAAAATATTTTCTCTAAATTGTTGTCTCCTTTTTTGCTCCAATTATTTGCATTTAATAACAAATAAAACTTGATGTAACATTATATATGCACATTGTCTTTTATGTGCAACCATCACCTGTCTCACAAACACAGGGTTTGAATGAACCTGATGAATGGAGTCAAATTGAAAATGTAAAAAAATCTCTGTCAAAATTGCTGTTTTTTGCTACTCATTCACAAAGAGTTAATTAAAGTTATTAAATATGTACAACAAAATAGCAGGAGTTTCAAATAGAAATCATGCTGCAAAAACCAGTCAAAGCAAAAATAAAAATATCTACTTTCAGGGGTTTTGCTTGACATTTGCAAAGTGTCTAGCACTCCTAAAGTTGTTTGTGTTTGGCCGAAATAGCTCAGACGGGAGAGCGTTAGACTGAAGATCTAAAGGTCCCTGGTTAGGTCCCGGGTTTCGACAACATCATTTTTCTTGATTCTTTACATTTTAAGGAGAAAATAAACAAAGCACGTGGACTGATTATTTAAAGAAAATGTAAAAGGCCTAAAAATCTTAACTATCTACAGAAAATAAAATGTTAAAAAGATGAGAAATGGGAACTTTTCCATTTGAGCAAATTATTATTTTTTTGTAATTTTTCCTCTGTTTTGTTTATTTCCATTTCACTTAGCTGTAAGAGGATTTAAAGGGAACCTGATAACTGATAAAGAAAGCATGTATCAGACACTAGCTGAATGATTTCAACCATGTATGTTTGACTATGAAATGCTGTGGTGTATATGAATTCATTGTGAGAAGTAATTTCTAAAATGGGGTCACTTTGGGGGGGTTTCTGCTGTTTTGGTACTTTTGGTACTCTGCAAATTTTACCTGCAAACTATTCTTGCAAAATCTGCATTCCAAAATCCAAATAGCGCTCTTATTTTCAAAGCCCTGCTGTGTGGCCAAACAGTAGATTCTGAAGAAATATGGTGCATCATCGCATTTTGTGAGAAATCTAACATTTCTAACATCCTAACAAAATAAAAGGAGGTTTGAAAGTGAATGCTGACCAAAAGTACACATATGAAAAATGCTATTTATTTACATTTTTGTGTGGTGCGACAAGTTGGTTTAAGGATATAAGCAGTCAAAGAATAAAAATGACTAATATTTCAAAATTTTAAACAAAATTTAGATATTTTCACAGAAAAAAACAAAAAATATATTGACCTAAATTTACAGTTAATGTAAAGTACAATGTGTCACAAAAAACACTTTCAGAATTACGGGGATATGTAGAAGCATTCCAGAGTTATTACTGCATACAGTGATAAAAGTCATATTTTTTTAAAATGGGGCTTGGCCATTTAGCTCAAAATAGGCTTGATAACTAATAGTTTAAACAAATGTATTGAAATAAAAACTGTAATATTAAATATTTTAAAATAATTTTCAATGACAATTACTGGTCATATTTCTTCTGACTAACTTGGAAAGAGTTAAGGCACAGAATCCACAAGAAGTCAGGATGGCCGAGCGGTCTAAGGCGCTGCGTTCAGGTCGCAGTCTCTCTTGGAGGCGTGGGTTCAAATCCCACTTCTGACATCACCTTTTCATGAAACTATACAGATTCTCAGTCAATTATTGATTAGATGGGGATCAAACCAAACTTAGCAATGGGCCTTAAAAAATCCGATCCCAAAGTTACCACTACCTGGGAGTCTTTGGGGTGAATCTGAAATTGTCGTCTATAAACGGAACTCTAGGACCGTGAAATAGTTTTTATGTGCATATGTTAGCTGTCTTGGCACTATAAAAATACTGCCGGCGGTCAATGGGGCGGGACTATTTCAAATCTTTGTGTTCTCTTTCCCTATTAGGGCGGAGACTCCACATCCTATGGGGCTGTTCTGGGAGATTTCTATAAACTGAATTGCCGGTAAGTCTAATTTCATATTTGATTACCTCATTCATCAATAGACCATAAAAATACTTAATAAACAAAAGCTTAAAAAGCAGGTAATCATAGTTTTAAAGTCTGAAATGCACATGCGATACTGACATCTAAGTTTCAGCACATTTTGGGACAAATGTTTTCACATTGAAAGTTAACAATCATTAAAATATTTTCTCTAAATTGTTGTCTCCTTTTTTGCTCCAATTATTTGCATTTAATAACAAATAAAACTTGATGTAACATTATATATGCACATTGTCTTTTATGTGCAACCATCACCTGTCTCACAAACACAGGGTTTGAATGAACCTGATGAATGGAGTCAAATTGAAAATGTAAAAAAATCTCTGTCAAAATTGCTGTTTTTTGCTACTCATTCACAAAGAGTTAATTAAAGTTATTAAATATGTACAACAAAATAGCAGGAGTTTCAAATAGAAATCATGCTGCAAAAACCAGTCAAAGCAAAAATAAAAATATCTACTTTCAGGGGTTTTGCTTGACATTTGCCAAGTGTCTAGCACTCCTAAAGTTGTTTGTGTTTGGCCGAAATAGCTCAGACGGGAGAGCGTTAGACTGAAGATCTAAAGGTCCCTGGTTAGGTCCCGGGTTTCGACAACATCATTTTTCTTGATTCTTTACATTTTAAGGAGAAAATAAACAAAGCACGTGGACTGATTATTTAAAGAAAATGTAAAAGGCCTAAAAATCTTAACTATCTACAGAAAATAAAATGTTAAAAAGATGAGAAATGGGAACTTTTCCATTTGAGCAAATTATTATTTTTTTGTAATTTTTCCTCTGTTTTGTTTATTTCCATTTCACTTAGCTGTAAGAGGATTTAAAGGGAACCTGATAGCTGATAAAGAAAGCATGTATCAGACACTAGCTGAATGATTTCAACCATGTATGTTTGACTATGAAATGCTGTGGTGTATATGAATTCATTGTGAGAAGTAATTTCTAAAATGGGGTCACTTTGGGGGGGTTTCTGCTGTTTTGGTACTTTTGGTACTCTGCAAATTTTACCTGCAAACTATTCTTGCAAAATCTGCATTCCAAAATCCAAATAGCGCTCTTATTTTCAAAGCCCTGCTGTGTGGCCAAACAGTAGATTCTGAAGAAATATGGTGCATCATCGCATTTTGTGAGAAATCTAACATTTCTAACATCCTAACAAAATAAAAGGAGGTTTGAAAGTGAATGCTGACCAAAAGTACACATATGAAAAATGCTATTTATTTACATTTTTGTGTGGTGCGACAAGTTGGTTTAAGGATATAAGCAGTCAAAGAATAAAAATGACTAATATTTCAAAATTTTAAACAAAATTTAGATATTTTCACAGAAAAAAACAAAAAATATATTGACCTAAATTTACAGTTAATGTAAAGTACAATGTGTCACAAAAAACACTTTCAGAATTACGGGGATATGTAGAAGCATTCCAGAGTTATTACTGCATACAGTGATAAAAGTCATATTTTTTTTAAAATGGGGCTTGGCCATTTAGCTCAAAATAGGCTTGATAACTAATAGTTTAAACAAATGTATTGAAATAAAAACTGTAATATTAAATATTTTAAAATAATTTTCAATGACAATTACTGGTCATATTTCTTCTGACTAACTTGGAAAGAGTTAAGGCACAGAATCCACAAGAAGTCAGGATGGCCGAGCGGTCTAAGGCGCTGCGTTCAGGTCGCAGTCTCTTGGAGGCGTGGGTTCAAATCCCACTTCTGACATCACCTTTTCATGAAACTATACAGATTCTCAGTCAATTATTGATTAGATGGGGATCAAACCAAACTTAGCAATGGGCCTTAAAAAATCCGATCCCAAAGTTACCACTACCTGGTAGTCTTTGGGGTGAATCTGAAATTGTCGTCTATAAACGGAACTCTAGGACCGTGAAATAGTTTTTATGTGCATATGTTAGCTGTCTTGGCACTATAAAAATACTGCCGGCGGTCAATGGGGCGGGACTATTTCAAATCTTTGTGTTCTCTTTCCCTATTAGGGCGGAGACTCCACATCCTATGGGGCTGTTCTGGGAGATTTCTATAAACTGAATTGCCGGTAAGTCTAATTTCATATTTGATTACCTCATTCATCAATAGACCATAAAAATACTTAATAAACAAAAGCTTAAAAAGCAGGTAATCATAGTTTTAAAGTCTGAAATGCACATGCGATACTGACATCTAAGTTTCAGCACATTTTGGGACAAATGTTTTCACACTGAAAGTTAACAATCATTAAAATATTTTCTCTAAATTGTTGTCTCCTTTTTTGCTCCAATTATTTGCATTTAATAACAAATAAAACTTGATGTAACATTATATATGCACATTGTCTTTTATGTGCAACCATCCCCTGTCTCACAAACACAGGGTTTGAATGAACCTGATGAATGGAGTCAAATTGAAAATGTAAAAAAATCTCTGTCAAAATTGCTGTTTTTTTCTACTCATTCACAAAGAGTTAATTAAAGTTATTAAATATGTACAACAAAATAGCAGGAGTTTCAAATAGAAATCATGCTGCAAAAACCAGTCAAAGCAAAAATAAAAATATCTACTTTCAGGGGTTTTGCATGACATTTGCCAATTGTCTAGCACTCCTAAAGTTGTTTGTGTTTGGCCGAAATAGCTCAGACGGGAGAGCGTTAGACTGAAGATCTAAAGGTCCCTGGTTAGGTCCCGGGTTTCGACAACATCATTTTTCTTGATTCTTTACATTTTAAGGAGAAAATAAACAAAGCACGTGGACTGATTATTTAAAGAAAATGTAAAAGGCCTAAAAATCTTAACTATCTACAGAAAATAAAATGTTAAAAAGATGAGAAATGGGAACTTTTCCATTTGAGCAAATTATTATTTTTTTGTAATTTTTCCTCTGTTTTGTTTATTTCCATTTCACTTAGCTGTAAGAGGATTTAAAGGGAACCTGATAGCTGATAAAGAAAGCATGTATCAGACACTAGCTGAATGATTTCAACCATGTATGTTTGACTATGAAATGCTGTGGTGTATATGAATTCATTGTGAGAAGTAATTTCTAAAATGGGGTCACTTTGGGGGGGTTTCTGCTGTTTTGGTACTTTTGGTACTCTGCAAATTTTACCTGCAAACTATTCTTGCAAAATCTGCATTCCAAAATCCAAATAGCGCTCTTATTTTCAAAGCCCTGCTGTGTGGCCAAGCAGTAGATTCTGAAGAAATATGGTGCATCATCGCATTTTGTGAGAAATCTAACATTTCTAACATCCTAACAAAATAAAAGGAGGTTTGAAAGTGAATGCTGACCAAAAGTACACATATGAAAAATGCTATTTATTTACATTTTTGTGTGGTGCGACAAGTTGGTTTAAGGATATAAGCAGTCAAAGAATAAAAATGACTAATATTTCAAAATTTTAAACAAAATTTAGATATTTTCACAGAAAAAAACAAAAAATATATTGACCTAAATTTACAGTTAATGTAAAGTACAATGTGTCACAAAAAACACTTTCAGAATTACGGGGATATGTAGAAGCATTCCAGAGTTATTACTGCATACAGTGATAAAAGTCATATTTTTTTAAAATGGGGCTTGGCCATTTAGCTCAAAATAGGCTTGATAACTAATAGTTTAAACAAATGTATTGAAATAAAAACTGTAATATTAAATATTTTAAAATAATTTTCAATGACAATTACTGGTCATATTTCTGCTGACTAACTTGGAAAGAGTTAAGGCACAGAATCCACAAGAAGTCAGGATGGCCGAGCGGTCTAAGGCGCTGCGTTCAGGTCGCAGTCTCTCTTGGAGGCGTGGGTTCAAATCCCACTTCTGACATCACCTTTTCATGAAACTATACTGATTCTCAGTCAATTATTGATTAGATGGGGATCAAACCAAACTTAGCAATGGGCCTTAAAAAACCTGATCCCAAAGTTACCACTACCTGGGAGTCCTTGGGGTGAATCTGAAATTGTCGTCTATAAACGGAACTCTAGGACCGTGAAATAGTTTTTATGTGCATATGTTAGCTGTCTTGGCACTATAAAAATACTGCGGGCGGTCAATGGGGCGGGACTATTTCAACTCTTTGTGTTCTCTTTCCCTATTAGGGCGGAGACTCCACATCCTATGGGGCTGTTCTGGGAGATTTCTATAAACTGAATTGCCGGTAAGTCTAATTTCATATTTGATTACCTCATTCATCAATAGACCATAAAAATACTTAATAAACAAAAGCTTAAAAGGTAGGTAATCATAGTTTTAAAGTCTGAAATGCACATGCGATACTGACATCTAAGTTTCAGCACATTTTGGGACAAATGTTTTCACATTGAAAGTTAACAATCATTAAAATATTTTCTCTAAATTGTTGTCTCCTTTTTTGCTCCAATTATTTGCATTTAATAACAAATAAAACTTGATGTAACATTATGCATGCACATTGTCTTTTATGTGCAACCATCACCTGTCTCACAAACACAGGGTTTGAATGAACCTGATGAATGGAGTCAAATTGAAAATGTAAAAAAATCTCTGTCAAAATTGCTGTTTTTTTCTACTCATTCACAAAGAGTTAATGAAAGTTATTACATATGTACAACAAATTAGCACGAGTTTCAAATAGAAATCATGCTGCAAAAACCAGTCAAAGCAAAAATAAAAATATCTACTTTCAGGGGTTTCGCTTGACATTTGCCAAGTGTCTAGCACTCCTAAAGTTGTTTGTGTTTGGCCGAAATAGCTCAGATGGGAGAGCGTTAGACTGAAGATCTAAAGGTCCCTGGTTCGATCCCGGGTTTCGGCAACATCACTTTTCTTGATTCTTTACATTTTAAGGAGAAAATAAACAAAGCACGTGGACTGATTATTTAAAGAAAATGTAAAAGGCCTAAAAATCTTAACTATCTACAGAAAATAAAATGTTAAAAAGATGAGAAATGGGAACTTTTCCATTTGAGCAAATTATTATTTTTTTGTAATTTTTCCTCTGTTTTGTTTATTTCCATTTCACTTAGCTGTAAGAGGATTTAAAGGGAACCTGATAGCTGATAAAGAAAGCATGTATCAGACACTAGCTGAATGATTTCAACCATGTATGTTTGACTATGAAATGCTGTGGTGTATATGAATTCATTGTGAGAAGTAATTTCTAAAATGGGGTCACTTTGGGGGGGTTTCTGCTGTTTTGGTACTTTTGGTACTCTGCAAATTTTACCTGCAAACTATTCTTGCAAAATCTGCATTCCAAAATCCAAATAGCGCTCTTATTTTCAAAGCCCTGCTGTGTGGCCAAACCGTAGATTCTGAAGAAATATGGTGCATCACCGCATTTTGTGAGAAATCTAACATTTCTAACATCCTAACAAAATAAAAGGAGGTTTGAAAGTGAATGCTGACAAAAAGTACACATATGAAAAATGCTATTTATTTACATTTTTGTGTGGTGCAACAAGTTGGTTTAAGGATATAAGCAGTCAAAGAATAAAACTGACTAATATTTCAAAATTTTAAACAAAATTTAGATATTTTCACAGAAAAAAACTAAAAATATATTGACCTAAATTTACAGTTAATGTAAAGTACAATGTGTCACAAAAAACACTTTCAGAATTACAGGGATATGTAGAAGCATTCCAGAGTTATTACTGCATACAGTGATAAAAGTCATATTTTTTTAAAATGGGGCTTGGCCATTTAGCTCAAAATAGGCTTGATAACTAATAGTTTAAACAAATGTATTGAAATAAAAACTGTAATATTAAATATTTTAAAATAATTTTCAATGACAATTACTGGTCATATTTCTGCTGACTAACTTGGAAAGAGTTAAGGCACAGAATCCACAAGAAGTCAGGATGGCCGAGCGGTCTAAGGCGCTGCGTTCAGGTCGCAGTCTCTCTTGGAGGCGTGGGTTCAAATCCCACTTCTGACATGACCTTTTCATGAAACTATACTGATTCTCAGTCAATTATTGATTAGATGGGGATCAAACCAAACTTAGCAATGGGCCTTAAAAAACCTGATCCCAAAGTTACCACTACCTGGGAGTCTTTGGGGTGAATCTGAAATTGTCGTCTATAAACGGATCTCTAGGACCGTGAAATAGTTTTTATGTGCATATGTTAGCTGTCTTGGCACTATAAAAATACTGCGGGCGGTCAATGGGGCGGGACTATTTCAACTCTTTGTGTTCTCTTTCCCTATTAGGGCGGAGACTCCACATCCTATGGGGCTGTTCTGGGAGATTTCTATAAACTGAATTGCCGGTAAGTCTAATTTCATATTTGATTACCTCATTCATCAATAGACCATAAAAATACTTAATAAACAAAAGCTTAAAAGGTAGGTAATCATAGTTTTAAAGTCTGAAATGCACATGCGATACTGACATCTAAGTTTCAGCACATTTTGGGACAAATGTTTTCACATTGAAAGTTAACAATCATTAAAATATTTTCTCTAAATTGTTGTCTCCTTTTTTGCTCCAATTATTTGCATTTAATAACAAATAAAACTTGATGTAACATTATGCATGCACATTGTCTTTTATGTGCAACCATCACCTGTCTCACAAACACAGGGTTTGAATGAACCTGATGAATGGAGTCAAATTGAAAATGTAAAAAAATCTCTGTCAAAATTGCTGTTTTTTTCTACTCATTCACAAAGAGTTAATGAAAGTTATTACATATGTACAACAAATTAGCACGAGTTTCAAATAGAAATCATGCTGCAAAAACCAGTCAAAGCAAAAATAAAAATATCTACTTTCAGGGGTTTCGCTTGACATTTGCCAAGTGTCTAGCACTCCTAAAGTTGTTTGTGTTTGGCCGAAATAGCTCAGATGGGAGAGCGTTAGACTGAAGATCTAAAGGTCCCTGGTTCGATCCCGGGTTTCGGCAACATCACTTTTCTTGATTCTTTACATTTTAAGGAGAAAATAAACAAAGCACGTGGACTGATTATTTAAAGAAAATGTAAAAGGCCTAAAAATCTTAACTATCTACAGAAAATAAAATGTTAAAAAGATGAGAAATGGGAACTTTTCCATTTGAGCAAATTATTATTTTTTTGTAATTTTTCCTGTTTTGTTTATTTCCATTTCACTTAGCTGTAAGAGGATTTAAAGGGAACCTGATAGCTGATAAAGAAAGCATGTATCAGACACTAGCTGAATGATTTCAACCATGTATGTTTGACTATGAAATGCTGTGGTGTATATGAATTCATTGTGAGAAGTAATTTCTAAAATGGGGTCACTTTGGGGGGGTTTCTGCTGTTTTGGTACTTTTGGTACTCTGCAAATTTTACCTGCAAACTATTCTTGCAAAATCTGCATTCCAAAATCCAAATAGCGCTCTTATTTTCAAAGCCCTGCTGTGTGGCCAAACAGTAGATTCTGAAGAAATATGGTGCATCACTGCATTTTGTGAGAAATCTAACATTTCTAACATCCTAACAAAATAAAAGGAGGTTTGAAAGTGAATGCTGACAAAAAGTACACATATGAAAAATGCTATTTATTTACATTTTTGTGTGGTGCAACAAGTTGGTTTAAGGATATAAGCAGTCAAAGAATAAAACTGACTAATATTTCAAAATTTTAAACAAAATTTAGATATTTTCACAGAAAAAAACTAAAAATATATTGACCTAAATTTACAGTTAATGTAAAGTACAATGTGTCACAAAAAACACTTTCAGAATTACGGGGATATGTAGAAGCATTCCAGAGTTATTACTGCATACAGTGATAAAAGTCATATTTTTTTAAAATGGGGCTTGGCCATTTAGCTCAAAATAGGCTTGATAACTAATAGTTTAAACAAATGTATTGAAATAAAAACTGTAATATTAAATATTTTAAAATAATTTTCAATGGCAATTACTGGTCATATTTCTTCTGACTAACTTGGAAAGAGTTAAGGCACAGAATCTACAAGAAGTCAGGATGGCCGAGTGGTCTAAGGCGCTGCGTTCAGGTCGCAGTCTCTCTTGGAGGCGTGGGTTCAAATCCCACTTCTGACATCATCTTTTCATGAAACTATACAGATTCTCAGTCAAATATTGATTAGATGGGGATCAAACCAAACTTAGCAATGGGCCTTAAAAAATCCGATCCCAAAGTTACCACTACCTGGGAGTCTTTGGGGTGAATCTGAAATTGTCGTCTATAAACGGAACTCTAGGACCGTGAAATAGTTTTTATGTGCATATGTTAGCTGTCTTGGCACTATAAAAATACTGCGGGCGGTCAATGGGGCGGGACTATTTCAACTCTTTGTGTTCTCTTTCCCTATTAGGGCGGAGACTCCACATCCTATGGGGCTGTTCTGGGAGATTTCTATAAACTGAATTGCCGGTAAGTCTAATTTCATATTTGATTACCTCATTCATCAATAGACCATAAAAATACTTAATAAACAAAAGCTTAAAAGGTAGGTAATCATAGTTTTAAAGTCTGAAATGCACATGCGATACTGACATCTAAGTTTCAGCACATTTTGGGACAAATGTTTTCACATTGAAAGTTAACAATCATTAAAATATTTTCTCTAAATTGTTGTCTCCTTTTTTGCTCCAATTATTTGCATTTAATAACAAATAAAACTTGATGTAACATTATGCATGCACATTGTCTTTTATGTGCAACCATCACCTGTCTCACAAACACAGGGTTTGAATGAACCTGATGAATGGAGTCAAATTGAAAATGTAAAAAAATCTCTGTCAAAATTGCTGTTTTTTTCTACTCATTCACAAAGAGTTAATGAAAGTTATTACATATGTACAACAAATTAGCACGAGTTTCAAATAGAAATCATGCTGCAAAAACCAGTCAAAGCAAAAATAAAAATATCTACTTTCAGGGGTTTCGCTTGACATTTGCCAAGTGTCTAGCACTCCTAAAGTTGTTTGTGTTTGGCCGAAATAGCTCAGATGGGAGAGCGTTAGACTGAAGATCTAAAGGTCCCTGGTTCGATCCCGGGTTTCGGCAACATCACTTTTCTTGATTCTTTACATTTTAAGGAGAAAATAAACAAAGCACGTGGACTGATTATTTAAAGAAAATGTAAAAGGCCTAAAAATCTTAACTATCTACAGAAAATAAAATGTTAAAAAGATGAGAAATGGGAACTTTTCCATTTGAGCAAATTATTATTTTTTTGTAATTTTTCCTGTTTTGTTTATTTCCATTTCACTTAGCTGTAAGAGGATTTAAAGGGAACCTGATAGCTGATAAAGAAAGCATGTATCAGACACTAGCTGAATGATTTCAACCATGTATGTTTGACTATGAAATGCTGTGGTGTATATGAATTCATTGTGAGAAGTAATTTCTAAAATGGGGTCACTTTGGGGGGGTTTCTGCTGTTTTGGTACTTTTGGTACTCTGCAAATTTTACCTGCAAACTATTCTTGCAAAATCTGCATTCCAAAATCCAAATAGCGCTCTTATTTTCAAAGCCCTGCTGTGTGGCCAAACAGTAGATTCTGAAGAAATATGGTGCATCACTGCATTTTGTGAGAAATCTAACATTTCTAACATCCTAACAAAATAAAAGGAGGTTTGAAAGTGAATGCTGACAAAAAGTACACATATGAAAAATGCTATTTATTTACATTTTTGTGTGGTGCAACAAGTTGGTTTAAGGATATAAGCAGTCAAAGAATAAAACTGACTAATATTTCAAAATTTTAAACAAAATTTAGATATTTTCACAGAAAAAAACTAAAAATATATTGACCTAAATTTACAGTTAATGTAAAGTACAATGTGTCACAAAAAACACTTTCAGAATTACGGGGATATGTAGAAGCATTCCAGAGTTATTACTGCATACAGTGATAAAAGTCATATTTTTTTAAAATGGGGCTTGGCCATTTAGCTCAAAATAGGCTTGATAACTAATAGTTTAAACAAATGTATTGAAATAAAAACTGTAATATTAAATATTTTAAAATAATTTTCAATGGCAATTACTGGTCATATTTCTTCTGACTAACTTGGAAAGAGTTAAGGCACAGAATCTACAAGAAGTCAGGATGGCCGAGTGGTCTAAGGCGCTGCGTTCAGGTCGCAGTCTCTCTTGGAGGCGTGGGTTCAAATCCCACTTCTGACATCATCTTTTCATGAAACTATACAGATTCTCAGTCAAATATTGATTAGATGGGGATCAAACCAAACTTAGCAATGGGCCTTAAAAAATCCGATCCCAAAGTTACCACTACCTGGGAGTCTTTGGGGTGAATCTGAAATTGTCGTCTATAAACGGAACTCTAGGACCGTGAAATAGTTTTTATGTGCATATGTTAGCTGTCTTGGCACTATAAAAATACTGCGGGCGGTCAATGGGGCGGGACTATTTCAACTCTTTGTGTTCTCTTTCCCTATTAGGGCGGAGACTCCACATCCTATGGGGCTGTTCTGGGAGATTTCTATAAACTGAATTGCCGGTAAGTCTAATTTCATATTTGATTACCTCATTCATCAATAGACCATAAAAATACTTAATAAACAAAAGCTTAAAAAGTAGGTAATCATAGTTTTAAAGTCTGAAATGCACATGCGATACTGACATCTAAGTTTCAGCATATTTTGGGACAAATGTTTTCACATTGAAAGTTAACAATCATTAAAATATTTTCTCTAAATTGTTGTCTCCTTTTTTGCTCCAATTATTTGCATTTGAACTCTTTGTGTTCTCTTTCCCTATTAGGGCGGAGACTCCACATCCTATGGGGCTGTTCTGGGAGATTTCTATAAACTGAATTGCCGGTAAGTCTAATTTCATATTTGATTACCTCATTCATCAATAGACCATAAAAATACTTAATAAACAAAAGCTTAAAAAGTAGGTAATCATAGTTTTAAAGTCTGAAATGCACATGCGATACTGACATCTAAGTTTCAGCATTTTTTGGGACAAATGTCCCAAATGTTTCTTCTTCGGTCTAAGGTCTAAGAGAGACTGCGACCTGAACGCAGCGCCTTAGACCACTCGGCCATCCTGACTTCTTGTGGATTCTGTGCCTTAACTCTTTCCAAGTTAGTCAGAAGAAATATGACCAGTAATTGCCATTGAAAATTATTTTAAAATATTTAATATTACAGTTTTTATTTCAATACATTTGTTTAAACTATTAGTTATCAAGCCTATTTTGAGCTAAATGGCCAAGCCCCATTTTAAAAAAATATGACTTTTATCACTGTATGCAGTAATAACTCTGGAATGCTTGCATTTAATAACAAATAAAACTTGATGTAACATTATGCATGCACATTGTCTTTTATGTGCAACCATCACCTGTCTCACAAACACAGGGTTTGAATGAACCTGATGAATGGAGTCAAATTGAAAATGTAAAAAAATCTCTGTCAAAATTGCTGTTTTTTTCTACTCATTCACAAAGAATTAATGAAAGTTATTAAATATGTACAACAAAATAGCAGGAGTTTCAAATAGAAATCATGCTGCAAAAACCAGTCAAAGCAAAAATAAAAATATCTACTTTCAGGGGTTTCGCTTGACATTTGCCAAGTGTCTAGCACTCCTAAAGTTGTTTGTGTTTGGCCGAAATAGCTCAGATGGGAGAGCGTTAGACTGAAGATCTAAAGGTCCCTGGTTCGATCCCGGGTTTCGGCAACATCACTTTTCTTGATTCTTTACATTTTAAGGAGAAAATAAACAGAGCACGTGGACTGATTATTTAAAGAAAATGTAAAAGGCCTAAAAATCTTAACTATCTACAGAAAATAAAATGTTAAAAAGATGAGAAATGGGAACTTTTCCATTTGAGCAAATTATTATTTTTTTGTAATTTTTCCTCTGTTTTGTTTATTTCCATTTCACTTAGCTGTAAGAGGATTTAAAGGGAACCTGATAGCTGATAAAGAAAGCATGTATCAGACACTAGCTGAATGATTTCAACCATGTATGTTTGACTATGAAATGCTGTGGTGTATATGAATTCATTGTGAGAAGTAATTTCTAAAATGGGGTCACTTTGGGGGGGTTTCTGCTGTTTTGGTACTTTTGGTACTCTGCAAATTTTACCTGCAAACTATTCTTGCAAAATCTGCATTCCAAAATCCAAATAGCGCTCTTATTTTCAAAGCCCTGCTGTGTGGCCAAACAGTAGATTCTGAAGAAATATGGTGCATCACCGCATTTTGTGAGAAATCTAACATTTCTAACATCCTAACAAAATAAAAGGAGGTTTGAAAGTGAATGCTGACAAAAAGTACACATATGAAAAATGCTATTTATTTACATTTTTGTGTGGTGCAACAAGTTGGTTTAAGGATATAAGCAGTCAAAGAATAAAACTGACTAATATTTCAAAATTTTAAACAAAATTTAGATATTTTCACAGAAAAAAACTAAAAATATATTGACCTAAATTTACAGTTAATGTAAAGTACAATGTGTCACAAAAAACACTTTCAGAATTACAGGGATATGTAGAAGCATTCCAGAGTTATTACTGCATACAGTGATAAAAGTCATATTTTTTTAAAATGGGGCTTGGCCATTTAGCTCAAAATAGGCTTGATAACTAATAGTTTAAACAAATGTATTGAAATAAAAACTGTAATATTAAATATTTTAAAATAATTTTCAATGACAATTACTGGTCATATTTCTGCTGACTAACTTGGAAAGAGTTAAGGCACAGAATCCACAAGAAGTCAGGATGGCCGAGCGGTCTAAGGCGCTGCGTTCAGGTCGCAGTCTCTCTTGGAGGCGTGGGTTCAAATCCCACTTCTGACATCACCTTTTCATGAAACTATACTGATTCTCAGTCAATTATTGATTAGATGGGGATCAAACCAAACTTAGCAATGGGCCTTAAAAAACCTGATCCCAAAGTTACCACTACCTGGGAGTCTTTGGGGTGAATCTGAAATTGTCGTCTATAAACGGAACTCTAGGACCGTGAAATAGTTTTTATGTGCATATGTTAGCTGTCTTGGCACTATAAAAATACTGCGGGCGGTCAATGGGGCGGGACTATTTCAACTCTTTGTGTTCTCTTTCCCTATTAGGGCGGAGACTCCACATCCTATGGGGCTGTTCTGGGAGATTTCTATAAACTGAATTGCCGGTAAGTCTAATTTCATATTTGATTACCTCATTCATCAATAGACCATAAAAATACTTAATAAACAAAAGCTTAAAAGGTAGGTAATCATAGTTTTAAAGTCTGAAATGCACATGCGATACTGACATCTAAGTTTCAGCACATTTTGGGACAAATGTTTTCACATTGAAAGTTAACAATCATTAAAATATTTTCTCTAAATTGTTGTCTCCTTTTTTGCTCCAATTATTTGCATTTAATAACAAATAAAACTTGATGTAACATTATGCATGCACATTGTCTTTTATGTGCAACCATCACCTGTCTCACAAACACAGGGTTTGAATGAACCTGATGAATGGAGTCAAATTGAAAATGTAAAAAAATCTCTGTCAAAATTGCTGTTTTTTTCTACTCATTCACAAAGAGTTAATGAAAGTTATTACATATGTACAACAAATTAGCACGAGTTTCAAATAGAAATCATGCTGCAAAAACCAGTCAAAGCAAAAATAAAAATATCTACTTTCAGGGGTTTCGCTTGACATTTGCCAAGTGTCTAGCGCTCCTAAAGTTGTTTGTGTTTGGCCGAAATAGCTCAGATGGGAGAGCGTTAGACTGAAGATCTAAAGGTCCCTGGTTCGATCCCAGGTTTCGGCAACATCATTTTTCTTGATTCTTTACATTTTAAGGAGAAAATAAACAAAGCACGTGGACTGATTATTTAAAGAAAATGTAAAAGGCCTAAAAATCTTAACTATCTACAGAAAATAAAATGTTAAAAAGATGAGAAATGGGAACTTTTCCATTTGAGCAAATTATTATTTTTTTGTAATTTTTCCTCTGTTTTGTTTATTTCCATTTCACTTAGCTGTAAGAGGATTTAAAGGGAACCTGATAGCTGATAAAGAAAGCATGTATCAGACACTAGCTGAATGATTTCAACCATGTATGTTTGACTATGAAATGCTGTGGTGTATATGAATTCATTGTGAGAAGTCATTTCTAAAATGGGGTCACTTTGGGGGGGTTTCTGCTGTTTTGGTACTTTTGGTACTCTGCAAATTTTACCTGCAAACTATTCTTGCAAAATCTGCATTCCAAAATCCAAATAGCGCTCTTATTTTCAAAGCCCTGCTGTGTGGCCAAACAGTAGATTCTGAAGAAATATGGTGCATCACCGCATTTTGTGAGAAATCTAACATTTCTAACATCCTAACAAAATAAAAGGAGGTTTGAAAGTGAATGCTGACAAAAAGTACACATATGAAAAATGCTATTTATTTACATTTTTGTGTGGTGCAACAAGTTGGTTTAAGGATATAAGCAGTCAAAGAATAAAAATGACTAATATTTCAAAATTTTAAACAAAATTTAGATATTTTCACAGAAAAAAACTAAAAATATATTGACCTAAATTTACAGTTAATGTAAAGTACAATGTGTCACAAAAAATACTTTCAGAATTACGGGGATATGTAGAAGCATTCCAGAGTTATTACTGCATACAGTGATAAAAGTCATATTTTTTAAAATGGGGCTTGGCCATTTAGCTCAAAATAGGCTTTCATAATGAGGTAATCATATTTGATTACCTCATTCATCAATAAACCATAAAAATACTTAATAAACAAAAGCTTAAAAAGCAGGTAATCATAGTTTTAAAGTCTGAAATGCACATGCGATACTGACATCTAAGTTTCAGCACATTTTGGGACAAATGTTTTCACATTGAAAGTTAACAATCATGAAAATATTTTCTCTAAATTGTTGTCTCCTTTTTTGCTCCAATTATTTGCATTTAATAACAAATAAAACTTGATGTAACATTATGCATGCACATTGTCTTTTATGTGCAACCATCACCTGTCTCACAAACACAGGGTTTGAATGAACCTGATGAATGGAGTCAAATTGAAAATGTAAAAAAATCTCTGTCAAAATTGCTGTTTTTTTCTACTCATTCACAAAGAGTTAATGAAAGTTATTAAATATGTACAACAAAATAGCAGGAGTTTCAAATAGAAATCATGCTGCAAAAACCAGTCAAAGCAAAAATAAAAATATCTACTTTCAGGGGTTTCGCTTGACATTTGCCAAGTGTCTAGCACTCCTAAAGTTGTTTGTGTTTGGCCGAAATAGCTCAGATGGGAGAGCGTTAGACTGAAGATCTAAAGGTCTCTGGTTCGATCCCGGGTTTCGGCAACATCATTTTTCTTGATTCTTTACATTTTAAGGAGAAAATAAACAAAGCACGTGGACTGATTATTTAAAGAAAATGTAAAAGGCCTAAAAATCTTAACTATCTACAGAAAATAAAATGTTAAAAAGATGAGAAATGGGAACTTTTCCATTTGAGCAAATTATTATTTTTTTGTAATTTTTCCTCTGTTTTGTTTATTTCCATTTCACTTAGCTGTAAGAGGATTTAAAGGGAACCTGATAGCTGATAAAGAAAGCATGTATCAGACACTAGCTGAATGATTTCGCAGTCTCTCTTGGAGGCGTGGGTTCAAATCCCACTTCTGACATCACCTTTTCATGAAACTATACAGATTCTCAGTCAATTATTGATTAGATGGGGATCAAACCAAACTTAGCAATGGGCCTTAAAAAATCCGATCCCAAAGTTACCACTCCACTACCTGGGAGTCTTTGGGGTGAATCTGAAATTGTCGTCTATAAACGGAACTCTAGGACCGTGAAATAGTTTTTATGTGCATATGTTAGCTGTCTTGGCACTATAAAAATACTGCCGGCGGTCAATGGGGCGGGACTATTTCAACTCTTTGTGTTCTCTTTCCCTATTAGGGCGGAGACTCCACATCCTATGGGGCTGTTCTGGGAGATTTCTATAAACTGAATTGCCGGTAAGTCTAATTTCATATTTGATTACCTCATTCATCAATAGACCATAAAAATACTTAATAAACAAAAGCTTAAAAAGCAGGTAATCATAGTTTTAAAGTCTGAAATGCACATGCAATACTGACATCTAAGTTTCAGCACATTTTGGGACAAATGTTTTCACATTGAAAGTTAACAATCATTAAAATATTTTCTCTAAATTGTTGTCTCCTTTTTTGCTCCAATTATTTGCATTTAATAACAAATAAAACTTGATGTAACATTATGCATGCACATTGTCTTTTATGTGCAACCATCACCTGTCTCACAAACACAGGGTTTGAATGAACCTGATGAATGGAGTCAAATTGAAAATGTAAAAAAATCTCTGTCAAAATTGCTGTTTTTTTCTACTCATTCACAAAGAGTTAATGAAAGTTATTAAATATGTACAACAAAATAGCAGGAGTTTCAAATAGAAATCATGCTGCAAAAACCAGTCAAAGCAAAAATAAAAATATCTACTTTCAGGGGTTTCGCTTGACATTTGCCAAGTGTCTAGCACTCCTAAAGTTGTTTGTGTTTAGCCGAAATAGCTCAGATGGGAGAGCGTTAGACTGAAGATCTAAAGGTCCCTGGTTCGATCCCGGGTTTCGGCAACATCATTTTTCTTGATTCTTTACATTTTAAGGAGAAAATAAACAAAGCACGTGGACTGATTATTTAAAGAAAATGTAAAAGGCCTAAAAATCTTAACTATCTACAGAAAATAAAATGTTAAAAAGATGAGAAATGGGAACTTTTCCATTTGAGCAAATTATTATTTTTTTGTAATTTTTCCTCTGTTTTGTTTATTTCCATTTCACTTAGCTGTAAGAGGATTTAAAGGGAACCTGATAGCTGATAAAGAAAGCATGTATCAGACACTAGCTGAATGATTTCAACCATGTATGTTTGACTATGAAATGCTGTGGTGTATATGAATTCATTGTGAGAAGTAATTTCTAAAATGGGGTCACTTTGGGGGGGTTTCTGCTGTTTTGGTACTTTTGGTACTCTGCAAATTTTACCTGCAAACTATTCTTGCAAAATCTGCATTCCAAAATCCAAATAGCGCTCTTATTTTCAAAGCCCTGCTGTGTGGCCAAACAGTAGATTCTGAAGAAATATGGTGCATCACCGCATTTTGTGAGAAATCTAACATTTCTAACATCCTAACAAAATAAAAGGAGGTTTGAAAGTGAATGCTGACAAAAAGTACACATATGAAAAATGCTATTTATTTACATTTTTGTGTGGTGCAACAAGTTGGTTTAAGGATATAAGCAGTCAAAGAATAAAAATGACTAATATTTCAAAATTTTACACAAAATTTAGATATTTTCACAGAAAAAAACTAAAAATATATTGACCTAAATTTACAGTTAATGTAAAGTACAATGTGTCACAAAAAATACTTTCAGAATTACGGGGATATGTAGAAGCATTCCAGAGTTATTACTGCATACAGTGATAAAAGTCATATTTTTTTAAAATGGGGCTTGGCCATTTAGCTCAAAATAGGCTTTCATAATGAGGTAATCATATTTGATTACCTCATTCATCAATAAACCATAAAAATACTTAATAAACAAAAGCTTAAAAAGCAGGTAATCATAGTTTTAAAGTCTGAAATGCACATGCGATACTGACATCTAAGTTTCAGCACATTTTGGGACAAATGTTTTCACATTGAAAGTTAACAATCATGAAAATATTTTCTCTAAATTGTTGTCTCCTTTTTTGCTCCAATTATTTGCATTTAATAACAAATAAAACTTGATGTAACATTATGCATGCACATTGTCTTTTATGTGCAACCATCACCTGTCTCACAAACACAGGGTTTGAATGAACCTGATGAATGGAGTCAAATTGAAAATGTAAAAAAATCTCTGTCAAAATTGCTGTTTTTTTCTACTCATTCACAAAGAGTTAATGAAAGTTATTAAATATGTACAACAAAATAGCAGGAGTTTCAAATAGAAATCATGCTGCAAAAACCAGTCAAAGCAAAAATAAAAATATCTACTTTCAGGGGTTTCGCTTGACATTTGCCAAGTGTCTAGCACTCCTAAAGTTGTTTGTGTTTGGCCGAAATAGCTCCGATGGGAGAGCGTTAGACTGAAGATCTAAAGGTCCCTGGTTCGATCCCGGGTTTCGGCAACATCATTTTTCTTGATTCTCTACATTTTAAGGAGAAAATAAACAAAGCACGTGGACTGATTATTTAAAGAAAATGTAAAAGGCCTAAACATCTTAACTATCTACAGAAAATAAAATGTTAAAAAGATGAGAAATGGGAACTTTTCCATTTGAGCAAATTATTATTTTTTTGTAATTTTTCCTCTGTTTTGTTTATTTCCATTTCACTTAGCTGTAAGAGGATTTAAAGGGAACCTGATAGCTGATAAAGAAAGCATGTATCAGACACTAGCTGAATGATTTTGCAGTCTCTCTTGGAGGCGTGGGTTCAAATCCCACTTCTGACATCACCTTTTCATGAAACTATACAGATTCTCAGTCAATTATTGATTAGATGGGGATCAAACCAAACTTAGCAATGGGCCTTAAAAAATCCGATCCCAAAGTTACCACTCCACTACCTGGGAGTCTTTGGGGTGAATCTGAAATTGTCGTCTATAAACGGAACTCTAGGACCGTGAAATAGTTTTTATGTGCATATGTTAGCTGTCTTGGCACTATAAAAATACTGCCGGCGGTCAATGGGGCGGGACTATTTCAACTCTTTGTGTTCTCTTTCCCTATTAGGGCGGAGACTCCACATCCTATGGGGCTGTTCTGGGAGATTTCTATAAACTGAATTGCCGGTAAGTCTAATTTCATATTTGATTACCTCATTCATCAATAGACCATAAAAATACTTAATAAACAAAAGCTTAAAAAGCAGGTAATCATAGTTTTAAAGTCTGAAATTCACATGCAATACTGACATCTAAGTTTCAGCACATTTTGGGACAAATGTTTTCACATTGAAAGTTAACAATCATTAAAATATTTTCTCTAAATTGTTGTCTCCTTTTTTGCTCCAATTATTTGCATTTAATAACAAATAAAACTTGATGTAACATTATGCATGCACATTGTCTTTTATGTGCAACCATCACCTGTCTCACAAACACAGGGTTTGAATGAACCTGATGAATGGAGTCAAATTGAAAATGTAAAAAAATCTCTGTCAAAATTGCTGTTTTTTTCTACTCATTCACAAAGAGTTAATGAAAGTTATTAAATATGTACAACAAAATAGCAGGAGTTTCAAATAGAAATCATGCTGCAAAAACCAGTCAAAGCAAAAATAAAAATATCTACTTTCAGGGGTTTCGCTTGACATTTGCCAAGTGTCTAGCACTCCTAAAGTTGTTTGTGTTTAGCTGAAATAGCTCAGATGGGAGAGCGTTAGACTGAAGATCTAAAGGTCCCTGGTTCGATCCCGGGTTTCGGCAACATCATTTTTCTTGATTCTTTACATTTTAAGGAGAAAATAAACAAAGCACGTGGACTGATTATTTAAAGAAAATGTAAAAGGCCTAAAAATCTTAACTATCTACAGAAAATAAAATGTTAAAAAGATGAGAAATGGGAACTTTTCCATTTGAGCAAATTATTATTTTTTTGTAATTTTTCCTCTGTTTTGTTTATTTCCATTTCACTTAGCTGTAAGAGGATTTAAAGGGAACCTGATAGCTGATAAAGAAAGCATGTATCAGACACTAGCTGAATGATTTCAACCATGTATGTTTGACTATGAAATGCTGTGGTGTATATGAATTCATTGTGAGAAGTAATTTCTAAAATGGGGTCACTTTGGGGGGGTTTCTGCTGTTTTGGTACTTTTGGTACTCTGCAAATTTTACCTGCAAACTATTCTTGCAAAATCTGCATTCCAAAATCCAAATAGCGCTCTTATTTTCAAAGCCCTGCTGTGTGGCCAAACAGTAGATTCTGAAGAAATATGGTGCATCACCGCATTTTGTGAGAAATCTAACATTTCTAACATCCTAACAAAATAAAAGGAGGTTTGAAAGTGAATGCTGACAAAAAGTACACATATGAAAAATGCTATTTATTTACATTTTTGTGTGGTGCAACAAGTTGGTTTAAGGATATAAGCAGTCAAAGAATAAAAATGACTAATATTTCAAAATTTTAAACAAAATTTAGATATTTTCACAGAAAAAAACTAAAAATATATTGACCTAAATTTACAGTTAATGTAAAGTACAATGTGTCACAAAAAATACTTTCAGAATTACGGGGATATGTAGAAGCATTCCAGAGTTATTACTGCATACAGTGATAAAAGTCATATTTTTTTAAAATGGGGCTTGGCCATTTAGCTCAAAATAGGCTTTCATAATGAGGTAATCATATTTGATTACCTCATTCATCAATAAACCATAAAAATACTTAATAAACAAAAGCTTAAAAAGCAGGTAATCATAGTTTTAAAGTCTGAAATGCACATGCGATACTGACATCTAAGTTTCAGCACATTTTGGGACAAATGTTTTCACATTGAAAGTTAACAATCATGAAAATATTTTCTCTAAATTGTTGTCTCCTTTTTTGCTCCAATTATTTGCATTTAATAACAAATAAAACTTGATGTAACATTATGCATGCACATTGTCTTTTATGTGCAACCATCACCTGTCTCACAAACACAGGGTTTGAATGAACCTGATGAATGGAGTCAAATTGAAAATGTAAAAAAATCTCTGTCAAAATTGCTGTTTTTTTCTACTCATTCACAAAGAGTTAATGAAAGTTATTAAATATGTACAACAAAATAGCAGGAGTTTCAAATAGAAATCATGCTGCAAAAACCAGTCAAAGCAAAAATAAAAATATCTACTTTCAGGGGTTTCGTTTGACATTTGCCAAGTGTCTAGCACTCCTAAAGTTGTTTGTGTTTGGCCAAAATAGCTCAGATGGGAGAGGGTTAGACTGAAGATCTAAAGGTCCCTGGTTCGATCCCGGGTTTCGGCAACATCATTTTTCTTGATTCTTTACATTTTAAGGAGAAAATAAACAAAGCACGTGGACTGATTATTTAAAGAAAATGTAAAAGGCCTAAAAATCTTAACTATCTACAGAAAATAAAATGTTAAAAAGATGAGAAATGGGAACTTTTCCATTTGAGCAAATTATTATTTTTTTGTAATTTTTCCTCTGTTTTGTTTATTTCCATTTCACTTAGCTGTAAGAGGATTTAAAGGGAACCTGATAGCTGATAAAGAAAGCATGTATCAGACACTAGCTGAATGATTTTGCAGTCTCTCTTGGAGGCGTGGGTTCAAATCCCACTTCTGACATCACCTTTTCATGAAACTATACAGATTCTCAGTCAATTATTGATTAGATGGGGATCAAACCAAACTTAGCAATGGGCCTTAAAAAATCCGATCCCAAAGTTACCACTCCACTACCTGGGAGTCTTTGGGGTGAATCTGAAATTGTCGTCTATAAACGGAACTCTAGGACCGTGAAATAGTTTTTATGTGCATATGTTAGCTGTCTTGGCACTATAAAAATACTGCCGGCGGTCAATGGGGCGGGACTATTTCAACTCTTTGTGTTCTCTTTCCCTATTAGGGCGGAGACTCCACATCCTATGGGGCTGTTCTGGGAGATTTCTATAAACTGAATTGCCGGTAAGTCTAATTTCATATTTGATTGAAATTTCATTGTGCAACCATCACCTGTCTCACAAGCACAGGGTTTGAATGAACCTGATGAATGGAGTCAAATTGAAAATGTAAAAAAATCTCTGTCAAAATTGCTGTTTTTTTCTACTCATTCACAAAGAGTTAATGAAAGTTATTAAATATGTACAACAAAATAGCAGGAGTTTCAAATAGAAATCATGCTGCAAAAACCAGTCAAAGCAAAAATAAAAATATCTACTTTCAGGGGTTTCGCTTGACATTTGCCAAGTGTCTAGCACTCCTAAAGTTGTTTGTGTTTGGCCGAAATAGCTCAGATGGGAGAGCGTTAGACTGAAGCTCTAAAGGTCCCTGGTTCGATCCCGGGTTTCGGCAACATCATTTTTCTTGATTCTTTACATTTTAAGGAGAAAATAAACAAAGCACGTGGACTGATTATTTAAAAAAAATGTAAAAGGCCTAAAAATCTTAACTATCTACAGAAAATAAAATGTTAAAAAGATGAGAAATGGGAACTTTTCCATTTGAGCAAATTATTATTTTTTTGTAATTTTTCCTCTGTTTTGTTTATTTCCATTTCACTTAGCTGTAAGAGGATTTAAAGGGAACCTGATAGCTGATAAAGAAAGCATGTATCAGACACTAGCTGAATGATTTCAACCATGTATGTCTGACTATGAAATGCTGTGGTGTATATGAATTAATTGTGAGAAGTAATTTCTAAAATGGGGTCACTTTGGGGGGGTTTCTGCTGTTTTGGTACTTTTGGTACTCTGCAAATTTTACCTGCAAACTATTCTTGCAAAATCTGCATTCCAAAATCCAAATAGCGCTCTTATTTTCAAAGCCCTGCTGTGTGGCCAAACAGTAGATTCTGAAGAAATATGGTGCATCACCGCATTTTGTGAGAAATCTAACATTTCTAACATCCTAACAAAATAAAAGGAGGTTTGAAAGTGAATGCTGACAAAAAGTACACATATGAAAAATGCTATTTATTTACATTTTTGTGTGGTGCAACAAGTTGGTTTAAGGATATAAGCAGTCAAAGAATAAAAATGACTAATATTTCAAAATTTTAAACAAAATTTAGATATTTTCACAGAAAAAAACTAAAAATATATTGACCTAAATTTACAGTTAATGTAAAGTACAATGTGTCACAAAAAATACTTTCAGAATTACGGGGATATGTAGAAGCATTCCAGAGTTATTACTGCATACAGTGATAAAAGTCATATTTTTTTAAAATGGGGCTTGGCCATTTAGCTCAAAATAGGCTTTCATAATGAGGTAATCATATTTGATTACCTCATTCATCAATAAACCATAAAAATACTTAATAAACAAAAGCTTAAAAAGCAGGTAATCATAGTTTTAAAGTCTGAAATGCACATGCGATACTGACATCTAAGTTTCAGCACATTTTGGGACAAATGTTTTCACATTGAAAGTTAACAATCATGAAAATATTTTCTCTAAATTGTTGTCTCCTTTTTTGCTCCAATTATTTGCATTTAATAACAAATAAAACTTGATGTAACATTATGCATGCACATTGTCTTTTATGTGCAACCATCACCTGTCTCACAAACACAGGGTTTGAATGAACCTGATGAATGGAGTCAAATTGAAAATGTAAAAAAATCTCTGTCAAAATTGCTGTTTTTTTCTACTCATTCACAAAGAGTTAATGAAAGTTATTAAATATGTACAACAAAATAGCAGGAGTTTCAAATAGAAATCATGCTGCAAAAACCAGTCAAAGCAAAAATAAAAATATCTACTTTCAGGGGTTTCGCTTGACATTTGCCAAGTGTCTAGCACTCCTAAAGTTGTTTGTGTTTGGCCGAAATAGCTCAGATGGGAGAGCGTTAGACTGAAGATCTAAAGGTCCCTGGTTCGATCCCGGGTTTCGGCAACATCATTTTTCTTGATTCTTTACATTTTAAGGAGAAAATAGACAAAGCACGTGGACTGATTATTTAAAGAAAATGTAAAAGGCCTAAAAATCTTAACTATCT
Source organism: Ranitomeya variabilis (assembly GCF_051348905.1). Classification (NCBI taxonomy): domain Eukaryota; kingdom Metazoa; phylum Chordata; class Amphibia; order Anura; family Dendrobatidae; genus Ranitomeya; species Ranitomeya variabilis. Next base: position 315,585,538 of record NC_135235.1, read on the forward strand.
ACAGAAAATAAAATGTTAAAAAGATGAGAAATGGGAACTTTTCCATTTGAGCAAATTATTATTTTTTTGTAATTTTTCCTCTGTTTTGTTTATTTCCATTTCACTTAGCTGTAAGAGGATTTAAAGGGAACCTGATAGCTGATAAAGAAAGCATGTATCAGACACTAGCTGAATGATTTCGCAGTCTCTCTTGGAGGCGTGGGTTCAAATCCCACTTCTGACATCACCTTTTCATGAAACTATACAGATTCTCAGTCAATTATTGATTAGATGGGGATCAAACCAAACTTAGCAATGGGCCTTAAAAAATCCGATCCCAAAGTTACCACTCCACTACCTGGGAGTCTTTGGGGTGAATCTGAAATTGTCGTCTATAAACGGAACTCTAGGACCGTGAAATAGTTTTTATGTGCATATGTTAGCTGTCTTGGCACTATAAAAATACTGCCGGCGGTCAATGGGGCGGGACTATTTCAACTCTTTGTGTTCTCTTTCCCTATTAGGGCGGAGACTCCACATCCTATGGGGCTGTTCTGGGAGATTTCTATAAACTGAATTGCCGGTAAGTCTAATTTCATATTTGATTACCTCATTCATCAATAGACCATAAAAATACTTAATAAACAAAAGCTTAAAAAGCAGGTAATCATAGTTTTAAAGTCTGAAATGCACATGCAATACTGACATCTAAGTTTCAGCACATTTTGGGACAAATGTTTTCACATTGAAAGTTAACAATCATGAAAATATTTTCTCTAAATTGTTGTCTCCTTTTTTGCTCCAATTATTTGCATTTAATAACAAATAAAACTTGATGTAACATTATGCATGCACATTGTCTTTTATGTGCAACCATCACCTGTCTCACAAACACAGGGTTTGAATGAACCTGATGAATGGAGTCAAATTGAAAATGTAAAAAAATCTCTGTCAAAATTGCTGTTTTTTTCTACTCATTCACAAAGAGTTAATGAAAGTTATTAAATATGTACAACAAAATAGCAGGAGTTTCAAATAGAAATCATGCTGCAAAAACCAGTCAAAGCAAAAATAAAAATATCTACTTTCAGGGGTTTCGCTTGACATTTGCCAAGTGTCTAGCACTCCTAAAGTTGTTTGTGTTTGGCCGAAATAGCTCAGATGGGAGAGCGTTAGACTGAAGATCTAAAGGTCCCTGGTTCGATCCTGGGTTTCGGCAGCATCATTTTTCTTGATTCTTTACATTTTAAGGAGAAAATAAACAAAGCACGTGGACTGATTATTTAAAGAAAATGTAAAAGGCCTAAAAATCTTAACTATCTACAGAAAATAAAATGTTAAAAAGATGAGAAATGGGAACTTTTCCATTTGAGCAAATTATTATTTTTTTGTAATTTTTCCTCTGTTTTGTTTATTTCCATTTCACTTAGCTGTAAGAGGATTTAAAGGGAACCTGATAGCTGATAAAGAAAGCATGTATCAGACACTAGCTGAATGATTTCAACCATGTATGTTTGACTATGAAATGCTGTGGTGTATATGAATTCATTGTGAGAAGTAATTTCTAAAATGGGGTCACTTTGGGGGGGTTTCTGCTGTTTTGGTACTTTTGGTACTCTGCAAATTTTACCTGCAAACTATTCTTGCAAAATCTGCATTCCAAAATCCAAATAGCGCTCTTATTTTCAAAGCCCTGCTGTGTGGCCAAACAGTAGATTCTGAAGAAATATGGTGCATCACCGCATTTTGTGAGAAATCTAACATTTCTAACATCCTAACAAAATAAAAGGAGGTTTGAAAGTGAATGCTGACAAAAAGTACACATATGAAAAATGCTATTTATTTACATTTTTGTGTGGTGCAACAAGTTGGTTTAAGGATATAAGCAGTCAAAGAATAAAAATGACTAATATTTCAAAATTTTAAACAAAATTTAGATATTTTCACAGAAAAAAACTAAAAATATATTGACCTAAATTTACAGTTAATGTAAAGTACAATGTGTCACAAAAAATACTTTCAGAATTACGGGGATATGTAGAAGCATTCCAGAGTTATTACTGCATACAGTGATAAAAGTCATATTTTTTTAAAATGGGGCTTGGCCATTTAGCTCAAAATAGGCTTTCATAATGAGGTAATCATATTTGATTACCTCATTCATCAATAAACCATAAAAATACTTAATAAACAAAAGCTTAAAAAGCAGGTAATCATAGTTTTAAAGTCTGAAATGCACATGCGATACTGACATCTAAGTTTCAGCACATTTTGGGACAAATGTTTTCACATTGAAAGTTAACAATCATGAAAATATTTTCTCTAAATTGTTGTCTCCTTTTTTGCTCCAATTATTTGCATTTAATAACAAATAAAACTTGATGTAACATTATGCATGCACATTGTCTTTTATGTGCAACCATCACCTGTCTCACAAACACAGGGTTTGAATGAACCTGATGAATGGAGTCAAATTGAAAATGTAAAAAAATCTCTGTCAAAATTGCTGTTTTTTTCTACTCATTCACAAAGAGTTAATGAAAGTTATTAAATATGTACAACAAAATAGCAGGAGTTTCAAATAGAAATCATGCTGCAAAAACCAGTCAAAGCAAAAATAAAAATATCTACTTTCAGGGGTTTCGCTTGACATTTGCCAAGTGTCTAGCACTCCTAAAGTTGTTTGTGTTTGGCCGAAATAGCTCAGATGGGAGAGCGTTAGACTGAAGATCTCAAGGTCCCTGGTTCGATCCTGGGTTTCGGCAACATCATTTTTCTTGATTCTTTACATTTTAAGGAGAAAATAGACAAAGCACGTGGACTGATTATTTAAAGAAAATGTAAAAGGCCTAAAAATCTTAACTATCTACAGAAAATAAAATGTTAAAAAGATGAGAAATGGGAACTTTTCCATTTGAGCAAATTATTATTTTTTTGTAATTTTTCCTCTGTTTTGTTTATTTCCATTTCACTTAGCTGTAAGAGGATTTAAAGGGAACCTGATAGCTGATAAAGAAAGCATGTATCAGACACTAGCTGAATGATTTCAACCATGTATGTTTGACTATGAAATGCTGTGGTGTATATGAATTCATTGTGAGAAGTAATTTCTAAAATGGGGTCACTTTGGGGGGGTTTCTGCTGTTTTGGTACTTTTGGTACTCTGCAAATTTTACCTGCAAACTATTCTTGCAAAATCTGCATTCCAAAATCCAAATAGCGCTCTTATTTTCAAAGCCCTGCTGTGTGGCCAAACCGTAGATTCTGAAGAAATATGGTGCATCACCGCATTTTGTGAGAAATCTAACATTTCTAACATCCTAACAAAATAAAAGGAGGTTTGAAAGTGAATGCTGACAAAAAGTACACATATGAAAAATGCTATTTATTTACATTTTTGTGTGGTGCAACAAGTTGGTTTAAGGATATAAGCAGTCAAAGAATAAAACTGACTAATATTTCAAAATTTTAAACAAAATTTAGATATTTTCACAGAAAAAAACTAAAAATATATTGACCTAAATTTACAGTTAATGTAAAGTACAATGTGTCACAAAAAACACTTTCAGAATTACAGGGATATGTAGAAGCATTCCAGAGTTATTACTGCATACAGTGATAAAAGTCATATTTTTTTAAAATGGGGCTTGGCCATTTAGCTCAAAATAGGCTTGATAACTAATAGTTTAAACAAATGTATTGAAATAAAAACTGTAATATTAAATATTTTAAAATAATTTTCAATGACAATTACTGGTCATATTTCTGCTGACTAACTTGGAAAGAGTTAAGGCACAGAATCCACAAGAAGTCAGGATGGCCGAGCGGTCTAAGGCGCTGCGTTCAGGTCGCAGTCTCTCTTGGAGGCGTGGGTTCAAATCCCACTTCTGACATGACCTTTTCATGAAACTATACTGATTCTCAGTCAATTATTGATTAGATGGGGATCAAACCAAACTTAGCAATGGGCCTTAAAAAACCTGATCCCAAAGTTACCACTACCTGGGAGTCTTTGGGGTGAATCTGAAATTGTCGTCTATAAACGGATCTCTAGGACCGTGAAATAGTTTTTATGTGCATATGTTAGCTGTCTTGGCACTATAAAAATACTGCGGGCGGTCAATGGGGCGGGACTATTTCAACTCTTTGTGTTCTCTTTCCCTATTAGGGCGGAGACTCCACATCCTATGGGGCTGTTCTGGGAGATTTCTATAAACTGAATTGCCGGTAAGTCTAATTTCATATTTGATTACCTCATTCATCAATAGACCATAAAAATACTTAATAAACAAAAGCTTAAAAGGTAGGTAATCATAGTTTTAAAGTCTGAAATGCACATGCGATACTGACATCTAAGTTTCAGCACATTTTGGGACAAATGTTTTCACATTGAAAGTTAACAATCATTAAAATATTTTCTCTAAATTGTTGTCTCCTTTTTTGCTCCAATTATTTGCATTTAATAACAAATAAAACTTGATGTAACATTATGCATGCACATTGTCTTTTATGTGCAACCATCACCTGTCTCACAAACACAGGGTTTGAATGAACCTGATGAATGGAGTCAAATTGAAAATGTAAAAAAATCTCTGTCAAAATTGCTGTTTTTTTCTACTCATTCACAAAGAGTTAATGAAAGTTATTACATATGTACAACAAATTAGCACGAGTTTCAAATAGAAATCATGCTGCAAAAACCAGTCAAAGCAAAAATAAAAATATCTACTTTCAGGGGTTTCGCTTGACATTTGCCAAGTGTCTAGCACTCCTAAAGTTGTTTGTGTTTGGCCGAAATAGCTCAGATGGGAGAGCGTTAGACTGAAGATCTAAAGGTCCCTGGTTCGATCCCGGGTTTCGGCAACATCACTTTTCTTGATTCTTTACATTTTAAGGAGAAAATAAACAAAGCACGTGGACTGATTATTTAAAGAAAATGTAAAAGGCCTAAAAATCTTAACTATCTACAGAAAATAAAATGTTAAAAAGATGAGAAATGGGAACTTTTCCATTTGAGCAAATTATTATTTTTTTGTAATTTTTCCTGTTTTGTTTATTTCCATTTCACTTAGCTGTAAGAGGATTTAAAGGGAACCTGATAGCTGATAAAGAAAGCATGTATCAGACACTAGCTGAATGATTTCAACCATGTATGTTTGACTATGAAATGCTGTGGTGTATATGAATTCATTGTGAGAAGTAATTTCTAAAATGGGGTCACTTTGGGGGGGTTTCTGCTGTTTTGGTACTTTTGGTACTCTGCAAATTTTACCTGCAAACTATTCTTGCAAAATCTGCATTCCAAAATCCAAATAGCGCTCTTATTTTCAAAGCCCTGCTGTGTGGCCAAACAGTAGATTCTGAAGAAATATGGTGCATCACTGCATTTTGTGAGAAATCTAACATTTCTAACATCCTAACAAAATAAAAGGAGGTTTGAAAGTGAATGCTGACAAAAAGTACACATATGAAAAATGCTATTTATTTACATTTTTGTGTGGTGCAACAAGTTGGTTTAAGGATATAAGCAGTCAAAGAATAAAACTGACTAATATTTCAAAATTTTAAACAAAATTTAGATATTTTCACAGAAAAAAACTAAAAATATATTGACCTAAATTTACAGTTAATGTAAAGTACAATGTGTCACAAAAAACACTTTCAGAATTACGGGGATATGTAGAAGCATTCCAGAGTTATTACTGCATACAGTGATAAAAGTCATATTTTTTTAAAATGGGGCTTGGCCATTTAGCTCAAAATAGGCTTGATAACTAATAGTTTAAACAAATGTATTGAAATAAAAACTGTAATATTAAATATTTTAAAATAATTTTCAATGGCAATTACTGGTCATATTTCTTCTGACTAACTTGGAAAGAGTTAAGGCACAGAATCTACAAGAAGTCAGGATGGCCGAGTGGTCTAAGGCGCTGCGTTCAGGTCGCAGTCTCTCTTGGAGGCGTGGGTTCAAATCCCACTTCTGACATCATCTTTTCATGAAACTATACAGATTCTCAGTCAAATATTGATTAGATGGGGATCAAACCAAACTTAGCAATGGGCCTTAAAAAATCCGATCCCAAAGTTACCACTACCTGGGAGTCTTTGGGGTGAATCTGAAATTGTCGTCTATAAACGGAACTCTAGGACCGTGAAATAGTTTTTATGTGCATATGTTAGCTGTCTTGGCACTATAAAAATACTGCGGGCGGTCAATGGGGCGGGACTATTTCAACTCTTTGTGTTCTCTTTCCCTATTAGGGCGGAGACTCCACATCCTATGGGGCTGTTCTGGGAGATTTCTATAAACTGAATTGCCGGTAAGTCTAATTTCATATTTGATTACCTCATTCATCAATAGACCATAAAAATACTTAATAAACAAAAGCTTAAAAGGTAGGTAATCATAGTTTTAAAGTCTGAAATGCACATGCGATACTGACATCTAAGTTTCAGCACATTTTGGGACAAATGTTTTCACATTGAAAGTTAACAATCATTAAAATATTTTCTCTAAATTGTTGTCTCCTTTTTTGCTCCAATTATTTGCATTTAATAACAAATAAAACTTGATGTAACATTATGCATGCACATTGTCTTTTATGTGCAACCATCACCTGTCTCACAAACACAGGGTTTGAATGAACCTGATGAATGGAGTCAAATTGAAAATGTAAAAAAATCTCTGTCAAAATTGCTGTTTTTTTCTACTCATTCACAAAGAGTTAATGAAAGTTATTACATATGTACAACAAATTAGCACGAGTTTCAAATAGAAATCATGCTGCAAAAACCAGTCAAAGCAAAAATAAAAATATCTACTTTCAGGGGTTTCGCTTGACATTTGCCAAGTGTCTAGCACTCCTAAAGTTGTTTGTGTTTGGCCGAAATAGCTCAGATGGGAGAGCGTTAGACTGAAGATCTAAAGGTCCCTGGTTCGATCCCGGGTTTCGGCAACATCACTTTTCTTGATTCTTTACATTTTAAGGAGAAAATAAACAAAGCACGTGGACTGATTATTTAAAGAAAATGTAAAAGGCCTAAAAATCTTAACTATCTACAGAAAATAAAATGTTAAAAAGATGAGAAATGGGAACTTTTCCATTTGAGCAAATTATTATTTTTTTGTAATTTTTCCTGTTTTGTTTATTTCCATTTCACTTAGCTGTAAGAGGATTTAAAGGGAACCTGATAGCTGATAAAGAAAGCATGTATCAGACACTAGCTGAATGATTTCAACCATGTATGTTTGACTATGAAATGCTGTGGTGTATATGAATTCATTGTGAGAAGTAATTTCTAAAATGGGGTCACTTTGGGGGGGTTTCTGCTGTTTTGGTACTTTTGGTACTCTGCAAATTTTACCTGCAAACTATTCTTGCAAAATCTGCATTCCAAAATCCAAATAGCGCTCTTATTTTCAAAGCCCTGCTGTGTGGCCAAACAGTAGATTCTGAAGAAATATGGTGCATCACTGCATTTTGTGAGAAATCTAACATTTCTAACATCCTAACAAAATAAAAGGAGGTTTGAAAGTGAATGCTGACAAAAAGTACACATATGAAAAATGCTATTTATTTACATTTTTGTGTGGTGCAACAAGTTGGTTTAAGGATATAAGCAGTCAAAGAATAAAACTGACTAATATTTCAAAATTTTAAACAAAATTTAGATATTTTCACAGAAAAAAACTAAAAATATATTGACCTAAATTTACAGTTAATGTAAAGTACAATGTGTCACAAAAAACACTTTCAGAATTACGGGGATATGTAGAAGCATTCCAGAGTTATTACTGCATACAGTGATAAAAGTCATATTTTTTTAAAATGGGGCTTGGCCATTTAGCTCAAAATAGGCTTGATAACTAATAGTTTAAACAAATGTATTGAAATAAAAACTGTAATATTAAATATTTTAAAATAATTTTCAATGGCAATTACTGGTCATATTTCTTCTGACTAACTTGGAAAGAGTTAAGGCACAGAATCTACAAGAAGTCAGGATGGCCGAGTGGTCTAAGGCGCTGCGTTCAGGTCGCAGTCTCTCTTGGAGGCGTGGGTTCAAATCCCACTTCTGACATCATCTTTTCATGAAACTATACAGATTCTCAGTCAAATATTGATTAGATGGGGATCAAACCAAACTTAGCAATGGGCCTTAAAAAATCCGATCCCAAAGTTACCACTACCTGGGAGTCTTTGGGGTGAATCTGAAATTGTCGTCTATAAACGGAACTCTAGGACCGTGAAATAGTTTTTATGTGCATATGTTAGCTGTCTTGGCACTATAAAAATACTGCGGGCGGTCAATGGGGCGGGACTATTTCAACTCTTTGTGTTCTCTTTCCCTATTAGGGCGGAGACTCCACATCCTATGGGGCTGTTCTGGGAGATTTCTATAAACTGAATTGCCGGTAAGTCTAATTTCATATTTGATTACCTCATTCATCAATAGACCATAAAAATACTTAATAAACAAAAGCTTAAAAAGTAGGTAATCATAGTTTTAAAGTCTGAAATGCACATGCGATACTGACATCTAAGTTTCAGCATATTTTGGGACAAATGTTTTCACATTGAAAGTTAACAATCATTAAAATATTTTCTCTAAATTGTTGTCTCCTTTTTTGCTCCAATTATTTGCATTTGAACTCTTTGTGTTCTCTTTCCCTATTAGGGCGGAGACTCCACATCCTATGGGGCTGTTCTGGGAGATTTCTATAAACTGAATTGCCGGTAAGTCTAATTTCATATTTGATTACCTCATTCATCAATAGACCATAAAAATACTTAATAAACAAAAGCTTAAAAAGTAGGTAATCATAGTTTTAAAGTCTGAAATGCACATGCGATACTGACATCTAAGTTTCAGCATTTTTTGGGACAAATGTCCCAAATGTTTCTTCTTCGGTCTAAGGTCTAAGAGAGACTGCGACCTGAACGCAGCGCCTTAGACCACTCGGCCATCCTGACTTCTTGTGGATTCTGTGCCTTAACTCTTTCCAAGTTAGTCAGAAGAAATATGACCAGTAATTGCCATTGAAAATTATTTTAAAATATTTAATATTACAGTTTTTATTTCAATACATTTGTTTAAACTATTAGTTATCAAGCCTATTTTGAGCTAAATGGCCAAGCCCCATTTTAAAAAAATATGACTTTTATCACTGTATGCAGTAATAACTCTGGAATGCTTGCATTTAATAACAAATAAAACTTGATGTAACATTATGCATGCACATTGTCTTTTATGTGCAACCATCACCTGTCTCACAAACACAGGGTTTGAATGAACCTGATGAATGGAGTCAAATTGAAAATGTAAAAAAATCTCTGTCAAAATTGCTGTTTTTTTCTACTCATTCACAAAGAATTAATGAAAGTTATTAAATATGTACAACAAAATAGCAGGAGTTTCAAATAGAAATCATGCTGCAAAAACCAGTCAAAGCAAAAATAAAAATATCTACTTTCAGGGGTTTCGCTTGACATTTGCCAAGTGTCTAGCACTCCTAAAGTTGTTTGTGTTTGGCCGAAATAGCTCAGATGGGAGAGCGTTAGACTGAAGATCTAAAGGTCCCTGGTTCGATCCCGGGTTTCGGCAACATCACTTTTCTTGATTCTTTACATTTTAAGGAGAAAATAAACAGAGCACGTGGACTGATTATTTAAAGAAAATGTAAAAGGCCTAAAAATCTTAACTATCTACAGAAAATAAAATGTTAAAAAGATGAGAAATGGGAACTTTTCCATTTGAGCAAATTATTATTTTTTTGTAATTTTTCCTCTGTTTTGTTTATTTCCATTTCACTTAGCTGTAAGAGGATTTAAAGGGAACCTGATAGCTGATAAAGAAAGCATGTATCAGACACTAGCTGAATGATTTCAACCATGTATGTTTGACTATGAAATGCTGTGGTGTATATGAATTCATTGTGAGAAGTAATTTCTAAAATGGGGTCACTTTGGGGGGGTTTCTGCTGTTTTGGTACTTTTGGTACTCTGCAAATTTTACCTGCAAACTATTCTTGCAAAATCTGCATTCCAAAATCCAAATAGCGCTCTTATTTTCAAAGCCCTGCTGTGTGGCCAAACAGTAGATTCTGAAGAAATATGGTGCATCACCGCATTTTGTGAGAAATCTAACATTTCTAACATCCTAACAAAATAAAAGGAGGTTTGAAAGTGAATGCTGACAAAAAGTACACATATGAAAAATGCTATTTATTTACATTTTTGTGTGGTGCAACAAGTTGGTTTAAGGATATAAGCAGTCAAAGAATAAAACTGACTAATATTTCAAAATTTTAAACAAAATTTAGATATTTTCACAGAAAAAAACTAAAAATATATTGACCTAAATTTACAGTTAATGTAAAGTACAATGTGTCACAAAAAACACTTTCAGAATTACAGGGATATGTAGAAGCATTCCAGAGTTATTACTGCATACAGTGATAAAAGTCATATTTTTTTAAAATGGGGCTTGGCCATTTAGCTCAAAATAGGCTTGATAACTAATAGTTTAAACAAATGTATTGAAATAAAAACTGTAATATTAAATATTTTAAAATAATTTTCAATGACAATTACTGGTCATATTTCTGCTGACTAACTTGGAAAGAGTTAAGGCACAGAATCCACAAGAAGTCAGGATGGCCGAGCGGTCTAAGGCGCTGCGTTCAGGTCGCAGTCTCTCTTGGAGGCGTGGGTTCAAATCCCACTTCTGACATCACCTTTTCATGAAACTATACTGATTCTCAGTCAATTATTGATTAGATGGGGATCAAACCAAACTTAGCAATGGGCCTTAAAAAACCTGATCCCAAAGTTACCACTACCTGGGAGTCTTTGGGGTGAATCTGAAATTGTCGTCTATAAACGGAACTCTAGGACCGTGAAATAGTTTTTATGTGCATATGTTAGCTGTCTTGGCACTATAAAAATACTGCGGGCGGTCAATGGGGCGGGACTATTTCAACTCTTTGTGTTCTCTTTCCCTATTAGGGCGGAGACTCCACATCCTATGGGGCTGTTCTGGGAGATTTCTATAAACTGAATTGCCGGTAAGTCTAATTTCATATTTGATTACCTCATTCATCAATAGACCATAAAAATACTTAATAAACAAAAGCTTAAAAGGTAGGTAATCATAGTTTTAAAGTCTGAAATGCACATGCGATACTGACATCTAAGTTTCAGCACATTTTGGGACAAATGTTTTCACATTGAAAGTTAACAATCATTAAAATATTTTCTCTAAATTGTTGTCTCCTTTTTTGCTCCAATTATTTGCATTTAATAACAAATAAAACTTGATGTAACATTATGCATGCACATTGTCTTTTATGTGCAACCATCACCTGTCTCACAAACACAGGGTTTGAATGAACCTGATGAATGGAGTCAAATTGAAAATGTAAAAAAATCTCTGTCAAAATTGCTGTTTTTTTCTACTCATTCACAAAGAGTTAATGAAAGTTATTACATATGTACAACAAATTAGCACGAGTTTCAAATAGAAATCATGCTGCAAAAACCAGTCAAAGCAAAAATAAAAATATCTACTTTCAGGGGTTTCGCTTGACATTTGCCAAGTGTCTAGCACTCCTAAAGTTGTTTGTGTTTGGCCGAAATAGCTCAGATGGGAGAGCGTTAGACTGAAGATCTAAAGGTCCCTGGTTCGATCCCGGGTTTCGGCAACATCACTTTTCTTGATTCTTTACATTTTAAGGAGAAAATAAACAAAGCACGTGGACTGATTATTTAAAGAAAATGTAAAAGGCCTAAAAATCTTAACTATCTACAGAAAATAAAATGTTAAAAAGATGAGAAATGGGAACTTTTCCATTTGAGCAAATTATTATTTTTTTGTAATTTTTCCTGTTTTGTTTATTTCCATTTCACTTAGCTGTAAGAGGATTTAAAGGGAACCTGATAGCTGATAAAGAAAGCATGTATCAGACACTAGCTGAATGATTTCAACCATGTATGTTTGACTATGAAATGCTGTGGTGTATATGAATTCATTGTGAGAAGTAATTTCTAAAATGGGGTCACTTTGGGGGGGTTTCTGCTGTTTTGGTACTTTTGGTACTCTGCAAATTTTACCTGCAAACTATTCTTGCAAAATCTGCATTCCAAAATCCAAATAGCGCTCTTATTTTCAAAGCCCTGCTGTGTGGCCAAACAGTAGATTCTGAAGAAATATGGTGCATCACTGCATTTTGTGAGAAATCTAACATTTCTAACATCCTAACAAAATAAAAGGAGGTTTGAAAGTGAATGCTGACAAAAAGTACACATATGAAAAATGCTATTTATTTACATTTTTGTGTGGTGCAACAAGTTGGTTTAAGGATATAAGCAGTCAAAGAATAAAACTGACTAATATTTCAAAATTTTAAACAAAATTTAGATATTTTCACAGAAAAAAACTAAAAATATATTGACCTAAATTTACAGTTAATGTAAAGTACAATGTGTCACAAAAAACACTTTCAGAATTACGGGGATATGTAGAAGCATTCCAGAGTTATTACTGCATACAGTGATAAAAGTCATATTTTTTTAAAATGGGGCTTGGCCATTTAGCTCAAAATAGGCTTGATAACTAATAGTTTAAACAAATGTATTGAAATAAAAACTGTAATATTAAATATTTTAAAATAATTTTCAATGGCAATTACTGGTCATATTTCTTCTGACTAACTTGGAAAGAGTTAAGGCACAGAATCTACAAGAAGTCAGGATGGCCGAGTGGTCTAAGGCGCTGCGTTCAGGTCGCAGTCTCTCTTGGAGGCGTGGGTTCAAATCCCACTTCTGACATCATCTTTTCATGAAACTATACAGATTCTCAGTCAAATATTGATTAGATGGGGATCAAACCAAACTTAGCAATGGGCCTTAAAAAATCCGATCCCAAAGTTACCACTACCTGGGAGTCTTTGGGGTGAATCTGAAATTGTCGTCTATAAACGGAACTCTAGGACCGTGAAATAGTTTTTATGTGCATATGTTAGCTGTCTTGGCACTATAAAAATACTGCGGGCGGTCAATGGGGCGGGACTATTTCAACTCTTTGTGTTCTCTTTCCCTATTAGGGCGGAGACTCCACATCCTATGGGGCTGTTCTGGGAGATTTCTATAAACTGAATTGCCGGTAAGTCTAATTTCATATTTGATTACCTCATTCATCAATAGACCATAAAAATACTTAATAAACAAAAGCTTAAAAGGTAGGTAATCATAGTTTTAAAGTCTGAAATGCACATGCGATACTGACATCTAAGTTTCAGCACATTTTGGGACAAATGTTTTCACATTGAAAGTTAACAATCATTAAAATATTTTCTCTAAATTGTTGTCTCCTTTTTTGCTCCAATTATTTGCATTTAATAACAAATAAAACTTGATGTAACATTATGCATGCACATTGTCTTTTATGTGCAACCATCACCTGTCTCACAAACACAGGGTTTGAATGAACCTGATGAATGGAGTCAAATTGAAAATGTAAAAAAATCTCTGTCAAAATTGCTGTTTTTTTCTACTCATTCACAAAGAGTTAATGAAAGTTATTACATATGTACAACAAATTAGCACGAGTTTCAAATAGAAATCATGCTGCAAAAACCAGTCAAAGCAAAAATAAAAATATCTACTTTCAGGGGTTTCGCTTGACATTTGCCAAGTGTCTAGCACTCCTAAAGTTGTTTGTGTTTGGCCGAAATAGCTCAGATGGGAGAGCGTTAGACTGAAGATCTAAAGGTCCCTGGTTCGATCCCGGGTTTCGGCAACATCACTTTTCTTGATTCTTTACATTTTAAGGAGAAAATAAACAAAGCACGTGGACTGATTATTTAAAGAAAATGTAAAAGGCCTAAAAATCTTAACTATCTACAGAAAATAAAATGTTAAAAAGATGAGAAATGGGAACTTTTCCATTTGAGCAAATTATTATTTTTTTGTAATTTTTCCTGTTTTGTTTATTTCCATTTCACTTAGCTGTAAGAGGATTTAAAGGGAACCTGATAGCTGATAAAGAAAGCATGTATCAGACACTAGCTGAATGATTTCAACCATGTATGTTTGACTATGAAATGCTGTGGTGTATATGAATTCATTGTGAGAAGTAATTTCTAAAATGGGGTCACTTTGGGGGGGTTTCTGCTGTTTTGGTACTTTTGGTACTCTGCAAATTTTACCTGCAAACTATTCTTGCAAAATCTGCATTCCAAAATCCAAATAGCGCTCTTATTTTCAAAGCCCTGCTGTGTGGCCAAACAGTAGATTCTGAAGAAATATGGTGCATCACTGCATTTTGTGAGAAATCTAACATTTCTAACATCCTAACAAAATAAAAGGAGGTTTGAAAGTGAATGCTGACAAAAAGTACACATATGAAAAATGCTATTTATTTACATTTTTGTGTGGTGCAACAAGTTGGTTTAAGGATATAAGCAGTCAAAGAATAAAACTGACTAATATTTCAAAATTTTAAACAAAATTTAGATATTTTCACAGAAAAAAACTAAAAATATATTGACCTAAATTTACAGTTAATGTAAAGTACAATGTGTCACAAAAAACACTTTCAGAATTACGGGGATATGTAGAAGCATTCCAGAGTTATTACTGCATACAGTGATAAAAGTCATATTTTTTTAAAATGGGGCTTGGCCATTTAGCTCAAAATAGGCTTGATAACTAATAGTTTAAACAAATGTATTGAAATAAAAACTGTAATATTAAATATTTTAAAATAATTTTCAATGGCAATTACTGGTCATATTTCTTCTGACTAACTTGGAAAGAGTTAAGGCACAGAATCTACAAGAAGTCAGGATGGCCGAGTGGTCTAAGGCGCTGCGTTCAGGTCGCAGTCTCTCTTGGAGGCGTGGGTTCAAATCCCACTTCTGACATCATCTTTTCATGAAACTATACAGATTCTCAGTCAAATATTGATTAGATGGGGATCAAACCAAACTTAGCAATGGGCCTTAAAAAATCCGATCCCAAAGTTACCACTACCTGGGAGTCTTTGGGGTGAATCTGAAATTGTCGTCTATAAACGGAACTCTAGGACCGTGAAATAGTTTTTATGTGCATATGTTAGCTGTCTTGGCACTATAAAAATACTGCGGGCGGTCAATGGGGCGGGACTATTTCAACTCTTTGTGTTCTCTTTCCCTATTAGGGCGGAGACTCCACATCCTATGGGGCTGTTCTGGGAGATTTCTATAAACTGAATTGCCGGTAAGTCTAATTTCATATTTGATTACCTCATTCATCAATAGACCATAAAAATACTTAATAAACAAAAGCTTAAAAAGTAGGTAATCATAGTTTTAAAGTCTGAAATGCACATGCGATACTGACATCTAAGTTTCAGCATATTTTGGGACAAATGTTTTCACATTGAAAGTTAACAATCATTAAAATATTTTCTCTAAATTGTTGTCTCCTTTTTTGCTCCAATTATTTGCATTTGAACTCTTTGTGTTCTCTTTCCCTATTAGGGCGGAGACTCCACATCCTATGGGGCTGTTCTGGGAGATTTCTATAAACTGAATTGCCGGTAAGTCTAATTTCATATTTGATTACCTCATTCATCAATAGACCATAAAAATACTTAATAAACAAAAGCTTAAAAAGTAGGTAATCATAGTTTTAAAGTCTGAAATGCACATGCGATACTGACATCTAAGTTTCAGCATTTTTTGGGACAAATGTCCCAAATGTTTCTTCTTCGGTCTAAGGTCTAAGAGAGACTGCGACCTGAACGCAGCGCCTTAGACCACTCGGCCATCCTGACTTCTTGTGGATTCTGTGCCTTAACTCTTTCCAAGTTAGTCAGAAGAAATATGACCAGTAATTGCCATTGAAAATTATTTTAAAATATTTAATATTACAGTTTTTATTTCAATACATTTGTTTAAACTATTAGTTATCAAGCCTATTTTGAGCTAAATGGCCAAGCCCCATTTTAAAAAAATATGACTTTTATCACTGTATGCAGTAATAACTCTGGAATGCTTGCATTTAATAACAAATAAAACTTGATGTAACATTATGCATGCACATTGTCTTTTATGTGCAACCATCACCTGTCTCACAAACACAGGGTTTGAATGAACCTGATGAATGGAGTCAAATTGAAAATGTAAAAAAATCTCTGTCAAAATTGCTGTTTTTTTCTACTCATTCACAAAGAATTAATGAAAGTTATTAAATATGTACAACAAAATAGCAGGAGTTTCAAATAGAAATCATGCTGCAAAAACCAGTCAAAGCAAAAATAAAAATATCTACTTTCAGGGGTTTCGCTTGACATTTGCCAAGTGTCTAGCACTCCTAAAGTTGTTTGTGTTTGGCCGAAATAGCTCAGATGGGAGAGCGTTAGACTGAAGATCTAAAGGTCCCTGGTTCGATCCCGGGTTTCGGCAACATCACTTTTCTTGATTCTTTACATTTTAAGGAGAAAATAAACAGAGCACGTGGACTGATTATTTAAAGAAAATGTAAAAGGCCTAAAAATCTTAACTATCTACAGAAAATAAAATGTTAAAAAGATGAGAAATGGGAACTTTTCCATTTGAGCAAATTATTATTTTTTTGTAATTTTTCCTCTGTTTTGTTTATTTCCATTTCACTTAGCTGTAAGAGGATTTAAAGGGAACCTGATAGCTGATAAAGAAAGCATGTATCAGACACTAGCTGAATGATTTCAACCATGTATGTTTGACTATGAAATGCTGTGGTGTATATGAATTCATTGTGAGAAGTAATTTCTAAAATGGGGTCACTTTGGGGGGGTTTCTGCTGTTTTGGTACTTTTGGTACTCTGCAAATTTTACCTGCAAACTATTCTTGCAAAATCTGCATTCCAAAATCCAAATAGCGCTCTTATTTTCAAAGCCCTGCTGTGTGGCCAAACAGTAGATTCTGAAGAAATATGGTGCATCACCGCATTTTGTGAGAAATCTAACATTTCTAACATCCTAACAAAATAAAAGGAGGTTTGAAAGTGAATGCTGACAAAAAGTACACATATGAAAAATGCTATTTATTTACATTTTTGTGTGGTGCAACAAGTTGGTTTAAGGATATAAGCAGTCAAAGAATAAAACTGACTAATATTTCAAAATTTTAAACAAAATTTAGATATTTTCACAGAAAAAAACTAAAAATATATTGACCTAAATTTACAGTTAATGTAAAGTACAATGTGTCACAAAAAACACTTTCAGAATTACAGGGATATGTAGAAGCATTCCAGAGTTATTACTGCATACAGTGATAAAAGTCATATTTTTTTAAAATGGGGCTTGGCCATTTAGCTCAAAATAGGCTTGATAACTAATAGTTTAAACAAATGTATTGAAATAAAAACTGTAATATTAAATATTTTAAAATAATTTTCAATGACAATTACTGGTCATATTTCTGCTGACTAACTTGGAAAGAGTTAAGGCACAGAATCCACAAGAAGTCAGGATGGCCGAGCGGTCTAAGGCGCTGCGTTCAGGTCGCAGTCTCTCTTGGAGGCGTGGGTTCAAATCCCACTTCTGACATCACCTTTTCATGAAACTATACTGATTCTCAGTCAATTATTGATTAGATGGGGATCAAACCAAACTTAGCAATGGGCCTTAAAAAACCTGATCCCAAAGTTACCACTACCTGGGAGTCTTTGGGGTGAATCTGAAATTGTCGTCTATAAACGGAACTCTAGGACCGTGAAATAGTTTTTATGTGCATATGTTAGCTGTCTTGGCACTATAAAAATACTGCGGGCGGTCAATGGGGCGGGACTATTTCAACTCTTTGTGTTCTCTTTCCCTATTAGGGCGGAGACTCCACATCCTATGGGGCTGTTCTGGGAGATTTCTATAAACTGAATTGCCGGTAAGTCTAATTTCATATTTGATTACCTCATTCATCAATAGACCATAAAAATACTTAATAAACAAAAGCTTAAAAGGTAGGTAATCATAGTTTTAAAGTCTGAAATGCACATGCGATACTGACATCTAAGTTTCAGCACATTTTGGGACAAATGTTTTCACATTGAAAGTTAACAATCATTAAAATATTTTCTCTAAATTGTTGTCTCCTTTTTTGCTCCAATTATTTGCATTTAATAACAAATAAAACTTGATGTAACATTATGCATGCACATTGTCTTTTATGTGCAACCATCACCTGTCTCACAAACACAGGGTTTGAATGAACCTGATGAATGGAGTCAAATTGAAAATGTAAAAAAATCTCTGTCAAAATTGCTGTTTTTTTCTACTCATTCACAAAGAGTTAATGAAAGTTATTACATATGTACAACAAATTAGCACGAGTTTCAAATAGAAATCATGCTGCAAAAACCAGTCAAAGCAAAAATAAAAATATCTACTTTCAGGGGTTTCGCTTGACATTTGCCAAGTGTCTAGCGCTCCTAAAGTTGTTTGTGTTTGGCCGAAATAGCTCAGATGGGAGAGCGTTAGACTGAAGATCTAAAGGTCCCTGGTTCGATCCCAGGTTTCGGCAACATCATTTTTCTTGATTCTTTACATTTTAAGGAGAAAATAAACAAAGCACGTGGACTGATTATTTAAAGAAAATGTAAAAGGCCTAAAAATCTTAACTATCTACAGAAAATAAAATGTTAAAAAGATGAGAAATGGGAACTTTTCCATTTGAGCAAATTATTATTTTTTTGTAATTTTTCCTCTGTTTTGTTTATTTCCATTTCACTTAGCTGTAAGAGGATTTAAAGGGAACCTGATAGCTGATAAAGAAAGCATGTATCAGACACTAGCTGAATGATTTCAACCATGTATGTTTGACTATGAAATGCTGTGGTGTATATGAATTCATTGTGAGAAGTAATTTCTAAAATGGGGTCACTTTGGGGGGGTTTCTGCTGTTTTGGTACTTTTGGTACTCTGCAAATTTTACCTGCAAACTATTCTTGCAAAATCTGCATTCCAAAATCCAAATAGCGCTCTTATTTTCAAAGCCCTGCTGTGTGGCCAAACAGTAGATTCTGAAGAAATATGGTGCATCACCGCATTTTGTGAGAAATCTAACATTTCTAACATCCTAACAAAATAAAAGGAGGTTTGAAAGTGAATGCTGACAAAAAGTACACATATGAAAAATGCTATTTATTTACATTTTTGTGTGGTGCAACAAGTTGGTTTAAGGATATAAGCAGTCAAAGAATAAAAATGACTAATATTTCAAAATTTTAAACAAAATTTAGATATTTTCACAGAAAAAAACTAAAAATATATTGACCTAAATTTACAGTTAATGTAAAGTACAATGTGTCACAAAAAATACTTTCAGAATTACGGGGATATGTAGAAGCATTCCAGAGTTATTACTGCATACAGTGATAAAAGTCATATTTTTTAAAATGGGGCTTGGCCATTTAGCTCAAAATAGGCTTTCATAATGAGGTAATCATATTTGATTACCTCATTCATCAATAAACCATAAAAATACTTAATAAACAAAAGCTTAAAAAGCAGGTAATCATAGTTTTAAAGTCTGAAATGCACATGCGATACTGACATCTAAGTTTCAGCACATTTTGGGACAAATGTTTTCACATTGAAAGTTAACAATCATGAAAATATTTTCTCTAAATTGTTGTCTCCTTTTTTGCTCCAATTATTTGCATTTAATAACAAATAAAACTTGATGTAACATTATGCATGCACATTGTCTTTTATGTGCAACCATCACCTGTCTCACAAACACAGGGTTTGAATGAACCTGATGAATGGAGTCAAATTGAAAATGTAAAAAAATCTCTGTCAAAATTGCTGTTTTTTTCTACTCATTCACAAAGAGTTAATGAAAGTTATTAAATATGTACAACAAAATAGCAGGAGTTTCAAATAGAAATCATGCTGCAAAAACCAGTCAAAGCAAAAATAAAAATATCTACTTTCAGGGGTTTCGCTTGACATTTGCCAAGTGTCTAGCACTCCTAAAGTTGTTTGTGTTTGGCCGAAATAGCTCAGATGGGAGAGCGTTAGACTGAAGATCTAAAGGTCTCTGGTTCGATCCCGGGTTTCGGCAACATCATTTTTCTTGATTCTTTACATTTTAAGGAGAAAATAAACAAAGCACGTGGACTGATTATTTAAAGAAAATGTAAAAGGCCTAAAAATCTTAACTATCTACAGAAAATAAAATGTTAAAAAGATGAGAAATGGGAACTTTTCCATTTGAGCAAATTATTATTTTTTTGTAATTTTTCCTCTGTTTTGTTTATTTCCATTTCACTTAGCTGTAAGAGGATTTAAAGGGAACCTGATAGCTGATAAAGAAAGCATGTATCAGACACTAGCTGAATGATTTCGCAGTCTCTCTTGGAGGCGTGGGTTCAAATCCCACTTCTGACATCACCTTTTCATGAAACTATACAGATTCTCAGTCAATTATTGATTAGATGGGGATCAAACCAAACTTAGCAATGGGCCTTAAAAAATCCGATCCCAAAGTTACCACTCCACTACCTGGGAGTCTTTGGGGTGAATCTGAAATTGTCGTCTATAAACGGAACTCTAGGACCGTGAAATAGTTTTTATGTGCATATGTTAGCTGTCTTGGCACTATAAAAATACTGCCGGCGGTCAATGGGGCGGGACTATTTCAACTCTTTGTGTTCTCTTTCCCTATTAGGGCGGAGACTCCACATCCTATGGGGCTGTTCTGGGAGATTTCTATAAACTGAATTGCCGGTAAGTCTAATTTCATATTTGATTACCTCATTCATCAATAGACCATAAAAATACTTAATAAACAAAAGCTTAAAAAGCAGGTAATCATAGTTTTAAAGTCTGAAATGCACATGCAATACTGACATCTAAGTTTCAGCACATTTTGGGACAAATGTTTTCACATTGAAAGTTAACAATCATTAAAATATTTTCTCTAAATTGTTGTCTCCTTTTTTGCTCCAATTATTTGCATTTAATAACAAATAAAACTTGATGTAACATTATGCATGCACATTGTCTTTTATGTGCAACCATCACCTGTCTCACAAACACAGGGTTTGAATGAACCTGATGAATGGAGTCAAATTGAAAATGTAAAAAAATCTCTGTCAAAATTGCTGTTTTTTTCTACTCATTCACAAAGAGTTAATGAAAGTTATTAAATATGTACAACAAAATAGCAGGAGTTTCAAATAGAAATCATGCTGCAAAAACCAGTCAAAGCAAAAATAAAAATATCTACTTTCAGGGGTTTCGCTTGACATTTGCCAAGTGTCTAGCACTCCTAAAGTTGTTTGTGTTTAGCCGAAATAGCTCAGATGGGAGAGCGTTAGACTGAAGATCTAAAGGTCCCTGGTTCGATCCCGGGTTTCGGCAACATCATTTTTCTTGATTCTTTACATTTTAAGGAGAAAATAAACAAAGCACGTGGACTGATTATTTAAAGAAAATGTAAAAGGCCTAAAAATCTTAACTATCTACAGAAAATAAAATGTTAAAAAGATGAGAAATGGGAACTTTTCCATTTGAGCAAATTATTATTTTTTTGTAATTTTTCCTCTGTTTTGTTTATTTCCATTTCACTTAGCTGTAAGAGGATTTAAAGGGAACCTGATAGCTGATAAAGAAAGCATGTATCAGACACTAGCTGAATGATTTCAACCATGTATGTTTGACTATGAAATGCTGTGGTGTATATGAATTCATTGTGAGAAGTAATTTCTAAAATGGGGTCACTTTGGGGGGGTTTCTGCTGTTTTGGTACTTTTGGTACTCTGCAAATTTTACCTGCAAACTATTCTTGCAAAATCTGCATTCCAAAATCCAAATAGCGCTCTTATTTTCAAAGCCCTGCTGTGTGGCCAAACAGTAGATTCTGAAGAAATATGGTGCATCACCGCATTTTGTGAGAAATCTAACATTTCTAACATCCTAACAAAATAAAAGGAGGTTTGAAAGTGAATGCTGACAAAAAGTACACATATGAAAAATGCTATTTATTTACATTTTTGTGTGGTGCAACAAGTTGGTTTAAGGATATAAGCAGTCAAAGAATAAAAATGACTAATATTTCAAAATTTTACACAAAATTTAGATATTTTCACAGAAAAAAACTAAAAATATATTGACCTAAATTTACAGTTAATGTAAAGTACAATGTGTCACAAAAAATACTTTCAGAATTACGGGGATATGTAGAAGCATTCCAGAGTTATTACTGCATACAGTGATAAAAGTCATATTTTTTTAAAATGGGGCTTGGCCATTTAGCTCAAAATAGGCTTTCATAATGAGGTAATCATATTTGATTACCTCATTCATCAATAAACCATAAAAATACTTAATAAACAAAAGCTTAAAAAGCAGGTAATCATAGTTTTAAAGTCTGAAATGCACATGCGATACTGACATCTAAGTTTCAGCACATTTTGGGACAAATGTTTTCACATTGAAAGTTAACAATCATGAAAATATTTTCTCTAAATTGTTGTCTCCTTTTTTGCTCCAATTATTTGCATTTAATAACAAATAAAACTTGATGTAACATTATGCATGCACATTGTCTTTTATGTGCAACCATCACCTGTCTCACAAACACAGGGTTTGAATGAACCTGATGAATGGAGTCAAATTGAAAATGTAAAAAAATCTCTGTCAAAATTGCTGTTTTTTTCTACTCATTCACAAAGAGTTAATGAAAGTTATTAAATATGTACAACAAAATAGCAGGAGTTTCAAATAGAAATCATGCTGCAAAAACCAGTCAAAGCAAAAATAAAAATATCTACTTTCAGGGGTTTCGCTTGACATTTGCCAAGTGTCTAGCACTCCTAAAGTTGTTTGTGTTTGGCCGAAATAGCTCCGATGGGAGAGCGTTAGACTGAAGATCTAAAGGTCCCTGGTTCGATCCCGGGTTTCGGCAACATCATTTTTCTTGATTCTCTACATTTTAAGGAGAAAATAAACAAAGCACGTGGACTGATTATTTAAAGAAAATGTAAAAGGCCTAAACATCTTAACTATCTACAGAAAATAAAATGTTAAAAAGATGAGAAATGGGAACTTTTCCATTTGAGCAAATTATTATTTTTTTGTAATTTTTCCTCTGTTTTGTTTATTTCCATTTCACTTAGCTGTAAGAGGATTTAAAGGGAACCTGATAGCTGATAAAGAAAGCATGTATCAGACACTAGCTGAATGATTTTGCAGTCTCTCTTGGAGGCGTGGGTTCAAATCCCACTTCTGACATCACCTTTTCATGAAACTATACAGATTCTCAGTCAATTATTGATTAGATGGGGATCAAACCAAACTTAGCAATGGGCCTTAAAAAATCCGATCCCAAAGTTACCACTCCACTACCTGGGAGTCTTTGGGGTGAATCTGAAATTGTCGTCTATAAACGGAACTCTAGGACCGTGAAATAGTTTTTATGTGCATATGTTAGCTGTCTTGGCACTATAAAAATACTGCCGGCGGTCAATGGGGCGGGACTATTTCAACTCTTTGTGTTCTCTTTCCCTATTAGGGCGGAGACTCCACATCCTATGGGGCTGTTCTGGGAGATTTCTATAAACTGAATTGCCGGTAAGTCTAATTTCATATTTGATTACCTCATTCATCAATAGACCATAAAAATACTTAATAAACAAAAGCTTAAAAAGCAGGTAATCATAGTTTTAAAGTCTGAAATTCACATGCAATACTGACATCTAAGTTTCAGCACATTTTGGGACAAATGTTTTCACATTGAAAGTTAACAATCATTAAAATATTTTCTCTAAATTGTTGTCTCCTTTTTTGCTCCAATTATTTGCATTTAATAACAAATAAAACTTGATGTAACATTATGCATGCACATTGTCTTTTATGTGCAACCATCACCTGTCTCACAAACACAGGGTTTGAATGAACCTGATGAATGGAGTCAAATTGAAAATGTAAAAAAATCTCTGTCAAAATTGCTGTTTTTTTCTACTCATTCACAAAGAGTTAATGAAAGTTATTAAATATGTACAACAAAATAGCAGGAGTTTCAAATAGAAATCATGCTGCAAAAACCAGTCAAAGCAAAAATAAAAATATCTACTTTCAGGGGTTTCGCTTGACATTTGCCAAGTGTCTAGCACTCCTAAAGTTGTTTGTGTTTAGCTGAAATAGCTCAGATGGGAGAGCGTTAGACTGAAGATCTAAAGGTCCCTGGTTCGATCCCGGGTTTCGGCAACATCATTTTTCTTGATTCTTTACATTTTAAGGAGAAAATAAACAAAGCACGTGGACTGATTATTTAAAGAAAATGTAAAAGGCCTAAAAATCTTAACTATCTACAGAAAATAAAATGTTAAAAAGATGAGAAATGGGAACTTTTCCATTTGAGCAAATTATTATTTTTTTGTAATTTTTCCTCTGTTTTGTTTATTTCCATTTCACTTAGCTGTAAGAGGATTTAAAGGGAACCTGATAGCTGATAAAGAAAGCATGTATCAGACACTAGCTGAATGATTTCAACCATGTATGTTTGACTATGAAATGCTGTGGTGTATATGAATTCATTGTGAGAAGTAATTTCTAAAATGGGGTCACTTTGGGGGGGTTTCTGCTGTTTTGGTACTTTTGGTACTCTGCAAATTTTACCTGCAAACTATTCTTGCAAAATCTGCATTCCAAAATCCAAATAGCGCTCTTATTTTCAAAGCCCTGCTGTGTGGCCAAACAGTAGATTCTGAAGAAATATGGTGCATCACCGCATTTTGTGAGAAATCTAACATTTCTAACATCCTAACAAAATAAAAGGAGGTTTGAAAGTGAATGCTGACAAAAAGTACACATATGAAAAATGCTATTTATTTACATTTTTGTGTGGTGCAACAAGTTGGTTTAAGGATATAAGCAGTCAAAGAATAAAAATGACTAATATTTCAAAATTTTAAACAAAATTTAGATATTTTCACAGAAAAAAACTAAAAATATATTGACCTAAATTTACAGTTAATGTAAAGTACAATGTGTCACAAAAAATACTTTCAGAATTACGGGGATATGTAGAAGCATTCCAGAGTTATTACTGCATACAGTGATAAAAGTCATATTTTTTTAAAATGGGGCTTGGCCATTTAGCTCAAAATAGGCTTTCATAATGAGGTAATCATATTTGATTACCTCATTCATCAATAAACCATAAAAATACTTAATAAACAAAAGCTTAAAAAGCAGGTAATCATAGTTTTAAAGTCTGAAATGCACATGCGATACTGACATCTAAGTTTCAGCACATTTTGGGACAAATGTTTTCACATTGAAAGTTAACAATCATGAAAATATTTTCTCTAAATTGTTGTCTCCTTTTTTGCTCCAATTATTTGCATTTAATAACAAATAAAACTTGATGTAACATTATGCATGCACATTGTCTTTTATGTGCAACCATCACCTGTCTCACAAACACAGGGTTTGAATGAACCTGATGAATGGAGTCAAATTGAAAATGTAAAAAAATCTCTGTCAAAATTGCTGTTTTTTTCTACTCATTCACAAAGAGTTAATGAAAGTTATTAAATATGTACAACAAAATAGCAGGAGTTTCAAATAGAAATCATGCTGCAAAAACCAGTCAAAGCAAAAATAAAAATATCTACTTTCAGGGGTTTCGTTTGACATTTGCCAAGTGTCTAGCACTCCTAAAGTTGTTTGTGTTTGGCCAAAATAGCTCAGATGGGAGAGGGTTAGACTGAAGATCTAAAGGTCCCTGGTTCGATCCCGGGTTTCGGCAACATCATTTTTCTTGATTCTTTACATTTTAAGGAGAAAATAAACAAAGCACGTGGACTGATTATTTAAAGAAAATGTAAAAGGCCTAAAAATCTTAACTATCTACAGAAAATAAAATGTTAAAAAGATGAGAAATGGGAACTTTTCCATTTGAGCAAATTATTATTTTTTTGTAATTTTTCCTCTGTTTTGTTTATTTCCATTTCACTTAGCTGTAAGAGGATTTAAAGGGAACCTGATAGCTGATAAAGAAAGCATGTATCAGACACTAGCTGAATGATTTTGCAGTCTCTCTTGGAGGCGTGGGTTCAAATCCCACTTCTGACATCACCTTTTCATGAAACTATACAGATTCTCAGTCAATTATTGATTAGATGGGGATCAAACCAAACTTAGCAATGGGCCTTAAAAAATCCGATCCCAAAGTTACCACTCCACTACCTGGGAGTCTTTGGGGTGAATCTGAAATTGTCGTCTATAAACGGAACTCTAGGACCGTGAAATAGTTTTTATGTGCATATGTTAGCTGTCTTGGCACTATAAAAATACTGCCGGCGGTCAATGGGGCGGGACTATTTCAACTCTTTGTGTTCTCTTTCCCTATTAGGGCGGAGACTCCACATCCTATGGGGCTGTTCTGGGAGATTTCTATAAACTGAATTGCCGGTAAGTCTAATTTCATATTTGATTGAAATTTCATTGTGCAACCATCACCTGTCTCACAAGCACAGGGTTTGAATGAACCTGATGAATGGAGTCAAATTGAAAATGTAAAAAAATCTCTGTCAAAATTGCTGTTTTTTTCTACTCATTCACAAAGAGTTAATGAAAGTTATTAAATATGTACAACAAAATAGCAGGAGTTTCAAATAGAAATCATGCTGCAAAAACCAGTCAAAGCAAAAATAAAAATATCTACTTTCAGGGGTTTCGCTTGACATTTGCCAAGTGTCTAGCACTCCTAAAGTTGTTTGTGTTTGGCCGAAATAGCTCAGATGGGAGAGCGTTAGACTGAAGCTCTAAAGGTCCCTGGTTCGATCCCGGGTTTCGGCAACATCATTTTTCTTGATTCTTTACATTTTAAGGAGAAAATAAACAAAGCACGTGGACTGATTATTTAAAAAAAATGTAAAAGGCCTAAAAATCTTAACTATCTACAGAAAATAAAATGTTAAAAAGATGAGAAATGGGAACTTTTCCATTTGAGCAAATTATTATTTTTTTGTAATTTTTCCTCTGTTTTGTTTATTTCCATTTCACTTAGCTGTAAGAGGATTTAAAGGGAACCTGATAGCTGATAAAGAAAGCATGTATCAGACACTAGCTGAATGATTTCAACCATGTATGTCTGACTATGAAATGCTGTGGTGTATATGAATTAATTGTGAGAAGTAATTTCTAAAATGGGGTCACTTTGGGGGGGTTTCTGCTGTTTTGGTACTTTTGGTACTCTGCAAATTTTACCTGCAAACTATTCTTGCAAAATCTGCATTCCAAAATCCAAATAGCGCTCTTATTTTCAAAGCCCTGCTGTGTGGCCAAACAGTAGATTCTGAAGAAATATGGTGCATCACCGCATTTTGTGAGAAATCTAACATTTCTAACATCCTAACAAAATAAAAGGAGGTTTGAAAGTGAATGCTGACAAAAAGTACACATATGAAAAATGCTATTTATTTACATTTTTGTGTGGTGCAACAAGTTGGTTTAAGGATATAAGCAGTCAAAGAATAAAAATGACTAATATTTCAAAATTTTAAACAAAATTTAGATATTTTCACAGAAAAAAACTAAAAATATATTGACCTAAATTTACAGTTAATGTAAAGTACAATGTGTCACAAAAAATACTTTCAGAATTACGGGGATATGTAGAAGCATTCCAGAGTTATTACTGCATACAGTGATAAAAGTCATATTTTTTTAAAATGGGGCTTGGCCATTTAGCTCAAAATAGGCTTTCATAATGAGGTAATCATATTTGATTACCTCATTCATCAATAAACCATAAAAATACTTAATAAACAAAAGCTTAAAAAGCAGGTAATCATAGTTTTAAAGTCTGAAATGCACATGCGATACTGACATCTAAGTTTCAGCACATTTTGGGACAAATGTTTTCACATTGAAAGTTAACAATCATGAAAATATTTTCTCTAAATTGTTGTCTCCTTTTTTGCTCCAATTATTTGCATTTAATAACAAATAAAACTTGATGTAACATTATGCATGCACATTGTCTTTTATGTGCAACCATCACCTGTCTCACAAACACAGGGTTTGAATGAACCTGATGAATGGAGTCAAATTGAAAATGTAAAAAAATCTCTGTCAAAATTGCTGTTTTTTTCTACTCATTCACAAAGAGTTAATGAAAGTTATTAAATATGTACAACAAAATAGCAGGAGTTTCAAATAGAAATCATGCTGCAAAAACCAGTCAAAGCAAAAATAAAAATATCTACTTTCAGGGGTTTCGCTTGACATTTGCCAAGTGTCTAGCACTCCTAAAGTTGTTTGTGTTTGGCCGAAATAGCTCAGATGGGAGAGCGTTAGACTGAAGATCTAAAGGTCCCTGGTTCGATCCCGGGTTTCGGCAACATCATTTTTCTTGATTCTTTACATTTTAAGGAGAAAATAGACAAAGCACGTGGACTGATTATTTAAAGAAAATGTAAAAGGCCTAAAAATCTTAACTATCTACAGAAAATAAAATGTTAAAAAGATGAGAAATGGGAACTTTTCCATTTGAGCAAATTATTATTTTTTTGTAATTTTTCCTCTGTTTTGTTTATTTCCATTTCACTTAGCTGTAAGAGGATTTAAAGGGAACCTGATAGCTGATAAAGAAAGCATGTATCAGACACTAGCTGAATGATTTCGCAGTCTCTCTTGGAGGCGTGGGTTCAAATCCCACTTCTGACATCACCTTTTCATGAAACTATACAGATTCTCAGTCAATTATTGATTAGATGGGGATCAAACCAAACTTAGCAATGGGCCTTAAAAAATCCGATCCCAAAGTTACCACTCCACTACCTGGGAGTCTTTGGGGTGAATCTGAAATTGTCGTCTATAAACGGAACTCTAGGACCGTGAAATAGTTTTTATGTGCATATGTTAGCTGTCTTGGCACTATAAAAATACTGCCGGCGGTCAATGGGGCGGGACTATTTCAACTCTTTGTGTTCTCTTTCCCTATTAGGGCGGAGACTCCACATCCTATGGGGCTGTTCTGGGAGATTTCTATAAACTGAATTGCCGGTAAGTCTAATTTCATATTTGATTACCTCATTCATCAATAGACCATAAAAATACTTAATAAACAAAAGCTTAAAAAGCAGGTAATCATAGTTTTAAAGTCTGAAATGCACATGCAATACTGACATCTAAGTTTCAGCACATTTTGGGACAAATGTTTTCACATTGAAAGTTAACAATCATGAAAATATTTTCTCTAAATTGTTGTCTCCTTTTTTGCTCCAATTATTTGCATTTAATAACAAATAAAACTTGATGTAACATTATGCATGCACATTGTCTTTTATGTGCAACCATCACCTGTCTCACAAACACAGGGTTTGAATGAACCTGATGAATGGAGTCAAATTGAAAATGTAAAAAAATCTCTGTCAAAATTGCTGTTTTTTTCTACTCATTCACAAAGAGTTAATGAAAGTTATTAAATATGTACAACAAAATAGCAGGAGTTTCAAATAGAAATCATGCTGCAAAAACCAGTCAAAGCAAAAATAAAAATATCTACTTTCAGGGGTTTCGCTTGACATTTGCCAAGTGTCTAGCACTCCTAAAGTTGTTTGTGTTTGGCCGAAATAGCTCAGATGGGAGAGCGTTAGACTGAAGATCTAAAGGTCCCTGGTTCGATCCTGGGTTTCGGCAGCATCATTTTTCTTGATTCTTTACATTTTAAGGAGAAAATAAACAAAGCACGTGGACTGATTATTTAAAGAAAATGTAAAAGGCCTAAAAATCTTAACTATCTACAGAAAATAAAATGTTAAAAAGATGAGAAATGGGAACTTTTCCATTTGAGCAAATTATTATTTTTTTGTAATTTTTCCTCTGTTTTGTTTATTTCCATTTCACTTAGCTGTAAGAGGATTTAAAGGGAACCTGATAGCTGATAAAGAAAGCATGTATCAGACACTAGCTGAATGATTTCAACCATGTATGTTTGACTATGAAATGCTGTGGTGTATATGAATTCATTGTGAGAAGTAATTTCTAAAATGGGGTCACTTTGGGGGGGTTTCTGCTGTTTTGGTACTTTTGGTACTCTGCAAATTTTACCTGCAAACTATTCTTGCAAAATCTGCATTCCAAAATCCAAATAGCGCTCTTATTTTCAAAGCCCTGCTGTGTGGCCAAACAGTAGATTCTGAAGAAATATGGTGCATCACCGCATTTTGTGAGAAATCTAACATTTCTAACATCCTAACAAAATAAAAGGAGGTTTGAAAGTGAATGCTGACAAAAAGTACACATATGAAAAATGCTATTTATTTACATTTTTGTGTGGTGCAACAAGTTGGTTTAAGGATATAAGCAGTCAAAGAATAAAAATGACTAATATTTCAAAATTTTAAACAAAATTTAGATATTTTCACAGAAAAAAACTAAAAATATATTGACCTAAATTTACAGTTAATGTAAAGTACAATGTGTCACAAAAAATACTTTCAGAATTACGGGGATATGTAGAAGCATTCCAGAGTTATTACTGCATACAGTGATAAAAGTCATATTTTTTTAAAATGGGGCTTGGCCATTTAGCTCAAAATAGGCTTTCATAATGAGGTAATCATATTTGATTACCTCATTCATCAATAAACCATAAAAATACTTAATAAACAAAAGCTTAAAAAGCAGGTAATCATAGTTTTAAAGTCTGAAATGCACATGCGATACTGACATCTAAGTTTCAGCACATTTTGGGACAAATGTTTTCACATTGAAAGTTAACAATCATGAAAATATTTTCTCTAAATTGTTGTCTCCTTTTTTGCTCCAATTATTTGCATTTAATAACAAATAAAACTTGATGTAACATTATGCATGCACATTGTCTTTTATGTGCAACCATCACCTGTCTCACAAACACAGGGTTTGAATGAACCTGATGAATGGAGTCAAATTGAAAATGTAAAAAAATCTCTGTCAAAATTGCTGTTTTTTTCTACTCATTCACAAAGAGTTAATGAAAGTTATTAAATATGTACAACAAAATAGCAGGAGTTTCAAATAGAAATCATGCTGCAAAAACCAGTCAAAGCAAAAATAAAAATATCTACTTTCAGGGGTTTCGCTTGACATTTGCCAAGTGTCTAGCACTCCTAAAGTTGTTTGTGTTTGGCCGAAATAGCTCAGATGGGAGAGCGTTAGACTGAAGATCTCAAGGTCCCTGGTTCGATCCTGGGTTTCGGCAACATCATTTTTCTTGATTCTTTACATTTTAAGGAGAAAATAGACAAAGCACGTGGACTGATTATTTAAAGAAAATGTAAAAGGCCTAAAAATCTTAACTATCTACAGAAAATAAAATGTTAAAAAGATGAGAAATGGGAACTTTTCCATTTGAGCAAATTATTATTTTTTTGTAATTTTTCCTCTGTTTTGTTTATTTCCATTTCACTTAGCTGTAAGAGGATTTAAAGGGAACCTGATAGCTGATAAAGAAAGCATGTATCAGACACTAGCTGAATGATTTCACAGTCTCTCTTGGAGGCGTGGGTTCAAATCCCACTTCTGACATCACCTTTTCATGAAACTATACAGATTCTCAGTCAATTATTGATTAGATGGGGATCAAACCAAACTTAGCAATGGGCCTTAAAAAATCCGATCCCAAAGTTACCACTCCACTACCTGGGAGTCTTTGGGGTGAATCTGAAATTGTCGTCTATAAACGGAACTCTAGGACCGTGAAATAGTTTTTATGTGCATATGTTAGCTGTCTTGGCACTATAAAAATACTGCCGGCGGTCAATGGGGCGGGACTATTTCAACTCTTTGTGTTCTCTTTCCCTATTAGGGCGGAGACTCCACATCCTATGGGGCTGTTCTGGGAGATTTCTATAAACTGAATTGCCGGTAAGTCTAATTTCATATTTGATTACCTCATTCATCAATAGACCATAAAAATACTTAATAAACAAAAGCTTAAAAAGCAGGTAATCATAGTTTTAAAGTCTGAAATGCACATGCAATACTGACATCTAAGTTTCAGCACATTTTGGGACAAATGTTTTCACATTGAAAGTTAACAATCATTAAAATATTTTCTCTAAATTGTTGTCTCCTTTTTTGCTCCAATTATTTGCATTTAATAACAAATAAAACTTGATGTAACATTATGCATGCACATTGTCTTTTATGTGCAACCATCACCTGTCTCACAAACACAGGGTTTGAATGAACCTGATGAATGGAGTCAAATTGAAAATGTAAAAAAATCTCTGTCAAAATTGCTGTTTTTTTCTACTCATTCACAAAGAGTTAATGAAAGTTATTAAATATGTACAACAAAATAGCAGGAGTTTCAAATAGAAATCATGCTGCAAAAACCAGTCAAAGCAAAAATAAAAATATCTACTTTCAGGGGTTTCGCTTGACATTTGCCAAGTGTCTAGCACTCCTAAAGTTGTTTGTGTTTGGCCGAAATAGCTCAGATGGGAGAGCGTTAGACTGAAGATCTAAAGGTCCCTGGTTCGATCCTGGGTTTCGGCAACATCATTTTTCTTGATTCTTTACATTTTAAGGAGAAAATAAACAAAGCACGTGGACTGATTATTTAAAGAAAATGTAAAAGGCCTAAAAATCTTAACTATCTACAGAAAATAAAATGTTAAAAAGATGAGAAATGGGAACTTTTCCATTTGAGCAAATTATTATTTTTTTGTAATTTTTCCTCTGTTTTGTTTATTTCCATTTCACTTAGCTGTAAGAGGATTTAAAGGGAACCTGATAGCTGATAAAGAAAGCATGTATCAGACACTAGCTGAATGATTTCAACCATGTATGTTTGACTATGAAATGCTGTGGTGTATATGAATTCATTGTGAGAAGTAATTTCTAAAATGGGGTCACTTTGGGGGGGTTTCTGCTGTTTTGGTACTTTTGGTACTCTGCAAATTTTACCTGCAAACTATTCTTGCAAAATCTGCATTCCAAAATCCAAATAGCGCTCTTATTTTCAAAGCCCTGCTGTGTGGCCAAACAGTAGATTCTGAAGAAATATGGTGCATCACCGCATTTTGTGAGAAATCTAACATTTCTAACATCCTAACAAAATAAAAGGAGGTTTGAAAGTGAATGCTGACAAAAAGTACACATATGAAAAATGCTATTTATTTACATTTTTGTGTGGTGCAACAAGTTGGTTTAAGGATATAAGCAGTCAAAGAATAAAAATGACTAATATTTCAAAATTTTAAACAAAATTTAGATATTTTCACAGAAAAAAACTAAAAATATATTGACCTAAATTTACAGTTAATGTAAAGTACAATGTGTCACAAAAAATACTTTCAGAATTACGGGGATATGTAGAAGCATTCCAGAGTTATTACTGCATACAGTGATAAAAGTCATATTTTTTTAAAATGGGGCTTGGCCATTTAGCTCAAAATAGGCTTTCATAATGAGGTAATCATATTTGATTACCTCATTCATCAATAAACCATAAAAATACTTAATAAACAAAAGCTTAAAAAGCAGGTAATCATAGTTTTAAAGTCTGAAATGCACATGCGATACTGACATCTAAGTTTCAGCACATTTTGGGACAAATGTTTTCACATTGAAAGTTAACAATCATGAAAATATTTTCTCTAAATTGTTGTCTCCTTTTTTGCTCCAATTATTTGCATTTAATAACAAATAAAACTTGATGTAACATTATGCATGCACATTGTCTTTTATGTGCAACCATCACCTGTCTCACAAACACAGGGTTTGAATGAACCTGATGAATGGAGTCAAATTGAAAATGTAAAAAAATCTCTGTCAAAATTGCTGTTTTTTTCTACTCATTCACAAAGAGTTAATGAAAGTTATTAAATATGTACAACAAAATAGCAGGAGTTTCAAATAGAAATCATGCTGCAAAAACCAGTCAAAGCAAAAATAAAAATATCTACTTTCAGGGGTTTCGCTTGACATTTGCCAAGTGTCTAGCACTCCTAAAGTTGTTTGTGTTTGGCCGAAATAGCTCAGATGGGAGAGCGTTAGACTGAAGATCTAAAGGTCCCTGGTTCGATCCCGGGTTTCGGCAACATCATTTTTCTTGATTCTTTACATTTTAAGGAGAAAATAGACAAAGCACGTGGACTGATTATTTAAAGAAAATGTAAAAGGCCTAAAAATCTTAACTATCTACAGAAAATAAAATGTTAAAAAGATGAGAAATGGGAACTTTTCCATTTGAGCAAATTATTATTTTTTTGTAATTTTTCCTCTGTTTTGTTTATTTCCATTTCACTTAGCTGTAAGAGGATTTAAAGGGAACCTGATAGCTGATAAAGAAAGCATGTATCAGACACTAGCTGAATGATTTCACAGTCTCTCTTGGAGGCGTGGGTTCAAATCCCACTTCTGACATCACCTTTTCATGAAACTATACAGATTCTCAGTCAATTATTGATTAGATGGGGATCAAACCAAACTTAGCAATGGGCCTTAAAAAATCCGATCCCAAAGTTACCACTCCACTACCTGGGAGTCTTTGGGGTGAATCTGAAATTGTCGTCTATAAACGGAACTCTAGGACCGTGAAATAGTTTTTATGTGCATATGTTAGCTGTCTTGGCACTATAAAAATACTGCCGGCGGTCAATGGGGCGGGACTATTTCAACTCTTTGTGTTCTCTTTCCCTATTAGGGCGGAGACTCCACATCCTATGGGGCTGTTCTGGGAGATTTCTATAAACTGAATTGCCGGTAAGTCTAATTTCATATTTGATTACCTCATTCATCAATAGACCATAAAAATACTTAATAAACAAAAGCTTAAAAAGCAGGTAATCATAGTTTTAAAGTCTGAAATGCACATGCAATACTGACATCTAAGTTTCAGCACATTTTGGGACAAATGTTTTCACATTGAAAGTTAACAATCATTAAAATATTTTCTCTAAATTGTTGTCTCCTTTTTTGCTCCAATTATTTGCATTTAATAACAAATAAAACTTGATGTAACATTATGCATGCACATTGTCTTTTATGTGCAACCATCACCTGTCTCACAAACACAGGGTTTGAATGAACCTGATGAATGGAGTCAAATTGAAAATGTAAAAAAATCTCTGTCAAAATTGCTGTTTTTTTCTACTCATTCACAAAGAGTTAATGAAAGTTATTAAATATGTACAACAAAATAGCAGGAGTTTCAAATAGAAATCATGCTGCAAAAACCAGTCAAAGCAAAAATAAAAATATCTACTTTCAGGGGTTTCGCTTGACATTTGCCAAGTGTCTAGCACTCCTAAAGTTGTTTGTGTTTGGCCGAAATAGCTCAGATGGGAGAGCGTTAGACTGAAGATCTAAAGGTCCCTGGTTCGATCCTGGGTTTCGGCAACATCATTTTTCTTGATTCTTTACATTTTAAGGAGAAAATAAACAAAGCACGTGGACTGATTATTTAAAGAAAATGTAAAAGGCCTAAAAATCTTAACTATCTACAGAAAATAAAATGTTAAAAAGATGAGAAATGGGAACTTTTCCATTTGAGCAAATTATTATTTTTTTGTAATTTTTCCTCTGTTTTGTTTATTTCCATTTCACTTAGCTGTAAGAGGATTTAAAGGGAACCTGATAGCTGATAAAGAAAGCATGTATCAGACACTAGCTGAATGATTTCAACCATGTATGTTTGACTATGAAATGCTGTGGTGTATATGAATTCATTGTGAGAAGTAATTTCTAAAATGGGGTCACTTTGGGGGGGTTTCTGCTGTTTTGGTACTTTTGGTACTCTGCAAATTTTACCTGCAAACTATTCTTGCAAAATCTGCATTCCAAAATCCAAATAGCGCTCTTATTTTCAAAGCCCTGCTGTGTGGCCAAACAGTAGATTCTGAAGAAATATGGTGCATCACCGCATTTTGTGAGAAATCTAACATTTCTAACATCCTAACAAAATAAAAGGAGGTTTGAAAGTGAATGCTGACAAAAAGTACACATATGAAAAATGCTATTTATTTACATTTTTGTGTGGTGCAACAAGTTGGTTTAAGGATATAAGCAGTCAAAGAATAAAAATGACTAATATTTCAAAATTTTAAACAAAATTTAGATATTTTCACAGAAAAAAACTAAAAATATATTGACCTAAATTTACAGTTAATGTAAAGTACAATGTGTCACAAAAAATACTTTCAGAATTACGGGGATATGTAGAAGCATTCCAGAGTTATTACTGCATACAGTGATAAAAGTCATATTTTTTTAAAATGGGGCTTGGCCATTTAGCTCAAAATAGGCTTTCATAATGAGGTAATCATATTTGATTACCTCATTCATCAATAAACCATAAAAATACTTAATAAACAAAAGCTTAAAAAGCAGGTAATCATAGTTTTAAAGTCTGAAATGCACATGCGATACTGACATCTAAGTTTCAGCACATTTTGGGACAAATGTTTTCACATTGAAAGTTAACAATCATGAAAATATTTTCTCTAAATTGTTGTCTCCTTTTTTGCTCCAATTATTTGCATTTAATAACAAATAAAACTTGATGTAACATTATGCATGCACATTGTCTTTTATGTGCAACCATCACCTGTCTCACAAACACAGGGTTTGAATGAACCTGATGAATGGAGTCAAATTGAAAATGTAAAAAAATCTCTGTCAAAATTGCTGTTTTTTTCTACTCATTCACAAAGAGTTAATGAAAGTTATTAAATATGTACAACAAAATAGCAGGAGTTTCAAATAGAAATCATGCTGCAAAAACCAGTCAAAGCAAAAATAAAAATATCTACTTTCAGGGGTTTCGCTTGACATTTGCCAAGTGTCTAGCACTCCTAAAGTTGTTTGTGTTTGGCCGAAATAGCTCAGATGGGAGAGCGTTAGACTGAAGATCTAAAGGTCCCTGGTTCGATCCTGGGTTTCGGCAACATCATTTTTCTTGATTCTTTACATTTTAAGGAGAAAATAGACAAAGCACGTGGACTGATTATTTAAAGAAAATGTAAAAGGCCTAAAAATCTTAACTATCTACAAAAAATAAAATGTTAAAAAGATGAGAAATGGGAACTTTTCCATTTGAGCAAATTATTATTTTTTTGTAATTTTTCCTCTGTTTTGTTTATTTCCATTTCACTTAGCTGTAAGAGGATTTAAAGGGAACCTGATAGCTGATAAAGAAAGCATGTATCAGACACTAGCTGAATGATTTCACAGTCTCTCTTGGAGGCGTGGGTTCAAATCCCACTTCTGACATCACCTTTTCATGAAACTATACAGATTCTCAGTCAATTATTGATTAGATGGGGATCAAACCAAACTTAGCAATGGGCCTTAAAAAATCCGATCCCAAAGTTACCACTCCACTACCTGGGAGTCTTTGGGGTGAATCTGAAATTGTCGTCTATAAACGGAACTCTAGGACCGTGAAATAGTTTTTATGTGCATATGTTAGCTGTCTTGGCACTATAAAAATACTGCCGGCGGTCAATGGGGCGGGACTATTTCAACTCTTTGTGTTCTCTTTCCCTATTAGGGCGGAGACTCCACATCCTATGGGGCTGTTCTGGGAGATTTCTATAAACTGAATTGCCGGTAAGTCTAATTTCATATTTGATTACCTCATTCATCAATAGACCATAAAAATACTTAATAAACAAAAGCTTAAAAAGCAGGTAATCATAGTTTTAAAGTCTGAAATGCACATGCAATACTGACATCTAAGTTTCAGCACATTTTGGGACAAATGTTTTCACATTGAAAGTTAACAATCATTAAAATATTTTCTCTAAATTGTTGTCTCCTTTTTTGCTCCAATTATTTGCATTTAATAACAAATAAAACTTGATGTAACATTATGCATGCACATTGTCTTTTATGTGCAACCATCACCTGTCTCACAAACACAGGGTTTGAATGAACCTGATGAATGGAGTCAAATTGAAAATGTAAAAAAATCTCTGTCAAAATTGCTGTTTTTTTCTACTCATTCACAAAGAGTTAATGAAAGTTATTAAATATGTACAACAAAATAGCAGGAGTTTCAAATAGAAATCATGCTGCAAAAACCAGTCAAAGCAAAAATAAAAATATCTACTTTCAGGGGTTTCGCTTGACATTTGCCAAGTGTCTAGCACTCCTAAAGTTGTTTGTGTTTGGCCGAAATAGCTCAGATGGGAGAGCGTTAGACTGAAGATCTAAAGGTCCCTGGTTCGATCCTGGGTTTCGGCAACATCATTTTTCTTGATTCTTTACATTTTAAGGAGAAAATAAACAAAGCACGTGGACTGATTATTTAAAGAAAATGTAAAAGGCCTAAAAATCTTAACTATCTACAGAAAATAAAATGTTAAAAAGATGAGAAATGGGAACTTTTCCATTTGAGCAAATTATTATTTTTTTGTAATTTTTCCTCTGTTTTGTTTATTTCCATTTCACTTAGCTGTAAGAGGATTTAAAGGGAACCTGATAGCTGATAAAGAAAGCATGTATCAGACACTAGCTGAATGATTTCAACCATGTATGTTTGACTATGAAATGCTGTGGTGTATATGAATTCATTGTGAGAAGTAATTTCTAAAATGGGGTCACTTTGGGGGGGTTTCTGCTGTTTTGGTACTTTTGGTACTCTGCAAATTTTACCTGCAAACTATTCTTGCAAAATCTGCATTCCAAAATCCAAATAGCGCTCTTATTTTCAAAGCCCTGCTGTGTGGCCAAACAGTAGATTCTGAAGAAATATGGTGCATCACCGCATTTTGTGAGAAATCTAACATTTCTAACATCCTAACAAAATAAAAGGAGGTTTGAAAGTGAATGCTGACAAAAAGTACACATATGAAAAATGCTATTTATTTACATTTTTGTGTGGTGCAACAAGTTGGTTTAAGGATATAAGCAGTCAAAGAATAAAAATGACTAATATTTCAAAATTTTAAACAAAATTTAGATATTTTCACAGAAAAAAACTAAAAATATATTGACCTAAATTTACAGTTAATGTAAAGTACAATGTGTCACAAAAAATACTTTCAGAATTACGGGGATATGTAGAAGCATTCCAGAGTTATTACTGCATACAGTGATAAAAGTCATATTTTTTTAAAATGGGGCTTGGCCATTTAGCTCAAAATAGGCTTTCATAATGAGGTAATCATATTTGATTACCTCATTCATCAATAAACCATAAAAATACTTAATAAACAAAAGCTTAAAAAGCAGGTAATCATAGTTTTAAAGTCTGAAATGCACATGCGATACTGACATCTAAGTTTCAGCACATTTTGGGACAAATGTTTTCACATTGAAAGTTAACAATCATGAAAATATTTTCTCTAAATTGTTGTCTCCTTTTTTGCTCCAATTATTTGCATTTAATAACAAATAAAACTTGATGTAACATTATGCATGCACATTGTCTTTTATGTGCAACCATCACCTGTCTCACAAACACAGGGTTTGAATGAACCTGATGAATGGAGTCAAATTGAAAATGTAAAAAAATCTCTGTCAAAATTGCTGTTTTTTTCTACTCATTCACAAAGAGTTAATGAAAGTTATTAAATATGTACAACAAAATAGCAGGAGTTTCAAATAGAAATCATGCTGCAAAAACCAGTCAAAGCAAAAATAAAAATATCTACTTTCAGGGGTTTCGCTTGACATTTGCCAAGTGTCTAGCACTCCTAAAGTTGTTTGTGTTTGGCCGAAATAGCTCAGATGGGAGAGCGTTAGACTGAAGATCTAAAGGTCCCTGGTTCGATCCTGGGTTTCGGCAACATCATTTTTCTTGATTCTTTACATTTTAAGGAGAAAATAGACAAAGCACGTGGACTGATTATTTAAAGAAAATGTAAAAGGCCTAAAAATCTTAACTATCTACAAAAAATAAAATGTTAAAAAGATGAGAAATGGGAACTTTTCCATTTGAGCAAATTATTATTTTTTTGTAATTTTTCCTCTGTTTTGTTTATTTCCATTTCACTTAGCTGTAAGAGGATTTAAAGGGAACCTGATAGCTGATAAAGAAAGCATGTATCAGACACTAGCTGAATGATTTCACAGTCTCTCTTGGAGGCGTGGGTTCAAATCCCACTTCTGACATCACCTTTTCATGAAACTATACAGATTCTCAGTCAATTATTGATTAGATGGGGATCAAACCAAACTTAGCAATGGGCCTTAAAAAATCCGATCCCAAAGTTACCACTCCACTACCTGGGAGTCTTTGGGGTGAATCTGAAATTGTCGTCTATAAACGGAACTCTAGGACCGTGAAATAGTTTTTATGTGCATATGTTAGCTGTCTTGGCACTATAAAAATACTGCCGGCGGTCAATGGGGCGGGACTATTTCAACTCTTTGTGTTCTCTTTCCCTATTAGGGCGGAGACTCCACATCCTATGGGGCTGTTCTGGGAGATTTCTATAAACTGAATTGCCGGTAAGTCTAATTTCATATTTGATTACCTCATTCATCAATAGACCATAAAAATACTTAATAAACAAAAGCTTAAAAAGCAGGTAATCATAGTTTTAAAGTCTGAAATGCACATGCAATACTGACATCTAAGTTTCAGCACATTTTGGGACAAATGTTTTCACATTGAAAGTTAACAATCATTAAAATATTTTCTCTAAATTGTTGTCTCCTTTTTTGCTCCAATTATTTGCATTTAATAACAAATAAAACTTGATGTAACATTATGCATGCACATTGTCTTTTATGTGCAACCATCACCTGTCTCACAAACACAGGGTTTGAATGAACCTGATGAATGGAGTCAAATTGAAAATGTAAAAAAATCTCTGTCAAAATTGCTGTTTTTTTCTACTCATTCACAAAGAGTTAATGAAAGTTATTAAATATGTACAACAAAATAGCAGGAGTTTCAAATAGAAATCATGCTGCAAAAACCAGTCAAAGCAAAAATAAAAATATCTACTTTCAGGGGTTTCGCTTGACATTTGCCAAGTGTCTAGCACTCCTAAAGTTGTTTGTGTTTGGCCGAAATAGCTCAGATGGGAGAGCGTTAGACTGAAGATCTAAAGGTCCCTGGTTCGATCCTGGGTTTCGGCAACATCATTTTTCTTGATTCTTTACATTTTAAGGAGAAAATAAACAAAGCACGTGGACTGATTATTTAAAGAAAATGTAAAAGGCCTAAAAATCTTAACTATCTACAGAAAATAAAATGTTAAAAAGATGAGAAATGGGAACTTTTCCATTTGAGCAAATTATTATTTTTTTGTAATTTTTCCTCTGTTTTGTTTATTTCCATTTCACTTAGCTGTAAGAGGATTTAAAGGGAACCTGATAGCTGATAAAGAAAGCATGTATCAGACACTAGCTGAATGATTTCAACCATGTATGTTTGACTATGAAATGCTGTGGTGTATATGAAT
This sequence comes from Ranitomeya variabilis, assembly GCF_051348905.1. NCBI lineage: Eukaryota > Metazoa > Chordata > Amphibia > Anura > Dendrobatidae > Ranitomeya > Ranitomeya variabilis. Next base: position 315,626,920 of record NC_135235.1, read on the forward strand.
TCATTGTGAGAAGTAATTTCTAAAATGGGGTCACTTTGGGGGGGTTTCTGCTGTTTTGGTACTTTTGGTACTCTGCAAATTTTACCTGCAAACTATTCTTGCAAAATCTGCATTCCAAAATCCAAATAGCGCTCTTATTTTCAAAGCCCTGCTGTGTGGCCAAACAGTAGATTCTGAAGAAATATGGTGCATCACCGCATTTTGTGAGAAATCTAACATTTCTAACATCCTAACAAAATAAAAGGAGGTTTGAAAGTGAATGCTGACAAAAAGTACACATATGAAAAATGCTATTTATTTACATTTTTGTGTGGTGCAACAAGTTGGTTTAAGGATATAAGCAGTCAAAGAATAAAAATGACTAATATTTCAAAATTTTAAACAAAATTTAGATATTTTCACAGAAAAAAACTAAAAATATATTGACCTAAATTTACAGTTAATGTAAAGTACAATGTGTCACAAAAAATACTTTCAGAATTACGGGGATATGTAGAAGCATTCCAGAGTTATTACTGCATACAGTGATAAAAGTCATATTTTTTTAAAATGGGGCTTGGCCATTTAGCTCAAAATAGGCTTTCATAATGAGGTAATCATATTTGATTACCTCATTCATCAATAAACCATAAAAATACTTAATAAACAAAAGCTTAAAAAGCAGGTAATCATAGTTTTAAAGTCTGAAATGCACATGCGATACTGACATCTAAGTTTCAGCACATTTTGGGACAAATGTTTTCACATTGAAAGTTAACAATCATGAAAATATTTTCTCTAAATTGTTGTCTCCTTTTTTGCTCCAATTATTTGCATTTAATAACAAATAAAACTTGATGTAACATTATGCATGCACATTGTCTTTTATGTGCAACCATCACCTGTCTCACAAACACAGGGTTTGAATGAACCTGATGAATGGAGTCAAATTGAAAATGTAAAAAAATCTCTGTCAAAATTGCTGTTTTTTTCTACTCATTCACAAAGAGTTAATGAAAGTTATTAAATATGTACAACAAAATAGCAGGAGTTTCAAATAGAAATCATGCTGCAAAAACCAGTCAAAGCAAAAATAAAAATATCTACTTTCAGGGGTTTCGCTTGACATTTGCCAAGTGTCTAGCACTCCTAAAGTTGTTTGTGTTTGGCCGAAATAGCTCAGATGGGAGAGCGTTAGACTGAAGATCTAAAGGTCCCTGGTTCGATCCTGGGTTTCGGCAACATCATTTTTCTTGATTCTTTACATTTTAAGGAGAAAATAGACAAAGCACGTGGACTGATTATTTAAAGAAAATGTAAAAGGCCTAAAAATCTTAACTATCTACAGAAAATAAAATGTTAAAAAGATGAGAAATGGGAACTTTTCCATTTGAGCAAATTATTATTTTTTTGTAATTTTTCCTCTGTTTTGTTTATTTCCATTTCACTTAGCTGTAAGAGGATTTAAAGGGAACCTGATAGCTGATAAAGAAAGCATGTATCAGACACTAGCTGAATGATTTCACAGTCTCTCTTGGAGGCGTGGGTTCAAATCCCACTTCTGACATCACCTTTTCATGAAACTATACAGATTCTCAGTCAATTATTGATTAGATGGGGATCAAACCAAACTTAGCAATGGGCCTTAAAAAATCCGATCCCAAAGTTACCACTCCACTACCTGGGAGTCTTTGGGGTGAATCTGAAATTGTCGTCTATAAACGGAACTCTAGGACCGTGAAATAGTTTTTATGTGCATATGTTAGCTGTCTTGGCACTATAAAAATACTGCCGGCGGTCAATGGGGCGGGACTATTTCAACTCTTTGTGTTCTCTTTCCCTATTAGGGCGGAGACTCCACATCCTATGGGGCTGTTCTGGGAGATTTCTATAAACTGAATTGCCGGTAAGTCTAATTTCATATTTGATTACCTCATTCATCAATAGACCATAAAAATACTTAATAAACAAAAGCTTAAAAAGCAGGTAATCATAGTTTTAAAGTCTGAAATGCACATGCAATACTGACATCTAAGTTTCAGCACATTTTGGGACAAATGTTTTCACATTGAAAGTTAACAATCATTAAAATATTTTCTCTAAATTGTTGTCTCCTTTTTTGCTCCAATTATTTGCATTTAATAACAAATAAAACTTGATGTAACATTATGCATGCACATTGTCTTTTATGTGCAACCATCACCTGTCTCACAAACACAGGGTTTGAATGAACCTGATGAATGGAGTCAAATTGAAAATGTAAAAAAATCTCTGTCAAAATTGCTGTTTTTTTCTACTCATTCACAAAGAGTTAATGAAAGTTATTAAATATGTACAACAAAATAGCAGGAGTTTCAAATAGAAATCATGCTGCAAAAACCAGTCAAAGCAAAAATAAAAATATCTACTTTCAGGGGTTTCGCTTGACATTTGCCAAGTGTCTAGCACTCCTAAAGTTGTTTGTGTTTGGCCGAAATAGCTCAGATGGGAGAGCGTTAGACTGAAGATCCCTGGTTCGATCCCGGGTTTCTGCAACATCATTTTTCTTGATTCTTTACATTTTAAGGAGAAAATAAACAAAGCACGTGGACTGATTATTTAAAGAAAATGTAAAAGGCCTAAAAATCTTAACTATCTACAGAAAATAAAATGTTAAAAAGATGAGAAATGGGAACTTTTCCATTTGAGCAAATTATTATTTTTTTGTAATTTTTCCTCTGTTTTGTTTATTTCCATTTCACTTAGCTGTAAGAGGATTTAAAGGGAACCTGATAGCTGATAAAGAAAGCATGTATCAGACACTAGCTGAATGATTTCAACCATGTATGTTTGACTATGAAATGCTGTGGTGTATATGAATTCATTGTGAGAAGTAATTTCTAAAATGGGGTCACTTTGGGGGGGTTTCTGCTGTTTTGGTACTTTTGGTACTCTGCAAATTTTACCTGCAAACTATTCTTGCAAAATCTGCATTCCAAAATCCAAATAGCGCTCTTATTTTCAAAGCCCTGCTGTGTGGCCAAACAGTAGATTCTGAAGAAATATGGTGCATCACCGCATTTTGTGAGAAATCTAACATTTCTAACATCCTAACAAAATAAAAGGAGGTTTGAAAGTGAATGCTGACAAAAAGTACACATATGAAAAATGCTATTTATTTACATTTTTGTGTGGTGCAACAAGTTGGTTTAAGGATATAAGCAGTCAAAGAATAAAAATGACTAATATTTCAAAATTTTAAACAAAATTTAGATATTTTCACAGAAAAAAACTAAAAATATATTGACCTAAATTTACAGTTAATGTAAAGTACAATGTGTCACAAAAAATACTTTCAGAATTACGGGGATATGTAGAAGCATTCCAGAGTTATTACTGCATACAGTGATAAAAGTCATATTTTTTTAAAATGGGGCTTGGCCATTTAGCTCAAAATAGGCTTTCATAATGAGGTAATCATATTTGATTACCTCATTCATCAATAAACCATAAAAATACTTAATAAACAAAAGCTTAAAAAGCAGGTAATCATAGTTTTAAAGTCTGAAATGCACATGCGATACTGACATCTAAGTTTCAGCACATTTTGGGACAAATGTTTTCACATTGAAAGTTAACAATCATGAAAATATTTTCTCTAAATTGTTGTCTCCTTTTTTGCTCCAATTATTTGCATTTAATAACAAATAAAACTTGATGTAACATTATGCATGCACATTGTCTTTTATGTGCAACCATCACCTGTCTCACAAACACAGGGTTTGAATGAACCTGATGAATGGAGTCAAATTGAAAATGTAAAAAAATCTCTGTCAAAATTGCTGTTTTTTTCTACTCATTCACAAAGAGTTAATGAAAGTTATTAAATATGTACAACAAAATAGCAGGAGTTTCAAATAGAAATCATGCTGCAAAAACCAGTCAAAGCAAAAATAAAAATATCTACTTTCAGGGGTTTCGCTTGACATTTGCCAAGTGTCTAGCACTCCTAAAGTTGTTTGTGTTTGGCCGAAATAGCTCAGATGGGAGAGCGTTAGACTGAAGATCTAAAGGTCCCGGGTTTCGGTAACATCATTTTTCTTGATTCTTTACATTTTAAGGAGAAAATAAACAAAGCACGTGGACTGATTATTTAAAGAAAATGTAAAAGGCCTAAAAATCTTAACTATCTACAGAAAATAAAATGTTAAAAAGATGAGAAATGGGAACTTTTCCATTTGAGCAAATTATTATTTTTTTGTAATTTTTCCTCTGTTTTGTTTATTTCCATTTCACTTAGCTGTAAGAGGATTTAAAGGGAACCTGATAGCTGATAAAGAAAGCATGTATCAGACACTAGCTGAATGATTTCAACCATGTATGTTTGACTATGAAATGCTGTGGTGTATATGAATTCATTGTGAGAAGTAATTTCTAAAATGGGGTCACTTTGGGGGGGTTTCTGCTGTTTTGGTACTTTTGGTACTCTGCAAATTTTACCTGCAAACTATTCTTGCAAAATCTGCATTCCAAAATCCAAATAGCGCTCTTATTTTCAAAGCCCTGCTGTGTGGCCAAACAGTAGATTCTGAAGAAATATGGTGCATCACCGCATTTTGTGAGAAATCTAACATTTCTAACATCCTAACAAAATAAAAGGAGGTTTGAAAGTGAATGCTGACAAAAAGTACACATATGAAAAATGCTATTTATTTACATTTTTGTGTGGTGCAACAAGTTGGTTTAAGGATATAAGCAGTCAAAGAATAAAAATGACTAATATTTCAAAATTTTAAACAAAATGTAGATATTTTCACAGAAAAAAACTAAAAATATATTGACCTAAATTTACAGTTAATGTAAAGTACAATGTGTCACAAAAAACACTTTCAGAATTACGGGGATATGTAGAAGCATTCCAGAGTTATTACTGCATACAGTGATAAAAGTCATATTTTTTTAAAATGGGGCTTGGCCATTTAGCTCAAAATAGGCTTGATAACTAATAGTTTAAACAAATGTATTGAAATAAAAACTGTAATATTAAATATTTTAAAATAATTTTCAATGACAATTACTGGTCATATTTCTTCTGACTAACTTGGAAAGAGTTAAGGCACAGAATCCACAAGAAGTCAGGATGGCCGAGCGGTCTAAGGCGCTGCGTTCAGGTCGCAGTCTCTCTTGGAGGCGTGGGTTCAAATCCCACTTCTGACATCACCTTTTCATGAAACTATACAGATTCTCAGTCAATTATTGATTAGATGGGGATCAAACCAAACTTAGCAATGGGCCTTAAAAAATCCGATCCCAAAGTTACCACTACCTGGGAGTCTTTGGGGTGAATCTGAAATTGTCGTCTATAAACGGAACTCTAGGACCGTGAAATAGTTTTTATGTGCATATGTTAGCTGTCTTGGCACTATAAAAATACTGCCGGCGGTCAATGGGGCGGGACTATTTCAACTCTTTGTGTTCTCTTTCCCTATTAGGGCGGAGACTCCACATCCTATGGGGCTGTTCTGGGAGATTTCTATAAACTGAATTGCCGGTAAGTCTAATTTCATATTTGATTACCTCATTCATCAATAGACCATAAAAATACTTAATAAACAAAAGCTTAAAAAGCAGGTAATCATAGTTTTAAAGTCTGAAATGCACATGCAATACTGACATCTAAGTTTCAGCACATTTTGGGACAAATGTTTTCACATTGAAAGTTAACAATCATTAAAATATTTTCTCTAAATTGTTGTCTCCTTTTTTGCTCCAATTATTTGCATTTAATAACAAATAAAACTTGATGTAACATTATGCATGCACATTGTCTTTTATGTGCAACCATCACCTGTCTCACAAACACAGGGTTTGAATGAACCTGATGAATGGAGTCAAATTGAAAATGTAAAAAAATCTCTGTCAAAATTGCTGTTTTTTTCTACTCATTCACAAAGAGTTAATGAAAGTTATTAAATATGTACAACAAAATAGCAGGAGTTTCAAATAGAAATCATGCTGCAAAAACCAGTCAAAGCAAAAATAAAAATATCTACTTTCAGGGGTTTCGCTTGACATTTGCCAAGTGTCTAGCACTCCTAAAGTTGTTTGTGTTTGGCCGAAATAGCTCAGATGGGAGAGCGTTAGACTGAAGATCTAAAGGTCCCGGGTTTCGGTAACATCATTTTTCTTGATTCTTTACATTTTAAGGAGAAAATAAACAAAGCACGTGGACTGATTATTTAAAGAAAATGTAAAAGGCCTAAAAATCTTAACTATCTACAGAAAATAAAATGTTAAAAAGATGAGAAATGGGAACTTTTCCATTTGAGCAAATTATTATTTTTTTGTAATTTTTCCTCTGTTTTGTTTATTTCCATTTCACTTAGCTGTAAGAGGATTTAAAGGGAACCTGATAGCTGATAAAGAAAGCATGTATCAGACACTAGCTGAATGATTTCAACCATGTATGTTTGACTATGAAATGCTGTGGTGTATATGAATTCATTGTGAGAAGTAATTTCTAAAATGGGGTCACTTTGGGGGGGTTTCTGCTGTAAACAAAAGCTTAAAAAGCAGGTAATCATAGTTTTAAAGTCTGAAATGCACATGCAATACTGACATCTAAGTTTCAGCACATTTTGGGACAAATGTTTTCACATTGAAAGTTAACAATCATTAAAATATTTTCTCTAAATTGTTGTCTCCTTTTTTGCTCCAATTATTTGCATTTAATAACAAATAAAACTTGATGTAACATTATGCATGCACATTGTCTTTTATGTGCAACCATCACCTGTCTCACAAACACAGGGTTTGAATGAACCTGATGAATGGAGTCAAATTGAAAATGTAAAAAAATCTCTGTCAAAATTGCTGTTTTTTTCTACTCATTCACAAAGAGTGTTAATGAAAGTTATTAAATATGTACAACAAAATAGCAGGAGTTTCAAATAGAAATCATGCTGCAAAAACCAGTCAAAGCAAAAATAAAAATATCTACTTTCAGGGGTTTCGCTTGACATTTGCCAAGTGTCTAGCACTCCTAAAGTTGTTAGTGTTTGGCTGAAATAGCTCAGATGGGAGAGCGTTAGACTGAAGATCTCAAGGTCCCTGGTTCGATCCCGGGTTTCGGCAACATCATTTTTCTTGATTCTTTACATTTTAAGGAGAAAATAAACAAAGCACGTGGACTGATTATTTAAAGAAAATGTAAAAGGCCTAAAAATCTTAACTATCTACAGAAAATAAAATGTTAAAAAGATGAGAAATGGGAACTTTTCCATTTGAGCAAATTATTATTTTTTTGTAATTTTTCCTCTGTTTTGTTTATTTCCATTTCACTTAGCTGTAAGAGGATTTAAAGGGAACCTGATAGCTGATAAAGAAAGCATGTATCAGACACTAGCTGAATGATTTCAACCATGTATGTTTGACTATGAAATGCTGTGGTGTATATGAATTCATTGTGAGAAGTAATTTCTAAAATGGGGTCACTTTGGGGGGGTTTCTGCTGTTTTGGTACTTTTGGTACTCTGCAAATTTTACCTGCAAACTATTCTTGCAAAATCTGCATTCCAAAATCCAAATAGCGCTCTTATTTTCAAAGCCCTGCTGTGTGGCCAAACAGTAGATTCTGAAGAAATATGGTGCATCACCGCATTTTGTGAGAAATCTAACATTTCTAACATCCTAACAAAATAAAAGGAGGTTTGAAAGTGAATGCTGACAAAAAGTACACATATGAAAAATGCTATTTATTTACATTTTTGTGTGGTGCAACAAGTTGGTTTAAGGATATAAGCAGTCAAAGAATAAAAATGACTAATGTTTCAAAATTTTAAACAAAATTTAGATATTTTCACAGAAAAAAACTAAAAATATATTGACCTAAATTTACAGTTAATGTAAAGTACAATGTGTCACAAAAAATACTTTCAGAATTACGGGGATATGTAGAAGCATTCCAGAGTTATTACTGCATACAGTGATAAAAGTCATATTTTTTTAAAATGGGGCTTGGCCATTTAGCTCAAAATAGGCTTTCATAATGAGGTAATCATATTTGATTACCTCATTCATCAATAAACCATAAAAATACTTAATAAACAAAAGCTTAAAAAGCAGGTAATCATAGTTTTAAAGTCTGAAATGCACATGCGATACTGACATCTAAGTTTCAGCACATTTTGGGACAAATGTTTTCACATTGAAAGTTAACAATCATGAAAATATTTTCTCTAAATTGTTGTCTCCTTTTTTGCTCCAATTATTTGCATTTAATAACAAATAAAACTTGATGTAACATTATGCATGCACATTGTCTTTTATGTGCAACCATCACCTGTCTCACAAACACAGGGTTTGAATGAACCTGATGAATGGAGTCAAATTGAAAATGTAAAAAAATCTCTGTCAAAATTGCTGTTTTTTTCTACTCATTCACAAAGAGTTAATGAAAGTTATTAAATATGTACAACAAAATAGCAGGAGTTTCAAATAGAAATCATGCTGCAAAAACCAGTCAAAGCAAAAATAAAAATATCTACTTTCAGGGGTTTCGCTTGACATTTGCCAAGTGTCTAGCACTCCTAAAGTTGTTTGTGTTTGGCCGAAATAGCTCAGATGGGAGAGCGTTAGACTGAAGATCTAAAGGTCCCTGGTTCGATCCCGGGTTTCGGCAACATCATTTTTCTTGATTCTTTACATTTTAAGGAGAAAATAAACAAAGCACGTGGACTGATTATTTAAAGAAAATGTAAAAGGCCTAAAAATCTTAACTATCTACAGAAAATAAAATGTTAAAAAGATGAGAAATGGGAACTTTTCCATTTGAGCAAATTATTATTTTTTTGTAATTTTTCCTCTGTTTTGTTTATTTCCATTTCACTTAGCTGTAAGAGGATTTAAAGGGAACCTGATAGCTGATAAAGAAAGCATGTATCAGACACTAGCTGAATGATTTCAACCATGTATGTTTGACTATGAAATGCTGTGGTGTATATGAATTCATTGTGAGAAGTAATTTCTAAAATGGGGTCACTTTGGGGGGGTTTCTGCTGTTTTGGTACTTTTGGTACTCTGCAAATTTTACCTGCAAACTATTCTTGCAAAATCTGCATTCCAAAATCCAAATAGCGCTCTTATTTTCAAAGCCCTGCTGTGTGGCCAAACAGTAGATTCTGAAGAAATATGGTGCATCACCGCATTTTGTGAGAAATCTAACATTTCTAACATCCTAACAAAATAAAAGGAGGTTTGAAAGTGAATGCTGACAAAAAGTACACATATGAAAAATGCTATTTATTTACATTTTTGTGTGGTGCAACAAGTTGGTTTAAGGATATAAGCAGTCAAAGAATAAAAATGACTAATATTTCAAAATTTTAAACAAAATGTAGATATTTTCACAGAAAAAAACTAAAAATATATTGACCTAAATTTACAGTTAATGTAAAGTACAATGTGTCACAAAAAACACTTTCAGAATTACGGGGATATGTAGAAGCATTCCAGAGTTATTACTGCATACAGTGATAAAAGTCATATTTTTTTAAAATGGGGCTTGGCCATTTAGCTCAAAATAGGCTTGATAACTAATAGTTTAAACAAATGTATTGAAATAAAAACTGTAATATTAAATATTTTAAAATAATTTTCAATGACAATTACTGGTCATATTTCTTCTGACTAACTTGGAAAGAGTTAAGGCACAGAATCCACAAGAAGTCAGGATGGCCGAGCGGTCTAAGGCGCTGCGTTCAGGTCGCAGTCTCTCTTGGAGGCGTGGGTTCAAATCCCACTTCTGACATCACCTTTTCATGAAACTATACAGATTCTCAGTCAATTATTGATTAGATGGGGATCAAACCAAACTTAGCAATGGGCCTTAAAAAATCCGATCCCAAAGTTACCACTACCTGGGAGTCTTTGGGGTGAATCTGAAATTGTCGTCTATAAACGGAACTCTAGGACCGTGAAATAGTTTTTATGTGCATATGTTAGCTGTCTTGGCACTATAAAAATACTGCCGGCGGTCAATGGGGCGGGACTATTTCAACTCTTTGTGTTCTCTTTCCCTATTAGGGCGGAGACTCCACATCCTATGGGGCTGTTCTGGGAGATTTCTATAAACTGAATTGCCGGTAAGTCTAATTTCATATTTGATTACCTCATTCATCAATAGACCATAAAAATACTTAATAAACAAAAGCTTAAAAAGCAGGTAATCATAGTTTTAAAGTCTGAAATGCACATGCAATACTGACATCTAAGTTTCAGCACATTTTGGGACAAATGTTTTCACATTGAAAGTTAACAATCATTAAAATATTTTCTCTAAATTGTTGTCTCCTTTTTTGCTCCAATTATTTGCATTTAATAACAAATAAAACTTGATGTAACATTATGCATGCACATTGTCTTTTATGTGCAACCATCACCTGTCTCACAAACACAGGGTTTGAATGAACCTGATGAATGGAGTCAAATTGAAAATGTAAAAAAATCTCTGTCAAAATTGCTGTTTTTTTCTACTCATTCACAAAGAGTTAATGAAAGTTATTAAATATGTACAACAAAATAGCAGGAGTTTCAAATAGAAATCATGCTGCAAAAACCAGTCAAAGCAAAAATAAAAATATCTACTTTCAGGGGTTTCGCTTGACATTTGCCAAGTGTCTAGCACTCCTAAAGTTGTTTGTGTTTGGCCGAAATAGCTCAGATGGGAGAGCGTTAGACTGAAGATCTAAAGGTCCCGGGTTTCGGTAACATCATTTTTCTTGATTCTTTACATTTTAAGGAGAAAATAAACAAAGCACGTGGACTGATTATTTAAAGAAAATGTAAAAGGCCTAAAAATCTTAACTATCTACAGAAAATAAAATGTTAAAAAGATGAGAAATGGGAACTTTTCCATTTGAGCAAATTATTATTTTTTTGTAATTTTTCCTCTGTTTTGTTTATTTCCATTTCACTTAGCTGTAAGAGGATTTAAAGGGAACCTGATAGCTGATAAAGAAAGCATGTATCAGACACTAGCTGAATGATTTCAACCATGTATGTTTGACTATGAAATGCTGTGGTGTATATGAATTCATTGTGAGAAGTAATTTCTAAAATGGGGTCACTTTGGGGGGGTTTCTGCTGTAAACAAAAGCTTAAAAAGTAGGTAATCATAGTTTTAAAGTCTGAAATGCACATGCGATACTGACATCTAAGTTTCAGCACATTTTGGGACAAATGTTTTCACATTGAAAGTTAACAATCATTAAAATATTTTCTCTAAATTGTTGTCTCCTTTTTTGCTCCAATTATTTGCATTTAATAACAAATAAAACTTGATGTAACATTATGCATGCACATTGTCTTTTATGTGCAACCATCACCTGTCTCACAAACACAGGGTTTGAATGAACCTGATGAATGGAGTCAAATTGAAAATGTAAAAAAATCTCTGTCAAAATTGCTGTTTTTTTCTACTCATTCACAAAGAGTGTTAATGAAAGTTATTAAATATGTACAACAAAATAGCAGGAGTTTCAAATAGAAATCATGCTGCAAAAACCAGTCAAAGCAAAAATAAAAATATCTACTTTCAGGGGTTTCGCTTGACATTTGCCAAGTGTCTAGCACTCCTAAAGTTGTTTGTGTTTGGCTGAAATAGCTCAGATGGGAGAGCGTTAGACTGAAGATCTCAAGGTCCCTGGTTCGATCCCGGGTTTCGGCAACATCATTTTTCTTGATTCTTTACATTTTAAGGAGAAAATAAACAAAGCACGTGGACTGATTATTTAAAGAAAATGTAAAAGGCCTAAAAATCTTAACTATCTACAGAAAATAAAATGTTAAAAAGATGAGAAATGGGAACTTTTCCATTTGAGCAAATTATTATTTTTTTGTAATTTTTCCTCTGTTTTGTTTATTTCCATTTCACTTAGCTGTAAGAGGATTTAAAGGGAACCTGATAGCTGATAAAGAAAGCATGTATCAGACACTAGCTGAATGATTTCAACCATGTATGTTTGACTATGAAATGCTGTGGTGTATATGAATTCATTGTGAGAAGTAATTTCTAAAATGGGGTCACTTTGGGGGGGTTTCTGCTGTTTTGGTACTTTTGGTACTCTGCAAATTTTACCTGCAAACTATTCTTGCAAAATCTGCATTCCAAAATCCAAATAGCGCTCTTATTTTCAAAGCCCTGCTGTGTGGCCAAACAGTAGATTCTGAAGAAATATGGTGCATCACCGCATTTTGTGAGAAATCTAACATTTCTAACATCCTAACAAAATAAAAGGAGGTTTGAAAGTGAATGCTGACAAAAAGTACACATATGAAAAATGCTATTTATTTACATTTTTGTGTGGTGCAACAAGTTGGTTTAAGGATATAAGCAGTCAAAGAATAAAAATGACTAATATTTCAAAATTTTAAACAAAATTTAGATATTTTCACAGAAAAAAACTAAAAATATATTGACCTAAATTTACAGTTAATGTAAAGTACAATGTGTCACAAAAAATACTTTCAGAATTACGGGGATATGTAGAAGCATTCCAGAGTTATTACTGCATACAGTGATAAAAGTCATATTTTTTTAAAATGGGGCTTGGCCATTTAGCTCAAAATAGGCTTTCATAATGAGGTAATCATATTTGATTACCTCATTCATCAATAAACCATAAAAATACTTAATAAACAAAAGCTTAAAAAGCAGGTAATCATAGTTTTAAAGTCTGAAATGCACATGCGATACTGACATCTAAGTTTCAGCACATTTTGGGACAAATGTTTTCACATTGAAAGTTAACAATCATGAAAATATTTTCTCTAAATTGTTGTCTCCTTTTTTGCTCCAATTATTTGCATTTAATAACAAATAAAACTTGATGTAACATTATGCATGCACATTGTCTTTTATGTGCAACCATCACCTGTCTCACAAACACAGGGTTTGAATGAACCTGATGAATGGAGTCAAATTGAAAATGTAAAAAAATCTCTGTCAAAATTGCTGTTTTTTTCTACTCATTCACAAAGAGTTAATGAAAGTTATTAAATATGTACAACAAAATAGCAGGAGTTTCAAATAGAAATCATGCTGCAAAAACCAGTCAAAGCAAAAATAAAAATATCTACTTTCAGGGGTTTCGCTTGACATTTGCCAAGTGTCTAGCACTCCTAAAGTTGTTTGTGTTTGGCCGAAATAGCTCAGATGGGAGAGCGTTAGACTGAAGATCTAAAGGTCCCTGGTTCGATCCCGGGTTTCGGCAACATCATTTTTCTTGATTCTTTACATTTTAAGGAGAAAATAAACAAAGCACGTGGACTGATTATTTAAAGAAAATGTAAAAGGCCTAAAAATCTTAACTATCTACAGAAAATAAAATGTTAAAAAGATGAGAAATGGGAACTTTTCCATTTGAGCAAATTATTATTTTTTTGTAATTTTTCCTCTGTTTTGTTTATTTCCATTTCACTTAGCTGTAAGAGGATTTAAAGGGAACCTGATAGCTGATAAAGAAAGCATGTATCAGACACTAGCTGAATGATTTCAACCATGTATGTTTGACTATGAAATGCTGTGGTGTATATGAATTCATTGTGAGAAGTAATTTCTAAAATGGGGTCACTTTGGGGGGGTTTCTGCTGTTTTGGTACTTTTGGTACTCTGCAAATTTTACCTGCAAACTATTCTTGCAAAATCTGCATTCCAAAATCCAAATAGCGCTCTTATTTTCAAAGCCCTGCTGTGTGGCCAAACAGTAGATTCTGAAGAAATATGGTGCATCACCGCATTTTGTGAGAAATCTAACATTTCTAACATCCTAACAAAATAAAAGGAGGTTTGAAAGTGAATGCTGACAAAAAGTACACATATGAAAAATGCTATTTATTTACATTTTTGTGTGGTGCAACAAGTTGGTTTAAGGATATAAGCAGTCAAAGAATAAAAATGACTAATATTTCAAAATTTTAAACAAAATGTAGATATTTTCACAGAAAAAAACTAAAAATATATTGACCTAAATTTACAGTTAATGTAAAGTACAATGTGTCACAAAAAACACTTTCAGAATTACGGGGATATGTAGAAGCATTCCAGAGTTATTACTGCATACAGTGATAAAAGTCATATTTTTTTAAAATGGGGCTTGGCCATTTAGCTCAAAATAGGCTTGATAACTAATAGTTTAAACAAATGTATTGAAATAAAAACTGTAATATTAAATATTTTAAAATAATTTTCAATGACAATTACTGGTCATATTTCTTCTGACTAACTTGGAAAGAGTTAAGGCACAGAATCCACAAGAAGTCAGGATGGCCGAGCGGTCTAAGGCGCTGCGTTCAGGTCGCAGTCTCTCTTGGAGGCGTGGGTTCAAATCCCACTTCTGACATCACCTTTTCATGAAACTATACAGATTCTCAGTCAATTATTGATTAGATGGGGATCAAACCAAACTTAGCAATGGGCCTTAAAAAATCCGATCCCAAAGTTACCACTACCTGGGAGTCTTTGGGGTGAATCTGAAATTGTCGTCTATAAACGGAACTCTAGGACCGTGAAATAGTTTTTATGTGCATATGTTAGCTGTCTTGGCACTATAAAAATACTGCCGGCGGTCAATGGGGCGGGACTATTTCAACTCTTTGTGTTCTCTTTCCCTATTAGGGCGGAGACTCCACATCCTATGGGGCTGTTCTGGGAGATTTCTATAAACTGAATTGCCGGTAAGTCTAATTTCATATTTGATTACCTCATTCATCAATAGACCATAAAAATACTTAATAAACAAAAGCTTAAAAAGCAGGTAATCATAGTTTTAAAGTCTGAAATGCACATGCGATACTGACATCTAAGTTTCAGCACATTTTGGGACAAATGTTTTCACATTGAAAGTTAACAATCATTAAAATATTTTCTCTAAATTGTTGTCTCCTTTTTTGCTCCAATTATTTGCATTTAATAACAAATAAAACTTGATGTAACATTATGCATGCACATTGTCTTTTATGTGCAACCATCACCTGTCTCACAAACACAGGGTTTGAATGAACCTGATGAATGGAGTCAAATTGAAAATGTAAAAAAATCTCTGTCAAAATTGCTGTTTTTTTCTACTCATTCACAAAGAGTTAATGAAAGTTATTAAATATGTACAACAAAATAGCAGGAGTTTCAAATAGAAATCATGCTGCAAAAACCAGTCAAAGCAAAAATAAAAATATCTACTTTCAGGGGTTTCGCTTGACATTTGCCAAGTGTCTAGCACTCCTAAAGTTGTTTGTGTTTGGCCGAAATAGCTCAGATGGGAGAGCGTTAGACTGAAGATCTAAAGGTCCCGGGTTTCGGTAACATCATTTTTCTTGATTCTTTACATTTTAAGGAGAAAATAAACAAAGCACGTGGACTGATTATTTAAAGAAAATGTAAAAGGCCTAAAAATCTTAACTATCTACAGAAAATAAAATGTTAAAAAGATGAGAAATGGGAACTTTTCCATTTGAGCAAATTATTATTTTTTTGTAATTTTTCCTCTGTTTTGTTTATTTCCATTTCACTTAGCTGTAAGAGGATTTAAAGGGAACCTGATAGCTGATAAAGAAAGCATGTATCAGACACTAGCTGAATGATTTCAACCATGTATGTTTGACTATGAAATGCTGTGGTGTATATGAATTCATTGTGAGAAGTAATTTCTAAAATGGGGTCACTTTGGGGGGGTTTCTGCTGTAAACAAAAGCTTAAAAAGTAGGTAATCATAGTTTTAAAGTCTGAAATGCACATGCGATACTGACATCTAAGTTTCAGCACATTTTGGGACAAATGTTTTCACATTGAAAGTTAACAATCATTAAAATATTTTCTCTAAATTGTTGTCTCCTTTTTTGCTCCAATTATTTGCATTTAATAACAAATAAAACTTGATGTAACATTATGCATGCACATTGTCTTTTATGTGCAACCATCACCTGTCTCACAAACACAGGGTTTGAATGAACCTGATGAATGGAGTCAAATTGAAAATGTAAAAAAATCTCTGTCAAAATTGCTGTTTTTTTCTACTCATTCACAAAGAGTGTTAATGAAAGTTATTAAATATGTACAACAAAATAGCAGGAGTTTCAAATAGAAATCATGCTGCAAAAACCAGTCAAAGCAAAAATAAAAATATCTACTTTCAGGGGTTTCGCTTGACATTTGCCAAGTGTCTAGCACTCCTAAAGTTGTTTGTGTTTGGCTGAAATAGCTCAGATGGGAGAGCGTTAGACTGAAGATCTCAAGGTCCCTGGTTCGATCCCGGGTTTCGGCAACATCATTTTTCTTGATTCTTTACATTTTAAGGAGAAAATAAACAAAGCACGTGGACTGATTATTTAAAGAAAATGTAAAAGGCCTAAAAATCTTAACTATCTACAGAAAATAAAATGTTAAAAAGATGAGAAATGGGAACTTTTCCATTTGAGCAAATTATTATTTTTTTGTAATTTTTCCTCTGTTTTGTTTATTTCCATTTCACTTAGCTGTAAGAGGATTTAAAGGGAACCTGATAGCTGATAAAGAAAGCATGTATCAGACACTAGCTGAATGATTTCAACCATGTATGTTTGACTATGAAATGCTGTGGTGTATATGAATTCATTGTGAGAAGTAATTTCTAAAATGGGGTCACTTTGGGGGGGTTTCTGCTGTTTTGGTACTTTTGGTACTCTGCAAATTTTACCTGCAAACTATTCTTGCAAAATCTGCATTCCAAAATCCAAATAGCGCTCTTATTTTCAAAGCCCTGCTGTGTGGCCAAACAGTAGATTCTGAAGAAATATGGTGCATCACCGCATTTTGTGAGAAATCTAACATTTCTAACATCCTAACAAAATAAAAGGAGGTTTGAAAGTGAATGCTGACAAAAAGTACACATATGAAAAATGCTATTTATTTACATTTTTGTGTGGTGCAACAAGTTGGTTTAAGGATATAAGCAGTCAAAGAATAAAAATGACTAATATTTCAAAATTTTAAACAAAATTTAGATATTTTCACAGAAAAAAACTAAAAATATATTGACCTAAATTTACAGTTAATGTAAAGTACAATGTGTCACAAAAAATACTTTCAGAATTACGGGGATATGTAGAAGCATTCCAGAGTTATTACTGCATACAGTGATAAAAGTCATATTTTTTTAAAATGGGGCTTGGCCATTTAGCTCAAAATAGGCTTTCATAATGAGGTAATCATATTTGATTACCTCATTCATCAATAAACCATAAAAATACTTAATAAACAAAAGCTTAAAAAGCAGGTAATCATAGTTTTAAAGTCTGAAATGCACATGCGATACTGACATCTAAGTTTCAGCACATTTTGGGACAAATGTTTTCACATTGAAAGTTAACAATCATGAAAATATTTTCTCTAAATTGTTGTCTCCTTTTTTGCTCCAATTATTTGCATTTAATAACAAATAAAACTTGATGTAACATTATGCATGCACATTGTCTTTTATGTGCAACCATCACCTGTCTCACAAACACAGGGTTTGAATGAACCTGATGAATGGAGTCAAATTGAAAATGTAAAAAAATCTCTGTCAAAATTGCTGTTTTTTTCTACTCATTCACAAAGAGTTAATGAAAGTTATTAAATATGTACAACAAAATAGCAGGAGTTTCAAATAGAAATCATGCTGCAAAAACCAGTCAAAGCAAAAATAAAAATATCTACTTTCAGGGGTTTCGCTTGACATTTGCCAAGTGTCTAGCACTCCTAAAGTTGTTTGTGTTTGGCCGAAATAGCTCAGATGGGAGAGCGTTAGACTGAAGATCTAAAGGTCCCTGGTTCGATCCCGGGTTTCGGCAACATCATTTTTCTTGATTCTTTACATTTTAAGGAGAAAATAAACAAAGCACGTGGACTGATTATTTAAAGAAAATGTAAAAGGCCTAAAAATCTTAACTATCTACAGAAAATAAAATGTTAAAAAGATGAGAAATGGGAACTTTTCCATTTGAGCAAATTATTATTTTTTTGTAATTTTTCCTCTGTTTTGTTTATTTCCATTTCACTTAGCTGTAAGAGGATTTAAAGGGAACCTGATAGCTGATAAAGAAAGCATGTATCAGACACTAGCTGAATGATTTCAACCATGTATGTTTGACTATGAAATGCTGTGGTGTATATGAATTCATTGTGAGAAGTAATTTCTAAAATGGGGTCACTTTGGGGGGGTTTCTGCTGTTTTGGTACTTTTGGTACTCTGCAAATTTTACCTGCAAACTATTCTTGCAAAATCTGCATTCCAAAATCCAAATAGCGCTCTTATTTTCAAAGCCCTGCTGTGTGGCCAAACAGTAGATTCTGAAGAAATATGGTGCATCACCGCATTTTGTGAGAAATCTAACATTTCTAACATCCTAACAAAATAAAAGGAGGTTTGAAAGTGAATGCTGACAAAAAGTACACATATGAAAAATGCTATTTATTTACATTTTTGTGTGGTGCAACAAGTTGGTTTAAGGATATAAGCAGTCAAAGAATAAAAATGACTAATATTTCAAAATTTTAAACAAAATGTAGATATTTTCACAGAAAAAAACTAAAAATATATTGACCTAAATTTACAGTTAATGTAAAGTACAATGTGTCACAAAAAACACTTTCAGAATTACGGGGATATGTAGAAGCATTCCAGAGTTATTACTGCATACAGTGATAAAAGTCATATTTTTTTAAAATGGGGCTTGGCCATTTAGCTCAAAATAGGCTTGATAACTAATAGTTTAAACAAATGTATTGAAATAAAAACTGTAATATTAAATATTTTAAAATAATTTTCAATGACAATTACTGGTCATATTTCTTCTGACTAACTTGGAAAGAGTTAAGGCACAGAATCCACAAGAAGTCAGGATGGCCGAGCGGTCTAAGGCGCTGCGTTCAGGTCGCAGTCTCTCTTGGAGGCGTGGGTTCAAATCCCACTTCTGACATCACCTTTTCATGAAACTATACAGATTCTCAGTCAATTATTGATTAGATGGGGATCAAACCAAACTTAGCAATGGGCCTTAAAAAATCCGATCCCAAAGTTACCACTACCTGGGAGTCTTTGGGGTGAATCTGAAATTGTCGTCTATAAACGGAACTCTAGGACCGTGAAATAGTTTTTATGTGCATATGTTAGCTGTCTTGGCACTATAAAAATACTGCCGGCGGTCAATGGGGCGGGACTATTTCAACTCTTTGTGTTCTCTTTCCCTATTAGGGCGGAGACTCCACATCCTATGGGGCTGTTCTGGGAGATTTCTATAAACTGAATTGCCGGTAAGTCTAATTTCATATTTGATTACCTCATTCATCAATAGACCATAAAAATACTTAATAAACAAAAGCTTAAAAAGCAGGTAATCATAGTTTTAAAGTCTGAAATGCACATGCGATACTGACATCTAAGTTTCAGCACATTTTGGGACAAATGTTTTCACATTGAAAGTTAACAATCATTAAAATATTTTCTCTAAATTGTTGTCTCCTTTTTTGCTCCAATTATTTGCATTTAATAACAAATAAAACTTGATGTAACATTATGCATGCACATTGTCTTTTATGTGCAACCATCACCTGTCTCACAAACACAGGGTTTGAATGAACCTGATGAATGGAGTCAAATTGAAAATGTAAAAAAATCTCTGTCAAAATTGCTGTTTTTTTCTACTCATTCACAAAGAGTTAATGAAAGTTATTAAATATGTACAACAAAATAGCAGGAGTTTCAAATAGAAATCATGCTGCAAAAACCAGTCAAAGCAAAAATAAAAATATCTACTTTCAGGGGTTTCGCTTGACATTTGCCAAGTGTCTAGCACTCCTAAAGTTGTTTGTGTTTGGCCGAAATAGCTCAGATGGGAGAGCGTTAGACTGAAGATCTAAAGGTCCCGGGTTTCGGTAACATCATTTTTCTTGATTCTTTACATTTTAAGGAGAAAATAAACAAAGCACGTGGACTGATTATTTAAAGAAAATGTAAAAGGCCTAAAAATCTTAACTATCTACAGAAAATAAAATGTTAAAAAGATGAGAAATGGGAACTTTTCCATTTGAGCAAATTATTATTTTTTTGTAATTTTTCCTCTGTTTTGTTTATTTCCATTTCACTTAGCTGTAAGAGGATTTAAAGGGAACCTGATAGCTGATAAAGAAAGCATGTATCAGACACTAGCTGAATGATTTCAACCATGTATGTTTGACTATGAAATGCTGTGGTGTATATGAATTCATTGTGAGAAGTAATTTCTAAAATGGGGTCACTTTGGGGGGGTTTCTGCTGTAAACAAAAGCTTAAAAAGTAGGTAATCATAGTTTTAAAGTCTGAAATGCACATGCGATACTGACATCTAAGTTTCAGCACATTTTGGGACAAATGTTTTCACATTGAAAGTTAACAATCATTAAAATATTTTCTCTAAATTGTTGTCTCCTTTTTTGCTCCAATTATTTGCATTTAATAACAAATAAAACTTGATGTAACATTATGCATGCACATTGTCTTTTATGTGCAACCATCACCTGTCTCACAAACACAGGGTTTGAATGAACCTGATGAATGGAGTCAAATTGAAAATGTAAAAAAATCTCTGTCAAAATTGCTGTTTTTTTCTACTCATTCACAAAGAGTGTTAATGAAAGTTATTAAATATGTACAACAAAATAGCAGGAGTTTCAAATAGAAATCATGCTGCAAAAACCAGTCAAAGCAAAAATAAAAATATCTACTTTCAGGGGTTTCGCTTGACATTTGCCAAGTGTCTAGCACTCCTAAAGTTGTTTGTGTTTGGCTGAAATAGCTCAGATGGGAGAGCGTTAGACTGAAGATCTCAAGGTCCCTGGTTCGATCCCGGGTTTCGGCAACATCATTTTTCTTGATTCTTTACATTTTAAGGAGAAAATAAACAAAGCACGTGGACTGATTATTTAAAGAAAATGTAAAAGGCCTAAAAATCTTAACTATCTACAGAAAATAAAATGTTAAAAAGATGAGAAATGGGAACTTTTCCATTTGAGCAAATTATTATTTTTTTGTAATTTTTCCTCTGTTTTGTTTATTTCCATTTCACTTAGCTGTAAGAGGATTTAAAGGGAACCTGATAGCTGATAAAGAAAGCATGTATCAGACACTAGCTGAATGATTTCAACCATGTATGTTTGACTATGAAATGCTGTGGTGTATATGAATTCATTGTGAGAAGTAATTTCTAAAATGGGGTCACTTTGGGGGGGTTTCTGCTGTAAACAAAAGCTTAAAAAGTAGGTAATCATAGTTTTAAAGTCTGAAATGCACATGCGATACTGACATCTAAGTTTCAGCACATTTTGGGACAAATGTTTTCACATTGAAAGTTAACAATCATTAAAATATTTTCTCTAAATTGTTGTCTCCTTTTTTGCTCCAATTATTTGCATTTAATAACAAATAAAACTTGATGTAACATTATGCATGCACATTGTCTTTTATGTGCAACCATCACCTGTCTCACAAACACAGGGTTTGAATGAACCTGATGAATGGAGTCAAATTGAAAATGTAAAAAAATCTCTGTCAAAATTGCTGTTTTTTTCTACTCATTCACAAAGAGTGTTAATGAAAGTTATTAAATATGTACAACAAAATAGCAGGAGTTTCAAATAGAAATCATGCTGCAAAAACCAGTCAAAGCAAAAATAAAAATATCTACTTTCAGGGGTTTCGCTTGACATTTGCCAAGTGTCTAGCACTCCTAAAGTTGTTTGTGTTTGGCTGAAATAGCTCAGATGGGAGAGCGTTAGACTGAAGATCTCAAGGTCCCTGGTTCGATCCCGGGTTTCGGCAACATCATTTTTCTTGATTCTTTACATTTTAAGGAGAAAATAAACAAAGCACGTGGACTGATTATTTAAAGAAAATGTAAAAGGCCTAAAAATCTTAACTATCTACAGAAAATAAAATGTTAAAAAGATGAGAAATGGGAACTTTTCCATTTGAGCAAATTATTATTTTTTTGTAATTTTTCCTCTGTTTTGTTTATTTCCATTTCACTTAGCTGTAAGAGGATTTAAAGGGAACCTGATAGCTGATAAAGAAAGCATGTATCAGACACTAGCTGAATGATTTCAACCATGTATGTTTGACTATGAAATGCTGTGGTGTATATGAATTCATTGTGAGAAGTAATTTCTAAAATGGGGTCACTTTGGGGGGGTTTCTGCTGTTTTGGTACTTTTGGTACTCTGCAAATTTTACCTGCAAACTATTCTTGCAAAATCTGCATTCCAAAATCCAAATAGCGCTCTTATTTTCAAAGCCCTGCTGTGTGGCCAAACAGTAGATTCTGAAGAAATATGGTGCATCACCGCATTTTGTGAGAAATCTAACATTTCTAACATCCTAACAAAATAAAAGGAGGTTTGAAAGTGAATGCTGACAAAAAGTACACATATGAAAAATGCTATTTATTTACATTTTTGTGTGGTGCAACAAGTTGGTTTAAGGATATAAGCAGTCAAAGAATAAAAATGACTAATATTTCAAAATTTTAAACAAAATTTAGATATTTTCACAGAAAAAAACTAAAAATATATTGACCTAAATTTACAGTTAATGTAAAGTACAATGTGTCACAAAAAACACTTTCAGAATTACGGGGATATGTAGAAGCATTCCAGAGTTATTACTGCATACAGTGATAAAAGTCATATTTTTTTAAAATGGGGCTTGGCCATTTAGCTCAAAATAGGCTTGATAACTAATAGTTTAAACAAATGTATTGAAATAAAAACTGTAATATTAAATATTTTAAAATAATTTTCAATGACAATTACTGGTCATATTTCTTCTGACTAACTTGGAAAGAGTTAAGGCACAGAATCCACAAGAAGTCAGGATGGCCGAGCGGTCTAAGGCGCTGCGTTCAGGTCGCAGTCTCTCTTGGAGGCGTGGGTTCAAATCCCACTTCTGACATCACCTTTTCATGAAACTATACAGATTCTCAGTCAATTATTGATTAGATGGGGATCAAACCAAACTTAGCAATGGGCCTTAAAAAATCCGATCCCAAAGTTACCACTACCTGGGAGTCTTTGGGGTGAATCTGAAATTGTCGTCTATAAACGGAACTCTAGGACCGTGAAATAGTTTTTATGTGCATATGTTAGCTGTCTTGGCACTATAAAAATACTGCCGGCGGTCAATGGGGCGGGACTATTTCAACTCTTTGTGTTCTCTTTCCCTATTAGGGCGGAGACTCCACATCCTATGGGGCTGTTCTGGGAGATTTCTATAAACTGAATTGCCGGTAAGTCTAATTTCATATTTGATTACCTCATTCATCAATAGACCATAAAAATACTTAATAAACAAAAGCTTAAAAAGCAGGTAATCATAGTTTTAAAGTCTGAAATGCACATGCGATACTGACATCTAAGTTTCAGCACATTTTGGGACAAATGTTTTCACATTGAAAGTTAACAATCATTAAAATATTTTCTCTAAATTGTTGTCTCCTTTTTTGCTCCAATTATTTGCATTTAATAACAAATAAAACTTGATGTAACATTATGCATGCACATTGTCTTTTATGTGCAACCATCACCTGTCTCACAAACACAGGGTTTGAATGAACCTGATGAATGGAGTCAAATTGAAAATGTAAAAAAATCTCTGTCAAAATTGCTGTTTTTTTCTACTCATTCACAAAGAGTTAATGAAAGTTATTAAATATGTACAACAAAATAGCAGGAGTTTCAAATAGAAATCATGCTGCAAAAACCAGTCAAAGCAAAAATAAAAATATCTACTTTCAGGGGTTTCGCTTGACATTTGCCAAGTGTCTAGCACTCCTAAAGTTGTTTGTGTTTGGCCGAAATAGCTCAGATGGGAGAGCGTTAGACTGAAGATCTAAAGGTCCCGGGTTTCGGTAACATCATTTTTCTTGATTCTTTACATTTTAAGGAGAAAATAAACAAAGCACGTGGACTGATTATTTAAAGAAAATGTAAAAGGCCTAAAAATCTTAACTATCTACAGAAAATAAAATGTTAAAAAGATGAGAAATGGGAACTTTTCCATTTGAGCAAATTATTATTTTTTTGTAATTTTTCCTCTGTTTTGTTTATTTCCATTTCACTTAGCTGTAAGAGGATTTAAAGGGAACCTGATAGCTGATAAAGAAAGCATGTATCAGACACTAGCTGAATGATTTCAACCATGTATGTTTGACTATGAAATGCTGTGGTGTATATGAATTCATTGTGAGAAGTAATTTCTAAAATGGGGTCACTTTGGGGGGGTTTCTGCTGTTTTGGTACTTTTGGTACTCTGCAAATTTTACCTGCAAACTATTCTTGCAAAATCTGCATTCCAAAATCCAAATAGCGCTCTTATTTTCAAAGCCCTGCTGTGTGGCCAAACAGTAGATTCTGAAGAAATATGGTGCATCATCGCATTTTGTGAGAAATCTAACATTTCTAACATCCTAACAAAATAAAAGGAGGTTTGAAAGTGAATGCTGACCAAAAGTACACATATGAAAAATGCTATTTATTTACATTTTTGTGTGGTGCGACAAGTTGGTTTAAGGATATAAGCAGTCAAAGAATAAAAATGACTAATATTTCAAAATTTTAAACAAAATTTAGATATTTTCACAGAAAAAAACAAAAAATATATTGACCTAAATTTACAGTTAATGTAAAGTACAATGTGTCACAAAAAACACTTTCAGAATTACGGGGATATGTAGAAGCATTCCAGAGTTATTACTGCATACAGTGATAAAAGTCATATTTTTTTTAAAATGGGGCTTGGCCATTTAGCTCAAAATAGGCTTGATAACTAATAGTTTAAACAAATGTATTGAAATAAAAACTGTAATATTAAATATTTGAAAATAATTTTCAATGACAATTACTGGTCATATTTCTGCTGACTAACTTGGAAAGAGTTAAGGCACAGAATCCACAAGAAGTCAGGATGGCCGAGCGGTCTAAGGCACTGCGTTCAGGACGCAGTCTCTCTTGGAGGCGTGGGTTCAAATCCCACTTCTGACATCACCTTTTCATGAAACTATACAGATTCTCAGTCAATTATTGATTAGATGGGGATCAAACCAAACTTAGCAATGGGCCTTAAAAAATCCGATCCCAAAGTTACCACTACCTGGGAGTCTTTGGGGTGAATCTGAAATTGTCGTCTATAAACGGAACTCTAGGACCGTGAAATAGTTTTTATGTGCATATGTTAGCTGTCTTGGCACTATAAAAATACTGCCGGCGGTCAATGGGGCGGGACTATTTCAACTCTTTGTGTTCTCTTTCCCTATTAGGGCGGAGACTCCACATCCTATGGGGCTGTTCTGGGAGATTTCTATAAACTGAATTGCCGGTAAGTCTAATTTCATATTTGATTACCTCATTCATCAATAGACCATAAAAATACTTAATAAACAAAAGCTTAAAAAGCAGGTAATCATAGTTTTAAAGTCTGAAATGCACATGCGATACTGACATCTAAGTTTCAGCACATTTTGGGACAAATGTTTTCACATTGAAAGTTAACAATCATTAAAATATTTTCTCTAAATTGTTGTCTCCTTTTTTGCTCCAATTATTTGCATTTAATAACAAATAAAACTTGATGTAACATTATATATGCACATTGTCTTTTATGTGCAACCATCACCTGTCTCACAAACACAGGGTTTGAATGAACCTGATGAATGGAGTCAAATTGAAAATGTAAAAAAATCTCTGTCAAAATTGCTGTTTTTTTTCTACTCATTCACAAAGAGTTAATGAAAGTTATTAAATATGTACAACAAAATAGCAGGAGTTTCAAATAGAAATCATGCTGCAAAAACCAGTCAAAGCAAAAATAAAAATATCTACTTTCAGGGGTTTCGCTTGACATTTGCCAAGTGTCTAGCACTCCTAAAGTCGTTTGTGTTTGGCCGAAATAGCTCAGATGGGAGAGCGTTAGACTGAAGATCTAAAGGTCCCTGGTTCGATCCCGGGTTTCGGCAACATCATTTTTCTTGATTCTTTACATTTTAAGGAGAAAATAAACAAAGCACGTGGACTGATTATTTAAAGAAAATGTAAAAGGCCTAAAAATCTTAACTATCTACAGAAAATAAAATGTTAAAAAGATGAGAAATGGGAACTTTTCCATTTGAGCAAATTATTATTTTTTTGTAATTTTTCCTCTGTTTTGTTTATTTCCATTTCACTTAGCTGTAAGAGGATTTAAAGGGAACCTGATAGCTGATAAAGAAAGCATGTATCAGACACTAGCTGAATGATTTCAACCATGTATGTTTGACTATGAAATGCTGTGGTGTATATGAATTCATTGTGAGAAGTAATTTCTAAAATGGGGTCACTTTGGGGGGGTTTCTGCTGTTTTGGTACTTTTGGTACTCTGCAAATTTTACCTGCAAACTATTCTTGCAAAATCTGCATTCCAAAATCCAAATAGCGCTCTTATTTTCAAAGCCCTGCTGTGTGGCCAAACAGTAGATTCTGAAGAAATATGGTGCATCATCGCATTTTGTGAGAAATCTAACATTTCTAACATCCTAACAAAATAAAAGGAGGTTTGAAAGTGAATGCTGACCAAAAGTACACATATGAAAAATGCTATTTATTTACATTTTTGTGTGGTGCGACAAGTTGGTTTAAGGATATAAGCAGTCAAAGAATAAAAATGACTAATATTTCAAAATTTTAAACAAAATTTAGATATTTTCACAGAAAAAACTAAAAATATATTGACCTAAATTTACAGTTAATGTAAAGTACAATGTGTCACAAAAAACACTTTCAGAATTACGGGGATATGTAGAAGCATTCCAGAGTTATTACTGCATACAGGGATAAAAGTCATATTTTTTTAAAATGGGGCTTGGCCATTTAGCTCAAAATAGGCTTGATAACTAATAGTTTAAACAAATGTATTGAAATAAAAGCTGTAATAATAAATATTTTAAAATAATTTTCAATGACAATTACTGGTCATATATCTTCTGACTAACTTGGAAAGAGTTAAGGCACAGAATCCACAAGAAGTCAGGATGGCCGAGCGGTCTAAGTCGCTGCGTTAAGGTCACAGTCTCTCTTGGAGGCATGGGTTCAAATCCCACTTCTGACATCACCTTTTCATGAAACTATACAGATTCTCAGTCAATTATTGATTAGATGGGGATCAAACCAAACTTAGCAATGGGCCTTAAAAAATCCGATCCCAAAGTTACCACTACCTGGGAGTCTTTGGGGTGAATCTGAAATTGTCGTCTAAAAACGGAACTCTAGGACCGTGAAATAGTTTTTATGTGCATATGTTAGCTGTCTTGGCACTATAAAAATACTGCGGGCGGTCAATGGGGCGTGACTATTTCAACTCTTTGTGTTCTCTTTCCCTATTAGGGCTGAGACTCCACATCCTATGGGGCTGTTCTGGGAGATTTCTATAAACTGAATTGCCGGTAAGTCTAATTTCATATTTGATTACCTCATTCATCAATAGACCATAAAAATACTTAATAAACAAAAGCTTAACCCCTTCCTGACATCCGACGTACTATCCCGTCGAGGTGGGGTGGGCCCGTATGACCGCCGACGGGATAGTACGTCATAGCCGATCGGCCGCGCTCACGGGGGGAGCGCGGCCGATCGCGGCCGGGTGTCGGCTGCATATCGCAGCTGACATCCGGCACTATGTGCCAGGAGCGGTCACGGACCGCTCCCGGCACATTAACCCCCGGCACACCGCGATCAAACATGATCGCGATGTGCCGGCGGTGCAGGGAAGCATCGCGCAGGGAGGGGGCTCCCTGCGGGCTTCCCTGAGCCCCCCGCAGCAACGCGATGTGATCGCGTTGCTGCGAGGGTCTTACCTCCCTCCCTGCCTGCTCCAGACCCGGATCCAAGATGGCCGCGGATCCGGGTCCTGCAGGGAGGGAGGTGGCTTCACAGACGCCTGCTCAGAGCAGGCACTGTGAAGCAGCCTGTACTTCTCGCAGATCAGTAATCTGTCAGAGTGCTATGCAAACTGGCAGATCACCGATCTGTATTGTCCCCCCCTGGGGCAAAGTAAAAAAGTAAAAAAAAAAATTTCCAAATGTGTAAAAAAAAATAAAAAAAATATTCCAAAATAATGAAAAAAAAAAAATATTATTCCCATAAATACATTTCTTTGTCTAAATAAAAAAAAAAACAATAAAAGTACACATATTTAGTATCGCCGCGTCCGTAACGACCCCACCTATAAAACTGCCCCACTAGTTAACCCCTTCAGTAAACACCGTAAGAAAAAAAAAAAAAAACGAGGCAAAAAACAACGCTTTATTACCATACCGCCGAACAAAAAGTGGAATAACACGCGATCAAAAAGACTGATATAAATATCCATGGTACCGCTGAAAACGTCATCTTGTCCCGCAAAAAACAAGCCGCCATACAGCATCATCAGCAAAAAAATAAAAAAGTTATAGTCCTGAGAAAAAAGCGATACCAAAATAATTATTTTTTCTATAAAATAGTTTTTATCGTATAAAAGCGCCAAAACATAAAAAAATGATATAAATGAGATATCGCTGTAATCATACTGACCCGACGAATAAAACTGCTTTATCAATTTTACCAAACGCGGAACGGTATAAACGCCTCTCCCAAAAGAAATTCAGGAATTGCTGGTTTTTGGTCATTCTGCCTCACAAAAATCGGAATAAAAAGCGATCAAAAACGGTCACATGTCCGAAAATGTTACCAATAAAAACGTCAACTCGTCCCGCAAAAAACAAGACCTCACATGACTCTGTGGAGCAAAATGTGGAAAAATTATAGCTCTCAAAATGTGGAGACGCAAAAACTTTTTTGCTATAAAAAGCGTCGCTGGTTTCACACTTGCGTTTTTGTCTGCAGCGTTTTTTGCACAAAAAAACGCATGCGTTTTTTCCCTATATTTAACATTGAAAACGCATGCGTTTTTTTGTAGACGTTTGGTCGCGTTTTCAAACGCATGCGGTTTTTTTCTGCATGCGTTAATTTTCAGAAATACAACCTGCAGTATTTTCTTGATGTTTTTAAGCACATGCGTTTGTTTGCGTTAAAAACGCATGCATTTTTATCGAAAAAAAACAGAAAACACACTGAAAAGCCACCCACCACCATCAAGGTGATAAAGGGATCCAAACCCTAACCCTAACTCTACCCCTAACCTCACCCCTAACCGTTTAATGAACATTTTCTGACAGTCATAGTGCCACGTATTTCAGTGCCACGTATTTCAGTGCCACGTATTTCAGTGCCACGTATTTCAGTGCCATGTATTTCAGGGCAACGTATCACGTATTTCAGTGCCACGTGTTTCAGTGCCACGTATTTCAGTGCCACGTATCACGTATTTCAGTGCCACATATTTTAGTACCACGTATTTCAGTTGCACGTGTTTCAGTGCCACGTATTTCAGTGCCACGTATTTCAGTGCCACGTATTTCAGTGCCACGTATTTCAGTGCCACGTATCACGTATTTCAGTGCCACGTGTTTCAGTGCCACGTATTTAAGTGCCACGTATCACATATTTCAGTGCCACGTATTTAAGTGCCACGTATTTAAGTGCCACGTATTTAAGTGCCACGTATTTCAGTGCCACGTATTTCAGTGCCACGTATTTCAGTGCCACGTATTTAAGTGCCACGTATCACATATTTAAGTGCCACGTATTTAAGTGCCACGTATTTAAGTGCCACGTATTTCAGTGCCACGTATTTCAGTGCCACGTATTTCAGTGCCACGTATTTCAGTGCCATGTATCACGTATTTCAGTGCCACGTGTTTCAGTGCCACGTATTTAAGTGCCACGTATCACATATTTAAGTGCCATGTATTTCAGTGCCACGTATTTCAGTGCCACGTATTTCAGTGCCACGTATTTCAGTGCCACGTATCACGTATTTCAGTGCCACGTGTTTCAGTGCCACGTATTTAAGTGCCACGTATTTCAGTGCCACGTATTTCAGTGCCACGTATTTCAGTGCCACGTATTTCAGTGCCACGTATTTCAGTGCCACGTATTTCAGTGCCACGTATTTCAGTGCCACGTATTTCAGTCACGTTTAGGGTTAGGGTTAGGGGTAGGGTTAGGGTTAGGGCTAGGGTTGGAGGTAAAGTTAGGGTTGGGGCTAAAGTTAGGGTTGGGGCTAAAGTTAGGGTTGGGGCTAAAGTTAGGGTTAGGGTTTGGATTACATTTACGTTTGGATTAGGGTTGGGATTAGAATTATGGGTGTGTCAGGGCTAGGGGTGTGGTTAGGGTTACCGTTGGGATTAGGGTTAGGGGTGTGTTAGGGTTAGGGTTTCAGGTAGAATTGGAGAGTTTCCACTGTCCAGGCACATCAGGGGCTCTCCAAGCGCGACATGGCGTCCAATCTCAATTCCAGCCAATTCTGCGTTGAAAAAGTAAAACAGTGCTCCTTCCCTTCCGAGCTCTCCCGTGCGCCCAAAAAGGGGTTTACCCCAACATATGTGTTATCAGCGTACTCGGGACAAATTGAACAACAACTTCTGGGGTCCAAGCTCTCTTGTTATCCTTAGGAAAATAAAAATTTGGGGGGCTAAAAATCATTTTTGTGGGAAAAAAAAGATGTTTTATTTTCACGGCTCTGCGTTATAAACTGTAGTGAAACACTTGGGGGTTCAAAGTTCTCACAACACATCTAGATAAGTTCCTTGGGAGGTCTAGTTTCCAATATGGGGTCACTTGTGGGGGGTTTGTACTGTTTGGGTACATCAGGGGCTCTGCAAATGCAACGTGACGCCTGCAGACCAATCCATTTAAGGCTGCATTCCAAATGGCGCTCCTTCCCTTCCGAGCTCTGTCATGCACCCAAACAGTGGTTCCCCCCCACATATGGGGTATCAGCGTACTCAGGACAAATTGGACAACAACTTTTGGGGTCCAATTTATCCTGTTACCCTTGTGAAAATACAAAACTGGGGGCTAAAAAATCATTTTTGTGAAAAAAAAAAAGAATTTTTATTTTCACGGATTTGCGCTATAAACTTTAGTGAAACACTTGGGGGTTCAAAGTTCTCAAACCACATCTAGATAAGTTCCTTGGGAGGTCTAGTTTCCAATATGGGGTCACTTGTGGGGGGTTTGTACTGTTTGGGTACATCAGGGGCTCTGCAAATGCAACGTGACGGCTGCTGACCAATCCATTTAAGTCTGCATTCCAAATGGCGCTCCTTCCCTTCTGAGCTCTGTCATGCGCCCAAACAGTGGTTCCCCCCACATATGGGGTATCAGCGTACTCAGGACAAATTGGACAACAAATTTTGGGGTCCAATTTATTCTGTTACCCTTGTAAAAATACAAAGCTGGGGGCTAAAAAATCATTTTTGAGAAAAAAAAAAATTATTTTCACGGCTCTGCGTTATAATCTGTAGTGAAACACTTGGGGGTTCAAAGCTCTCAAAACACATCTAGATAAGTTCCTTAGGGGGTCTACTTTCCAAAATGGTGTCACTTGTAGGGAGTTTCAATGTGTAGGCACATCAGGGGCTCTCCAAACGCAACATGGCGTCCCATCTCAATTCCAGTCAATTTTGCATTGAAAAGTCAAATGGCGCTCCTTCCCTTCCAAGCTCTGCCATGCGTCCAAACAATGGTTTACACCCACATATGGGGTATCAGCGTACTCAGGACAAATTGCACAACATTTTTTTGGGTCCAATTTCTTCTCTTACCCTTGGGAAAATAAAAAATTGGGGGCAAAAAATCATTTTTATGAAAAAATATGATTTTTTATTTTTACGGCTCTGCATTATAAACTTCTGTGAAGCACTTGGTGGGTCAAAGTGCTCACCACACATCTAGATAAGTTCCTTAGGGGGTCTACTTTCCAAAATGGTGTCACTTGTAGGGAGTTTCAATGTTTAGGCACATCAGGAGCTCTCCAAACGCAACATGGCGTCCCATCTCAATTCCAGTCAATTTTGCATTGAAAAGTCAAATGGCGCTCCTTCACTTCCAAGCTCTGCCATGCGCCCAAACAATGGTTTACACCCACATATGGGGTATCAGCGTACTCAGGACAAATTGCACAACATTTTTTGGGGTCCAATTTCTTCTCTTACCCTTGGGAAAATAAAAAATTGGGGGCGAAAAGATCATTTTTGTGAAAAAATATGATTTTTTATTTTTACGGCTCCGCATTATAAACTTCTGTGAAGCACTTGGTGGGTCAAAGTGCTCACCACACATCTAGATAAGTTCCTTAGGGGGTCTACTTTCCAAAATGGTGTCACTTGTAGGGAGTTTCAATGTTTAGGCACATCAGGAGCTCTCCAAACGCAACATGGCGTCCCATCTCAATTCCAGTCAATTTAATTTTGCATTGAAAAGTCAAATGGCGCTCCTTCACTTCCAAGCTCTGCCATGCGCCCAAACAATGGTTTACACCCACATATGGGGTATCAGCGTACTCAGGACAAATTGCACAACATTTTTTGGGGTCCAATTTCTTCTCTTACCCTTGGGAAAATAAAAAATTGGGGGCGAAAAGATCATTTTTGTGAAAAAATATGATTTTTTATTTTTACGGCTCTGCATTATAAACTTCTGTGAAGCACTTGGTGGGTCAAAGTGCTCACCACACATCTAGATAAGTTCCTTAGGGGGTCTACTTTCCAAAATGGTGTCACTTGTAGGGAGTTTCAATGTTTAGGCACATCAGGAGCTCTCCAAACGCAACATGGCGTCCCATCTCAATTCCAGTCAATTTTGCATTGAAAAGTCAAATGGCGCTCCTTCACTTCCAAGCTCTGCCATGCGCCCAAACAATGGTTTACACCCACATATGGGGTATCAGCGTACTCAGGACAAATTGCACAACATTTTTTGGGGTCCAATTTCTTCTCTTACCCTTGGGAAAATAAAAAATTGGGGGCGAAAAGATCATTTTTGTGAAAAAATATGATTTTTTATTTTTACGGCTCTGCATTATAAACTTCTGTGAAGCACTTGGTGGGTCAAAGTGCTCACCACACATCAAGATAAGTTCCTTAGGGGGTCTACTTTCCAAAATGGTGTCACTTGTAGGGGGTTTCAGTGTTTAGGCACATCAGGGGCTGTCCAAACACAACATGGCGTCCCATCTCAATTCCAGTCAATTTTGCATTGAAAAGTCAAATGGCGCTCCTTTCCTTCCGAGCTCTGCCATACGCCCAAACAGTGGTTTACCCCCACATATGGGGTATCAGCGTACTCAGGACAAATTGTACAACAACTTTGGGGGTCCATTTTCTCCTGTTACCCTTGGTAAAATAAAACAAATTGGAGCTGAAATAAATTTTGTGTGAAAAAAAGTTAAATGTTCATTTTTATTTAAACATTCCAAAAATTCCTGTGAAACACCTGAAGGGTTAATAAACTTCTTGAATGTGGTTTTGAGCACCTTGAGGGGTGCAGTTTTTAGAATGGTGTCACACTTGAGTATTTTCTATCATATAGACCCCTCAAAATGACTTCAAATGAGATGTGGTCCCTAAAAAAAAATGGTGTTGTAAAAATGAGAAATTGCTGGTCAACTTTTAACCCTTATAACTCCGTCACAAAAAAAAAATTTGGTTCCAAAATTGTACTGATGTAAAGTAGACATGTGGGAAATGTTACTTATTAAGTATTTTGCGTGACATATGTCTGTGATTTAAGGGCATAAAAATTCAAAGTTGGAAAATTGCAAAATTTTCAAAATTTTCGCCAAATTTCTATTTTTTTCACAAATAAACGCAAGTTATATCAAAGAAATTTTACCCCTAACATGAAGTACAATATGTCACGAGAAAACAATGTCAGAATCGCCAAGATCCGTCAAAGCGTTCCAGAGTTATAGCCTCATAAAGGGACAGTGGTCA
Source organism: Ranitomeya variabilis (assembly GCF_051348905.1). Lineage (NCBI taxonomy): Eukaryota > Metazoa > Chordata > Amphibia > Anura > Dendrobatidae > Ranitomeya > Ranitomeya variabilis. The sequence continues at coordinate 315,660,823 of NC_135235.1, forward strand.
GAATTGTAAAAATTGGCCCGGTCATTAACGTGCAAACCACCCTTGGGGGTGAAGGGGTTAAAAAGTAGGTAATCATAGTTTTAAAGTCTGAAATGCACATGCGATACTGACATCTAAGTGTCAGCACATTTTGGGACAAATGTTTTCACATTGAAAGTTAACAATCATTAAAATATTTTCTCTAAATTGTTGTCTCCTTTTTTGCTCCAATTATTTGCATTTAATAACAAATAAAACTTGATGTAACATTATGCATGCACATTGTCTTTTATGTGCAACCATCACCTGTCTCACAAACACAGGGTTTGAATGAACCTGATGAATGGAGTCAAATTGAAAATGTAAAAAAATCTCTGTCAAAATTGCTGTTTTTTTCTACTCATTCACAAAGAGTTAATGAAAGTTATTAGATATGTACAACAAAATAGCAGGAGTTTCAAATAGAAATCATGCTGCAAAAATCAGTCAAAGCAAAAATAAAAATATCTACTTTCAGGGGTTTCGCTTGACAATTGCCAAGTGTCTAGCACTCCTAAAATTGTTTGTGTTTGGCCGAAATAGCTCAGATGGGAGAGCGTTAGACTGAAGATCTAAAGGTCCCTGGTTCGATCCCGGGTTTCGGCAACATCATTTTTCTTGATTCTTTACATTTTAAGGAGAAAATAAACAAAGCACGTGGACTGATTATTTAAAGAAAATGTAAAAGGCCTAAAAATCTTAACTATCTACAGAAAATAAAATGTTAAAAAGATGAGAAATGGGAACTTTTCCATTTGAGCAAATTATTATTTTTTTGTAATTTTTCCTCTGTTTTGTTTATTTCCATTTCACTTAGCTGTAAGAGGATTTAAAGGGAACCTGATAGCTGATAAAGAAAGCATGTATCAGACACTAGCTGAATGATTTCAACCATGTATGTTTGACTATGAAATGCTGTGGTGTATATGAATTCATTGTGAGAAGTAATTTCTAAAATGGGGTCACTTTGGGGGGGTTTCTGCTGTTTTGGTACTTTTGGTACTCTGCAAATTTTACCTGCAAACTATTCTTGCAAAATCTGCATTCCAAAATCCAAATAGCGCTCTTATTTTCAAAGCCCTGCTGTGTGGCCAAACAGTAGATTCTGAAGAAATATGGTGCATCACCGCATTTTGTGAGAAATCTAACATTTCTAACATCCTAACAAAATAAAAGGAGGTTTGAAAGTGAATGCTGACAAAAAGTACACATATGAAAAATGCTATTTATTTACATTTTTGTGTGGTGCGACAAGTTGGTTTAAGGATATAAGCAGTCAAAGAATAAAAATGACTAATATTTCAAAATTTTAAACAAACTTTAGATATTTTCACAGAAAAAAACAAAAAATATATTGACCTAAATTTACAGTTAATGTAAAGTACAATGTGTCACAAAAAACACTTTCAGAATTACGGGGATATGTAGAAGCATTCCAGAGTTATTACTGCATACAGTGATAAAAGTCATATTTTTTTTAAAATGGGGCTTGGCCATTTAGCTCAAAATAGGCTTGATAACTAATAGTTTAAACAAATGTATTGAAATAAAAACTGTAATATTAAATATTTTAAAATAATTTTCAATGACAATTACTGGTCATATTTCTGCTGACTAACTTGGAAAGAGTTAAGGCACAGAATCCACAAGAAGTCAGGATGGCCGAGCGGTCTAAGTTGCTGCGTTCAGGTCACAGTCTCTCTTGGAGGCGTGGGTTCAAATCCCACTTCTGACATCACCTTTTCATGAAACTATACAGATTCTCAGTCAATTATTGATTAGAGGGGGATCAAACCAAACTTAGCAATGGGCCTTAAAAAATCCGATCCCAAAGTTACCACTACCTGGGAGTCTTTGGGGTGAATCTGAAATTGTCGTCTAAAAACGGAATTCTAGGACCGTGAAATAGTTTTTATGTGCATATGTTAGCTGTCTTGGCACTATAAAAATACTGCGAGCGGTCAATGGGGCGTGACTATTTCAACTCTTTGTGTTCTCTTTCCCTATTAGGGCGGAGATTCCACATCCTATGGGGCTGTTCTGGGAGATTTCTATAAACTGAATTGCCGGTAAGTCTAATTTCATATTTGATTACCTCATTCATCAATAGACCATAAAAATACTTAATAAACAAAAGCTTAAAAAGTAGGTAATCATAGTTTTAAAGTCTGAAATGCACATGCGATACTGACATCTAAGTTTCAGCACATTTTGGGACAAATGTTTTCACATTGAAAGTTAACAATCATTAAAATATTTTCTCTAAATTGTTGTCTCCTTTATTGCTCCAATTATTTGCATTTAATAACAAATAAAACTTGATGTAACATTATATATGCACATTGTCTTTTATGTGCAACCATCACCTGTCTCACAAACACAGGGTTTGAATGAACCTGATGAATGGAGTCAAATTGAAAATGTAAAAAAATCTCTGTCAAAATTGCTGTTTTTTTCTACTCATTCACAAAGAGTTAATTAAAGTTATTAAATATGTACAACAAAATAGCAGGAGTTTCAAATAGAAATCATGCTGCAAAAACCAGTCAAAGCAAAAATAAAAATATCTACTTTCAGGGGTTTCGCTTGACATTTGCCAAGTGTCTAGCACTCCTAAAGTTGTTTGTGTTTGGCCGAAATAGCTCAGACGGGAGAGCGTTAGACTGAAGATCTAAAGGTCCCGGGTTTCGACAACATCATTTTTCTTGATTCTTTACATTTTAAGGAGAAAATAAACAAAGCACGTGGACTGATTATTTAAAGAAAATGTAAAAGGCCTAAAAATCTTAACTATCTACAGAAAATAAAATGTTAAAAAGATGAGAAATGGGAACTTTTCTATTTGAGCAAATTATTTTTTTTTTGTAATTTTTCCTCTGTTTTGTTTATTTCCATTTCACTTAGCTGTAAGAGGATTTAAAGGGAACCTGATAGCTGATAAAGAAAGCATGTATCAGACACTAGCTGAATGATTTCAACCATGTATGTTTGACTATGAAATGCTGTGGTGTATATGAATTCATTGTGAGAAGTAATTTCTAAAATGGGGTCACTTTGGGGGGGTTTCTGCTGTTTTGGTACTTTTGGTACTCTGCAAATTTTACCTGCAAACTATTCTTGCAAAATCTGCATTCCAAAATCCAAATAGCGCTCTTATTTTCAAAGCCCTGCTGTGTGGCCAAACAGTAGATTCTGAAGAAATATGGTGCATCACCGCATTTTGTGAGAAATCTAACATTTCTAACATCCTAACAAAATAAAAGGAGGTTTGAAAGTGAATGCTGACAAAAAGTACACATATGAAAAATGCTATTTATTTACATTTTTGTGTGGTGCGACAAGTTGGTTTAAGGATATAAGCAGTCAAAGAATAAAGATGACTAATATTTCAAAATTTTAAACAAATTTTAGATATTTTCACAGAAAAAAACTAAAAATATATTGACCTAAATTTACAGTTAATGTAAAGTACAATGTGTCACAAAAAACACTTTCAGAATTACGGGGATATGTAGAAGCATTCCAGAGTTATTACTGCATACAGTGATAAAAGTCATATTTTTTTAAAATGGGGCTTGGCCATTTAGCTCAAAATAGGCTTGATAACTAATAGTTTAAACAAATGTATTGAAATAAAAACTGTAATATTAAATATTTTAAAATAATTTTCAATGACAATTACTGGTCATATTTCTGCTGACTAACTTGGAAAGAGTTAAGGCACAGAATCCACAAGAAGTCAGGATGGCCGAGCGGTCTAAGTTGCTGCGTTCAGGTCACAGTCTCTCTTGGAGGCGTGGGTTCAAATCCCACTTCTGACATCACCTTTTCATGAAACTATACAGATTCTCAGTCAATTATTGATTAGAGGGGGATCAAACCAAACTTAGCAATGGGCCTTAAAAAATCCGATCCCAAAGTTACCACTACCTGGGAGTCTTTGGGGTGAATCTGAAATTGTCGTCTAAAAACGGAACTCTAGGACCGTGAAATAGTTTTTATGTGCATATGTTAGCTGTCTTGGCACTATAAAAATACTGCGAGCGGTCAATGGGGCGTGACTATTTCAACTCTTTGTGTTCTCTTTCCCTATTAGGGCGGAGATTCCACATCCTATGGGGCTGTTCTGGGAGATTTCTATAAACTGAATTGCCGGTAAGTCTAATTTCATATTTGATTACCTCATTCATCAATAGACCATAAAAATACTTAATAAACAAAAGCTTAAAAAGTAGGTAATCATAGTTTTAAAGTCTGAAATGCACATGCGATACTGACATCTAAGTTTCAGCACATTTTGGGACAAATGTTTTCACATTGAAAGTTAACAATCATTAAAATATTTTCTCTAAATTGTTGTCTCCTTTTTTGCTCCAATTATTTGCATTTAATAACAAATAAAACTTGATGTAACATTATATATGCACATTGTCTTTTATGTGCAACCATCACCTGTCTCACAAACACAGGGTTTGAATGAACCTGATGAATGGAGTCAAATTGAAAATGTAAAAAAATCTCTGTCAAAATTGCTGTTTTTTTCTACTCATTCACAAAGAGTTAATTAAAGTTATTAAATATGTACAACAAAATAGCAGGAGTTTCAAATAGAAATCATGCTGCAAAAACCAGTCAAAGCAAAAATAAAAATATCTACTTTCAGGGGTTTCGCTTGACATTTGCCAAGTGTCTAGCACTCCTAAAGTTGTTTGTGTTTGGCCGAAATAGCTCAGACGGGAGAGCGTTAGACTGAAGATCTAAAGGTCCCGGGTTTCGACAACATCATTTTTCTTGATTCTTTACATTTTAAGGAGAAAATAAACAAAGCACGTGGACTGATTATTTAAAGAAAATGTAAAAGGCCTAAAAATCTTAACTATCTACAGAAAATAAAATGTTAAAAAGATGAGAAATGGGAACTTTTCTATTTGAGCAAATTATTATTTTTTTGTAATTTTTCCTCTGTTTTGTTTATTTCCATTTCACTTAGCTGTAAGAGGATTTAAAGGGAACCTGATAGCTGATAAAGAAAGCATGTATCAGACACTAGCTGAATGATTTCAACCATGTATGTTTGACTATGAAATGCTGTGGTGTATATGAATTCATTGTGAGAAGTAATTTCTAAAATGGGGTCACTTTGGGGGGGTTTCTGCTGTTTTGGTACTTTTGGTACTCTGCAAATTTTACCTGCAAACTATTCTTGCAAAATCTGCATTCCAAAATCCAAATAGCGCTCTTATTTTCAAAGCCCTGCTGTGTGGCCAAACAGTAGATTCTGAAGAAATATGGTGCATCACCGCATTTTGTGAGAAATCTAACATTTCTAACATCCTAACAAAATAAAAGGAGGTTTGAAAGTGAATGCTGACAAAAAGTACACATATGAAAAATGCTATTTATTTACATTTTTGTGTGGTGCGACAAGTTGGTTTAAGGATATAAGCAGTCAAAGAATAAAGATGACTAATATTTCAAAATTTTAAACAAATTTTAGATATTTTCACAGAAAAAAACTAAAAATATATTGACCTAAATTTACAGTTAATGTAAAGTACAATGTGTCACAAAAAACACTTTCAGAATTACGGGGATATGTAGAAGCATTCCAGAGTTATTACAGCATACAGTGATAAAAGTCATATTTTTTTAAAATGGGGCTTGGCCATTTAGCTCAAAATAGGCTTGATAACTAATAGTTTAAACAAATGTATTGAAATAAAAACTGTAATATTAAATATTTTAAAATAATTTTCAATGACAATTACTGGTCATATTTCTGCTGACTAACTTGGAAAGAGTTAAGGCACAGAATCCACAAGAAGTCAGGATGGCCGAGCGGTCTAAGTTGCTGCGTTCAGGTCACAGTCTCTCTTGGAGGCGTGGGTTCAAATCCCACTTCTGACATCACCTTTTCATGAAACTATACAGATTCTCAGTCAATTATTGATTAGAGGGGGATCAAACCAAACTTAGCAATGGGCCTTAAAAAATCCGATCCCAAAGTTACCACTACCTGGGAGTCTTTGGGGTGAATCTGAAATTGTCGTCTAAAAACGGAACTCTAGGACCGTGAAATAGTTTTTATGTGCATATGTTAGCTGTCTTGGCACTATAAAAATACTGCGAGCGGTCAATGGGGCATGACTATTTCAACTCTTTGTGTTCTCTTTCCCTATTAGGGCGGAGACTCCACATCCTATGGGGCTGTTCTGGGAGATTTCTATAAACTGAATTGCCGGTAAGTCTAATTTCATATTTGATTACCTCATTCATCAATAGACCATAAAAATACTTAATAAACAAAAGCTTAAAAAGTAGGTAATCATAGTTTTAAAGTCTGAAATGCACATGCGATACTGACATCTAAGTTTCAGCACATTTTGGGACAAATGTTTTCACATTGAAAGTTAACAATCATTAAAATATTTTCTCTAAATTGTTGTCTCCTTTTTTGCTCCAATTATTTGCATTTAATAACAAATAAAACTTGATGTAACATTATATATGCACATTGTCTTTTATGTGCAACCATCACCTGTCTCACAAACACAGGGTTTGAATGAACCTGATGAATGGAGTCAAATTGAAAATGTAAAAAAATCTCTGTCAAAATTGCTGTTTTTTTCTACTCATTCACAAAGAGTTAATTAAAGTTATTAAATATGTACAACAAAATAGCAGGAGTTTCAAATAGAAATCATGCTGCAAAAACCAGTCAAAGCAAAAATAAAAATATCTACTTTCAGGGGTTTCGCTTGACATTTGCCAAGTGTCTAGCACTCCTAAAGTTGTTTGTGTTTGGCCGAAATAGCTCAGATGGGAGAGCGTTAGACTGAAGATCTAAAGGTCCCTGGTTCGATCCCGGGTTTCGGCAACATCATTTTTCTTGATTCTTTACATTTTAAGGAGAAAATAAACAAAGCACGTGGACTGATTATTTAAAGAAAATGTAAAAGGCCTAAAAATCTTAACTATCTACAGAAAATAAAATGTTAAAAAGATGAGAAATGGGAACTTTTCCATTTGAGCAAATTATTATTTTTTTGTAATTTTTCCTCTGTTTTGTTTATTTCCATTTCACTTAGCTGTAAGAGGATTTAAAGGGAACCTGATAGCTGATAAAGAAAGCATGTATCAGACACTAGCTGAATGATTTCAACCATATATGTTTGACTATGAAATGCTGTGATGTATATGAATTCATTGTGAGAAGTAATATCTAAAATGGGGTCACTTTGGGGGGGTTTCTGCTGTTTTGGTACTTTTTGTACTCTGCAAATTTTACCTGCAAACTATTCTTGCAAAATCTGCATTCCAAAATCCAAATAGCGCTCTTATTTTCAAAGCCCTGCTGTGTGGCCAAACAGTAGATTCTGAAGAAATATGGTGCATCACCGCATTTTGTGAGAAATCTAACATTTCTAACATCCTAACAAAATAAAAGGAGGTTTGAAAGTGAATGCTGACAAAAAGTACACATATGAAAAATGCTATTTATTTACATTTTTGTGTGGTGCGACAAGTTGGTTTAAGGATATAAGCAGTCAAAGAATAAAAATGACTAATATTTCAAAATTTTAAACAAACTTTAGATATTTTCACAGAAAAAAACTAAAAATATATTGACCTAAATTTACAGTTAATGTAAAGTACAATGTGTCACAAAAAACACTTTCAGAATTACGGGGATATGTAGAAGCATTCCAGAGTTATTACTGCATACAGTGATAAAAGTCATATTTTTTTAAAATGGGGCTTGGCCATTTAGCTCAAAATAGGCTTGATAACTAATAGTTTAAACAAATGTATTGAAATAAAAACTGTAATATTAAATATTTTAAAATAATTTTCAATGACAATTACTGGTCATATTTCTTCTGACTAACTTGGAAAGTGTTAAGGCACAGAATCCACAAGAAGTCAGGATGGCTGAGCGGTCTAAGGCGCTGCGTTCAGGTTGCAGACGCTGGGTTCAAATCCCACTTCTGACATCACCTTTTCATGAAACTATACAGATTCTCAGTCATGATGGGGATCAAACCAAACTTAGCAATGGGCCTTAAAAAACCTGATCCCAAAGTTAACACTACCTGGGAGTCTTTGGGGTGAATATGAAATTGTCGTCTATAAACGGAACTCTAGGACCGTGAAATAGTTTTTATGTGCATATGTTAGCTGTCTTGGCACTATAAAAATACTGCGGGCGGTCAATGGGGCGTGACTATTTCAACTCTTTGTGTTCTCTTTCCCTATTAGGGCGGAGACTCCACATCCTATGGGGCTGTTCTGGGAGATTTCTATAAACTGAATTGCCGGTAAGTCTAATTTCATATTTGATTACCTCATTCATCAATAGACCATAAAAATACTTAATGAACAAAAGCTTAAAAAGTAGGTAATCATAGTTTTAAAGTCTGAAATGCACATGCGATACTGACATCTAAGTTTCAGCACATTTTGGGACAAATGTTTTCACACTGAAAGTTAACAATCATTAAAATATTTTCTCTAAATTGTTGTCTCCTTTTTTGCTCCAATTAATTTGCATTTAATAACAAATAAAACTTGATGTAACATTATATATGCACATTGTCTTTTATGTGCAACCATCACCTGTCTCACAAACACAGGGTTTGAATGAACCTGATGAATGGAGTCAAATTGAAAATGTAAAAAAATCTCTGTCAAAATTGCTGTTTTTTTCTACTCATTCACAAAGAGTTAATTAAAGTTATTAAATATGTACAACAACATAGCAGGAGTTTCAAATAGAAATCATGCTGCAAAAACCAGTCAAAGCAAAAATAAAAATATCTACTTTCAGGGTTTTCGCTTGACATTTGCCAAGTGTCTAGCACCCTAAAGTTGTTTGTGTTTGGCCGAAATAGCTCAGACAGGAGAGCGTTAGACTGAAGATCTAAAGGTCCCTGGTTAGGTCCCGGGTTTCGACAACATCATTTTTCTTGATTCTTTACATTTTAAGGAGAAAATAAACAAAGCACGTGGACTGATTATTTAAAGAAAATGTAAAAGGCCTAAAAATCTTAACTATCTACAGAAAATAAAATGTTAAAAATGAGAAATGGGAACTTTTCCATTTGAGCAAATTATTATTTTTTTGTAATTTTTCCTCTGTTTTGTTTATTTCCATTTCACTTAGCTGTAAGAGGATTTAAAGGGAACCTGATAGCTGATAAAGAAAGCATGTATCAGACACTAGCTGAATGATTTCAACCATGTATGTTTGACTATGAAATGCTGTGGTGTATATGAATTCATTGTGAGAAGTAATTTCTAAAATGGGGTCACTTTGGGGGGGTTTCTGCTGTTTTGGTACTTTTGGTACTCTGCAAATTTTACCTGCAAACTATTCTTGCAAAATCTGCATTCCAAAATCCAAATAGCGCTCTTATTTTCAAAGCCCTGCTGTGTGGCCAAACAGTAGATTCTGAAGAAATATGGTGCATCATCGCATTTTGTGAGAAATCTAACATTTCTAACATCCTAACAAAATAAAAGGAGGTTTGAAAGTGAATGCTGACCAAAAGTACACATATGAAAAATGCTATTTATTTACATTTTTGTGTGGTGCGACAAGTTGGTTTAAGGATATAAGCAGTCAAAGAATAAAAATGACTAATATTTCAAAATTTTAAACAAAATTTAGATATTTTCACAGAAAAAAACTAAAAATATATTGACCTAAATTTACAGTTAATGTAAAGTACAATGTGTCACAAAAAACACTTTCAGAATTACGGGGATATGTAGAAGCATTCCAGAGTTATTACTGCATACAGTGATAAAAGTCATATTTTTTTAAAATGGGGCTTGGCCATTTAGCTCAAAATAGGCTTGATAACTAATAGTTTAAACAAATGTATTGAAATAAAAACTGTAATATTAAATATTTTAAAATAATTTTCAATGACAATTACTGGTCATATTTCTTCTGACTAACTTGAAAAGAGTTAAGGCACAGAATACTCAAGAAGTCAGGATGGCCGAGCGGTCTAAGGCGCTGCATTCAGGTCGCAGTCTCTCTTGGAGGCATGGATTCAAATCCCACTTCTGACATCACCTTTTCATGAAACTATACAGATTCTCAGTCAATTATTGATTAGATGGGGATCAAACCAAACTTAGCAATGGGCCTTAAAAAATCCGATCCCAAAGTTACCACTACCTGGGAGTCTTTGGGGTGAATCTGAAATTGTCGTCTATAAACGGAACTCTAGGACCGTGAAGTAGTTTTTATGTGCATATGTTAGCTGTCTTGGCACTATAAAAATACTGCCGGCGGTCAATGGGGCGGGACTATTTCAACTCTTTGTGTTCTCTTTCCCTATTAGGGCGGAGACTCCACATCCTATGGGGCTGTTCTGGGAGATTTCTATAAACTGAATTGCCGGTAAGTCTAATTTCATATTTGATTACCTCATTCATCAATAGACCATAAAAATACTTAATAAACAAAAGCTTAAAAAGCAGGTAATCATAGTTTTAAAGTCTGAAATGCACATGCGATACTGACATCTAAGTTTCAGCACCTTTTGGGACAAATGTTTTCACATTGAAAGTTAACAATCATTAAAATATTTTCTCTAAATTGTTGTCTCCTTTTTTGCTCCAATTATTTGCATTTAATAACAAATAAAACTTGATGTAACATCATATATGCACATTGTCTTTTATGTGCAACCATCACCTGTCTCACAAACACAGGGTTTGAATGAACCTGATGAATGGAGTCAAATTGAAAATGTAAAAAAATCTCTGTCAAAATTGCTGTTTTTTTTCTACTCTTTCACAAAGAGTTAATGAAAGTTATTAAATATGTACACCAAATAGCAGGAGTTTCAAATAGAAATCATGCTGCAAAAACCAGTCAAAGCAAAAATAAAAATATCTACTTTCAGGGGTTTCGCTTGACATTTGCCAAGTGTCTAGCACTCCTAAAGTCGTTTGTGTTTGGCCGAAATAGCTCAGATGGGAGAGCGTTAGACTGAAGATCTAAAGATCCCGGGTTTCGGCAACATCATTTTTCTTGATTCTTTACATTTTAAGGAGAAAATAAACAAAGCACGTGGACTGATTATTTAAACAAAATGTAAAAGGCCTAAAAATCTTAACTATCTACAGAAAATAAAATGTTAAAAAGATGAGAAATGGGAACTTTTCCATTTGAGCAAATTATTATTTTTTTGTAATTTTTCCTCTGTTTTGTTTATTTCCATTTCACTTAGCTGTAAGAGGATTTAAAGGGAACCTGATAGCTGATAAAGAAAGCATGTATCAGACACTAGCTGAATGATTTCAACCATGTATGTTTGACTATGAAATGCTGTGGTGTATATGAATTCATTGTGAGAAGTAATTTCTAAAATGGGGTCACTTTGGGGGGGTTTCTGCTGTTTTGGTACTTTTGGTACTCTGCAAATTTTACCTGCAAACTATTCTTGCAAAATCTGCATTCCAAAATCCAAATAGCGCTCTTATTTTCAAAGCCCTGCTGTGTGGCCAAACAGTAGATTCTGAAGAAATATGGTGCATCACCGCATTTTGTGAGAAATCTAACATTTCTAACATCCTAACAAAATAAAAGGAGGTTTGAAAGTGAATGCTGACAAAAAGTACACATATGAAAAATGCTATTTATTTACATTTTTGTGTGGTGCGACAAGTTGGTTTAAGGATATAAGCAGTCAAAGAATAAAAATGACTAATATTTCAAAATTTTAAAACAAACTTTAGATATTTTCACAGAAAAAAACTAAAAATATATTGACCTAAATTTACAGTTAATGTAAAGTACAATGTGTCACAAAAAACACTTTCAGAATTACGGGGATATGTAGAAGCATTCCAGAGTTATTACTGCATACAGTGATAAAAGTCATATTTTTTTAAAATGGGGCTTGGCCATTTAGCTCAAAATAGGCTTGATAACTAATAGTTTAAACAAATGTATTGAAATAAAAACTGTAATATTAAATATTTTAAAATAATTTTCAATGACAATTACTGGTCATATTTCTGCTGACTAACTTGGAAAGAGTTAAGGCACAGAATCCACAAGAAGTCAGGATGGCCGAGCGGTCTAAGTTGCTGCGTTCAGGTCACAGTCTCTCTTGGAGGCGTGGGTTCAAATCCCACTTCTGACATCACTTTTTCATGAAACTATACAGATTCTCAGTCAATTATTGATTAGAGGGGGATCAAACCAAACTTAGCAATGGGCCTTAAAAAATCCGATCCCAAAGTTACCACTACCTGGGAGTCTTTGGGGTAAATCTGAAATTGTCGTCTAAAAACGGAACTCTAGGACCGTGAAATAGTTTTTATGTGCATATGTTAGCTGTCTTGGCACTATAAAAATACTGCGAGCGGTCAATGGGGCGTGACTATTTCAACTCTTTGTGTTGTCTTTCCCTATTAGGGCGGAGACTCCACATCCTATGGGGCTGTTCTGGGAGATTTCTATAAACTGAATTGCCGGTAAGTCTAATTTCATATTTGATTACCTCATTCATCAATAGACCATAAAAATACTTAATAAACAAAAGCTTAAAAAGTAGGTAATCATAGTTTTAAAGTCTGAAATGCACATGCGATACTGACATCTAAGTTTCAGCACATTTTGGGACAAATGTTTTCACATTGAAAGTTAACAATCATTAAAATATTTTCTCTAAATTGTTGTCTCCTTTTTTGCTCCAATTATTTGCATTTAATAACAAATAAAACTTGATGTAACATTATATATGCACATTGTCTTTTATGTGCAACCATCACCTGTCTCACAAACACAGGGTTTGAATGAACCTGATGAATGGAGTCAAATTGAAAATGTAAAAAAATCTCTGTCAAAATTGCTGTTTTTTTCTACTCATTCACAAAGAGTTAATTAAAGTTATTAAATATGTACAACAAAATAGCAGGAGTTTCAAATAGAAATCATGCTGCAAAAACCAGTCAAAGCAAAAATAAAAATATCTACTTTCAGGGGTTTCGCTTGACATTTGCCAAGTGTCTAGCACTCCTAAAGTTGTTTGTGTTTGGCCGAAATAGCTCAGACGGGAGAGCGTTAGACTGAAGATCTAAAGGTCCCGGGTTTCGACAACATCATTTTTCTTGATGCTTTACATTTTAAGGAGAAAATAAACAAAGCACGTGGACTGATTATTTAAAGAAAATGTAAAAGGCCTAAAAATCTTAACTATCTACAGAAAATAAAATGTTAAAAAGATGAGAAATATGAACTTTTCCATTTGAGCAAATTATTATTTTTTTGTAAATTTTCCTTTGTTTTGTTTATTTCCATTTCACTTAGCTGTAAGAGGATTTAAAGGGAACCTGATAGCTGATAAAGAAAGCATGTATCAGACACTAGCTGAATGATTTCAACCATGTATGTTTGACTATGAAATGCTGTGGTGTATATGAATTCATTGTGAGAAGTAATTTCTAAAATGGGGTCACTTTGGGGGGGTTTCTGCTGTTTTGGTACTTTTGGTACTCTGCAAATTTTACCTGCAAACTATTCTTGCAAAATCTGCATTCCAAAATCCAAATAGCGCTCTTATTTTCAAAGCCCTGCTGTGTGGCCAAACAGTAGATTCTGAAGAAATATGGTGCATCATCGCATTTTGTGAGAAATCTAACATTTCTAACATCCTAACAAAATAAAAGGAGGTTTGAAAGTGAATGCTGACCAAAAGTACACATATGAAAAATGCTATTTATTTACATTTTTGTGTGGTGCGACAAGTTGGTTTAAGGATATAAGCAGTCAAAGAATAAAAATGACTAATATTTCAAAATTTTAAACAAAATTTAGATATTTTCACAGAAAAAAACTAAAAATATATTGACCTAAATTTACAGTTAATGTAAAGTACAATGTGTCACAAAAAACACTTTCAGAATTACGGGGATATGTAGAAGCATTCCAGAGTTATTACTGCATACAGTGATAAAAGTCATATTTTTTTAAAATGGGGCTTGGCCATTTAGCTCAAAATAGGCTTGATAACTAATAGTTTAAACAAATGTATTGAAATAAAAACTGTAATATTAAATATTTTAAAATAATTTTCAATGACAATTACTGGTCATATTTCTGCTGACTAACTTGGAAAGAGTTAAGGCACAGAATCCACAAGAAGTCAGGATGGCCGAGCCGTCTAAGGCGCTGCGTTCAGGTTGCAGACTCTGGGTTCAAATCCCACTTCTGACATCACCTTTTCATGAAACTATACAGATTCTCAGTCATGATGGGGATCAAACCAAACTTAGCAATGGGCCTTAAAACACCTGATCCCAAAGTTACCACTACCTGGGAGTCTTTGGGGTGAATCTGAAATTGTCGTCTATAAACGGAACTCTAGGACCGTGAAATAGTTTTTATGTGCATATGTTAGCTGTCTTGGCACTATAAAAATACTGCCGGCGGTCAATGGGGCGTGACTATTTCAACTCTTTGTGTTCTCTTTCCCTATTAGGGCTGAGACTCCACATCCTATGGGGCTGTTCTGGGAGATTTCTATAAACTGAATTGCCGGTAAGTCTAATTTCATATTTGATTACCTCATTCATCAATAGACCATAAAAATACTTAATAAACAAAAGCTTAAAAAGCAGGTAATCATAGTTTTAAAGTCTGAAATGCACATGCGATACTGACATCTAAGTTTCAGCACATTTTGGGACAAATGTTTTCACATTGAAAGTTAACAATCATTAAAATATTTTCTCTAAATTGTTGTCTCCTTTTTTGCTCCAATTATTTGCATTTAATAACAAATAAAACTTGATGTAACATTATATATGCACATTGTCTTTTATGTGCAACCATCACCTGTCTCACAAACACAGGGTTTGAATGAACCTGATGAATGGAGTCAAATTGAAAATGTAAAAAAATCTCTGTCAAAATTGCTGTTTTTTGCTACTCATTCACAAAGAGTTAATTAAAGTTATTAAATATGTACAACAAAATAGCAGGAGTTTCAAATAGAAATCATGCTGCAAAAACCAGTCAAAGCAAAAATAAAAATATCTACTTTCAGGGGTTTTGCTTGACATTTGCCAAGTGTCTAGCACTCCTAAAGTTGTTTGTGTTTGGCCGAAATAGCTCAGACGGGAGAGCGTTAGACTGAAGATCTAAAGGTCCCTGGTTAGGTCCCGGGTTTCGACAACATCATTTTTCTTGATTCTTTACATTTTAAGGAGAAAATAAACAAAGCACGTGGACTGATTATTTAAAGAAAATGTAAAAGGCCTAAAAATCTTAACTATCTACAGAAAATAAAATGTTAAAAAGATGAGAAATGGGAACTTTTCCATTTGAGCAAATTATTATTTTTTTGTAATTTTTCCTCTGTTTTGTTTATTTCCATTTCACTTAGCTGTAAGAGGATTTAAAGGGAACCTGATAGCTGATAAAGAAAGCATGTATCAGACACTAGCTGAATGATTTCAACCATGTATGTTTGACTATGAAATGCTGTGGTGTATATGAATTCATTGTGAGAAGTAATTTCTAAAATGGGGTCACTTTGGGGGGGTTTCTGCTGTTTTGGTACTTTTGGTACTCTGCAAATTTTACCTGCAAACTATTCTTGCAAAATCTGCATTCCAAAATCCAAATAGCGCTCTTATTTTCAAAGCCCTGCTGTGTGGCCAAACAGTAGATTCTGAAGAAATATGGTGCATCATCGCATTTTGTGAGAAATCTAACATTTCTAACATCCTAACAAAATAAAAGGAGGTTTGAAAGTGAATGCTGACCAAAAGTACACATATGAAAAATGCTATTTATTTACATTTTTGTGTGGTGCGACAAGTTGGTTTAAGGATATAAGCAGTCAAAGAATAAAAATGACTAATATTTCAAAATTTTAAACAAAATTTAGATATTTTCACAGAAAAAAACAAAAAATATATTGACCTAAATTTACAGTTAATGTAAAGTACAATGTGTCACAAAAAACACTTTCAGAATTACGGGGATATGTAGAAGCATTCCAGAGTTATTACTGCATACAGTGATAAAAGTCATATTTTTTTAAAATGGGGCTTGGCCATTTAGCTCAAAATAGGCTTGATAACTAATAGTTTAAACAAATGTATTGAAATAAAAACTGTAATATTAAATATTTTAAAATAATTTTCAATGACAATTACTGGTCATATTTCTTCTGACTAACTTGGAAAGAGTTAAGGCACAGAATCCACAAGAAGTCAGGATGGCCGAGCGGTCTAAGGCGCTGCGTTCAGGTCGCAGTCTCTCTTGGAGGCGTGGGTTCAAATCCCACTTCTGACATCACCTTTTCATGAAACTATACAGATTCTCAGTCAATTATTGATTAGATGGGGATCAAACCAAACTTAGCAATGGGCCTTAAAAAATCCGATCCCAAAGTTACCACTACCTGGGAGTCTTTGGGGTGAATCTGAAATTGTCGTCTATAAACGGAACTCTAGGACCGTGAAATAGTTTTTATGTGCATATGTTAGCTGTCTTGGCACTATAAAAATACTGCCGGCGGTCAATGGGGCGGGACTATTTCAAATCTTTGTGTTCTCTTTCCCTATTAGGGCGGAGACTCCACATCCTATGGGGCTGTTCTGGGAGATTTCTATAAACTGAATTGCCGGTAAGTCTAATTTCATATTTGATTACCTCATTCATCAATAGACCATAAAAATACTTAATAAACAAAAGCTTAAAAAGCAGGTAATCATAGTTTTAAAGTCTGAAATGCACATGCGATACTGACATCTAAGTTTCAGCACATTTTGGGACAAATGTTTTCACATTGAAAGTTAACAATCATTAAAATATTTTCTCTAAATTGTTGTCTCCTTTTTTGCTCCAATTATTTGCATTTAATAACAAATAAAACTTGATGTAACATTATATATGCACATTGTCTTTTATGTGCAACCATCACCTGTCTCACAAACACAGGGTTTGAATGAACCTGATGAATGGAGTCAAATTGAAAATGTAAAAAAATCTCTGTCAAAATTGCTGTTTTTTGCTACTCATTCACAAAGAGTTAATTAAAGTTATTAAATATGTACAACAAAATAGCAGGAGTTTCAAATAGAAATCATGCTGCAAAAACCAGTCAAAGCAAAAATAAAAATATCTACTTTCAGGGGTTTTGCTTGACATTTGCCAAGTGTCTAGCACTCCTAAAGTTGTTTGTGTTTGGCCGAAATAGCTCAGACGGGAGAGCGTTAGACTGAAGATCTAAAGGTCCCTGGTTAGGTCCCGGGTTTCGACAACATCATTTTTCTTGATTCTTTACATTTTAAGGAGAAAATAAACAAAGCACGTGGACTGATTATTTAAAGAAAATGTAAAAGGCCTAAAAATCTTAACTATCTACAGAAAATAAAATGTTAAAAAGATGAGAAATGGGAACTTTTCCATTTGAGCAAATTATTATTTTTTTGTAATTTTTCCTCTGTTTTGTTTATTTCCATTTCACTTAGCTGTAAGAGGATTTAAAGGGAACCTGATAGCTGATAAAGAAAGCATGTATCAGACACTAGCTGAATGATTTCAACCATGTATGTTTGACTATGAAATGCTGTGGTGTATATGAATTCATTGTGAGAAGTAATTTCTAAAATGGGGTCACTTTGGGGGGGTTTCTGCTGTTTTGGTACTTTTGGTACTCTGCAAATTTTACCTACAAACTTTTCTTGCAAAATCTGCATTCCAAAATCCAAATAGCGCTCTTATTTTCAAAGCCCTGCTGTGTGGCCAAACAGTAGATTCTGAAGAAATATGGTGCATCACCGCATTTTGTGAGAAATCTAACATTTCTAACATCCTAACAAAATAAAAGGAGGTTTGAAAGTGAATGCTGACCAAAAGTACACATATGAAAAATGCTATTTATTTACATTTTTGTGTGGTGCGACAAGTTGGTTTAAGGATATAAGCAGTCAAAGAATAAAAATGACTAATATTTCAAAATTTTAAACAAAATTTAGATATTTTCACAGAAAAAAACAAAAAATATATTGACCTAAATTTACAGTTAATGTAAAGTACAATGTGTCACAAAAAACACTTTCAGAATTACGGGGATATGTAGAAGCATTCCAGAGTTATTACTGCATACAGTGATAAAAGTCATATTTTTTTAAAATGGGGCTTGGCCATTTAGCTCAAAATAGGCTTGATAACTAATAGTTTAAACAAATGTATTGAAATAAAAACTGTAATATTAAATATTTTAAAATAATTTTCAATGACAATTACTGGTCATATTTCTTCTGACTAACTTGGAAAGAGTTAAGGCACAGAAACCACAAGAAGTCAGGATGGCCGAGCGGTCTAAGGCGCTGCGCTCAGGTCGCAGTCTCTCTTGGAGGCGTGGGTTCAAATCCCACTTCTGACATCACCTTTTCATGAAACTATACAGATTCTCAGTCAATTATTGATTAGATGGGGATCAAACCAAACTTAGCAATGGGCCTTAAAAAATCCGATCCCAAAGTTACCACTACCTGGGAGTCTTTGGGGTGAATCTGAAATTGTCGTCTATAAACGGAACTCTAGGACCGTGAAATAGTTTTTATGTGCATATGTTAGCTGTCTTGGCACTATAAAAATACTGCCGGCGGTCAATGGGGCGTGACTATTTCAACTCTTTGTGTTCTCTTTCCCTATTAGGGCTGAGACTCCACATCCTATGGGGCTGTTCTGGGAGATTTCTATAAACTGAATTGCCGGTAAGTCTAATTTCATATTTGATTACCTCATTCATCAATAGACCATAAAAATACTTAATAAACAAAAGCTTAAAAAGTAGGTAATCATAGTTTTAAAGTCTGAAATGCACATGCGATACTGACATCTAAGTTTCAGCACATTTTGGGACAAATGTTTTCACACTGAAAGTTAACAATCATTAAAATATTTTCTCTAAATTGTTGTCTCCTTTTTTGCTCCAATTATTTGCATTTAATAACAAATAAAACTTGATGTAACATTATATATGCACATTGTCTTTTATGTGCAACCATCCCCTGTCTCACAAACACAGGGTTTGAATGAACCTGATGAATGGAGTCAAATTGAAAATGTAAAAAAATCTCTGTCAAAATTGCTGTTTTTTTCTACTCATTCACAAAGAGTTAATTAAAGTTATTAAATATGTACAACAAAATAGCAGGAGTTTCAAATAGAAATCATGCTGCAAAAACCAGTCAAAGCAAAAATAAAAATATCTACTTTCAGGGGTTTTGCTTGACATTTGCCAATTGTCTAGCACTCCTAAAGTTGTTTGTGTTTGGCCGAAATAGCTCAGACGGGAGAGCGTTAGACTGAAGATCTAAAGGTCCCTGGTTAGGTCCCGGGTTTCGACAACATCATTTTTCTTGATTCTTTACATTTTAAGGAGAAAATAAACAAAGCACGTGGACTGATTATTTAAAGAAAATGTAAAAGGCCTAAAAATCTTAACTATCTACAGAAAATAAAATGTTAAAAAGATGAGAAATGGGAACTTTTCCATTTGAGCAAATTATTATTTTTTTGTAATTTTTCCTCTGTTTTGTTTATTTCCATTTCACTTAGCTGTAAGAGGATTTAAAGGGAACCTGATAGCTGATAAAGAAAGCATGTATCAGACACTAGCTGAATGATTTCAACCATGTATGTTTGACTATGAAATGCTGTGGTGTATATGAATTCATTGTGAGAAGTAATTTCTAAAATTGGGTCACTTTGGGGGGGTTTCTGCTGTTTTGGTACTTTTGGTACTCTGCAAATTTTACCTGCAAACTATTCTTGCAAAATCTGCATTCCAAAATCCAAATAGCGCTCTTATTTTCAAAGCCCTGCTGTGTGGCCAAGCAGTAGATTCTGAAGAAATATGGTGCATCATCGCATTTTGTGAGAAATCTAACATTTCTAACATCCTAACAAAATAAAAGGAGGTTTGAAAGTGAATGCTGACCAAAAGTACACATATGAAAAATGCTATTTATTTACATTTTTGTGTGGTGCGACAAGTTGGTTTAAGGATATAAGCAGTCAAAGAATAAAAATGACTAATATTTCAAAATTTTAAACAAAATTTAGATATTTTCACAGAAAAAAACAAAAAATATATTGACCTAAATTTACAGTTAATGTAAAGTACAATGTGTCACAAAAAACACTTTCAGAATTACGGGGATATGTAGAAGCATTCCAGAGTTATTACTGCATACAGTGATAAAAGTCATATTTTTTTAAAATGGGGCTTGGCCATTTAGCTCAAAATAGGCTTGATAACTAATAGTTTAAACAAATGTATTGAAATAAAAACTGTAATATTAAATATTTTAAAATAATTTTCAATGACAATTACTGGTCATATTTCTGCTGACTAACTTGGAAAGAGTTAAGGCACAGAATCCACAAGAAGTCAGGATGGCCGAGCGGTCTAAGGCGCTGCGTTCAGGTCGCAGTCTCTCTTGGAGGCGTGGGTTCAAATCCCACTTCTGACATCACCTTTTCATGAAACTATACTGATTCTCAGTCAATTATTGATTAGATGGGGATCAAACCAAACTTAGCAATGGGCCTTAAAAAACCTGATCCCAAAGTTACCACTACCTGGGAGTCCTTGGGGTGAATCTGAAATTGTCGTCTATAAACGGAACTCTAGGACCGTGAAATAGTTTTTATGTGCATATGTTAGCTGTCTTGGCACTATAAAAATACTGCGGGCGGTCAATGGGGCGGGACTATTTCAACTCTTTGTGTTCTCTTTCCCTATTAGGGCGGAGACTCCACATCCTATGGGGCTGTTCTGGGAGATTTCTATAAACTGAATTGCCGGTAAGTCTAATTTCATATTTGATTACCTCATTCATCAATAGACCATAAAAATACTTAATAAACAAAAGCTTAAAAGGTAGGTAATCATAGTTTTAAAGTCTGAAATGCACATGCGATACTGACATCTAAGTTTCAGCACATTTTGGGACAAATGTTTTCACATTGAAAGTTAACAATCATTAAAATATTTTCTCTAAATTGTTGTCTCCTTTTTTGCTCCAATTATTTGCATTTAATAACAAATAAAACTTGATGTAACATTATGCATGCACATTGTCTTTTATGTGCAACCATCACCTGTCTCACAAACACAGGGTTTGAATGAACCTGATGAATGGAGTCAAATTGAAAATGTAAAAAAATCTCTGTCAAAATTGCTCTTTTTTTCTACTCATTCACAAAGAGTTAATGAAAGTTATTACATATGTACAACAAATTAGCACGAGTTTCAAATAGAAATCATGCTGCAAAAACCAGTCAAAGCAAAAATAAAAATATCTACTTTCAGGGGTTTCGCTTGACATTTGCCAAGTGTCTAGCACTCCTAAAGTTGTTTGTGTTTGGCCGAAATAGCTCAGATGGGAGAGCGTTAGACTGAAGATCTAAAGGTCCCTGGTTCGATCCCGGGTTTCGGCAACATCATTTTTCTTGATTCTTTACATTTTAAGGAGAAAATAAACAAAGCACGTGGACTGATTATTTAAAGAAAATGTAAAAGGCCTAAAAATCTTAACTATCTACAGAAAATAAAATGTTAAAAAGATGAGAAATGGGAACTTTTCCATTTGAGCAAATTATTATTTTTTTGTAATTTTTCCTCTGTTTTGTTTATTTCCATTTCACTTAGCTGTAAGAGGATTTAAAGGGAACCTGATAGCTGATAAAGAAAGCATGTATCAGACACTAGCTGAATGATTTCAACCATGTATGTTTGACTATGAAATGCTGTGGTGTATATGAATTCATTGTGAGAAGTAATTTCTAAAATGGGGTCACTTTGGGGGGGTTTCTGCTGTTTTGGTACTTTTGGTACTCTGCAAATTTTACCTGCAAACTATTCTTGCAAAATCTGCATTCCAAAATCCAAATAGCGCTCTTATTTTCAAAGCCCTGCTGTGTGGCCAAACCGTAGATTCTGAAGAAATATGGTGCATCACCGCATTTTGTGAGAAATCTAACATTTCTAACATCCTAACAAAATAAAAGGAGGTTTGAAAGTGAATGCTGACAAAAAGTACACATATGAAAAATGCTATTTATTTACATTTTTGTGTGGTGCAACAAGTTGGTTTAAGGATATAAGCAGTCAAAGAATAAAACTGACTAATATTTCAAAATTTTAAACAAAATTTAGATATTTTCACAGAAAAAAACTAAAAATATATTGACCTAAATTTACAGTTAATGTAAAGTACAATGTGTCACAAAAAACACTTTCAGAATTACAGGGATATGTAGAAGCATTCCAGAGTTATTACTGCATACAGTGATAAAAGTCATATTTTTTTAAAATGGGGCTTGGCCATTTAGCTCAAAATAGGCTTGATAACTAATAGTTTAAACAAATGTATTGAAATAAAAACTGTAATATTAAATATTTTAAAATAATTTTCAATGACAATTACTGGTCATATTTCTGCTGACTAACTTGGAAAGAGTTAAGGCACAGAATCCACAAGAAGTCAGGATGGCCGAGCGGTCTAAGGCGCTGCGTTCAGGTCGCAGTCTCTCTTGGAGGCGTGGGTTCAAATCCCACTTCTGACATCACCTTTTCATGAAACTATACTGATTCTCAGTCAATTATTGATTAGATGGGGATCAAACCAAACTTAGCAATGGGCCTTAAAAAACCTGATCCCAAAGTTACCACTACCTGGGAGTCTTTGGGGTGAATCTGAAATTGTCGTCTATAAACGGAACTCTAGGACCGTGAAATAGTTTTTATGTGCATATGTTAGCTGTCTTGGCACTATAAAAATACTGCGGGCGGTCAATGGGGCGGGACTATTTCAACTCTTTGTGTTCTCTTTCCCTATTAGGGCGGAGACTCCACATCCTATGGGGCTGTTCTGGGAGATTTCTATAAACTGAATTGCCGGTAAGTCTAATTTCATATTTGATTACCTCATTCATCAATAGACCATAAAAATACTTAATAAACAAAAGCTTAAAAGGTAGGTAATCATAGTTTTAAAGTCTGAAATGCACATGCGATACTGACATCTAAGTTTCAGCACATTTTGGGACAAATGTTTTCACATTGAAAGTTAACAATCATTAAAATATTTTCTCTAAATTGTTGTCTCCTTTTTTGCTCCAATTATTTGCATTTAATAACAAATAAAACTTGATGTAACATTATGCATGCACATTGTCTTTTATGTGCAACCATCACCTGTCTCACAAACACAGGGTTTGAATGAACCTGATGAATGGAGTCAAATTGAAAATGTAAAAAAATCTCTGTCAAAATTGCTGTTTTTTTCTACTCATTCACAAAGAGTTAATGAAAGTTATTACATATGTACAACAAAATAGCAGGAGTTTCAAATAGAAATCATGCTGCAAAAACCAGTCAAAGCAAAAATAAAAATATCTACTTTCAGGGGTTTCGCTTGACATTTGCCAAGTGTCTAGCACTCCTAAAGTTGTTTGTGTTTGGCCGAAATAGCTCAGATGGGAGAGCGTTAGACTGAAGATCTAAAGGTCCCTGGTTCGATCCCGGGTTTCGGCAACATCACTTTTCTTGATTCTTTACATTTTAAGGAGAAAATAAACAAAGCACGTGGACTGATTATTTAAAGAAAATGTAAAAGGCCTAAAAATCTTATCTACAGAAAATAAAATGTTAAAAAGATGAGAAATGGGAACTTTTCCATTTGAGCAAATTATTATTTTTTTGTAATTTTTCCTGTTTTGTTTATTTCCATTTCACTTAGCTGTAAGAGGATTTAAAGGGAACCTGATAGCTGATAAAGAAAGCATGTATCAGACACTAGCTGAATGATTTCAACCATGTATGTTTGACTATGAAATGCTGTGGTGTATATGAATTCATTGTGAGAAGTAATTTCTAAAATGGGGTCACTTTGGGGGGGTTTCTGCTGTTTTGGTACTTTTGGTACTCTGCAAATTTTACCTGCAAACTATTCTTGCAAAATCTGCATTCCAAAATCCAAATAGCGCTCTTATTTTCAAAGCCCTGCTGTGTGGCCAAACAGTAGATTCTGAAGAAATATGGTGCATCACCGCATTTTGTGAGAAATCTAACATTTCTAACATCCTAACAAAATAAAAGGAGGTTTGAAAGTGAATGCTGACAAAAAGTACACATATGAAAAATGCTATTTATTTACATTTTTGTGTGGTGCAACAAGTTGGTTTAAGGATATAAGCAGTCAAAGAATAAAACTGACTAATATTTCAAAATTTTAAACAAAATTTAGATATTTTCACAGAAAAAAACTAAAAATATATTGACCTAAATTTACAGTTAATGTAAAGTACAATGTGTCACAAAAAACACTTTCAGAATTACGGGGATATGTAGAAGCATTCCAGAGTTATTACTGCATACAGTGATAAAAGTCATATTTTTTTAAAATGGGGCTTGGCCATTTAGCTCAAAATAGGCTTGATAACTAATAGTTTAAACAAATGTATTGAAATAAAAACTGTAATATTAAATATTTTAAAATAATTTTCAATGGCAATTACTGGTCATATTTCTTCTGACTAACTTGGAAAGAGTTAAGGCACAGAATCTACAAGAAGTCAGGATGGCCGAGTGGTCTAAGGCGCTGCGTTCAGGTCGCAGTCTCTCTTGGAGGCGTGGGTTCAAATCCCACTTCTGACATCATCTTTTCATGAAACTATACAGATTCTCAGTCAAATATTGATTAGATGGGGATCAAACCAAACTTAGCAATGGGCCTTAAAAAATCCGATCCCAAAGTTACCACTACCTGGGAGTCTTTGGGGTGAATCTGAAATTGTCGTCTATAAACGGAACTCTAGGACCGTGAAATAGTTTTTATGTGCATATGTTAGCTGTCTTGGCACTATAAAAATACTGCGGGCGGTCAATGGGGCGGGACTATTTCAACTCTTTGTGTTCTCTTTCCCTATTAGGGCTGAGACTCCACATCCTATGGGGCTGTTCTGGGAGATTTCTATAAACTGAATTGCCGGTAAGTCTAATTTCATATTTGATTACCTCATTCATCAATAGACCATAAAAATACTTAATAAACAAAAGCTTAAAAAGTAGGTAATCATAGTTTTAAAGTCTGAAATGCACATGCGATACTGACATCTAAGTTTCAGCATATTTTGGGACAAATGTTTTCACATTGAAAGTTAACAATCATTAAAATATTTTCTCTAAATTGTTGTCTCCTTTTTTGCTCCAATTATTTGCATTTGAACTCTTTGTGTTCTCTTTCCCTATTAGGGCGGAGACTCCACATCCTATGGGGCTGTTCTGGGAGATTTCTATAAACTGAATTGCCGGTAAGTCTAATTTCATATTTGATTACCTCATTCATCAATAGACCATAAAAATACTTAATAAACAAAAGCTTAAAAAGTAGGTAATCATAGTTTTAAAGTCTGAAATGCACATGCGATACTGACATCTAAGTTTCAGCATTTTTTGGGACAAATGTCCCAAATGTTTCTTCTTCGGTCTAAGAGAGACTGCGACCTGAACGCAGCGCCTTAGACCACTCGGCCATCCTGACTTCTTGTGGATTCTGTGCCTTAACTCTTTCCAAGTTAGTCAGAAGAAATATGACCAGTAATTGCCATTGAAAATTATTTTAAAATATTTAATATTACAGTTTTTATTTCAATACATTTGTTTAAACTATTAGTTATCAAGCCTATTTTGAGCTAAATGGCCAAGCCCCATTTTAAAAAAATATGACTTTTATCACTGTATGCAGTAATAACTCTGGAATGCTTGCATTTAATAACAAATAAAACTTGATGTAACATTATGCATGCACATTGTCTTTTATGTGCAACCATCACCTGTCTCACAAACACAGGGTTTGAATGAACCTGATGAATGGAGTCAAATTGAAAATGTAAAAAAACCTCTGTCAAAATTGCTGTTTTTTTCTACTCATTCACAAAGAATTAATGAAAGTTATTAAATATGTACAACAAAATAGCAGGAGTTTCAAATAGAAATCATGCTGCAAAAACCAGTCAAAGCAAAAATAAAAATATCTACTTTCAGGGGTTTCGCTTGACATTTGCCAAGTGTCTAGCACTCCTAAAGTTGTTTGTGTTTGGCCGAAATAGCTCAGATGGGAGAGCGTTAGACTGAAGATCTAAAGGTCCCTGGTTCGATCCCGGGTTTCGGCAACATCACTTTTCTTGATTCTTTACATTTTAAGGAGAAAATAAACAGAGCACGTGGACTGATTATTTAAAGAAAATGTAAAAGGCCTAAAAATCTTAACTATCTACAGAAAATAAAATGTTAAAAAGATGAGAAATGGGAACTTTTCCATTTGAGCAAATTATTATTTTTTTGTAATTTTTCCTCTGTTTTGTTTATTTCCATTTCACTTAGCTGTAAGAGGATTTAAAGGGAACCTGATAGCTGATAAAGAAAGCATGTATCAGACACTAGCTGAATGATTTCAACCATGTATGTTTGACTATGAAATGCTGTGGTGTATATGAATTCATTGTGAGAAGTAATTTCTAAAATGGGGTCACTTTGGGGGGGTTTCTGCTGTTTTGGTACTTTTGGTACTCTGCAAATTTTACCTGCAAACTATTCTTGCAAAATCTGCATTCCAAAATCCAAATAGCGCTCTTATTTTCAAAGCCCTGCTGTGTGGCCAAACAGTAGATTCTGAAGAAATATGGTGCATCACCGCATTTTGTGAGAAATCTAACATTTCTAACATCCTAACAAAATAAAAGGAGGTTTGAAAGTGAATGCTGACAAAAAGTACACATATGAAAAATGCTATTTATTTACATTTTTGTGTGGTGCAACAAGTTGGTTTAAGGATATAAGCAGTCAAAGAATAAAACTGACTAATATTTCAAAATTTTAAACAAAATTTAGATATTTTCACAGAAAAAAACTAAAAATATATTGACCTAAATTTACAGTTAATGTAAAGTACAATGTGTCACAAAAAACACTTTCAGAATTACGGGGATATGTAGAAGCATTCCAGAGTTATTACTGCATACAGTGATAAAAGTCATATTTTTTTAAAATGGGGCTTGGCCATTTAGCTCAAAATAGGCTTGATAACTAATAGTTTAAACAAATGTATTGAAATAAAAACTGTAATATTAAATATTTTAAAATAATTTTCAATGGCAATTACTGGTCATATTTCTTCTGACTAACTTGGAAAGAGTTAAGGCACAGAATCTACAAGAAGTCAGGATGGCCGAGTGGTCTAAGGCGCTGCGTTCAGGTCGCAGTCTCTCTTGGAGGCGTGGGTTCAAATCCCACTTCTGACATCATCTTTTCATGAAACTATACAGATTCTCAGTCAAATATTGATTAGATGGGGATCAAACCAAACTTAGCAATGGGCCTTAAAAAATCCGATCCCAAAGTTACCACTACCTGGGAGTCTTTGGGGTGAATCTGAAATTGTCGTCTATAAACGGAACTCTAGGACCGTGAAATAGTTTTTATGTGCATATGTTAGCTGTCTTGGCACTATAAAAATACTGCGGGCGGTCAATGGGGCGGGACTATTTCAACTCTTTGTGTTCTCTTTCCCTATTAGGGCGGAGACTCCACATCCTATGGGGCTGTTCTGGGAGATTTCTATAAACTGAATTGCCGGTAAGTCTAATTTCATATTTGATTACCTCATTCATCAATAGACCATAAAAATACTTAATAAACAAAAGCTTAAAAAGTAGGTAATCATAGTTTTAAAGTCTGAAATGCACATGCGATACTGACATCTAAGTTTCAGCATATTTTGGGACAAATGTTTTCACATTGAAAGTTAACAATCATTAAAATATTTTCTCTAAATTGTTGTCTCCTTTTTTGCTCCAATTATTTGCATTTGAACTCTTTGTGTTCTCTTTCCCTATTAGGGCGGAGACTCCACATCCTATGGGGCTGTTCTGGGAGATTTCTATAAACTGAATTGCCGGTAAGTCTAATTTCATATTTGATTACCTCATTCATCAATAGACCATAAAAATACTTAATAAACAAAAGCTTAAAAAGTAGGTAATCATAGTTTTAAAGTCTGAAATGCACATGCGATACTGACATCTAAGTTTCAGCATTTTTTGGGACAAATGTCCCAAATGTTTCTTCTTCGGTCTAAGGTCTAAGAGAGACTGCGACCTGAACGCAGCGCCTTAGACCACTCGGCCATCCTGACTTCTTGTGGATTCTGTGCCTTAACTCTTTCCAAGTTAGTCAGAAGAAATATGACCAGTAATTGCCATTGAAAATTATTTTAAAATATTTAATATTACAGTTTTTATTTCAATACATTTGTTTAAACTATTAGTTATCAAGCCTATTTTGAGCTAAATGGCCAAGCCCCATTTTAAAAAAATATGACTTTTATCACTGTATGCAGTAATAACTCTGGAATGCTTCTACATATCCCTGTAATTCTGAAAGTGTTTTTTGTGACACATTGTACTTTACATTAACTGTAAATTTAGGTCAATATATTTTTAGTTTTTTTCTGTGAAAATATCTAAATTTTCAATGGCAATTACTGGTCATATTTCTTCTGACTAACTTGGAAAGAGTTAAGGCACAGAATCTACAAGAAGTCAGGATGGCCGAGTGGTCTAAGGCGCTGCGTTCAGGTCGCAGTCTCTCTTGGAGGCGTGGGTTCAAATCCCACTTCTGACATCATCTTTTCATGAAACTATACAGATTCTCAGTCAAATATTGATTAGATGGGGATCAAACCAAACTTAGCAATGGGCCTTAAAAAATCCGATCCCAAAGTTACCACTACCTGGGAGTCTTTGGGGTGAATCTGAAATTGTCGTCTATAAACGGAACTCTAGGACCGTGAAATAGTTTTTATGTGCATATGTTAGCTGTCTTGGCACTATAAAAATACTGCGGGCGGTCAATGGGGCGGGACTATTTCAACTCTTTGTGTTCTCTTTCCCTATTAGGGCGGAGACTCCACATCCTATGGGGCTGTTCTGGGAGATTTCTATAAACTGAATTGCCGGTAAGTCTAATTTCATATTTGATTACCTCATTCATCAATAGACCATAAAAATACTTAATAAACAAAAGCTTAAAAGGTAGGTAATCATAGTTTTAAAGTCTGAAATGCACATGCGATACTGACATCTAAGTTTCAGCACATTTTGGGACAAATGTTTTCACATTGAAAGTTAACAATCATTAAAATATTTTCTCTAAATTGTTGTCTCCTTTTTTGCTCCAATTATTTGCATTTAATAACAAATAAAACTTGATGTAACATTATGCATGCACATTGTCTTTTATGTGCAACCATCACCTGTCTCACAAACACAGGGTTTGAATGAACCTGATGAATGGAGTCAAATTGAAAATGTAAAAAAATCTCTGTCAAAATTGCTGTTTTTTTCTACTCATTCACAAAGAGTTAATGAAAGTTATTACATATGTACAACAAATTAGCACGAGTTTCAAATAGAAATCATGCTGCAAAAACCAGTCAAAGCAAAAATAAAAATATCTACTTTCAGGGGTTTCGCTTGACATTTGCCAAGTGTCTAGCACTCCTAAAGTTGTTTGTGTTTGGCCGAAATAGCTCAGATGGGAGAGCGTTAGACTGAAGATCTAAAGGTCCCTGGTTCGATCCCGGGTTTCGGCAACATCACTTTTCTTGATTCTTTACATTTTAAGGAGAAAATAAACAAAGCACGTGGACTGATTATTTAAAGAAAATGTAAAAGGCCTAAAAATCTTAACTATCTACAGAAAATAAAATGTTAAAAAGATGAGAAATGGGAACTTTTCCATTTGAGCAAATTATTATTTTTTTGTAATTTTTCCTCTGTTTTGTTTATTTCCATTTCACTTAGCTGTAAGAGGATTTAAAGGGAACCTGATAGCTGATAAAGAAAGCATGTATCAGACACTAGCTGAATGATTTCAACCATGTATGTTTGACTATGAAATGCTGTGGTGTATATGAATTCATTGTGAGAAGTAATTTCTAAAATGGGGTCACTTTGGGGGGGTTTCTGCTGTTTTGGTACTTTTGGTACTCTGCAAATTTTACCTGCAAACTATTCTTGCAAAATCTGCATTCCAAAATCCAAATAGCGCTCTTATTTTCAAAGCCCTGCTGTGTGGCCAAACAGTAGATTCTGAAGAAATATGGTGCATCACCGCATTTTGTGAGAAATCTAACATTTCTAACATCCTAACAAAATAAAAGGAGGTTTGAAAGTGAATGCTGACAAAAAGTACACATATGAAAAATGCTATTTATTTACATTTTTGTGTGGTGCAACAAGTTGGTTTAAGGATATAAGCAGTCAAAGAATAAAACTGACTAATATTTCAAAATTTTAAACAAAATTTAGATATTTTCACAGAAAAAAACTAAAAATATATTGACCTAAATTTACAGTTAATGTAAAGTACAATGTGTCACAAAAAACACTTTCAGAATTACAGGGATATGTAGAAGCATTCCAGAGTTATTACTGCATACAGTGATAAAAGTCATATTTTTTTAAAATGGGGCTTGGCCATTTAGCTCAAAATAGGCTTGATAACTAATAGTTTAAACAAATGTATTGAAATAAAAACTGTAATATTAAATATTTTAAAATAATTTTCAATGACAATTACTGGTCATATTTCTGCTGACTAACTTGGAAAGAGTTAAGGCACAGAATCCACGAGAAGTCAGGATGGCCGAGAGGTCTAAGGCGCTGCGTTCAGGTCGCAGTCTCTCTTGGAGGCGTGGGTTCAAATCCCACTTCTGACATCACCTTTTCATGAAACTATACTGATTCTCAGTCAATTATTGATTAGATGGGGATCAAACCAAACTTAGCAATGGGCCTTAAAAAACCTGATCCCAAAGTTACCACTACCTGGGAGTCTTTGGGGTGAATCTGAAATTGTCGTCTATAAACGGAACTCTAGGACCGTGAAATAGTTTTTATGTGCATATGTTAGCTGTCTTGGCACTATAAAAATACTGCGGGCGGTCAATGGGGCGGGACTATTTCAACTCTTTGTGTTCTCTTTCCCTATTAGGGCGGAGACTATACATCCTATGGGGCTGTTCTGGGAGATTTCTATAAACTGAATTGCCGGTAAGTCTAATTTCATATTTGATTACCTCATTCATCAATAGACCATAAAAATACTTAATAAACAAAAGCTTAAAAGGTAGGTAATCATAGTTTTAAAGTCTGAAATGCACATGCGATACTGACATCTAAGTTTCAGCACATTTTGGGACAAATGTTTTCACATTGAAAGTTAACAATCATTAAAATATTTTCTCTAAATTGTTGTCTCCTTTTTTGCTCCAATTATTTGCATTTAATAACAAATAAAACTTGATGTAACATTATGCATGCACATTGTCTTTTATGTGCAACCATCACCTGTCTCACAAACACAGGGTTTGAATGAACCTGATGAATGGAGTCAAATTGAAAATGTAAAAAAATCTCTGTCAAAATTGCTGTTTTTTTCTACTCATTCACAAAGAGTTAATGAAAGTTATTACATATGTACAACAAATTAGCACGAGTTTCAAATAGAAATCATGCTGCAAAAACCAGTCAAAGCAAAAATAGATTTTGGGAGAGATCCTTGTTTGGCGACGGGGGCGCGGGGGCCGCTGACCATGTGCTGTGCTGGCTTCGTTATATTGATGATATTTTTTTCATGTGGGCGGGTACCCCGCGGCAGCTCGAGGATTTTATGTCCCAATTAAACACGAATCCATTTAATATTAGATTGACTTATCAGTACCATTCTACAAGAATTGATTTCTTAGACGTCACTCTGGAGGTTGACGATGCCGGATATATCCAGACTGACGTCTTTCGAAAACCAACCTCTGTCAATGATTTGATTCGTGCAGATTCAGCACACAATCCTACCACTATCAGAGCTGTCCCGGTCGGACAGTTCCTTAGGATGAGACGGATCTGCTCATCCGACCAAAAATTCCAAAATCAAGCGGTGGACCTACAATCCCGCTTTTTGGCACGCGGCTATAGCCGCAGGAGTATCAAGCGTGGGTTTGATAGGGCAAGAAGAACTCGGCGCAGTGACCTATTATATGCTAACAAAAGGAAGAAAACTAATACCAATGATGATACCATCAGATTCATTGGTACATATAATCATGAATGGCAAAACATGAGGGGCATCCTGAAGAAACACTGGTCTATTTTGATGACAGAGCCCGCCCTGGGGAAGAGTCTAGGTGAATTCCCCGCTATGACAGCCAGGAGGGCACCGAATTTAGGTAATCTCCTGGTTAGGAGCCATTATGTTCCACCAATTAAAAATATTTTTGGCACTCGGGGCCCTCTCCTGGGGTGTTTTCGGTGTGGCCACTGCCTGGCTTGCGCCAATGTCGAACGGACTTCTACTTTTGAGACATCAGATGGGCTCAGACAGTTTCAGATCAGACAGCACATTTCGTGTGGTACAAGTAATGTAATATATTATGCCACATGTGCCTGCCCCCGCATCTATATTGGTTTAACATCTAGGGAACTTAGAATTAGGGTGCGTGAGCATGTCCGTGACATTGGCGCAGCCAGGCTGGTGGTCGATCCCTCTGAGCTGAAGACTATCCCGCGTCACTTTAGGACTTTCCATAATTGTGACGCGGGGTCTCTTCGGATCAGAGGGATCGAAAGTCTACATCTTGGGGTGAGGGGTGGGAATTACAAAAAACTCTTAGCCCAACATGAGGCGAATTGGATAGTTCGCCTCAACACCTTGGTCCCTAATGGACTCAATGAGGCATTGAGTTTTTCCTCTTTCCTGTAAGATGTTACTATATCCTGGGGCCTATTTGACTCCCCATTTTCTTTTCCATCATTTTGCATCCCCTGGATCATATAATTGGATCCTAATAATGTATATTTGTTTTTAATATTTATTTGTTTCTTCTTTTATGTTTTAGTCTGTATGTATCCTGGCATCGATCCGCTTATCCCAGACATATTCCTAGATGTTTCCAGCAGGATTTTCAAGTCTCCCACACATTGCGCCTGACATAAGGGCATCTTTACTTCTACTCAGAAAAAGAAATTATGAATATGAAAACGATGAAAGCCCTCTCTCTGCATTACTGTATATTTACCATGCATTGGCGCTAGATGTTGTGGGGAGCTGTGTGGGTTATGTCCATTCAGCCGTGCGTGTGCGCGCTGTGTATGCCGCGGCTCCTTCTCCTGCCTTGGCGTCTCCAGGCCTGCCGCAGCTGCGCAGTGAATTCATATTCCTGCGCATGCGCGGTAGGGCTTGACGCCACGGCCGGCGCAGGACCTGCGGCTCGCAGCGCGCACGCGCCGCTAGTGCTGGGACAATTGGCTGGTTCACAACATGTGACCAGCCCCACTGTTACCACCAATGAGATAAAAAGGTCCTTACCGGTACATTCAGCTATCCCCTTGAGAAAGCTGACACACCTAATAGCGAAACGTGTGTTGGGGCGTTCGTGTATGTGATCCCGGCTCACCTTCCCCATCTCACCCCTTGGTAAGTGCTGCTCTTGCTGCTTATTTTGAAATATATTTTTGGACCACTTGGCCTTGATGAATGCAGTTTTACACTTGGAGCAGCCTTTCCCTCCCCTGGGGCATTGGTGATGCCATTCTGATCCGGCACATCATCCTGTTTTTAGCTTTATTAAATGTGTTATATATTCTGATGTGTTGTTATAACAAAATATTATTTGTTTTACCCTTTATACTCCGGTTTCCTCCGATTTTTCAAGTTATTAAATATGTACAACAAAATAGCAGGAGTTTCAAATAGAAATCATGCTGCAAAAACCAGTCAAAGCAAAAATAAAAATATCTACTTTCAGGGGTTTCGCTTGACATTTGCCAAGTGTCTAGCACTCCTAAAGTTGTTTGTGTTTGGCCGAAATAGCTCAGATGGGAGAGCGTTAGACTGAAGATCTAAAGGTCCCTGGTTCGATCCTGGGTTTTGGCAACATCTTTTTTTCTTGATTCTTTACATTTTAAGGAGAAAATAAACAAAGCACGTGGACTGATTATTTAAAGAAAATGTAAAAGGCCTAAAAATCTTAACTATCTACAGAAAATAAAATGTTAAAAAGATGAGAAATGGGAACTTTTCCATTTGAGCAAATTATTATTTTTTTGTAATTTTTCCTCTGTTTTGTTTATTTCCATTTCACTTAGCTGTAAGAGGATTTAAAGGGTACCTGATAGCTGATAAAGAAAGCATGTATCAGACACAAGCTGAATGATTTCAACCATGTATATTTGACTATGAAATGCTGTGGTGTATATGAATTCATTGTGAGAAGTAATTTCTAAAATGGGGTCACTTTGGGGGGGTTTCTGCTGTTTTGGTACTTTTGGTACTCTGCAAATTTTAACTGCAAACTATTCTTGCAAAATCTGCATTCCAAAATCCAAATAGCGCTCTTATTTTCAAAGCCCTGCTGTGTGGCCAAACAGTAGATTCTGAAGAAATATGGTGCATCACCGCATTTTGTGAGAATTCTAACATTTCTAACATCCTAACAAAATAAAAGGAGGTTTGAAAGTGAATGCTGACAAAAAGTACACATATGAAAAAAGCTATTTATTTACATTTTTTGTGTGGTGCGACAAGTTGGTTTAAGGATATAAGCAGTCAAAGAATAAAAATGACTAATATTTCAAAATTTTAAACAAACTTTAGATATTTTCACAGAAAAAAACTAAAAATATATTGACCTAAATTTACAGTTAATGTAAAGTGCAATGTGTCACAAAAAACACTTTCAGAATTACGGGGATATGTAGAAGCATTCCAGAGTTATTACTGCATATAGTGATAAAAGTCATATTTTTTTTAAAATGGGGCTTGGCCATTTAGCTCAAACTAGGCTTGATAACTAATAGTTTAAACAAATGTATTGAAATAAAAACTGTAATATTAAATATTTTAAAATAATTTTCAATGACAATTACTGGTCATATTTCTGCTGACTAACTTGGAAAGAGTTAAGGCACAAGAAGTCAGGATGGCCGAGCGGTCTAAGGCGCTGCGTTCAGGTCGCAGTCTCTCTTGGAGGCGTGGGTTCAAATCCCACTTCTGACATCACCTTTTCATGAAACTATACAGATTCTCAGTCAATTATTGATTAGATGGGGATCAAACCAAACTTAGCAATGGGCCTTAAAAAACCTGATCCCAAAGTTACTACTACCTAGGAGTCTTTGGGGTGAATCTGAAATTGTCGTCTATAAACGGAACTCTAGCACCGTGAAATAGTTTTGAACAGCATATGTTAGCTGTCTTGGCACTATAAAAATACTGCGGGCGGTCAATGGGGCGGGACTATTTCAACTCTTTGTGTTCTCTTTCCCTATAAGGGCGGAGACTCCACATCCTATGTGGCTGTTCTGGGAGATTTCTATAAACTGAATTGCCGGTAAGTCTAATTTCATATTTGATTACCTCATTGATCAATAGACCATAAAAATACTTAATAAACAAAAGCTTAAAAAGTAGGTAATCATAGTTTTAAAGTCTGAAATGCACATGCGATACTGACATCTAAGTTTCAGCACATTTTGGGACAAATGTTTTCACATTGAAAGTTAACAATCATTAAAATATTTTCTCTAAATTGTTGTCTCCTTTTTTGCTCCAATTATTTGCATTTAATAACAAATAAAACTTGATGTAACATTATGCATGCACATTGTCTTTTATGTGCAACCATCACCTGTCTCACAAACACAGGGTTTGAATGAACCTGATGAATGGAGTCAAATTGAAAATGTAAAAAAATCTCTGTCAAAATTGCTGTTTTTTTCTACTCATTCACAAAGAGTTAATTAAAGTTATTAAATATGTACAACAAAATAGCAGGAGTTTCAAATAGAAATCATGCTGCAAAAACCAGTCAAAGCAAAAATAAAAATATCTACTTTCAGGGGTTTCGCTTGACATTTGCCAAGTGTCTAGCACTCCTAAAGCTGTTTTTGTTTGGCTGAAATAGCTCAGATGGGAGAGCGTTAGATTGAAGATCTAAAGGTCCCTGGTTCGATCCCGGGTTTCGGCAACATCATTTTTCTTGATTCTTTACATTTTAAGGAGAAAATAAACAAAGCACGTGGTCTGATTATTTAAAGAAAATGTAAAAGGCCTAAAAATCTTAACTATCTACAGAAAATAAAATGTTAAAAAGATGAGAAATGGGAACTTTTCCATTTGAGCAAATTATTATTTTTTTGTAATTTTTCCTCTGTTTTGTTTATTTCCATTTCACTTAGCTGTAAGAGGATTTAACCCCTTAGTGACAGAGCCAATTTGGTACTTAATGACCGAGCCAATTATTACAATTCTGACCAGTGTCAATTTATGAGATTATAACTCTGGAACGCTTTATCGGATCCCGCTGATTCTGAGACTGTTTTTTCGTGACATGTTGTACTTCAAGTTAGTGGTAACATTTCTTCGATATTACTTGTGATTATTTATGAAAAAAATGGAAATATGGCGAAAATTTTTAAAATTTTGCAATTTTCAAACTTTGTATTTTTATGCCCTTAAATCAGAGAGATGTGTCACAAAAAATAGTTAATAAATAACATTTCTCACATGTCTACTTTACATCAGCACAATTTTGGAAACAATTTTTTTTTTGTTAGGGAGTTATAAGGGTTAAAAGTTGACCAGCAATTTCTCATTTTTACAACACCATGTTTTTTTTAGGGACCACATCACCTTTGAAGTGATTTTGAGGGGTCTATATGATAGAAAATAACCAAGTGTGGCACCATTCTAAAAACTGCACCCCTCAAGCTGCTCAAAACCACATTCAAGAAGTTTATTAACCCTTTACGTACTTCACAGGAACTAAAACAATGTGGAAGAAAAAAATGAACATTTAACTTTTTTTTGCAAACATTTTACTTCAGAACCATTTGTTTTAATTTTCACAAGTGTAAAAACAGAAATTTAACCACAAATTTTGTTGTGCAATTTTTCCTGAGTACGCCGATACCCCATATGTGGAGGTAAACCACTGTTTGGGCGCACCGCAGAGCTTGGAAGTGAAGGAGCACCGTTTGACTGTTTCAATGCAGAATTGGCTG
Source organism: Ranitomeya variabilis (assembly GCF_051348905.1). Lineage (NCBI taxonomy): Eukaryota > Metazoa > Chordata > Amphibia > Anura > Dendrobatidae > Ranitomeya > Ranitomeya variabilis. The sequence goes on from NC_135235.1 coordinate 315,698,021, forward strand.
GAATTGAGATCGGACGCCATGTCGCGTTTGGAGAGCCCCTAATGTGCCTAAACAGTGGAAACCCCCCACAAGTGACACCATTTTGGAAACTAGACCCCCCAAGGAACTTATCTAGATGTGTGGTGAGCACTTTGAACCCCCAAGTGCTTCACAGAAGTTTATAACGTAGAGCCGTGAAAATAAAAAATCGCATTTGTTTTCACAAAAATGGTTTTTTCGCCCACAAATTCTTATTTTCACAAAGGTAACAGGAGAAATTAGACCACAAAAGTTGTTGTGCAATTTCTCCTGAGTACGTCGATACCCCATGTGTGGAGGTAAACCACTGTTTGGGTGCACGGCAGAGCTCGGAAGGGAAGGAGCGCCATTTTGGAATGCAGACTTTGATAGAATTGTCTGCGGGCGTTATGTTGCATTTGCAGACCCCTAATGTACCTAAACAGTAGAAACCCCCAACAAGTGACCCCATTTTGGAAAATAGACCCCCCAAGGAACTTATCTAGATATGTGGTGAGAACTTTGAATGCCCAAGTGCTTCACAGAAGTTTATAATGCAGAGTAGTGAAAATAAAAAATATTTTTTTTCCCACAAAAAAGATTTTTTTAGCCCCCAAATTTTTATTTTCACAAGGGTAACAAGAGAAATTGGACCCCAAAAGTTGTTGTCCAATTTGTCCTGAGTATGCTGGTACCCCATATGTGGGGGTAAACCACTGTTTGGACGCACGGCAGAGCTCGGAAGGGAAGGAGTGCCATTTTGGAATGCAGACTTTGATAGAATTGTCTGCGGGCGTTATGTTGCGTTTGCAGACCCCTAATGTACCTAAACAGTAGAAACCCCCAACAAGTGACCCCATTTTGGAAAATAGACCCCCCAAGGAACTTATCTAGATATGTGGTGAGAACTTTGAATGCCCAAGTGCTTCACAGAAGTTTATAATGCAGAGTAGTGAAAATAAAAAATATTTTTTTTCCCACAAAAAAGATTTTTTTAGCCCCCAAATTTTTATTTTCACAAGGGTAACAAGAGAAATTGGACCCCAAAAGTTGTTGTCCAATTTGTCCTGAGTATGCTGGTACCCCATATGTGGGGGTAAACCACTGTTTGGACGCACGGCAGAGCTCGGAAGGGAAGGAGTGCCATTTTGGAATGCAGACTTTGATAGAATTGTCTGCGGGCGTTATGTTGCGTTTGCAGACCCCTAATGTACCTAAACAGTAGAAACCCCCAACAAGTGACCCCATTTTGGAAAATAGACCCCCCAAGGAACTTATCTAGATATGTGGTGAGAACTTTGAATGCCCAAGTGCTTCACAGAAGTTTATAATGCAGAGTAGTGAAAATAAAAAATATTTTTTTCCCACAAAAAAGATTTTTTTAGCCCCCAAATTTTTATTTTCACAAGGGTAACAAGAGAAATTTGACCCCAAAAGTTGTTAACCAATTTGTCCTGAGTATGCTGGTACCCCATATGTGGGGGTAAACCACTGTTTGGGCGCACGGCAGAGCTCAGAAGGGAGGGAGTACCATTTGACTTTTTTAGCGCAAAATTGGCTGTCGTGTTTAGACACCCCCTGATGTACTTAAACAGTGGAAACCCCCCAATTCTAACTCCAACCCTAACCCCAATCTCAACCCGATCCATAATCCTAATCACAACCCTAACGATAATCACAACCCTAACCCCAAAACAGCCCTAATCTCAACCCTAACCATAACCCTAATCAAAACCCTAAATCCAACACACCCCTAACCCTAATCCCAACCCTAACCCTAATCCCAACCCTAATCCCAAACGTAACACTAATCCCAACCCTAATCCAAACCCTAATCCTAATCCCAACTATAACCCTAACTTTAGCCCCAACCCTAACTTTAGCCCCAACCCTAACCTTAACTTTATCCCCCGTCGTCACAAAAAAAGTTCAATGTAACCTTTTTTTTGTACGTCGCGTCAGCCATTTCCGCGCATGCATGGCCGTAACTCTGCCCCCTCTTCCCCAGGACATAGACTGGGCAGCGGATGCGTTGAAAAACTGCATCCGCTGCCCACGTTGTGCACAATTTTCACAACGTGCGTCGGTACATCGGGCCGACGCATTGCGACCGCCCCGTACCGACGCAAGTGTGAAAGAAGCCTAAGGCTACTTTCACACTAGCGTCGTACTCGGCCCATCGCAGTGTGTCGGGCCGACGTACCGACGCTAGCGTTGTAAGCTCCGCACAACGGGTGCAGCGGATGCTGTTTTTTCAACGCATCCGCTGCCCCATTGGATGGGAACTTTTCCATTTGAGCAAATTATTATTTTTTTGTAATTTTTCCTCTGTTTTGTTTATTTACATTTCACTTAGCTGTAAGAGGATTTAAAGGGAACCTGATAGCTGATAAAGAAAGCATGTATCAGACACTAGCTGAATGATTTCAACCATGTATATTTGACTATGAAATGCTGTGGTGTATATGAATTCATTGTGAGAAGTAATTTCTAAAATGGGGTCACTTTGGGGGGGGTTCTGCTGTTTTGGTACTTTTGGTACTCTGCAAATTTTACCTGCAAACTATTCTTGCAAAATCTGCATTCCAAAATCCAAATAGCGCTCTTATTTTCAAAGTCCTGCTGTGTGGCCAAACAGTAGATTCTGAAGAAATATGGTGCATCACCGCATTTTGTGAGAAATCTAACATTTCTAACATCCTAACAAAATAAAAGGAGGTTTGAAAGTGAATGCTGACAAAAAGTACACATATGAAAAATGCTATTTATTTACATTTTTGTGTGGTGCGACAAGTTGGTTTAAGGATATAAGCAGTCGAATAAAAATGACTAATATTTCAAAATTTTAAACAAACTTTAGATATTTTCACAGAAAAAAACTAAAAATATATTGACCTAAATTTACAGTTAATGTAAAGTACAATGTGTCACAAAAAAAACTTTCAGAATTACAGGGATATGTAGAAGCATTCCAGAGTTATTACTGCATACAGTGATAAAAGTCATATTTTTTTAAAATGGGGCTTGGCCATTTAGCTCAAAATAGGCTTGATAACTAATAGTTTAAACAAATGTATTGAAATAAAAACTGTAATATTAAATATTTGAAAATAATTTTCAATGACAATTACTGGTCATATTTCTGCTGACTAACTTGGAAAGAGTTAAGGCACAGAATCCACAAGAAGTCAGGATGGCCGAGCGGTCTAAGGCGCTGCGTTCAGGTCGCAGTCTCTCTTGGAGGCGTGGGTTCAAAGTAATTTCTAAAATGGGGTCACTTTGGGGGGGTTTCTGCTGTTTTGGTACTCTGCAAATTTTATTTGCAAACTATTCTTGCAAAATCTGCATTCCAAAATCCAAATAGCGCTCTTATTTTCAAAGCCCTGCTGTGTGGCCAAACAGTAGATTCTGAAGAAATATGGTGCATCACCGCATTTTGTGAGAAATCTAACATTTCTAACACCCTAACAAAATAAAACGAGGTTTGAAAGTGAATGCTGACAAAAAGTACACATATTAAAATGCTATTTATTTACATTTTTGTGTGGTGCGACAAGTTGGTTTAAGGATATAAGCAGTCAAAGAATAAAAATGACTAATATTTCAAAATTTTAAACAAACTTTAGATATTTTCACAGAAAAAAACTAAAAATATATTGACCTAAATTTACAGTTAATGTAAAGTACAATGTGTCACAAAAAACACTTTCAGAATTACGGGGATATGTAGAAGCATTCCAGAGTTATTACTGCATACAGTGATAAAAGTCATATTTTTTTAAAATGGGGCTTGGCCATTTAGCTCAAAATAGGCTTGATAACTAATAGTTTAAACAAATGTATTGAAATAAAAACTAATATTAAATATTTTAAAATAATTTTCGGGGATATGTAGAAGCATTCCAGAGTTATTACTGCATACAGTGATAAAAGTCATATTTTTTTAAAATGGGGCTTGGCCATTTAGCTCAAAATAGGCTTGATAACTAATAGTTTAAACAAATGTATTGAAATAAAAACTGTAATATTAAATATTTTAAAATAATTTTCAATGACAATTACTGGTCATATTTCTTCTGACTAACTTGGAAAGAGTTAAGGCACAGAATCCACAAGAAGTCAGGATTGCCGAGCGGTCTAAGGCGCTGCGTTCAGGTCGCAGTCTCTCTTGGATGTGTGGGTTCAAATCCCACTTCTGACATCACCTTTTCATGAAACTATACAGATTCTCAGTCAATTATTGATTAGATGGGGATCAAACCAAACTTAGCAATGGGCCTTAAAAAACCTGATCCCAAAGTTACCACTACCTGGGAGTCTTTGGGGTGAATCTGAAATTGTCGTCTATAAACGGAACTCTAGGACCGTAAAATAGTTTTTATGTGCATATGTTAGCTGTCTTGGCACTATAAAAATACTGCAGGCGGTCAATGGGGCGGGACTATTTCAACTCTTTGTGTTCTCTTTCCCTATTAGGGCGGAGACTCCACATCCTATGGGGCTGTTCTGGGAGATTTCTATAAACTGAATTGCCGGTAAGTCTAATTTCATATTTGATTACCTCATTCATCAATAGACCATAAAAATACTTAATAAACAAAAGCTTAAAAAGTAGGTAATCATAGTTTTAAAGTCTGAAATGCACATGCGATACTGACATCTAAGTTTCAGCACATTTTGGGACAAATGTTTTCACATTGAAAGTTAACAATCATTAAAATATTTTCTCTAAATTTTTGTCTCCTTTTTTGCTCCAATTATTTGCATTTAATAACAAATAAAACTTGATGTAACATTATGCATGCACATTGTCTTTTATGTGCAACCATCACCTGTCTCACAAACACAGGGTTTGAATGAACCTGATGAATGGAGTCAAATTGAAAATGTAAAAAAATCTCTGTCAAAATTGCTGTTTTTTTCCACTCATTCACAAAGAGTTAATGAAAGTTATTAAATATGTACAACAAAATAGCAGGAGTTTCAAATAGAAATCATGCTGCAAAAACCAGTCAAAGCAAAAATAAAAATATCTACTTTCAGGAGTTTCGCTTGACATTTGCCAAGTGTCTAGCACTCCTAAAGTTGTTTGTGTTTGGCCAAAATAGCTCAGATGGGAGAGCGTTAGACTAAAGATCTAAAGGTCCCTGGTTCGATCCTGGGTTTCGGCAACATCATTTTTCTTGATTCTTTACATTTTAAGGAGAAAATAAACAAAGCACGTGGACTGATTATTTAAAGAAAATGTAAAAGGCCTAAAAATCTTAACTATCTACAGAAAATAAAATGTTAAAAAGATGAGAAATGGGAACTTTTCCATTTGAGCAAATTATTATTTTTTTGTAATTTTTCATCTGTTTTGTTTATTTCCATTTCACTTAGCTGTAAGAGGATTTAAAGGGAACCTGATAGCTGATAAAGAAAGCATGTATCAGACACTAGCTGAATGATTTCAACCATGTATGTTTGACAATGAAATGCTGTGGTGTATATGAATTCATTGTGAGAAGTAATTTCTAAAATGGGGTCACTTTGGGGGGGGTTTCTGCTGTTTTGGTACTTTTGGTACTCTGCAAATTTTACCTGCAAACTATTCTTGCAAAATCTGCATTCCAAAATCCAAATAGCGCTCTTATTTTCAAAGCCCTGCTGTGTGGCCAAACAGTAGATTCTGAAGAAATATGGTGCATCACCGCATTTTGTGAGAAATCTAACATTTCTAACATCCTAACAAAATAAAAGGAGGTTTGAAGTGAATGCTGACAAAAAGTACACATATGAAAAATGCTATTTATTTACATTTTTGTGTGGTGCGACAAGTTGGTTTAAGGATATAAGCAGTCAAAGAATAAAAATGACTAATATTTCAAAATTTTAAACAAACTTTAGATATTTTCACAGAAAAAAACTAAAAATATATTGACCTAAATTTACAGTTAATGTAAAGTACAATGTGTCACAAAAAACACTTTCAGAATTACGGGGATATGTAGAAGCATTCCAGAGTTATTACTGCATACAGTGATAAAAGTCATATTTTTTTAAAATGGGGCTTGGCCATTTAGCTCAAACTAGGCTTGATAACTAATAGTTTAAACAAATGTATTGAAATAAAAACTGTAATATTAAATATTTTAAAATAATTTTCAATGACAATTACTGGTCATATTTCTGCTGACTAACTTGGAAAGAGTTAAGGCACGGAATCCACAAGAAGTCAGGATGGCCGAGCGGTCTAAGGCGCTGCGTTCAGGTCGCAGTGTCTCTTGGAGGCGTGGGTTCAAAGTAATTTCTAAAATGGGGTCACTTTGGGGGGGTTTCTGCTGTTTTGGTACTCTGCAAATTTTATTTGCAAACTATTCTTGCAAAATCTGCATTCCAAAATCCAAATAGCGCTCTTATTTTCAAAGCCCTGCTGTGTGGCCAAACAGTAGATTCTGAAGAAATATGGTGCATCACCGCATTTTGTGAGAAATCTAACATTTCTAACACCCTAACAAAATAAAAGGAGGTTTGAAAGTGAATGCTGACAAAAAGTACACATATGAAAAATGCTATTTATTTACATTTTTGTGTGGTGCGACAAGTTGGTTTAAGGATATAAGCAGTCAAAGAATAAAAATGACTAATATTTCAAAATTTTAAACAAACTTTAGATATTTTCACAGAAAAAAACTAAAAATATATTGACCTAAATTTACAGTTAATGTAAAGTACAATGTGTCACAAAAAACACTTTCAGAATTACGGGGATATGTAGAAGCATTCCAGAGTTATTACTGCATACAGTGATAAAAGTCATATTTTTTTAAAATGGGGCTTGGCCATTTAGCTCAAAATAGGCTTGATAACTAATAGTTTAAACAAATGTATTGAAATAAAAACTGTAATATTAAATATTTTAAAATAATTTTCAATGACAATTACTGGTCATATTTCTTCTGACTAACTTGAAAAGAGTTAAGGCACAGAATCCTCAAGAAGTCAGGATGGCCGAGCGGTCTAAGGCGCTGCATTCAGGTCGCAGTCTCTCTTGGAGGCATGGATTCAAATCCCACTTCTGACATCACCTTTTCATGAAACTATACAGATTCTCAGTCAATTATTGATTAGATGGGGATCAAACCAAACTTAGCAATGGGCCTTAAAAAATCCGATCCCAAAGTTACCACTACCTGGGAGTCTTTGGGGTGAATCTGAAATTGTCGTCTATAAACGGAACTCTAGGACCGTGAAGTAGTTTTTATGTGCATATGTTAGCTGTCTTGGCACTATAAAAATACTGCCGGCGGTCAATGGGGCGGGACTATTTCAACTCTTTGTGTTCTCTTTCCCTATTAGGGCGGAGACTCCACATCCTATGGGGCTGTTCTGGGAGATTTCTATAAACTGAATTGCCGGTAAGTCTAATTTCATATTTGATTACCTCATTCATCAATAGACCATAAAAATACTTAATAAATAAAAGCTTAAAAAGCAGGTAATCATAGTTTTAAAGTCTGAAATGCACATGCGATACTGACATCTAAGTTTCAGCACCTTTTGGGACAAATGTTTTCACATTGAAAGTTAACAATCATTAAAATATTTTCTCTAAATTGTTGTCTCCTTTTTTGCTCCAATTATTTGCATTTAATAACAAATAAAACTTGATGTAACATCATATATGCACATTGTCTTTTATGTGCAACCATCACCTGTCTCACAAACACAGGGTTTGAATGAACCTGATGAATGGAGTCAAATTGAAAATGTAAAAAAATCTCTGTCAAAATTGCTGTTTTTTTTCTACTCTTTCACAAAGAGTTAATGAAAGTTATTAAATATGTACACCAAATAGCAGGAGTTTCAAATAGAAATCATGCTGCAAAAACCAGTCAAAGCAAAAATAAAAATATCTACTTTCAGGGGTTTCGCTTGACATTTGCCAAGTGTCTAGCACTCCTAAAGTCGTTTGTGTTTGGCCGAAATAGCTCAGATGGGAGAGCGTTAGACTGAAGATCTAAAGATCCCGGGTTTCGGCAACATCATTTTTCTTGATTCTTTACATTTTAAGGAGAAAATAAACAAAGCACGTGGACTGATTATTTAAAGAAAATGTAAAAGGCCTAAAAATCTTAACTATCTACAGAAAATAAAATGTTAAAAAGATGAGAAATGGGAACTTTTCCATTTGAGCAAATTATTATTTTTTTGTAATTTTTCCTCTGTTTTGTTTATTTCCATTTCACTTAGCTGTAAGAGGATTTAAAGGGAACCTGATAGCTGATAAAGAAAGCATGTATCAGACACTAGCTGAATGATTTCAACCATGTATGTTTGACTATGAAATGCTGTGGTGTATATGAATTCATTGTGAGAAGTAATTTCTAAAATGGGGTCACTTTGGGGGGGTTTCTGCTGTTTTGGTACTTTTGGTACTCTGCAAATTTTACCTGCAAACTATTCTTGCAAAATCTGCATTCCAAAATCCAAATAGCGCTCTTATTTTCAAAGCCCTGCTGTGTGGCCAAACAGTAGATTCTGAAGAAATATGGTGCATCACCGCATTTTGTGAGAAATCTAACATTTCTAACATCCTAACAAAATAAAAGGAGGTTTGAAAGTGAATGCTGACAAAAAGTACACATATGAAAAATGCTATTTATTTACATTTTTGTGTGGTGCGACAAGTTGGTTTAAGGATATAAGCAGTCAAAGAATAAAGATGACTAATATTTCAAAATTTTAAACAAATTTTAGATATTTTCACAGAAAAAAACTAAAAATATATTGACCTAAATTTACAGTTAATGTAAAGTACAATGTGTCACAAAAAACACTTTCAGAATTACGGGGATATGTAGAAGCATTCCAGAGTTATTACTGCATACAGTGATAAAAGTCATATTTTTTTAAAATGGGGCTTGGCCATTTAGCTCAAAATAGGCTTGATAACTAATAGTTTAAACAAATGTATTGAAATAAAAACTGTAATATTAAATATTTTAAAATAATTTTCAATGACAATTACTGGTCATATTTCTGCTGACTAACTTGGAAAGAGTTAAGGCACAGAATCCACAAGAAGTCAGGATGGCCGAGCGGTCTAAGTTGCTGCGTTCAGGTCACAGTCTCTCTTGGAGGCGTGGGTTCAAATCCCACTTCTGACATCACCTTTTCATGAAACTATACAGATTCTCAGTCAATTATTGATTAGAGGGGGATCAAACCAAACTTAGCAATGGGCCTTAAAAAATCCGATCCCAAAGTTACCACTACCTGGGAGTCTTTGGGGTGAATCTGAAATTGTCGTCTAAAAACGGAACTCTAGGACCGTGAAATAGTTTTTATGTGCATATGTTAGCTGTCTTGGCACTATAAAAATACTGCGAGCGGTCAATGGGGCGTGACTATTTCAACTCTTTGTGTTCTCTTTCCCTATTAGGGCGGAGACTCCACATCCTATGGGGCTGTTCTGGGAGATTTCTATAAACTGAATTGCCGGTAAGTCTAATTTCATATTTGATTACCTCATTCATCAATAGACCATAAAAATACTTAATAAACAAAAGCTTAAAAAGTAGGTAATCATAGTTTTAAAGTCTGAAATGCACATGCGATACTGACATCTAAGTTTCAGCACATTTTGGGACAAATGTTTTCACATTGAAAGTTAACAATCATTAAAATATTTTCTCTAAATTGTTGTCTCCTTTTTTGCTCCAATTATTTGCATTTAATAACAAATAAAACTTGATGTAACATTATATATGCACATTGTCTTTTATGTGCAACCATCACCTGTCTCACAAACACAGGGTTTGAATGAACCTGATGAATGGAGTCAAATTGAAAATGTAAAAAAATCTCTGTCAAAATTGCTGTTTTTTTCTACTCATTCACAAAGAGTTAATTAAAGTTATTAAATATGTACAACAAAATAGCAGGAGTTTCAAATAGAAATCATGCTGCAAAAACCAGTCAAAGCAAAAATAAAAATATCTACTTTCAGGGGTTTCGCTTGACATTTGCCAAGTGTCTAGCACTCCTAAAGCTGTTTGTGTTTGGCTGAAATAGCTCAGACAGGAGAGCGTTAGACTGAAGATCTAAAGGTCCCTGGTTAGGTCCCGGGTTTCGACAACATCATTTTTCTTGATTCTTTACATTTTAAGGAGAAAATAAACAAAGCACGTGGACTGATTATTTAAAGAAAATGTAAAAGGCCTAAAAATCTTAACTATCTACAGAAAATAAAATGTTAAAAAGATGAGAAATGGGAACTTTTCCATTTGAGCAAATTATTATTTTTTTGTAATTTTTCCTCTGTTTTGTTTATTTCCATTTCACTTAGCTGTAAGAGGATTTAAAGGGAACCTGATAGCTGATAAAGAAAGCATGTATCAGACACTAGCTGAATGATTTCAACCATGTATGTTTGACTATGAAATGCTGTGGTGTATATGAATTCATTGTGAGAAGTAATTTCTAAAATGGGGTCACTTTGGGGGGGTTTCTGCTGTTTTGGTACTTTTGGTACTCTGCAAATTTTACCTACAAACTATTCTTGCAAAATCTGCATTCCAAAATCCAAATAGCGCTCTTATTTTCAAAGCCCTGCTGTGTGGCCAAACAGTAGATTCTGAAGAAATATGGTGCATCACCGCATTTTGTGAGAAATCTAACATTTCTAACATCCTAACAAAATAAAAGGAGGTTTGAAAGTGAATGCTGACAAAAAGTACACATATGAAAAATGCTATTTATTTACATTTTTGTGTGGTGCAACAAGTTGGTTTAAGGATATAAGCAGTCAAAGAATAAAAATGACTAATATTTCAAAATTTTAAACAAATTTTAGATATTTTCACAGAAAAAAACTAAAAATATATTGACCTAAATTTACAGTTAATGTAAAGTACAATGTGTCACAAAAAACACTTTCAGAATTACGGGGATATGTAGAAGCATTCCAGAGTTATTACTGCATACAGTGATAAAAGTCATATTTTTTTAAAATGGGGCTTGGCCATTTAGCTCAAAATAGGCTTGATAACTAATAGTTTAAACAAATGTATTGAAATAAAAACTGTAATATTAAATATTTTAAAATAATTTTCAATGACAATTACTGGTCATATTTCTGCTGACTAACTTGGAAAGAGTTAAGGCACAGAATCCACAAGAAGTCAGGATGGCCGAGCGGTCTAAGGCGCTGCGTTCAGGTTGCAGACTCTGGGTTCAAATCCCACTTCTGACATCACCTTTTCAGGAAACTATACAGATTCTCAGTCATGATGGGGATCAAACCAAACTTAGCAATGGGCCTTAAAACACCTGATCCCAAAGTTACCACTACCTGGGAGTCTTTGGGGTGAATCTGAAATTGTCGTCTATAAACGGAACTCTAGGACCGTGAAATAGTTTTTATGTGCATATGTTAACTGTCTTGGCACTATAAAAATACTGCGGGCGGTCAATGGGGCGTGACTATTTCAACTCTTTGTGTTCTCTTTCCCTATTAGGGCGGAGACTCCACATCCTATGGGGCTGTTCTGGGAGATTTCTATAAACTGAATTGCCGGTAAGTCTAATTTCATATTTGATTACCTCATTCATCAATAGACCATAAAAATACTTAATAAACAAAAGCTTAAAAAGTAGGTAATCATAGTTTTAAAGTCTGAAATGCACATGCGATACTGACATCTAAGTTTCAGCACATTTTGGGACAAATGTTTTCACACTGAAAGTTAACAATCATTAAAATATTTTCTCTAAATTGTTGTCTCCTTTTTTGCTCCAATTATTTGCATTTAATAACAAATAAAACTTGATGTAACATTATATATGCACATTGTCTTTTATGTGCAACCATCACCTGTCTCACAAACACAGGGTTTGAATGAACCTGATGAATGGAGTCAAATTGAAAATGTAAAAAAATCTCTGTCAAAATTGCTGTTTTTTTCTACTCATTCACAAAGAGTTAATTAAAGTTATTAAATATGTACAACAAAATAGCAGGAGTTTCAAATAGAAATCATGCTGCAAAAACCAGTCAAAGCAAAAATAAAAATATCTACTTTCAGGGGTTTCGCTTGACATTTGCCAAGTGTCTAGCACTCCTAAAGTTGTTTGTGTTTGGCCGAAATAGCTCAGACGGGAGAGCGTTAGACTGAAGATCTAAAGGTCCCTGGTTAGGTCCCGGGTTTCGACAACATCATTTTTCTTGATTCTTTACATTTTAAGGAGAAAATAAACAAAGCACGTGGACTGATTATTTAAAGAAAATGTAAAAGGCCTAAAAATCTTAACTATCTACAGAAAATAAAATGTTAAAAAGATGAGAAATATGAACTTTTCCATTTGAGCAAATTATTATTTTTTTGTAAATTTTCCTCTGTTTTGTTTATTTCCATTTCACTTAGCTGTAAGAGGATTTAAAGGGAACCTGATAGCTGATAAAGAAAGCATGTATCAGACACTAGCTGAATGATTTCAACCATGTATGTTTGACTATGAAATGCTGTGGTGTATATGAATTCATTGTGAGAAGTAATTTCTAAAATGGGGTCACTTTGGGGGGGTTTCTGCTGTTTTGGTACTTTTGGTACTCTGCAAATTTTACCTGCAAACTATTCTTGCAAAATCTGCATTCCAAAATCCAAATAGCGCTCTTATTTTCAAAGCCCTGCTGTGTGGCCAAACAGTAGATTCTGAAGAAATATGGTGCATCATCGCATTTTGTGAGAAATCTAACATTTCTAACATCCTAACAAAATAAAAGGAGGTTTGAAAGTGAATGCTGACCAAAAGTACACATATGAAAAATGCTATTTATTTACATTTTTGTGTGGTGCGACAAGTTGGTTTAAGGATATAAGCAGTCAAAGAATAAAAATGACTAATATTTCAAAATTTTAAACAAAATTTAGATATTTTCACAGAAAAAAACTAAAAATATATTGACCTAAATTTACAGTTAATGTAAAGTACAATGTGTCACAAAAAACACTTTCAGAATTACGGGGATATGTAGAAGCATTCCAGAGTTATTACTGCATACAGTGATAAAAGTCATATTTTTTTAAAATGGGGCTTGGCCATTTAGCTCAAAATAGGCTTGATAACTAATAGTTTAAACAAATGTATTGAAATAAAAACTGTAATATTAAATATTTTAAAATAATTTTCAATGACAATTACTGGTCATATTTCTGCTGACTAACTTGGAAAGAGTTAAGGCACAGAATCCACAAGAAGTCAGGATGGCCGAGCCGTCTAAGGCGCTGCGTTCAGGTTGCAGACTCTGGGTTCAAATCCCACTTCTGACATCACCTTTTCATGAAACTATACAGATTCTCAGTCATGATGGGGATCAAACCAAACTTAGCAATGGGCCTTAAAACACCTGATCCCAAAGTTACCACTACCTGGGAGTCTTTGGGGTGAATCTGAAATTGTCGTCTATAAACGGAACTCTAGGACCGTGAAATAGTTTTTATGTGCATATGTTAACTGTCTTGGCACTATAAAAATACTGCGGGCGGTCAATGGGGCGTGACTATTTCAACTCTTTGTGTTCTCTTTCCCTATTAGGGCTGAGACTCCACATCCTATGGGGCTGTTCTGGGAGATTTCTATAAACTGAATTGCCGGTAAGTCTAATTTCATATTTGATTACCTCATTCATCAATAGACCATAAAAATACTTAATAAACAAAAGCTTAAAAAGTAGGTAATCATAGTTTTAAAGTCTGAAATGCACATGCGATACTGACATCTAAGTTTCAGCACATTTTGGGACAAATGTTTTCACACTGAAAGTTAACAATCATTAAAATATTTTCTCTAAATTGTTGTCTCCTTTTTTGCTCCAATTATTTGCATTTAATAACAAATAAAACTTGATGTAACATTATATATGCACATTGTCTTTTATGTGCAACCATCACCTGTCTCACAAACACAGGGTTTGAATGAACCTGATGAATGGAGTCAAATTGAAAATGTAAAAAAATCTCTGTCAAAATTGCTGTTTTTTTCTACTCATTCACAAAGAGTTAATTAAAGTTATTAAATATGTACAACAAAATAGCAGGAGTTTCAAATAGAAATCATGCTGCAAAAACCAGTCAAAGCAAAAATAAAAATATCTACTTTCAGGGGTTTCGCTTGACATTTGCCAAGTGTCTAGCACTCCTAAAGTTGTTTGTGTTTGGCCAAAATAGCTCAGACGGGAGAGCGTTAGACTGAAGATCTAAAGGTCCCTGGTTAGGTCCCGGGTTTCGACAACATCATTTTTCTTGATTCTTTACATTTTAAGGAGAAAATAAACAAAGCACGTGGACTGATTATTTAAAGAAAATGTAAAAGGCCTAAAAATCTTAACTATCTACAGAAAATAAAATGTTAAAAAGATGAGAAATATGAACTTTTCCATTTGAGCAAATTATTATTTTTTTGTAAATTTTCCTCTGTTTTGTTTATTTCCATTTCACTTAGCTGTAAGAGGATTTAAAGGGAACCTGATAGCTGATAAAGAAAGCATGTATCAGACACTAGCTGAATGATTTCAACCATGTATGTTTGACTATGAAATGCTGTGGTGTATATGAATTCATTGTGAGAAGTAATTTCTAAAATGGGGTCACTTTGGGGGGGTTTCTGCTGTTTTGGTACTTTTGGTACTCTGCAAATTTTACCTGCAAACTATTCTTGCAAAATCTGCATTCCAAAATCCAAATAGCGCTCTTATTTTCAAAGCCCTGCTGTGTGGCCAAACAGTAGATTCTGAAGAAATATGGTGCATCATCGCATTTTGTGAGAAATCTAACATTTCTAACATCCTAACAAAATAAAAGGAGGTTTGAAAGTGAATGCTGACCAAAAGTACACATATGAAAAATGCTATTTATTTACATTTTTGTGTGGTGCGACAAGTTGGTTTAAGGATATAAGCAGTCAAAGAATAAAAATGACTAATATTTCAAAATTTTAAACAAAATTTAGATATTTTCACAGAAAAAAACTAAAAATATATTGACCTAAATTTACAGTTAATGTAAAGTACAATGTGTCACAAAAAACACTTTCAGAATTACGGGGATATGTAGAAGCATTCCAGAGTTATTACTGCATACAGTGATAAAAGTCATATTTTTTTAAAATGGGGCTTGGCCATTTAGCTCAAAATAGGCTTGATAACTAATAGTTTAAACAAATGTATTGAAATAAAAACTGTAATATTAAATATTTTAAAATAATTTTCAATGACAATTACTGGTCATATTTCTGCTGACTAACTTGGAAAGAGTTAAGGCACAGAATCCACAAGAAGTCAGGATGGCCGAGCGGTCTAAGGCGCTGCGTTCAGGTCGCAGTCTCTCTTGGAGGCGTGGGTTCAAATCCCACTTCTGACATCACCTTTTCATGAAACTATACTGATTCTCAGTCAATTATTGATTAGATGGGGATCAAACCAAACTTAGCAATGGGCCTTAAAAAACCTGATCCCAAAGTTACCACTACCTGGGAGTCTTTGGGGTGAATCTGAAATTGTCGTCTATAAACGGAACTCTAGGACCGTGAAATAGTTTTTATGTGCATATGTTAGCTGTCTTGGCACTATAAAAATACTGCCGGCGGTCAATGGGGCGGGACTATTTCAAATCTTTGTGTTCTCTTTCCCTATTAGGGCGGAGACTCCACATCCTATGGGGCTGTTCTGGGAGATTTCTATAAACTGAATTGCCGGTAAGTCTAATTTCATATTTGATTACCTCATTCATCAATAGACCATAAAAATACTTAATAAACAAAAGCTTAAAAAGCAGGTAATCATAGTTTTAAAGTCTGAAATGCACATGCGATACTGACATCTAAGTTTCAGCACATTTTGGGACAAATGTTTTCACATTGAAAGTTAACAATCATTAAAATATTTTCTCTAAATTGTTGTCTCCTTTTTTGCTCCAATTATTTGCATTTAATAACAAATAAAACTTGATGTAACATTATATATGCACATTGTCTTTTATGTGCAACCATCACCTGTCTCACAAACACAGGGTTTGAATGAACCTGATGAATGGAGTCAAATTGAAAATGTAAAAAAATCTCTGTCAAAATTGCTGTTTTTTGCTACTCATTCACAAAGAGTTAATTAAAGTTATTAAATATGTACAACAAAATAGCAGGAGTTTCAAATAGAAATCATGCTGCAAAAACCAGTCAAAGCAAAAATAAAAATATCTACTTTCAGGGGTTTTGCTTGACATTTGCCAAGTGTCTAGCACTCCTAAAGTTGTTTGTGTTTGGCCGAAATAGCTCAGACGGGAGAGCGTTAGACTGAAGATCTAAAGGTCCCTGGTTAGGTCCCGGGTTTCGACAACATCATTTTTCTTGATTCTTTACATTTTAAGGAGAAAATAAACAAAGCACGTGGACTGATTATTTAAAGAAAATGTAAAAGGCCTAAAAATCTTAACTATCTACAGAAAATAAAATGTTAAAAAGATGAGAAATGGGAACTTTTCCATTTGAGCAAATTATTATTTTTTTGTAATTTTTCCTCTGTTTTGTTTATTTCCATTTCACTTAGCTGTAAGAGGATTTAAAGGGAACCTGATAGCTGATAAAGAAAGCATGTATCAGACACTAGCTGAATGATTTCAACCATGTATGTTTGACTATGAAATGCTGTGGTGTATATGAATTCATTGTGAGAAGTAATTTCTAAAATGGGGTCACTTTGGGGGGGTTTCTGCTGTTTTGGTACTTTTGGTACTCTGCAAATTTTACCTGCAAACTATTCTTGCAAAATCTGCATTCCAAAATCCAAATAGCGCTCTTATTTTCAAAGCCCTGCTGTGTGGCCAAACAGTAGATTCTGAAGAAATATGGTGCATCATCGCATTTTGTGAGAAATCTAACATTTCTAACATCCTAACAAAATAAAAGGAGGTTTGAAAGTGAATGCTGACCAAAAGTACACATATGAAAAATGCTATTTATTTACATTTTTGTGTGGTGCGACAAGTTGGTTTAAGGATATAAGCAGTCAAAGAATAAAAATGACTAATATTTCAAAATTTTAAACAAAATTTAGATATTTTCACAGAAAAAAACAAAAAATATATTGACCTAAATTTACAGTTAATGTAAAGTACAATGTGTCACAAAAAACACTTTCAGAATTACGGGGATATGTAGAAGCATTCCAGAGTTATTACTGCATACAGTGATAAAAGTCATATTTTTTTAAAATGGGGCTTGGCCATTTAGCTCAAAATAGGCTTGATAACTAATAGTTTAAACAAATGTATTGAAATAAAAACTGTAATATTAAATATTTTAAAATAATTTTCAATGACAATTACTGGTCATATTTCTTCTGACTAACTTGGAAAGAGTTAAGGCACAGAATCCACAAGAAGTCAGGATGGCCGAGCGGTCTAAGGCGCTGCGTTCAGGTCGCAGTCTCTCTTGGAGGCGTGGGTTCAAATCTCACTTCTGACATCACCTTTTCATGAAACTATACAGATTCTCAGTCAATTATTGATTAGATGGGGATCAAACCAAACTTAGCAATGGGCCTTAAAAAATCCGATCCCAAAGTTACCACTACCTGGGAGTCTTTGGGGTGAATCTGAAATTGTCGTCTATAAACGGAACTCTAGGACCGTGAAATAGTTTTTATGTGCATATGTTAGCTGTCTTGGCACTATAAAAATACTGCCGGCGGTCAATGGGGCGGGACTATTTCAAATCTTTGTGTTCTCTTTCCCTATTAGGGCGGAGACTCCACATCCTATGGGGCTGTTCTGGGAGATTTCTATAAACTGAATTGCCGGTAAGTCTAATTTCGTATTTGATTACCTCATTCATCAATAGACCATAAAAATACTTAATAAACAAAAGCTTAAAAAGCAGGTAATCATAGTTTTAAAGTCTGAAATGCACATGTGATACTGACATCTAAGTTTCAGCACATTTTGGGACAAATGTTTTCACATTGAAAGTTAACAATCATTAAAATATTTTCTCTAAATTGTTGTCTCCTTTTTTGCTCCAATTATTTGCATTTAATAACAAATAAAACTTGATGTAACATTATATATGCACATTGTCTTTTATGTGCAACCATCACCTGTCTCACAAACACAGGGTTTGAATGAACCTGATGAATGGAGTCAAATTGAAAATGTAAAAAAATCTCTGTCAAAATTGCTGTTTTTTGCTACTCATTCACAAAGAGTTAATTAAAGTTATTAAATATGTACAACAAAATAGCAGGAGTTTCAAATAGAAATCATGCTGCAAAAACCAGTCAAAGCAAAAATAAAAATATCTACTTTCAGGGGTTTTGCTTGACATTTGCCAAGTGTCTAGCACTCCTAAAGTTGTTTGTGTTTGGCCGAAATAGCTCAGACGGGAGAGCGTTAGACTGAAGATCTAAAGGTCCCTGGTTAGGTCCCGGGTTTCGACAACATCATTTTTCTTGATTCTTTACATTTTAAGGAGAAAATAAACAAAGAACGTGGACTGATTATTTAAAGAAAATGTAAAAGGCCTAAAAATCTTAACTATCTACAGAAAATAAAATGTTAAAAAGATGAGAAATGGGAACTTTTCCATTTGAGCAAATTATTATTTTTTTGTAATTTTTCCTCTGTTTTGTTTATTTCCATTTCACTTAGCTGTAAGAGGATTTAAAGGGAACCTGATAGCTGATAAAGAAAGCATGTATCAGACACTAGCTGAATGATTTCAACCATGTATGTTTGACTATGAAATGCTGTGGTGTATATGAATTCATTGTGAGAAGTAATTTCTAAAATGGGGTCACTTTGGGGGGGTTTCTGCTGTTTTGGTACTTTTGGTACTCTGCAAATTTTACCTACAAACTATTCTTGCAAAATCTGCATTCCAAAATCCAAATAGCGCTCTTATTTTCAAAGCCCTGCTGTGTGGCCAAACAGTAGATTCTGAAGAAATATGGTGCATCACCGCATTTTGTGAGAAATCTAACATTTCTAACATCCTAACAAAATAAAAGGAGGTTTGAAAGTGAATGCTGACCAAAAGTACACATATGAAAAATGCTATTTATTTACATTTTTGTGTGGTGCGACAAGTTGGTTTAAGGATATAAGCAGTCAAAGAATAAAAATGACTAATATTTCAAAATTTTAAACAAAATTTAGATATTTTCACAGAAAAAAACAAAAAATATATTGACCTAAATTTACAGTTAATGTAAAGTACAATGTGTCACAAAAAACACTTTCAGAATTACGGGGATATGTAGAAGCATTCCAGAGTTATTACTGCATACAGTGATAAAAGTCATATTTTTTTAAAATGGGGCTTGGCCATTTAGCTCAAAATAGGCTTGATAACTAATAGTTTAAACAAATGTATTGAAATAAAAACTGTAATATTAAATATTTTAAAATAATTTTCAATGACAATTACTGGTCATATTTCTTCTGACTAACTTGGAAAGAGTTAAGGCACAGAATCCACAAGAAGTCAGGATGGCCGAGCGGTCTAAGGCGCTGCGCTCAGGTCGCAGTCTCTCTTGGAGGCGTGGGTTCAAATCCCACTTCTGACATCACCTTTTCATGAAACTATACAGATTCTCAGTCAATTATTGATTAGATGGGGATCAAACCAAACTTAGCAATGGGCCTTAAAAAATCCGATCCCAAAGTTACCACTACCTGGGAGTCTTTGGGGTGAATCTGAAATTGTCGTCTATAAACGGAACTCTAGGACCGTGAAATAGTTTTTATGTGCATATGTTAACTGTCTTGGCACTATAAAAATACTGCGGGCGGTCAATGGGGCGTGACTATTTCAACTCTTTGTGTTCTCTTTCCCTATTAGGGCGGAGACTCCACATCCTATGGGGCTGTTCTGGGAGATTTCTATAAACTGAATTGCCGGTAAGTCTAATTTCATATTTGATTACCTCATTCATCAATAGACCATAAAAATACTTAATAAACAAAAGCTTAAAAAGTAGGTAATCATAGTTTTAAAGTCTGAAATGCACATGCGATACTGACATCTAAGTTTCAGCACATTTTGGGACAAATGTTTTCACACTGAAAGTTAACAATCATTAAAATATTTTCTCTAAATTGTTGTCTCCTTTTTTGCTCCAATTATTTGCATTTAATAACAAATAAAACTTGATGTAACATTATATATGCACATTGTCTTTTATGTGCAACCATCACCTGTCTCACAAACACAGGGTTTGAATGAACCTGATGAATGGAGTCAAATTGAAAATGTAAAAAAATCTCTGTCAAAATTGCTGTTTTTTTCTACTCATTCACAAAGAGTTAATTAAAGTTATTAAATATGTACAACAAAATAGCAGGAGTTTCAAATAGAAATCATGCTGCAAAAACCAGTCAAAGCAAAAATAAAAATATCTACTTTCAGGGGTTTCGCTTGACATTTGCCAAGTGTCTAGCACTCCTAAAGTTGTTTGTGTTTGGCCGAAATAGCTCAGACGGGAGAGCGTTAGACTGAAGATCTAAAGGTCCCTGGTTAGGTCCCGGGTTTCGACAACATCATTTTTCTTGATTCTTTACATTTTAAGGAGAAAATAAACAAAGCACGTGGACTGATTATTTAAAGAAAATGTAAAAGGCCTAAAAATCTTAACTATCTACAGAAAATAAAATGTTAAAAAGATGAGAAATATGAACTTTTCCATTTGAGCAAATTATTATTTTTTTGTAAATTTTCCTCTGTTTTGTTTATTTCCATTTCACTTAGCTGTAAGAGGATTTAAAGGGAACCTGATAGCTGATAAAGAAAGCATGTATCAGACACTAGCTGAATGATTTCAACCATGTATGTTTGACTATGAAATGCTGTGGTGTATATGAATTCATTGTGAGAAGTAATTTCTAAAATGGGGTCACTTTGGGGGGGTTTCTGCTGTTTTGGTACTTTTGGTACTCTGCAAATTTTACCTGCAAACTATTCTTGCAAAATCTGCATTCCAAAATCCAAATAGCGCTCTTATTTTCAAAGCCCTGCTGTGTGGCCAAACAGTAGATTCTGAAGAAATATGGTGCATCATCGCATTTTGTGAGAAATCTAACATTTCTAACATCCTAACAAAATAAAAGGAGGTTTGAAAGTGAATGCTGACCAAAAGTACACATATGAAAAATGCTATTTATTTACATTTTTGTGTGGTGCGACAAGTTGGTTTAAGGATATAAGCAGTCAAAGAATAAAAATGACTAATATTTCAAAATTTTAAACAAAATTTAGATATTTTCACAGAAAAAAACTAAAAATATATTGACCTAAATTTACAGTTAATGTAAAGTACAATGTGTCACAAAAAACACTTTCAGAATTACGGGGATATGTAGAAGCATTCCAGAGTTATTACTGCATACAGTGATAAAAGTCATATTTTTTTAAAATGGGGCTTGGCCATTTAGCTCAAAATAGGCTTGATAACTAATAGTTTAAACAAATGTATTGAAATAAAAACTGTAATATTAAATATTTTAAAATAATTTTCAATGACAATTACTGGTCATATTTCTGCTGACTAACTTGGAAAGAGTTAAGGCACAGAATCCACAAGAAGTCAGGATGGCCGAGCCGTCTAAGGCGCTGCGTTCAGGTTGCAGACTCTGGGTTCAAATCCCACTTCTGACATCACCTTTTCATGAAACTATACAGATTCTCAGTCATGATGGGGATCAAACCAAACTTAGCAATGGGCCTTAAAACACCTGATCCCAAAGTTACCACTACCTGGGAGTCTTTGGGGTGAATCTGAAATTGTCGTCTATAAACGGAACTCTAGGACCGTGAAATAGTTTTTATGTGCATATGTTAACTGTCTTGGCACTATAAAAATACTGCGGGCGGTCAATGGGGCGTGACTATTTCAACTCTTTGTGTTCTCTTTCCCTATTAGGGCTGAGACTCCACATCCTATGGGGCTGTTCTGGGAGATTTCTATAAACTGAATTGCCGGTAAGTCTAATTTCATATTTGATTACCTCATTCATCAATAGACCATAAAAATACTTAATAAACAAAAGCTTAAAAAGTAGGTAATCATAGTTTTAAAGTCTGAAATGCACATGCGATACTGACATCTAAGTTTCAGCACATTTTGGGACAAATGTTTTCACACTGAAAGTTAACAATCATTAAAATATTTTCTCTAAATTGTTGTCTCCTTTTTTGCTCCAATTATTTGCATTTAATAACAAATAAAACTTGATGTAACATTATATATGCACATTGTCTTTTATGTGCAACCATCACCTGTCTCACAAACACAGGGTTTGAATGAACCTGATGAATGGAGTCAAATTGAAAATGTAAAAAAATCTCTGTCAAAATTGCTGTTTTTTTCTACTCATTCACAAAGAGTTAATTAAAGTTATTAAATATGTACAACAAAATAGCAGGAGTTTCAAATAGAAATCATGCTGCAAAAACCAGTCAAAGCAAAAATAAAAATATCTACTTTCAGGGGTTTCGCTTGACATTTGCCAAGTGTCTAGCACTCCTAAAGTTGTTTGTGTTTGGCCAAAATAGCTCAGACGGGAGAGCGTTAGACTGAAGATCTAAAGGTCCCTGGTTAGGTCCCGGGTTTCGACAACATCATTTTTCTTGATTCTTTACATTTTAAGGAGAAAATAAACAAAGCACGTGGACTGATTATTTAAAGAAAATGTAAAAGGCCTAAAAATCTTAACTATCTACAGAAAATAAAATGTTAAAAAGATGAGAAATATGAACTTTTCCATTTGAGCAAATTATTATTTTTTTGTAAATTTTCCTCTGTTTTGTTTATTTCCATTTCACTTAGCTGTAAGAGGATTTAAAGGGAACCTGATAGCTGATAAAGAAAGCATGTATCAGACACTAGCTGAATGATTTCAACCATGTATGTTTGACTATGAAATGCTGTGGTGTATATGAATTCATTGTGAGAAGTAATTTCTAAAATGGGGTCACTTTGGGGGGGTTTCTGCTGTTTTGGTACTTTTGGTACTCTGCAAATTTTACCTGCAAACTATTCTTGCAAAATCTGCATTCCAAAATCCAAATAGCGCTCTTATTTTCAAAGCCCTGCTGTGTGGCCAAACAGTAGATTCTGAAGAAATATGGTGCATCATCGCATTTTGTGAGAAATCTAACATTTCTAACATCCTAACAAAATAAAAGGAGGTTTGAAAGTGAATGCTGACCAAAAGTACACATATGAAAAATGCTATTTATTTACATTTTTGTGTGGTGCGACAAGTTGGTTTAAGGATATAAGCAGTCAAAGAATAAAAATGACTAATATTTCAAAATTTTAAACAAAATTTAGATATTTTCACAGAAAAAAACTAAAAATATATTGACCTAAATTTACAGTTAATGTAAAGTACAATGTGTCACAAAAAACACTTTCAGAATTACGGGGATATGTAGAAGCATTCCAGAGTTATTACTGCATACAGTGATAAAAGTCATATTTTTTTAAAATGGGGCTTGGCCATTTAGCTCAAAATAGGCTTGATAACTAATAGTTTAAACAAATGTATTGAAATAAAAACTGTAATATTAAATATTTTAAAATAATTTTCAATGACAATTACTGGTCATATTTCTGCTGACTAACTTGGAAAGAGTTAAGGCACAGAATCCACAAGAAGTCAGGATGGCCGAGCGGTCTAAGGCGCTGCGTTCAGGTCGCAGTCTCTCTTGGAGGCGTGGGTTCAAATCCCACTTCTGACATCACCTTTTCATGAAACTATACTGATTCTCAGTCAATTATTGATTAGATGGGGATCAAACCAAACTTAGCAATGGGCCTTAAAAAACCTGATCCCAAAGTTACCACTACCTGGGAGTCTTTGGGGTGAATCTGAAATTGTCGTCTATAAACGGAACTCTAGGACCGTGAAATAGTTTTTATGTGCATATGTTAGCTGTCTTGGCACTATAAAAATACTGCCGGCGGTCAATGGGGCGGGACTATTTCAAATCTTTGTGTTCTCTTTCCCTATTAGGGCGGAGACTCCACATCCTATGGGGCTGTTCTGGGAGATTTCTATAAACTGAATTGCCGGTAAGTCTAATTTCATATTTGATTACCTCATTCATCAATAGACCATAAAAATACTTAATAAACAAAAGCTTAAAAAGCAGGTAATCATAGTTTTAAAGTCTGAAATGCACATGCGATACTGACATCTAAGTTTCAGCACATTTTGGGACAAATGTTTTCACATTGAAAGTTAACAATCATTAAAATATTTTCTCTAAATTGTTGTCTCCTTTTTTGCTCCAATTATTTGCATTTAATAACAAATAAAACTTGATGTAACATTATATATGCACATTGTCTTTTATGTGCAACCATCACCTGTCTCACAAACACAGGGTTTGAATGAACCTGATGAATGGAGTCAAATTGAAAATGTAAAAAAATCTCTGTCAAAATTGCTGTTTTTTGCTACTCATTCACAAAGAGTTAATTAAAGTTATTAAATATGTACAACAAAATAGCAGGAGTTTCAAATAGAAATCATGCTGCAAAAACCAGTCAAAGCAAAAATAAAAATATCTACTTTCAGGGGTTTTGCTTGACATTTGCCAAGTGTCTAGCACTCCTAAAGTTGTTTGTGTTTGGCCGAAATAGCTCAGACGGGAGAGCGTTAGACTGAAGATCTAAAGGTCCCTGGTTAGGTCCCGGGTTTCGACAACATCATTTTTCTTGATTCTTTACATTTTAAGGAGAAAATAAACAAAGCACGTGGACTGATTATTTAAAGAAAATGTAAAAGGCCTAAAAATCTTAACTATCTACAGAAAATAAAATGTTAAAAAGATGAGAAATGGGAACTTTTCCATTTGAGCAAATTATTATTTTTTTGTAATTTTTCCTCTGTTTTGTTTATTTCCATTTCACTTAGCTGTAAGAGGATTTAAAGGGAACCTGATAGCTGATAAAGAAAGCATGTATCAGACACTAGCTGAATGATTTCAACCATGTATGTTTGACTATGAAATGCTGTGGTGTATATGAATTCATTGTGAGAAGTAATTTCTAAAATGGGGTCACTTTGGGGGGGTTTCTGCTGTTTTGGTACTTTTGGTACTCTGCAAATTTTACCTGCAAACTATTCTTGCAAAATCTGCATTCCAAAATCCAAATAGCGCTCTTATTTTCAAAGCCCTGCTGTGTGGCCAAACAGTAGATTCTGAAGAAATATGGTGCATCATCGCATTTTGTGAGAAATCTAACATTTCTAACATCCTAACAAAATAAAAGGAGGTTTGAAAGTGAATGCTGACCAAAAGTACACATATGAAAAATGCTATTTATTTACATTTTTGTGTGGTGCGACAAGTTGGTTTAAGGATATAAGCAGTCAAAGAATAAAAATGACTAATATTTCAAAATTTTAAACAAAATTTAGATATTTTCACAGAAAAAAACAAAAAATATATTGACCTAAATTTACAGTTAATGTAAAGTACAATGTGTCACAAAAAACACTTTCAGAATTACGGGGATATGTAGAAGCATTCCAGAGTTATTACTGCATACAGTGATAAAAGTCATATTTTTTTAAAATGGGGCTTGGCCATTTAGCTCAAAATAGGCTTGATAACTAATAGTTTAAACAAATGTATTGAAATAAAAACTGTAATATTAAATATTTTAAAATAATTTTCAATGACAATTACTGGTCATATTTCTTCTGACTAACTTGGAAAGAGTTAAGGCACAGAATCCACAAGAAGTCAGGATGGCCGAGCGGTCTAAGGCGCTGCGTTCAGGTCGCAGTCTCTCTTGGAGGCGTGGGTTCAAATCTCACTTCTGACATCACCTTTTCATGAAACTATACAGATTCTCAGTCAATTATTGATTAGATGGGGATCAAACCAAACTTAGCAATGGGCCTTAAAAAATCCGATCCCAAAGTTACCACTACCTGGGAGTCTTTGGGGTGAATCTGAAATTGTCGTCTATAAACGGAACTCTAGGACCGTGAAATAGTTTTTATGTGCATATGTTAGCTGTCTTGGCACTATAAAAATACTGCCGGCGGTCAATGGGGCGGGACTATTTCAAATCTTTGTGTTCTCTTTCCCTATTAGGGCGGAGACTCCACATCCTATGGGGCTGTTCTGGGAGATTTCTATAAACTGAATTGCCGGTAAGTCTAATTTCATATTTGATTACCTCATTCATCAATAGACCATAAAAATACTTAATAAACAAAAGCTTAAAAAGCAGGTAATCATAGTTTTAAAGTCTGAAATGCACATGTGATACTGACATCTAAGTTTCAGCACATTTTGGGACAAATGTTTTCACATTGAAAGTTAACAATCATTAAAATATTTTCTCTAAATTGTTGTCTCCTTTTTTGCTCCAATTATTTGCATTTAATAACAAATAAAACTTGATGTAACATTATATATGCACATTGTCTTTTATGTGCAACCATCACCTGTCTCACAAACACAGGGTTTGAATGAACCTGATGAATGGAGTCAAATTGAAAATGTAAAAAAATCTCTGTCAAAATTGCTGTTTTTTGCTACTCATTCACAAAGAGTTAATTAAAGTTATTAAATATGTACAACAAAATAGCAGGAGTTTCAAATAGAAATCATGCTGCAAAAACCAGTCAAAGCAAAAATAAAAATATCTACTTTCAGGGGTTTTGCTTGACATTTGCCAAGTGTCTAGCACTCCTAAAGTTGTTTGTGTTTGGCCGAAATAGCTCAGACGGGAGAGCGTTAGACTGAAGATCTAAAGGTCCCTGGTTAGGTCCCGGGTTTCGACAACATCATTTTTCTTGATTCTTTACATTTTAAGGAGAAAATAAACAAAGAACGTGGACTGATTATTTAAAGAAAATGTAAAAGGCCTAAAAATCTTAACTATCTACAGAAAATAAAATGTTAAAAAGATGAGAAATGGGAACTTTTCCATTTGAGCAAATTATTATTTTTTTGTAATTTTTCCTCTGTTTTGTTTATTTCCATTTCACTTAGCTGTAAGAGGATTTAAAGGGAACCTGATAGCTGATAAAGAAAGCATGTATCAGACACTAGCTGAATGATTTCAACCATGTATGTTTGACTATGAAATGCTGTGGTGTATATGAATTCATTGTGAGAAGTAATTTCTAAAATGGGGTCACTTTGGGGGGGTTTCTGCTGTTTTGGTACTTTTGGTACTCTGCAAATTTTACCTACAAACTATTCTTGCAAAATCTGCATTCCAAAATCCAAATAGCGCTCTTATTTTCAAAGCCCTGCTGTGTGGCCAAACAGTAGATTCTGAAGAAATATGGTGCATCACCGCATTTTGTGAGAAATCTAACATTTCTAACATCCTAACAAAATAAAAGGAGGTTTGAAAGTGAATGCTGACCAAAAGTACACATATGAAAAATGCTATTTATTTACATTTTTGTGTGGTGCGACAAGTTGGTTTAAGGATATAAGCAGTCAAAGAATAAAAATGACTAATATTTCAAAATTTTAAACAAAATTTAGATATTTTCACAGAAAAAAACAAAAAATATATTGACCTAAATTTACAGTTAATGTAAAGTACAATGTGTCACAAAAAACACTTTCAGAATTACGGGGATATGTAGAAGCATTCCAGAGTTATTACTGCATACAGTGATAAAAGTCATATTTTTTTAAAATGGGGCTTGGCCATTTAGCTCAAAATAGGCTTGATAACTAATAGTTTAAACAAATGTATTGAAATAAAAACTGTAATATTAAATATTTTAAAATAATTTTCAATGACAATTACTGGTCATATTTCTTCTGACTAACTTGGAAAGAGTTAAGGCACAGAATCCACAAGAAGTCAGGATGGCCGAGCGGTCTAAGGCGCTGCGCTCAGGTCGCAGTCTCTCTTGGAGGCGTGGGTTCAAATCCCACTTCTGACATCACCTTTTCATGAAACTATACAGATTCTCAGTCAATTATTGATTAGATGGGGATCAAACCAAACTTAGCAATGGGCCTTAAAAAATCCGATCCCAAAGTTACCACTACCTGGGAGTCTTTGGGGTGAATCTGAAATTGTCGTCTATAAACGGAACTCTAGGACCGTGAAATAGTTTTTATGTGCATATGTTAGCTGTCTTGGCACTATAAAAATACTGCCGGCGGTCAATGGGGCGTGACTATTTCAACTCTTTGTGTTCTCTTTCCCTATTAGGGCTGAGACTCCACATCCTATGGGGCTGTTCTGGGAGATTTCTATAAACTGAATTGCCGGTAAGTCTAATTTCATATTTGATTACCTCATTCATCAATAGACCATAAAAATACTTAATAAACAAAAGCTTAAAAAGTAGGTAATCATACTTTTAAAGTCTGAAATGCACATGCGATACTGACATCTAAGTTTCAGCACATTTTGGGACAAATGTTTTCACACTGAAAGTTAACAATCATTAAAATATTTTCTCTAAATTGTTGTCTCCTTTTTTGCTCCAATTATTTGCATTTAATAACAAATAAAACTTGATGTAACATTATATATGCACATTGTCTTTTATGTGCAACCATCCCCTGTCTCACAAACACAGGGTTTGAATGAACCTGATGAATGGAGTCAAATTGAAAATGTAAAAAAATCTCTGTCAAAATTGCTGTTTTTTTCTACTCATTCACAAAGAGTTAATTAAAGTTATTAAATATGTACAACAAAATAGCAGGAGTTTCAAATAGAAATCATGCTGCAAAAACCAGTCAAAGCAAAAATAAAAATATCTACTTTCAGGGGTTTTGCTTGACATTTGCCAATTGTCTAGCACTCCTAAAGTTGTTTGTGTTTGGCCGAAATAGCTCAGACGGGAGAGCGTTAGACTGAATATCTAAAGGTCCCTGGTTAGGTCCCGGGTTTCGACAACATCATTTTTCTTGATTCTTTACATTTTAAGGAGAAAATAAACAAAGCACGTGGACTGATTATTTAAAGAAAATGTAAAAGGCCTAAAAATCTTAACTATCTACAGAAAATAAAATGTTAAAAAGATGAGAAATGGGAACTTTTCCATTTGAGCAAATTATTATTTTTTTGTAATTTTTCCTCTGTTTTGTTTATTTCCATTTCACTTAGCTGTAAGAGGATTTAAAGGGAACCTGATAGCTGATAAAGAAAGCATGTATCAGACACTAGCTGAATGATTTCAACCATGTATGTTTGACTATGAAATGCTGTGGTGTATATGAATTCATTGTGAGAAGTAATTTCTAAAATGGGGTCACTTTGGGGGGGTTTCTGCTGTTTTGGTACTTTTGGTACTCTGCAAATTTTACCTGCAAACTATTCTTGCAAAATCTGCATTCCAAAATCCAAATAGCGCTCTTATTTTCAAAGCCCTGCTGTGTGGCCAAACCGTAGATTCTGAAGAAATATGGTGCATCACCGCATTTTGTGAGAAATCTAACATTTCTAACATCCTAACAAAATAAAAGGAGGTTTGAAAGTGAATGCTGACAAAAAGTACACATATGAAAAATGCTATTTATTCACATTTTTGTGTGGTGCAACAAGTTGGTTTAAGGATATAAGCAGTCAAAGAATAAAACTGACTAATATTTCAAAATTTTAAACAAAATTTAGATATTTTCACAGAAAAAAACTAAAAATATATTGACCTAAATTTACAGTTAATGTAAAGTACAATGTGTCACAAAAAACACTTTCAGAATTACAGGGATATGTAGAAGCATTCCAGAGTTATTACTGCATACAGTGATAAAAGTCATATTTTTTTAAAATGGGGCTTGGCCATTTAGCTCAAAATAGGCTTGATAACTAATAGTTTAAACAAATGTATTGAAATAAAAACTGTAATATTAAATATTTTAAAATAATTTTCAATGACAATTACTGGTCATATTTCTGCTGACTAACTTGGAAAGAGTTAAGGCACAGAATCCACAAGAAGTCAGGATGGCTGAGCGGTCTAAGGCGCTGCGTTCAGGTCGCAGTCTCTCTTGGAGGCGTGGGTTCAAATCCCACTTCTGACATCACCTTTTCATGAAACTATACTGATTCTCAGTCAATTATTGATTAGATGGGGATCAAACCAAACTTAGCAATGGGCCTTAAAAAACCTGATCCCAAAGTTACCACTACCTGGGAGTCCTTGGGGTGAATCTGAAATTGTCGTCTATAAACGGAACTCTAGGACCGTGAAATAGTTTTTATGTGCATATGTTAGCTGTCTTGGCACTATAAAAATACTGCGGGCGGTCAATGGGGCGGGACTATTTCAACTCTTTGTGTTCTCTTTCCCTATTAGGGCGGAGACTCCACATCCTATGGGGCTGTTCTGGGAGATTTCTATAAACTGAATTGCCGATAAGTCTAATTTCATATTTGATTACCTCATTCATCAATAGACCATAAAAATACTTAATAAACAAAAGCTTAAAAGGTAGGTAATCATAGTTTTAAAGTCTGAAATGCACATGCGATACTGACATCTAAGTTTCAGCACATTTTGGGACAAATGTTTTCACATTGAAAGTTAACAATCATTAAAATATTTTCTCTAAATTGTTGTCTCCTTTTTTGCTCCAATTATTTGCATTTAATAACAAATAAAACTTGATGTAACATTATGCATGCACATTGTCTTTTATGTGCAACCATCACCTGTCTCACAAACACAGGGTTTGAATGAACCTGATGAATGGAGTCAAATTGAAAATGTAAAAAAATCTCTGTCAAAATTGCTGTTTTTTTCTACTCATTCACAAAGAGTTAATGAAAGTTATTACATATGTACAACAAATTAGCACGAGTTTCAAATAGAAATCATGCTGCAAAAACCAGTCAAAGCAAAAATAAAAATATCTACTTTCAGGGGTTTCGCTTGACATTTGCCAAGTGTCTAGCACTCCTAAAGTTGTTTGTGTTTGGCCGAAATAGCTCAGATGGGAGAGCGTTAGACTGAAGATCTAAAGGTCCCTGGTTCGATCCCGGGTTTCGGCAACATCACTTTTCTTGATTCTTTACATTTTAAGGAGAAAATAAACAAAGCACGTGGACTGATTATTTAAAGAAAATGTAAAAGGCCTAAAAATCTTAACTATCTACAGAAAATAAAATGTTAAAAAGATGAGAAATGGGAACTTT
Source organism: Ranitomeya variabilis (assembly GCF_051348905.1). Lineage (NCBI taxonomy): Eukaryota > Metazoa > Chordata > Amphibia > Anura > Dendrobatidae > Ranitomeya > Ranitomeya variabilis. The sequence continues at coordinate 315,729,201 of NC_135235.1, forward strand.
TCCATTTGAGCAAATTATTATTTTTTTGTAATTTTTCCTCTGTTTTGTTTATTTCCATTTCACTTAGCTGTAAGAGGATTTAAAGGGAACCTGATAGCTGATAAAGAAAGCATGTATCAGACACTAGCTGAATGATTTCAACCATGTATGTTTGACTATGAAATGCTGTGGTGTATATGAATTCATTGTGAGAAGTAATTTCTAAAATGGGGTCACTTTGGGGGGGTTTCTGCTGTTTTGGTACTTTTGGTACTCTGCAAATTTTACCTGCAAACTATTCTTGCAAAATCTGCATTCCAAAATCCAAATAGCGCTCTTATTTTCAAAGCCCTGCTGTGTGGCCAAACCGTAGATTCTGAAGAAATATGGTGCATCACCGCATTTTGTGAGAAATCTAACATTTCTAACATCCTAACAAAATAAAAGGAGGTTTGAAAGTGAATGCTGACAAAAAGTACACATATGAAAAATGCTATTTATTTACATTTTTGTGTGGTGCAACAAGTTGGTTTAAGGATATAAGCAGTCAAAGAATAAAACTGACTAATATTTCAAAATTTTAAACAAAATTTAGATATTTTCACAGAAAAAAACTAAAAATATATTGACCTAAATTTACAGTTAATGTAAAGTACAATGTGTCACAAAAAACACTTTCAGAATTACAGGGATATGTAGAAGCATTCCAGAGTTATTACTGCATACAGTGATAAAAGTCATATTTTTTTAAAATGGGGCTTGGCCATTTAGCTCAAAATAGGCTTGATAACTAATAGTTTAAACAAATGTATTGAAATAAAAACTGTAATATTAAATATTTTAAAATAATTTTCAATGACAATTACTGGTCATATTTCTGCTGACTAACTTGGAAAGAGTTAAGGCACAGAATCCACAAGAAGTCAGGATGGCCGAGCGGTCTAAGGCGCTGCGTTCAGGTCGCAGTCTCTCTTGGAGGCGTGGGTTCAAATCCCACTTCTGACATCACCTTTTCATGAAACTATACTGATTCTCAGTCAATTATTGATTAGATGGGGATGAAACCAAACTTAGCAATGGGCCTTAAAAAACCTGATCCCAAAGTTACCACTACCTGGGAGTCTTTGGGGTGAATCTGAAATTGTCGTCTATAAACGGAACTCTAGGACCGTGAAATAGTTTTTATGTGCATATGTTAGCTGTCTTGGCACTATAAAAATACTGCGGGCGGTCAATGGGGCGGGACTATTTCAACTCTTTGTGTTCTCTTTCCCTATTAGGGCGGAGACTCCACATCCTATGGGGCTGTTCTGGGAGATTTCTATAAACTGAATTGCCGGTAAGTCTAATTTCATACTTGATTACCTCATTCATCAATAGACCATAAAAATACTTAATAAACAAAAGCTTAAAAGGTAGGTAATCATAGTTTTAAAGTCTGAAATGCACATGCGATACTGACATCTAAGTTTCAGCACATTTTGGGACAAATGTTTTCACATTGAAAGTTAACAATCATTAAAATATTTTCTCTAAATTGTTGTCTCCTTTTTTGCTCCAATTATTTGCATTTGAACTCTTTGTGTTCTCTTTCCCTATTAGGGCGGAGACTCCACATCCTATGGGGCTGTTCTGGGAGATTTCTATAAACTGAATTGCCGGTAAGTCTAATTTCATATTTGATTACCTCATTCATCAATAGACCATAAAAATACTTAATAAACAAAAGCTTAAAAAGTAGGTAATCATAGTTTTAAAGTCTGAAATGCACATGCGATACTGACATCTAAGTTTCAGCATTTTTTGGGACAAATGTCCCAAATGTTTCTTCTTCGGTCTAAGGTCTAAGAGAGACTGCGACCTGAACGCAGCGCCTTAGACCACTCGGCCATCCTGACTTCTTGTGGATTCTGTGCCTTAACTCTTTCCAAGTTAGTCAGAAGAAATATGACCAGTAATTGCCATTGAAAATTATTTTAAAATATTTAATATTACAGTTTTTATTTCAATACATTTGTTTAAACTATTAGTTATCAAGCCTATTTTGAGCTAAATGGCCAAGCCCCATTTTAAAAAAATATGACTTTTATCACTGTATGCAGTAATAACTCTGGAATGCTTGCATTTAATAACAAATAAAACTTGATGTAACATTATGCATGCACATTGTCTTTTATGTGCAACCATCACCTGTCTCACAAACACAGGGTTTGAATGAACCTGATGAATGGAGTCAAATTGAAAATGTAAAAAAATCTCTGTCAAAATTGCTGTTTTTTTCTACTCATTCACAAAGAATTAATGAAAGTTATTAAATATGTACAACAAAATAGCAGGAGTTTCAAATAGAAATCATGCTGCAAAAACCAGTCAAAGCAAAAATAAAAATATCTACTTTCAGGGGTTTCGCTTGACATTTGCCAAGTGTCTAGCACTCCTAAAGTTGTTTGTGTTTGGCCGAAATAGCTCAGATGGGAGAGCGTTAGACTGAAGATCTAAAGGTCCCTGGTTCGATCCCGGGTTTCGGCAACATCACTTTTCTTGATTCTTTACATTTTAAGGAGAAAATAAACAGAGCACGTGGACTGATTATTTAAAGAAAATGTAAAAGGCCTAAAAATCTTAACTATCTACAGAAAATAAAATGTTAAAAAGATGAGAAATGGGAACTTTTCCATTTGAGCAAATTATTATTTTTTTGTAATTTTTCCTCTGTTTTGTTTATTTCCATTTCACTTAGCTGTAAGAGGATTTAAAGGGAACCTGATAGCTGATAAAGAAAGCATGTATCAGACACTAGCTGAATGATTTCAACCATGTATGTTTGACTATGAAATGCTGTGGTGTATATGAATTCATTGTGAGAAGTAATTTCTAAAATGGGGTCACTTTGGGGGGGTTTCTGCTGTTTTGGTACTTTTGGTACTCTGCAAATTTTACCTGCAAACTATTCTTGCAAAATCTGCATTCCAAAATCCAAATAGCGCTCTTATTTTCAAAGCCCTGCTGTGTGGCCAAACAGTAGATTCTGAAGAAATATGGTGCATCACCGCATTTTGTGAGAAATCTAACATTTCTAACATCCTAACAAAATAAAAGGAGGTTTGAAAGTGAATGCTGACAAAAAGTACACATATGAAAAATGCTATTTATTTACATTTTTGTGTGGTGCAACAAGTTGGTTTAAGGATATAAGCAGTCAAAGAATAAAACTGACTAATATTTCAAAATTTTAAACAAAATTTAGATATTTTCACAGAAAAAAACTAAAAATATATTGACCTAAATTTACAGTTAATGTAAAGTACAATGTGTCACAAAAAACACTTTCAGAATTACGGGGATATGTAGAAGCATTCCAGAGTTATTACTGCATACAGTGATAAAAGTCATATTTTTTTAAAATGGGGCTTGGCCATTTAGCTCAAAATAAGCTTGATAACTAATAGTTTAAACAAATGTATTGAAATAAAAACTGTAATATTAAATATTTTAAAATAATTTTCAATGGCAATTACTGGTCATATTTCTTCTGACTAACTTGGAAAGAGTTAAGGCACAGAATCTACAAGAAGTCAGGATGGCCGAGTGGTCTAAGGCGCTGCGTTCAGGTCGCAGTTTCTCTTGGAGGCGTGGGTTCAAATCCCACTTCTGACATCATCTTTTCATGAAACTATACAGATTCTCAGTCAAATATTGATTAGATGGGGATCAAACCAAACTTAGCAATGGGCCTTAAAAAATCCGATCCCAAAGTTACCACTACCTGGGAGTCTTTGGGGTGAATCTGAAATTGTCGTCTATAAACGGAACTCTAGGACCGTGAAATAGTTTTTATGTGCATATGTTAGCTGTCTTGGCACTATAAAAATACTGCGGGCGGTCAATGGGGCGGGACTATTTCAACTCTTTGTGTTCTCTTTCCCTATTAGGGCGGAGACTCCACATCCTATGGGGCTGTTCTGGGAGATTTCTATAAACTGAATTGCCGGTAAGTCTAATTTCATATTTGATTACCTCATTCATCAATAGACCATAAAAATACTTAATAAACAAAAGCTTAAAAAGTAGGTAATCATAGTTTTAAAGTCTGAAATGCACATGCGATACTGACATCTAAGTTTCAGCATATTTTGGGACAAATGTTTTCACATTGAAAGTTAACAATCATTAAAATATTTTCTCTAAATTGTTGTCTCCTTTTTTGCTCCAATTATTTGCATTTGAACTCTTTGTGTTCTCTTTCCCTATTAGGGCGGAGACTCCACATCCTATGGGGCTGTTCTGGGAGATTTCTATAAACTGAATTGCCGGTAAGTCTAATTTCATATTTGATTACCTCATTCATCAATAGACCATAAAAATACTTAATAAACAAAAGCTTAAAAAGTAGGTAATCATAGTTTTAAAGTCTGAAATGCACATGCGATACTGACATCTAAGTTTCAGCATTTTTTGGGACAAATGTCCCAAATGTTTCTTCTTCGGTCTAAGGTCTAAGAGAGACTGCGACCTGAACGCAGCGCCTTAGACCACTCGGCCATCCTGACTTCTTGTGGATTCTGTGCCTTAACTCTTTCCAAGTTAGTCAGAAGAAATATGACCAGTAATTGCCATTGAAAATTATTTTAAAATATTTAATATTACAGTTTTTATTTCAATACATTTGTTTAAACTATTAGTTATCAAGCCTATTTTGAGCTAAATGGCCAAGCCCCATTTTAAAAAAATATGACTTTTATCACTGTATGCAGTAATAACTCTGGAATGCTTCTACATATCCCTGTAATTCTGAAAGTGTTTTTTGTGACACATTGTACTTTACATTAACTGTAAATTTAGGTCAATATATTTTTAGTTTTTTTCTGTGAAAATATCTAAATTTTCAATGGCAATTACTGGTCATATTTCTTCTGACTAACTTGGAAAGAGTTAAGGCACAGAATCTAGAAGAAGTCAGGATGGCCGAGTGGTCTAAGGCGCTGCGTTCAGGTCGCAGTCTCTCTTGGAGGCGTGGGTTCAAATCCCACTTCTGACATCATCTTTTCATGAAACTATACAGATTCTCAGTCAAATATTGATTAGATGGGGATCAAACCAAACTTAGCAATGGGCCTTAAAAAATCCGATCCCAAAGTTACCACTACCTGGGAGTCTTTGGGGTGAATCTGAAATTGTCGTCTATAAACGGAACTCTAGGACCGTGAAATAGTTTTTATGTGCATATGTTAGCTGTCTTGGCACTATAAAAATACTGCGGGCGGTCAATGGGGCGGGACTATTTCAACTCTTTGTGTTCTCTTTCCCTATTAGGGCGGAGACTCCACATCCTATGGGGCTGTTCTGGGAGATTTCTATAAACTGAATTGCCGGTAAGTCTAATTTCATATTTGATTACCTCATTCATCAATAGACCATAAAAATACTTAATAAACAAAAGCTTAAAAAGTAGGTAATCATAGTTTTAAAGTCTGAAATGCACATGCGATACTGACATCTAAGTTTCAGCATATTTTGGGACAAATGTTTTCACATTGAAAGTTAACAATCATTAAAATATTTTCTCTAAATTGTTGTCTCCTTTTTTGCTCCAATTATTTGCATTTGAACTCTTTGTGTTCTCTTTCCCTATTAGGGCGGAGACTCCACATCCTATGGGGCTGTTCTGGGAGATTTCTATAAACTGAATTGCCGGTAAGTCTAATTTCATATTTGATTACCTCATTCATCAATAGACCATAAAAATACTTAATAAACAAAAGCTTAAAAAGTAGGTAATCATAGTTTTAAAGTCTGAAATGCACATGCGATACTGACATCTAAGTTTCAGCATTTTTTGGGACAAATGTCCCAAATGTTTCTTCTTCGGTCTAAGGTCTAAGAGAGACTGCGACCTGAACGCAGCGCCTTAGACCACTCGGCCATCCTGACTTCTTGTGGATTCTGTGCCTTAACTCTTTCCAAGTTAGTCAGAAGAAATATGACCAGTAATTGCCATTGAAAATTATTTTAAAATATTTAATATTACAGTTTTTATTTCAATACATTTGTTTAAACTATTAGTTATCAAGCCTATTTTGAGCTAAATGGCCAAGCCCCATTTTAAAAAAATATGACTTTTATCACTGTATGCAGTAATAACTCTGGAATGCTTGCATTTAATAACAAATAAAACTTGATGTAACATTATGCATGCACATTGTCTTTTATGTGCAACCATCACCTGTCTCACAAACACAGGGTTTGAATGAACCTGATGAATGGAGTCAAATTGAAAATGTAAAAAAATCTCTGTCAAAATTGCTGTTTTTTTCTACTCATTCACAAAGAATTAATGAAAGTTATTAAATATGTACAACAAAATAGCAGGAGTTTCAAATAGAAATCATGCTGCAAAAACCAGTCAAAGCAAAAATAAAAATATCTACTTTCAGGGGTTTCGCTTGACATTTGCCAAGTGTCTAGCACTCCTAAAGTTGTTTGTGTTTGGCCGAAATAGCTCAGATGGGAGAGCGTTAGACTGAAGATCTAAAGGTCCCTGGTTCGATCCCGGGTTTCGGCAACATCACTTTTCTTGATTCTTTACATTTTAAGGAGAAAATAAACAGAGCACGTGGACTGATTATTTAAAGAAAATGTAAAAGGCCTAAAAATCTTAACTATCTACAGAAAATAAAATGTTAAAAAGATGAGAAATGGGAACTTTTCCATTTGAGCAAATTATTATTTTTTTGTAATTTTTCCTCTGTTTTGTTTATTTCCATTTCACTTAGCTGTAAGAGGATTTAAAGGGAACCTGATAGCTGATAAAGAAAGCATGTATCAGACACTAGCTGAATGATTTCAACCATGTATGTTTGACTATGAAATGCTGTGGTGTATATGAATTCATTGTGAGAAGTAATTTCTAAAATGGGGTCACTTTGGGGGGGTTTCTGCTGTTTTGGTACTTTTGGTACTCTGCAAATTTTACCTGCAAACTATTCTTGCAAAATCTGCATTCCAAAATCCAAATAGCGCTCTTATTTTCAAAGCCCTGCTGTGTGGCCAAACAGTAGATTCTGAAGAAATATGGTGCATCACCGCATTTTGTGAGAAATCTAACATTTCTAACATCCTAACAAAATAAAAGGAGGTTTGAAAGTGAATGCTGACAAAAAGTACACATATGAAAAATGCTATTTATTTACATTTTTGTGTGGTGCAACAAGTTGGTTTAAGGATATAAGCAGTCAAAGAATAAAACTGACTAATATTTCAAAATTTTAAACAAAATTTAGATATTTTCACAGAAAAAAACTAAAAATATATTGACCTAAATTTACAGTTAATGTAAAGTACAATGTGTCACAAAAAACACTTTCAGAATTACGGGGATATGTAGAAGCATTCCAGAGTTATTACTGCATACAGTGATAAAAGTCATATTTTTTTAAAATGGGGCTTGGCCATTTAGCTCAAAATAGGCTTGATAACTAATAGTTTAAACAAATGTATTGAAATAAAAACTGTAATATTAAATATTTTAAAATAATTTTCAATGGCAATTACTGGTCATATTTCTTCTGACTAACTTGGAAAGAGTTAAGGCACAGAATCTACAAGAAGTCAGGATGGCCGAGTGGTCTAAGGCGCTGCGTTCAGGTCGCAGTCTCTCTTGGAGGCGTGGGTTCAAATCCCACTTCTGACATCATCTTTTCATGAAACTATACAGATTCTCAGTCAAATATTGATTAGATGGGGATCAAACCAAACTTAGCAATGGGCCTTAAAAAATCCGATCCCAAAGTTACCACTACCTGGGAGTCTTTGGGGTGAATCTGAAATTGTCGTCTATAAACGGAACTCTAGGACCGTGAAATAGTTTTTATGTGCATATGTTAGCTGTCTTGGCACTATAAAAATACTGCGGGCGGTCAATGGGGCGGGACTATTTCAACTCTTTGTGTTCTCTTTCCCTATTAGGGCGGAGACTCCACATCCTATGGGGCTGTTCTGGGAGATTTCTATAAACTGAATTGCCGGTAAGTCTAATTTCATATTTGATTACCTCATTCATCAATAGACCATAAAAATACTTAATAAACAAAAGCTTAAAAAGTAGGTAATCATAGTTTTAAAGTCTGAAATGCACATGCGATACTGACATCTAAGTTTCAGCATATTTTGGGACAAATGTTTTCACATTGAAAGTTAACAATCATTAAAATATTTTCTCTAAATTGTTGTCTCCTTTTTTGCTCCAATTATTTGCATTTGAACTCTTTGTGTTCTCTTTCCCTATTAGGGCGGAGACTCCACATCCTATGGGGCTGTTCTGGGAGATTTCTATAAACTGAATTGCCGGTAAGTCTAATTTCATATTTGATTACCTCATTCATCAATAGACCATAAAAATACTTAATAAACAAAAGCTTAAAAAGTAGGTAATCATAGTTTTAAAGTCTGAAATGCACATGCGATACTGACATCTAAGTTTCAGCATTTTTTGGGACAAATGTCCCAAATGTTTCTTCTTCGGTCTAAGGTCTAAGAGAGACTGCGACCTGAACGCAGCGCCTTAGACCACTCGGCCATCCTGACTTCTTGTGGATTCTGTGCCTTAACTCTTTCCAAGTTAGTCAGAAGAAATATGACCAGTAATTGCCATTGAAAATTATTTTAAAATATTTAATATTACAGTTTTTATTTCAATACATTTGTTTAAACTATTAGTTATCAAGCCTATTTTGAGCTAAATGGCCAAGCCCCATTTTAAAAAAATATGACTTTTATCACTGTATGCAGTAATAACTCTGGAATGCTTGCATTTAATAACAAATAAAACTTGATGTAACATTATGCATGCACATTGTCTTTTATGTGCAACCATCACCTGTCTCACAAACACAGGGTTTGAATGAACCTGATGAATGGAGTCAAATTGAAAATGTAAAAAAATCTCTGTCAAAATTGCTGTTTTTTTCTACTCATTCACAAAGAATTAATGAAAGTTATTAAATATGTACAACAAAATAGCAGGAGTTTCAAATAGAAATCATGCTGCAAAAACCAGTCAAAGCAAAAATAAAAATATCTACTTTCAGGGGTTTCGCTTGACATTTGCCAAGTGTCTAGCACTCCTAAAGTTGTTTGTGTTTGGCCGAAATAGCTCAGATGGGAGAGCGTTAGACTGAAGATCTCAAGGTCCCTGGTTCGATCCCGGGTTTCGGCAACATCACTTTTCTTGATTCTTTACATTTTAAGGAGAAAATAAACAGAGCACGTGGACTGATTATTTAAAGAAAATGTAAAAGGCCTAAAAATCTTAACTATCTACAGAAAATAAAATGTTAAAAAGATGAGAAATGGGAACTTTTCCATTTGAGCAAATTATTATTTTTTTGTAATTTTTCCTCTGTTTTGTTTATTTCCATTTCACTTAGCTGTAAGAGGATTTAAAGGGAACCTGATAGCTGATAAAGAAAGCATGTATCAGACACTAGCTGAATGATTTCAACCATGTATGTTTGACTATGAAATGCTGTGGTGTATATGAATTCATTGTGAGAAGTAATTTCTAAAATGGGGTCACTTTGGGGGGGTTTCTGCTGTTTTGGTACTTTTGGTACTCTGCAAATTTTACCTGCAAACTATTCTTGCAAAATCTGCATTCCAAAATCCAAATAGCGCTCTTATTTTCAAAGCCCTGCTGTGTGGCCAAACAGTAGATTCTGAAGAAATATGGTGCATCACCGCATTTTGTGAGAAATCTAACATTTCTAACATCCTAACAAAATAAAAGGAGGTTTGAAAGTGAATGCTGACAAAAAGTACACATATGAAAAATGCTATTTATTTACATTTTTGTGTGGTGCAACAAGTTGGTTTAAGGATATAAGCAGTCAAAGAATAAAACTGACTAATATTTCAAAATTTTAAACAAAATTTAGATATTTTCACAGAAAAAAACTAAAAATATATTGACCTAAATTTACAGTTAATGTAAAGTACAATGTGTCACAAAAAACACTTTCAGAATTACGGGGATATGTAGAAGCATTCCAGAGTTATTACTGCATACAGTGATAAAAGTCATATTTTAAAATGGGGCTTGGCCATTTAGCTCAAAATAGGCTTGATAACTAATAGTTTAAACAAATGTATTGAAATAAAAACTGTAATATTAAATATTTTAAAATAATTTTCAATGGCAATTACTGGTCATATTTCTTCTGACTAACTTGGAAAGAGTTAAGGCACAGAATCTACAAGAAGTCAGGATGGCCGAGTGGTCTAAGGCGCTGCGTTCAGGTCGCAGTCTCTCTTGGAGGCGTGGGTTCAAATCCCACTTCTGACATCTTCTTTTCATGAAACTATACAGATTCTCAGTCAAATATTGATTAGATGGGGATCAAACCAAACTTAGCAATGGGCCTTAAAAAATCCGATCCCAAAGTTACCACTACCTGGGAGTCTTTGGGGTGAATCTGAAATTGTCGTCTATAAACGGAACTCTAGGACCGTGAAATAGTTATTATGTGCATATGTTAGCTGTCTTGGCACTATAAAAATACTGCGGGCGGTCAATGGGGCGGGACTATTTCAACTCTTTGTGTTCTCTTTCCCTATTAGGGCGGAGACTCCACATCCTATGGGGCTGTTCTGGGAGATTTCTATAAACTGAATTGCCGGTAAGTCTAATTTCATATTTGATTACCTCATTCATCAATAGACCATAAAAATACTTAATAAACAAAAGCTTAAAAAGTAGGTAATCATAGTTTTAAAGTCTGAAATGCACATGCGATACTGACATCTAAGTTTCAGCATATTTTGGGACAAATGTTTTCACATTGAAAGTTAACAATCATTAAAATATTTTCTCTAAATTGTTGTCTCCTTTTTTGCTCCAATTATTTGCATTTGAACTCTTTGTGTTCTCTTTCCCTATTAGGGCGGAGACTCCACATCCTATGGGGCTGTTCTGGGAGATTTCTATAAACTGAATTGCCGGTAAGTCTAATTTCATATTTGATTACCTCATTCATCAATAGACCATAAAAATACTTAATAAACAAAAGCTTAAAAAGTAGGTAATCATAGTTTTAAAGTCTGAAATGCACATGCGATACTGACATCTAAGTTTCAGCATATTTTGGGACAAATGTTTTCACATTGAAAGTTAACAATCATTAAAATATTTTCTCTAAATTGTTGTCTCCTTTTTTGCTCCAATTATTTGCATTTGAACTCTTTGTGTTCTCTTTCCCTATTAGGGCGGAGACTCCACATCCTATGGGGCTGTTCTGGGAGATTTCTATAAACTGAATTGCCGGTAAGTCTAATTTCATATTTGATTACCTCATTCATCAATAGACCATAAAAATACTTAATAAACAAAAGCTTAAAAAGTAGGTAATCATAGTTTTAAAGTCTGAAATGCACATGCGATACTGACATCTAAGTTTCAGCATTTTTTGGGACAAATGTCCCAAATGTTTCTTCTTCGGTCTAAGGTCTAAGAGAGACTGCGACCTGAACGCAGCGCCTTAGACCACTCGGCCATCCTGATTTCTTGTGGATTCTGTGCCTTAACTCTTTCCAAGTTAGTCAGAAGAAATATGACCAGTAATTGCCATTGAAAATTATTTTAAAATATTTAATATTACAGTTTTTATTTCAATACATTTGTTTAAACTATTAGTTATCAAGCCTATTTTGAGCTAAATGGCCAAGCCCCATTTTAAAAAAATATGACTTTTATCACTGTATGCAGTAATAACTCTGGAATGCTTCTACATATCCCTGTAATTCTGAAAGTGTTTTTTGTGACACATTGTACTTTACATTAACTGTAAATTTAGGTCAATATATTTTTAGTTTTTTTCTGTGAAAATATCTAAATTTTCAATGGCAATTACTGGTCATATTTCTTCTGACTAACTTGGAAAGAGTTAAGGCACAGAATCTACAAGAAGTCAGGATGGCCGAGTGGTCTAAGGCGCTGCGTTCAGGTCGCAGTCTCTCTTGGAGGCGTGGGTTCAAATCCCACTTCTGACATCATCTTTTCATGAAACTATACAGATTCTCAGTCAAATATTGATTAGATGGGGATCAAACCAAACTTAGCAATGGGCCTTAAAAAATCCGATCCCAAAGTTACCACTACCTGGGAGTCTTTGGGGTGAATCTGAAATTGTCGTCTATAAACGGAACTCTAGGACCGTGAAATAGTTTTTATGTGCATATGTTAGCTGTCTTGGCACTATAAAAATACTGCGGGCGGTCAATGGGGCGGGACTATTTCAACTCTTTGTGTTCTCTTTCCCTATTAGGGCGGAGACTCCACATCCTATGGGGCTGTTCTGGGAGATTTCTATAAACTGAATTGCCGGTAAGTCTAATTTCATATTTGATTACCTCATTCATCAATAGACCATAAAAATACTTAATAAACAAAAGCTTAAAAAGTAGGTAATCATAGTTTTAAAGTCTGAAATGCACATGCGATACTGACATCTAAGTTTCAGCATATTTTGGGACAAATGTTTTCACATTGAAAGTTAACAATCATTAAAATATTTTCTCTAAATTGTTGTCTCCTTTTTTGCTCCAATTATTTGCATTTGAACTCTTTGTGTTCTCTTTCCCTATTAGGGCGGAGACTCCACATCCTATGGGGCTGTTCTGGGAGATTTCTATAAACTGAATTGCCGGTAAGTCTAATTTCATATTTGATTACCTCATTCATCAATAGACCATAAAAATACTTAATAAACAAAAGCTTAAAAAGTAGGTAATCATAGTTTTAAAGTCTGAAATGCACATGCGATACTGACATCTAAGTTTCAGCATTTTTTGGGACAAATGTCCCAAATGTTTCTTCTTCGGTCTAAGGTCTAAGAGAGACTGCGACCTGAACGCAGCGCCTTAGACCACTCGGCCATCCTGACTTCTTGTGGATTCTGTGCCTTAACTCTTTCCAAGTTAGTCAGAAGAAATATGACCAGTAATTGCCATTGAAAATTATTTTAAAATATTTAATATTACAGTTTTTATTTCAATACATTTGTTTAAACTATTAGTTATCAAGCCTATTTTGAGCTAAATGGCCAAGCCCCATTTTAAAAAAATATGACTTTTATCACTGTATGCAGTAATAACTCTGGAATGCTTGCATTTAATAACAAATAAAACTTGATGTAACATTATGCATGCACATTGTCTTTTATGTGCAACCATCACCTGTCTCACAAACACAGGGTTTGAATGAACCTGATGAATGGAGTCAAATTGAAAATGTAAAAAAATCTCTGTCAAAATTGCTGTTTTTTTCTACTCATTCACAAAGAATTAATGAAAGTTATTAAATATGTACAACAAAATAGCAGGAGTTTCAAATAGAAATCATGCTGCAAAAACCAGTCAAAGCAAAAATAAAAATATCTACTTTCAGGGGTTTCGCTTGACATTTGCCAAGTGTCTAGCACTCCTAAAGTTGTTTGTGTTTGGCCGAAATAGCTCAGATGGGAGAGCGTTAGACTGAAGATCTAAAGGTCCCTGGTTCGATCCCGGGTTTCGGCAACATCACTTTTCTTGATTCTTTACATTTTAAGGAGAAAATAAACAGAGCACGTGGACTGATTATTTAAAGAAAATGTAAAAGGCCTAAAAATCTTAACTATCTACAGAAAATAAAATGTTAAAAAGATGAGAAATGGGAACTTTTCCATTTGAGCAAATTATTATTTTTTTGTAATTTTTCCTCTGTTTTGTTTATTTCCATTTCACTTAGCTGTAAGAGGATTTAAAGGGAACCTGATAGCTGATAAAGAAAGCATGTATCAGACACTAGCTGAATGATTTCAACCATGTATGTTTGACTATGAAATGCTGTGGTGTATATGAATTCATTGTGAGAAGTAATTTCTAAAATGGGGTCACTTTGGGGGGGTTTCTGCTGTTTTGGTACTTTTGGTACTCTGCAAATTTTACCTGCAAACTATTCTTGCAAAATCTGCATTCCAAAATCCAAATAGCGCTCTTATTTTCAAAGCCCTGCTGTGTGGCCAAACAGTAGATTCTGAAGAAATATGGTGCATCACCGCATTTTGTGAGAAATCTAACATTTCTAACATCCTAACAAAATAAAAGGAGGTTTGAAAGTGAATGCTGACAAAAAGTACACATATGAAAAATGCTATTTATTTACATTTTTGTGTGGTGCAACAAGTTGGTTTAAGGATATAAGCAGTCAAAGAATAAAACTGACTAATATTTCAAAATTTTAAACAAAATTTAGATATTTTCACAGAAAAAAACTAAAAATATATTGACCTAAATTTACAGTTAATGTAAAGTACAATGTGTCACAAAAAACACTTTCAGAATTACGGGGATATGTAGAAGCATTCCAGAGTTATTACTGCATACAGTGATAAAAGTCATATTTTTTTAAAATGGGGCTTGGCCATTTAGCTCAAAATAGGCTTGATAACTAATAGTTTAAACAAATGTATTGAAATAAAAACTGTAATATTAAATATTTTAAAATAATTTTCAATGGCAATTACTGGTCATATTTCTTCTGACTAACTTGGAAAGAGTTAAGGCACAGAATCTACAAGAAGTCAGGATGGCCGAGTGGTCTAAGGCGCTGCGTTCAGGTCGCAGTCTCTCTTGGAGGCGTGGGTTCAAATCCCACTTCTGACATCTTCTTTTCATGAAACTATACAGATTCTCAGTCAAATATTGATTAGATGGGGATCAAACCAAACTTAGCAATGGGCCTTAAAAAATCCGATCCCAAAGTTACCACTACCTGGGAGTCTTTGGGGTGAATCTGAAATTGTCGTCTATAAACGGAACTCTAGGACCGTGAAATAGTTTTTATGTGCATATGTTAGCTGTCTTGGCACTATAAAAATACTGCGGGCGGTCAATGGGGCGGGACTATTTCAACTCTTTGTGTTCTCTTTCCCTATTAGGGCGGAGACTCCACATCCTATGGGGCTGTTCTGGGAGATTTCTATAAACTGAATTGCCGGTAAGTCTAATTTCATATTTGATTACCTCATTCATCAATAGACCATAAAAATACTTAATAAACAAAAGCTTAAAAAGTAGGTAATCATAGTTTTAAAGTCTGAAATGCACATGCGATACTGACATCTAAGTTTCAGCATATTTTGGGACAAATGTTTTCACATTGAAAGTTAACAATCATTAAAATATTTTCTCTAAATTGTTGTCTCCTTTTTTGCTCCAATTATTTGCATTTGAACTCTTTGTGTTCTCTTTCCCTATTAGGGCGGAGACTCCACATCCTATGGGGCTGTTCTGGGAGATTTCTATAAACTGAATTGCCGGTAAGTCTAATTTCATATTTGATTACCTCATTCATCAATAGACCATAAAAATACTTAATAAACAAAAGCTTAAAAAGTAGGTAATCATAGTTTTAAAGTCTGAAATGCACATGCGATACTGACATCTAAGTTTCAGCATTTTTTGGGACAAATGTCCCAAATGTTTCTTCTTCGGTCTAAGGTCTAAGAGAGACTGCGACCTGAACGCAGCGCCTTAGACCACTCGGCCATCCTGACTTCTTGTGGATTCTGTGCCTTAACTCTTTCCAAGTTAGTCAGAAGAAATATGACCAGTAATTGCCATTGAAAATTATTTTAAAATATTTAATATTACAGTTTTTATTTCAATACATTTGTTTAAACTATTAGTTATCAAGCCTATTTTGAGCTAAATGGCCAAGCCCCATTTTAAAAAAATATGACTTTTATCACTGTATGCAGTAATAACTCTGGAATGCTTGCATTTAATAACAAATAAAACTTGATGTAACATTATGCATGCACATTGTCTTTTATGTGCAACCATCACCTGTCTCACAAACACAGGGTTTGAATGAACCTGATGAATGGAGTCAAATTGAAAATGTAAAAAAATCTCTGTCAAAATTGCTGTTTTTTTCTACTCATTCACAAAGAATTAATGAAAGTTATTAAATATGTACAACAAAATAGCAGGAGTTTCAAATAGAAATCATGCTGCAAAAACCAGTCAAAGCAAAAATAAAAATATCTACTTTCAGGGGTTTCGCTTGACATTTGCCAAGTGTCTAGCACTCCTAAAGTTGTTTGTGTTTGGCCGAAATAGCTCAGATGGGAGAGCGTTAGACTGAAGATCTAAAGGTCCCTGGTTCGATCCCGGGTTTCGGCAACATCACTTTTCTTGATTCTTTACATTTTAAGGAGAAAATAAACAGAGCACGTGGACTGATTATTTAAAGAAAATGTAAAAGGCCTAAAAATCTTAACTATCTACAGAAAATAAAATGTTAAAAAGATGAGAAATGGGAACTTTTCCATTTGAGCAAATTATTATTTTTTTGTAATTTTTCCTCTGTTTTGTTTATTTCCATTTCACTTAGCTGTAAGAGGATTTAAAGGGAACCTGATAGCTGATAAAGAAAGCATGTATCAGACACTAGCTGAATGATTTCAACCATGTATGTTTGACTATGAAATGCTGTGGTGTATATGAATTCATTGTGAGAAGTAATTTCTAAAATGGGGTCACTTTGGGGGGGTTTCTGCTGTTTTGGTACTTTTGGTACTCTGCAAATTTTACCTGCAAACTATTCTTGCAAAATCTGCATTCCAAAATCCAAATAGCGCTCTTATTTTCAAAGCCCTGCTGTGTGGCCAAACAGTAGATTCTGAAGAAATATGGTGCATCACCGCATTTTGTGAGAAATCTAACATTTCTAACATCCTAACAAAATAAAAGGAGGTTTGAAAGTGAATGCTGACAAAAAGTACACATATGAAAAATGCTATTTATTTACATTTTTGTGTGGTGCAACAAGTTGGTTTAAGGATATAAGCAGTCAAAGAATAAAACTGACTAATATTTCAAAATTTTAAACAAAATTTAGATATTTTCACAGAAAAAAACTAAAAATATATTGACCTAAATTTACAGTTAATGTAAAGTACAATGTGTCACAAAAAACACTTTCAGAATTACGGGGATATGTAGAAGCATTCCAGAGTTATTACTGCATACAGTGATAAAAGTCATATTTTTTTAAAAATGGGGCTTGGCCATTTAGCTCAAAATAGGCTTGATAACTAATAGTTTAAACAAATGTATTGAAATAAAAACTGTAATATTAAATATTTTAAAATAATTTTCAATGGCAATTACTGGTCATATTTCTTCTGACTAACTTGGAAAGAGTTAAGGCACAGAATCTACAAGAAGTCAGGATGGCCGAGTGGTCTAAGGCGCTGCGTTCAGGTCGCAGTCTCTCTTGGAGGCGTGGGTTCAAATCCCACTTCTGACATCATCTTTTCATGAAACTATACAGATTCTCAGTCAAATATTGATTAGATGGGGATCAAACCAAACTTAGCAATGGGCCTTAAAAAATCCGATCCCAAAGTTACCACTACCTGGGAGTCTTTGGGGTGAATCTGAAATTGTCGTCTATAAACGGAACTCTAGGACCGTGAAATAGTTTTTATGTGCATATGTTAGCTGTCTTGGCACTATAAAAATACTGCGGGCGGTCAATGGGGCGGGACTATTTCAACTCTTTGTGTTCTCTTTCCCTATTAGGGCGGAGACTCCACATCCTATGGGGCTGTTCTGGGAGATTTCTATAAACTGAATTGCCGGTAAGTCTAATTTCATATTTGATTACCTCATTCATCAATAGACCATAAAAATACTTAATAAACAAAAGCTTAAAAAGTAGGTAATCATAGTTTTAAAGTCTGAAATGCACATGCGATACTGACATCTAAGTTTCAGCATATTTTGGGACAAATGTTTTCACATTGAAAGTTAACAATCATTAAAATATTTTCTCTAAATTGTTGTCTCCTTTTTTGCTCCAATTATTTGCATTTGAACTCTTTGTGTTCTCTTTCCCTATTAGGGCGGAGACTCCACATCCTATGGGGCTGTTCTGGGAGATTTCTATAAACTGAATTGCCGGTAAGTCTAATTTCATATTTGATTACCTCATTCATCAATAGACCATAAAAATACTTAATAAACAAAAGCTTAAAAAGTAGGTAATCATAGTTTTAAAGTCTGAAATGCACATGCGATACTGACATCTAAGTTTCAGCATATTTTGGGACAAATGTTTTCACATTGAAAGTTAACAATCATTAAAATATTTTCTCTAAATTGTTGTCTCCTTTTTTGCTCCAATTATTTGCATTTGAACTCTTTGTGTTCTCTTTCCCTATTAGGGCGGAGACTCCACATCCTATGGGGCTGTTCTGGGAGATTTCTATAAACTGAATTGCCGGTAAGTCTAATTTCATATTTGATTACCTCATTCATCAATAGACCATAAAAATACTTAATAAACAAAAGCTTAAAAAGTAGGTAATCATAGTTTTAAAGTCTGAAATGCACATGCGATACTGACATCTAAGTTTCAGCATTTTTTGGGACAAATGTCCCAAATGTTTCTTCTTCGGTCTAAGGTCTAAGAGAGACTGCGACCTGAACGCAGCGCCTTAGACCACTCGGCCATCCTGACTTCTTGTGGATTCTGTGCCTTAACTCTTTCCAAGTTAGTCAGAAGAAATATGACCAGTAATTGCCATTGAAAATTATTTTAAAATATTTAATATTACAGTTTTTATTTCAATACATTTGTTTAAACTATTAGTTATCAAGCCTATTTTGAGCTAAATGGCCAAGCCCCATTTTAAAAAAATATGACTTTTATCACTGTATGCAGTAATAACTCTGGAATGCTTGCATTTAATAACAAATAAAACTTGATGTAACATTATGCATGCACATTGTCTTTTATGTGCAACCATCACCTGTCTCACAAACACAGGGTTTGAATGAACCTGATGAATGGAGTCAAATTGAAAATGTAAAAAAATCTCTGTCAAAATTGCTGTTTTTTTCTACTCATTCACAAAGAATTAATGAAAGTTATTAAATATGTACAACAAAATAGCAGGAGTTTCAAATAGAAATCATGCTGCAAAAACCAGTCAAAGCAAAAATAAAAATATCTACTTTCAGGGGTTTCGCTTGACATTTGCCAAGTGTCTAGCACTCCTAAAGTTGTTTGTGTTTGGCCGAAATAGCTCAGATGGGAGAGCGTTAGACTGAAGATCTAAAGGTCCCTGGTTCGATCCCGGGTTTCGGCAACATCACTTTTCTTGATTCTTTACATTTTAAGGAGAAAATAAACAGAGCACGTGGACTGATTATTTAAAGAAAATGTAAAAGGCCTAAAAATCTTAACTATCTACAGAAAATAAAATGTTAAAAAGATGAGAAATGGGAACTTTTCCATTTGAGCAAATTATTATTTTTTTGTAATTTTTCCTCTGTTTTGTTTATTTCCATTTCACTTAGCTGTAAGAGGATTTAAAGGGAACCTGATAGCTGATAAAGAAAGCATGTATCAGACACTAGCTGAATGATTTCAACCATGTATGTTTGACTATGAAATGCTGTGGTGTATATGAATTCATTGTGAGAAGTAATTTCTAAAATGGGGTCACTTTGGGGGGGTTTCTGCTGTTTTGGTACTTTTGGTACTCTGCAAATTTTACCTGCAAACTATTCTTGCAAAATCTGCATTCCAAAATCCAAATAGCGCTCTTATTTTCAAAGCCCTGCTGTGTGGCCAAACAGTAGATTCTGAAGAAATATGGTGCATCACCGCATTTTGTGAGAAATCTAACATTTCTAACATCCTAACAAAATAAAAGGAGGTTTGAAAGTGAATGCTGACAAAAAGTACACATATGAAAAATGCTATTTATTTACATTTTTGTGTGGTGCGACAAGTTGGTTTAAGGATATAAGCAGTCAAAGAATAAAAATGACTAATATTTCAAAATTTTAAACAAACTTTAGATATTTTCACAGAAAAAAACTAAAAATATATTGACCTAAATTTACAGTTAATGTAAAGTACAATGTGTCACAAAAAACACTTTCAGAATTACGGGGATATGTAGAAGCATTCCAGAGTTATTACTGCATACAGTGATAAAAGTCATATTTTTTTAAAATGGGGCTTGGCCATTTAGCTCAAAATAGGCTTGATAACTAATAGTTTAAACAAATGTATTGAAATAAAAACTGTAATATTAAATATTTTAAAATAATTTTCAATGACAATTACTGGTCATATTTCTTCTGACTAACTTGGAAAGAGTTAAGGCACAAAATCCACAAGAAGTCAGGATGGCCGAGTGGTCTAAGGCGCTGCGTTCAGGTCGCAGTCTCTCTTGGAGGCGTGGGTTCAAATCCCACTTCTGACATCACCTTTTCATGAAACTATACAGATTCTCAGTCAATTATTGATTAGATGGGGATCAAACCAAACTTAGCAATGGGCCTTAAAAAATCCGATCCCAAAGTTACCACTACCTGGGAGTCTTTGGGGAGAATCTGAAATTGTCGTCTATAAACGGAACTCTAGGACCGTGAAATAGTTTTTATGTGCATATGTTAGCTGTCTTGGCACTATAAAAATACTGCCGGCGGTCAATGGGGCGGGACTATTTCAACTCTTTGTGTTCTCTTTCCCTATTAGGGCGGAGACTCCACATCCTATGGGGCTGTTCTGGGAGATTTCTATAAACTGAATTGCCGGTAAGTCTAATTTCATATTTGATTACCTCATTCATCAATAGACCATAAAAATACTTAATAAACAAAAGCTTAAAAAGCAGGTAATCATAGTTTTAAAGTCTGAAATGCACATGCGATACTGACATCTAAGTTTCAGCACATTTTGGGACAAATGTTTTCACATTGAAAGTTAACAATCATTAAAATATTTTCTCTAAATTGTTGTCTCCTTTTTTGCTCCAATTATTTGCATTTAATAACAAATAAAACTTGATGTAACATTATGCATGCACATTGTCTTTTATGTGCAACCATCACCTGTCTCACAAACACAGGGTTTGAATGAACCTGATGAATGGAGTCAAATTGAAAATGTAAAAAAATCTCTGTCAAAATTGCTGTTTTTTTCTACTCATTCACAAAGAGTTAATGAAAGTTATTACATATGTACAACAAATTAGCACGAGTTTCAAATAGAAATCATGCTGCAAAAACCAGTCAAAGCAAAAATAAAAATATCTACTTTCAGGGGTTTCGCTTGACATTTGCCGAGTGTCTAGCACTCCTAAAGTTGTTTGTGTTTGGCCGAATTAGCTCAGATGGGAGAGCGTTAGACTGAAGATCTAAAGGTCCCTGGTTCGATCCCGGGTTTCGGCAACATCACTTTTCTTGATTCTTTACATTTTAAGGAGAAAATAAACAAAGCACGTGGACTGATTATTTAAAGAAAATGTAAAAGGCCTAAAAATCTTAACTATCTACAGAAAATAAAATGTTAAAAAGATGAGAAATGGGAACTTTTCCATTTGAGCAAATTATTATTTTTTTGTAATTTTTCCTCTGTTTTGTTTATTTCCATTTCACTTAGCTGTAAGAGGATTTAAAGGGAATCTGATAGCTGATAAAGAAAGCATGTATCAGACACTAGCTGAATGATTTCAACCATGTATGTTTGACTATGAAATGCTGTGGTGTATATGAATTCATTGTGAGAAGTAATTTCTAAAATGGGGTCACTTTGGGGGGGTTTCTGCTGTTTTGGTACTTTTGGTACTCTGCAAATTTTACCTGCAAACTATTCTTGCAAAATCTGCATTCCAAAATCCAAATAGCGCTCTTATTTTCAAAGCCCTGCTGTGTGGCCAAACAGTAGATTCTGAAGAAATATGGTGCATCACCGCATTTTGTGAGAAATCTAACATTTCTAACATCCTAACAAAATAAAAGGAGGTTTGAAAGTGAATGCTGACAAAAAGTACACATATGAAAAATGCTATTTATTTACATTTTTGTGTGGTGCAACAAGTTGGTTTAAGGATATAAGCAGTCAAAGAATAAAACTGACTAATATTTCAAAATTTTAAACAAAATTTAGATATTTTCACAGAAAAAAACTAAAAATATATTGACCTAAATTTACAGTTAATGTAAAGTACAATGTGTCACAAAAAACACTTTCAGAATTACAGGGATATGTAGAAGCATTCCAGAGTTATTACTGCATACAGTGATAAAAGTCATATTTTTTTAAAATGGGGCTTGGCCATTTAGCTCAAAATAGGCTTGATAACTAATAGTTTAAACAAATGTATTGAAATAAAAACTGTAATATTAAATATTTTAAAATAATTTTCAATGACAATTACTGGTCATATTTCTGCTGACTAACTTGGAAAGAGTTAAGGCACAGAATCCACAAGAAGTCAGGATGGCCGAGCGGTCTAAGGCGCTGCGTTCAGGTCGCAGTCTCTCTTGGAGGCGTGGGTTCAAATCCCACTTCTGACATCACCTTTTCATGAAACTATACTGATTCTCAGTCAATTATTGATTAGATGGGGATCAAACCAAACTTAGCAATGGGCCTTAAAAAACCCGATCCCAAAGTTACCACTACCTGTGAGCCTTTGGGGTGAATCTGAAATTGTCGTCTATAAACGGAACTCTAGGACCGTGAAATAGTTTTTATGTGCATATGTTAGCTGTCTTGGCACTATAAAAATACTGCGGGCGGTCAATGGGGCGGGACTATTTCAACTCTTTGTGTTCTCTTTCCCTATTAGGGCGGAGACTCCACATCCTATGGGGCTGTTCTGGGAGATTTCTATAAACTGAATTGCCGGTAAGTCTAATTTCATATTTGATTACCTCATTCATCAATAGACCATAAAAATACTTAATAAACAAAAGCTTAAAAGGTAGGTAATCATAGTTTTAAAGTCTGAAATGCACATGCGATACTGACATCTAAGTTTCAGCACATTTTGGGACAAATGTTTTCACATTGAAAGTTAACAATCATTAAAATATTTTCTCTAAATTGTTGTCTCCTTTTTTGCTCCAATTATTTGCATTTAATAACAAATAAAACTTGATGTAACATTATGCATGCACATTGTCTTTTATGTGCAACCATCACCTGTCTCACAAACACAGGGTTTGAATGAACCTGATGAATGGAGTCAAATTGAAAATGTAAAAAAATCTCTGTCAAAATTGCTGTTTTTTTCTACTCATTCACAAAGAGTTAATGAAAGTTATTACATATGTACAACAAATTAGCACGAGTTTCAAATAGAAATCATGCTGCAAAAACCAGTCAAAGCAAAAATAAAAATATCTACTTTCAGGGGTTTCGCTTGACATTTGCCAAGTGTCTAGCACTCCTAAAGTTGTTTGTGTTTGGCCGAAATAGCTCAGATGGGAGAGCGTTAGACTGAACATCTAAAGGTCCCAGGTTCGATCCCAGGTTTCGGCAACATCATTTTTCTTGATTCTTTACATTTTAAGGAGAAAATAAACAAAGCACGTGGTCTGATTATTTAAAGAAAATGTAAAAGGCCTAAAAATCTTAACTATCTACAGAAAATAAAATGTTAAAAAGATGAGAAATGGGAACTTTTCCATTTGAGCAAATTATTAATTTTTTTGTAATTTTTCCTCTGTTTTGTTTATTTCCATTTCACTTAGCTGTAAGAGGATTTAAAGGGAACCTGATAGCTGATAAAGAAAGCATGTATCAGACACTAGCTGAATGATTTCAACCATGTATGTTTGACTATGAAATGCTGTGGTGTATATGAATTCATTGTGAGAAGTAATTTCTAAAATGGGGTCACTTTGGGGGGGTTTCTGCTGTTTTGGTACTTTTGGTACTCTGCAAATTTTACCTGCAAACTATTCTTGCAAAATCTGCATTCCAAAATACAAATAGCGCTCTTATTTTCAAAGCCCTGCTGTGTGGCCAAACAGTAGATTCTGAAGAAATATGGTGCATCACCGCATTTTGTGAGAAATCTAACATTTCTAACATCCTAACAAAATAAAAGGAGGTTTGAAAGTGAATGCTGACAAAAAGTACACATATGAAAAATGCTATTTATTTACATTTTTGTGTGGTGCAACAAGTTGGTTTAAGGATATAAGCAGTCAAAGAATAAAACTGACTAATATTTCAAAATTTTAAACAAAATTTAGATATTTTCACAGAAAAAAACTAAAAATATATTGACCTAAATTTACAGTTAATGTAAAGTACAATGTGTCACAAAAAACACTTTCAGAATTACAGGGATATGTAGAAGCATTCCAGAGTTATTACTGCATACAGTGATAAAAGTCATATTTTTTTAAAATGGGGCTTGGCCATTTAGCTCAAAATAGGCTTGATAACTAATAGTTTAAACAAATGTATTGAAATAAAAACTGTAATATTAAATATTTTAAAATAATTTTCAATGACAATTACTGGTCATATTTCTGCTGACTAACTTGGAAAGAGTTAAGGCACAGAATCCACAAGAAGTCAGGATGGCCGAGCGGTCTAAGGCGCTGCGTTCAGGTCGCAGTCTCTCTTGGAGGCGTGGGTTCAAATCCCACTTCTGACATCACCTTTTCATGAAACTATACTGATTCTCAGTCAATTATTGATTAGATTGGGATCAAACCAAACTTAGCAATGGGCCTTAAAAAACCTGATCCCAAAGTTACCACTACCTGGGAGTCTTTGGGGTGAATCTGAAATTGTCGTCTATAAACGGAACTCTAGGACCGTGAAATAGTTTTTATGTGCATATGTTAGCTGTCTTGGCACTATAAAAATACTGCGGGCGGTCAATGGGGCGGGACTATTTCAACTCTTTGTGTTCTCTTTCCCATTCCAGAGTTATTACTGCATACAGTGATAAAAGTCATATTTTTTTAAAATGGGGCTTGGCCATTTAGCTCAAAATAGGCTTGATAACTAATAGTTTAAACAAATGTATTGAAATAAAAACTGTAATATTAAATATTTTAAAATAATTTTCAATGACAATTACTGGTCATATTTCTGCTGACTAACTTGGAAAGAGTTAAGGCACAGAATCCACAAGAAGTCAGGATGGCCGAGCGGTCTAAGGCGCTGCGTTCAGGTCGCAGTCTCTCTTGGAGGCGTGGGTTCAAATCCCACTTCTGACATCACCTTTTCATGAAACTATACTGATTCTCAGTCAATTATTGATTAGATGGGGATCAAACCAAACTTAGCAATGGGCCTTAAAAAACCTGATCCCAAAGTTACCACTACCTGGGAGTCTTTGGGGTGAATCTGAAATTGTCGTCTATAAACGGAACTCTAGGACCGTGAAATAGTTTTTATGTGCATATGTTAGCTGTCTTGGCACTATAAAAATACTGCGGGCGGTCAATGGGGCGGGACTATTTCAACTCTTTGTGTCCCTATTAGGGCGGAGACTCCACATCCTATGGGGCTGTTCTGGGAGATTTCTATAAACTGAATTGCCGGTAAGTCTAATTTCATATTTGATTACCTCATTCATCAATAGACCATAAAAATACTTAATAAACAAAAGCTTAAAAGGTAGGTAATCATAGTTTTAAAGTCTGAAATGCACATGCGATACTGACATCTAAGTTTCAGCACATTTTGGGACAAATGTTTTCACATTGAAAGTTAACAATCATTAAAATATTTTCTCTAAATTGTTGTCTCCTTTTTTGCTCCAATTATTTGCATTTAATAACAAATAAAACTTGATGTAACATTATGCATGCACATTGTCTTTTATGTGCAACCATCACCTGTCTCACAAACACAGGGTTTGAATGAACCTGATGAATGGAGTCAAATTGAAAATGTAAAAAAATCTCTGTCAAAATTGCTGTTTTTTTCTACTCATTCACAAAGAGTTAATGAAAGTTATTACATATGTACAACAAATTAGCACGAGTTTCAAATAGAAATCATGCTGCAAAAACCAGTCAAAGCAAAAATAAAAATATCTACTTTCAGGGGTTTCGCTTGACATTTGCCAAGTGTCTAGCACTCCTAAAGTTGTTTGTGTTTGGCCGAAATAGCTCAGATGGGAGAGCGTTAGACTGAAGATCTAAAGGTCCCTGGTTCGATCCCGGGTTTCGGCAACATCACTTTTCTTGATTCTTTACATTTTAAGGAGAAAATAAACAAAGCACGTGGACTGATTATTTAAAGAAAATGTAAAAGGCCTAAAAATCTTAACTATCTACAGAAAATAAAATGTTAAAAAGATGAGAAATGGGAACTTTTCCATTTGAGCAAATTATTATTTTTTTGTAATTTTTCCTCTGTTTTGTTTATTTCCATTTCACTTAGCTGTAAGAGGATTTAAAGGGAACCTGATAGCTGATAAAGAAAGCATGTATCAGACACTAGCTGAATGATTTCAACCATGTATGTTTGACTATGAAATGCTGTGGTGTATATGAATTCATTGTGAGAAGTAATTTCTAAAATGGGGTCACTTTGGGGGGGTTTCTGCTGTTTTGGTACTTTTGGTACTCTGCAAATTTTACCTGCAAACTATTCTTGCAAAATCTGCATTCCAAAATACAAATAGCGCTCTTATTTTCAAAGCCCTGCTGTGTGGCCAAACAGTAGATTCTGAAGAAATATGGTGCATCACCGCATTTTGTGAGAAATCTAACATTTCTAACATCCTAACAAAATAAAAGGAGGTTTGAAAGTGAATGCTGACAAAAAGTACACATATGAAAAATGCTATTTATTTACATTTTTGTGTGGTGCAACAAGTTGGTTTAAGGATATAAGCAGTCAAAGAATAAAACTGACTAATATTTCAAAATTTTAAACAAAATTTAGATATTTTCACAGAAAAAAACTAAAAATATATTGACCTAAATTTACAGTTAATGTAAAGTACAATGTGTCACAAAAAACACTTTCAGAATTACAGGGATATGTAGAAGCATTCCAGAGTTATTACTGCATACAGTGATAAAAGTCATATTTTTTTAAAATGGGGCTTGGCCATTTAGCTCAAAATAGGCTTGATAACTAATAGTTTAAACAAATGTATTGAAATAAAAACTGTAATATTAAATATTTTAAAATAATTTTCAATGACAATTACTGGTCATATTTCTGCTGACTAACTTGGAAAGAGTTAAGGCACAGAATCCACAAGAAGTCAGGATGGCCGAGCGGTCTAAGGCGCTGCGTTCAGGTCGCAGTCTCTCTTGGAGGCGTGGGTTCAAATCCCACTTCTGACATCACCTTTTCATGAAACTATACTGATTCTCAGTCAATTATTGATTAGATTGGGATCAAACCAAACTTAGCAATGGGCCTTAAAAAACCTGATCCCAAAGTTACCACTACCTGGGAGTCTTTGGGGTGAATCTGAAATTGTCGTCTATAAACGGAACTCTAGGACCGTGAAATAGTTTTTATGTGCATATGTTAGCTGTCTTGGCACTATAAAAATACTGCGGGCGGTCAATGGGGCGGGACTATTTCAACTCTTTGTGTTCTCTTTCCCTATTAGGGCGGAGACTCCACATCCTATGGGGCTGTTCTGGGAGATTTCTATAAACTGAATTGCCGGTAAGTCTAATTTCATATTTGATTACCTCATTCATCAATAGACCATAAAAATACTTAATAAACAAAAGCTTAAAAGGTAGGTAATCATAGTTTTAAAGTCTGAAATGCACATGCGATACTGACATCTAAGTTTCAGCACATTTTGGGACAAATGTTTTCACATTGAAAGTTAACAATCATTAAAATATTTTCTCTAAATTGTTGTCTCCTTTTTTGCTCCAATTATTTGCATTTAATAACAAATAAAACTTGATGTAACATTATGCATGCACATTGTCTTTTATGTGCAACCATCACCTGTCTCACAAACACAGGGTTTGAATGAACCTGATGAATGGAGTCAAATTGAAAATGTAAAAAAATCTCTGTCAAAATTGCTGTTTTTTTCTACTCATTCACAAAGAGTTAATGAAAGTTATTACATATGTACAACAAATTAGCACGAGTTTCAAATAGAAATCATGCTGCAAAAACCAGTCAAAGCAAAAATAAAAATATCTACTTTCAGGGGTTTCGCTGTAGAATGTAGAAGCATTCCAGAGTTATTACTGCATACAGTGATAAAAGTCATATTTTTTTAAAATGGGGCTTGGCCATTTAGCTCAAAATAGGCTTGATAACTAATAGTTTAAACAAATGTATTGAAATAAAAACTGTAATATTAAATATTTTAAAATAATTTTCAATGACAATTACTGGTCATATTTCTGCTGACTAACTTGGAAAGAGTTAAGGCACAGAATCCACAAGAAGTCAGGATGGCCGAGCGGTCTAAGGCGCTGCGTTCAGGTCGCAGTCTCTCTTGGAGGCGTGGGTTCAAATCCCACTTCTGACATCACCTTTTCATGAAACTATACTGATTCTCAGTCAATTATTGATTAGATGGGGATCAAACCAAACTTAGCAATGGGCCTTAAAAAACCTGATCCCAAAGTTACCACTACCTGGGAGTCTTTGGGGTGAATCTGAAATTGTCGTCTATAAACGGAACTCTAGGACCGTGAAATAGTTTTTATGTGCATATGTTAGCTGTCTTGGCACTATAAAAATACTGCGGGCGGTCAATGGGGCGGGACTATTTCAACTCTTTGTGTTCTCTTTCCCTATTAGGGCGGAGACTCCACATCCTATGGGGCTGTTCTGGGAGATTTCTATAAACTGAATTGCCGGTAAGTCTAATTTCATATTTGATTACCTCATTCATCAATAGACCATAAAAATACTTAATAAACAAAAGCTTAAAAGGTAGGTAATCATAGTTTTAAAGTCTGAAATGCACATGCGATACTGACATCTAAGTTTCAGCACATTTTGGGACAAATGTTTTCACATTGAAAGTTAACAATCATTAAAATATTTTCTCTAAATTGTTGTCTCCTTTTTTGCTCCAATTATTTGCATTTAATAACAAATAAAACTTGATGTAACATTATGCATGCACATTGTCTTTTATGTGCAACCATCACCTGTCTCACAAACACAGGGTTTGAATGAACCTGATGAATGGAGTCAAATTGAAAATGTAAAAAAATCTCTGTCAAAATTGCTGTTTTTTTCTACTCATTCACAAAGAGTTAATGAAAGTTATTACATATGTACAACAAATTAGCACGAGTTTCAAATAGAAATCATGCTGCAAAAACCAGTCAAAGCAAAAATAAAAATATCTACTTTCAGGGGTTTCGCTTGACATTTGCCAAGTGTCTAGCACTCCTAAAGTTGTTTGTGTTTGGCCGAAATAGCTCAGATGGGAGAGCGTTAGACTGAAGATCTAAAGGTCCCTGGTTCGATCCCGGGTTTCGGCAACATCACTTTTCTTGATTCTTTACATTTTAAGGAGAAAATAAACAAAGCACGTGGACTGATTATTTAAAGAAAATGTAAAAGGCCTAAAAATCTTAACTATCTACAGAAAATAAAATGTTAAAAAGATGAGAAATGGGAACTTTTCCATTTGAGCAAATTATTATTTTTTTGTAATTTTTCCTCTGTTTTGTTTATTTCCATTTCACTTAGCTGTAAGAGGATTTAAAGGGAACCTGATAGCTGATAAAGAAAGCATGTATCAGACACTAGCTGAATGATTTCAACCATGTATGTTTGACTATGAAATGCTGTGGTGTATATGAATTCATTGTGAGAAGTAATTTCTAAAATGGGGTCACTTTGGGGGGGTTTCTGCTGTTTTGGTACTTTTGGTACTCTGCAAATTTTACCTGCAAACTATTCTTGCAAAATCTGCATTCCAAAATACAAATAGCGCTCTTATTTTCAAAGCCCTGCTGTGTGGCCAAACAGTAGATTCTGAAGAAATATGGTGCATCACCGCATTTTGTGAGAAATCTAACATTTCTAACATCCTAACAAAATAAAAGGAGGTTTGAAAGTGAATGCTGACAAAAAGTACACATATGAAAAATGCTATTTATTTACATTTTTGTGTGGTGCAACAAGTTGGTTTAAGGATATAAGCAGTCAAAGAATAAAACTGACTAATATTTCAAAATTTTAAACAAAATTTAGATATTTTCACAGAAAAAAACTAAAAATATATTGACCTAAATTTACAGTTAATGTAAAGTACAATGTGTCACAAAAAACACTTTCAGAATTACAGGGATATGTAGAAGCATTCCAGAGTTATTACTGCATACAGTGATAAAAGTCATATTTTTTTAAAATGGGGCTTGGCCATTTAGCTCAAAATAGGCTTGATAACTAATAGTTTAAACAAATGTATTGAAATAAAAACTGTAATATTAAATATTTTAAAATAATTTTCAATGACAATTACTGGTCATATTTCTGCTGACTAACTTGGAAAGAGTTAAGGCACAGAATCCACAAGAAGTCAGGATGGCCGAGCGGTCTAAGGCGCTGCGTTCAGGTCGCAGTCTCTCTTGGAGGCGTGGGTTCAAATCCCACTTCTGACATCACCTTTTCATGAAACTATACTGATTCTCAGTCAATTATTGATTAGATTGGGATCAAACCAAACTTAGCAATGGGCCTTAAAAAACCTGATCCCAAAGTTACCACTACCTGGGAGTCTTTGGGGTGAATCTGAAATTGTCGTCTATAAACGGAACTCTAGGACCGTGAAATAGTTTTTATGTGCATATGTTAGCTGTCTTGGCACTATAAAAATACTGCGGGCGGTCAATGGGGCGGGACTATTTCAACTCTTTGTGTTCTCTTTCCCTATTAGGGCGGAGACTCCACATCCTATGGGGCTGTTCTGGGAGATTTCTATAAACTGAATTGCCGGTAAGTCTAATTTCATATTTGATTACCTCATTCATCAATAGACCATAAAAATACTTAATAAACAAAAGCTTAAAAGGTAGGTAATCATAGTTTTAAAGTCTGAAATGCACATGCGATACTGACATCTAAGTTTCAGCACATTTTGGGACAAATGTTTTCACATTGAAAGTTAACAATCATTAAAATATTTTCTCTAAATTGTTGTCTCCTTTTTTGCTCCAATTATTTGCATTTAATAACAAATAAAACTTGATGTAACATTATGCATGCACATTGTCTTTTATGTGCAACCATCACCTGTCTCACAAACACAGGGTTTGAATGAACCTGATGAATGGAGTCAAATTGAAAATGTAAAAAAATCTCTGTCAAAATTGCTGTTTTTTTCTACTCATTCACAAAGAGTTAATGAAAGTTATTACATATGTACAACAAATTAGCACGAGTTTCAAATAGAAATCATGCTGCAAAAACCAGTCAAAGCAAAAATAGATTTTGGGAGAGATCCTTGTTTGGCGACGGGGGCGCGGGGGCCGCTGACCATGTGCTGTGCTGGCTTCGTTATATTGATGATATTTTTTTCATGTGGGCGGGTACCCCGCGGCAGCTCGAGGATTTTATGTCCCAATTAAACACGAATCCATTTAATATTAGATTGACTTATCAGTACCATTCTACAAGAATTGATTTCTTAGACGTCACTCTGGAGGTTGACGATGCCGGATATATCCAGACTGACGTCTTTCGAAAACCAACCTCTGTCAATGATTTGATTCGTGCAGATTCAGCACACAATCCTACCACTATCAGAGCTGTCCCGGTCGGACAGTTCCTTAGGATGAGACGGATCTGCTCATCCGACCAAAAATTCCAAAATCAAGCGGTGGACCTACAATCCCGCTTTTTGGCACGCGGCTATAGCCGCAGGAGTATCAAGCGTGGGTTTGATAGGGCAAGAAGAACTCGGCGCAGTGACCTATTATATGCTAACAAAAGGAAGAAAACTAATACCAATGATGATACCATCAGATTCATTGGTACATATAATCATGAATGGCAAAACATGAGGGGCATCCTGAAGAAACACTGGTCTATTTTGATGACAGAGCCCGCCCTGGGGAAGAGTCTAGGTGAATTCCCCGCTATGACAGCCAGGAGGGCACCGAATTTAGGTAATCTCCTGGTTAGGAGCCATTATGTTCCACCAATTAAAAATATTTTTGGCACTCGGGGCCCTCTCCTGGGGTGTTTTCGGTGTGGCCACTGCCTGGCTTGCGCCAATGTCGAACGGACTTCTACTTTTGAGACATCAGATGGGCTCAGACAGTTTCAGATCAGACAGCACATTTCGTGTGGTACAAGTAATGTAATATATTATGCCACATGTGCCTGCCCCCGCATCTATATTGGTTTAACATCTAGGGAACTTAGAATTAGGGTGCGTGAGCATGTCCGTGACATTGGCGCAGCCAGGCTGGTGGTCGATCCCTCTGAGCTGAAGACTATCCCGCGTCACTTTAGGACTTTCCATAATTGTGACGCGGGGTCTCTTCGGATCAGAGGGATCGAAAGTCTACATCTTGGGGTGAGGGGTGGGAATTACAAAAAACTCTTAGCCCAACATGAGGCGAACTGGATAGTTCGCCTCAACACCTTGGTCCCTAATGGACTCAATGAGGCATTGAGTTTTTCCTCTTTCCTGTAAGATGTTACTATATCCTGGGGCCTATTTGACTCCCCATTTTCTTTTCCATCATTTTGCATCCCCTGGATCATATAATTGGATCCTAATAATGTATATTTGTTTTTAATATTTATTTGTTTCTTCTTTTATGTTTTAGTCTGTATGTATCCTGGCATCGATCCGCTTATCCCAGACATATTCCTAGATGTTTCCAGCAGGATTTTCAAGTCTCCCACACATTGCGCCTGACATAAGGGCATCTTTACTTCTACTCAGAAAAAGAAATTATGAATATGAAAACGATGAAAGCCCTCTCTCTGCATTACTGTATATTTACCATGCATTGGCGCTAGATGTTGTGGGGAGCTGTGTGGGTTATGTCCATTCAGCCGTGCGTGTGCGCGCTGTGTATGCCACGGCTCCTTCTCCTGCCTTGGCGTCTCCAGGCCTGCCGCAGCTGCGCAGTGAATTCATATTCCTGCGCATGCGCGGTAGGGCTTGACGCCACGGCCGGCGCAGGACCTGCGGCTCGCAGCGCGCACGCGCCGCTAGTGCTGGGACAATTGGCTGGTTCACAACATGTGACCAGCCCCACTTTACCACCAATGAGATAAAAAGGTCCTTACCGGTACATTCAGCTATCCCCTTGAGAAAGCTGACACACCTAATAGCGAAACGTGTGTTGGGGCGTTCGTGTATGTGATCCCGGCTCACCTTCCCCATCTCACCCCTTGGTAAGTGCTGCTCTTGCTGCTTATTTTGAAATATATTTTTGGACCACTTGGCCTCGATGAATGCAGTTTTACACTTGGAGCAGCCTTTCCCTCCCCTGGGGCATTGGTGATGCCATTCTGATCCGGCACATCATCCTGTTTTTAGCTTTATTAAATGTGTTATATATTCTGATGTGTTGTTATAACAAAATATTATTTGTTTTACCCTTTATACTCCGGTTTCCTCCGATTTTTCAAGTTATTAAATATGTACAACAAAATAGCAGGAGTTTCAAATAGAAATCATGCTGCAAAAACCAGTCAAAGCAAAAATAAAAATATCTACTTTCAGGGGTTTCGCTTGACATTTGCCAAGTGTCTAGCACTCCTAAAGTTGTTTGTGTTTGGCCGAAATAGCTCAGATGGGAGAGCGTTAGACTGAAGATCTAAAGGTCCCTGGTTCGATCCTGGGTTTTGGCAACATCTTTTTTTCTTGATTCTTTACATTTTAAGGAGAAAATAAACAAAGCACGTGGACTGATTATTTAAAGAAAATGTAAAAGGCCTAAAAATCTTAACTATCTACAGAAAATAAAATGTTAAAAAGATGAGAAATGGGAACTTTTCCATTTGAGCAAATTATTATTTTTTTGTAATTTTTCCTCTGTTTTGTTTATTTCCATTTCACTTAGCTGTAAGAGGATTTAAAGGGTACCTGATAGCTGATAAAGAAAGCATGTATCAGACACAAGCTGAATGATTTCAACCATGTATATTTGACTATGAAATGCTGTGGTGTATATGAATTCATTGTGAGAAGTAATTTCTAAAATGGGGTCACTTTGGGGGGGTTTCTGCTGTTTTGGTACTTTTGGTACTCTGCAAATTTTAACTGCAAACTATTCTTGCAAAATCTGCATTCCAAAATCCAAATAGCGCTCTTATTTTCAAAGCCCTGCTGTGTGGCCAAACAGTAGATTCTGAAGAAATATGGTGCATCACCGCATTTTGTGAGAAATCTAACATTTCTAACATCCTAACAAAATAAAAGGAGGTTTGAAAGTGAATGCTGACAAAAAGTACACATATGAAAAAAGCTATTTATTTACATTTTTTGTGTGGTGCGACAAGTTGGTTTAAGGATATAAGCAGTCAAAGAATAAAAATGACTAATATTTCAAAATTTTAAACAAACTTTAGATATTTTCACAGAAAAAAACTAAAAATATATTGACCTAAATTTACAGTTAATGTAAAGTGCAATGTGTCACAAAAAACACTTTCAGAATTACGGGGATATGTAGAAGCATTCCAGAGTTATTACTGCATATAGTGATAAAAGTCATATTTTTTTTAAAATGGGGCTTGGCCATTTAGCTCAAACTAGGCTTGATAACTAATAGTTTAAACAAATGTATTGAAATAAAAACTGTAATATTAAATATTTTAAAATAATTTTCAATGACAATTACTGGTCATATTTCTGCTGACTAACTTGGAAAGAGTTAAGGCACAAGAAGTCAGGATGGCCGAGCGGTCTAAGGCGCTGCGTTCAGGTCGCAGTCTCTCTTGGAGGCGTGGGTTCAAATCCCACTTCTGACATCACCTTTTCATGAAACTATACAGATTCTCAGTCAATTATTGATTAGATGGGGATCAAACCAAACTTAGCAATGGGCCTTAAAAAACCTGATCCCAAAGTTACCACTACCTGGGAGTCTTTGGGGTGAATCTGAAATTGTCGTCTATAAACGGAACTCTAGGACCGTGAAATAGTTTTTATGTGCATATGTTAGCAGTTTGGGACCTGTAGAAGCGCAGTGTTGCGTGAAACAGCTGTAGTCCTGTTCTATCCGCACGTCATCTCCCGCCCGTTTGTCAGTGTATTGATGTTCCAATAAAGAAAGGATTTTAACGGACCCAGGAGTGCGCACCATCTTTTCTTCTTCTTGTCCAAACATTATATGACGTCTTCGGATGCAGCACCCTCAAGAGCCCGTTATATGTGATTTAAGGAGTCTCTCGTATAAGGATATCTCTTGCATTGTGGGGTAAGTGCACTATAGCGGTGCTGATTATTTTTCTTTTTTCGTTCATGGCACAACTTAGCAATGGGCCTTAAAAAACCTGATCCCAAAGTTACTACTACCTAGGAGTCTTTGGGGTGAATCTGA
The DNA here is from genome assembly GCF_051348905.1 of Ranitomeya variabilis. Lineage (NCBI taxonomy): Eukaryota > Metazoa > Chordata > Amphibia > Anura > Dendrobatidae > Ranitomeya > Ranitomeya variabilis. The sequence continues at coordinate 315,764,532 of NC_135235.1, forward strand.
AATTGTCGTCTATAAACGGAACTCTAGCACCGTGAAATAGTTTTGAACAGCATATGTTAGCTGTCTTGGCACTATAAAAATACTGCGGGCGGTCAATGGGGCGGGACTATTTCAACTCTTTGTGTTCTCTTTCCCTATAAGGGCGGAGACTCCACATCCTATGTGGCTGTTCTGGGAGATTTCTATAAACTGAATTGCCGGTAAGTCTAATTTCATATTTGATTACCTCATTGATCAATAGACCATAAAAATACTTAATAAACAAAAGCTTAAAAAGTAGGTAATCATAGTTTTAAAGTCTGAAATGCACATGCGATACTGACATCTAAGTTTCAGCACATTTTGGGACAAATGTTTTCACATTGAAAGTTAACAATCATTAAAATATTTTCTCTAAATTGTTGTCTCCTTTTTTGCTCCAATTATTTGCATTTAATAACAAATAAAACTTGATGTAACATTATGCATGCACATTGTCTTTTATGTGCAACCATCACCTGTCTCACAAACACAGGGTTTGAATGAACCTGATGAATGGAGTCAAATTGAAAATGTAAAAAAATCTCTGTCAAAATTGCTGTTTTTTTCTACTCATTCACAAAGAGTTAATTAAAGTTATTAAATATGTACAACAAAATAGCAGGAGTTTCAAATAGAAATCATGCTGCAAAAACCAGTCAAAGCAAAAATAAAAATATCTACTTTCAGGGGTTTCGCTTGACATTTGCCAAGTGTCTAGCACTCCTAAAGCTGTTTTTGTTTGGCTGAAATAGCTCAGATGGGAGAGCGTTAGATTGAAGATCTAAAGGTCCCTGGTTCGATCCCGGGTTTCGGCAACATCATTTTTCTTGATTCTTTACATTTTAAGGAGAAAATAAACAAAGCACGTGGTCTGATTATTTAAAGAAAATGTAAAAGGCCTAAAAATCTTAACTATCTACAGAAAATAAAATGTTAAAAAGATGAGAAATGGGAACTTTTCCATTTGAGCAAATTATTATTTTTTTGTAATTTTTCCTCTGTTTTGTTTATTTCCATTTCACTTAGCTGTAAGAGGATTTAACCCCTTAGTGACAGAGCCAATTTGGTACTTAATGACCGAGCCAATTATTACAATTCTGACCAGTGTCAATTTATGAGGTTATAACTCTGGAACGCTTTATCGGATCCCGCTGATTCTGAGACTGTTTTTTCGTGACATGTTGTACTTCAAGTTAGTGGTAACATTTCTTCGATATTACTTGTGATTATTTATGAAAAAAATGGAAATATGGCGAAAATTTTTAAAATTTTGCAATTTTCAAACTTTGTATTTTTATGCCCTTAAATCAGAGAGATGTGTCACAAAAAATAGTTAATAAATAACATTTCTCACATGTCTACTTTACATCAGCACAATTTTGGAAACAATTTTTTTTTTGTTAGGGAGTTATAAGGGTTAAAAGTTGACCAGCAATTTCTCATTTTTACAACACCATGTTTTTTTTAGGGACCACATCACCTTTGAAGTGATTTTGAGGGGTCTATATGATAGAAAATAACCAAGTGTGGCACCATTCTAAAAACTGCACCCCTCAAGCTGCTCAAAACCACATTCAAGAAGTTTATTAACCCTTTACGTACTTCACAGGAACTAAAACAATGTGGAAGAAAAAAATGAACATTTAACTTTTTTTTGCAAACATTTTACTTCAGAACCATTTGTTTTAATTTTCACAAGTGTAAAAACAGAAATTTAACCACAAATTTTGTTGTGCAATTTTTCCTGAGTACGCCGATACCCCATATGTGGAGGTAAACCACTGTTTGGGCGCACCGCAGAGCTTGGAAGTGAAGGAGCACCGTTTGACTGTTTCAATGCAGAATTGGCTGGAATTGAGATCGGACGCCATGTCGCGTTTGGAGAGCCCCTAATGTGCCTAAACAGTGGAAACCCCCCACAAGTGACACCATTTTGGAAACTAGACCCCCCAAGGAACTTATCTAGATGTGTGGTGAGCACTTTGAACCCCCAAGTGCTTCACAGAAGTTTATAACGTAGAGCCGTGAAAATAAAAAATCGCATTTGTTTTCACAAAAATGGTTTTTTCGCCCACAAATTCTTATTTTCACAAGGGTAACAGGAGAAATTAGACCACAAAAGTTGTTGTGCAATTTCTCCTGAGTACGTCGATACCCCATATGTGGAGGTAAACCACTGTTTGGGCGCACCGCAGAGCTTGGAAGTGAAGGAGCACCGTTTGACTTTTTCAATGCAGAATTGGCTGGAATTGAGATCGGATGCCATGTCGCGTTTGGAGAGTCCCTGATGTGCCTAAACAGTGGAAACCCCCCACAAGTGATACCATTTTGGAAACTAGACCCCCCAAGGAACTTATCTAGATGTGTGGTGAGCACTTTGAACCCCCAAGTGCTTCACAGAAGTTTATAACGTAGAGCCGTGAAAATAAAAAATCTCATTTTTTCTACAAAAATGATCTTTTTGCCCCCAAATTTTTATTTTCACAAGGGTAACAGGAGAAATTAGACCACAAAAGTTGTTGTGCAATTTCCTCTGAGTACGTCGATACCCCATATATGGGGGTAAACCACTGTTTGGGCGCACCGCAGAGCTTGGAAGAGAAGGAGTGTCATTTTACTTTTTCAATGTAGAATTGGCTGGAATTGAGATCGGACGCCATGTCACGTTTGGAGAGCCGCTGATGTGCCTAAACAGTAGAGACCCCCCACATATGACACCATTTTGGAAACTAGACCCCTTAAGGAACTTATCTAGATGTGTGGTGAGCACTTTAAACCCCCAGGTGCTTCACAGAAGTTTATAACGTAGAGCCGTGAAAATAAAAAAATCGCATTTTTTCTACAAAAATGATCTTTTTGCCTTCAAATTTTTATTTTACCAAGGGTAACAGGAGAAAATGGACCCCAGAAGCTGTTGTACAATTTGTCTTGAGTACGCCGACACCCGATATGTGGGGGTAAACCACTGTTTGGGCGCATGGCTGAGCTCGGAAGCAAAGGAGCGCCATTTGACTTTTCAATGCAAAATTGACTGGAATTGAGATCGGATGCTATGTCGCGTTTGGAGAGCCCCTGATGTGCCTAAACAGTAGAAACCCCCCAAAAGTGACCCCATTTTGGAAACTAGACCCCCCATGGAACTTATCTAGATGTGTAGTGAGAACTTTGAATGCCCAAGTGCATCACAGAAGTTTATAATGCAGAGTCGTGAAAATAAAAAATATATATTTTTTAACAATAAAGATTTTTTAGCCCCCAAGTTTTTATTTTCACAAGGGTAACAAGAGAAATTGGACCCCAAAAGATGTTGTCCAATTTGTCCTGAGTATGCTGGTACCCCATATGTGGGGGTAAACCACTGTTTGGGTGCACGGCAGAGCTCGGAAGGGAAGGAGCGCCATTTTGGAATGCAGACTTTGATAGAATTGTCTGCGGGCGTTATGTTGCATTTGCAGACCCCTAATGTACCTAAACAGTAGAAACCCCCAACAAGTGACCCCATTTTGGAAAATAGACCCCCCAAGGAACTTATCTAGATATGTGGTGAGAACTTTGAATGCCCAAGTGCTTCACAGAAGTTTATAATGCAGAGTAGTGAAAATAAAAAATATTTTTTTTCCCACAAAAAAGATTTTTTTAGCCCCCAAATTTTTATTTTCACAAGGGTAACAAGAGAAATTGGACGCCAAAAGTTGTTGTCCAATTTGTCCTGAGTATGCTGGTACCCCATATGTGGGGGTAAACCACTGTTTGGACGCACGGCAGAGCTCGGAAGGGAAGGAGTGCCATTTTGGAATGCAGACTTTGATAGAATTGTCTGCGGGCGTTATGTTGCGTTTGCAGACCCCTAATGTACCTAAACAGTAGAAACCCCCAACAAGTGACCCCATTTTGGAAAATAGACCCCCCAAGGAACTTATCTAGATATGTGGTGAGAACTTTGAATGCCCAAGTGCTTCACAGAAGTTTATAATGCAGAGTAGTGAAAATAAAAAATATTTTTTTTCCCACAAAAAAGATTTTTTTAGCCCCCAAATTTTTATTTTCACAAGGGTAACAAGAGAAATTTGACCCCAAAAGTTGTTGTCCAATTTGTCCTGAGTATGCTGGTACCCCATATGTGGGGGTAAACCACTGTTTGGGCGCACGGCAGAGCTCAGAAGGGAGGGAGTACCATTTGACTTTTTTAGCGCAAAATTGGCTGTCGTGTTTAGACACCCCCTGATGTACCTAAACAGTGGAAACCCCCCAATTCTAACTCCAACCCTAACCCCAACACACCCCTAACCCTAATCTCAACCCGATCCATAATCCTAATCACAACCCTAACGATAATCACAACCCTAACCCCAAAACAGCCCTAATCTCAACCCTAACCATAACCCTAATCAAAACCCTAAATCCAACACACCCCTAACCCTAATCCCAACCCTAACCCTAATCCCAACCCTAATCCCAAACGTAACACTAATCCCAACCCTAATCCAAACCCTAATCCTAATCCCAACTATAACCCTAACTTTAGCCCCAACCCTAACTTTAGCCCCAACCCTAACCTTAACTTTATCCCCCGTCGTCACAAAAAAAGTTCAATGTAACCTTTTTTTTGTACGTTGCGTCAGCCATTTCCGCGCATGCATGGCCGTAACTCTGCCCCCTCTTCCCCAGGACATAGACTGGGCAGCGGATGCGTTGAAAAACTGCATCCGCTGCCCACGTTGTGCACAATTTTCACAACGTGCGTCGGTACATCGGGCCGACGCATTGCGACCGCCCCGTACCGACGCAAGTGTGAAAGAAGCCTAAGGCTACTTTCACACTAGCGTCGTACTCGGCCCATCGCAGTGTGTCGGGCCGACGTACCGACGCTAGCGTTGTAAGCGCCGCACAACGGGTGCAGCGGATGCTGTTTTTTCAACGCATCCGCTGCCCCATTGGATGGGAACTTTTCCATTTGAGCAAATTATTATTTTTTTGTAATTTTTCCTCTGTTTTGTTTATTTACATTTCACTTAGCTGTAAGAGGATTTAAAGGGAACCTGATAGCTGATAAAGAAAGCATGTATCAGACACTAGCTGAATGATTTCAACCATGTATATTTGACTATGAAATGCTGTGGTGTATATGAATTCATTGTGAGAAGTAATTTCTAAAATGGGGTCACTTTGGGGGGGGTTCTGCTGTTTTGGTACTTTTGGTACTCTGCAAATTTTACCTGCAAACTATTCTTGCAAAATCTGCATTCCAAAATCCAAATAGCGCTCTTATTTTCAAAGTCCTGCTGTGTGGCCAAACAGTAGATTCTGAAGAAATATGGTGCATCACCGCATTTTGTGAGAAATCTAACATTTCTAACATCCTAACAAAATAAAAGGAGGTTTGAAAGTGAATGCTGACAAAAAGTACACATATGAAAAATGCTATTTATTTACATTTTTGTGTGGTGCGACAAGTTGGTTTAAGGATATAAGCAGTCGAATAAAAATGACTAATATTTCAAAATTTTAAACAAACTTTAGATATTTTCACAGAAAAAAACTAAAAATATATTGACCTAAATTTACAGTTAATGTAAAGTACAATGTGTCACAAAAAAAACTTTCAGAATTACGGGGATATGTAGAAGCATTCCAGAGTTATTACTGCATACAGTGATAAAAGTCATATTTTTTTAAAATGGGGCTTGGCCATTTAGCTCAAAATAGGCTTGATAACTAATAGTTTAAACAAATGTATTGAAATAAAAACTGTAATATTAAATATTTGAAAATAATTTTCAATGACAATTACTGGTCATATTTCTGCTGACTAACTTGGAAAGAGTTAAGGCACAGAAACCACAAGAAGTCAGGATGGCCGAGCGGTCTAAGGCGCTGCGTTCAGGTCGCAGTCTCTCTTGGAGGCGTGGGTTCAAAGTAATTTCTAAAATGGGGTCACTTTGGGGGGGTTTCTGCTGTTTTGGTACTCTGCAAATTTTATTTGCAAACTATTCTTGCAAAATCTGCATTCCAAAATCCAAATAGCGCTCTTATTTTCAAAGCCCTGCTGTGTGGCCAAACAGTAGATTCTGAAGAAATATGGTGCATCACCGCATTTTGTGAGAAATCTAACATTTCTAACACCCTAACAAAATAAAACGAGGTTTGAAAGTGAATGCTGACAAAAAGTACACATATGAAAAATGCTATTTATTTACATTTTTGTGTGGTGCGACAAGTTGGTTTAAGGATATAAGCAGTCAAAGAATAAAAATGACTAATATTTCAAAATTTTAAACAAACTTTAGATATTTTCACAGAAAAAAACTAAAAATATATTGACCTAAATTTACAGTTAATGTAAAGTACAATGTGTCACAAAAAACACTTTCAGAATTACGGGGATATGTAGAAGCATTCCAGAGTTATTACTGCATACAGTGATAAAAGTCATATTTTTTTAAAATGGGGCTTGGCCATTTAGCTCAAAATAGGCTTGATAACTAATAGTTTAAACAAATGTATTGAAATAAAAACTAATATTAAATATTTTAAAATAATTTTCGGGGATATGTAGAAGCATTCCAGAGTTATTACTGCATACAGTGATAAAAGTCATATTTTTTTAAAATGGGGCTTGGCCATTTAGCTCAAAATAGGCTTGATAACTAATAGTTTAAACAAATGTATTGAAATAAAAACTGTAATATTAAATATTTTAAAATAATTTTCAATGACAATTACTGGTCATATTTCTTCTGACTAACTTGGAAAGAGTTAAGGCACAGAATCCACAAGAAGTCAGGATTGCCGAGCGGTCTAAGGCGCTGCGTTCAGGTCGCAGTCTCTCTTGGATGTGTGGGTTCAAATCCCACTTCTGACATCACCTTTTCATGAAACTATACAGATTCTCAGTCAATTATTGATTAGATGGGGATCAAACCAAACTTAGCAATGGGCCTTAAAAAACCTGATCCCAAAGTTACCACTACCTGGGAGTCTTTGGGGTGAATCTGAAATTGTCGTCTATAAACGGAACTCTAGGACCGTAAAATAGTTTTTATGTGCATATGTTAGCTGTCTTGGCACTATAAAAATACTGCAGGCGGTCAATGGGGCGGGACTATTTCAACTCTTTGTGTTCTCTTTCCCTATTAGGGCGGAGACTCCACATCCTATGGGGCTGTTCTGGGAGATTTCTATAAACTGAATTGCCGGTAAGTCTAATTTCATATTTGATTACCTCATTCATCAATAGACCATAAAAATACTTAATAAACAAAAGCTTAAAAAGTAGGTAATCATAGTTTTAAAGTCTGAAATGCACATGCGATACTGACATCTAAGTTTCAGCACATTTTGGGACAAATGTTTTCACATTGAAAGTTAACAATCATTAAAATATTTTCTCTAAATTTTTGTCTCCTTTTTTGCTCCAATTATTTGCATTTAATAACAAATAAAACTTGATGTAACATTATGCATGCACATTGTCTTTTATGTGCAACCATCACCTGTCTCACAAACACAGGGTTTGAATGAACCTGATGAATGGAGTCAAATTGAAAATGTAAAAAAATCTCTGTCAAAATTGCTGTTTTTTTCCACTCATTCACAAAGAGTTAATGAAAGTTATTAAATATGTACAACAAAATAGCAGGAGTTTCAAATAGAAATCATGCTGCAAAAACCAGTCAAAGCAAAAATAAAAATATCTACTTTCAGGAGTTTCGCTTGACATTTGCCAAGTGTCTAGCACTCCTAAAGTTGTTTGTGTTTGGCCAAAATAGCTCAGATGGGAGAGCGTTAGACTAAAGATCTAAAGGTCCCTGGTTCGATCCTGGGTTTCGGCAACATCATTTTTCTTGATTCTTTACATTTTAAGGAGAAAATAAACAAAGCACGTGGACTGATTATTTAAAGAAAATGTAAAAGGCCTAAAAATCTTAACTATCTACAGAAAATAAAATGTTAAAAAGATGAGAAATAGGAACTTTTCCATTTGAGCAAATTATTATTTTTTTGTAATTTTTCATCTGTTTTGTTTATTTCCATTTCACTTAGCTGTAAGAGGATTTAAAGGGAACCTGATAGCTGATAAAGAAAGCATGTATCAGACACTAGCTGAATGATTTCAACCATGTATGTTTGACAATGAAATGCTGTGGTGTATATGAATTCATTGTGAGAAGTAATTTCTAAAATGGGGTCACTTTGGGGGGGGTTTCTGCTGTTTTGGTACTTTTGGTACTCTGCAAATTTTACCTGCAAACTATTCTTGCAAAATCTGCATTCCAAAATCCAAATAGCGCTCTTATTTTCAAAGCCCTGCTGTGTGGCCAAACAGTAGATTCTGAAGAAATATGGTGCATCACCGCATTTTGTGAGAAATCTAACATTTCTAACATCCTAACAAAATAAAAGGAGGTTTGAAGTGAATGCTGACAAAAAGTACACATATGAAAAATGCTATTTATTTACATTTTTGTGTGGTGCGACAAGTTGGTTTAAGGATATAAGCAGTCAAAGAATAAAAATGACTAATATTTCAAAATTTTAAACAAACTTTAGATATTTTCACAGAAAAAAACTAAAAATATATTGACCTAAATTTACAGTTAATGTAAAGTACAATGTGTCACAAAAAACACTTTCAGAATTACGGGGATATGTAGAAGCATTCCAGAGTTATTACTGCATACAGTGATAAAAGTCATATTTTTTTAAAATGGGGCTTGGCCATTTAGCTCAAACTAGGCTTGATAACTAATAGTTTAAACAAATGTATTGAAATAAAAACTGTAATATTAAATATTTTAAAATAATTTTCAATGACAATTACTGGTCATATTTCTGCTGACTAACTTGGAAAGAGTTAAGGCACGGAATCCACAAGAAGTCAGGATGGCCGAGCGGTCTAAGGCGCTGCGTTCAGGTCGCAGTCTCTCTTGGAGGCGTGGGTTCAAAGTAATTTCTAAAATGGGGTCACTTTGGGGGGGTTTCTGCTGTTTTGGTACTCTGCAAATTTTATTTGCAAACTATTCTTGCAAAATCTGCATTCCAAAATCCAAATAGCGCTCTTATTTTCAAAGCCCTGCTGTGTGGCCAAACAGTAGATTCTGAAGAAATATGGTGCATCACCGCATTTTGTGAGAAATCTAACATTTCTAACACCCTAACAAAATAAAAGGAGGTTTGAAAGTGAATGCTGACAAAAAGTACACATATGAAAAATGCTATTTATTTACATTTTTGTGTGGTGCGACAAGTTGGTTTAAGGATATAAGCAGTCAAAGAATAAAAATGACTAATATTTCAAAATTTTAAACAAACTTTAGATATTTTCACAGAAAAAAACTAAAAATATATTGACCTAAATTTACAGTTAATGTAAAGTACAATGTGTCACAAAAAACACTTTCAGAATTACGGGGATATGTAGAAGCATTCCAGAGTTATTACTGCATACAGTGATAAAAGTCATATTTTTTTAAAATGGGGCTTGGCCATTTAGCTCAAAATAGGCTTGATAACTAATAGTTTAAACAAATGTATTGAAATAAAAACTGTAATATTAAATATTTTAAAATAATTTTCAATGGCAATTACTGGTCATATTTCTTCTGACTAACTTGGAAAGAGTTAAGGCACAGAATCTACAAGAAGTCAGGATGGCCGAGTGGTCTAAGGCGCTGCGTTCAGGTCGCAGTCTCTCTTGGAGGCATGGATTCAAATCCCACTTCTGACATCACCTTTTCATGAAACTATACAGATTCTCAGTCAATTATTGATTAGATGGGGATCAAACCAAACTTAGCAATGGGCCTTAAAAAATCCGATCCCAAAGTTACCACTACCTGGGAGTCTTTGGGGTGAATCTGAAATTGTCGTCTATAAACGGAACTCTAGGACCGTGAAGTAGTTTTTATGTGCATATGTTAGCTGTCTTGGCACTATAAAAATACTGCCGGCGGTCAATGGGGCGGGACTATTTCAACTCTTTGTGTTCTCTTTCCCTATTAGGGCGGAGACTCCACATCCTATGGGGCTGTTCTGGGAGATTTCTATAAACTGAATTGCCGGTAAGTCTAATTTCATATTTGATTACCTCATTCATCAATAGACCATAAAAATACTTAATAAACAAAAGCTTAAAAAGCAGGTAATCATAGTTTTAAAGTCTGAAATGCACATGCGATACTGACATCTAAGTTTCAGCACCTTTTGGGACAAATGTTTTCACATTGAAAGTTAACAATCATTAAAATATTTTCTCTAAATTGTTGTCTCCTTTTTTGCTCCAATTATTTGCATTTAATAACAAATAAAACTTGATGTAACATCATATATGCACATTGTCTTTTATGTGCAACCATCACCTGTCTCACAAACACAGGGTTTGAATGAACCTGATGAATGGAGTCAAATTGAAAATGTAAAAAAATCTCTGTCAAAATTGCTGTTTTTTTTCTACTCTTTCACAAAGAGTTAATGAAAGTTATTAAATATGTACACCAAATAGCAGGAGTTTCAAATAGAAATCATGCTGCAAAAACCAGTCAAAGCAAAAATAAAAATATCTACTTTCAGGGGTTTCGCTTGACATTTGCCAAGTGTCTAGCACTCCTAAAGTCGTTTGTGTTTGGCCGAAATAGCTCAGATGGGAGAGCGTTAGACTGAAGATCTAAAGATCCCGGGTTTCGGCAACATCATTTTTCTTGATTCTTTACATTTTAAGGAGAAAATAAACAAAGCACGTGGACTGATTATTTAAACAAAATGTAAAAGGCCTAAAAATCTTAACTATCTACAGAAAATAAAATGTTAAAAAGATGAGAAATGGGAACTTTTCCATTTGAGCAAATTATTATTTTTTTGTAATTTTTCCTCTGTTTTGTTTATTTCCATTTCACTTAGCTGTAAGAGGATTTAAAGGGAACCTGATAGCTGATAAAGAAAGCATGTATCAGACACTAGCTGAATGATTTCAACCATGTATGTTTGACTATGAAATGCTGTGGTGTATATGAATTCATTGTGAGAAGTAATTTCTAAAATGGGGTCACTTTGGGGGGGTTTCTGCTGTTTTGGTACTTTTGGTACTCTGCAAATTTTACCTGCAAACTATTCTTGCAAAATCTGCATTCCAAAATCCAAATAGCGCTCTTATTTTCAAAGCCCTGCTGTGTGGCCAAACAGTAGATTCTGAAGAAATATGGTGCATCACCGCATTTTGTGAGAAATCTAACATTTCTAACATCCTAACAAAATAAAAGGAGGTTTGAAAGTGAATGCTGACAAAAAGTACACATATGAAAAATGCTATTTATTTACATTTTTGTGTGGTGCGACAAGTTGGTTTAAGGATATAAGCAGTCAAAGAATAAAGATGACTAATATTTCAAAATTTTAAACAAATTTTAGATATTTTCACAGAAAAAAACTAAAAATATATTGACCTAAATTTACAGTTAATGTAAAGTACAATGTGTCACAAAAAACACTTTCAGAATTACGGGGATATGTAGAAGCATTCCAGAGTTATTACTGCATACAGTGATAAAAGTCATATTTTTTTAAAATGGGGCTTGGCCATTTAGCTCAAAATAGGCTTGATAACTAATAGTTTAAACAAATGTATTGAAATAAAAACTGTAATATTAAATATTTTAAAATAATTTTCAATGACAATTACTGGTCATATTTCTGCTGACTAACTTGGAAAGAGTTAAGGCACAGAATCCACAAGAAGTCAGGATGGCCGAGCGGTCTAAGGCGCTGCGTTCAGGTCACAGTCTCTCTTGGAGGCGTGGGTTCAAATCCCACTTCTGACATCACCTTTTCATGAAACTATACAGATTCTCAGTCAATTATTGATTAGAGGGGGATCAAACCAAACTTAGCAATGGGCCTTAAAAAATCCGATCCCAAAGTTACCACTACCTGGGAGTCTTTGGGGTGAATCTGAAATTGTCGTCTAAAAACGGAACTCTAGGACCGTGAAATAGTTTTTATGTGCATATGTTAGCTGTCTTGGCACTATAAAAATACTGCGAGCGGTCAATGGGGCGTGACTATTTCAACTCTTTGTGTTCTCTTTCCCTATTAGGGCGGAGACTCCACATCCTATGGGGCTGTTCTGGGAGATTTCTATAAACTGAATTGCCGGTAAGTCTAATTTCATATTTGATTACCTCATTCATCAATAGACCATAAAAATACTTAATAAACAAAAGCTTAAAAAGTAGGTAATCATAGTTTTAAAGTCTGAAATGCACATGCGATACTGACATCTAAGTTTCAGCACATTTTGGGACAAATGTTTTCACATTGAAAGTTAACAATCATTAAAATATTTTCTCTAAATTGTTGTCTCCTTTTTTGCTCCAATTATTTGCATTTAATAACAAATAAAACTTGATGTAACATTATATATGCACATTGTCTTTTATGTGCAACCATCACCTGTCTCACAAACACAGGGTTTGAATGAACCTGATGAATGGAGTCAAATTGAAAATGTAAAAAAATCTCTGTCAAAATTGCTGTTTTTTTCTACTCATTCACAAAGAGTTAATTAAAGTTATTAAATATGTACAACAAAATAGCAGGAGTTTCAAATAGAAATCATGCTGCAAAAACCAGTCAAAGCAAAAATAAAAATATCTACTTTCAGGGGTTTCGCTTGACATTTGCCAAGTGTCTAGCACTCCTAAAGCTGTTTGTGTTTGGCTGAAATAGCTCAGACAGGAGAGCGTTAGACTGAAGATCTAAAGGTCCCTGGTTAGGTCCCGGGTTTCGACAACATCATTTTTCTTGATTCTTTACATTTTAAGGAGAAAATAAACAAAGCACGTGGACTGATTATTTAAAGAAAATGTAAAAGGCCTAAAAATCTTAACTATCTACAGAAAATAAAATGTTAAAAAGATGAGAAATGGGAACTTTTCCATTTGAGCAAATTATTATTTTTTTGTAATTTTTCCTCTGTTTTGTTTATTTCCATTTCACTTAGCTGTAAGAGGATTTAAAGGGAACCTGATAGCTGATAAAGAAAGCATGTATCAGACACTAGCTGAATGATTTCAACCATGTATGTTTGACTATGAAATGCTGTGGTGTATATGAATTCATTGTGAGAAGTAATTTCTAAAATGGGGTCACTTTGGGGGGGTTTCTGCTGTTTTGGTACTTTTGGTACTCTGCAAATTTTACCTACAAACTATTCTTGCAAAATCTGCATTCCAAAATCCAAATAGCGCTCTTATTTTCAAAGCCCTGCTGTGTGGCCAAACAGTAGATTCTGAAGAAATATGGTGCATCACCGCATTTTGTGAGAAATCTAACATTTCTAACATCCTAACAAAATAAAAGGAGGTTTGAAAGTGAATGCTGACAAAAAGTACACATATGAAAAATGCTATTTATTTACATTTTTGTGTGGTGCAACAAGTTGGTTTAAGGATATAAGCAGTCAAAGAATAAAAATGACTAATATTTCAAAATTTTAAACAAATTTTAGATATTTTCACAGAAAAAAACTAAAAATATATTGACCTAAATTTACAGTTAATGTAAAGTACAATGTGTCACAAAAAACACTTTCAGAATTACGGGGATATGTAGAAGCATTCCAGAGTTATTACTGCATACAGTGATAAAAGTCATATTTTTTTAAAATGGGGCTTGGCCATTTAGCTCAAAATAGGCTTGATAACTAATAGTTTAAACAAATGTATTGAAATAAAAACTGTAATATTAAATATTTTAAAATAATTTTCAATGACAATTAATGGTCATATTTCTGCTGACTAACTTGGAAAGAGTTAAGGCACAGAATCCACAAGAAGTCAGGATGGCCGAGCGGTCTAAGTTGCTGCGTTCAGGTCACAGTCTCTCTTGGAGGCGTGGGTTCAAATCCCACTTCTGACATCACCTTTTCATGAAACTATACAGATTCTCAGTCAATTATTGATTAGAGGGGGATCAAACCAAACTTAGCAATGGGCCTTAAAAAATCCGATCCCAAAGTTACCACTACCTGGGAGTCTTTGGGGTGAATCTGAAATTGTCGTCTAAAAACGGAACTCTAGGACCGTGAAATAGTTTTTATGTGCATATGTTAGCTGTCTTGGCACTATAAAAATACTGCGAGCGGTCAATGGGGCGTGACTATTTCAACTCTTTGTGTTCTCTTTCCCTATTAGGGCGGAGACTCCACATCCTATGGGGCTGTTCTGGGAGATTTCTATAAACTGAATTGCCGGTAAGTCTAATTTCATATTTGATTACCTCATTCATCAATAGACCATAAAAATACTTAATAAACAAAAGCTTAAAAAGTAGGTAATCATAGTTTTAAAGTCTGAAATGCACATGCGATACTGACATCTAAGTTTCAGCACATTTTGGGACAAATGTTTTCACATTGAAAGTTAACAATCATTAAAATATTTTCTCTAAATTGTTGTCTCCTTTTTTGCTCCAATTATTTGCATTTAATAACAAATAAAACTTGATGTAACATTATATATGCACATTGTCTTTTATGTGCAACCATCACCTGTCTCACAAACACAGGGTTTGAATGAACCTGATGAATGGAGTCAAATTGAAAATGTAAAAAAATCTCTGTCAAAATTGCTGTTTTTTTCTACTCATTCACAAAGAGTTAATTAAAGTTATTAAATATGTACAACAAAATAGCAGGAGTTTCAAATAGAAATCATGCTGCAAAAACCAGTCAAAGCAAAAATAAAAATATCTACTTTCAGGGGTTTCGCTTGACATTTGCCAAGTGTCTAGCACTCCTAAAGCTGTTTGTGTTTGGCTGAAATAGCTCAGACAGGAGAGCGTTAGACTGAAGATCTAAAGGTCCCTGGTTAGGTCCCGGGTTTCGACAACATCATTTTTCTTGATTCTTTACATTTTAAGGAGAAAATAAACAAAGCACGTGGACTGATTATTTAAAGAAAATGTAAAAGGCCTAAAAATCTTAACTATCTACAGAAAATAAAATGTTAAAAAGATGAGAAATGGGAACTTTTCCATTTGAGCAAATTATTATTTTTTTGTAATTTTTCCTCTGTTTTGTTTATTTCCATTTCACTTAGCTGTAAGAGGATTTAAAGGGAACCTGATAGCTGATAAAGAAAGCATGTATCAGACACTAGCTGAATGATTTCAACCATGTATGTTTGACTATGAAATGCTGTGGTGTATATGAATTCATTGTGAGAAGTAATTTCTAAAATGGGGTCACTTTGGGGGGGTTTCTGCTGTTTTGGTACTTTTGGTACTCTGCAAATTTTACCTACAAACTATTCTTGCAAAATCTGCATTCCAAAATCCAAATAGCGCTCTTATTTTCAAAGCCCTGCTGTGTGGCCAAACAGTAGATTCTGAAGAAATATGGTGCATCACCGCATTTTGTGAGAAATCTAACATTTCTAACATCCTAACAAAATAAAAGGAGGTTTGAAAGTGAATGCTGACAAAAAGTACACATATGAAAAATGCTATTTATTTACATTTTTGTGTGGTGCAACAAGTTGGTTTAAGGATATAAGCAGTCAAAGAATAAAAATGACTAATATTTCAAAATTTTAAACAAATTTTAGATATTTTCACAGAAAAAAACTAAAAATATATTGACCTAAATTTACAGTTAATGTAAAGTACAATGTGTCACAAAAAACACTTTCAGAATTACGGGGATATGTAGAAGCATTCCAGAGTTATTACTGCATACAGTGATAAAAGTCATATTTTTTTAAAATGGGGCTTGGCCATTTAGCTCAAAATAGGCTTGATAACTAATAGTTTAAACAAATGTATTGAAATAAAAACTGTAATATTAAATATTTTAAAATAATTTTCAATGACAATTACTGGTCATATTTCTGCTGACTAACTTGGAAAGAGTTAAGGCACAGAATCCACAAGAAGTCAGGATGGCCGAGCGGTCTAAGGCGCTGCGTTCAGGTTGCAGACTCTGGGTTCAAATCCCACTTCTGACATCACCTTTTCAGGAAACTATACAGATTCTCAGTCATGATGGGGATCAAACCAAACTTAGCAATGGGCCTTAAAACACCTGATCCCAAAGTTACCACTACCTGGGAGTCTTTGGGGTGAATCTGAAATTGTCGTCTATAAACGGAACTCTAGGACCGTGAAATAGTTTTTATGTGCATATGTTAACTGTCTTGGCACTATAAAAATACTGCGGGCGGTCAATGGGGCGTGACTATTTCAACTCTTTGTGTTCTCTTTCCCTATTAGGGCGGAGACTCCACATCCTATGGGGCTGTTCTGGGAGATTTCTATAAACTGAATTGCCGGTAAGTCTAATTTCATATTTGATTACCTCATTCATCAATAGACCATAAAAATACTTAATAAACAAAAGCTTAAAAAGTAGGTAATCATAGTTTTAAAGTCTGAAATGCACATGCGATACTGACATCTAAGTTTCAGCACATTTTGGGACAAATGTTTTCACACTGAAAGTTAACAATCATTAAAATATTTTCTCTAAATTGTTGTCTCCTTTTTTGCTCCAATTATTTGCATTTAATAACAAATAAAACTTGATGTAACATTATATATGCACATTGTCTTTTATGTGCAACCATCACCTGTCTCACAAACACAGGGTTTGAATGAACCTGATGAATGGAGTCAAATTGAAAATGTAAAAAAATCTCTGTCAAAATTGCTGTTTTTTTCTACTCATTCACAAAGAGTTAATTAAAGTTATTAAATATGTACAACAAAATAGCAGGAGTTTCAAATAGAAATCATGCTGCAAAAACCAGTCAAAGCAAAAATAAAAATATCTACTTTCAGGGGTTTCGCTTGACATTTGCCAAGTGTCTAGCACTCCTAAAGTTGTTTGTGTTTGGCCGAAATAGCTCAGACGGGAGAGCGTTAGACTGAAGATCTAAAGGTCCCTGGTTAGGTCCCGGGTTTCGACAACATCATTTTTCTTGATTCTTTACATTTTAAGGAGAAAATAAACAAAGCACGTGGACTGATTATTTAAAGAAAATGTAAAAGGCCTAAAAATCTTAACTATCTACAGAAAATAAAATGTTAAAAAGATGAGAAATATGAACTTTTCCATTTGAGCAAATTATTATTTTTTTGTAAATTTTCCTCTGTTTTGTTTATTTCCATTTCACTTAGCTGTAAGAGGATTTAAAGGGAACCTGATAGCTGATAAAGAAAGCATGTATCAGACACTAGCTGAATGATTTCAACCATGTATGTTTGACTATGAAATGCTGTGGTGTATATGAATTCATTGTGAGAAGTAATTTCTAAAATGGGGTCACTTTGGGGGGGTTTCTGCTGTTTTGGTACTTTTGGTACTCTGCAAATTTTACCTGCAAACTATTCTTGCAAAATCTGCATTCCAAAATCCAAATAGCGCTCTTATTTTCAAAGCCCTGCTGTGTGGCCAAACAGTAGATTCTGAAGAAATATGGTGCATCATCGCATTTTGTGAGAAATCTAACATTTCTAACATCCTAACAAAATAAAAGGAGGTTTGAAAGTGAATGCTGACCAAAAGTACACATATGAAAAATGCTATTTATTTACATTTTTGTGTGGTGCGACAAGTTGGTTTAAGGATATAAGCAGTCAAAGAATAAAAATGACTAATATTTCAAAATTTTAAACAAAATTTAGATATTTTCACAGAAAAAAACTAAAAATATATTGACCTAAATTTACAGTTAATGTAAAGTACAATGTGTCACAAAAAACACTTTCAGAATTACGGGGATATGTAGAAGCATTCCAGAGTTATTACTGCATACAGTGATAAAAGTCATATTTTTTTAAAATGGGGCTTGGCCATTTAGCTCAAAATAGGCTTGATAACTAATAGTTTAAACAAATGTATTGAAATAAAAACTGTAATATTAAATATTTTAAAATAATTTTCAATGACAATTACTGGTCATATTTCTGCTGACTAACTTGGAAAGAGTTAAGGCACAGAATCCACAAGAAGTCAGGATGGCCGAGCCGTCTAAGGCGCTGCGTTCAGGTTGCAGACTCTGGGTTCAAATCCCACTTCTGACATCACCTTTTCATGAAACTATACAGATTCTCAGTCATGATGGGGATCAAACCAAACTTAGCAATGGGCCTTAAAACACCTGATCCCAAAGTTACCACTACCTGGGAGTCTTTGGGGTGAATCTGAAATTGTCGTCTATAAACGGAACTCTAGGACCGTGAAATAGTTTTTATGTGCATATGTTAACTGTCTTGGCACTATAAAAATACTGCGGGCGGTCAATGGGGCGGGACTATTTCAACTCTTTGTGTTCTCTTTCCCTATTAGGGCTGAGACTCCACATCCTATGGGGCTGTTCTGGGAGATTTCTATAAACTGAATTGCCGGTAAGTCTAATTTCATATTTGATTACCTCATTCATCAATAGACCATAAAAATACTTAATAAACAAAAGCTTAAAAAGTAGGTAATCATAGTTTTAAAGTCTGAAATGCACATGCGATACTGACATCTAAGTTTCAGCACATTTTGGGACAAATGTTTTCAAACTGAAAGTTAACAATCATTAAAATATTTTCTGTAAATTGTTGTCTCCTTTTTTGCTCCAATTATTTGCATTTAATAACAAATAAAACTTGATGTAACATTATATATGCACATTGTCTTTTATGTGCAACCATCACCTGTCTCACAAACACAGGGTTTGAATGAACCTGATGAATGGAGTCAAATTGAAAATGTAAAAAAATCTCTGTCAAAATTGCTGTTTTTTTCTACTCATTCACAAAGAGTTAATTAAAGTTATTAAATATGTACAACAAAATAGCAGGAGTTTCAAATAGAAATCATGCTGCAAAAACCAGTCAAAGCAAAAATAAAAATATCTACTTTCAGGGGTTTCGCTTGACATTTGCCAAGTGTCTAGCACTCCTAAAGTTGTTTGTGTTTGGCCGAAATAGCTCAGACGGGAGAGCGTTAGACTGAAGATCTAAAGGTCCCTGGTTAGGTCCCGGGTTTCGACAACATCATTTTTCTTGATTCTTTACATTTTAAGGAGAAAATAAACAAAGCACGTGGACTGATTATTTAAAGAAAATGTAAAAGGCCTAAAAATCTTAACTATCTACAGAAAATAAAATGTTAAAAAGATGAGAAATATGAACTTTTCCATTTGAGCAAATTATTATTTTTTTGTAATTTTTCCTCTGTTTTGTTTATTTCCATTTCACTTAGCTGTAAGAGGATTTAAAGGGAACCTGATAGCTGATAAAGAAAGCATGTATCAGACACTAGCTGAATGATTTCAACCATGTATGTTTGACTATGAAATGCTGTGGTGTATATGAATTCATTGTGAGAAGTAATTTCTAAAATGGGGTCACTTTGGGGGGGTTTCTGCTGTTTTGGTACTTTTGGTACTCTGCAAATTTTACCTGCAAACTATTCTTGCAAAATCTGCATTCCAAAATCCAAATAGCGCTCTTATTTTCAAAGCCCTGCTGTGTGGCCAAACAGTAGATTCTGAAGAAATATGGTGCATCATCGCATTTTGTGAGAAATCTAACATTTCTAACATCCTAACAAAATAAAAGGAGGTTTGAAAGTGAATGCTGACCAAAAGTACACATATGAAAAATGCTATTTATTTACATTTTTGTGTGGTGCGACAAGTTGGTTTAAGGATATAAGCAGTCAAAGAATAAAAATGACTAATATTTCAAAATTTTAAACAAAATTTAGATATTTTCACAGAAAAAAACTAAAAATATATTGACCTAAATTTACAGTTAATGTAAAGTACAATGTGTCACAAAAAACACTTTCAGAATTACGGGGATATGTAGAAGCATTCCAGAGTTATTACTGCATACAGTGATAAAAGTCATATTTTTTTAAAATGGGGCTTGGCCATTTAGCTCAAAATAGGCTTGATAACTAATAGTTTAAACAAATGTATTGAAATAAAAACTGTAATATTAAATATTTTAAAATAATTTTCAATGACAATTACTGGTCATATTTCTGCTGACTAACTTGGAAAGAGTTAAGGCACAGAATCCACAAGAAGTCAGGATGGCCGAGCCGTCTAAGGTGCTGCGTTCAGGTTGCAGACTCTGGGTTCAAATCCCACTTCTGACATCACCTTTTCATGAAACTATACAGATTCTCAGTCATGATGGGGATCAAACCAAACTTAGCAATGGGCCTTAAAACACCTGATCCCAAAGTTACCACTACCTGGGAGTCTTTGGGGTGAATCTGAAATTGTCGTCTATAAACGGAACTCTAGGACCGTGAAATAGTTTTTATGTGCATATGTTAACTGTCTTGGCACTATAAAAATACTGCGGGCGGTCAATGGGGCGTGACTATTTCAACTCTTTGTGTTCTCTTTCCCTATTAGGGCTGAGACTCCACATCCTATGGGGCTGTTCTGGGAGATTTCTATAAACTGAATTGCCGGTAAGTCTAATTTCATATTTGATTACCTCATTCATCAATAGACCATAAAAATACTTAATAAACAAAAGCTTAAAAAGTAGGTAATCATAGTTTTAAAGTCTGAAATGCACATGCGATACTGACATCTAAGTTTCAGCACATTTTGGGACAAATGTTTTCACACTGAAAGTTAACAATCATTAAAATATTTTCTCTAAATTGTTGTCTCCTTTTTTGCTCCAATTATTTGCATTTAATAACAAATAAAACTTGATGTAACATTATATATGCACATTGTCTTTTATGTGCAACCATCACCTGTCTCACAAACACAGGGTTTGAATGAACCTGATGAATGGAGTCAAATTGAAAATGTAAAAAAATCTCTGTCAAAATTGCTGTTTTTTTCTACTCATTCACAAAGAGTTAATTAAAGTTATTAAATATGTACAACAAAATAGCAGGAGTTTCAAATAGAAATCATGCTGCAAAAACCAGTCAAAGCAAAAATAAAAATATCTACTTTCAGGGGTTTCGCTTGACATTTGCCAAGTGTCTAGCACTCCTAAAGTTGTTTGTGTTTGGCCGAAATAGCTCAGACGGGAGAGCGTTAGACTGAAGATCTAAAGGTCCCTGGTTAGGTCCCGGGTTTCGACAACATCATTTTTCTTGATTCTTTACATTTTAAGGAGAAAATAAACAAAGCACGTGGACTGATTATTTAAAGAAAATGTAAAAGGCCTAAAAATCTTAACTATCTACAGAAAATAAAATGTTAAAAAGATGAGAAATATGAACTTTTCCATTTGAGCAAATTATTATTTTTTTGTAAATTTTCCTCTGTTTTGTTTATTTCCATTTCACTTAGCTGTAAGAGGATTTAAAGGGAACCTGATAGCTGATAAAGAAAGCATGTATCAGACACTAGCTGAATGATTTCAACCATGTATGTTTGACTATGAAATGCTGTGGTGTATATGAATTCATTGTGAGAAGTAATTTCTAAAATGGGGTCACTTTGGGGGGGTTTCTGCTGTTTTGGTACTTTTGGTACTCTGCAAATTTTACCTGCAAACTATTCTTGCAAAATCTGCATTCCAAAATCCAAATAGCGCTCTTATTTTCAAAGCCCTGCTGTGTGGCCAAACAGTAGATTCTGAAGAAATATGGTGCATCATCGCATTTTGTGAGAAATCTAACATTTCTAACATCCTAACAAAATAAAAGGAGGTTTGAAAGTGAATGCTGACCAAAAGTACACATATGAAAAATGCTATTTATTTACATTTTTGTGTGGTGCGACAAGTTGGTTTAAGGATATAAGCAGTCAAAGAATAAAAATGACTAATATTTCAAAATTTTAAACAAAATTTAGATATTTTCACAGAAAAAAACTAAAAATATATTGACCTAAATTTACAGTTAATGTAAAGTACAATGTGTCACAAAAAACACTTTCAGAATTACGGGGATATGTAGAAGCATTCCAGAGTTATTACTGCATACAGTGATAAAAGTCATATTTTTTTAAAATGGGGCTTGGCCATTTAGCTCAAAATAGGCTTGATAACTAATAGTTTAAACAAATGTATTGAAATAAAAACTGTAATATTAAATATTTTAAAATAATTTTCAATGACAATTACTGGTCATATTTCTGCTGACTAACTTGGAAAGAGTTAAGGCACAGAATCCACAAGAAGTCAGGATGGCCGAGCCGTCTAAGGCGCTGCGTTCAGGTTGCAGACTCTGGGTTCAAATCCCACTTCTGACATCACCTTTTCATGAAACTATACAGATTCTCAGTCATGATGGGGATCAAACCAAACTTAGCAATGGGCCTTAAAACACCTGATCCCAAAGTTACCACTACCTGGGAGTCTTTGGGGTGAATCTGAAATTGTCGTCTATAAACGGAACTCTAGGACCGTGAAATAGTTTTTATGTGCATATGTTAACTGTCTTGGCACTATAAAAATACTGCGGGCGGTCAATGGGGCGGGACTATTTCAACTCTTTGTGTTCTCTTTCCCTATTAGGGCTGAGACTCCACATCCTATGGGGCTGTTCTGGGAGATTTCTATAAACTGAATTGCCGGTAAGTCTAATTTCATATTTGATTACCTCATTCATCAATAGACCATAAAAATACTTAATAAACAAAAGCTTAAAAAGTAGGTAATCATAGTTTTAAAGTCTGAAATGCACATGCGATACTGACATCTAAGTTTCAGCACATTTTGGGACAAATGTTTTCAAACTGAAAGTTAACAATCATTAAAATATTTTCTGTAAATTGTTGTCTCCTTTTTTGCTCCAATTATTTGCATTTAATAACAAATAAAACTTGATGTAACATTATATATGCACATTGTCTTTTATGTGCAACCATCACCTGTCTCACAAACACAGGGTTTGAATGAACCTGATGAATGGAGTCAAATTGAAAATGTAAAAAAATCTCTGTCAAAATTGCTGTTTTTTTCTACTCATTCACAAAGAGTTAATTAAAGTTATTAAATATGTACAACAAAATAGCAGGAGTTTCAAATAGAAATCATGCTGCAAAAACCAGTCAAAGCAAAAATAAAAATATCTACTTTCAGGGGTTTCGCTTGACATTTGCCAAGTGTCTAGCACTCCTAAAGTTGTTTGTGTTTGGCCGAAATAGCTCAGACGGGAGAGCGTTAGACTGAAGATCTAAAGGTCCCTGGTTAGGTCCCGGGTTTCGACAACATCATTTTTCTTGATTCTTTAAATTTTAAGGAGAAAATAAACAAAGCACGTGGACTGATTATTTAACCCCTTCATGACCCAGCCTATTTTGGCCTTAATGACCTTGCCGTTTTTTGCAATTCTGACCAGTGTCCCTTTATGAGGTAATAACTCAGGAACGCTTCAACGGATCCTAGCGATTCTGAGATTGTTTTTTCGTGACATATTGGGCTTCATGTTAGTGGTAAATGTAGGTTGATAATTTTTGAGTTTATTTGTGAAAAAAACGGAAATTTGGCAAAAAATTTGAAAATTTCGCAATTTTCACATTTTGAATTTTTATTCTGTTAAACCAGAGAGTTATGTGACACAAAATAGTTAATAAATAACGTTTCCCACATGTCTACTTTACATCAGCACAATTTTGGAAACAATTTTTTTTTTTGCTAGGAAGTTATAAGGGTTAAAATTTGACCAGTGATTTCTCATTTTTACAACAAAATTTACAAAACCATTTTTTTTAGGGACCACCTCACATTTGAAGTCATTTTGAGGGTTCTATATGGCTGAAAATACCCAAAAGTGACACCATTCTAAAAACTGCACCCCTCAAGGTGCTCAAAACCACATTCAAGAAGTTTATTAACCCTTCAGGTGTTTCACAGCAGCAGAAGCAACATGGAAGTAAAAAATGAACATTTAACTTTTTAGTCACAAAAATGATCTTTTAGCAACAATTTTTTTATTTTCCCAAGGGTAAAAGGAGAAACTGGACCAGGGACGTTGTTGTCCAATTTGTCCTGAGTACGCTGATACCTCATATGTGGGGGTAAACCACTGTTTGGGCGCACGGCAGGGCTCGGAAGGGAAGGAGCGCCATTTGACTTTTTGAATGAAAAATTGGCTCCAATCTTTAGCGGACACCATGTCGCGTTTGGAGAGCCCCCGTGTGCCTTAACATTGGAGCTCCCCCACAAGTGACCACATTTTGGAAACTAGACCCCCCAAGGAACTTATCTAGAAGCATAGTGAGCACTTTAAACCCCCAGGTGCTTCACAAATTGATCCGTAAAAATGAAAAAGTACTTTTTTTTCACAAAAAAATTATTTTAGCCTCAATTTTTTCATTTTCACATGGGCAACAGGATAAAATGGATCCTAAATTTTGTTGGGCAATTTCTCCTGAGTACACCAATACCTCACATGTGGGGGTAAACCACTGTTTGGGCACATGGTAAGGCTCGGAAGGGAAGGAGCGCCATTTGACTTTTTGAATGGAAAATTATCTCCATCGTTAGCGGACACCATGTCGCGTTTGGAAAGCCCCTGTGTGCCTAAACATTGGAGCTCCTTCACAAGTGACCCCATTTTGGAAACTAGACCCCCCAAGGAACTCATCCAGAGGCATAGTGAGCACTTTAAACCCCCAGGTGCTTCACAAATTGATCCGCAAAAATGAAAAAGTATTTTTTTTTCACACAAAATTTCTTTTAGCCTCAATTCTTTCATTTTCACATGGGCAACAGGATAAAATGGATCCTAAAATTTGTTGGGCAATTTCTCCTGAGTATGCCGATACCTCATATGTGGGGGTAAACCACTGTTTGGGTGCATGGCAAGGCTCGGAAGGGGAGGCGTGCCATTTGACTTTTTGAATGGAAAATTAGCTCCAATCGTTAGCGGACACCATGTCGCGTTTGGAGAGCCCCTGTGTGCCTAAACATTGGAGCTCCCCTACAAGTGACCCCATTTTGGAAACTAGACCCCCCAAGAAACTTATCTAGATGCATAGTGAGCATTTATAACCCCCAGGTGCTTCACAGAAGTTTATAACGCAGAGCCGTGAAAATAAAAAAATAATTTTTCTTTCCTCAAAAATGATTTTTAGCCCAGAATTTTTTATTTTCCCAAGGGTAATAGGAGAAATTGGACCCCAAATGTTGTTGTCCAGTTTGTTCTGAGTACGATGATACCCCATATGTGGGGGTAAACCACTGTTTGGGCGCACGGCAGGGCTCGGAAGGGAAGGCACGCCATTTGGCTTTTTGAATGGAAAATTAGCTCCAATCATTAGCGGACACCATGTCGCGTTTGGAGAGCCCCTGTGTGCCTAAACATTGGAGCTCCCGCACAAGTGACCCCATTTTGGAAACTAGACCTCCCAAGGAACTAATCTAGATGTGTGGTGAGCACTTTGAACCCCCAAGTGCTTCACAGAAGTTTATAACGCAGAGCCATGAAAATAAAAAATAATTTTTCTTTTCTCAAAAATGATTTTTTAGCCCACAATTTTTTATTTTCCCAAGTGTAACAGGAGAAATTGGACCCCAAACGTTGTTGTCCAGTTTCTCCTGAGTACGCTGATACCCCATATGTGGGGGTAAACCACTGTTTTGGCACACGTCGGGGTTCGGAAGGGAAGTAGTGACGTTTTGAAATGCAGACTTTGATGGAATGGTCTGCGGGCGTCACATTGCATTTGCAGAGCCCCTGATGTGCCTAAACAGTAGAAACACCCCACAAGTGACCCCATTTTGGAAACTAGACCCCCCAAGGAACTTACCTAGATGTGTGGTGAGCACGTTCAACCCCCAAGTGCTTCACAGAAGTTTACAACGCAGAGCCGTGAAAATAAAAAATCATTTTTCTTTCCTCAAAAAAGATGTTTTAGCAAGCAATTTTTTATTTTCACAAGGGTAACAGGAGAATTTGGACCCCAATATTTGTTGCCCAGTTTGTTGTGAGTACGCTGATACCCCATATGTGGGGGTAAACCACTGTTTGGGCACACGTCAGGGCTCGGAAGGGAAGTAGTGACATTTGAAATGCAGACTTTGATGGAATGGTCTGCGGGCGTCACATTGCATTTGCAGAGCCCCTGATGTGCCTAAACAGTAGAAACACCCCACAAGTGACCCCATTTTGGAAACTAGACCCCCGAAGGAACTTATCTAGATGTGTGGTGAGCACTTTCAACCCCCAAGTGCTTCACAGAAGTTTATAACGCAGAGCCGTGAAAATAAAAAATAATTGTTCTTTCCTCAAAAATTATGTTTTAGCAAGTAATTTTTTATTTTTGCAAGGGTAACAGGAGAAATTAGACCCCAACAGTTGTTGCCCAGTTTGTCCTGAGTACGCTGGTACCCCAAATGTGGGGGTAAACCACTGTTTGGGCGCACGTCGGGGCTTGGAAGGGCGGGAGCACCATTTGACTGTTTGAACGCAAGATTGGCTGGAATCAATGGTGGCGCCATGTTGCGTTTGGAGACCCCTGATGTGCCTAAACAGTGGAAACCCCTCAATTCTAACTTCAACACTAACCCCAACACACCCCTAATCCTAATCCCAACTGTAGCCATAACCCTAATCACAACCTTAACCCCAACACACCCCTAACCACAACCCTAACCGCAACACACCCGTAACCCTAATTCCAACCCTGATCCTAACCCTAATCCCAACCGTAACCCTAATCCCAACCCTAACCACAACTGTAACCCCAACACACCCCTAACCCTATCCGTAACCCTAACCACAAGCCTAATCTTAACCCTATTTCAAACCCTAGCCCTAATTCCAACCCTAACTCTAATTCCAACCCTAACCCTAAGGCTATGTGCCCATGTTGCGGATTCGTGTGAGATTTTTCCGCACGATTTTTAAAAAATCTGCAGGTAAAAGGCACTGCGTTTTACCTGCGGATTTACAGCAGATTTCCAGTGTTTTTTTTGTGCGGATTTCACCTGCGGATTCCTATTGAGGAACAGGTGTAAAACGCTGCGGAATCCGCACAAAGAATTGACATGCTGCGGAAAATACAACGCAGCGTTTCTGCACGGAATTTTCCGCACCATGGGCACAGCGGATTTGGTTTTCCTTAGGTGTACATGGTACTGTAAACCTGATGGAAAACTGCTTCGAATTCGCAGCGGCTAATCCGCTGCGGATCCGCTGCCAATCCGCGGCCAATCCGCTGCGGATCCGCTGCCAATCCGCGGCCAATCCGCTGCGGATCCGCTGCCAATCCGCTGCGGATCCGCGGCCAATCCGCTGCGGATCCGCTGCCAATCCGCGGCCAATCCGCTGCGGATCCGCGGCCAATCCGCTGCGGATCCGCTGCCAATCCGCGGCCAATCCGCTGCGGATCCGCTGCCAATCCGTGGCCAATCCGCTGCGGATCCGCTGCCAATCCGCGGCCAATCCGCTGCGGATCCGCTGCCAATCCGCTGCGGATCCGCGGCCAATCCGCTGCGGAGCCGCTGCCAATCCGCGGCCAATCCGCTGCGGATCCGCGGCCAATCCGCTGCGGATCCGCTGCGGATCCGCTGCGGATCCGCTGCCGATCCGCTGCGGATCCGCGGCCGATCCGCTGCGGATCCGCTGCCGATCCGCTGCGGATCCGCTGCCGATCCGCGGCCGATCCGCGGCCGATCCGCTGCGGATCCGCGGCGGATCCGCTCTGTGTGCACATGCCATAACCCTACCCCTAACCCTACCCGTAACCCTAACCCTACCCCTAACCCTACCCCTAGTTCTAACCCTAGTTCTAACCCTAACCCTAGTGGAAAAAGAAAAAAAAATATTTTCTTTATTTTATTATTGTCCCTACCTATGGGGGTGATAAAGGGGGGGGGTTTATTTATTATTTTTTTATTTTGATCGCTGTGATAGAACCTACCACAGCGATCAAAATGTACCTCTAAGAATCTGCCGGCCGGCGGGCGCACTGAGCATGCGCCCGCCATTTTGGAACATGGCGGCGCCCATGATGGAGGCGGACGGGGACCGGGAGCCTCGGTAAGTATAAGGGGGGGGAGATCGGGGCACGAGGGGGGCGTCGGAGCACGGGGGGGTGACATAGGAGCAGGGGGGAGCGGGCAGGAGGACGGGGGAGCGGACAGCAGGACAGGGGAGCCGGCAGGCGGACGGAGGGGACCGGACCCTATAACGGCGCACTGGGGGGGCGATCGGTGGGGTGGGGGGAGGTCACATTAGTGTTTCCAGCCATGGCCGATGATATTGCAGCATCGGCCATGGCTGGATTGTAATATTTCACCTGTTTTTTAGGTGAAATATTACAAATCGCTCTGATTGGCAGTTTCACTTTCAACAGCCAATCAGAGCGATCGTAGCCACGGGGGGGTGAAGCCACCCCCCCTGGGCTGAAGCACCACTCCCCCTCTCCCTGCAGATCGGGTAAAATAGGAGTTAACCCCTTCACCCGATCTGCAGGGACGCGATCATTCCATGACGCCACATAGGCGTCATGGGTCGGATTGGCACGGGTTTTCATGACGCCTACGTGGCGTCATGGGTCGGGAAGGGGTTAAAGAAAATGTAAAAGGCCTAAAAATCTTAACTATCTACAGAAAATAAAATGTTAAAAAGATGAGAAATATGAACTTTTCCATTTGAGCAAATTATTATTTTTTTGTAAATTTTCCTCTGTTTTGTTTATTTCCATTTCACTTAGCTGTAAGAGGATTTAAAGGGAACCTGATAGCTGATAAAGAAAGCATGTATCAGACACTAGCTGAATGATTTCAACCATGTATGTTTGACTATGAAATGCTGTGGTGTATATGAATTCATTGTGAGAAGTAATTTCTAAAATGGGGTCACTTTGGGGGGGTTTCTGCTGTTTTGGTACTTTTGGTACTCTGCAAATTTTACCTGCAAACTATTCTTGCAAAATCTGCATTCCAAAATCCAAATAGCGCTCTTATTTTCAAAGCCCTGCTGTGTGGCCAAACAGTAGATTCTGAAGAAATATGGTGCATCATCGCATTTTGTGAGAAATCTAACATTTCTAACATCCTAACAAAATAAAAGGAGGTTTGAAAGTGAATGCTGACCAAAAGTACACATATGAAAAATGCTATTTATTTACATTTTTGTGTGGTGCGACAAGTTGGTTTAAGGATATAAGCAGTCAAAGAATAAAAATGACTAATATTTCAAAATTTTAAACAAAATTTAGATATTTTCACAGAAAAAAACAAAAAATATATTGACCTAAATTTACAGTTAATGTAAAGTACAATGTGTCACAAAAAACACTTTCAGAATTACGGGGATATGTAGAAGCATTCCAGAGTTATTACTGCATACAGTGATAAAAGTCATATTTTTTTAAAATGGGGCTTGGCCATTTAGCTCAAAATAGGCTTGATAACTAATAGTTTAAACAAATGTATTGAAATAAAAACTGTAATATTAAATATTTTAAAATAATTTTCAATGACAATTACTGGTCATATTTCTTCTGACTAACTTGGAAAGAGTTAAGGCACAGAATCCACAAGAAGTCAGGATGGCCGAGCGGTCTAAGGCGCTGCGTTCAGGTCGCAGTCTCTCTTGGAGGCGTGGGTTCAAATCCCACTTCTGACATCACCTTTTCATGAAAATATACAGATTCTCAGTCAATTATTGATTAGATGGGGATCAAACCAAACTTAGCAATGGGCCTTAAAAAATCTGATCCCAAAGTTACCACTACCTGGGAGTCTTTGGGGTGAATCTGAAATTGTCGTCTATAAACGGAACTCTAGGACCGTGAAATAGTTTTTATGTGCATATGTTAGCTGTCTTGGCACTATAAAAATACTGCCGGCGGTCAATGGGGCGTGACTATTTCAACTCTTTGTGTTCTCTTTCCCTATTAGGGCTGAGACTCCACATCCTATGGGGCTGTTCTGGGAGATTTCTATAAACTGAATTGCCGGTAAGTCTAATTTCATATTTGATTACCTCATTCATCAATAGACCATAAAAATACTTAATAAACAAAAGCTTAAAAAGTAGGT
Organism: Ranitomeya variabilis; assembly: GCF_051348905.1. Lineage (NCBI taxonomy): Eukaryota > Metazoa > Chordata > Amphibia > Anura > Dendrobatidae > Ranitomeya > Ranitomeya variabilis. Next base: position 315,794,529 of record NC_135235.1, read on the forward strand.
AATCATAGTTTTAAAGTCTGAAATGCACATGCGATACTGACATCTAAGTTTCAGCACATTTTGGGACAAATGTTTTCACACTGAAAGTTAACAATCATTAAAATATTTTCTCTAAATTGTTGTCTCCTTTTTTGCTCCAATTATTTGCATTTAATAACAAATAAAACTTGATGTAACATTATATATGCACATTGTCTTTTATGTGCAACCATCCCCTGTCTCACAAACACAGGGTTTGAATGAACCTGATGAATGGAGTCAAATTGAAAATGTAAAAAAATCTCTGTCAAAATTGCTGTTTTTTTCTACTCATTCACAAAGAGTTAATTAAAGTTATTAAATATGTACAACAAAATAGCAGGAGTTTCAAATAGAAATCATGCTGCAAAAACCAGTCAAAGCAAAAATAAAAATATCTACTTTCAGGGGTTTTGCTTGACATTTGCCAATTGTCTAGCACTCCTAAAGTTGTTTGTGTTTGGCCGAAATAGCTCAGATGGGAGAGCGTTAGACTGAAGATCTAAAGGTCCCTGGTTCGATCCCGGGTTTCGGCAACATCACTTTTCTTGATTCTTTACATTTTAAGGAGAAAATAAACAGAGCACGTGGACTGATTATTTAAAGAAAATGTAAAAGGCCTAAAAATCTTAACTATCTACAGAAAATAAAATGTTAAAAAGATGAGAAATGGGAACTTTTCCATTTGAGCAAATTATTATTTTTTTGTAATTTTTCCTCTGTTTTGTTTATTTCCATTTCACTTAGCTGTAAGAGGATTTAAAGGGAACCTGATAGCTGATAAAGAAAGCATGTATCAGACACTAGCTGAATGATTTCAACCATGTATGTTTGACTATGAAATGCTGTGGTGTATATGAATTCATTGTGAGAAGTAATTTCTAAAATGGGGTCACTTTGGGGGGGTTTCTGCTGTTTTGGTACTTTTGGTACTCTGCAAATTTTACCTGCAAACTATTCTTGCAAAATCTGCATTCCAAAATCCAAATAGCGCTCTTATTTTCAAAGCCCTGCTGTGTGGCCAAACAGTAGATTCTGAAGAAATATGGTGCATCACCGCATTTTGTGAGAAATCTAACATTTCTAACATCCTAACAAAATAAAAGGAGGTTTGAAAGTGAATGCTGACAAAAAGTACACATATGAAAAATGCTATTTATTTACATTTTTGTGTGGTGCAACAAGTTGGTTTAAGGATATAAGCAGTCAAAGAATAAAACTGACTAATATTTCAAAATTTTAAACAAAATTTAGATATTTTCACAGAAAAAAACTAAAAATATATTGACCTAAATTTACAGTTAATGTAAAGTACAATGTGTCACAAAAAACACTTTCAGAATTACAGGGATATGTAGAAGCATTCCAGAGTTATTACTGCATACAGTGATAAAAGTCATATTTTTTTAAAATGGGGCTTGGCCATTTAGCTCAAAATAGGCTTGATAACTAATAGTTTAAACAAATGTATTGAAATAAAAACTGTAATATTAAATATTTTAAAATAATTTTCAATGACAATTACTGGTCATATTTCTGCTGACTAACTTGGAAAGAGTTAAGGCACAGAATCCACAAGAAGTCAGGATGGCCGAGCGGTCTAAGGCGCTGCGTTCAGGTCGCAGTCTCTCTTGGAGGCGTGGGTTCAAATCCCACTTCTGACATCACCTTTTCATGAAACTATACTGATTCTCAGTCAATTATTGATTAGATGGGGATCAAACCAAACTTAGCAATGGGCCTTAAAAAACCTGATCCCAAAGTTACCACTACCTGGGAGTCTTTGGGGTGAATCTGAAATTGTCGTCTATAAACGGAACTCTAGGACCGTGAAATAGTTTTTATGTGCATATGTTAGCTGTCTTGGCACTATAAAAATACTGCGGGCGGTCAATGGGGCGGGACTATTTCAACTCTTTGTGTTCTCTTTCCCTATTAGGGCGGAGACTCCACATCCTATGGGGCTGTTCTGGGAGATTTCTATAAACTGAATTGCCGGTAAGTCTAATTTCATATTTGATTACCTCATTCATCAATAGACCATAAAAATACTTAATAAACAAAAGCTTAAAAGGTAGGTAATCATAGTTTTAAAGTCTGAAATGCACATGCGATACTGACATCTAAGTTTCAGCACATTTTGGGACAAATGTTTTCACATTGAAAGTTAACAATCATTAAAATATTTTCTCTAAATTGTTGTCTCCTTTTTTGCTCCAATTATTTGCATTTAATAACAAATAAAACTTGATGTAACATTATGCATGCACATTGTCTTTTATGTGCAACCATCACCTGTCTCACAAACACAGGGTTTGAATGAACCTGATGAATGGAGTCAAATTGAAAATGTAAAAAAATCTCTGTCAAAATTGCTGTTTTTTTCTACTCATTCACAAAGAGTTAATGAAAGTTATTACATATGTACAACAAATTAGCACGAGTTTCAAATAGAAATCATGCTGCAAAAACCAGTCAAAGCAAAAATAAAAATATCTACTTTCAGGGGTTTTGCTTGACATTTGCCAATTGTCTAGCACTCCTAAAGTTGTTTGTGTTTGGCCGAAATAGCTCAGATGGGAGAGCGTTAGACTGAAGATCTAAAGGTCCCTGGTTCGATCCCGGGTTTCGGCAACATCATATTTTTTTAAAATGGGGCTTGGCCATTTAGCTCAAAATAGGCTTGATAACTAATAGTTTAAACAAATGTATTGAAATAAAAACTGTAATATTAAATATTTTAAAATAATTTTCAATGACAATTACTGGTCATATTTCTGCTGACTAACTTGGAAAGAGTTAAGGCACAGAATCCACAAGAAGTCAGGATGGCCGAGCGGTCTAAGGCGCTGCGTTCAGGTCGCAGTCTCTCTTGGAGGCGTGGGTTCAAATCCCACTTCTGACATCACCTTTTCATGAAACTATACTGATTCTCAGTCAATTATTGATTAGATGGGGATCAAACCAAACTTAGCAATGGGCCTTAAAAAACCTGATCCCAAAGTTACCACTACCTGGGAGTCTTTGGGGTGAATCTGAAATTGTCGTCTATAAACGGAACTCTAGGACCGTGAAATAGTTTTTATGTGCATATGTTAGCTGTCTTGGCACTATAAAAATACTGCGGGCGGTCAATGGGGCGGGACTATTTCAACTCTTTGTGTTCTCTTTCCCTATTAGGGCGGAGACTCCACATCCTATGGGGCTGTTCTGGGAGATTTCTATAAACTGAATTGCCGGTAAGTCTAATTTCATATTTGATTACCTCATTCATCAATAGACCATAAAAATACTTAATAAACAAAAGCTTAAAAAGTAGGTAATCATAGTTTTAAAGTCTGAAATGCACATGCGATACTGACATCTAAGTTTCAGCATATTTTGGGACAAATGTTTTCACATTGAAAGTTAACAATCATTAAAATATTTTCTCTAAATTGTTGTCTCCTTTTTTGCTCCAATTATTTGCATTTGAACTCTTTGTGTTCTCTTTCCCTATTAGGGCGGAGACTCCACATCCTATGGGGCTGTTCTGGGAGATTTCTATAAACTGAATTGCCGGTAAGTCTAATTTCATATTTGATTACCTCATTCATCAATAGACCATAAAAATACTTAATAAACAAAAGCTGAAAAAGTAGGTAATCATAGTTTTAAAGTCTGAAATGCACATGCGATACTGACATCTAAGTTTCAGCATTTTTTGGGACAAATGTCCCAAATGTTTCTTCTTCGGTCTAAGGTCTAAGAGAGACTGCGACCTGAACGCAGCGCCTTAGACCACTCGGCCATCCTGACTTCTTGTGGATTCTGTGCCTTAACTCTTTCCAAGTTAGTCAGAAGAAATATGACCAGTAATTGCCATTGAAAATTATTTTAAAATATTTAATATTACAGTTTTTATTTCAATACATTTGTTTAAACTATTAGTTATCAAGCCTATTTTGAGCTAAATGGCCAAGCCCCATTTTAAAAAAATATGACTTTTATCACTGTATGCAGTAATAACTCTGGAATGCTTGCATTTAATAACAAATAAAACTTGATGTAACATTATGCATGCACATTGTCTTTTATGTGCAACCATCACCTGTCTCACAAACACAGGGTTTGAATGAACCTGATGAATGGAGTCAAATTGAAAATGTAAAAAAATCTCTGTCAAAATTGCTGTTTTTTTCTACTCATTCACAAAGAATTAATGAAAGTTATTAAATATGTACAACAAAATAGCAGGAGTTTCAAATAGAAATCATGCTGCAAAAACCAGTCAAAGCAAAAATAAAAATATCTACTTTCAGGGGTTTCGCTTGACATTTGCCAAGTGTCTAGCACTCCTAAAGTTGTTTGTGTTTGGCAGAAATAGCTCAGATGGGAGAGCGTTAGACTGAAGATCTAAAGGTCCCTGGTTCGATCCCGGGTTTCGGCAACATCACTTTTCTTGATTCTTTACATTTTAAGGAGAAAATAAACAGAGCACGTGGACTGATTATTTAAAGAAAATGTAAAAGGCCTAAAAATCTTAACTATCTACAGAAAATAAAATGTTAAAAAGATGAGAAATGGGAACTTTTCCATTTGAGCAAATTATTATTTTTTTGTAATTTTTCCTCTGTTTTGTTTATTTCCATTTCACTTAGCTGTAAGAGGATTTAAAGGGAACCTGATAGCTGATAAAGAAATCATGTATCAGACACTAGCTGAATGATTTCAACCATGTATGTTTGACTATGAAATGCTGTGGTGTATATGAATTCATTGTGAGAAGTAATTTCTAAAATGGGGTCACTTTGGGGGGGTTTCTGCTGTTTTGGTACTTTTGGTACTCTGCAAATTTTACCTGCAAACTATTCTTGCAAAATCTGCATTCCAAAATCCAAATAGCGCTCTTATTTTCAAAGCCCTGCTGTGTGGCCAAACAGTAGATTCTGAAGAAATATGGTGCATCACCGCATTTTGTGAGAAATCTAACATTTCTAACATCCTAACAAAATAAAAGGAGGTTTGAAAGTGAATGCTGACAAAAAGTACACATATGAAAAATGCTATTTATTTACATTTTTGTGTGGTGCAACAAGTTGGTTTAAGGATATAAGCAGTCAAAGAATAAAACTGACTAATATTTCAAAATTTTAAACAAAATTTAGATATTTTCACAGAAAAAAACTAAAAATATATTGACCTAAATTTACAGTTAATGTAAAGTACAATGTGTCACAAAAAACACTTTCAGAATTACAGGGATATGTAGAAGCATTCCAGAGTTATTACTGCATACAGTGATAAAAGTCATATTTTTTTAAAATGGGGCTTGGCCATTTAGCTCAAAATAGGCTTGATAACTAATAGTTTAAACAAATGTATTGAAATAAAAACTGTAATATTAAATATTTTAAAATAATTTTCAATGACAATTACTGGTCATATTTCTGCTGACTAACTTGGAAAGAGTTAAGGCACAGAATCCACAAGAAGTCAGGATGGCCGAGCGGTCTAAGGCGCTGCGTTCAGGTCGCAGTCTCTCTTGGAGGCGTGGGTTCAAATCCCACTTCTGACATCACCTTTTCATGAAACTATACTGATTCTCAGTCAATTATTGATTAGATGGGGATCAAACCAAACTTAGCAATGGGCCTTAAAAAACCTGATCCCAAAGTTACCACTACCTGGGAGTCTTTGGGGTGAATCTGAAATTGTCGTCTATAAACGGAACTCTAGGACCGTGAAATAGTTTTTATGTGCATATGTTAGCTGTCTTGGCACTATAAAAATACTGCGGGCGGTCAATGGGGCGGGACTATTTCAACTCTTTGTGTTCTCTTTCCCTATTAGGGCGGAGACTCCACATCCTATGGGGCTGTTCTGGGAGATTTCTATAAACTGAATTGCCGGTAAGTCTAATTTCATATTTGATTACCTCATTCATCAATAGACCATAAAAATACTTAATAAACAAAAGCTTAAAAAGTAGGTAATCATAGTTTTAAAGTCTGAAATGCACATGCGATACTGACATCTAAGTTTCAGCATATTTTGGGACAAATGTTTTCACATTGAAAGTTAACAATCATTAAAATATTTTCTCTAAATTGTTGTCTCCTTTTTTGCTCCAATTATTTGCATTTGAACTCTTTGTGTTCTCTTTCCCTATTAGGGCGGAGACTCCACATCCTATGGGGCTGTTCTGGGAGATTTCTATAAACTGAATTGCCGGTAAGTCTAATTTCATATTTGATTACCTCATTCATCAATAGACCATAAAAATACTTAATAAACAAAAGCTTAAAAAGTAGGTAATCATAGTTTTAAAGTCTGAAATGCACATGCAATACTGACATCTAAGTTTCAGCATTTTTTGGGACAAATGTCCCAAATGTTTCTTCTTCGGTCTAAGGTCTAAGAGAGACTGCGACCTGAACGCAGCGCCTTAGACCACTCGGCCATCCTGACTTCTTGTGGATTCTGTGCCTTAACTCTTTCCAAGTTAGTCAGAAGAAATATGACCAGTAATTGCCATTGAAAATTATTTTAAAATATTTAATATTACAGTTTTTATTTCAATACATTTGTTTAAACTATTAGTTATCAAGCCTATTTTGAGCTAAATGGCCAAGCCCCATTTTAAAAAAATATGACTTTTATCACTGTATGCAGTAATAACTCTGGAATGCTTGCATTTAATAACAAATAAAACTTGATGTAACATTATGCATGCACATTGTCTTTTATGTGCAACCATCACCTGTCTCACAAACACAGGGTTTGAATGAACCTGATGAATGGAGTCAAATTGAAAATGTAAAAAAATCTCTGTCAAAATTGCTGTTTTTTTCTACTCATTCACAAAGAATTAATGAAAGTTATTAAATATGTACAACAAAATAGCAGGAGTTTCAAATAGAAATCATGCTGCAAAAACCAGTCAAAGCAAAAATAAAAATATCTACTTTCAGGGGTTTCGCTTGACATTTGCCAAGTGTCTAGCACTCCTAAAGTTGTTTGTGTTTGGCCGAAATAGCTCAGATGGGAGAGCGTTAGACTGAAGATCTAAAGGTCCCTGGTTCGATCCCGGGTTTCGGCAACATCACTTTTCTTGATTCTTTACATTTTAAGGAGAAAATAAACAGAGCACGTGGACTGATTATTTAAAGAAAATGTAAAAGGCCTAAAAATCTTAACTATCTACAGAAAATAAAATGTTAAAAAGATGAGAAATGGGAACTTTTCCATTTGAGCAAATTATTATTTTTTTGTAATTTTTCCTCTGTTTTGTTTATTTCCATTTCACTTAGCTGTAAGAGGATTTAAAGGGAACCTGATAGCTGATAAAGAAAGCATGTATCAGACACTAGCTGAATGATTTCAACCATGTATGTTTGACTATGAAATGCTGTGGTGTATATGAATTCATTGTGAGAAGTAATTTCTAAAATGGGGTCACTTTGGGGGGGTTTCTGCTGTTTTGGTACTTTTGGTACTCTGCAAATTTTACCTGCAAACTATTCTTGCAAAATCTGCATTCCAAAATCCAAATAGCGCTCTTATTTTCAAAGCCCTGCTGTGTGGCCAAACAGTAGATTCTGAAGAAATATGGTGCATCACCGCATTTTGTGAGAAATCTAACATTTCTAACATCCTAACAAAATAAAAGGAGGTTTGAAAGTGAATGCTGACAAAAAGTACACATATGAAAAATGCTATTTATTTACATTTTTGTGTGGTGCAACAAGTTGGTTTAAGGATATAAGCAGTCAAAGAATAAAACTGACTAATATTTCAAAATTTTAAACAAAATTTAGATATTTTCACAGAAAAAAACTAAAAATATATTGACCTAAATTTACAGTTAATGTAAAGTACAATGTGTCACAAAAAACACTTTCAGAATTACAGGGATATGTAGAAGCATTCCAGAGTTATTACTGCATACAGTGATAAAAGTCATATTTTTTTAAAATGGGGCTTGGCCATTTAGCTCAAAATAGGCTTGATAACTAATAGTTTAAACAAATGTATTGAAATAAAAACTGTAATATTAAATATTTTAAAATAATTTTCAATGACAATTACTGGTCATATTTCTGCTGACTAACTTGGAAAGAGTTAAGGCACAGAATCCACAAGAAGTCAGGATGGCCGAGCGGTCTAAGGCGCTGCGTTCAGGTCGCAGTCTTTCTTGGAGGCGTGGGTTCAAATCCCACTTCTGACATCACCTTTTCATGAAACTATACTGATTCTCAGTCAATTATTGATTAGATGGGGATCAAACCAAACTTAGCAATGGGCCTTAAAAAACCTGATCCCAAAGTTACCACTACCTGGGAGTCTTTGGGGTGAATCTGAAATTGTCGTCTATAAACGGAACTCTAGGACCGTGAAATAGTTTTTATGTGCATATGTTAGCTGTCTTGGCACTATAAAAATACTGCGGGCGGTCAATGGGGCGGGACTATTTCAACTCTTTGTGTTCTCTTTCCCTATTAGGGCGGAGACTCCACATCCTATGGGGCTGTTCTGGGAGATTTCTATAAACTGAATTGCCGGTAAGTCTAATTTCATATTTGATTACCTCATTCATCAATAGACCATAAAAATACTTAATAAACAAAAGCTTAAAAAGTAGGTAATCATAGTTTTAAAGTCTGAAATGCACATGCGATACTGACATCTAAGTTTCAGCATATTTTGGGACAAATGTTTTCACATTGAAAGTTAACAATCATTAAAATATTTTCTCTAAATTGTTGTCTCCTTTTTTGCTCCAATTATTTGCATTTGAACTCTTTGTGTTCTCTTTCCCTATTAGGGCGGAGACTCCACATCCTATGGGGCTGTTCTGGGAGATTTCTATAAACTGAATTGCCGGTAAGTCTAATTTCATATTTGATTACCTCATTCATCAATAGACCATAAAAATACTTAATAAACAAAAGCTTAAAAAGTAGGTAATCATAGTTTTAAAGTCTGAAATGCACATGCGATACTGACATCTAAGTTTCAGCATTTTTTGGGACAAATGTCCCAAATGTTTCTTCTTCGGTCTAAGGTCTAAGAGAGACTGCGACCTGAACGCAGCGCCTTAGACCACTCGGCCATCCTGACTTCTTGTGGATTCTGTGCCTTAACTCTTTCCAAGTTAGTCAGAAGAAATATGACCAGTAATTGCCATTGAAAATTATTTTAAAATATTTAATATTACAGTTTTTATTTCAATACATTTGTTTAAACTATTAGTTATCAAGCCTATTTTGAGCTAAATGGCCAAGCCCCATTTTAAAAAAATATGACTTTTATCACTGTATGCAGTAATAACTCTGGAATGCTTGCATTTAATAACAAATAAAACTTGATGTAACATTATGCATGCACATTGTCTTTTATGTGCAACCATCACCTGTCTCACAAACACAGGGTTTGAATGAACCTGATGAATGGAGTCAAATTGAAAATGTAAAAAAATCTCTGTCAAAATTGCTGTTTTTTTCTACTCATTCACAAAGAATTAATGAAAGTTATTAAATATGTACAACAAAATAGCAGGAGTTTCAAATAGAAATCATGCTGCAAAAACCAGTCAAAGCAAAAATAAAAATATCTACTTTCAGGGGTTTCGCTTGACATTTGCCAAGTGTCTAGCACTCCTAAAGTTGTTTGTGTTTGGCCGAAATAGCTCAGATGGGAGAGCGTTAGACTGAAGATCTAAAGGTCCCTGGTTCGATCCCGGGTTTCGGCAACATCACTTTTCTTGATTCTTTACATTTTAAGGAGAAAATAAACAGAGCACGTGGACTGATTATTTAAAGAAAATGTAAAAGGCCTAAAAATCTTAACTATCTACAGAAAATAAAATGTTAAAAAGATGAGAAATGGGAACTTTTCCATTTGAGCAAATTATTATTTTTTTGTAATTTTTCCTCTGTTTTGTTTATTTCCATTTCACTTAGCTGTAAGAGGATTTAAAGGGAACCTGATAGCTGATAAAGAAAGCATGTATCAGACACTAGCTGAATGATTTCAACCATGTATGTTTGACTATGAAATGCTGTGGTGTATATGAATTCATTGTGAGAAGTAATTTCTAAAATGGGGTCACTTTGGGGGGGTTTCTGCTGTTTTGGTACTTTTGGTACTCTGCAAATTTTACCTGCAAACTATTCTTGCAAAATCTGCATTCCAAAATCCAAATAGCGCTCTTATTTTCAAAGCCCTGCTGTGTGGCCAAACAGTAGATTCTGAAGAAATATGGTGCATCACTGCATTTTGTGAGAAATCTAACATTTCTAACATCCTAACAAAATAAAAGGAGGTTTGAAAGTGAATGCTGACAAAAAGTACACATATGAAAAATGCTATTTATTTACATTTTTGTGTGGTGCAACAAGTTGGTTTAAGGATATAAGCAGTCAAAGAATAAAACTGACTAATATTTCAAAATTTTAAACAAAATTTAGATATTTTCACAGAAAAAAACTAAAAATATATTGACCTAAATTTACAGTTAATGTAAAGTACAATGTGTCACAAAAAACACTTTCAGAATTACAGGGATATGTAGAAGCATTCCAGAGTTATTACTGCATACAGTGATAAAAGTCATATTTTTTTAAAATGGGGCTTGGCCATTTAGCTCAAAATAGGCTTGATAACTAATAGTTTAAACAAATGTATTGAAATAAAAACTGTAATATTAAATATTTTAAAATAATTTTCAATGACAATTACTGGTCATATTTCTGCTGACTAACTTGGAAAGAGTTAAGGCACAGAATCCACAAGAAGTCAGGATGGCCGAGAGGTCTAAGGCGCTGCGTTCAGGTCGCAGTCTCTCTTGGAGGCGTGGGTTCAAATCCCACTTCTGACATCACCTTTTCATGAAACTATACTGATTCTCAGTCAATTATTGATTAGATGGGGATCAAACCAAACTTAGCAATGGGCCTTAAAAAACCTGATCCCAAAGTTACCACTACCTGGGAGTCTTTGGGGTGAATCTGAAATTGTCGTCTATAAACGGAACTCTAGGACCGTGAAATAGTTTTTATGTGCATATGTTAGCTGTCTTGGCACTATAAAAATACTGCGGGCGGTCAATGGGGCGGGACTATTTCAACTCTTTGTGTTCTCTTTCCCTATTAGGGCGGAGACTCCACATCCTATGGGGCTGTTCTGGGAGATTTCTATAAACTGAATTGCCGGTAAGTCTAATTTCATATTTGATTACCTCATTCATCAATAGACCATAAAAATACTTAATAAACAAAAGCTTAAAAGGTAGGTAATCATAGTTTTAAAGTCTGAAATGCACATGCGATACTGACATCTAAGTTTCAGCACATTTTGGGACAAATGTTTTCACATTGAAAGTTAACAATCATTAAAATATTTTCTCTAAATTGTTGTCTCCTTTTTTGCTCCAATTATTTGCATTTAATAACAAATAAAACTTGATGTAACATTATGCATGCACATTGTCTTTTATGTGCAACCATCACCTGTCTCACAAACACAGGGTTTGAATGAACCTGATGAATGGAGTCAAATTGAAAATGTAAAAAAATCTCTGTCAAAATTGCTGTTTTTTTCTACTCATTCACAAAGAGTTAATGAAAGTTATTACATATGTACAACAAATTAGCACGAGTTTCAAATAGAAATCATGCTGCAAAAACCAGTCAAAGCAAAAATAAAAATATCTACTTTCAGGGGTTTCGCTTGACATTTGCCAAGTGTCTAGCACTCCTAAAGTTGTTTGTGTTTGGCCGAAATAGCTCAGATGGGAGAGCGTTAGACTGAAGATCTAAAGGTCCCTGGTTCGATCCCGGGTTTCGGCAACATCACTTTTCTTGATTCTTTACATTTTAAGGAGAAAATAAACAAAGCACGTGGACTGATTATTTAAAGAAAATGTAAAAGGCCTAAAAATCTTAACTATCTACAGAAAATAAAATGTTAAAAAGATGAGAAATGGGAACTTTTCCATTTGAGCAAATTATTATTTTTTTGTAATTTTTCCTGTTTTGTTTATTTCCATTTCACTTAGCTGTAAGAGGATTTAAAGGGAACCTGATAGCTGATAAAGAAAGCATGTATCAGACACTAGCTGAATGATTTCAACCATGTATGTTTGACTATGAAATGCTGTGGTGTATATGAATTCATTGTGAGAAGTAATTTCTAAAATGGGGTCACTTTGGGGGGGTTTCTGCTGTTTTGGTACTTTTGGTACTCTGCAAATTTTACCTGCAAACTATTCTTGCAAAATCTGCATTCCAAAATCCAAATAGCGCTCTTATTTTCAAAGCCCTGCTGTGTGGCCAAACAGTAGATTCTGAAGAAATATGGTGCATCACCGCATTTTGTGAGAAATCTAACATTTCTAACATCCTAACAAAATAAAAGGAGGTTTGAAAGTGAATGCTGACAAAAAGTACACATATGAAAAATGCTATTTATTTACATTTTTGTGTGGTGCAACAAGTTGGTTTAAGGATATAAGCAGTCAAAGAATAAAACTGACTAATATTTCAAAATTTTAAACAAAATTTAGATATTTTCACAGAAAAAAACTAAAAATATATTGACCTAAATTTACAGTTAATGTAAAGTACAATGTGTCACAAAAAACACTTTCAGAATTACGGGGATATGTAGAAGCATTCCAGAGTTATTACTGCATACAGTGATAAAAGTCATATTTTTTTAAAATGGGGCTTGGCCATTTAGCTCAAAATAGGCTTGATAACTAATAGTTTAAACAAATGTATTGAAATAAAAACTGTAATATTAAATATTTTAAAATAATTTTCAATGGCAATTACTGGTCATATTTCTTCTGACTAACTTGGAAAGAGTTAAGGCACAGAATCTACAAGAAGTCAGGATGGCCGAGTGGTCTAAGGCGCTGCATTCAGGTCGCAGTCTCTCTTGGAGGCGTGGGTTCAAATCCCACTTCTGACATCATCTTTTCATGAAACTATACAGATTCTCAGTCAAATATTGATTAGATGGGGATCAAACCAAACTTAGCAATGGGCCTTAAAAAATCCGATCCCAAAGTTACCACTACCTGGGAGTCTTTGGGGTGAATCTGAAATTGTCGTCTATAAACGGAACTCTAGGACCGTGAAATAGTTTTTATGTGCATATGTTAGCTGTCTTGGCACTATAAAAATACTGCGGGCGGTCAATGGGGCGGGACTATTTCAACTCTTTGTGTTCTCTTTCCCTATTAGGGCGGAGACTCCACATCCTATGGGGCTGTTCTGGGAGATTTCTATAAACTGAATTGCCGGTAAGTCTAATTTCATATTTGATTACCTCATTCATCAATAGACCATAAAAATACTTAATAAACAAAAGCTTAAAAAGTAGGTAATCATAGTTTTAAAGTCTGAAATGCACATGCGATACTGACATCTAAGTTTCAGCATATTTTGGGACAAATGTTTTCACATTGAAAGTTAACAATCATTAAAATATTTTCTCTAAATTGTTGTCTCCTTTTTTGCTCCAATTATTTGCATTTGAACTTTTTGTGTTCTCTTTCCCTATTAGGGCGGAGACTCCACATCCTATGGGGCTGTTCTGGGAGATTTCTATAAACTGAATTGCCGGTAAGTCTAATTTCATATTTGATTACCTCATTCATCAATAGACCATAAAAATACTTAATAAACAAAAGCTTAAAAGGTAGGTAATCATAGTTTTAAAGTCTGAAATGCACATGCGATACTGACATCTAAGTTTCAGCACATTTTGGGACAAATGTTTTCACATTGAAAGTTAACAATCATTAAAATATTTTCTCTAAATTGTTGTCTCCTTTTTTGCTCCAATTATTTGCATTTAATAACAAATAAAACTTGATGTAACATTATGCATGCACATTGTCTTTTATGTGCAACCATCACCTGTCTCACAAACACAGGGTTTGAATGAACCTGATGAATGGAGTCAAATTGAAAATGTAAAAAAATCTCTGTCAAAATTGCTGTTTTTTTCTACTCATTCACAAAGAGTTAATGAAAGTTATTACATATGTACACCAAATAGCAGGAGTTTCAAATAGAAATCATGCTGCAAAAACCAGTCAAAGCAAAAATAAAAATATCTACTTTCAGGGGTTTCGCTTGACATTTGCCAAGTGTCTAGCACTCCTAAAGTTGTTTGTGTTTGGCTGAAATAGCTCAGATGGGAGAGCATTAGACTGAAGATCTAAAGGTCCCTGGTTCGATCCCGGGTTTCGGCAACATCACTTTTCTTGATTCTTTACATTTTAAGGAGAAAATAAACAGAGCACGTGGACTGATTATTTAAAGAAAATGTAAAAGGCCTAAAAATCTTAACTATCTACAGAAAATAAAATGTTAAAAAGATGAGAAATGGGAACTTTTCCATTTGAGCAAATTATTATTTTTTTGTAATTTTTCCTCTGTTTTGTTTATTTCCATTTCACTTAGCTGTAAGAGGATTTAAAGGGAACCTGATAGCTGATAAAGAAAGCATGTATCAGACACTAGCTGAATGATTTCAACCATGTATGTTTGACTATGAAATGCTGTGGTGTATATGAATTCATTGTGAGAAGTAATTTCTAAAATGGGGTCACTTTGGGGGGGTTTCTGCTGTTTTGGTACTTTTGGTACTCTGCAAATTTTACCTGCAAACTATTCTTGCAAAATCTGCATTCCAAAATCCAAATAGCGCTCTTATTTTCAAAGCCCTGCTGTGTGGCCAAACAGTAGATTCTGAAGAAATATGGTGCATCACCGCATTTTGTGAGAAATCTAACATTTCTAACATCCTAACAAAATAAAAGGAGGTTTGAAAGTGAATGCTGACAAAAAGTACACATATGAAAAATGCTATTTATTTACATTTTTGTGTGGTGCAACAAGTTGGTTTAAGGATATAAGCAGTCAAAGAATGAAAATGACTAATATTTCAAAATTTTAAGCAAAATTTAGATATTTTCACAGAAAAAACTAAAAATATATTGACCTAAATTTACAGTTAATGTAAAGTACAATGTGTCACAAAAAACACTTTCAGAATTACAGGGATATGTAGAAGCATTCCAGAGTTATTACTGCATACAGTGATAAAAGTCATATTTTTTTAAAATGGGGCTTGGCCATTTAGCTCAAAATAGGCTTGATAACTAATAGTTTAAACAAATGTATTGAAATAAAAACTGTAATATTAAATATTTTAAAATAATTTTCAATGACAATTACTGGTCATATTTCTGCTGACTAACTTGGAAAGAGTTAAGGCACAGAATCCACGAGAAGTCAGGATGGCCGAGAGGTCTAAGGCGCTGCGTTCAGGTCGCAGTCTCTCTTGGAGGCGTGGGTTCAAATCCCACTTCTGACATCACCTTTTCATGAAACTATACTGATTCTCAGTCAATTATTGATTAGATGGGGATCAAACCAAACTTAGCAATGGGCCTTAAAAAACCTGATCCCAAAGTTACCACTACCTGGGAGTCTTTGGGGTGAATCTGAAATTGTCGTCTATAAACGGAACTCTAGGACCGTGAAATAGTTTTTATGTGCATATGTTAGCTGTCTTGGCACTATAAAAATACTGCGGGCGGTCAATGGGGCGGGACTATTTCAACTCTTTGTGTTCTCTTTCCCTATTAGGGCGGAGACTCCACATCCTATGGGGCTGTTCTGGGAGATTTCTATAAACTGAATTGCCGGTAAGTCTAATTTCATATTTGATTACCTCATTCATCAATAGACCATAAAAATACTTAATAAACAAAAGCTTAAAAGGTAGGTAATCATAGTTTTAAAGTCTGAAATGCACATGCGATACTGACATCTAAGTTTCAGCACATTTTGGGACAAATGTTTTCACATTGAAAGTTAACAATCATTAAAATATTTTCTCTAAATTGTTGTCTCCTTTTTTGCTCCAATTATTTGCATTTAATAACAAATAAAACTTGATGTAACATTATGCATGCACATTGTCTTTTATGTGCAACCATCACCTGTCTCACAAACACAGGGTTTGAATGAACCTGATGAATGGAGTCAAATTGAAAATGTAAAAAAATCTCTGTCAAAATTGCTGTTTTTTTCTACTCATTCACAAAGAGTTAATGAAAGTTATTACATATGTACAACAAATTAGCACGAGTTTCAAATAGAAATCATGCTGCAAAAACCAGTCAAAGCAAAAATAAAAATATCTACTTTCAGGGGTTTCGCTTGACATTTGCCAAGTGTCTAGCACTCCTAAAGGTGTTTGTGTTTGGCCGAAATAGCTCAGATGGGAGAGCGTTAGACTGAAGATCTAAAGGTCCCTGGTTCAATCCCGGGTTTCGGCAACATCACTTTTCTTGATTCTTTACATTTTAAGGAGAAAATAAACAAAGCACGTGGACTGATTATTTAAAGAAAATGTAAAAGGCCTAAAAATCTTAACTATCTACAGAAAATAAAATGTTAAAAAGATGAGAAATGGGAACTTTTCCATTTGAGCAAATTATTATTTTTTTGTAATTTTTCCTCTGTTTTGTTTATTTCCATTTCACTTAGCTGTAAGAGGATTTAAAGGGAACCTGATAGCTGATAAAGAAAGCATGTATCAGACACTAGCTGAATGATTTCAACCATGTATGTTTGACTATGAAATGCTGTGGTGTATATGAATTCATTGTGAGAAGTAATTTCTAAAATGGGGTCACTTTGGGGGGGTTTCTGCTGTTTTGGTACTTTTGGTACTCTGCAAATTTTACCTGCAAACTATTCTTGCAAAATCTGCATTCCAAAATCCAAATAGCGCTCTTATTTTCAAAGCCCTGCTGTGTGGCCAAACAGTAGATTCTGAAGAAATATGGTGCATCACCGCATTTTGTGAGAAATCTAACATTTCTAACATCCTAACAAAATAAAAGGAGGTTTGAAAGTGAATGCTGACAAAAAGTACACATATGAAAAATGCTATTTATTTACATTTTTGTGTGGTGCAACAAGTTGGTTTAAGGATATAAGCAGTCAAAGAATAAAACTGACTAATATTTCAAAATTTTAAACAAAATTTAGATATTTTCACAGAAAAAAACTAAAAATATATTGACCTAAATTTACAGTTAATGTAAAGTACAATGTGTCACAAAAAACACTTTCAGAATTACGGGGATATGTAGAAGCATTCCAGAGTTATTACTGCATACAGTGATAAAAGTCATATTTTTTTAAAATGGGGCTTGGCCATTTAGCTCAAAATAGGCTTGATAACTAATAGTTTAAACAAATGTATTGAAATAAAAACTGTAATATTAAATATTTTAAAATAATTTTCAATGGCAATTACTGGTCATATTTCTTCTGACTAACTTGGAAAGAGTTAAGGCACAGAATCTACAAGAAGTCAGGATGGCCGAGTGGTCTAAGGCGCTGCGTTCAGGTCGCAGTCTCTCTTGGAGGCGTGGGTTCAAATCCCACTTCTGACATCATCTTTTCATGAAACTATACAGATTCTCAGTCAAATATTGATTAGATGGGGATCAAACCAAACTTAGCAATGGGCCTTAAAAAATCCGATCCCAAATTTACCACTACCTGGGAGTCTTTGGGGTGAATCTGAAATTGTCGTCTATAAACGGAACTCTAGGACCGTGAAATAGTTTTTATGTGCATATGTTAGCTGTCTTGGCACTATAAAAATACTGCGGGCGGTCAATGGGGCGGGACTATTTCAACTCTTTGTGTTCTCTTTCCCTATTAGGGCGGAGACTCCACATCCTATGGGGCTGTTCTGGGAGATTTCTATAAACTGAATTGCCGGTAAGTCTAATTTCATATTTGATTACCTCATTCATCAATAGACCATAAAAATACTTAATAAACAAAAGCTTAAAAAGTAGGTAATCATAGTTTTAAAGTCTGAAATGCACATGCGATACTGACATCTAAGTTTCAGCATATTTTGGGACAAATGTTTTCACATTGAAAGTTAACAATCATTAAAATATTTTCTCTAAATTGTTGTCTCCTTTTTTGCTCCAATTATTTGCATTTGAACTCTTTGTGTTCTCTTTCCCTATTAGGGCGGAGACTCCACATCCTATGGGGCTGTTCTGGGAGATTTCTATAAACTGAATTGCCGGTAAGTCTAATTTCATATTTGATTACCTCATTCATCAATAGACCATAAAAATACTTAATAAACAAAAGCTTAAAAAGTAGGTAATCATAGTTTTAAAGTCTGAAATGCACATGCGATACTGACATCTAAGTTTCAGCATATTTTGGGACAAATATCCCAAATGTTTCTTCTTCGGTCTAAGGTCTAAGAGAGACTGCGACCTGAACGCAGCGCCTTAGACCACTCGGCCATCCTGACTTCTTGTGGATTCTGTGCCTTAACTCTTTCCAAGTTAGTCAGAAGAAATATGACCAGTAATTGCCATTGAAAATTATTTTAAAATATTTAATATTACAGTTTTTATTTCAATACATTTGTTTAAACTATTAGTTATCAAGCCTATTTTGAGCTAAATGGCCAAGCCCCATTTTAAAAAAATATGACTTTTATCACTGTATGCAGTAATAACTCTGGAATGCTTGCATTTAATAACAAATAAAACTTGATGTAACATTATGCATGCACATTGTCTTTTATGTGCAACCATCACCTGTCTCACAAACACAGGGTTTGAATGAACCTGATGAATGGAGTCAAATTGAAAATGTAAAAAAATCTCTGTCAAAATTGCTGTTTTTTTCTACTCATTCACAAAGAATTAATGAAAGTTATTAAATATGTACAACAAAATAGCAGGAGTTTCAAATAGAAATCATGCTGCAAAAACCAGTCAAAGCAAAAATAAAAATATCTACTTTCAGGGGTTTCGCTTGACATTTGCCAAGTGTCTAGCACTCCTAAAGTTGTTTGTGTTTGGCTGAAATAGCTCAGATGGGAGAGCATTAGACTGAAGATCTAAAGGTCCCTGGTTCGATCCCGGGTTTCGGCAACATCACTTTTCTTGATTCTTTACATTTTAAGGAGAAAATAAACAGAGCACGTGGACTGATTATTTAAAGAAAATGTAAAAGGCCTAAAAATCTTAACTATCTACAGAAAATAAAATGTTAAAAAGATGAGAAATGGGAACTTTTCCATTTGAGCAAATTATTATTTTTTTGTAATTTTTCCTCTGTTTTGTTTATTTCCATTTCACTTAGCTGTAAGAGGATTTAAAGGGAACCTGATAGCTGATAAAGAAAGCATGTATCAGACACTAGCTGAATGATTTCAACCATGTATGTTTGACTATGAAATGCTGTGGTGTATATGAATTCATTGTGAGAAGTAATTTCTAAAATGGGGTCACTTTGGGGGGGTTTCTGCTGTTTTGGTACTTTTGGTACTCTGCAAATTTTACCTGCAAACTATTCTTGCAAAATCTGCATTCCAAAATCCAAATAGCGCTCTTATTTTCAAAGCCCTGCTGTGTGGCCAAACAGTAGATTCTGAAGAAATATGGTGCATCACCGCATTTTGTGAGAAATCTAACATTTCTAACATCCTAACAAAATAAAAGGAGGTTTGAAAGTGAATGCTGACAAAAAGTACACATATGAAAAATGCTATTTATTTACATTTTTGTGTGGTGCAACAAGTTGGTTTAAGGATATAAGCAGTCAAAGAATAAAACTGACTAATATTTCAAAATTTTAAACAAAATTTAGATATTTTCACAGAAAAAAACTAAAAATATATTGACCTAAATTTACAGTTAATGTAAAGTACAATGTGTCACAAAAAACACTTTCAGAATTACAGGGATATGTAGAAGCATTCCAGACTTATTACTGCATACAGTGATAAAAGTCATATTTTTTTAAAATGGGGCTTGGCCATTTAGCTCAAAATAGGCTTGATAACTAATAGTTTAAACAAATGTATTGAAATAAAAACTGTAATATTAAATATTTTAAAATAATTTTCAGTGACAATTACTGGTCATATTTCTGCTGACTAACTTGGAAAGAGTTAAGGCACAGAATCCACAAGAAGTCAGGATGGCCGAGCGGTCTAAGGCGCTGCGTTCAGGTCGCAGTCTCTCTTGGAGGCGTGGGTTCAAATCCCACTTCTGACATCACCTTTTCATGAAACTATACTGATTCTCAGTCAATTATTGATTAGATGGGGATCAAACCAAACTTAGCAATGGGCCTTAAAAAACCTGATCCCAAAGTTACCACTACCTGGGAGTCTTTGGGGTGAATCTGAAATTGTCGTCTATAAACGGAACTCTAGGACCGTGAAATAGTTTTTATGTGCATATGTTAGCTGTCTTGGCACTATAAAAATACTGCGGGCGGTCAATGGGGCGGGACTATTTCAACTCTTTGTGTTCTCTTTCCCTATAAGGGCGGAGACTCCACATCCTATGGGGCTGTTCTGGGAGATTTCTATAAACTGAATTGCCGGTAAGTCTAATTTCATATTTGATTACCTCATTCATCAATAGACCATAAAAATACTTAATAAACAAAAGCTTAAAAGGTAGGTAATCATAGTTTTAAAGTCTGAAATGCACATGCGATACTGACATCTAAGTTTCATCACATTTTGGGACAAATGTTTTCACATTGAAAGTTAACAATCATTAAAATATTTTCTCTAAATTGTTGTCTCCTTTTTTGCTCCAATTATTTGCATTTAATAACAAATAAAACTTGATGTAACATTATGCATGCACATTGTCTTTTATGTGCAACCATCACCTGTCTCACAAACACAGGGTTTGAATGAACCTGATGAATGGAGTCAAATTGAAAATGTAAAAAAATCTCTGTCAAAATTGCTGTTTTTTTCTACTCATTCACAAAGAGTTAATGAAAGTTATTACATATGTACAACAAATTAGCACGAGTTTCAAATAGAAATCATGCTGCAAAAACCAGTCAAAGCAAAAATAAAAATATCTACTTTCAGGGGTTTCGCTTGACATTTGCCAAGTGTCTAGCACTCCTAAAGTTGTTTGTGTTTGGCCGAAATAGCTCAGATGGGAGAGCGTTAGACTGAAGATCTAAAGGTCCCTGGTTCGATCCCGGGTTTCGGCAACGTCACTTTTCTTGATTCTTTACATTTTAAGGAGAAAATAAACAAAGCACGTGGACTGATTATTTAAAGAAAATGTAAAAGGCCTAAAAATCTTAACTATCTACAGAAAATAAAATGTTAAAAAGATGAGAAATGGGAACTTTTCCATTTGAGCAAATTATTATTTTTTTGTAATTTTTCCTCTGTTTTGTTTATTTCCATTTCACTTAGCTGTAAGAGGATTTAAAGGGAACCTGATAGCTGATAAAGAAAGCATGTATCAGACACTAGCTGAATGATTTCAACCATGTATGTTTGACTATGAAATGCTGTGGTGTATATGAATTCATTGTGAGAAGTAATTTCTAAAATGGGGTCACTTTGGGGGGGTTTCTGCTGTTTTGGTACTTTTGGTACTCTGCAAATTTTACCTGCAAACTATTCTTGCAAAATCTGCATTCCAAAATCCAAATAGCGCTCTTATTTTCAAAGCCCTGCTGTGTGGCCAAACAGTAGATTCTGAAGAAATATGGTGCATCACCGCATTTTGTGAGAAATCTAACATTTCTAACATCCTAACAAAATAAAAGGAGGTTTGAAAGTGAATGCTGACAAAAAGTACACATATGAAAAATGCTATTTATTTACATTTTTGTGTGGTGCAACAAGTTGATTTAAGGATATAAGCAGTCAAAGAATAAAACTGACTAATATTTCAAAATTTTAAACAAAATTTAGATATTTTCACAGAAAAAAACTAAAAATATATTGACCTAAATTTACAGTTAATGTAAAGTACAATGTGTCACAAAAAACACTTTCAGAATTACAGGGATATGTAGAAGCATTCCAGAGTTATTACTGCATACAGTGATAAAAGTCATATTTTTTTAAAATGGGGCTTGGCCATTTAGCTCAAAATAGGCTTGATAACTAATAGTTTAAACAAATGTATTGAAATAAAAACTGTAATATTAAATATTTTAAAATAATTTTCAAAGACAATTACTGGTCATATTTCTGCTGACTAACTTGGAAAGAGTTAAGGCACAGAATCCACGAGAAGTCAGGATCGCCGAGAGGTCTAAGGCGCTGCGTTCAGGTCGCAGTCTCTCTTGGAGGCGTGGGTTCAAATCCCACTTCTGACATCACCTTTTCATGAAACTATACTGATTCTCAGTCAATTATTGATTAGATGGGGATCAAACCAAACTTAGCAATGGGCCTTAAAAAACCTGATCCCAAAGTTACCACTACCTGGGAGTCTTTGGGGTGAATCTGAAATTGTCGTCTATAAACGGAACTCTAGGACCGTGAAATAGTTTTTATGTGCATATGTTAGCTGTCTTGGCACTATAAAAATACTGCGGGCGGTCAATGGGGCGGGACTATTTCAACTCTTTGTGTTCTCTTTCCCTATTAGGGCGGAGACTCCACATCCTATGGGGCTGTTCTGGGAGATTTCTATAAACTGAATTGCCGGTAAGTCTAATTTCATATTTGATTACCTCATTCATCAATAGACCATAAAAATACTTAATAAACAAAAGCTTAAAAGGTAGGTAATCATAGTTTTAAAGTCTGAAATGCACATGCGATACTGACATCTAAGTTTCAGCACATTTTGGGACAAATGTTTTCACATTGAAAGTTAACAATCATTAAAATATTTTCTCTAAATTGTTGTCTCCTTTTTTGCTCCAATTATTTGCATTTAATAACAAATAAAACTTGATGTAACATTATGCATGCACATTGTCTTTTATGTGCAACCATCACCTGTCTCACAAACACAGGGTTTGAATGAACCTGATGAATGGAGTCAAATTGAAAATGTAAAAAAATCTCTGTCAAAATTGCTGTTTTTTTCTACTCATTCACAAAGAGTTAATGAAAGTTATTACATATGTACAACAAATTAGCACGAGTTTCAAATAGAAATCATGCTGCAAAAACCAGTCAAAGCAAAAATAGATTTTGGGAGAGATCCTTGTTTGGCGACGGGGGCGCGGGGGCCGCTGACCATGTGCTGTGCTGGCTTCGTTATATTGATGATATTTTTTTCATGTGGGCGGGTACCCCGCGGCAGCTCGAGGATTTTATGTCCCAATTAAACACGAATCCATTTAATATTAGATTGACTTATCAGTACCATTCTACAAGAATTGATTTCTTAGACGTCACTCTGGAGGTTGACGATGCCGGATATATCCAGACTGACGTCTTTCGAAAACCAACCTCTGTCAATGATTTGATTCGTGCAGATTCAGCACACAATCCTACCACTATCAGAGCTGTCCCGGTCGGACAGTTCCTTAGGATGAGACGGATCTGCTCATCCGACCAAAAATTCCAAAATCAAGCGGTGGACCTACAATCCCGCTTTTTGGCACGCGGCTATAGCCGCAGGAGTATCAAGCGTGGGTTTGATAGGGCAAGAAGAACTCGGCGCAGTGACCTATTATATGCTAACAAAAGGAAGAAAACTAATACCAATGATGATACCATCAGATTCATTGGTACATATAATCATGAATGGCAAAACATGAGGGGCATCCTGAAGAAACACTGGTCTATTTTGATGACAGAGCCCGCCCTGGGGAAGAGTCTAGGTGAATTCCCCGCTATGACAGCCAGGAGGGCACCGAATTTAGGTAATCTCCTGGTTAGGAGCCATTATGTTCCACCAATTAAAAATATTTTTGGCACTCGGGGCCCTCTCCTGGGGTGTTTTCGGTGTGGCCACTGCCTGGCTTGCGCCAATGTCGAACGGACTTCTACTTTTGAGACATCAGATGGGCTCAGACAGTTTCAGATCAGACAGCACATTTCGTGTGGTACAAGTAATGTAATATATTATGCCACATGTGCCTGCCCCCGCATCTATATTGGTTTAACATCTAGGGAACTTAGAATTAGGGTGCGTGAGCATGTCCGTGACATTGGCGCAGCCAGGCTGGTGGTCGATCCCTCTGAGCTGAAGACTATCCCGCGTCACTTTAGGACTTTCCATAATTGTGACGCGGGGTCTCTTCGGATCAGAGGGATCGAAAGTCTACATCTTGGGGTGAGGGGTGGGAATTACAAAAAACTCTTAGCCCAACATGAGGCGAACTGGATAGTTCGCCTCAACACCTTGGTCCCTAATGGACTCAATGAGGCATTGAGTTTTTCCTCTTTCCTGTAAGATGTTACTATATCCTGGGGCCTATTTGACTCCCCATTTTCTTTTCCATCATTTTGCATCCCCTGGATCATATAATTGGATCCTAATAATGTATATTTGTTTTTAATATTTATTTGTTTCTTCTTTTATGTTTTAGTCTGTATGTATCCTGGCATCGATCCGCTTATCCCAGACATATTCCTAGATGTTTCCAGCAGGATTTTCAAGTCTCCCACACATTGCGCCTGACATAAGGGCATCTTTACTTCTACTCAGAAAAAGAAATTATGAATATGAAAACGATGAAAGCCCTCTCTCTGCATTACTGTATATTTACCATGCATTGGCGCTAGATGTTGTGGGGAGCTGTGTGGGTTATGTCCATTCAGCCGTGCGTGTGCGCGCTGTGTATGCCGCGGCTCCTTCTCCTGCCTTGGCGTCTCCAGGCCTGCCGCAGCTGCGCAGTGAATTCATATTCCTGCGCATGCGCGGTAGGGCTTGACGCCACGGCCGGCGCAGGACCTGCGGCTCGCAGCGCGCACGCGCCGCTAGTGCTGGGACAATTGGCTGGTTCACAACATGTGACCAGCCCCACTGTTACCACCAATGAGATAAAAAGGTCCTTACCGGTACATTCAGCTATCCCCTTGAGAAAGCTGACACACCTAATAGCGAAACGTGCGTTGGGGCGTTCGTGTATGTGATCCCGGCTCACCTTCCCCATCTCACCCCTTGGTAAGTGCTGCTCTTGCTGCTTATTTTGAAATATATTTTTGGACCACTTGGCCTTGATGAATGCAGTTTTACACTTGGAGCAGCCTTTCCCTCCCCTGGGGCATTGGTGATGCCATTCTGATCCGGCACATCATCCTGTTTTTAGCTTTATTAAATGTGTTATATATTCTGATGTGTTGTTATAACAAAATATTATTTGTTTTACCCTTTATACTCCGGTTTCCTCCGATTTTTCAAGTTATTAAATATGTACAACAAAATAGCAGGAGTTTCAAATAGAAATCATGCTGCAAAAACCAGTCAAAGCAAAAATAAAAATATCTACTTTCAGGGGTTTCGCTTGACATTTGCCAAGTGTCTAGCACTCCTAAAGTTGTTTGTGTTTGGCCGAAATAGCTCAGATGGGAGAGCGTTAGACTGAAGATCTAAAGGTCCCTGGTTCGATCCTGGGTTTTGGCAACATCTTTTTTCTTGATTCTTTACATTTTAAGGAGAAAATAAACAAAGCACGTGGACTGATTATTTAAAGAAAATGTAAAAGGCCTAAAAATCTTAACTATCTACAGAAAATAAAATGTTAAAAAGATGAGAAATGGGAACTTTTCCATTTGAGCAAATTATTATTTTTTTGTAATTTTTCCTCTGTTTTGTTTATTTCCATTTCACTTAGCTGTAAGAGGATTTAAAGGGTACCTGATAGCTGATAAAGAAAGCATGTATCAGACACAAGCTGAATGATTTCAACCATGTATATTTGACTATGAAATGCTGTGGTGTATATGAATTCATTGTGAGAAGTAATTTCTAAAATGGGGTCACTTTGGGGGGGTTTCTGCTGTTTTGGTACTTTTGGTACTCTGCAAATTTTAACTGCAAACTATTCTTGCAAAATCTGCATTCCAAAATCCAAATAGCGCTCTTATTTTCAAAGCCCTGCTGTGTGGCCAAACAGTAGATTCTGAAGAAATATGGTGCATCACCGCATTTTGTGAGAAATCTAACATTTCTAACATCCTAACAAAATAAAAGGAGGTTTGAAAGTGAATGCTGACAAAAAGTACACATATGAAAAAAGCTATTTATTTACATTTTTTGTGTGGTGCGACAAGTTGGTTTAAGGATATAAGCAGTCAAAGAATAAAAATGACTAATATTTCAAAATTTTAAACAAACTTTAGATATTTTCACAGAAAAAAACTAAAAATATATTGACCTAAATTTACAGTTAATGTAAAGTGCAATGTGTCACAAAAAACACTTTCAGAATTACGGGGATATGTAGAAGCATTCCAGAGTTATTACTGCATATAGTGATAAAAGTCATATTTTTTTTAAAATGGGGCTTGGCCATTTAGCTCAAACTAGGCTTGATAACTAATAGTTTAAACAAATGTATTGAAATAAAAACTGTAATATTAAATATTTTAAAATAATTTTCAATGACAATTACTGGTCATATTTCTGCTGACTAACTTGGAAAGAGTTAAGGCACAAGAAGTCAGGATGGCCGAGCGGTCTAAGGCGCTGCGTTCAGGTCGCTTGGAGGCGTGGGTTCAAATCCCACTTCTGACATCACCTTTTCATGAAACTATACAGATTCTCAGTCAATTATTGATTAGATGGGGATCAAACCAAACTTAGCAATGGGCCTTAAAAAACCTGATCCCAAAGTTACTACTACCTGGGAGTCTTTGGGGTGAATCTGAAATTGTCGTCTATAAACGGAACTCTAGCACCGTGAAATAGTTTTGAACAGCATATGTTAGCTGTCTTGGCACTATAAAAATACTGCGGGCGGTCAAT
The DNA here is from genome assembly GCF_051348905.1 of Ranitomeya variabilis. Lineage (NCBI taxonomy): Eukaryota > Metazoa > Chordata > Amphibia > Anura > Dendrobatidae > Ranitomeya > Ranitomeya variabilis. The sequence goes on from NC_135235.1 coordinate 315,821,326, forward strand.
GGGGCGGGACTATTTCAACTCTTTGTGTTCTCTTTCCCTATAAGGGCGGAGACTCCACATCCTATGTGGCTGTTCTGGGAGATTTCTATAAACTGAATTGCCGGTAAGTCTAATTTCATATTTGATTACCTCATTGATCAATAGACCATAAAAATACTTAATAAACAAAAGCTTAAAAAGTAGGTAATCATAGTTTTAAAGTCTGAAATGCACATGCGATACTGACATCTAAGTTTCAGCACATTTTGGGACAAATGTTTTCACATTGAAAGTTAACAATCATTAAAATATTTTCTCTAAATTGTTGTCTCCTTTTTTGCTCCAATTATTTGCATTTAATAACAAATAAAACTTGATGTAACATTATGCATGCACATTGTCTTTTATGTGCAACCATCACCTGTCTCACAAACACAGGGTTTGAATGAACCTGATGAATGGAGTCAAATTGAAAATGTAAAAAAATCTCTGTCAAAATTGCTGTTTTTTTCTACTCATTCACAAAGAGTTAATTAAAGTTATTAAATATGTACAACAAAATAGCAGGAGTTTCAAATAGAAATCATGCTGCAAAAACCAGTCAAAGCAAAAATAAAAATATCTACTTTCAGGGGTTTCGCTTGACATTTGCCAAGTGTCTAGCACTCCTAAAGCTGTTTTTGTTTGGCTGAAATAGCTCAGATGGGAGAGCGTTAGATTGAAGATCTAAAGGTCCCTGGTTCGATCCCGGGTTTCGGCAACATCATTTTTCTTGATTCTTTACATTTTAAGGAGAAAATAAACAAAGCACGTGGTCTGATTATTTAAAGAAAATGTAAAAGGCCTAAAAATCTTAACTATCTACAGAAAATAAAATGTTAAAAAGATGAGAAATGGGAACTTTTTCATTTGAGCAAATTATTATTTTTTTGTAATTTTTCCTCTGTTTTGTTTATTTCCATTTCACTTAGCTGTAAGAGGATTTAACCCCTTAGTGACAGAGCCAATTTGGTACTTAATGACCGAGCCAATTATTACAATTCTGACCAGTGTCAATTTATGAGGTTATAACTCTGGAACGCTTTATCGGATCCCGCTGATTCTGAGACTGTTTTTTCGTGACATGTTGTACTTCAAGTTAGTGGTAACATTTCTTCGATATTACTTGTGATTATTTATGAAAAAAATGGAAATATGGCGAAAATTTTTAAAATTTTGCAATTTTCAAACTTTGTATTTTTATGCCCTTAAATCAGAGAGATGTGTCACAAAAAATAGTTAATAAATAACATTTCTCACATGTCTACTTTACATCAGCACAATTTTGGAAACAATTTTTTTTTTGTTAGGGAGTTATAAGGGTTAAAAGTTGACCAGCAATTTCTCATTTTTACAACACCATGTTTTTTTTAGGGACCACATCACCTTTGAAGTGATTTTGAGGGGTCTATATGATAGAAAATAACCAAGTGTGGCACCATTCTAAAAACTGCACCCCTCAAGCTGCTCAAAACCACATTCAAGAAGTTTATTAACCCTTTACGTACTTCACAGGAACTAAAACAATGTGGAAGAAAAAAATGAACATTTAACTTTTTTTTGCAAACATTTTACTTCAGAACCATTTGTTTTAATTTTCACAAGTGTAAAAACAGAAATTTAACCACAAATTTTGTTGTGCAATTTTTCCTGAGTACGCCGATACCCCATATGTGGAGGTAAACCACTGTTTGGGCGCACCGCAGAGCTTGGAAGTGAAGGAGCACCGTTTGACTGTTTCAATGCAGAATTGGCTGGAATTGAGATCGGACGCCATGTCGCGTTTGGAGAGCCCCTAATGTGCCTAAACAGTGGAAACCCCCCACAAGTGACACCATTTTGGAAACTAGACCCCCCAAGGAACTTATCTAGATGTGTGGTGAGCACTTTGAACCCCCAAGTGCTTCACAGAAGTTTATAACGTAGAGCCGTGAAAATAAAAAATCGCATTTGTTTTCACAAAAATGGTTTTTTCGCCCACAAATTCTTATTTTCACAAGGGTAACAGGAGAAATTAGACCACAAAAGTTATTGTGCAATTTCTCCTGAGTACGTCGATACCCCATATGTGGAGGTAAACCACTGTTTGGGCGCACCGCAGAGCTTGGAAGTGAAGGAGCACCGTTTGACTTTTTCAATGCAGAATTGGCTATAATTGAGATCGGATGCCATGTCGCGTTTGGAGAGTCCCTGATGTGCCTAAAAAGTGGAAACCCCCCACAAGTGATACCATTTTGGAAACTAGACCCCCCAAGGAACTTATCTAGATGTGTGGTGAGCACTTTGAACCCCCAAGTGCTTCACAGAAGTTTATAACGTAGAGCCGTGAAAATAAAAAATCTCATTTTTTCTACAAAAATGATCTTTTTGCCCCCAAATTTTTATTTTCACAAGGGTAACAGGAGAAATTAGACCACAAAAGTTGTTGTGCAATTTCCTCTGAGTACGTCGATACCCCATATATGGGGGTAAACCACTGTTTGGGCGCACCGCAGAGCTTGGAAGAGAAGGAGTGTCATTTTACTTTTTCAATGTAGAATTGGCTGGAATTGAGATCGGACGCCATGTCACGTTTGGAGAGCCGCTGATGTGCCTAAACAGTAGAGACCCCCCACATATGACACCATTTTGGAAACTAGACCCCTTAAGGAACTTATCTAGATGTGTGGTGAGCACTTTAAACCCCCAGGTGCTTCACAGAAGTTTATAACGTAGAGCCGTGAAAATAAAAAAATCGCATTTTTTCTACAAAAATGATCTTTTTGCCTTCAAATTTTTATTTTACCAAGGGTAACAGGAGAAAATGGACCCCAGAAGCTGTTGTACAATTTGTCTTGAGTACGCCGACACCCGATATGTGGGGGTAAACCACTGTTTGGGCGCATGGCTGAGCTCGGAAGCAAAGGAGCGCCATTTGACTTTTCAATGCAAAATTGACTGGAATTGAGATCGGATGCTATGTCGCATTTGGAGAGCCCCTGATGTGCCTAAACAGTAGAAACCCCCCAAAAGTGACCCCATTTTGGAAACTAGACCCCCCATGGAACTTATCTAGATGTGTAGTGAGAACTTTGAATGCCCAAGTGCATCACAGAAGTTTATAATGCAGAGTCGTGAAAATAAAAAATATATATTTTTTAACAATAAAGATTTTTTAGCCCCCAAGTTTTTATTTTCACAAGGGTAACAAGAGAAATTGGACCCCAAAAGATGTTGTCCAATTTGTCCTGAGTATGCTGGTACCCCATATGTGGGGGTAAACCACTGTTTGGGTGCACGGCAGAGCTCGGAAGGGAAGGAGCGCCATTTTGGAATGCAGACTTTGATAGAATTGTCTGCGGGCGTTATGTTGCATTTGCAGACCCCTAATGTACCTAAACAGTAGAAACCCCCAACAAGTGACCCCATTTTGGAAAATAGACCCCCCAAGGAACTTATCTAGATATGTGGTGAGAACTTTGAATGCCCAAGTGCTTCACAGAAGTTTATAATGCAGAGTAGTGAAAATAAAAAATATTTTTTTTCCCACAAAAAAGATTTTTTTAGCCCCCAAATTTTTATTTTCACAAGGGTAACAAGAGAAATTGGACCCCAAAAGTTGTTGTCCAATTTGTCCTGAGTATGCTGGTACCCCATATGTGGGGGTAAACCACTGTTTGGACGCACGGCAGAGCTCGGAAGGGAAGGAGTGCCATTTTGGAATGCAGACTTTGATAGAATTGTCTGCGGGCGTTATGTTGCGTTTGCAGACCCCTAATGTACCTAAACAGTAGAAACCCCCAACAAGTGACCCCATTTTGGAAAATAGACCCCCCAAGGAACTTATCTAGATATGTGGTGAGAACTTTGAATGCCCAAGTGCTTCACAGAAGTTTATAATGCAGAGTAGTGAAAATAAAAAATATTTTTTTCCCACAAAAAAGATTTTTTTAGCCCCCAAATTTTTATTTTCACAAGGGTAACAAGAGAAATTTGACCCCAAAAGTTGTTGTCCAATTTGTCCTGAGTATGCTGGTACCCCATATGTGGGGGTAAACCACTGTTTGGGCGCAAGGCAGAGCTCAGAAGGGAGGGAGTACCATTTGACTTTTTTAGCGCAAAATTGGCTGTCGTGTTTAGACACCCCCTGATGTACCTAAACAGTGGAAACCCCCCAATTCTAACTCCAACCCTAACCCCAACACACCCCTAACCCTAATCTCAACCCGATCCATAATCCTAATCACAACCCTAACGATAATCACAACCCTAACCCCAAAACAGCCCTAATCTCAACCCTAACCATAACCCTAATCAAAACCCTAAATCCAACACACCCCTAACCCTAATCCCAACCCTAACCCTAATCCCAACCCTAATCCCAAACGTAACACTAATCCCAACCCTAATCCAAACCCTAATCCTAATCCCAACTATAACCCTAACTTTAGCCCCAACCCTAACTTTAGCCCCAACCCTAACCTTAACTTTATCCCCCGTCGTCACAAAAAAAGTTCAATGTAACCTTTTTTTTGTACGTCGCGTCAGCCATTTCCGCGCATGCATGGCCGTAACTCTGCCCCCTCTTCCCCAGGACATAGACTGGGCAGCGGATGCGTTGAAAAACTGCATCCGCTGCCCACGTTGTGCACAATTTTCACAACGTGCGTCGGTACATCGGGCCGACGCATTGCGACCGCCCCGTACCGACGCAAGTGTGAAAGAAGCCTAAGGCTACTTTCACACTAGCGTCGTACTCGGCCCATCGCAGTGTGTCGGGCCGACGTACCGACGCTAGCGTTGTAAGCGCCGCACAACGGGTGCAGCGGATGCTGTTTTTTCAACGCATCCGCTGCCCCATTGGATGGGAACTTTTCCATTTGAGCAAATTATTATTTTTTTGTAATTTTTCCTCTGTTTTGTTTATTTACATTTCACTTAGCTGTAAGAGGATTTAAAGGGAACCTGATAGCTGATAAAGAAAGCATGTATCAGACACTAGCTGAATGATTTCAACCATGTATATTTGACTATGAAATGCTGTGGTGTATATGAATTCATTGTGAGAAGTAATTTCTAAAATGGGGTCACTTTGGGGGGGTTTCTGCTGTTTTGGTACTTTTGGTACTCTGCAAATTTTACCTGCAAACTATTCTTGCAAAATCTGCATTCCAAAATCCAAATAGCGCTCTTATTTTCAAAGTCCTGCTGTGTGGCCAAACAGTAGATTCTGAAGAAATATGGTGCATCACCGCATTTTGTGAGAAATCTAACATTTCTAACATCCTAACAAAATAAAAGGAGGTTTGAAAGTGAATGCTGACAAAAAGTACACATATGAAAAATGCTATTTATTTACATTTTTGTGTGGTGCGACAAGTTGGTTTAAGGATATAAGCAGTCGAATAAAAATGACTAATATTTCAAAATTTTAAACAAACTTTAGATATTTTCACAGAAAAAAACTAAAAATATATTGACCTAAATTTACAGTTAATGTAAAGTACAATGTGTCACAAAAAAAACTTTCAGAATTACGGGGATATGTAGAAGCATTCCAGAGTTATTACTGCATACAGTGATAAAAGTCATATTTTTTTAAAATGGGGCTTGGCCATTTAGCTCAAAATAGGCTTGATAACTAATAGTTTAAACAAATGTATTGAAATAAAAACTGTAATATTAAATATTTGAAAATAATTTTCAATGACAATTACTGGTCATATTTCTGCTGACTAACTTGGAAAGAGTTAAGGCACGGAATCCACAAGAAGTCAGGATGGCCGAGCGGTCTAAGACGCTGCGTTCAGGTCGCAGTCTCTCTTGGAAGCGTGGGTTCAAAGTAATTTCTACTTTTGTAGAAATGTGCTAGAAAAAAGTAGATATTTTTATTTTTGCTTTGACTGGTTTTTGCAGCATGATTTCTATTTCAAACTCCTGCTATTTTGTTGTACATATTTAATAACTTTCATTAACTCTTTGTGAATGAGTAGAAAAAAACAGCAATTTTGACAGAGATTTTTTTACATTTTCAATTTGACTCCATTCATCAGGTTCATTCAAACCCTGTGTTTGTGAGACAGGTGATGGTTGCACATAAAAGACAATGTGCATGCATAATGTTACATCAAGTTTTATTTGTTATTAAATGCAAATAATTGGAGCAAAAAAGGAGACAACAATTTAGAGAAAATATTTTAATGATTGTTAACTTTCAATGTGAAAACATTTGTCCCAAAATGTGCTGAAACTTAGATGTCAGTATCGCATGTGCATTTCAGACTTTAAAACTATGATTACCTACTTTTTAAGCTTTTGTTTATTAAGTATTTTTATGGTCTATTGATCAATGAGGTAATCAAATATGAAATTAGACTTACCGGCAATTCAGTTTATAGAAATCTCCCAGAACAGCCCCATAGGATGTGGAGTCTCCGCCCTAATAGGGAAAGAGAACACAAAGAGTTGAAATAGTACCGCCCCATTGACCGCCCGCAGTATTTTTATAGAGCCAAGACAGCTAACATATGCACATAAAAACTATTTCACGGTCCTAGAGTTCCGTTTATAGACGACAATTTCAGATTCACCCCAAAGACTCCCAGGTAGTGGTAACTTTGGGATCAGGTTTTTTAAGGCCCATTGCTAAGTTTGGTTTGATCCCCATCTAATCAATAATTGACTGAGAATCTGTATAGTTTCATGAAAAGGTATGTCAGAAGTGGGATTTGAACCCACGCCTCCAAGAGAGACTGCGACCTGAACGCAGCGCCTTAGACCGCTCGGCCATCCTGACTTCTTGTGGATTCTGTGCCTTAACTCTTTCCAAGTTAGTCAGCAGAAATATGACCAGTAATTGTCATTGAAAATTATTTTCAAATATTTAATATTACAGTTTTTATTTCAATACATTTGTTTAAACTATTAGTTATCAAGCCTATTTTGAGCTAAATGGCCAAGCCCCATTTTAAAAAAATATGACTTTTATCACTGTATGCAGTAATAACTCTGGAATGCTTCTACATATCCCCGTAATTCTGAAAGTGTTTTTTGTGACACATTGTACTTTACATTAACTGTAAATTTAGGTCAATATATTTTTAGTTTTTTTCTGTGAAAATATCTAAAGTTTGTTTAAAATTTTGAAATATTAGTCATTTTTATTCTTTGACTGCTTATATCCTTAAACCAACTTGTCGCACCACACAAAAATGTAAATAAATAGCATTTTTCATATGTGTACTTTTTGTCAGCATTCACTTTCAAACCTCCTTTTATTTTGTTAGGATGTTAGAAATGTTAGATTTCTCACAAAATGCGGTGATGCACTATATTTCTTCAGAATCTACTGTTTGGCCACACAGCAGGGCTTTGAAAATAAGAGCGCTATTTGCATTTTGGAATGCAGATTTTGCAAGAATAGTTTGCAGGTAAAATTTGCAGAGTACCAAAACAGCAGAAACCCCCCCAAAGTGACCCCATTTTAGAAATTACTTTGAACCCACGCTTCCAAGAGAGACTGCGACCTGAACGCAGCGCCTTAGACCGCTCGGCCATCCTGACTTCTTGTGGATTCCGTGGCTTAACTCTTTCCAAGTTAGTCAGCAGAAATATGACCAGTAATTGTCTTTGAAAATTATTTTAAAATATTTAATATTACAGTTTTTATTTCAATACATTTGTTTAAACTATTAGTTAACAAGCCTATTTTGAGCTAAATGGCCAAGCCCCATTTTAAAAAAATATGACTTTTATCACTGTATGCAGTAATAACTCTGGAATGCTTCTACATATCCCCGTAATTCTGAAAGTGTTTTTTGTGACACATTGTACTTTACATTAACTGTAAATTTAGGTCAATATATTTTTAGTTTTTTTCTGTGAAAATATCTAAAGTTTGTTTAAAATTTTGAAATATTAGTCATTTTTATTCTTTGACTGCTTATATCCTTAAACCAACTTGTCACACCACACAAAAATGTAAATAAATAGCATTTTTCATACGTGTACTTTTTGTCAGCATTCACTTTCAAACCTCCTTTTATTTTGTTAGGATGTTAGAAATGTTAGATTTCTCACAAAATGCGGTGATGCACCATATTTCTTCAGAATCTACTGTTTGGCCACACAGCAGGGCTTTGAAAATAAGAGCGCTATTTGGATTTTGGAATGCAGATTTTGCAAGAATAGTTTGCAGGTAAAATTTGCAGAGTACCAAAAGTACCAAAACAGCAGAAACCCCCCCAAAGTGACCCCATTTTAGAAATTACTTCTCACAATGAATTCATATACACCACAGCATTTCATAGTCAAACATACATGGTTGAAATCATTCAGCTAGTGTCTGATACATGCTTTCTTTATCAGCTATCAGGTTCCCTTTAAATTCTCTTACAGCTAAGTGAAATGGAAATAAACAAAATAGATGAAAAATTACAAAAAAATAATAATTTGCTCAAATGGAAAAGTTCCCATTTCTCATCTTTTTAACATTTTATTTTCTGTAGATAGTTAAGATTTTTAGGCCTTTTACATTTTCTTTAAATAATCAGTCCACGTGCTTTGTTTATTTTCTCCTTAAAATGTAAAGAATCAAGAAAAATGATGTTGCCGAAACCCAGGATCGAAGCAGGGACCTTTAGAGCTTTAGTCTAACGCTCTCCCATCTGAGCTATTTTGGCCAAACACAAACAATTTTAGGAGTGCTAGACACTTGGCAAATGTCAAGCGAAACTCCTGAAAGTAGATATTTTTATTTTTGCTTTGACTGGTTTTTGCAGCATGATTTCTATTTGAAACTCCTGCTATTTTGTTGTACATATTTAATAACTTTCATTAACTCTTTGTGAATGAGTGGAAAAAAACAGCAATTTTGACAGAGATTTTTTTACATTTTCAATTTGACTCCATTCATCAGGTTCATTCAAACCCTGTGTTTGTGAGACAGGTGATGGTTGCACATAAAAGACAATGTGCATGCATAATGTTACATCAAGTTTTATTTGTTATTAAATGCAAATAATTGGAGCAAAAAAGGAGACAACAATTTAGAGAAAATATTTTCATGATTGTTAACTTTCAATGTGAAAACATTTGTCCCAAAATGTGCTGAAACTTAGATGTCAGTATCGCATGTGCATTTCAGACTTTAAAACTATGATTACCTACTTTTTAAGCTTTTGTTTATTAAGTATTTTTATGGTCTATTGATGAATGAGGTAATCAAATATGAAATTAGACTTACCGGCAATTCAGTTTATAGAAATCTCCCAGAACAGCCCCATAGGATGTGGAGTCTCCGCCCTAATAGGGAAAGAGAACACAAAGAGTTGAAATAGTCCCGCCCCATTGACCGCCTGCAGTATTTTTATAGTGCCAAGACAGCTAACATATGCACATAAAAACTATTTTACGGTCCTAGAGTTCCGTTTATAGACGACAATTTCAGATTCACCCCAAAGACTCCCAGGTAGTGGTAACTTTGGGATCAGGTTTTTTAAGGCCCATTGCTAAGTTTGGTTTGATCCCCATCTAATCAATAATTGACTGAGAATCTGTATAGTTTCATGAAAAGGTGATGTCAGAAGTGGGATTTGAACCCACACCTCCAAGAGAGACTGCGACCTGAACGCAGCGCCTTAGACCGCTCGGCAATCCTGACTTCTTGTGGATTCTGTGCCTTAACTCTTTCCAAGTTAGTCAGAAGAAATATGACCAGTAATTGTCATTGAAAATTATTTTAAAATATTTAATATTACAGTTTTTATTTCAATACATTTGTTTAAACTATTAGTTATCAAGCCTATTTTGAGCTAAATGGCCAAGCCCCATTTTAAAAAAATATGACTTTTATCACTGTATGCAGTAATAACTCTGGAATGCTTCTACATATCCCCGAAAATTATTTTAAAATATTTAATATTACAGTTTTTATTTCAATACATTTGTTTAAACTATTAGTTATCAAGCCTATTTTGAGCTAAATGGCCAAGCCCCATTTTAAAAAAATATGACTTTTATCACTGTATGCAGTAATAACTCTGGAATGCTTCTACATATCCCCGTAATTCTGAAAGTGTTTTTTGTGACACATTGTACTTTACATTAACTGTAAATTTAGGTCAATATATTTTTAGTTTTTTTCTGTGAAAATATCTAAAGTTTGTTTAAAATTTTGAAATATTAGTCATTTTTATTCTTTGACTGCTTATATCCTTAAACCAACTTGTCGCACCACACAAAAATGTAAATAAATAGCATTTTTCATATGTGTACTTTTTGTCAGCATTCACTTTCAAACCTCCTTTTATTTTGTTAGGGTGTTAGAAATGTTAGATTTCTCACAAAATGCGGTGATGCACCATATTTCTTCAGAATCTACTGTTTGGCCACACAGCAGGGCTTTGAAAATAAGAGCGCTATTTGGATTTTGGAATGCAGATTTTGCAAGAATAGTTTGCAAATAAAATTTGCAGAGTACCAAAACAGGAGAAACCCCCCCAAAGTGACCCCATTTTAGAAATTACTTTGAACCCACGCCTCCAAGAGAGACTGCGACCTGAACGCAGCGCCTTAGACCGCTCGGCCATCCTGACTTCTTGTGGATTCCGTGCCTTAACTCTTTCCAAGTTAGTCAGCAGAAATATGACCAGTAATTGTCATTGAAAATTATTTTAAAATATTTAATATTACAGTTTTTATTTCAATACATTTGTTTAAACTATTAGTTATCAAGCCTATTTTGAGCTAAATGGCCAAGCCCCATTTTAAAAAAATATGACTTTTATCACTGTATGCAGTAATAACTCTGGAATGCTTCTACATATCCCCGTAATTCTGAAAGTGTTTTTTTGTGACACATTGTACTTTACATTAACTGTAAATTTAGGTCAATATATTTTTAGTTTTTTTCTGTGAAAATATCTAAAGTTTGTTTAAAATTTTGAAATATTAGTCATTTTTATTCTTTGACTGCTTATATCCTTAAACCAACTTGTCGCACCACACAAAAATGTAAATAAATAGCATTTTTCATATGTGTACTTTTTGTCAGCATTCACTTTCAAACCTCCTTTTATTTTGTTAGGATGTTAGAAATGTTAGATTTCTCACAAAATGCGGTGATGCACCATATTTCTTCAGAATCTACTGTTTGGCCACACAGCAGGGCTTTGAAAATAAGAGCGCTATTTGGATTTTGGAATGCAGATTTTGCAAGAATAGTTTGCAGGTAAAATTTGCAGAGTACCAAAAGTACCAAAACAGCAGAAACCCCCCCAAAGTGACCCCATTTTAGAAATTACTTCTCACAATGAATTTATATACACCACAGCATTTCATAGTCAAACATACATGGTTGAAATCATTCAGCTAGTGTCTGATACATGCTTTCTTTATCAGCTATCAGGTTCCCTTTAAATCCTCTTACAGCTAAGTGAAATGGAAATAAACAAAACAGAGGAAAAATTACAAAAAAATAATAATTTGCTCAAATGGAAAAGTTCCCATTTCTCATCTTTTTAACATTTTATTTTCTGTAGATAGTTAAGATTTTTAGGCCTTTTACATTTTCTTTAAATAATCAGTCCACGTGCTTTGTTTATTTTCTCCTTAAAATGTAAAGAATCAAGAAAAATGATGTTGCCGAAACCCGGGATCGAACCAGTGACCTTTAGATCTTCAATCTAACGCTCTCCCATCTGAGCAATTTCGGCCAAATGAAAACAACTTTAGGAGTGCTAGACACTTGGGAAATGTCAAGCGAAACCCCTGAAAGTAGATATTTTTATTTTTGCTTTGACTGGTTTTTGCAGCATGATTTCTATTTCAAACTCCTGCTATTTTGTTGTACATATTTAATAACTTTCATTAACTCTTTGTGAATGAGTAGAAAAAAACAGCAATTTTGACAGAGATTTTTTTACATTTTCAATTTGACTCCATTCATCAGGTTCATTCAAACCCTGTGTTTGTGAGACAGGTGATGGTTGCACATAAAAGACAATGTGCATGCATAATGTTACATCAAGTTTTATTTGTTATTAAATGCAAATAATTGGAGCAAAAAAGGAGACAACAATTTAGAGAAAATATTTTAATGATTGTTAACTTTCAATGTGAAAACATTTGTCCCAAAATGTGCTGAAACTTAGATGTCAGTATCGCATGTGCATTTCAGACTTTAAAACTATGATTACCTACTTTTTAAGCTTTTGTTTATTAAGTATTTTTATGGTCTATTGATCAATGAGGTAATCAAATATGAAATTAGACTTACCGGCAATTCAGTTTATAGAAATCTCCCAGAACAGCCCCATAGGATGTGGAGTCTCCGCCCTAATAGGGAAAGAGAACACAAAGAGTTGAAATAGTACCGCCCCATTGACCGCCCGCAGTATTTTTATAGAGCCAAGACAGCTAACATATGCACATAAAAACTATTTCACGGTCCTAGAGTTCCGTTTATAGACGACAATTTCAGATTCACCCCAAAGACTCCCAGGTAGTGGTAACTTTGGGATCAGGTTTTTTAAGGCCCATTGCTAAGTTTGGTTTGATCCCCATCTAATCAATAATTGACTGAGAATCTGTATAGTTTCATGAAAAGGTATGTCAGAAGTGGGATTTGAACCCACGCCTCCAAGAGAGACTGCGACCTAAACGCAGCGCCTTAGACCGCTCGGCCATCCTGACTTCTTGTGGATTCTGTGCCTTAACTCTTTCCAAGTTAGTCAGCAGAAATATGACCAGTAATTGTCATTGAAAATTATTTTCAAATATTTAATATTACAGTTTTTATTTCAATACATTTGTTTAAACTATTAGTTATCAAGCCTATTTTGAGCTAAATGGCCAAGCCCCATTTTAAAAAAATATGACTTTTATCACTGTATGCAGTAATAACTCTGGAATGCTTCTACATATCCCCGTAATTCTGAAAGTGTTTTTTGTGACACATTGTACTTTACATTAACTGTAAATTTAGGTCAATATATTTTTAGTTTTTTTCTGTGCAAATATCTAAAGTTTGTTTAAAATTTTGAAATATTAGTCATTTTTATTCTTTGACTGCTTATATCCTTAAACCAACTTGTCGCACCACACAAAAATGTAAATAAATAGCATTTTTCATACGTGTACTTTTTGTCAGCATTCACTTTCAAACCTCCTTTTATTTTGTTAGGATGTTAGAAATGTTAGATTTCTCACAAAATGCGGTGATGCACCATATTTCTTCAGAATCTACTGTTTGGCCACACAGCAGGGCTTTGAAAATAAGAGCGCTATTTGGATTTTGGAATGCAGATTTTGCAAGAATAGTTTGCAAGTAAAATTTGCAGAGTACCAAAAGTACCAAAACAGCAGAAACCCCCCCAAAGTGACCCCATTTTAGAAATTACTTCTCACAATGAATTCATATACACCACAGCATTTCATAGTCAAACATACATGGTTGAAATCATTCAGCTAGTGTCTGATACATGCTTTCTTTATCAGCTATCAGGTTCCCTTTAAATCCTCTTACAGCTAAGTGAAATGGAAATAAACAAAACAGATGAAAAATTACAAAAAAATAATAATTTGCTCAAATGGAAAAGTTCCCATTTCTCATCTTTTTAACATTTTATTTTCTGTAGATAGTTAAGATTTTTAGGCCTTTTACATTTTCTTTAAATAATCAGTCCACGTGCTTTGTTTATTTTCTCCTTAAAATGTAAAGAATCAAGAAAAATGATGTTGCCGAAACCCAGGATCAAACCAGGGACCTTTAGTCTAACGCTCTCCCATCTGAGCTATTTTGGCCAAACACAAACAACTTTAGGAGTGCTAGACACTTGGCAAATGTCAAGCGAAACTCCTGAAAGTAGATATTTTTATTTTTGCTTTGACTGTTTTTTGCAGCATGATTTCTATTTGAAACTCCTGCTATTTTGTTGTACATATTTAATAACTTTCATTAACTCTTTGTGAATGAGTGGAAAAAAACAGCAATTTTGACAGAGATTTTTTTACATTTTCAATTTGACTCCATTCATCAGGTTCATTCAAACCCTGTGTTTGTGAGACAGGTGATGGTTGCACATAAAAGACAATGTGCATGCATAATGTTACATCAAGTTTTATTTGTTATTAAATGCAAATAATTGGAGCAAAAAAGGAGACAACAATTTAGAGAAAATATTTTAATGATTGTTAACTTTCAATGTGAAAACATTTGTCCCAAAATGTGCTGAAACTTAGATGTCAGTATCGCATGTGCATTTCAGACTTTAAAACTATGATTACCTACTTTTTAAGCTTTTGTTTATTAAGTATTTTTATGGTCTATTGATGAATGAGGTAATCAAATATGAAATTAGACTTACCGGCAATTCAGTTTATAGAAATCTCCCAGAACAGCCCCATAGGATGTGGAGTCTCCGCCCTAATAGGGAAAGAGAACACAAAGAGTTGAAATAGTCCCGCCCCATTGACCGCCTGCAGTATTTTTATAGTGCCAAGACAGCTAACATATGCACATAAAAACTATTTTACGGTCCTAGAGTTCCGTTTATAGACGACAATTTCAGATTCACCCCAAAGACTCCCAGGTAGTGGTAACTTTGGGATCAGGTTTTTTAAGGCCCATTGCTAAGTTTGGTTTGATCCCCATCTAATCAATAATTGACTGAGAATCTGTATAGTTTCATGAAAAGGTGATGTCAGAAGTGGGATTTGAACCCACACATCCAAGAGAGACTGCGACCTGAACGCAGCGCCTTAGACCACTCGGCAATCCTGACTTCTTGTGGATTCTGTGTCTTAACTCTTTCCAAGTTAGTCAGAAGAAATATGACCAGTAATTGTCATTGAAAATTATTTTAAAATATTTAATATTACAGTTTTTATTTCAATACATTTGTTTAAACTATTAGTTATCAAGCCTATTTTGAGCTAAATGGCCAAGCCCCATTTTAAAAAAATATGACTTTTATCACTGTATGCAGTAATAACTCTGGAATGCTTCTACATATCCCCGAAAATTATTTTAAAATATTTAATATTACAGTTTTTATTTCAATACATTTGTTTAAACTATTAGTTATCAAGCCTATTTTGAGCTAAATGGCCAAGCCCCATTTTAAAAAAATATGACTTTTATCACTGTATGCAGTAATAACTCTGGAATGCTTCTACATATCCCCGTAATTCTGAAAGTGTTTTTTGTGACACATTGTACTTTACATTAACTGTAAATTTAGGTCAATATATTTTTAGTTTTTTTCTGTGAAAATATCTAAAGTTTGTTTAAAATTTTGAAATATTAGTCATTTTTATTCTTTGACTGCTTATATCCTTAAACCAACTTGTCGCACCACACAAAAATGTAAATAAATAGCATTTTTCATATGTGTACTTTTTGTCAGCATTCACTTTCAAACCTCCTTTTATTTTGTTAGGGTGTTAGAAATGTTAGATTTCTCACAAAATGCGGTGATGCACCATATTTCTTCAGAATCTACTGTTTGGCCACACAGCAGGGCTTTGAAAATAAGAGCGCTATTTGGATTTTGGAATGCAGATTTTGCAAGAATAGTTTGCAAATAAAATTTGCAAAGTACCAAAACAGCAGAAACCCCCCCAAAGTGACCCCATTTTAGAAATTACTTTGAACCCACGCCTCCAAGAGAGACTGCGACCTGAACACAGCGCCTTAGACCGCTCGGCCATCCTGACTTCTTGTGGATTCCATGCCTTAACTCTTTCCAAGTTAGTCAGCAGAAATATGACCAGTAATTGTCATTGAAAATTATTTTAAAATATTTAATATTACAGTTTTTATTTCAATACATTTGTTTAAACTATTAGTTATCAAGCCTAGTTTGAGCTAAATGGCCAAGCCCCATTTTAAAAAAATATGACTTTTATCACTGTATGCAGTAATAACTCTGGAATGCTTCTACATATCCCCGTAATTCTGAAAGTGTTTTTTGTGACACATTGTACTTTACATTAACTGTAAATTTAGGTCAATATATTTTTAGTTTTTTTCTGTGAAAATATCTAAAGTTTGTTTAAAATTTTGAAATATTAGTCATTTTTATTCTTTGACTGCTTATATCCTTAAACCAACTTGTCGCACCACACAAAAATGTAAATAAATAGCATTTTTCATATGTGTACTTTTTGTCAGCATTCACTTTCAAACCTCCTTTTATTTTGTTAGGATGTTAGAAATGTTAGATTTCTCACAAAATGCGGTGATGCACCATATTTCTTCAGAATCTACTGTTTGGCCACACAGCAGGGCTTTGAAAATAAGAGCGCTATTTGGATTTTGGAATGCAGATTTTGCAAGAATAGTTTGCAGGTAAAATTTGCAGAGTACCAAAAGTACCAAAACAGCAGAAACCCCCCCCAAAGTGACCCCATTTTAGAAATTACTTCTCACAATGAATTCATATACACCACAGCATTTCATAGTCAAACATACATGGTTGAAATCATTCAGCTAGTGTCTGATACATGCTTTCTTTATCAGCTATCAGGTTCCCTTTAAATCCTCTTACAGCTAAGTGAAATGGAAATAAACAAAACAGAGGAAAAATTACAAAAAAATAATAATTTGCTCAAATGGAAAAGTTCCCATTTCTCATCTTTTTAACATTTTATTTTCTGTAGATAGTTAAGATTTTTAGGCCTTTTACATTTTCTTTAAATAATCAGTCCACGTGCTTTGTTTATTTTCTCCTTAAAATGTAAAGAATCAAGAAAAATGATGTTGCCGAAACCCGGGATCGAACCTGTGACCTTTAGATCTTCAATCTAACGCTCTCCCATCGGAGCAATTTCGGCCAAACACAAACAACTTTAGGAGTGCTAGACACTTGGCAAATGTCAAGCGAAACCCCTGAAAGTAGATATTTTTATTTTTGCTTTGACTGGTTTTTGCAGCATGATTTCTATTTCAAACTCCTGCTATTTTGTTGTACATATTTAATAACTTTCATTAACTCTTTGTGAATGAGTAGAAAAAAACAGCAATTTTGACAGAGATTTTTTTACATTTTCAATTTGACTCCATTCATCAGGTTCATTCAAACCCTGTGTTTGTGAGACAGGTGATGGTTGCACATAAAAGACAATGTGCATGCATAATGTTACATCAAGTTTTATTTGTTATTAAATGCAAATAATTGGAGCAAAAAAGGAGACAACAATTTAGAGAAAATATTTTAATGATTGTTAACTTTCAATGTGAAAACATTTGTCCCAAAATGTGCTGAAACTTAGATGTCAGTATCGCATGTGCATTTCAGACTTTAAAACTATGATTACCTACTTTTTAAGCTTTTGTTTATTAAGTATTTTTATGGTCTATTGATCAATGAGGTAATCAAATATGAAATTAGACTTACCGGCAATTCAGTTTATAGAAATCTCCCAGAACAGCCCCATAGGATGTGGAGTCTCCGCCCTAATAGGGAAAGAGAACACAAAGAGTTGAAATAGTACCGCCCCATTGACCGCCCGCAGTATTTTTATAGAGCCAAGACAGCTAACATATGCACATAAAAACTATTTCACGGTCCTAGAGTTCCGTTTATAGACGACAATTTCAGATTCACCCCAAAGACTCCCAGGTAGTGGTAACTTTGGGATCAGGTTTTTTAAGGCCCATTGCTAAGTTTGGTTTGATCCCCATCTAATCAATAATTGACTGAGAATCTGTATAGTTTCATGAAAAGGTATGTCAGAAGTGGGATTTGAACCCACGCCTCCAAGAGAGACTGCGACCTAAACGCAGCGCCTTAGACCGCTCGGCCATCCTGACTTCTTGTGGATTCTGTGCCTTAACTCTTTCCAAGTTAGTCAGCAGAAATATGACCAGTAATTGTCATTGAAAATTATTTTAAAATATTTAATATTACAGTTTTTATTTCAATACATTTGTTTAAACTATTAGTTATCAAGCCTATTTTGAGCTAAATGGCCAAGCCCCATTTTAAAAAAATATGACTTTTATCACTGTATGCAGTAATAACTCTGGAATGCTTCTACATATCCCCGTAATTCTGAAAGTGTTTTTTGTGACACATTGTACTTTACATTAACTGTAAATTTAGGTCAATATATTTTTAGTTTTTTTCTGTGAAAATATCTAAAGTTTGTTTAAAATTTTGAAATATTAGTCATTTTTATTCTTTGACTGCTTATATCCTTAAACCAACTTGTCGCACCACACAAAAATGTAAATAAATAGCATTTTTCATATGTGTACTTTTTGTCAGCATTCACTTTCAAACCTCCTTTTATTTTGTTAGGATGTTAGAAATGTTAGATTTCTCACAAAATGCGGTGATGCACTATATTTCTTCAGAATCTACTGTTTGGTCACACAGCAGGGCTTTGAAAATAAGAGCGCTATTTGGATTTTGGAATGCAGATTTTGCAAGAATAGTTTGCAGGTAAAATTTGCAGAGTACCAAAACAGCAGAAACCCCCCCAAAGTGACCCCATTTTAGAAATTACTTTGAACCCACGCTTCCAAGAGAGACTGCGACCTGAACGCAGCGCCTTAGACCGCTCGGCCATCCTGACTTCTTGTGGATTCCGTGCCTTAACTCTTTCCAAGTTAGTCAGCAGAAATATGACCAGTAATTGTCTTTGAAAATTATTTTAAAATATTTAATATTACAGTTTTTATTTCAATACATTTGTTTAAACTATTAGTTATCAAGCCTATTTTGAGCTAAATGGCCAAGCCCCATTTTAAAAAAATATGACTTTTATCACTGTATGCAGTAATAACTCTGGAATGCTTCTA